>NW_024499351.1:11438715-12922616 GCF_017590055.1 Onychostruthus taczanowskii
CCGGCGACCGGCGAGGCAGCGCCCGGCGGCGGGCGGGATAATGCGGCTGCCCAGCCCGCAGGCACCGCCAGCGGGGCGCCCCCGCCGCCATGTCCCCCCCGGCCTCGGCGGCCGCCGCCAGCGAGGGAGGCAGCAGCACGCCGGTGCCTCCGGAGGAGGAGGCGGAGGGGGCCAGAGAGGAGGTGAGCAGAGCGGCCGCCCCCGGCCCGGGGCTGCCCCCTACCACCCTTGCATGGCGCTTTCACTGGCCGCCCGCCGCGGGCCGGGCCGGGCTTTGCCCGCACAGGTGCGGAGCCGCTCGCTGGGAGCCCCTCTCGCCCCGCTCCGGCCCCGGGGATGCGATGCGGGCCGGCGGGGGTGGAGGGGGGTTGGGGGCGAGGATACCCAGCCGTCGGTCCGCGCCGCCGATGGGCTGCCCCAGCGCACCTCTTCTCCATCGCTCGCCCGTCATCGCTGCGGAGCCTCCGGGGATGGAAGGGACGCAGCAGCCAGCGCCGTCCGGAGCGGGGGCCGGAGCTGGAGTGGCCGGGATAGAGGAGAAAGGGAAAAATCAGAAACGAGAAGCGCAGGGCACCGTTTGTGCTTACAGCCGCGGGCAGAGCTTGTTATGCCTGGGAGAAGTGGACATGGAGACCCCCGCCTTGCTGTGCGCTGGCTTCTGGGGATATCCAGGATGTGGCACAGCTGCCTGGGTCACTGTGAGGCAAGACGCGGTAGGCAGCAGGGTAGAGGGCTTGGGGACATGGCAAAGCCAGGGACTGTTGCTGGTGGCTGCTCCCAGCTAGAGAAGTGGAAGGTGCAGACTGGGGCAGGCCAGGTACCAGCACAGCCTTGCCTCCAGGTGTGCTGCAGTCTCCCTCAGCGGATGACTTTTCTGGAGTCCAGGCAGCAGATGCCAGAAAGGGTCAAGAGCAGGGTGCCCTGTGCCTTGGGAGCACCATCGGGAGGCAGGTGTGCCAGCCCTTTTGTCTGCCTCTACAGATCCTGCTTGCAGCTTGCGCTTCCCAAGAAGAGAGAAGGCAACTGCACTGACTGGTGAGACTCACTTTATGCCATGGGGCTGCTGACCCATGGAGGGCAACCAGGCAGTGTAGGAAGGACAGTGTTCTGCAGGTGGTGGGCTGCCCTGTCTGGTGAGACCACAGCTCAAAGGGCAGCTTGGGGGGATACTCAGAAGCTGGTGCATCACTTCCCCTTCTACTGATGAGGAGCTGCAGTTTGTGAGTGCTGCATAATTCTGGTATTCTCTGCCTCCTTGGCTTGGGCAGAACATGCATGCCCATGCACAGTTATTCTATATATACAGACTTATATTTAGATATAAATAATTGCAGGAGAGGAATGCTGAAGTTCAAGGACTGGGAAGCTGTACAAATACTGTATACTCTGTGTCTGTTCCTCTCTTCCTGCCTGCATTCAACAACTCCTGATGATCTGAGCCCAGCTCTTCAAACAGATCCTGATGAGGGTAGCCAAACTGTGAGGGGCTTTTTTAGCTTGAGGACGTGCTTGTGCCCTGCTGTGATGTGGTCTCTTATTGCCGGTGCTTTGGCAGTGCTGGTTCTACTTTCAACACGGCACAGACTTTTCAGAGGAGCCAGAGCAAGAGCCAGTTTGGGTGAGAGAAGTGTAGCAGGGGCAGTGCCCAGACGAGTTTCCCTCACCTACAGTGCCCCCTGGCTCGCAGGGATTATAAGATTGTCCGAGCTTCAGTTACTCTGTGGTGGCTGCCAACGAGGGTGTCAGTATAATACTCCATGGGAGCAGGCAGAAAGGCTGTCGTCCATGACCTGCTCTGTTTAGGCTAAGGGCATCCTCCTTGGCCAGAAGCTGTCACAGACTTGCATGAAGCAGCTGGTGGAGGAGAGGGAAGCTGCAGCCTCTCGTGATGGTGCCATGCTTGCTGGTGTCTCATCTGATGCGATGAGGAGAGACTTTAGTGGTGAGCTTGGATTCATGGACTGACCTAGTGCAATCCTCTTGTCTTCACAGCTGTCAGGAGAGGGAGAGGACAATGTTCCTATCTTGTGTTCTAGTGCCTATGTAACGCCATACGGGCTGTGCAATGTCCTCATTCCTGTCAGAACCAACTGCTGGTGCCAGCACTGCTGAGTGTCCCCGCAGTGTGGCTCAATCCCACATGTCAGGGTCCATTGGCCAGGGTGAGTAGGAAGCCACAGGACATGTCTGGAAAATGGGAAACTTGCCCTGTCCTATTTGAAGGTGTCTCATTTTGATATCTCAGGTTGCTGCATCTAGGAGCCAGGCAGGGCTTCAGGTGCTTCTCATCTTGTCCCAGGCAAGTAGCAAGAGGTACTAGCCAGAGCTGACTGAGCCCTTGTTCCATCTTGGCATCACATGCCTACACCTACACTTAGTGGTGGTGAACTGAATTTCACTCATCAGTGCATACTTGGAGGGTAGGAGATGCCAAGGGACAAGCTTTTCAACCTGGGAACAAGCAAAAGTATGTCCTTGTCCTGCTGCTCAGGTGGGATCTGATGGAAGGAACCAGTCCTCCTCCAAGCTCCTGTGTAAAATGGAGACCTTGGTACCGCTGCAGGAGCTGACTGCTGGCAGGATTCCCTGGCCTGTCGATGCTCAGCCTTCCTCTGTCCTCTGCAGTTGGCAACACTGCCAGCCTAGGACTGAGCCACCTCTTTCTTGTAGGCAGGTGGTTCCTGAGCTTGGGGTGTAGGCATGGGGTGTGTGATGTGGGTATTTGCTGGGACCATCCTGGCCAAAAGTTGCCAATGTTTGTCCAGAGCCTTTGAAGACAGAGGTAATTCCTAGAAATGACTGGATCCTCCCTACCTCCCTTTTTCTTTGCATCTGAGGTCAAAGGAATCAGGGCTTATTCATTTCTTGCATGATGTAAGTGAATCCTGGGGAAGAGCCATGGAAACTGATGCTCAGGAGTCCCTCTGGAGTCCCCTGCAAGCTGCTGCCACCACCTGGCACTCGGGAGCTACCTGGGCCTTCAGGCTGCTGCTCTGGGGATTTTTTTGGATTGTTTTTTCAGCCCTCTAGAGGGCTGTCTAGAGGACGCCTAACTCTCTGAACCCCAGGCTGTCTCAAAATACGAAGGTTTAGCATTCTGGAGGTGAATCAGAGATTTCACAGCGGCCTCTGCAGGGAGAGGCAGGTGAGAGTTGTGGGAGGTAATGACATGGAAACACTTGTTAAAAAGGGGGACAGTGGATGGGGCCAGGCTGTAACTGGAAGTGGCTTGAAGAACTTGAAGGATTTTAGTATTCAAAGTTGCAGGGTCAAGGTTGCAGGGGTGATTAAGGGATTTTGACCCATGTGCTTGGCCACTGAGGTGCTGGGCATGTTTGTCTCCTTGAGGCTGTTTTTTTAAAAGAGGATCCCCCAGACCTCAAAGGAGTTTAGTGCAAGCAGTGTCAGGGGTCCCCTCTTGTACTGCCTCTGCCCTGTGCATTGTGGGTGTCTCCTTTTGCTTCAGGGCTGGTTGTGAGTCATCCCCTCCATCCCTCCCTACGCATCCTGAGCAGCAGCTGCAGGTGTGGGGCTCCATCTCTGTTCAGGGCAGTGTCAGAGGCCAGTGGCACGCAGGAGGGAGGGGAGGCCCAAGCAGCAGCCCACCCCCTGTCTTTCCCAGGTGTGTCTCAGTTAGTGCCCGCTAAGGGTTGCCCCTGCGTTCCACCAGGTGAACTGAAGCACAGGGAAAGGAGCTGGTTGGGATCCCACAACAGGTTCGGCTGAGCCATGGCCAGCCTTGCCCCCTAGCACTGCAGAGATGTTCCAGTGTGCCTGCAATAGCAGATTTGCTTACCACTCTCCAGTGCTGGAGCCTGAGCAGAGGGAGGCTCCCGGTGATGGAGGGAAACCCTGTTTGCAGTGAAGTAGGGCAAGTATTTTGCCTCATTCCATCAGACTGCAGCGGGCAGATGACGATGTCATTTATATCAGTGCCTGCTCTCCTCCTAGTGACACTGTTCTGAGACAGAATTCTCTTTCCCCGCTTTTTCATCTGCTTGTTTGCTATGCTGGACTTATCCAAGGCTGGTTAAGAGCTCAGGGAGACAATCTTATTCAGCTGCTTCTGCAGAGGAATCTGTGGAGCTGATTGTTTGCTCCTGTGAGCCCTTTGCAGCCTGGGAGAGGAGTAGGGATGCTGCAGTTCCTACTGGGATTAGACTCTGCATCTGGCTCCTCCTCTGTCTCTGCTGTGGTTGTATCCTGTCACTGGCACTTGATCAGCTTTCGGAAACCCCACCGGTGCAGCCGAGGTGTATGTGTTTTACCTCAAAAGCCTAGGACAGAGCTGGGTTGTAAACAGTTTACAGCAGGGGTTAGTGTGACCCTGTAAAAGCGCTGCAGTGTCTAAATGCTGCGTAGTCCTAGGAGGAGACTAATGCATAGACTAGAGCCCTGCTAACACAGTTCCTGGAACCAAGCCTGGGCTGCATCGTGCTCCCTGCCCTGGGTGGGTAACCGCAGTGGGGCTTGCCTACATCTCTGCAGGGTGACAGCCAGTGCCTCCCTTCTCCTGCGACACAGGCAGTGCAGAATGTGAAGGGCTGGGGGCTGACTATGAGGTGGAGTTTGCTTTTCTGAGACAGACATATCCAAAGACCTGTCATTGTGGTGCCCCTTCCCCAGCTGGCAAATGAATGAGCTGGATGCTTTGCTTTATTCCTTGTGCTGTGTTTGTGTATCTGCCTCCTAAACAAGGTGCTGTTTCTCAGCATTCACACTCCACAGACACCCCAAGCTTGGCATGTACCACTCCAAGAGCCCTGTCCAGACCCTCCCCATGCTCCTCCTTTGGCTGAGCTGCTCCTTTACATCCTCACAGAGCTGCCGCTGCCAGGGAAAGCCTGCAACGCAGAAGGCAGCAGTGAGAGAGGAAGCCTTTAGCTGCCTGGGTAGTGGCACAGTATTCCAGCATGGGAGAACCGTGCTGCATCCAAGCAAAGACAGAGGGGTCTGAGCAGGCTCTTGTAACTGCAGCATTGACCTCAGGAGGGAGAGCACAGCTCAGGTGGCTCTGCCTCCTGAAAGGCCTCCCCTTCTTCTCCTCACTCCCTTTTCTCTTACCTGGGGTTGCCTTCTTGCCCCATGACTGTGAGGCTGCTGCAGTGGTCAGTTGCACTGGGAAGATTGGGCTGCACATGTGTCCATGCCAGCACTGCCAGCAGCACCATCCTGCACCTCTCTGAGTTGCCTGCTGACCAGCACCACCCTACCTGCCAGCCCTGGGCTCTGTCTGTCTGTCTCCAGGTCCTGCTCTCAGCTAGAGGCTTCAAGAGAGGAGCTCAGCATTACTGATAATGGGGAGTACCAGTGGGATGTACCAGCATTCCCCTTGCCAGCAGTGGTTTCTCTGGATGTGCTGCCTGCTCTGCTCATCATGGGCTGGCTGCTGGGGTGGGCAGGCAGGGGAGCTCTGTGCCTCTAGGAGAGAAACCTCTGTTGGAGATTTGGGCAGGATCCCTGAGTGCAGTGACAGAAGTCCCACTGGCAGGCTTTGACAAGGGTGGGGAGGAAAGATTGGCCTGTGGGACTCCAGAGCACCAAGCCAGGAATGAGGGGCTCTTCAGAAGAGCAAGAAGCATTTCTTACAGGAAAGAAGAGGCCCAGGGCTGTCCCTAGACCTGCCAGTGGCCTTGTGATTTCTGGTTCTTGCTTTAATTTTCCTTTTCATGCCAGAGTGAAAGTGCCCCTCCTGCTTTCTAGCAGTGTGAGCCCAATCAGTTGTTTGGGATTCCTGGATGAGAGACCTCTCCAGCCCAGCATGTTCAGGAGTGGAGAATAATGGAGCCAGGCTTAGACTGCAGTGCCATGAGCAGTGTCATTACAGCTGGAGTTGGCCCCTGCCACGGTGGAGGTGGGCTCAGGAGCTGCTGCTGCCTGCAGGTGCAGAGGGAGAGCAAAGCTTGAATCCTCTGAGAGAATTTGGTGGCGTCTGCACAAGGCTGGGGTTCTTGACCCCTTCTCTCAGGTTGCCCCTTTGGAGATTGCTGGATGAAATATTCTGTATAAGAAAGCAAATAGTTACTTTGTCTGTTCTTTCTTTGGGTAGGATGATGTCAGATCTCGCAGACAATGGATCAATACTTGAGACTTCAGAGTGTTGCAGAGTAACAGAGGTTTCCTTAACAAAGTTTTTTTCATGGGTTTGTGTGAAACCCTGCACTGTACTGTGGTAAAGGCACCAGTGCAATCCCTTTAAAAAGTCGTGTTGCTAATTTCTGCCTTTTCCTCACCATGAAGGACCTAAGAGCAGTTTTGTCAGAAGTGTGGACTGTCACATCTGAATCCCAGTGCAAGCAGGCACATTTGCCAGCAGCTGTGAGTGGCCTCTTGCCCTCCTTGCTGCTGCAGATTGTTAGGATGCTCCTCCCTTCCAGCCCGAGCACTTTTTAGGGTGTTACTCCATATTTGCTTTCTCTTCTACCAGAGGTGGCTCCATTTCAATCGTGGAAAAGTACTTTCTCATTGGGATGGTTTATAAAGCACTTGAGAAACACTTCAGAGCTCCTTAGGCTGCCAAGTGTTGCAGTGGGAATTGTCATTACCAAACACAGACCTTCCCAGCTGCAGAAGGTCTGTTTCTCCATCTTACAGGCGCACCAGGCAGCTTGTGCCGCCCTGGTGGAGGAATTGGAGTGTTGCTGTTGGTCATTACTGGGAAGCGGGGGAGAGACGTCGTGTGCAGTGGCATGAGCTGTGGTGAGGGGTTCAGGTGGGATGACATCAGTTAGAGCTGTCTGTGCTGGTGGGGTGGGTGCAAAAGCTGAGGAATGTGGAGGAGATCACCCAGACTCTTACCTGGTGCTCCAATAGCTCTCCCTGGGAAGTGGCAATGTTAGGGGTTACTCCCTGTTGGAGAAGGGAGGCGCTCAGGGTGCGGCTGACAGAGTTGTCCTCTACCACTCTCCACCATGTCCAGCTGGGCTCTGTCTGTCTCCCAGGGAGGGGCAGAGCACCAGACATGGAGGTGGGGGTGATAGTTGCCTGCACTGCATGACTGTCATCCTGTGAGAGATCCCAGTCTCTGCCCTGCCCGCTGAGGCCTGGAGGCCCATGGCATCTGCTGTTTGGTCTCTGTTTGCAGAACTAGAGATGCTACCACAGCACCCTGCTGCCTGTGCCCCTTCCCCTGCCGCTGCAGCCCACTGACTCCTCTCTTGTTTTCTCTCTCCTTCTCCCCGGTCCCCTGGAGCAGCAGCGGCCAGTGAAGCAGTCTCTCAGCAAGTCCCTGTGCCGAGAGTCCCACTGGAAATGCCTGCTGCTGTCCCTCCTCATGTATGGCTGCATGGGAGCTATGACCTGGTGCCACGTCACCAAGGTGACCCGGCTGACCTTTGACAGCGCTT
Source organism: Onychostruthus taczanowskii (assembly GCF_017590055.1). Lineage (NCBI taxonomy): Eukaryota > Metazoa > Chordata > Aves > Passeriformes > Passeridae > Onychostruthus > Onychostruthus taczanowskii. Next base: position 11,446,062 of record NW_024499351.1, read on the forward strand.
ACAAGGGCAAGTCCATGATGTACCATGACAGCCCCTGTTCCAACGGCTATGTCTACATCCCCTTGGCTTTCCTGGTGATGCTCTACGTGGTGTACCTGGTGGAGTGCTGGCACTGCTACACGCGCAACGAGCTGCAGTACAAAGTGGACGTGGAGAGCGTGCACGAGCGTGTGCAGCGGATGCAGCAGGCGACCCCCTGCATCTGGTGGAAGGCCATCAGCTACCACTACGTCCGCAGGACCCGGCAGGTCACCCGCTACCGCAACGGGGACGCCTACACCACCACCCAAGTGTACCACGAGCGGGTCAACACCCACGTGGCAGAGGCCGAGTTTGATTATTCCAACTGTGGAGTTAAGGACATCTCCAAGGACCTCATTGACCTGGAGAGCTACCCAGCCACACGGCTCCGCTTCACCAAGTGTTTCAGCTTTGCCAACGTGGAGTCCGAGAACTCCTATCTCACCCAGCGGGCCCGCTTCTTCACGGAGAACGAGGGCCTAGACGATTACATGGAGGCCAGGGAGGGGATGCACCTCAAAAATGTGGACTTCAAGGAATACATGGTGGCCTTTTCTGACCCAGACAACCTGCCTTGGTATGTATCTCACTATGTCTTCTGGGTGGCAGCTCTGCTGACCCTATCCTGGCCCCTGCGGGTGCTAAATGAGTACCGCACCTCCTATGTCCATTACCACGTGGAAAAACTCTTTGGGTTCGATTACGTGGCCGTGACGCCGGCCGAGGAGCGCTCCTTCTGCCGGAGGATGCCCCGTGTCAACACGGTGGACAGCACCGAGCTGGAGTGGCACATACGGTCCAACCAGCAGCTGGTGCCCAGCTACTCGGAAGCGGTCCTGATGGACTTGGTGGGGCTCTCCGGCTGCACCAGCTACTCTGCTTGCCGCTACGGGGGCTACCGGCAGAACTGCGAGCGCTGCCACAGGACTATAAGCAGCTCCTCCATCTTCTCCCGCAGTGCTCTGAGCATCTGCAACGGCAGTCCCAGGATTCCCTTCAGCAGCAGCCGCTTCTCCCTGGGCCGCTTGTACGGCTCGCGCCGCAGCTGCCTCTGGCGGAGCCGGAGTGGCAGCCTGAACGAGCAGAGCTGCCCCACTGAGCAGACACGCCTCTCCAGCCAGGTGACTGTGGAGGAGGAAGACCCCCCTCCTTATCAGGATGCCCTCTACTTCCCTGTCCTCATTGTACACCGCAACGAAGGCTGCCTGAACCATGACCACCGTCACCTCCATCGCAATGGGTCCTGCGTGGAGACCTCACTGTGAAAGCAGAAGGCGGTGAGATCTCATTGTCCATTGCCTGGCCAAGCCAGCACAGGATTTGGGGAGAGGATAGCCTAGCAAGGGGGATAGCCTAGGAGGACATCAGGATGGAGTGGACATGGCATCCTGCTCCGGCAGCCAGCAAAGGCTTCCCCCGCTGTGGCTCTGACCTCCCAGAGGGGGTTCATGCAGATGCTCCCCCTGACATGGCACAGAACTCTAGACCGATCACCACATGCAAAAAAAAACCAAACAACAACAACCAAACCAACAGCAAAACCATAATTCATGGTATCAAGACCCAAAGGGGGGAATAAAACGGCAGGCCTGATGCAGGGAGGGGGTGGCTTTGGCTCCCAGCCCTGGCTCCAGGCTGGCTCGTGCTCCAAGGAACCAGCAGCCACCAAAAAGCACCCTGCTGCACCTCTGCCCACCCTGCTTCCCACACTGGAGTGAGACCCCTCACAGGGTGGAGGAGAACAGGCCCCTTGGAGCAGGGTGTTGCTGCCTGTGACAGGAGGTCCTGGGTACCCAGGCACGTGGAGCTAAATGGCAGGTTAGAGCAAAGGCTGAAAGCCACGAATCCGCCTCTTCCCCTTCCCCCTGGCCATTCCCCACCCTCCCCACTGTTTTTTTAGACCATGCTCCGACTGTTACTTTTTTCTCACTGCTGGGAATGGCATTGCCTCCAGAGGATCCCATGCTCAGCTCCTTCGGAAGTTTCGGTGTGCCAGCTGTGAGTCAGCATCCCCTTGGTAAAGGGTTTTCTATTTGGGCATGCAGCACTAGGGAAGGGATGAATGTGCAAATCCAGATGGAGTGGAGATCTGCAGCGCTACTGGTGTGTTTGCTGGAGGAGGGCTCAGCTGGAAAGAGGAGCTGGAAACAGGAGGCCCCTGGTGAGCTGGGGAAGGGGAAGAGGATGGCACTGGCACAGACATCGTGGTATCAGGTGGCACATCAAGTGGCTGGGGACCCTTCCTGGCTTTGAAGTAAGTCCTAATTGGTTCAGCCAAGCATCAAGGAAGTCTCTGGTAGGTTCAGCTGCAGTTCACCTATTGATAATGGAGCAGCAGGTTGGTGCATGTCTGCACAAGTGAATTTTGCATAAGATCCAGCTGGGCTCTGGCTGTGAACTCTGAGCTGCAGGCTCCTGGAAGCCTCATTTTGGCAGAGAGCTCTGAGGGGATAGGAGGGACAAATGCAGAACTGTGCTGGAGCATTGAGAACTTTGGCTGGGGAAAGGAGGATCAAAAGGATTCTGTTTCTGTGTGACCCCACTCTTGGTGCAGGACCTGTGCAGGAGGCATCTGCCAAGAGGGATGCTCTGCAGAACAGAGGCTGGGGATATTGTAGAGGAAAACCTGATTAAAACCAAATGTTTTGCACAACAGAGGTTTTTGCAGGGAGGTGTCAGGCTGTTAGAAGTGAGGTGACTTCTGTGTAGCTCATTAGCTACTGGGTTCTTCTGCCTTGCTCTTGTCAGGGCAGGTTTGCTCTGAGCTTTGTGCTGCCCCTTCTGCGCTGCTGGAAAGGATCTCAGCAACATTGGGCAAAGAGCGTTCGTGTCACTGAAGCTGCAACAGTGTTTGCAGCATGCAGACACCCAGCTTTTCCTCCTCCAGCAACACATCCCCATATCTCTTGTGTCCTTGTTCTCAGAAAAGCTGTCTCCTTTTCAGTCAGCTCTTTGGGGAGTGCATGCCAAATCAGCTAGCGATTTCTCCAGACAGCACTGCTCCTCAGCTTCACCCCACTTCCCTCATCAGCTGTGGCAAACAAAAGCTAAGAGCAGCACATCTTGGGTGACAAGGGCAAGTCCATTGGCACCTGGGCATTTGTGCTTGGTGTCTGCCTCCCCATGTGTCGCAGAAGGGCAAACAGTGAGGCTCTGTATTCAGTCCAGCCATCTTCCTCCTGCCAGCCATTAGTGAGGGGTCTGGCTCTCTCATCGTGCTGCTGTACTGCTTTGCCTCCCAGGTCTTGAGGAGGCTGCAAGTGCACCCATGTACCACACTGGTCCTATTTTGAAAGTCATCTCCTGCGGGCAAGCCTGGAGTGGTCAGCACTGTGGGTGTTGTAGGGCTCCACCTTTCATTCCCCCAGAGCAGTCTGTTCTGCTCTTTGTGCCCTGCATGTCCTGGTTAGTGTCTCTTGCCCTTCAAGTCAGCTTGTCCTTCTGGATCTCGAGTGCTAAACTACAAACAGCAGTGGTTTGAATGAGAAGTCTCTTAAAATCTCACTCTGTTAATAATTCTGTCTTAGCATCTGCCCTTACTTTCACTACCAGAGCTAGACGTTGGTTTAAAGAAGAGAGTCCCTTGGAGGACAGAGAAGCATAAGGTCTCCAGCGTAGGCACATCCCTCTCTGCATTTTGTTCTCATTATTTTTGGCGTAGATTCAGACTGGGTGAAAGCAGCCCTGGGATTTCCTTGCTTAGTAATGACATTTGGTTTGCTGTGCACTCCACTTCTCTCTGCAAGGGCCTAATGTAAACCAAGGCCAATGTGGATGTTCTCTGACTCCAGGGAGATAATGGTGTGTGCTTGTGTGTCTCAGTGAATTGAGACAGTGGAGCTGCAGTGGGTCATTAGTGAGGAATGAGGTCCCTGCTTGTCCTTCCTGACATGTTCTCTTTGAAATCTGCGCTGTTGCTTAAATTAGGCTGTAATGGCTCATCTTTCTATCTCCAGCCTCCAAGGTGCCTTGGACAGATGGATTTATCTAAGTTTTGGCAGGCCTTTTAGCTCCCTGGGGCAAAGACAGTCTTCACAACAGGGACAGATTAGCAGGGTCTCTGTGGCCCCCCAGCTTTTAACACCTGCAGCAGAGTTTCAGGCACCATGTCCTTGGCTCTTTCTGGAGCTTTCCATGAGAATGCCTGGCCTTGTTCCTCTGGCCCCATTTTCACATGTGAAATCTTATTCTGGAGGTGGTCTGTCCAGGTGGATCTTCGAGGCACGGCTGCTGTTCTGACCCACAGGATCTGTACGGTCTTCCTGTTGCTGAACACCTTCCCCATCTACGTGGTGCCAGCTGCAGCCAGGTCCCAGTGCTACTGTCTGTGGCTGGTCCAGACCCACAGCACCCTGAGAAGTGGGACCTCTCTAGTCAGTATTCCCCACTGCATGCCAGGATTTCTCAGACATCCCATCCCTCATATTCTTGGTGCTACCCCAGTGCACCTGGTAGAACTGCCCCCCTGGTCCATCCCATTCCATTTTCTCAAGGGTGAAGACATGACTCAGGCTCAGGAAAGGGGGATAGTGCACTTGGACATGGCAGGGGAGAAGGACTGGGCAGCAGGGACAGGAGCTGCCTGGTGGCTTGACAGAGAAGTGGTGGAGCTGAAGAGAAACTGAAACTAGGGCTGGTCCTGGCATGTCTAGTCAGTCAGGAAAGTTCAGAGCAGAAAACTGGACTCTCCTTTCTGTCTCCTGGCATGGGACACTACCGACAAAGAGGGTTTCCTCCTGCAGTGCCCTGGGCCAAGGGCAGCTGCTGTAATTCTCCTTATGGCTCAGGTTACGAGCACAGATCCCAGAGATGGCCTGTCCCTGTTCTGGCACACGGCCTCTCCATGGTGGAGTGGTCCCATCTCCTGGCACATACACATCCCCCACCACAGCTCTGGGCTGTGCAGCAGTCAGGTGCCTGCTCTTCTTGAGGCTTGTGTCTGCTCTCTGCCGTATCCATGCTGGTGATGACGATTCCTTTGGCAGGTCATTCGATGGCCCAGTCGGCTCCTCTCAGGACAGCCTTCTCCCTTATACCTAACCTGAGTTCCCCCTGCTGTAGCTTAATCCCATTATTTCTCCTCCATTGACTGGTGAGTCTAATTGGCTCTGTTCCTTTTTCTCATGGCCTTCCTGACACAAGCAGGCCTGTTATCTGTACCCTTCTCTTCACCAAGCCCAGAGTCTTGATCTCACTTGCCGGACCCTGGCTTGAGTGGTGGTGCAGAAGTTTTCTGTGTGTAGTGAATATGTCACTCCTGCTCTGAGCCTGGCCCGGGCAAGAGGGCCAAAGGTGCGAGCAATGCCTTGGTCTGTCAGGGTGGCTGTGTCCTCGTTTCTGGTGCAGATCTCTTCGAAGTGAGCGGAGCTCACAGAGCTGCTGGCCGCTTACACAAGGAAAGCAGGACAGCACGCCTCACCCTCTGGGAAGGTCAGAGCTGGGTGCTTGTCAGCATGATGGGGGCAATAATTAGGAGGATCTCTGCAGTCAGATTGTTTTTTTCCATACATCATTCAAACATTGCAGTTTTCCATGGGCTGAGTCAGGCTCAGCATTGCACTTAGCAGTGGAGTTTCCTCATATACTAGAAAGAGGGAGGCAGGAATGCTACCAGCTGCTCTTCCTGGCCCTTCATGGTGCTAATGCAACCCAGAAGAGGGCCAGTCCTTACTGCTGCAAGGCTGGAGAATTAGTTTGGGCTATTTGGTGTTTCCTACTCTTCAATATACTTGTCAGGTACTTAAAAGCTCTCCAGCTTTTCTGAACTAGAGGAAAAGAGAGAGAGAGAGAGAGAGAAGTGTGTGAGAAGCTCTGGATTACCTGATCTTCAAGACGCATCACCACCCATTTATCTATCTTTCAACACACTGGAAGCTTCCCAAGTAGTGCCTAGCACCTTGCTTGTGCAGAACCAGTTGATGACACCAACCAGGCAAGTGGTACTACTTTGAGCCCTCTGCGTGTCATGTCTCACTCCACACCAAGGAGAGAGGTTTCAGAGAGGGCTGTTGGGGTGAGCAGCTGCAGGGGCATTCATTAGGATGGTGAGAGGGAATCTGAGCCTATGGCCAAGGCCAGGCCTTCCAGGCAAATACACAGTATTAAGGCTGGGGAAGCTGCTGTTCATCTATTGTCAAACAAATGCACCCCTCTTCCTTTCTGCTCCCCCTCAAATGCACATTAGAAATCCAGCTGGTCCCTGCCCTCTTTGTTGTCTCTTCACTCAAGAGGCTGCAGAGTTGTTTAATAACTGATGGATGCCCATGGGGTGAGAACTGCAGGAAAAGATTTATTAAGTGTAAGGTTAGGAAAGATAGGTAGCATCGATGCCAGTAAAACAGCACCTGCTGATTAGCAGGTGGGACAAATAATGCCTTTTAAGCTCTCCTTCCAGTCTTTCCAAGACTGCTGTCTAATGTCACCAGGGTGCTGCCTTTAGCAGGGGGCAGACTTTGCTGCAGTGTGCTCCTGCTCTGCTGCAGTCACTGTAGGGGCTGGGTGTGAAGTGCCACACCGCCACCGAGATGTTGTGTTACCAAAGAGCTGTGAGTCTCGAGCTGGGATGTGTCCTTCTGATCGTGTTTCATTCCTATTCAGTGGTTAGAATAAAGTCTGTAGGAATATGATCTGGATCGAGGTAATGTCAGAAATTAAACATAGTTTAAGTGATAGCTCTGTCTGGTGCTGCTGCTTCCTGTGATGCACTTGGGCCTGCACTCTCCACTGAGCCAGGCATACGTGGGGACCAAAGGCTGGTTCATAGGACCTGGGACCCCAGTGGGGACTTGGGGCTGAGCCTGCCTAGGGCTGTTTCCCTGTGGGCATTCTGGAAAAAGTGGAAAGGGGTCATAGTCACACTTCAGGTAGAAATTAATGGGCTATGTTCATTCCTCGGGTAATTTTACTGAAGCCAGTGGTATTATACTAATGTGAGGTTGGCTTAGCAGCTCCTCTGGGGGGTCTGTCCCTGAGTGCAGAAAAATTGATCTGTCACAGTGTTGCTTTAATGTTGCATTTTGTGTTGGGACTTGACCAACATGAATGAATGTTGAATATCTGTAGTTTCCACAAGCAGTGGGTTGAATTGTTCTGCTCTACTGCCTCACAGCTGCTCTGCCAAGGGGAACATTATGCCCATGGATGTGATCTCCTCAACTCCCTCAAAAGCAAGCTAACAAGCAAATTGACCTCCACAGCACCTCCACAGCACCGGGAGAAGAGCTTTCTCCCACAGGACCGTAGCCTTTCCGCCTTTGAGGTAAAAGAGGTCCCAAGGACAGAACTGAACCTGCAAGACCCGTGGCCTCGTGGCCTGCCCTTCCTCCTTCCCTCCTTACCTCATGTCAGTCTTGGGGGAGGGACAGTTTCCCTGTGGAGTGCAACAAGCTCCTCTTCCTGCGGCTCGTGAACAGGCTCTACTAACAGGTATATCATCCACCTATGCAACTCTTCCAGAAGCTGCCAGATTTTCAGGAGCCCATTACAGTGTGCAGCATGGCCATCCAGCACTGAGAATAAGCACAGCGGCTGCTGGAAAGCTAAGTGGGTTTTATTCCTCCCCCATTCCCCAGGAAGACTTTTTTTGTTGGGCCATTTTGTTTGTTTGTTCGTTTGTTTGGTTTTTGTAAACTTTATTTGGGGGAAATGAAGCTTGTGAGATATTGGTGCCCATCCTGAATCCTCCCCAGTCCTTCGAACTCTGTGAACGGATGGATCACCTACTGTGATTATAATTTAGTGGATTTTGTAGAACAAAATAACTTCACACACAGACACATGAGGTTCTTTCACTCTCCATCAGCACAAGCTGCTTCTGCAATCTTAGCTACTCACATTAGTGAAAGAAAAAGCCTATCTAGAATGTGGTGAGATGACGCAGTACTTTGTATCAGTCCCATGGTCCCAACGTCCATTAGCAGCACCGTCAGCTGCTGTGACATGAATTCAGACTTTGGATGACAGCCCATGAACCAGTCAGGGTGAAAATTTGGAAAATCCCAAGCCTGAATCTATGCACATTTCCAGAAGCAGATGCAGGGGGAGGATCAGCTGAAAGCAGGCATCACCTCCTGCTCAGCCCCGGCAGAAGCTGGTGGGCTCTGTCTGTGCTGCAGCTGCCCCCCAGGAAGAGCCTGTCCCCAGGGGCTGAGCAGAGCGGAGCGAGAGCAGCAGTGTGTCTGATGGAGCAGCACTGCTCAGCTGACTGGGAAACAGCAGTGACAGCTAGACCCCGAAATAACAGGATTTCACTTTGGGAATGCCAATGGCTTTTTCAAACTGAAATGCCACAAGAAGGCCTTAACAGCTGTGAGAAGTGTTTCACATTGCTGTTCCTTGCTTAAAAAAAAATATTTTTGGTGATGATGTGAGTTTAAACTCTCCGCTCCTTCCGTCTCTGTTAGTAAGGTGCTGTGCTGGTGGAGAAGGAATGCCCAAGGCAGATCAGGATGGTGGCCGTGGGGCTTTGCAGGGGGGTAGGTTGATCAGGAATGGAGGCCAGAGTTTAAAATCTTTCTCTGCCCCTGGAGGTGTGACATGGCCATCCACCCAGATGTGGCAGGGTGGGGTCCTGCGTGCTCATGCACAGCTGGGATCCGTGGCCCTGCGGAGGGTTGATATGTTGTGGCTGTGGTGTGGTGACACCCATCCACTCTTGCAGCAAGGGCTTTTCAGGGTGACAGAGCATTGCTTGTTCTTCGTGAGAGGAAACTCCTGACCTGGTTTCTGTGAGGAGACGGTGTGAAGTGTCACATTTGCTGCAGAGAGTGGCAGGGAGCAGGGATAAAAGCATGGAGCAAGCTGTGTTTGAGAACAAGCTAATCCACTGCTGCCTGTCTGAAACTGGAGAGCTGCCGGATCTGCTCCCTGGACAATGCTTTCCAGCTCTTCTCATTCTCCCCAAGCCTGATGTGCAAACTGTCATTCCTCTGAGCTAGCCAAAGCACTCCCCTCCCCTGAACTCCTCCGAGGCCATGCATTCCCATCATTTTGGTCCCCTCCCTGCTGGGTGCCATGAAATGCCAGCAGATGCATGATGACCACAGGCATGCTGGTGGCCAGACCTCAGCACACCCTGCTTGTGCTCAGCCTTCCAGCAGCGCTCCCTGCCCTGGCGTGCCCACTGCTTGCTTGCTGCAGAGCAACCACAGCACATCCTGGCATCACTGTGGCATCACTTTGTGCTTTCCCAGAGAACTTCGCAGCACTTGTCCTAAGTTAGAAAACAGAAGGCCTTGACGTTTTGGTGATCCTGGTCTCCAGACCAGGGAGGAGAGGAGAGGCAGGTCAGCTGTTGTGGCAGTGAGGGAGCAGGGGACAGCATCATGGCGAAAGCAGCATATCTGCTGGAGAAGTCTCCAAACATGGGCTCTGTGCTTTTCTGCTGGGGCTGAGGGCAGCTGACAAAGGGCAGATTAGGATGTGAATGCTCAGCAAGACATGGGAGGAAGAGAGCTGGTTGAGAACATTTGTAAGAGGCTTTGCAAAGGTGGTGGTTTTTACAGGAGACACAAGGTAAAATGGGGCAGGAGGATGCGGTGCTGGAGCAATGGTGCTGCAAGGCAGGGAGGGTGGGGGGGAAATGGAGCAAGGCATTTGATAGAGAAGCTCAGGAACAGAGTGGGCTTTCAAAGCAATCTGTGCATGCTCTGGCTGAGGAGAAAGGCAGGAGGTATTCCTAAGCTGAGGTTCCCAGGCCGTGTCTCGCTGTGCTGTTGGAGCAGCAATGCCACCTCCAAGCCCAGCAGTGACAGCTTGAGCACGTGTCATCAACCACGATGCCTAACGCAGCCACAAGGTGTAAATGTCACTAATGAATAAATTGCCTTGTGCCTTGGAGAGGCTAATCCATCAAAGCCAGAGACAGGGATCTGACAAGCCTGGCTATTTCAGGCGTACCCTGTAGTGAGGAGGAACGCTTCATTTCTGAGCTGTCCCCTCCACCTAGGGAAGCTGATGCAGGGCTTGGCTCTGCGCCACTTCTCATCTTCCCAGCCACACAAGCTCAGGCTTCATCCCTCTTCACTGCAACTGAAGAAGCACAAAAGGATCTAGATCTAGATTAGCCAAAAGTGCCCTGTCAGCAGGGTGGTACGTGGGGTAGCAGGTGATAGAGGTTGGAGGGAAGCTGCTGGACACAGGGCACACGTGCTGTAGGGGTGATGGAATACAGTGGTGGGTCCCCAGTGACTGGGAGAGCTTGTGTTAGTTGTCTGGGTATGTTTCAGGGCAGGAGTGCTTGGCACGATGTTTTAGAGGCATGCTGTTTCCTCCTCACCGCACTGCACTGTCCCACAGGCGGTGCACAGCACCCCCATTTTCAGGATCCCCTTTGTATGAACCCCAGCCACCAGCACTCTGGCTGACTGTGCAGAGGGTAGGTACCAAACAGGCAGGGACAGCTCAGCCTAGACAAATTTAGTTCCATGGGAGCAAAGGGAGGCTGAACACAGCAACCATTTCTGTGCACAGCCTCTGCTCATCCTTGTGGCAGCCTGCTCTTCCTCCCCAAGTCGGTGCTCAAAATCAACCTGCCATCCTGTTTGTGACATATGCCAGTGTGACACCTTGCAAATCGATGCCTGGGTCTCTGTGAGCAGAAACCGCCAGGCTTGGGAAGCTGGCCACTGTCTCCTGCTGCCGCGTGCGCTCTGCTCAGAGCAGCGGAAGGCGGGCTCGCCATCTGCTGTGGGAGGGAGCCAGCCGAGTGCCCCGGCTCCGGCCTGATGGGACACCCCCCACACAGCCCCAGGGGTGTCATTCCCTTGTGTCATTCCCCCTTCTTTACCTTCTGGCCACCCCTGTCTCTCACCATCTCTCTGGCACAAACCCATGGGTGAGGGGATGCTCCCAGCTTGTCTCTGCTGGGTGCTGCTGATGCTGTGTTGGGGGGTGGTAGCAGTGCCCAAGCTCATTCCCTCCTCCAGACAGAGGCCCACAAATGACTCCCCTTCCTCAGAGCCTGTCAGTACTCCTTGGAGATAGAACTCCTGGGAAAGCTGAGGTATTTGTTCTGGCCCTACACTCAGCACAGTAACCAGCTAGTTACCCTCCCTGTGATGGCTGGACCTGGAGCTGACAAGTGACCCATCAACACAGGAATGTTCACACTCCAGCAATCTGCTGTTGCTGTCTGGCCAGAATGTGTAGCATTTGAAATGGTTTCAACCCTTGCAGATTGGCAGATAGTTGACTGTTGGTCTTGGGGGTGGGCAAGTGCTGCAGGCTGCTTGGTTTGGACTTTGCTTTTTGGCCAAGAGGTGGATGGGAGAGAGGGCAAAGAGTTCTCCAGGCAACAGCTACCTGTTCAGGCATTCCTGCACGTGGCAGCCCGGGAGTGGGTTTGAAGGGTGCTTAAGTGGTGTTAACAGTCTCAAGCTGTTAGCAGGAAAATGAGCAGTGAATATCATGAAAAGCAAGTCAGAAGTTGTTCTGGTGATGACGTGTTTTCCCAAGGCCTTTCCATCCCTTGTCCTCACTGGCTCTGGTTGCTAATTCCTCCTCGTGTGTCTGCTAGCATGTCTGCAGGATCTCACTGCTGCCCTCCAAGCATGAGCTTTCATTGCACAACTGGCTGACCAGCTGCAGCCCTGTCCTTGGAGCTACAGGCAGGCTTGCCTAGGACCAAGCCACCCCCATTAAACCCCCACCCTCGCTGCTGGAGCTGTTGCTTCATCAGCCTGATGCTGATCTGGGTCTTTTCTGCTGTTTCTGAACATGAGTTCTCATCTCATTGAGGTGTGTTATCCAGTGAAAATATTTTGTAAATGCAAATAAAAATAAATAAGTATATTCAATACCTCGGTCTCGAGGATGGGAAACAAGTAGTGGGAGTTGCCCAGGTAGGGAGGTTTCACAGCTGCTGCTGCTGGTTAGGAATTCTTCTGGCTGTAGCCCCTGGAGCATCCATCAATAGTTGGGAAGGGAGCTACACAAACCTGTGAGGGCTTGGGGCTGAGCCCTGTCAGCACCCCTGCTGCCAGGGCAGCCTTGCACTCCATCCTTTCTGATCTATATGGGCAGACACGGTGCAGGCAAAGGTCCTGTTGGCCAGGGGCCAGTGGCACCCTCGGTGTCTGTATCCATCAGGCAGGGCAAGGCAGAAGCGGGTACATGGTGAATAAATTCTTTTGTGAACACTGGGAAATGGTTTTTACTTTTCAACTCTGTCAATATGATCTAGCTCTGTCTGTCTCTCTATATATGTACAAACAGTATATCACAATGTTGCCTTTTTTGTTGGAAATATCAAAGTACAAAGATTGTAAACCAAATCGGTGTAATAAAAGTTTCAGATGATTCACTGAGGTGGTTGCCAGCAGTGGGTCTGTGAGCACTGGTGTTGGGCAGGGCTGGGAGGCATGGAAAGCTCCTGCGTTGCTCAGAGGGTGGGAGGGGATGGAAGTTAACCCATTTGCTTAATTCCTTGATATCTCCTGAGCAGGATGGTCAGTGGACCAACTCACTCAAGTATGTGCCTTGTCCTGTCCTCAGGTGACACCGGCCTGTAGGGCAAAAGGAAGCTGCTCCATTTTGCTCCAAGCCCAAGGAAGCTGCACTGTTTTCACACTTGTGAGCTATGTGGGCCAGCAGTCCTGAAGGGACCCCTCTAGCTTGAAGTTATGCAAAACACAGATTGTTTTGGGCAGGTTTGCACAGAAGAGCACTACCAGGTAAGGTAAGCATCTGGTTGTAAAGAATTCACCTGTTGCAAGGCAGGTTAGCACTGATTAAAAGCAGAGCAACTCAAAGCAGGAAACCACAGTGGTGAGACCTCTTGATTTATTGAATTTATTTCTATTTATTTTCACCGCGCATATCAGACTCCAGAGAGATTTACTATAAATTCAAATAGATGATGGAGTAGAGCAATAGCCAGAAAAAGCTGCTGAGGAGCTAGAAACAACATTCCCTCAATCCTCTATGCCTCTCACATCCTCCTCAGCAAAATCTTAAAGTTAGGTCTGGACTGGATCATTTAGGTGGCAGAGACTTCATCTTAGCTGCTTTACAGGTGAAACAATATTCAGTTGCCTGAACTAAACTTGCTGCTGGAGCATATCAAAGCATCACAGGAGGTGAGATTTAGGGTGCAGTGGGAGAGAAGGCTTAAGAGGCAGATTGCTCTGTGGTGCCACTACAGTGCCTTGAGATCAAATGTCTGTCTCCAGTGAAGTCACAGGTTGGATGATGGGGGTCTGCGAAAGGCTGCGGTGATAGCCACAAGTTAAGTGTTTCTCAGAAAAGCAAATAAAACCAAGATCCTGAAGTAAAGTGTTTCCAAGAGTGCACACTCAAAGCTCATTGCTCCCTGGAGCACTTTATTCAGAAGGGTTCAGTGGTGGGGTGCTGCAGAGATCCCAGCCTCACCGCTTCCCGATTGGCCCACACAATTTCGTGAATGAGGAAATCAGTCTCCTGTTCCACCTCTGTGTGGCGGAGATCAAGCTCAGTCAAAGTCTTGTTTTTTGCCAGCCCTTCAAGCAGCTTCTTCCCACCTTCCTGCAAAAGGATGAGAGGGGATGGTTAAAGGAGGACACCCAAAACACAAGTGTATTGCTCCTTTTCCCTCCTCCCCAGGGCAACTTCTGCTGCTGCCAGTGGGAGGTGCATGAGATTGTGCCAAAGGGATAAAGGCCTCCACCCAGGTGCGAAATGTTGCTCACAGGAGAAGTGCAGAGGAAGAGTGTAACCTTATGCAGCTCTCTGTGACATGACACATGCTAATGACTCCCTCTGGGTACCATGTCAGGAGTTCTCAAGCTCATGCTGGTTAATAACACATCTGGCAATGATAACCTGAGAGGAGTCTGCTCCCCCCTGTCCCCTGGTTCCCAGCTTACTGCTGGCTGGAGACAAAGGGATTAGAGTGCTGTTCCTCATCTTGGCAGTTGTGAGAGCCCAGAACTGGCAGTTTTCTGTCTGGATGCCATTTCCCAGGCTGGGTTGGCTTTCCTGAGAGGAATTATCTCATGTAACTGAAGACCAGCCTTCATGAGACAGAAAATGTGATGTAGTCTCAGGGAGGCAACCCACTCAGAGGCATTTCCCCCCACTACATGAAGCACTGTATTTAGGGATGTGACAATTTGAAATTTTTTCTGCTGTTGCTATTCTCTTCCAGATACCAAATATACCTCCTGCTCCTTTTCTCCTCCATCCACATGGTCCCCTGATCCCAACACCCTGCCTTTTAGCCATTTTGCCAAAAAGGGCAGAGCAAAAAGGACTGGGAAGAGGTCTCTTTTTAGTGGGCTACAGAGGTCAGAATTGAATGCATCTCTAGCAAAACCCCCAATTTTCCCAAAGATAACATTACCAGCCACCATTTGGGCTGCCATGGAACTTCACAAATGGCTAACAGGAGAGCTCATCAGAAGGAAGATACTAAGCACAGAGATTATTATTTACTAAACAAAAATACTTCTATCCTTTCCAACCTTTGCCCCCTTCTATCATTAAACTCAAATGGTTTTCCACATCCAGGACCATAAAATTCAGAACTCACAAAAGGTTTTCTGCTATCAAATCCTTTCAAAACCCTTGTCAAACACATTGATGCCAATATTCCTGCCAGCAGGGACAGCTGGTCTTGCTGTCTCTTTATTTGACAGTGAGAATAATCGAGGCAGCACAGAAAGTTTAAAAGCCAGCATGATTGCTTTTGGCTGTCTAGTTTCAGATTTCTAAAGCTCTTTTTAATCAGCAGAAGAGAAGCGGTCTGGTTTGCAGGCATGTTGCATACTGCAGCTCTTAGGGATGCAGTAAGATCTGTGGGTGCTCTTCTGTCTAGAAAATGTAAGCCTGTGTTTTAGGAGCCACTTACAAGCACACAGACATGACACTCCTGACCCACCGCACCGCTCCCGGCCCGGAGGGTGAGTTAATGAAGCTCAACAACCAAGCCAATTTTCTAACAGTCTCCTCTGAGTGTGTGATGGACAGGAGAAATTCTGGGAAGGGTGACACTATCTGTGTGTTGCTGAGTGACAGATGGCACAGCAGATCCAAAGCAGAGAGGATATGCATGAGACCCTCATCTCATGCCGCCTATCATTAGCTACGCTCACATGTGCAAGGCGTCTGTGATTTTTCCCAGACGTGCTTCCTGATTTTCAGTTTCCTGTGGGGGAAATCCCTCTCTGCCCAAAAGTCCAAAGCCTCAAAGACACATTCAGCCCTATGAACAGAGCTAGATGTAACAAGTGAGGTAAATTCATGTTCATGCAGAGAAGGTGTCATTCTCTTTCCTGACATCTGCTACAGTCTCTTCCCTGCTCACAACTGATTGTTATCATAGCAAGAATGCAAAATGAGGGATGCATTTGCCTCTGTGCCTTTGAGACAGGCTCAGGATCTGCTTTGCAAGGCCACCACACAGGGTCACAGACTGCAGGCAGAAGAGACTTCTCTTACCAGCCCCAGGTGGTTGCATGAGAAGTTGATGCTCGTCAGAGTGATGTTCTGAGCCAGGACCTGGGAGAACACTGCCGCGGTTGGCCCTGACAGATTATTACTTCCCAGATGGAGGGACTTGAGGCTGGTGTTGGTCAGCAGGGCACGGCCAATCGCCTCCCCGCCTTTGTCCTCCACGAAGTTGAGGCGCAGATTCAGGGAGGTCAGGGTGGAGCTCTCAGCCAGGCCGTGGGCAAGAGCCTGAGCACCCAGGTGAGAGATCTGGTTGTTACACAGATTGAGGGTTTCTAGTCTGCTGTGGCTGATCAGCTTGCCAAGAGCTTGTGCCCCGTGGTCCCTGATGAGATTGTGGGACAAGTCCAGCTCCAACAAGCAAGGGTGATGCTGCAAGTTACGGGCCAGGAGCTTGATCTTGTCATCATCCACTTTGCTTCGTGTCAGCTTGAAAACCTGTGGGCATAAAAACCAGGGTCACTGCAACAGCCAATGCTTTGGACTGAGCTTTGTGCAAGATCATCATGGAGTTAAACCTATGGTCCACCAGACAGGATTCATCTCCCTTCACTTCAGACACCTTTAGCCAGCAGGCTCAAGTATTTGCTTTCCTAGTGGGCTGATACTTCCAGCAAGCAGGGCATGCCACTGATGTCCCATGCTTATTTTAGGGAAAAAGGGTTTCCTTCCTGGAAATGCCTGTTCCTCTCCTCTGACTGCACAAGATCTCTAACTGGGGGCTAAATTAAAGCAAGATAAAGCTGCCCAAACATCTGCAGCAACTAGCAGCAGAACCCAGCCCAGATCACAGTCAAACCTGTCTGAATGAACACGTGCACCAGTGATAACCACGGTACAATGTCCTCTGTGCCTGGGGCATCTTAATAGCCACAAGAGAGGTAATTTCTCTTCTGGAAGCCATATTTCCCAAAGCATGACAGTCTGTGGGGAGTTCATCCAGCTCACTCTGGCTCTACTCTGGATAGCAATGCCCACTGATGTTTCAGAGGGGCTGAGTTATCTGCATTGCAGTTGCCACAGAGCTGAAGATACTGTTAGTTCTTAGGAGGAAAATCCCTTATTGCTCTAAGGCAAGTGTGAGTGTTTCCCCATGCTGTTCTTGGGGGTCTTTGCTCCTCTGGGAGAGGCTGACATGCATTTACTACCAAAAACTCCTAATGAAAATTTCCCTCTGGACTTTTCCTCTCCTGCCTCCCAGAACTATGTGAGGAGTTAAAACAGTGGAGTGTTGCTGCCTCTTACGCTACAGGCAACAAGTTTTGTGGGAGCAAATATTTTTCTCACCGATCCCCTGACAACCCATTCTAACAAGGACACGTCAGAACAAGATACTCAGCGCTAGGCCAGCAGGTTAACATCTCTGCACTCTCTCAGAGTCTGTAATTTGCAAAAGAAAGGGTGGTACCAGCAAGCAAAACTGGTCCCTGTATTTCTATCCACAGGCAATTTGAAGATCTAGCTGAGGCAGTAAGGTTCAGTTTGGGGTATATTACTTTCAAGTTACGGCACATCTTCACGGCAGTAGCCAAGTTGGAGCAGTCCAGCTCAGTGAAGTTAAAGAGGCTCCACTCAAAGTTCATGCCACAGCTCTTCACACCATAAATGAGATGAAGCTCTTCAAGGTGAGGGAGATCAGTAATGAGATCTCTCAGGTCGTAGTGATGCATGTAGACCTCACCAATTTCAGCATCATCCTCTGTGTCAGAGAGGTCACTGGTCTCCTCCTTTTTATCCACCCGCAAAGGTGGCAGGAACTGATTGATCTCCAGTTTCCGCACATAGCCTTTGCAGAGTGGGATGAGCTCTAGGACCTCCTGGGGGTCTGTGGTGTTAGGGATGAAAAACTTCAGGATGTTCTCCAGGTGACGTTCAAAGAACATCCGTTTCCAGCTGTCTCCATAGTTGGAGACGTCACACACTTCCCAGCGCTCCATACAGCACCTCTTCCAGTACTCCTCATGGCTTACTGTGTTGGCAGTCACAGTGAGTGGAAGGCTGGTGGAGAGCCTGTCCACCACCTTCTTTTGGTGCTCAGGCAGAAGATTGTTCAAAATAGGGTTCTCTGGAAGAGACAAAAACAGTGAGAGGGTGGTCTGGGCATAGGAACAATTGCTGGCACTGTGGTTCTTCCCGGGCCCCCAGCTGTGTGCCCGTGCCCTCCCCTCTGCTGATACTGGCTCTCTCCTTGGTTGCCAGAAGCTGGAGCACAGTGCTAAGTTGGCAGAACACATGCAGGATTCCTTTGTACATTTCCAGACATTATTTCTAACTTTTACAATGGAACATCAGTGTAATTTGGTTTACTCTTGTAATATTTGGGAACTGCGCCAGAAACTGAGCTCCCCATTTAAACTTGGTTTGCAGTTTATATTCAGGGCAGGAATTCTGCTCCCAAGAGAACTAATTCAGCCTTACAGTGATGGGAGAGCTTGGCCTGCCATTTGCTGAACTTTCTCCCTTTTGGTTTCTAAGCATATTGAAGAACAGTATTTGAGAACAGCTGTGTGCTTTTCATGCAGGTCCTTGTGCCTATTTATCTTAATTCAAGCATCGGTCTTACCTCAAATTGATTCCTGTTCCTTTTTGCTGAGGCACACTCCTAGCTTTTAGGTCCACCTTTTTTAAATAAAAATTCTGTTTTCCCAGATACTCTTTCCCCAGAGTCTCTTTCCCAATACTTGCCCTAAGTCTCAGCTGTCTTCTCTGGTGGAAGTTCTTTGTGCCCAGAAATGCCAGAGAAAAGCCATGTGTACTCACACCATCAATATTTGGGCATGTGTACACAGTTGTATTGAGTAACATAAGTGAAGAAACCTATCTGTGCATGGGAAACCAGATTATGAAACACAAAGTGGTGTTAGCTTTATAGTTCCCCTGTTTCTGGGACATTCCCTTCCTAAGGACACTGACAGTTTTACCACTGTCTCTTCCTGGAGTCTATATTCCAGTGTCCCACAGCTGACACTGCGGTGACCTTCTCTGCAAAGTCCCACGACTCAAGCAGAGGTGGGACACATATGGGCAGGGCTGGGCTAGCTTCACTCAGGCTCACTCAGGCCCCACTCAGGGCAAGGTGCAGCCTCACAGCTCAGGTGACAGCACGAGGGTCCCCATGAAAAGGAGCCCACTGCTTTTACGCGTGCACAGTGCACATCCAATGCATTTGGCATCAAACTGACTGATCGGGCTGCTGGGATTGCAAGGCTGTCCCAGGTCAGACCCTCAAGTACCTTCAGCTCCTGGCATAAGGCAGCACTGAGCTCCTCTGTACTTTCTTACAGTCCCAGTGTGGACATAGCCTTAAAACTATCTTTGGTCTTTGCTGCCACTTCACTGAGTCAGCCAAAAAGACAGGCCATTCTTTTCCCCCTTCCAGTCAGTTCTCAGATGAGACATGCTTCTTCTGTTTTGCTGTGTTTCATCAGTCTACCTGCTTCAAAAGCACATTGCCTGCCTGAGGATATAACTTGTCACATCACCACCAAAAGCCATGGAGGAGGGCTGAGCCTCCATGGAGGAGGGTTTGAGGAGATGATAGCTTCTCTGGACAGGGAGCAATTCTGCATCTCTTTGTACAGCACTCAGTACAACAGGGCTCCATCCTCGAGCACTGCCCTAACTCTCTATGAATCAAGAGCAGGAAACAGCAACTGCACAGCCCCAGTCATGGTTGAGGTGAGTCCAGAAGAGCACGGATGGAAGAAGATGTGATAGAACAAGGTCAGTACAGAGTCACATCCTGGAGTGCAGCCCAGAGGACTACAACCATCCCTGGAGTATACAAATACATACTTAGCAACTAAACAGTTTGTTTAACTGGCTGCCCAAGGGGATATTTCTCCCCATCTGCTCCTTTGGCAGGGCTAGGTGCCACACTGCCTTTCAGATGCATCTGCCTGCCTTGTTGACCCTCTGCTCTCTGGGGCTGACCCTCTCTCCATGTGTCCTAGAGTAAATGTGCTCCCACTTACTTTCGAAATTGTGAGCGATGTGCTGGATGCAGAGCTCAGTGAGCTGGGGGACAGTGACCAGGGACCAGCTGAGATCCTCAGTGATGCAGCGGCGTGTGTAGAATGAGCCATCAGTGAGGTTGCCCTGAGGTGAACATGGTGAGGGAATGGCTCTGCTCTTGTCACCAGCTTCTGGCTGCTGCATCCTTGCTCAGGACCTACTTCTCCTTCAGGAGAAGCAAGGGGAAAATTCCTGGAGAGTCACCACTATGTGGTTACCTGCAAAATAAAAAGGCAGCTTTAGAAAGAAGCTAGCAATATTAATGGTCAGCTCACACTACTCTCCTGTAGCACACTTGCCCTTTGCCTGCCTCCTCTGCTTTGGACTGGAAGCAGTGCAGCCAAACAACTATTACTCAACCTCATCTTTATACCCTGCCCTGTGCAAAGAGGTCTCTAGGCACCACATGCAATAAGGAGATAATAACGTGGTGTTAAGTCAGAGTGCTGTTGAAGAGGATGGACAGGAATTGATTGTTTACTGTCTTTTCCAATAAAAGTAATAGGGGAAGCTGGCAGAAGCTAGGCTTAAAGCAAAGTGTTCTTCACACAGTTGAACTGGGGAATTCCTTGCCACAGGATGCTGTGGATGTTAAGGGTCTGCAGACTCTAAGAAAAGTCCGTGGTAGAGAAACTCTTTGAGGATGAAATACACAGAAGTCATGTGGCTCAGTGTGAGCAGCTGAACACAGCTGGGGGTGGGCAGAGTGCTGGAGGAAAGAACACACACTTGCATTGTTTTTCTACTCTTCTCCAGGTGTCTGCTTCTAGCCACTGTCAGAGATGGGGTTTTGGGCCAGCTATCCCCTGGTTTGATCTGGTATGCCTGTTCTTATGACTCTCTAAAGACAGATGCTTTACAGATGAATACATTATAAATGTATCCTTTTCCTGCTTTTCTCCATTATTCTCTGGCTGAACTCCTTCCAAACATCCATTAAATGATGAGATGGGTCAGACCTGTTCAGACCACACTGAGCCTAAGCAGATATGAGCTAAAAGAACCAGCCTGGAGCAGAAGGAAGGATGCCTGGTCCTATTAACTTTGCAGAGCTTTCCCAGACCGAAGTTTTCCATTTGCTGTTTCCTATTCCAACCTCAAGGCCAGCACTCTCAGAATCCCACATGTATGGTTATTGCCTGGAAGTTCTAATGGTTCTCTAACCAGCCAGTCTGAAAGAGGCAGAAAAGACACCAGGAAGGAATCATCCACTTGAGTTTTGGGTTCTACAAGAGCACCTAGGTCTGGTGAGCATCCCCCAGGGCACACAGACCCATGCTGATCCCCAGTCCTGGGGCTAACTGGACTTAACAGGGCTGCAGCACAGGGCTGGGCAGTGACAGGCTGCAGACACCTAAAAGAAGCATGAGGCAGAGGCGGATGGCAATGTCAGAGGTGAAAACACCTTCCTGCATGACCAAGAGGATATCTCAAGGCAGTGGTGGCCTTGCACCACCACAGAGTCAAAGGATCCTGTGGAAGAATAACTGCCATGTACTATCTTTGGCCACCATATCCCTCACCTGAAGGGTGGTTTGATCCCAACCAGCTCCTCCTTTGTGAGGGATGTGACCCAGACAGTGATCCACAGATGAACCATTTAGTCTTTCCTTTCCCTGCACAAGGTTGCTCCTTTCACCTCTGCCTTCCCAGCTGGTGCTGCTTCTGCCAGCACTGCCCTCTTCCTAAAAGCTTTGGAGCTGGCTTTGCTAGTCTTACTCCCTCTGCTCCTTCCCCCTCGAAAAGGCATCTGAGGAGGGGCCTGCAAAAGAGGGAAGAGAGGAGATCTGTGAAATGCTGAGGTCTAGAAGAGAGGAGCAAATGATCCATGCTGCAAATATGTCAGCAAAGGTTTCTTCAAATGCACTTGAGGCAGGCCTGAGAAGGACAGTCAGGAAAGGGTGGAGATGGCAGTGGCAGGGCATTCTCTGGCTCAAAGGATGAAGGGTGCCAAGGACAGGGAAGCTGTATTTCTTGGGAGGCAGTAGTGCACAGATGACAAAGGTAAAGGCTGTAGAAAAAGGGAGCCTGATCTGGTGAAGGGTGGAAGTGGAAAGAGAAGGAATGGGTGTTAGGCAGCTGTGAGAATGCTGGGAATGCTTTCCCTGCAAAGGCCCTTGTGCCTAAGGAAGGTGCTACGATGATGGGCCACCTTTCAGGGGGAAAAGAAGAGACCTGATTCTCCACAGCACACTAACCCAGCTGAGACCCAACTCCTGGTGCTCAATGGACTTCCATGGAAGGGCAAAACACAGCTAGAAGGCAGTGAGGTGGCATTAATAGAAATGATTGGGAAAATTTTCTCCTTGCTCAGTCCTTTGTCCTATTGGAAAAGCATCTGTATCATTTTATCCCCCAGGCCAATCACAGCTGATTGGAGTTTCTGATGGCTTTCCTGATCTTTTGGAAACAATCATTAAAAGCCAGCTGTTGGGGCAAGCCAGTGCAACATTTGTGGCCTAAGATTATTTCCTGTCTGTTCCAGCAGACAATGGGATTGCCTGTTTACTGATGGCAGGTTGATTTTCAGAGGGTGGGTAACCCGTGGCACATGCAGGGCTGCTGAATGGGCTCCAAGAGTCCAGGCAGGAGACACAGCTGCCCTGGGAAGAGCTGCCCAGGCTGCTGAGAGGCTTTCCCTTCATCTGAGCCCCAGAGCAAGTCAGCCCAGCTGACTCCACCATGCCCACTTGTCATTCACTACAAAACCAACAAGGCTGCAAAGCACCCAAAGCAACCCCATGTCTGTGGTGCCAGGTCTGATCCTGAGCCACTGCTCCCAGTCCATCCATTCCCACCATGCCAGCGTGGTGAACACACCTGCCACATGTCCTTACCACCAGGGAAGGGATTCCTTCCCTGCTCACCCCCTCTGCCTCAGCTGTGGGCATCTCACCCAGCCAGAGCTGAGACTCTAAGCCAGCTTCCAGAGCCGGGTTGGCTAAGCACTATTGAAACACAGGGGTAGCGCCATAATTCACTATCAATAAACCAAGTCAACACTGTTAATGCACGCTCCTTCCCACCCACTCTGCATACACCTCAGTCACCTATCCTAAAAAGGCTTTATTAGACAATATACAGTGAACAGAGCCATGTAGTAAATTCCCAATGTTTATCATTTAACACCCAGATTAGACTGAAAAGTAAATAATGCTTGAACTTCTTAAAAAAAAAAAATAAAGGAAATCCCACTTTCCTTCCCCAGGAGGAACTGACAGAAATCTACTCACACAACCAAATTATGCTGCTACTAACATGCCTTACAAATTTTCTTCAGCTAAACCTGTTTTGATCTGGAAATAAAAGATTTTTGCTCTTTTCATTCATACCAAATCCCAGAGAGACCAAAAAAGAAGAGTTGCATGGAAACTGGTGACCTTTGGCTGATGCTCCTACTAGGATTACAGAGATCCAAGAAATGGAACCACAGTAAACACTGTGCTTACTGGAGAGTTTGTAAGAGCAGGATGAATTATTTCTGAGGATGGCTATGCCCCAGCCAAGACTGCATTTGCACTGAAGCTTTGTCTGCCCATTAATTGAGGAAGCTCTTATGCCACTGCAGCAGCACCCTGCAAATGCCAGTTGTTCTGCAGGTGTGCTGACCTTAATGCTGTTACCTGCAGTGCAGGCAAGTCATCCTGAGTCTGCCTAACACCACTGATCCCACTGACACCTGTGGGGATTTGCTATGCTCTCTGGCACTTCCAAAGGCTAATTAATGCAAAGTGTGCATTTGGACACCGTGTTGCAGGCTAATCCAGGGCCTGAGACACTGCAATGGGCTTTAAGGGAGTTTAAAAAAAAAAAAAAAAAAAAAAAAAAAAAAAAAAAAAAAAAAAAAAAAAAAAAAGTGCCAAATGAGTGAGGAATCTATTTAGCTTCAGATATAATGAAATTTGTCTGTAATGGGAGATTGGGCAGAGTGAGGCCAGCTGGCCGTTGGGGAATTTGGTTCATGTCACCACTGTAATCCTGGCGCTGTGAAGGGCCAAAACTGTCCTCCTGCATCTCTGTCAGCACGAGCTGGGAAGGGCCACTGCCCTGGTGGGATGTCACAAAACCAAAAGCCCTTTCGGACCTGAGCACTGCCCACCACAGCCCCGGCCACTGCGCGCAGCTGGCTCTGCCGTGCCAGCCCCCGGAGGCTCCGAGAGGGGTCCCTTCCCCAGGGGACAAAGGAGAACGCCTGGGCGCCCCCGCCAGCCCCACCAGCCCAGCTCCGTGGGATGCCGGCCCTGCGCTCCCCCCTGCCAGCCAAGCTCCTCTCCAGAGGCCCCGAGAGGGACGGAAACTCATCGGCGCGGCCGCTTCGTCACGAGTCAGACCTGCGAACGGCCGGGGAAGAGCCCGGCCGCGGGCGCTGGCTGCGCCCAGCCCCGCAGCGCCGGGGGCACCGGGGCGTCAGACGCGCGGCTCCCTCCCGACACCGGGGCCTGGGGGATTCGGCTGCGGGCTCTGTCCTGCTGCCGGGGCAGGGAACGGAGCGGGAGCGGGAGCGGCCCGGCCCCCGCGCTCGCCACCGCCGCTGTCGCCACGGACGCGGCCGTTGCCGGGGCGCGGCTCCCGCGGGCTGCGACCCCCGGCCGGGCACGCTGCGGCTCGCGGGGCCGCTCCCAGCGCGCTGCTGCTCGCGGCCTGTCACAGCGCTGCCCGCTGCCGGGCCATGCGGGCCGGCCTGAGCCAGCAGGAAGGCAGAGGGACGGGATTCGGGATGGCGCTCCCGCCCCGGGCAGCTGCTGAGAGTTAGTGCCGTGGTGAGTAGGAGCCCCCTCTTCCAGCACCGAGGGGATGTGTGAGCTCGCCACCATGTTCCACGAGTGCTGGGTGGGGAGGGAACGTTTGCCAAAGTCCCGGACGCTCCTACAGCAGCAGCTGCTACTGTGGCATCATGGAAAGAATGGGGCAAGGTGTGCAGTGCGAATGTTTTGGACCCAGTCAGTATTCAAAGCATGAATACATTGCTATCCTTAATATACCTGTTTCCTTGAATGTTTGTACGGCTAAAGGTATGCTGTCTGTGCCTGAAATGGGCTTGCTTCAAGGCCTCATATTTTGGGGCAGAATGATATCACAGCCAGGTCTGAGGGGGAGGAAAGCAAATCTGAGAAATCCACTAATGGCAGGGAGATCTTGGTCCATCTGCTGCATGTTCGTTTCTTCTCCTCGACCTGTTAGTTTTTCATTCTGCTGTTAAGCATCCTCTACAGAGGTGGGGAAAGACCAGAATCCTCATCAAGACACATATCATGCTGTGGAATATAAAGAGTAAACAAGGGGATGAAAACATGCATCTCCTCTTTCCCATTTCTCAGATCTAAGCCTTGCAGTATTTGCCAGGGCATTTCCAGCCTGAGACAGGTTTTTCTTTCACTCCTTTGGAATGCTGATGTAGTGGGCACAAGAGGAGTGCAGCCAGCCTGTGCCCTGTGGGAGCATACATAACACTGGTGCCAGCTCTCATGATAGTTCTGCAAGTCCCATAATAGCTGGCAGTTTTAGGAAGCTGTGCTGACTTTCATATAAAATTTACCTTCTGGTCATGAAGAAGATGTTAAGAGCATGATCCCAGATCACCCCAAAGGCTCAGCAACAAAACAATAAATGCAAAGAGGCATAGATTAAAAAAAGAGATCAAGACTCTGAGGCTTCCTTTGTGAATTGCAGAGATGGAAAGTTAGACCTTGGCAGCAATGCACTTCTTTTTCTAGGTGTGGCCTGATTCTGTCACTCAGCTCCCCAGAAGACAGTGACACTCCCTGTGAGTCAAGCTGGTGTTTAGCACAGTGGGTAGTCAGAAGGCTTGCAAAGCCCTTCACAAATGCTGGCCTCACACTGACCATGTTACTCCTGGGAACACATCTCCAGGGCTTTTGAGACCTTGAAAAGCAGAAAGGAGAGCAACATAAAGCCAGGGATATTTTCTCTTGCACTGATTTCCATGCACACATTCAGTCAGACTCCTGAATTGCAAAGGAGATAGCCAAACCAGATCCACAGAAATAGCATCCCTGAGTTGCCTGCATAACAGTGATCAATTTCTGAGCTGAGCCTTCAGCAAGCCATCAACACTGAGGTTTTTAGCCCACCTCATGGACAATATAATACAAATGTCATGTTTTGGAGACTTCACAGTACAATGGAGTTCAGCTGTGTCTACCCAGTCATTGATTCCCAGAGACACCAGTGCCGAATATTGCAGTCAGTTGTCAAAATGGATGCAATCAGGTGTTGAATCATATGCTGAAAAGAAACAGTGGTAGTCCAGAAATAGCTATGTTAACTCTTTCTGTACCTTAGCATTTATTTTCATGAGTGCAGACATTGGTGTTGTTCCCAGTGGGGTGTGCAGTGGCAGTTGCTGCTTAAATGCTGTGAAGTGGGAATGCAGGGTAAAACATTGCATCCATTCCCATTCCCCTCCCCACTGTTGATAGCTGAGAGTGAGGATGAGGGAAGGTGCTGCTTCCTAGCCCTAGTGACTAAGGCACTGTCCTACCAGCAGATCCCAGGTGCCCTCTGTATCCCTCCAGCTACCAGGTCTCAGATTTCCCCTAGGCAGCACCTGTGATGGTGTTGTGCATTATCAGCTCTGCCAGCTTTGCCTGGAGTTGGAGGACAGTGTAACAACAGTCCAACCTCAAATCACAACAAATAAATTGGACAGGAGCCAGGTCCTGCAGTGCCTTGTGTGGGAGGAACACATCCCACAGGGCATCTTCTGCTGCTAATGTGAAGATTCAGGTGCTGTTCTGGAAACAGAGCTGTGGCTGTAGGGTGACAACCTTTTTTAGTGTCCCAGCATGATGGACTAGAAACATTATCCTCCCTGGCTTTGCTCAGCCACCAACACATCCTGCAGCCAAGCATTTCTCCTCTACCTCACCCTCTTCCTCTTCCTTTCCTTCTCTCCAGTTACACCAGCGCCAGCTGTCTCTTCAGGGACTGCAGGAACACATCTGGTGAGCTTTCTGCCCACAGCAAGTAGCAGGCTGTTTGTTTGCAGTAGCAGCTGGAGGTAGAAGGAGTGAAAAAAACCCCTCTCTGTGTCCTCCTGGTCAGCTCTGCTAGTGCATCTCCTGCAGCCTGCAGTGTCCTCACGTCACACCATGATGGCAGAAGTCCCCACACCAGTCGAGGATATAATTTCATTTGAGTCCTGTGCTCCGTGTGGGGCAGCCTCTCTAGCTGATGCCTGCAGCGAGGCAGCCTCCATCTGTCAGATGTGGTTCATGTCTCCGTGGGGAAGAACCGTGGGCACAGCTGAAGGTCAGGTTTGAGAGGAGCCCACTGGTGTTTGATGTCTGCCTGACACCAAAGGGATTCACTAGGGTAGGAGCCAGTGAGGTTTGTCCTCAGCACCGGAGTCTTCTTTCATTAGTGGCTTCTACCCTTTCAATGAGGAGCACAGAAAGTTGCTAAAACTGAGCAGGACTCAGAAAATTGAGGATGTTGAGGAGCAGGGACTGGCTCCAAAGCTCTATTTCCAGGCCCTCCTCTGGCTGGCTCCCTGCAGCTCTTGCTGGAAAACACTGCTTACAAGCAGCCAGCAGTTCCTGGAGTCCTGGGGGAAGCAGCAAAACAAATGACATCCTGGAAGCAGGAAAATTGCCCCTGTACAGCCAGTGCTGAAGGATGGGGGAGCAGGATGCTCTCTGTGGTGCTGCTCTCCCAAAGCTTTCTGCTCTCCCTGGGTCACAGCAGGAACCACGCAGCTGCTGACAGCTATTAATAGATGGGGAGAACGTGGGCTCTTTTTCCTACTGCTTCCTGGGATGAATGGTAATTACCCTTAATGAAACTGGATTTGGTTCTGCCTCCTACCTTCCAGCCCCCTTGCCTGTGCTGGCAGGGAGAGGCCAGCCCATCTGCTGCCTGCACTCCTCTGTGGGGAGCAGAGCTTGACAGCAGGAGTGGAGGCTCATCTCCCCGGGACATCCCCCAGGCCTTGCTCGTGGATGCTGGGCACAGGGCAGGAGGCAGAGCCTGCCAGCTGACAGGCTGCAGCAGCTCCCCTCAGCCTGGCCTTTCCAGTGCACACAGGAGCCCCGTGGGGGGTGAGATAAATGATCCCACCACGGGCTGAGCGTGCAGCTGGCTTGGATGCTCTCTCTTTGAGATTAATTAAAGAAACAAAACAGGGGAACAAATAATCAGGGAATCTGACCTATTGCTATGATTGGCATCCCCATCATCATGCATCACACCAAGGTTTGTGAAAAGGGGTATCTTTCCTCCCTTGCTGGTGCAAAACCAGCCCTAGAATATTCCTGGACTTGCCCCCCATCTTCCACAGGGCACAGTCTAGCTGCCAAAGGGTTAATCAGGATATGACCTGCACAAGGGGGATGGCTTTGTTGTTGTCACACCACCGAGCCTCTGACCTGAACTCTGAAGCAGGAAGGTTTCTTTCATTCAGGTTGCTTCAAAAATACTGCATAAATAGTGCAGGAGGTTTTCTTCATCCACTGGGAGGCTGTGCCTCCTAGGAATCACCTCCAAGTAGATGGATGCAAATGTTAAATCTTTCTTGTACATCCCAGACTCTGGCTCTGGGGCAGGATATCCTCTGCATTAGTGTTTGCCCAAGATGCTTGGTAAGGCTGCACTTCACAACCCCACCTCTGTGCTGGCCTTCCCATCTGGACAGCCACAGTGCCTCAATGACTCTTTACCACTCCCTGAAAACTGACTTTTCCTTTCTTGGTTCAGCTTGGCAGCTGGTAACACTTTCCACCATGGGGACCCCTTCCCTTCACTGACCCATACTGCTTGCAGCAGGGCAAAGGGTAAAAGGCTGCCCCATCTTGCCAAGCTGAAACTTCCCAGGCAAGACAGTTTATTTGCCTCTTAGTTTTTAATTAGTTTTTTTCCAGATCATATGTTTTCTTGGCTGAATCAAAAAAACCTTCCTGCAGGCAGGATGTGTGATCCGTGCCCAGGGACCTACTGGCTCCCATTTGCAAACCCCTGCCTCCTTGCTTCTGGAGCCCTCTCTTTTTCCCTCTCTCTGAGATCCCTCCAACGTCACACCAGAAGTTTCAAGTCCCTCTGCTGACTCCCACTCAGCCCCTTGTGTTGCATCCAAGTGCCAGATGGCACTCTAGGATCGAGAAGGAGCTGTGCCAGGCTCCCCTCCCTTTCTCTCCACCCTTCAATCTAGGGAAAAGAGACAGAGAAACAGCCCTGCCAGATTTCAGGCTGCCGTGTTTGTGCCAGCTTCCATGGTCTGCAGCCCCAGTTGCAGTGGGATTGACATGGGAGGTACTGGCACAACCCTGGAGCAAGGGGTGCCAGGGAAGAGAGGATGTACTCTGAAGCTCCCCTCTGTGCCCAGCTCTGTGTTATAATTAACAACCAATGCTGGGGACACAACCACAGCCACTGCTTCCTCCATTCTCCCCCAGCCCTGCTTCCTTCTTTTCTTGTTGGAAAATTTCTTGTTTGTCTGGGTTGCTGACCAGCACTGGGTAACTGCCTGCAAAGGTCTGCAGGTCTGAAGGTTTAGCAAGCTCCTCTTGGGCAGGACAAGCACCCAGGCCCCCTATACTGAAACGAGGAGGAGGAGGAAGAGAGGAAAAGCAGAGCAACTGCTCTGCCAGAAAGTGGATCACAGAGGCTGTGGGCAGCAGAAACATCCTGTTTGTGAGTCCTGCTGGGAGCATGGGGTTGTGTTTGGACAGCAGAAGGAACTTGAGGAGGATGTGATCAGATATTCCCAGCCTTTCTGCTTCAGATAGCTGCGTTAGCAGAGGGCCTGTTGCTTTGGCTCAGAACTGGCTGCCCCCTCGAATAAACCCTCCTTTTATGGAGGGACTCTGAGACTTTTTGCTGGCTCTTCTTGATGCTCAGTGATGGACATCTCCATTAGTACTGCCTCAGCTCTAGGGTCTCTGCTGTCACTACTGTGTCACAGCAGTCCCCACAGGTCCTGTCTCTGGAGCATGTGTCTCTTCACTGCCAGGTTGCTGTCACTCAGCTCCGTGGAGGGGATGAGGAAGACATGACCCTTAGCAGAGTCCAGGAGGAGACATGCACAGAAGATATGAGATGCATCCTGCTGCAAGAGGGCTGGTCATGAGGGAGGTAATTGATACAGAAACTCTGATCACTGAGATTTTGCTAGCCCTCCTCCTCAGTTCCTGGTGAATGGGGTGATATTGTGTCCTTGCCAAGGATGCCAGCTGTGGCCAGCTTCCCTCGGCCATGCTGTCACATTCTGCCCTGTCCTGTCCACCTGGCTGCAGGGCTCTGTGACAGGGAGATGTGGCATCACCGCTCGACCATTCTGGCACTGGCCATGTGAGCCAAGCTGGGGTGCCATGCGGGAGAAGAGAGCTGGCTGCATATTTGCGTGGAGGAGGGAAAGCTTCTAGTTAGTGACTTCTATTCCTGTCTGGGCTTGTTGCAGACTTCATGACATTCAGAGCAGGTGTGAAGCTTTTCCCTTACCAGGCTGGGGATGAGAGTTAGTGGGAGGCTGTTTTCTAGCACTCTCATGGAGATGATCCATTGGTTTTACATTGGTCTCTTTTTTTCCACAGGATGGTCCATGATTTGCATTTTAGCTTGTGACTCTGTGTCATTCCCTTCCCTGCCCCAATTTCCACCTCTCCTTGTTGTGCTGTATTTAGATAAATCCAAGTGCTTGCAACAGTGTAGGTGCTCTAGAGGGATGTGAAGCAGGATCAGTTCCTACAGCACAGGCAGTGCATTGTGAGATTTTGAAAATCCCAGAGGAGGCAGTGCATCATCCTTCCCTTGTGTGGCCACCAGAAAGCAGCTCAGAGGTCTATGGTCCTTGTTATATTTGAAATGAGGGCATCCTTCCTGCTTGCCTTTTTTACCTTCAAGGCCAGCTGGCCTGTGATGTCCTTTGCAAAGGGAACAACCAACACCCCTCACAAGCAGACACCCCTTCCCTTGGAGGCTGACCCACAGAAGAAGGAGAGGACTGGGAGGGGGGTCAGCTGGGCTGTGTGGGCTGGGGAGGTGGGGGCACGTGGGGAAGGAGGCACATTTTCCATCTCTCAGACCCGTGGTGTCTCCCAGGAGCAGCTCCATATATATCTTATACGAGGAGTTGCAGGGCCTGGTGCAGGGCAACCTGCAGGAGCAGAAGGGGCCCTGTTCACCCCATCACAGCAAGAACAACGTCGGGGCGGCCGCTGTGGTGGGAGTTGGACGCTGATGGGACAGGACAGGCTGGGAGCCAGCGCCAAGGGCTGCTGAGTTGACACTGTCCTTTGGTGCCCTCTTCCCAGCCCAGCGGAGCCCAGCACCGGCAGAGCTGTGGAGCTGCCAGCTGCCATCACTGTCCCTCCAGAGCCATGCTCTGTGACAGATCTGCTTCCTGCTGCTGCGCCCAGCTCCCGGCCACTCCCTGGCCTCACTGCAGGGCACGGGGCCATGGCAGAGCCACGGTCCCCTTGGTGCTCAGGGCTCAGCTGGTGGAGCAGGGCCCCAAAACACCGTGCTGTGTGCTGGGGGCAGCTGGGTGCGCTGCCAGATGCCCCCCTGCAGCTCTCTGCCACTGCCTCCCTAAACTCTCTGCCGTGTCCGCAGCATCACAGGCCAGCCCAGGGAGAATCACTGGGCTTCCTTCTTGTGCCCCATTGCTGCATCCGGGCTACACTGCCAGAGGGAGCTGGACTGGCATGCTGCAGGCTGTGCCAGGCTCTCTGGAAACCCTACACTTGAGGATTTGTTCAAGGGTCAGAGATTGCCTGATGCCCACAGGGTGCTTTTGAACCTCCAAGAAGCAACCTGGAGTGTTCCCAAGGACTTCTGCCATGCCAGCAATGTGCCAAGGCCAGCTGCTGCCTCTGTGTCTGGTCTGTCCCTGGGTTATGCCCTGTGGTGCTTCCTCTGGACCAGTGTAAAGCTTTCCATCCCTGATTCTAAGTCCAGCTGTCCCCCTCCACTGTAAGGCCTCTGGCTCTGCCTGCTAGGGCCAACTCATCCCGCTCAGCTGTGGTTTTTGGCTGCACTGCTTGGTGGGTCTCTCCTTCCATCTCCCTGGCTGGGTGCCCAGGGTGATGCTGCTCGCCCAGGGCTGGGAAGCCCGGCTGCAGAGCCCTCACTTGCTGTCTTTTCCACAAAGAAATGCCAATGTGCAAGCTCCATGGCCCTCAGATGTGGACAGCAGGAGGTCTCTTCTCCCAGACCCTGCCTTTGTAGGGAGGGGTTGTGCCTGTGGTGGGGACACCCCAGACATCCCAGCTCATCCTGCTGCTGCAGTGCTGTGAAAGCCAGCAACTCTTGGGTCACTCTTGGGGCAACCAGCTCCAGCAGGAAGTTCTCCTGGCTCTCTGGATGTCCAGTCTGTTCCAGGTGGGTGATTCCTGTGTTTCTAACAAGGCTGGGAAAGAAAATTAAAAACCCAAGTGAGCAAAGCAGCCAGGCTGAGCCAGGAAACGTCAGAAATGCCTCTGTCAACACTGCAGCTGAGGCAAGCAGGCAGGCAGGCAGCTTCTTAATTATTGATGGTGCTTATAAATAAATGCTGGGGTAGGGAGGAGAAGGTTATAACAGAGCAGAGGAGCCACTTCTGGGTGGGGGAGGGAACCTGAGAACTTGCTTGTTTTAAAGGTCATTTAGTTTTGTCTCTGTTTCCCCTTTTTTCTGTAAAACTCGGTGATATTTGAGTTGGTGGATTATCTTCCCTGTGCATCTTCTTCTTGCACTTGCCTAACCTGGCCATCCAGGAGGAGGAGAGAGGAAAGACACCCGTGAGGGCAGTGAGAGAAAGAAGGGGGAGGGAGGGAGGAAACACTGTGTGGAATGTGGGACAAATAGGCAAACGAGGAGACAACGAAATTAGTAGAGCAGCAAATCCCAACCCGAGTGTAAATAATTTTTCACCATGTGAAAAGAAGGTCTACGTAGGCTCAGATTTATCTTCCTGTTCCTGGAGCTCAAGCCCAGGCAACCTCTGATGTAAAGCAAGAGGAAAGTGCGTGACATGAGGCTGGGCAAGGACTAGAAGGAGATGCAGGGATCCTGGTTGGGGACTGGAATAGTAACCCAGTGTCTGCATAGCCTCAGGGACTTTTGCAGCAGGCTCAGGGTGGTGTGTCCTAGAAAAACCAGACTATGATGGCAATAGTTCTGGGATAGGGATCCCACAGCCAGCTGAAAACACAGGAAGGGTTTTGGGTTAGGATTTTGGACTGGAATTACACTAGTACTTTGAGGCTGACAGCCCCCACAGGAATCTTAAGTGATAGTGCAAGGTAGGACTTCACAACTTGTTCTGAAGCCCTCCAGCTCGCAGAAGCGAACACACAGGCACTGGGTGCAAAAGGGACTCGGGTACAATGGAGCTCCTTCTGGTCTACACCACACAGACTCCACAGGGTCATCTCCCATCCCCCTGTCTCAAGGGAGCCACTGCATGTGGTGGGCAGCAGCACCCCAGTGCCTGGGGCTGGTCATGGGTGCAGCTTTGCTCATCTTTCCACTGGAGCCTGCAATGGTTACACACCTGCAGGACAAGCAGCTCTGCAGTGCACGGGGGATGCAGCAGCACACTGGCTCTCTGGATGCAGACTGGGTATCACCATGACAGCCTCACTGCATTCCCTCTGTGCTGACACCCTGGGACGCCACAGCCACCCTCCAGCCACCCAGAATGACACCAATCAATCAAAATTCAGCCCTCAATGGAAATGGGCTGCTCCCAGCCAGGAGGGTGGGCTCAGTAGCAGGGTGCTCCTGACAACAGTCGGGATGGTGATGGGGAGGAGATGTAAGGGGAAGCAGAAACATTCTCCCAGCCCTGTGGTTCCACCAGGTGCGTTCTGGAGGAGAGAGGAGCTTTGGGTTGCAGCTGAGGAAGTCATGCCTCTCTGCAAGCGGCATGGAAACGCCAGCTGCAATCCAGGCTGAGGAGCTGAATGCAAAGTGCTCTCACACAGGGAACCAGCTGGCCGTGAAGGGCACAGCAAAGGGCTGCTGGGATTCCCCAGGAAATGCCTCTCCTGCCTCTTTGGGCTCTCAGCTTGCTGCTGTGGACAGCGTTCTGCACTGGAAACTTCTCTTCCCCAAAAATGCTCCCCAGAAGCCGGGGACCCAGAGCTGGAGGAGTGATTCAGCCATGGGGTGTTCCTGCCCAGCCCATACTGCCTGTCCCACAGCTGAACACCTCTAGCACAGAACCATTCCTCTCCTTTCCCAAGCATCTGGGATGTAGGAGGTGAGCAGCAGCACCAGCTGGACATGGCCCTGAGCTGCTCCCGAGGGATGAGAAGTCTCGCCTCACCATGGCTGCTGAGTCCATGGTTCCCCTCCAGAGCCTCGTGTGTGCTGGGCAGCAGCTGCCCACGAGTGGGTGTTGGCTGCTGCAGGAACAGGGAGCCTGTGGTGCAGGGAGAGAGCCTGCAAGTGTAACACAGAATTCCAGATATGTGGAAGCTTGGGTTCCTGGATTACACATGTACATGTGTGGTGTGACCAGTTCAGTGCACACTATCACTGTGCATGTAGAATCACAGAATCATAGGACAGTTTGGGTTGGCAAGGACCTTTAAAGGTCACCTCTGGTTCCCTGCCCCTGAGGTGCTCTCCCTCCCTGCGGGGCTCACTTTGGACATGCTACATTATGTTCAGTGTTGCTGGGAGACGGCTCAGCACCAGATCTGATAGACCAAGCCCCACAGCTTTTGAGCCTCTGGCTCAGCATGGTTTTAACATCCTCTGCATGGCTCAGCTCTGCTACTACCACAACAATCCCAGGACCTTCCTGAAGTGAGTCCTATGGCACTAAAGGTGCAGCACATAAGGATCCTGCAGCAGCCTGTCCCAAGGCTTGGGGTGGCAGGGGTGCCTAGGGAGAGCTGGGCTCCTCCCTGACATGGTGTGCCAGCCTCCCAGTCTGCAGCCCAGGCTACTGAGAGTGAAGCTCCTGCAGCAAAGTGTGTGACAACAGACATGCAAGTGCTTTCTGCTCCCCTTTTGCCAATGTCAGGTAGCTGCTTGGGGTTGATGCTGGCAAACCCTTGCATTGCAGGTGCCCTTAAGGGACCTCGGGATCCATCTGGCCTTGTGAAGGTGTTGCCAACCTGACAGCACCGGCTCACAGCAAAAACCCCATTGTCTTTTAATTAGTTTCCCACTTCCTGCCACCCCTTCTGTGTGCATGTGTTTGGAGGTGCAAATGTGTGCCCAGGATACTGCTCACACCTTAGATCTTTGATGTTGGTAAGCGAATGTAGGCTGCAATTTTGGCCAGAGAACTTTATTTCAAATTTGTGTTTCATTTCCCAAAGCCCTCCCAGCTAAGCAGTGCCTGACCTGGTGCTGACATGCAGGGCACACCAGGCACAAATGTGGCAGCTACTGCAGCTGCAGCACAGTACGTGAATGTCCTGTCCTCCTACAGCAGGGGATGTAAGTCTGTGCACTAGGACTTCACCAGGAGAACGACAGGAAATGCCCTCTCCTAGAATCAGCAGCCTGGCATGGCCGCAGCAGCAACTCCAGCATTTCTACTGCAGTGACCCATTTTACCAGCCTGAGGTGACATGGGCACCATGGATGACTCCACAGAATCACTCTTTGGTAGGATAAGATCCATTTTCTCCCTCAATTCCAGAACACTTTTAGTGCTACTGCACGTACAAGATCAGGATTTGGTTATGCTGTGACATCATTGATTCTTGCAAGCTCAGAAAGGATACGGGAAATACTGAATTTCATGTCTATAAAAGCCAAGAGCAGCAAAGGAGGAGGAAGAAAATGGGGTTCCAAAGACAGCCCCAGATGAGGCAGAGGAGCACCACTGCAGCAGCTCAGCCCTGCTTACAGACCAGGTGGTTCTTCAGGTTTATAGGTGGTGCAGGAGCTGCAGCAGCCCTGTGTGTGGCAGGTGCTGGGGCTGCTGCAAATACCCTGGGAACAGAGAGTTATTTTCCCATGGAACACAGGCGGGGATGAACAGATCTGAAATGCCAAGGCATCAGGTCTTTGCTGCTCACTCACACACAGTGCTGAGAGCCCAAGAGCACCACAGTGGAGATGGATATGGATCTCCTTCCAGCTTCCAAAAGCTCTAAGAGCTGCTCCTCTGTGGTGCCTCTAGCAGCAGCCCTCTGCCCTCCACGGGAGTGGTGTCAGGGACTCAGTAAAGGCAGTACCTGGAAGGGCAGCACCCAGACCTCTGCCCTTTAAGGGGCTGGGCAAAAGTCTATGAGGTCAGTGGCTTTTATGCTAACAGTCAAGCCAAA
Organism: Onychostruthus taczanowskii; assembly: GCF_017590055.1. NCBI lineage: Eukaryota > Metazoa > Chordata > Aves > Passeriformes > Passeridae > Onychostruthus > Onychostruthus taczanowskii. The sequence goes on from NW_024499351.1 coordinate 11,481,752, forward strand.
GCAGGTTAATTCCCTAAGGCTGCTGCTGGCAAGCTCAGGCTCTGCTTTTGGAGCATAATGCAGGAGCAGCCCAAGCCAGCATTCCTTTCCTCCTCCTCACACCTACTCTCCAACACCGAGAGGAGACGACATCTCCTGTAGCAGCTATTAATAAAGTAGCACAACAGCACTCTGGGAAAGTGCTTTCCCAGTAAGACAGAACACTCCTTCCCATTCCACCTGGTGCTGCTGGGGCCCAAGTGAAACAGGAATTGTGAACACTGGGCACTGATGCTGCTTTCAGCTGGTGGCACGAACCATCCTCTGGAACTCCACACACCTCTCCAGCACCCTACCAGCCTTGTCACAAGGGCCCTGAAGCACTGGGCTAGGTGTTCCAGCTCTCCTCACTGCTTTGATGCAGGGATGTTAGGAGCACCACTAGCACCTCTGCATCCAGAAATGGAAAGAATTTGAGAAGGCATCAAGCTGCTCTGCTACAGTGAATGCAGGCAGGCTCTGGGATGAGCAGTAACCTGCCCTACTGACAGTGATCAAAGAAAGGGGCCTGTGCACCCTCTGATGGCTGAACTCTTGGCAGCAGGGGCAGATGCCAGAGACCTTGGCTCACACATCCCTTTGCAATAAGCCCTGCTTTAAGCTTCCTGGCTGGAAGCAGCATTCACTGAACCACAGGCTTAAGGTCTGCACTCTTGCTGTAGCTGTCAGTGATTTTGGGGAGAAGGGAAGGACACCTCTAAAGGCTCCCCATTCCTTCTGCCTCTGAGTCCTCACATTTATATCTGGCACTTTCCAATGCAAAACCAGCTGCTGACAAAGATGAGTAGGAGCCACATTAAGCCATAGGGACCACATATGAGATTTTCTGCTAGACAACCACTGGGATATGGAAGAAAACCCCTTGTCTGCTAATGATGCCCCCCAAAATCCACATCCCTTTCCCCCCTAAGATAAGGTGTTCACTGAAGGGAAATGAGGCTCTGCTCTATTCCCTTCAGCAGCTATTCCCCCTCCCTCAGGCAGTTAAGTGGGAAGCCTCTCATTTGGACACGGCCATTCCCCACTACATCCTCTTCAGTAACCTGTATCTATGTGACAGCCATTTCCTGCTACCTGCTTTCCATCAGCATCACTATGCTTCTAAACCTCCTCCCTCCCCAAAAGCAGCTACTGGTCCCTCCCCCTTCACAGTAACAGGCAACCCTATCTGATGGTGAAATTCATTTGTCAGGCTAGTCCTGCTGCTTACAGGGTGAAAACCTGCTTGTATCACTATCCTGTTGCTCTTTTGGCTCAGCTACCATTTATGATCTCTATTTAGGTCAATACTGTATCTAAAATAATGATGCTTTGGCCAGCAGCTCTCAACATCACTCTAACACTGAACTCTGAAATGTCTTTATGAATTGAATTTGCTGGGTCCACCACGGCTTGTGAAAAATAACCAGTTTATGAGACGTGCTCACCTCAAGACAAAGCAGGGCACAGTCCTGCTGCAGGGACTTCCATGCTGCAACACAGCAACAGTTTTCATTCTCACAACTCATTATATCAGTGTTGGTTTTTAGGTATGAGCCAGTAAGAAGCCAGAAGGAAGGACTTGCAAGGGAGTGGCAGGAAGAAACAGAACATTCATCCAAAGCAAAGATGTGGAGAGTGGGACAATTTTGTTCCCTCACTGCTGAGGACTGGCTTCAGCTCTACCCATTCATAGCCTAACAAGCCTGAGCCCGCAAGCAAGGTGGGATTTCTCTAATTTCTAAATTAGAGTAGCATTTTTAATCAGAAGGGTATCCTGAGTTCTGCAGTAGGAAGGAACTGCTTAGACAAGAGTACATGCTGACTTCTGGAGCTGCAGGGGCAGAATGAACCCCTCTGTCAGAGCAGGAAAAAAAAAGTGCAGTTACAAGAAACATCATGATTGGATTCTCTCGACTCTTTAATGGCTTTAAGATAACAGTGCCAACTCCCCATGTTCTCACAAAATCTCTGTGCTGGTCTTGTGGCAAGATTTGCACTGTTCCATGAGAAGCAGGATCTGCTGTTGCGACTCGTGTTTTCCAAGGCTCCATCCCCACATGCTTGTGCTGAGAACAGGCAGCATCATTCTGTCAGCGGGCTCACTGCTGATCCTGGATGGTCAGAGGTCCAGTGCTCCAAGGCAGTGGTTGCAGCAATGTTCAGCTGCTAATCCTTTCAGATGGGCAGAGTATATGCTTGGTATCAAGTGTCCAGCTGGGTGCATACAGCTGTCCTGGCACCAAAAGCATCACAGTTTGCTCTGAGCGAACTCCAGTGCTGTAGTCAGAGCTCCCTGCATGCCTTTGGCATTTCCACTGCCCTTAGCCACGATGGCAGAGCCTCCTGCCTTCCCTTCCATCTGTGTACAGACAGCCACGGCCCAGTCAGCAGCAGAGAACGCGGGGAGGCAGCTCTGGGGAAGAGACACAGCCAAGTTATTTGTACTGTGGGGCAGCCTGCAGTCTGTGAATAAAGACAGGTAACAGCATCCTCTCCTCACCCAGCCTGAGGCAGCCATGACCCTGAGGACTACAAAGGCAGAGCTTACATGTTAACGCTGTGTCTTGCCCCTGGGCAAACACAGCCTGGAGGATCCAGGGATATCTGTGCCCAGCAGAGACTGAAAGCACATCTGGTCCCAGTACAGTCATCTCAGGTCCTGCCCCTGTGTGATTAACCACCAACACTGGGCAAAACCCCAGGAAAAGCCTCCAGCAGGACCTGCTGAGCAGTGGGTCCAGCCCTCTTGGCAGGCAGGTTCCCCTTGTCTCTATCAGGCTTCTGCTTACCTTGGATACCTGACAGGCACAGAACACCTCACCCGAAGCCTGAGGGCTGAGCAGCAAGACTGAGGTGCCAGGAGACTTGTCACACAGCTGGTTCACTACTTTCATTAGGATCTAGGAGAGGCAGGGAGAACAGAGGTCAGACAACAGCAAAGAAGACCCAGCATCCAGCAGAAAATGTGCCCAGAAACTCCCTCTTGCTGTTTGAAGCACCTGAGGAAGCACTGGGCCAACAAAGAATGTGGACTACTCACAGAGAGGGAATCAGCTGGGATAGTATCAATGATGACAGGCTGGTTGCAGTATTTTGCTAGCAAGATTTTTGCCGCCTTCTCAGCCTGAAGAGAGAAAAACAGAGAACTTTGAAGGGCTACAGGTGGCACAGGGTGGGCTGCATGGGGATATATCCATGTAATATATATGCAAAGGGAATGCAAGCGCTGCTCTGTGGGACAGATGGGAGATGTTTGATAGCAAAAGTCAAAGTAAGACTGGCAGACTGAAATCTCCATGTGGAGACCTGTACAGCCCCCCTTCCCCAAATGCAAGCAGAGAAGAACCCCTGTCAGAAGGGGAATAGAGAATGACTCAGTCCCCAGCCTCTCTCCTAGACCTATACAGTGCCACATGCCTCAGGAAGGCTTTGGTGGCAAGATGCTCCTACTTGAAAAAAGGGACAATTCTTCTTGAGATTTCTAAGTTACCAGTAAGTATTTCTAATCTGCTTTTAATGTAAATTGGCAGAATGCAAATACATGTGGGAAGCACAGCAAAATCCATGTAGCTGTAGGAAAGACTCTGTCCTGTCACTGACTGTGTAACTTTGTTAAGCCCACTGTGAGGACCATCACATCTTCTCCACGCATAAACACGGAGGTGATGCCTAGTGCCTATTGATGCTAGCCAAAAGTGCTGGTATGGGGGTCTGTTCTCACAGGCAGGGAAACATGGGAATTCTGCAGGTGCTAAAACCCCAGCCAGTCATTCCCTGCATTTCAACCAAGGGCCCCATAAACAAAGGCCAGCGAAACCAACCCAACACGGGGCCAGTGTTGCACCGTGCGTGATTGTACCGGTTTTCTTCTGCCTTCTCAGACTCTAGTGACTGAGTGGCTCTGAAGTGGGACAGAAACATCAGGTCCACTGGTGTGTGCTACCAGCTGGCTGCAAGTCAGTGTGCTGCTGCCTCAGTACCTGCTGCAGCTCCAGTTTCTTGATAGCTGTGTTGGCTGTTCGCTGTAGTGCTTTCAGAATGGTCTGTAGTTCTTTTCTTTGCCACTGAGGCATTGCAGTGCTGGCCACCACCTGCAAGACAATTTTCTCTGTAAGAACATTAAACTGTACCCCTAGACATGAAGAGCTATCTCTCTGGGAGGTCAGGCTGCAGCACGGCCTCTTCCCAGACCCTGCTTTAACCAGGTGACCAGAGCAGCCAGTCACTGTGCTGAGCAGTTTCTCTCTTCAGCCATCTGCAACACAGCCACATGGACACTGGCAAAAATCCTTATGACCAAAGAGGCAACAGCAGGTAGCAACCTGCCCTTGCTACTGACCATGGTAAGAAGTGAACCTGATAAGGAAAGAGTCATGTGTCTCATGTGCCCATGCTGGGCTTTCTGTACAGGAGTGTAACCCTTACTTTGGTCAACTGGCCCACTTCTTTGGAGAGGTTCTGCATCTCAGGAATAGAGGTGATCCTCTGCTTCATCCGTAGGGAGACAGAGTCCACTTCCATAGCCAAGCACTGGCCTACTTCCCGGGCCTGCAGAGATGGAAGGAATGCGTGCTTCAAATGCACCAACAGAAACAGTCCACAGGGATGGAGAAGGCAGGGAGACAGCAGGGTCATGAACACTGAAGTGCTGCTCAGAATCCAGACATCTACAGATGGTTTAGGAATGACTGTTCTGCAAGACTCTGAAAGAAAACATTCCTCTCTAGATTTGCAACCAACACTAGATGGTCACACTCAGGCAGACCAAGCTGTTGAGCTTTAGGTGATATTTATGGTTGAAATGAATGTTTCCTCAAAAATTTGCACCAAAATCATTAGGATTTCATTGAGGAAAACTGGGAAGCTCTGTAGAGCATCTTAGAAATCTTTTTCCGTTAGCAAATGCAATCTTGAGACTGCTGACTGAAGAAGCAAAAGAAACACTAACACTAAAAGAAACCTCATCAGCCATTGAAGCATATTTCCTGATTTTACCTATCCTGATATATTTCTTATTGTTTTCACCAACAATGCTACTATAAATAATTTTTTTCAAAAGCTGTTACAAGCTTTTTTCACCAGTGAAAATCCTTATGTTTTGGAGCATTTCCTCTCTACCAGACCTCTGTGCCCATGATGGTCCTGCAAGACTTCAGAGCAGGACAGCAGAGGACTGCTCTGCCTAGCTAGGCTACACAACCCTTGTTTCAAGTAAATCTCTCTGCAGTCTCCCTTGTCTCATTAACACTTGCACAGAGCTCCTCTCAGGGGCTCTCCAGGTCAGCACTTCCAGCCAAGCATGCAGATGTGCCCTGCAGCTTTTTGTTCTTCTGCATGAAGAAAAGCCTCTCTGGGACACAGATGCACAGGGGATGGCCAGCCAAAAAGGAACAGATTTGCAGGGGTGGGCTTTGCCTTTAGTCTTTCCAATTCCAGTGACTATGAGTCACTCTCCTCTGACAGCAGCCTCAAAGGAAGAGGGGAAGCTTATGGGGCACCTGATGCTTCCGAATACTCAAAGGACAGAGTGATCTCACAAACACAACAGTAGGTTGCTTACTTTTTATACAGAACCAGCCAGACCAGAATCACAGTTTAGCAGGAGAAAGACTAAAGACAGGAAGCAAAAGGGCTGTAAGAATGAGGCCAAAACCCTGTAATCATAAAGTGTAAATCCAGCTGTGATAAGCAGGAGGCAAAATCAATGCACAAAGAATTACACCTTAAAATACCTACTGGGGGGCTGAAATTTATAGACCAGAGGCTTCCTGATATTTTGTGTAAGTTTTTATCTTGGAAAAGGCAGTCTGAAGGGAGAAATGAAGGTCAAGGACACAGAGAACTAAGATGGGAGGGAATGGAGGTGAAAGTGAGGTAAAGTAGCAGAGCGGAGTCCAAGGCTGAAGCAGGAAGTCAGATGTGGCACAGCAGGGAGGCTCCAACCAAAGCAGTGGGGAGCTAATTGTCTATGAGGAACCTGCAAAGGTTGTTCCTTCTGGCACTGCCTTGACATGGCAGAAATCTCATTTCCCTCTTTCTCACCTCTTTGGCTCGTCCCCCTGTCACTGCAATGACACGGCTAATCCCTTTGACAAGCTGACGCTCGCTGATGATGGCCAGATCTTCCATTGATCCAGTTTGGAGAAGGTGCCTAGAACGTCAGCAGAGAACAGGAAAGAAAGCAAGTTGCTCTTTGCAAACAGAAATCAAGAAACCTGCTTGCTTTTTCAAAAACTCTGAAGTCCAGCAGCCCTTTCCTAATCCTAATCCCAGTACCTTGAATCCTTTGCCATCCCTAAAATCCTGATGGTACCTTGTCAGGCAAGAGACAGCAGAGTTGAGGCTACCCCAGAGGAACCTCTGTGCTACCTGCCCAGCAAGCTCCAGTCAAATGGTGCAGCCAAGTTCTGTCCTCCTTTCCTCCTTCATCAGTGAGATGTGTTTTTCTCCTCTACTCCACCACTCTCTTGTCAGGCCAGCTCCACTGCCTGGCGAGTAGACTCCAGACAAAGGACAGTTGTGCAATCTCAGGACACTGACAACATCCCTTTTCCTTCTTGTTTATTCAATGCTGGATAAGAAAACTACAGTGTCTTGGGTTCTGTTACCACAAGCAATCATTCCAGACATCTTCATAAGAATTGATCATCTCCCAAGCACTTTCTTGTCCCACTACTCCCACAAGAAGATCTCATGGGTAGAAAATTGCTCATTTCCAGCTCAATCTGCTCTAAGGCCAGTTTGTTCCTTCTTTTTTTTTTTTTTTTGGTGTCAGCACCGTCCTAAGATCGATTAATTTTTCTTCTACTCTCATTGGTGCTAAAAGCAGAAGAGGGTGAAGACAATAAATTAAAATAATCAGAGCAGTCTCAAGTTCTCACAAGCTGAATTGGACTCTCCAGCCAGGTACCCAGCCCTCTGTAACCCCAAAGGCAAAGCACCACAACACTGGTGACAAGTCACAGCTTCCCCATACTCTGCTGGTCCTCTCTGGCTTCCAGGTTGGTTTCAGACTACGAAGTAATGAAAAATGCTGTGCATTTCATTAACGTTTGCTCACCCTGGAACTTCCAAAGCTTTGTAAATAGCCCATCCTGTCCTCACAATATTTTTCCAGTGAGGAAACTTAGTTTCACAGGGACGTGAGCTTGTTGTAGTGATGTTTCTACCTCAGCCACCAGTGCCCACACACACGCCTTCTGGCTGCAAGTAAAAGTCACTTACGTCCCACAGCAGAGCTCCACAGAGGTCTGCATTGCAGCCTTGGAGTCACAGGTCAGCACATTCTCCACAGGGACCCCCAGGGACACTATCCTCACTGGATCTGGATACCCCTGACAGAGGAGACAGGGGTCAGCAGCTAACAACATGGTTTTTCAGGGGCACTTACAGACTAACTAGATGGCCTCAGGTGTCTGCCTCATCTTCCCCCTAGTCTAGAGGAGCCCCTGAGTCAGGGGAGGCACTACTTCTCCTTCACAACCAGTGGGAGAAAGAAACAATTGGTGACATGACAGGCTTTGGTCCACAAGCATAAACAGAAAACCTGTGTATCACCAGTCTCCATGTTTTACAACAGTGTCCTGAGACCTCATCTCTGTTCTATCTTCCCATCTGAGTTTTGGGAGACAATTCCTTTGCAGAAACATGTTGTGTCAACATCTTGTGTCTCAGATGATTCCTGCTGAAGGAGAAGGCTCATAAAGATGTGTGCTGCCATCCTGTCATACCTCATCCACTGCACGGAGTCCCTGAACTCTTCTTGCCAGTGTGAGTGGGACTTCAGCCATATGCACCACCTCATTTTTCTGGATCAGGTCCTGGACCACTTGTTCCACTTGCTGCAGCTGCTCCACGGTCACATGGCCCTGAGGAAGCAAATCAGCCACATTCAGGAGAAGCCTCCTGAGAGGTACAGAATGAAGGAGGGAGATCTGGGGCACAGCCACCAGATGACTCAGCTTGGGCACACCACTCTTTCCCTGCATCTCATCTTCTCGGCTTGTAAAAGGGAACTGCGAACATCATGGCCCTCCCACCTTCTCCTCCCATGAGACATAAGGATTTTTGATGCAAGAGCACCAGCCAAAGTCTTCCAAAGAGATACTAGAATGAGTGACAGGTTACCAGAGCCAGCACTCAGCCTGACCCAAAGCTTCACAAATGCTCTCACCTGAATGCCCAGGCATCAGATATGTGCCACAGCCAAGCACCATCTCTCAAAGACTCCTTTACACTATTTTGTGTCAGTCCATGACCACTGGCCTTGCTAAGTCCTTTCCTTTCTGATCCCCATTCATCCCCTCAGCAAGCCCTGCTCAGGGTCCATTCAATGCAAATGGACACAGTCACGCCCAGAGGACCAAGCTTCATTACTCAGATAAAATGTGACTTGTCTCTAAAGGAGTGATTATGGGGAGAGGGGAAAAATCCCTGGAGAGAGGGGCTGTACTGGAATTCTGGTACTGCTGAGAAGTAGGGAACTGGATTTCAGAGTCACCTTGGTATCAAAGTCGAAGCGCAGCCGCTCTGCTGTCACGTGGGAGCCCCGCTGCTCGGTGCTGTCCCCCAGGACACAGCGGAGCGCGAAGTTCAGCAGGTGGGTGGCAGTGTGGTTCGTCATGCAGGCCAGGCGCTGCGCCTGAAAGCACACACCAGCTAGCACCGAGTGCTGGCTCTCCACAGCTCGGGGGAGCAGGGGATGGCACGAAGAGATAAGGAAAAGGCTCCTATCCCCTCCTATCAGGAGATAGGAGAAGATGGAGGGAAAAAAATGGGTAGTACAGCTGTCAGATGAGTTATGTGACAGGGCAGATCTAACTCCTTTTTTCATGGGATCATCTTTGTAAAACAGTAAAGGGTAGGCTGGATACTTTTGCACAGACCACTGGCTCACTAAGATTACAGAGTCAATTGTGAAATCTCCTTCCCACTGCACCCTATGATAAAGAACAGACTCAAGAATACAAGGGATAAAGCCCTGCTGTGACTGGGTTTCTCAGGACATCACAAGGAAAAGGTTAAGAGCACTAAGTTATCACCTCATCCACAAAGAGCTGCACTTGGTCACCAGCACGCAGGGTTTCCACAGCAGTGACCTCGTGGATCACGTAGCCACCACAGAGATGAACTGACTCTACAGGGAAGAGTACATCCTGAGCAAAGAGACAGAAAAATGAGTTAGGACACAGGGAAGATCCAAATATCTGTGCTATGTACCTGCTCAGTCCTACGGGGGAACACAATTCCCACCGATCCCTAAAACACAGGGATGGGGTGGGAAAAGCAGAGAGAAGCTTACTGCAAACATAACCAAGGTGTCTCACACCTCACCATTACCCAGCTACTCACTACACAGTATGCTGAGGCTGCCAGCTTGCAGTGGAGGGGCAGTAACACCATCCAGGCTGACAAATTTTCTTAACAATTGCGCTCATCCGTGAAAAAATGAACAACATCTCCCAAGGCATGTCTCTGGCATCCAAGGTACCATTTCTGCCTCACTGCGATGGCAACAAAACTGGACCACCACTGTAGCTTGAGGAGAAGTGCTGAGCAAGGTACTGTAACCCTCTGCAAGGCTAAAAAGGCCCAAGGGTGATTATCGAGACTTGGAAACAGGGAAAGGAGAAAAGGCTGCACCCTGTGTAACTTCCCAGAACAGGGTCAAAGCTCTCTCTTTGGCAAGGCTGAAGGAACATGCTGCAGAAGTGGAGGTCCTCCCTGATGCTCTTGGGAGGAATAAGAGTTTTTGCATTGGGTCTCATGTTGGGCAGCACTTGCAGCTGTCCAGGACTGACCAGAGAGAAGTTACTCAGTTCACAGACTCTCTGATCAATGTTTGCCCTCTCTCAGCATTACAACCCCAGCTGGCAAGAACACAGCACATTTTGAAGGAAGACCTGAGAAGACTTTAGCCTTCCTCAGCAAGATGAAATTGCAAAGGGCTGTGAGAGACAACCAGAGCAGCAAGAATGCCCTTGTGAAGTTACTGCTGATTCTGCCTTACCCCACCAACTCTGACGCTATGCCAAGGGAACTGTCAAGAGTCAGCAGCTTGCAAATTAACACAGTAGAACAACCCAACCCATCACTTGGAGAATTCTGCCTGGCCTCAGAACCCATGGCAGCCTTGGGTTAGGCAGCAAAAGGCCTTACCTGCTGTCCTAAACGTATCATGTAGCCTCGGTCAGAGTCCTGCCCTCCCTGCTCTGCATAGAAGTTAGTCCTGTCCAAGATGACACCACAGCGTTGCCCTGCCTCAACCTCCTTGTGGAGAGACTGATCTCTGTACAGCATCAGGACAGTGGCCTGGCACGGGCTGAACTCTGTCAGGGGGAAGAAGACACCAGCTGTTAGTGCATACAGCCTGTCAGATTGCAACAGGAAAGGAGGGATCACTTCCTTGTGCCAACCCTGGAAATACCTGGGCTACACTGAAAGTTGGCACTTGGCCTTGGTAGGAGAGGAACAGCTACTGGCAGAAGGGACAAAGGACTGGAACTAAGTCACCCCTCACTCTCCTAATGACAGAACTGCAGAGTAGCAGCTAAGCAGGCAGGGACACCCAATCCAGCTCCACATGAGCCTGTGAAGAAAATGTGACACAGACACATCTGCATCTTACTACACTGCAAGCTTGGCAAACCTGACTGACTTTTATGAAGATGCTGTGGATAGGGGACAGCAGGGATGTCACATCCCTGGGTGCAGCAAGCTTCTAACATGCTCTCCTGTAGGCTCCCTGAACCGAAACTTGGGCACTGTGGACAAGAGGACCATAAACTGGGTGTGTAATTGGCAGGGCAGAGGGCCCCAGTGAGAACTGCTCAGTAGTTCAATGTTCAACTGATATTCAGCTACAAGCAGCACTACTTGGTGGCTCATATAAGGGACAACACCACTTAGCATCTTCATTAATGACCAGCCATGACAAAATGGGATGTACCCATATTCCACTTAATTGGCAGGGACTGGCTGAAGAACTGGACTGTTTTTTGAAGGCACCTGAGCAGTCTACGGAAATGAACTGACAGAAATCTTAGGTTCTTGGGAGCAAGCTGAATACAAGCCAGCACAGTGCCCTTGCAGCATGGAAGGCTGCCTGCCTGCTGAGCTGTATGAACACAAACATAGCCAACAGTCAAAGAAAGAGGTTATTCATCCCTATTTAGCATTTGGGAGACTGCATCTAGAGTACAGGAAATTCTGGCTGTACATAGAGAAAAAAACCTTTACACACTAAGAGTGATAAAGAACAGGGAACAGATAGGCTGTGAGATTTTTGTCCCTGAAGATACTGAAAACCTCTGAGCAATGCGATCCAACTGTGAAACTGAATGTTACTTTTAACAAGAAATTGGACGTCCAGAGATCCCCTTCAACCCAATTATTCCATGATTCAGAAGCTGAGAAGGTGGGACAGTTCTAGTTTGGGGATTTGAGCCAATGTCACTGCTAGGCTTTTTTCCTCTGTTGTGCTCTTGCTGTAGTATATATAGCCTGCATTGCCTCACTTTCTGCTTAGCGTGGGCTGCCACCAGCACACTGGGTAAAAGGGAGTTGGCTGTACACAGCCTTCTCTAATTGTCTGTGACAGCCACACCACCTCTTGCTCCCTGTGGCTTATCTTCCTGCCTTCCGCAGAGCACGGGCAGCCTCAGTTACCCCAGGTGATGAAAAGCCTGCGCTGGCACCTAGCGGTCTGCCACGGAAACAGCAAGGGCATGGTTTCACACAACCACCTAAAACCCTTGCGTAATTACCCTTCTTTCTATCGAGCACACACCCAGAAGCCTAATTGCTGGAGACAGACTTATCTCTAGAAGAAATCAACAGTCCCTGTTTCATCACTGCACCCAGTGGTGCCAACCCAGAGCTCAGCCTTGTCACCAGCCCAGAGCCTTCCTAGGGATGTACCAACAGCACTAAGAAAAGCACCCCGTTTGGGATGAGGTACAGGGGTAGGGAAGAGACATGGCAGTGGACAGGTTTGGACCACGAAGTACACGTTGTACATGCATGGGGTTCGGCAGCAAAAGCAGCCATGTGAGGGACTCCAGTAGAGCTTGCTTTGCAGGGGGGCCAGGCACTCACCGTACTGCCCGTGCTGCCCCAGCGTGTACGCGTACTTCGGAGAGTCATCCGTGGCAGGCACGTTGCTGCCCTGCAGCCAAGCCAGCGAGTGCACATCCAGGTGGGTGTTCGTGCTCCCTGCCTGTCCTGCCTGTGGGCCACCAGCCTTCCGCTGCAGCAGAGCAAAGGCACAGTTAGATGGAAGATCCCTGGGGGCAAGCAAACAGGTAACTGGAGCTGTAAGGCCAGGAACAGCTTCTTCCATCTCCATGGAAAAGGCTTGCTCAGATCCAGGCTGATGTAGGCTATTGCTAACTAACCCCCCATCCCTTCAAACCTCACAAGCACTGAATACCACTCTGTGCTAGCCCTGAGCCAGGCCATACCAACTGTTAACACATCCCTCTTGGCACAGCTTCCAGGCCACTAAAGTGCAGGAGAGCAAGGCCTCAAACCAATTACTGCACTGGGGGTGGTGGTGGCGGGTGGGCAGTGCAAGTATATCAGCACTACAGAGATCATAGAGATTTTGTAAACTCTTCATAAATAATTTGCTGCTTCAGCTGTCTAAACTGGTTCTACTATGTGTGAGAAGTTAGACTACATGACTAGCAGAGGATTGTCCTAACCTATATAAATATTTCATAACCTTCACTCCAGCATCATAAAATACCTGAAGAAAAATCACCAACCAATACTTCAGTTCCACCTTCAGATACAAGGGGATTGTGATGACACTGCTATTTCAGACTCACTTCCCCTTCAGAGAGAAGGCATGTAGCCCTGTGGTGCTCTGAAGAGCCTCAGCAGTGAACGGGATCCTGCTTCCACATTCACAGGAGACAGGTAAGGCTTTGAATTATTATGACAAGTCTCCCTCTTACCTTTGCATCTTCTAGAACAAGCTCATTAAAAGCAGCTGAATCCAAACTGATTCCCTTCTCTTCAAGCATCAAGTCAATCAGATCCAGGGGGAATCCCAAACTCCCATAGAGAGACCAGGCTACTTCAGCTGTAAGACAAAAAGAAGGTCAAGAACTCAGTGGAAACACAGAAAGCAAAGGCATCTGAAGATTTGTCTGGGTGGGACCAATCTAGTGTGTACTTTGGTAACTGGATCCACCTGTGTACTGTGTGCAACTGTACAGTTAATGGGGAAGAGAAGCCTTGGAGTTCTTGCATGTGACTGAGTATTAATAATGCTCCACAGCCCCCTTCCTGCTAAAATTCAGTGCAGCACATCTAGACAGGCAGCTGCACTGGCTGGGTCCTGTGCTACTCCTCCCAGTCGTGTCATACAATGACCTCATTGATCAGTCAATAAAACAGCAAGGGAATGCTTCTAACTTGCCTGGTACCTACTTTGTTGTACTAGAAAACAACTGCAATTTGGAGAAAGAACATCTGCTCCTCTGTCTGGGGCTAGACAGTCACAGAAAATGCAGGGGAGGCAAACATTCACCAGTTTTGACTGCAATGCTCGTGAGGACTTGGAGCAAACTGTCTCTAAGTGCAGCCCGTCAGAGGAAGGACACTCACCTGGGAAATTTGTGGAGGGCTCCATCTGCTGCACTGTCCGCTCGATGATGCGCCTCCCACGCTCCAGGGAGGACAGAAATGCGGCCTCGTTCTCATTGATGATATCCTTGATCTGCCCAAGGATCAGAAGGGTTACCCACATTTCAGGGAGTTCCCCAGATCACCTCAGCCCTGCTCAGTCAGCTCAAAGCATATCAACCAGCCTTTCTGTTCTGCACGTATCCATCACAACATGGCTCTGACACATTGAACAGTGCCAAAGTCATTGTGCCTCCTGTCACCATTCCTGTCAAAGAAATATTGACCATCCACGTGGGGAAAGCTTTAGGCTGACAAATGTTCCCTATTGGGCATTCATATCTGTGACCCAATTACAACTGTATGTCTGGAACAGCCACAGAAGTTGCTGTCAGTGGAAGCAAGCTGGGACTAGCCTTAAATCATCATTCCACTTTAGACAAAGGGTACCCGGGCGAGGACAGGCTGTACTTGCACTCAACCAAAAAAGCTACTGCAGCTTTTTTAGAGCAACAGCTGCCTTCCACAGCACATGCAGTCCCTGGTAAGGACCTAGTGGACCATATGGAAATCTGCCACAGATACTTGTGCCCAGAACATCTCAGTCCACCCATGAGAACACGGCTGCGGAGGAGGCTACGCAAACTCCTCCAGCCAAGTCCCAAGGGCGGGCTGATTTCTGGGCTTGAGAGCAATGTCTCACAAAGATAATGAGATAATGAGGGAATTCCACATTGCTCACCTGGTTGGCATTCCTTGTCAGCTCTGGATAAGCATCTCCCTGTGGAAGTGAGCCTCAGTTAGTGATAACATCCTCAGCATCTTCCTCAGGGGATCTCGCAGCACATCAGAAACATAGAAGTTATTTGCATACATTTACACATGCTTGTGCTGACTGTACCATTGATGACATCAGGCCCCCTCCCTCCCATCACAAATGATATGGGGACAAGAGGTTTTTAATGCTGGAATGCATAGCATCAGGTACACCTTCCTGGACCCTTCCCAAGATTGACTCCTGACAGTGTGCAGAAAACAAACATGGGGTTGAATAGGATGTGTGATGACTTTTTCCCCCAAGCAAACAGTTTTACTCACCAGCACTTCCACTACACTAGGCACCAGGGAGGCCAGGAGCCCAGGTGGAGCCTGTAGAACTTCAGAGCAAAAGCGTACAGCCCTGCGCAGGATCCGACGCAGCACCAGTCTGAAAGCAGAGCAGGATTCCTCAGGCAGCCTTGTGCGCACCCCTGCCCAGCTGCCACATCCAGCATCCCCCAGCTCATCTGGTCTGATTCTTCAGCATAGGCCAGCTGCTTCCAACACTCTACACTCATCCAAGGAGAAGTCTGAAGATTGGCACCCCTTCCCAGTTCTCATCTTCCTGTCTCTCCAAAAGCTCATGCACTCCCTATCTGGGAGAACCTCTTCCCTGGCTGTTCATACTCCTTTCTAGACCTAACTTCCTCCACCCCATGCCATTTCCTTGTGTCCTTACTCTGCTCCAGAGAAGCCTGGGTAGATGCCATCAGTGATGCACACGCACAGGGTGCGCACGTGATCTGCCACCACACGGTAGGCCATGTTCACACGCCCAACATCAGCATTCCCGACCAAACCTTGGTAGCTGGGTGCCCTGCAGCCCTAAAAGAGAAGGTAGGGAGACAAGTCAGCAGAAAGTAATGGCTGCAGAAGAAGTTTCAAAGCAAGAGGCAGCCAGCTACGTCTGATATCCTGTTTTTCAACAACCTTTGCACCTCATGCATCTCAGATGTACTCATTAAATCCTTCCACAACACTACAGACTGAGACTTCCGTACCTAACACAGGCCAGCCAATGCCCTGGCACTGAGAAACTTAAGACACTTTGATGGAAAAATGAATTAGCTGTGCTGATATTCCAGCAGATTTCCCATCTGGAATACTCCCTTTTTTCTAGAACACTGCATTGGACCTGGAAGGACATAACCTCCTGTCTCAAGATACTGCTCACTAACTGCTCAGAGAAGGCTGTACTATGCTACCCAGCGAGGAACTTTTGTTGAGCTGTGACTCTGAGCAGAAGCACCATCACCTTGTGAATGGCATCCAAGATGGGAGTGAAGAGATCTGTGTCATAGTTGGAACGTTTGTTCTGCAGAACTGTCACCAGCCTTTCCAGACCCATTCCTGTATCCACATGGTGCTGTGGCAAGGGAAGGAGATTCCCATCCACCTCTCTGTCAGCCAGGCAGGAAAAATAAAAGGCAAAAGATAAGCAAGGATCAGTTCATGGGCAAAAATAAGGAACAGGTGAATCAAAGAGAATGGGGGAAGTGACAGGGGATGGAAAAAGTGGGTGACCCAGCATAAGGAAGCTCAGGGACAAGAGTGACAGCAGCCTGCCTCGGCCCTGTCAGGCAGCCAGGATCTGACCATCACACAGTCAGGATAGGCTGCAATGTAAGGAACAAGGCCTCCTCCTCTTCCTCCTCCAGGCTGCTGCAGACCTCAAGAAATCTCTGGAATGCAGCATTAAGGGGGAATATGAAGTGAAGGTTGAAGAAGACAGGGAAATACAACAAAGGGGGCCAAGAGCCATGCTGGACAAATCTCCATAGCTTCTCTCTTGCTCCTGGTGTTGCCACTTTCTGGAAAACAGTGATAAGTCCAAGAATATACACATGATTTTGGAGTCAGGCTAGGGGAAAAGGCTCTGGAATTCAGATGACAAGCTTGGTACCTGCTGTACTGCATGAAAACCAAGTTCCAGATCTCCACTACATCGGGGCTACCCTGGTTCACCAGTGCTGCAGCATTTCTGCCACCACCCACATGGTCATAGTGGATCTCTGTGCAGGGACCGCAGGGACCTGTGTCCCCCATCTCCCAGAAGTTATCCTTCAATGGGAAAGGAAGCACGTGACTGGCAGGAACCCTGGAAAGGCAAATAACAGAGATGGCAGTGCTAAGGCATACACACAAACCACACAATAGCCTAGATCACAGAGAAAGTTGGAAGAAAGGAATCCTTTCTTCCTACTACAGACTCAATAAGCAAACACGTCAGAATTCCTCTGCTTCTCTGCTTCCTTCTATTCACACAGAATTACTCTCCTTAGGGATATTAAGTGAGCCAAACCATACAGGACCCTAGTCTCAGCCCAGAATGACAGGCAAACACAGCCTGTCCCCTGCTGACCAAGACAGGCTCTTTACCGGGTTTGCAGAGCATCTTGCTCTTGGAGCAGAGACAAGGCCTGAACACCATCAGTGGCACAGATATGGCTGCCCTGGGATCAAAGCTGACACACAGCCTGGAACAAGCTCCCAAAGCACAGCAGTGCTCTCTGCAATGGCTGCACCCTCCCACTGAAGCAGTCATTGCTTGCTTTCAGAGAATGTACTCTCATGATGGAGAGGAACCAAAGGATTGGAGATTCTGTACACACTTCATCCAGGCCAGCCAGTTTCAGGCACATACCCACCCCAAAATACTATCTGAGAATGAACCAAAAGCTCAAGAGACCCAGTGAGCTCAGAGCCCAGCTGACTTTTAACAGCCCAAAGAAACCAGAAACAAAATGGATTTAAAACACACTCTCTGGCTCCTACACCTGATCAACTAAAAAGCAAATGCAAGACTGTGGAAAGTGAAATGTCAGCACCTGCTGCTCAGAACTTCTTCTGTAACACACTTACCCCAGGCGGAGCCACACGTCCCTGCACTCCTCATCTGAGCTCAGCCCCAGCGAGGGGTCTCCACCAAAGTAGGTGACATAGAGACGATCTTTGGGGATCTCATAGACCTCTGTCAAGAGCTCCCACGCCATGCTACATGCCTCCTCCTGAGCAGGTAGGGAACATAAATGAAGCACAGTAATTCAGGAAGGGTCTTTAGAATGGGAGTCAAACAACAAAGAAGATAATTTCAGCTGCTTCTCTCTCTAATTTTCAGGTGTATTGCAAAGAACAGGATGCAGATCAGGAGCGTGAGATAGCTCACTGCTGCCGGTGGAAAACTGACATTCCTAAAATGTTGTGAGACCCTCACATCTATGTGTATCTGTATGCATCTATGAGCTTACTGTCAGTTACATGGATTTTCTTCTTTCAAAAGAAAAAATGTATTTGCCACCTAAAAAACCTACCATCCTTTATCCTTCTTCCCTTTTCAAACTTTCTAGTACTAAGCATCAAATGAACTGGTAACCTCTTTTCACCACATGAAGTGGTCAACACTGGCATTCTCACAGAGAACTTTGATTTTTACATGCTGGTCACAGCTTTGACAGGCTGAAGGGCTTTGAAAGTCTGCAGGACACATTCAGCGACAGAGCCCATGAGCTGACCACCTCTGTTCCAAGCCACAGAGCTCCCAGGAATTAATCTGGATCTTACCAAAACGCCTTCTGCACACAGTACCATGGCACTACAGCACAGCTCCGAATGGCAGGCTGTGTTTTCCCCTAGAAAGGGTTCCCTCCTATTACCTCACCTTAAAATAATCTCCAAAGGACCAGTTCCCCAGCATCTCGAAGAACGTGTGATGGTAAGTATCTCGGCCCACATCCTCCAGATCGTTGTGCTTCCCTCCCGCACGCACACACTTCTGGCTGTTCACCACGCGCCGGTGCTGGGCCAGCTCGCTCCGGGGGTGCACCGTGCCCAGGAAAATGGGCTTGAACTGGAAATGAGAGACACCCGCTGTGGACAGGTGCCACTCAGCGCAGGGACCTGCGCCTGGGGCTCCTGACACACACAGCGGGTCATCTGGTCCAACCTCCCTGCTTAAGCAAGTTCGTTCTAGAACACACGGCACAGGATTGTGTTCAGATGTCTCTTAACTATCGCCAGCGAGGGAGACTCCCACAGCACTACGGCACTAGGAGAGGCGCCGGCCCGGGAGGACGGCGGCGCGGGCAGCCCAAAGCACCGCCGGACATCTCCGTGGTGGGGGACACCCCAAGCCGGGCCGCGCTCCTCTGAGACGGGGAAGCGCCGGTGAGCCGGAGGAGGGGAGGTGCGGGAGCGGGGAGAGCACCTGGTTCATGCCCGCGTTGACGAAGAGGAGGCGCGGGTCGCCGCGGGGACGCACGGGGGCCGAGGGCAGGCGGCGGTGGCCGTGGCGCTCCTCAAAGAAGCGCAGGAAGGCGGCTCGGATCTGCCCCGCTGACGGGCAGGCGGCACCGCCGCGGCGGGGGCTGCAGCACCAGCGCCACGGCACCTCCAGCAGCAGCCGCCGCCGCAGCCGGGCGGCCGCAGCCATGGCGCCCCACGGCGGACGGCAGCGCCGGGGCGCCCGGAAGGGGCGGTGCGAGGGGGAGGCGGGACGCGGAGGAGAGCGGCGGGACTGAGGGAAGCACCGCGGGACGGTGGGAAAGCGCCGCGCCGCCGTTCTCGCGGCGCACGCGCGGACTCCGGTCACAGCCCGGGCTCGGTCGGGGGTGGCCATCCCATCCCACCCCGTCCCGTCCCCTGCGAGGGCGTCCCCGCCGCCGCCGCCGCAGCGATCGCTGCCGCCGGTCGCGGCGGGCGGGCGCCATGGCGGTGCGCGGGGTGCCGTGCCTGGCCTGGTGCCTCCGCCGAGTTGGGGCCAGCGGCGACTGGCTCCTGCTGGAGGCCGGCACGCAGGTGAGCCGCGCCGGGCTCCGGCCCCTCGGAGCGGGCGGGTGGGCACGGCTCTCGGGGCGCGGGTTGGTGGGATCTCGTGCTTTCTTACAGCGTTTCGCAGGAGGAAAAAGCAGCGCCTCGTCCCGGTTAAGGAGCAGCCTCTGTTCGGGGCCGTTGGCAGGGGCCGCCCGGCCTCCCCGCCGGGCCGCCTGAGCGGGCGCTGTTAGCCCCGGTAACGCCCGAGGGCGGGCAGGGCGGACCCAGGCGCTGGAGTCGCCTTGGCCAAGCCTTCGCTTGTTTATATCTTTAAATTCTTATGTCGTATTTAGATAGCGTTGTTCGTGTGACGGTAACGTAAGTGAGGACGAAGGGAGTCCATAGCCTAAGTAACAAGGCGATGCCTTTGGCGAGGTTACCAGTACTTAAGGCATAAGGTATTCAGCTGTAAACGAGGTCACGGTTAAATTGTTTTGGTTATGTTTTGGTACGGAACAGAATAGCCGTTTTCTTAGCGATTGTGTTTTTTAACTGAAAAATGGGCCCTGGTACTGTTCCTATGACCCAGCAGGCAAAGACAGGTGATGACGTCGGGGCAGTGTGAAAGGATTGCTGTTCTGGTGGTCAAAATCAGGTGGTGTTGGTGATGCTGTGGCCAAAGCCTTGTGCTCACACACGGCAAAAGGCACCCATCCAAACGTATGCTTTTGTTATTCTCCCGTCATATATTTGAAGCCCTGAGATGTGCAGATCTCCTCGGACTGGAGGTAACAACTTGCAGCCAGGTGCTGATAATTGTGTAGGGAATCCAATATGCGATGTTACTGCTCTGATTGTCTGTGCAGTGGTTGCCATTTGCAGCAGGGAGGCTGATAGCATTCTGGTGCTGTAGGTGTGCCAGGCCACAGAGCACAAACTGCTTTTGCTGGAGATTTAAATCATAATCGTAGAATATCCCGAGTATGTGGAGACCTACAAGGATCACTGAGTCCAGCTCCAGACTCTGCCCAGGACAGCCCTAAGAATCACACCACATGCCTGAGAGTGTTGTCCAAACACTTCTTGAACCCTGTCAGGCTTGATGCTCTGACCACTTTGGTGCTAAAGGACACTGCTGATATGTGGGGATGAGGTGTGATTTGCCAGTCTGCTGTGAGCAGCACTGAACTCCAGCAGGTGAGGGGTAACATCTTGGAACCCTGTTTGCTAAATGAACTTGTTCAGGGGGGAGTTTTGTGACTGGCCCTGCTTGCTCTCACTCATACTGGTATCTGAGATCCTGCAGATGTGTGTGACTGGGCGGTGAGGATACCACTGCAGGGACAAATGCAAAGCTGATTTTATGTTTGAATCCTCGTGAAGAGGGGAGTCTTTATCCATTTGATTCTCTGTACCTCTTACATATATAATCCATGCTGACAGAAAACTATGTGAAGCATTCAAGAGGTAGGCACTAACATGGTTAAGTTTGCTTTTGTCATCTTAGTTTTCTTCCTTGCCTTTGGTTATGACATGGGGGTCTAAGTTTTTCCTCTAAACTCAAGATGAGAACTGCTCAGGTAATGCAGTGCACACTTGAATTAAGAGAAGTATGCAGAGGAGGCAGCTGAGGGAGGGAGAGCAGGGATGGGCTTTAAATGGCAATCTGAAATTAGATGAGATTTAATAAGATACTGTGCAATAGTACAATTAAATTATGTCCCTTCTTCCAGAAGATACTATTAGACTTTAATCCAGTTACTTAGATCACTTTTACTGCTGGTTATGAGCTGCGTGTAGCTTAGATTCTGAGCCATAAGATCGATGGTGTGATTTACAAAAGACCTGTGTATTTAGGGCAATGTTGAGTGTGTGCTTTTTTTGATGGCAGTTTTCTGGGCTATTTTTTTTCCTGTATCTTTCCTGTTCACAAATGGTTGAACAGATGCAACTAGCAAAATAACAGGGTAAGAAGTAATCTTGAGACCCACACACAATAGTGCTAGTTTGAAGAAATGGTGTTTGGTTAGGTAATGACTGAGGTGGGACACAGATGGTTTGTGAGTGGCTTTGAGCAGCTTTGGTGCTGAGGAAGATTTTCATGAAACCAAGGTTGTAATGTGCTTCAGAGAAATCAAAATTTCCTCAGTGGGAGAGAAAGATAATACTTAGAGAAAGATAATACTTCAAACTTTGTAAGCTTCCATTTTCTATATACTCTTAAATTGAAATGAAAAAAAAAATCATATTATGCCAAACTTTTTGTAATAACCATAAGATGTTAATCTAGAGTTTTGCTGTACTTAAATTAAAATGCCATAAACTGAATTTACCATGCCATTACTGATTGCAGTAACTACAGTACTTTATTTTTAGGTGACTATTGGCCGAGGATTAGATACCACATACCAGCTGGTGTCAAAAACCTGTCCCTTGATGATCTCTCGTAAGCACTGTGTCTTCCAGCAGAATGCAGAAGGGCAGTGGACTGTCAAGGATAACAAGGTACAGAGACCAACTGAAGACCTTGTACTCTGAGATTCATGGAATAGAATCCATTGTTTTGGGTCTAGCAATCTATGGGCTATGATATAGCATAAGTGCGATAGAAGGTCCATGGGAATGTGTCTTGCCTGTTGTGCACTTCCAGCAGGAAACTTCAGTCTGCTGCAGTCGGGATGCAAACTAGATTAGTTTCTGTATGTAGATCCACCTCTTGGTTTAGCATTTTTCAGACCAGTGTGGCCTGGCCAAGGGCACTTTGCAGTCTGTGAACCTGTTTGGTGTCGCTTTCTTAAAAGATATCCTATATGAATTTTGACATAGGATTTTATCCTCTCAAAAGGATAACACTCTTGTAGTGCTAATAAAAAGATAAAGTGCACCTCCTTATTGTAGTGACACAATTGCTTTAATTATAATCAACTTCAACAAGAATCTAGTGTTGAAAAACCATGCTGTGTTCAAATGAGTTTCTCCTGAAAGTTCTTCTCAGCTGATGAGGATAAAATGTTGATGTCAGAGTCCTCAACTGGGTCTCACTTTGACTTCAGTACTCTGTTTTTTACATCATGATCTCTCCATTTTCTCATTCGGTCTGAAAACAGTAAAATGAGTATTTTGCTTTAAAACAGCACTGGTAGAACCAAAATGTTCAACGCATCATGCAGATTTGAAGGCTGTTTGGGTTGACAGCAGATTAGTCAGAAAGGAATGGAGTGGCTGCTATTAAAATTACACTTCCCCTTAAACAAAACCCTCTTGTAGTACATGTATAAACTTGAAGGCCTAATGTTAGTGCATGATAGGAAACATCTACCATAGATTAACTATTAACATGTCCTGTCTGTTTTCACTGTTGACCAGTTGGTCAGCTTCTTTCATTGAATGTCATTGAGATATGTCCGTTCCTAGTGTTTCTACAGGTCATTATGAGCACAGACCAGTTTTACTGGTTTTGAAAACTATTTCTTGAATTTTGAAATTTTGAAACCGTTTTTGTGCTTTGAACGTTATATCTAGAAGAAGATTTTCCTTTTTTACAGTTTTCTTGTATTTATAAAAAACTTTGTTTTTTCAAGGAGTATAGCCAATGCTTCTTTTTATTTACTTTTTTTTTTTCCTGGAATTTCAGGTAACATTAATTGTCAAGAATAATTGCTGTAGTATTCTATGTTCCTGGCAATGATCTATTGTGGAGTCATTTTATTATTTAGTTCTTGTTTCTGAAGCTTTTGTGCATGTTTTTCCCCTCAGAGTTCATTGTTTTCCTTCTTCACAAGCACATATGTCAAAATGTTGTTCTTGGTGCTTGTACACAAAATCTGTAACGTAAAAGAATAATGTGCAGTAGATAATGCAGTGTAGTAACTGTAATAAATTCAATGCTGAGCCAATAAACTGGATATTGCAAGGTTTATTTGAAGAGGTGGTTTGTTCTGATTGAAGCATTGAAGAGGCTGGCTGTGTTTATTTACAGCTGCCAGAAATAACTTTCAGAGGATGCTGTAACTACATATTAAATTTTGGTGTTCTGTGTTTATTGGCAGAGTCTAAATGGAGTTTGGCTTAATAAACAGCGCCTGGATCCATCAAAAGTCTATCCTATTGCTGAAGGAGACCGTATTGAGTTGGGAGTGCCTTTGGAAAACAGAGAGACGGCTGAATATGAGTATGAAGTAATTAGAGATGAATGGGAGAAAATTAAACCCTTTTTAGCTCAAAGAAGTGACCTGGGGAAAGCTAAGAGTTCAAGACCTAAACGTAAATTTAGTTTGGAGGAGTTGGAGACATGTGAATCAGAAGGCCCTTCAGACTCCAGATGCAAAAGAGACAGAATGTCCTGTGGCAATGAACCTTTAGATGAATCATGGCGACAGGCAGAAGAGGCCAAACGGCTGACAGAGAAGATGGATGTCAAGCTGCCTTCTCCTGGACCCAGTGAGGGGGATAGTGGTCCAGTGCATGGTAGCCCTGTTCACTCCAAGAAAGCTGTGACTGTCGCCCAGAAGGACCAGAAAGGCTCTGATCTTGTAGAGTCATGGACTGGCTTGAAAAAGCTGAGAAAATCTCTAGAAGATACAATGAAATTAAAGGCCAAAGTGCAGGAGAAGCAGACTGCAGTTCTAAATGTCAAGCAGAAGTGCAGGAAGTGTGATCAGAAGGAGATCCTAGTAATGGAACAGGAGCTGCAGGAGTTGCAGAACCAACTCTGCATGGAACAAGAGCATCAGCAGCAGCAGGTGGAAGAGTTGGAGAGGACATTCTGTAAAGAGCAGCAGAAGCTAGAGGTATAATGGTGGCAGTAATTTTGGCCTGTGTCTTCACTTTGATGGAATGCCTCGTATAAGGCATTGATCCAAAATAGCTCTTGAACCATACAGTAACAAAAATAGTCCTTATGTGATTTACCCCTGCTAAAGTTTTCATGGAAGTATTTAACTTAGAATGTAGCACAGTGCACGTACCAAAAGAAAGTGCAGAGACAGAAGAGATTTTGCTGCCTAGGGAGTTCAGAAAAAGGTGCAAAAGAAAGCATTTCAGTTGGTAAAGAAGCATGTTTTTAAATAGAAAAGTGAAAGTCATTGCCTGATCTCTCTTGCTTATAGAGAGGACAAGTTGAAAAGTAATCCCTTTAAGTGTGAGTTTCTCCCAGTATATGGCTGAAATAAAGCCCAGTTTGCATGGCAAGTGCACTGTCTTTACAGTCAATGAAATACTGCATGCCTTAATCCCTGGAGGGAAGGAGATTTTTTTGCTACTTTCAAACAACCCTCTCTTGCCATCTGTAACTACCTTTAAGTGGTAAGTGTATCCGATAAGTTGCTTTTTCGGTAACAGACTGAAATCTGTTTGAACTTGAGACTGCTCAAAATCTGGTTTCAAGAAAGGGAGGATTCATCTTGGAGTGAGTCTAATAATTTATTAGTTACTTCCTTAAAGTCTACTGCTAAAAGGCAAGATACCAGTATCAGAAGTACAGGAAATTTAGAGTTCTGTCCTTAGAAACAATGGGACATTTACCTGGATCTTTAGGTACCTCTGAAGTCTTTGAATGTACTCAAAGACAGAGTTGCACTTTTCAAACTGTTGCTGATCTCTTTGCTTCTATGAATATGCTGGTGCCTTTTGAGCTAGAATAATGTGGAGGTATTCAAAATATGAAACTGTAAATGATATATCCATTTTAACTCATCACAGTTACATGATAGCTCTAATTTCTGTTGTACACCCTAGAGTGAAACATCCTGCCATTTGTTGAAAATCAGTGTTGTTTGTTTAAGCATATCCTCTAAAGAGAGTGTGCAGAGTAGTAATTTTCTGTCTCTTATGTTCTTCAAGTCTCTTTTTTCCCCCCACTTCTTATCCCACCCAGGGAGAAAAGTGTCAACAAGGGGAAGAGAATCTGAAGGAGCAGCTCGCCCAGGTCCTGCAAGAGGCAAGTGATTATGAGTCTAGGTTTGGTCTAACTGTGTAACTCAGATATTTAAGTCTTTCCAAGTGTTGTGGCCTCTTGATAGAAGACAAGGACTTTGCCTTAGGTGACTGAAAAACCTAACTGTTTTCAGTGAAAGAATAAACTGGAAGAGGGAATGCAAAGTGTGATGGCACTGGGAAGGTCATAAATAACTGTCAGTGCTTTCCAGTTTTAAGTTAAGGATAAACTGCCTTAACTTAAACTGCCTTATGTGTTGCTCTTCTAGGAGGAGAATAGGAGAAATAGTGTGCTGAACCTTATGACTATGACCATGTATCTTTAATAGGATGGCTTATAATGGTACTCTTATAACTTCTGGAATGGTATTGTTACAGCATCGTGCTTTGATGGTAGAACTGAATCAAAATAAAAAAGATTTTGAGGAGATAATTCGAGCCAAGAATAAAGAACTGGAAGAAACCAAGGTAAGGAGTAATTGCATTCTTAGTTTTATTCATAAGTGAAATATGATATGCTGCATGAGCAGAGGAAATGGTTTATTTAACATTTGTCTTGGCTCTGCCTGGCCTCCTATAGTGCAAAATTTCTGTGTTTTGAGGTGGCAGCTGATGTTGGGGGAGGAGGCACCTTGACCTTTTTATAAATTGGTGTTGAACAGTTGTTATTAGATCTTTCCCAATCATAAAGAAAGCCCAAAGCACCTGAACAGTGCATTTTGGAAGAGAAATGGGCCCATTGCACCCTTTCTTTGAAAAACAAACAAAAAAATCAAACCAGAAATAAAAGGAAAAAAAAATCCACCGACAAACCAAAAGTGTTTGAAAAATTAGGTGCTTCGTTTTCACTTAAAGTGCATTCAAGTAAAATTGCATTGTGACAGCAGTTCTATAAGGGAGTGTAGGACTGAAGCAACATGGAATTTGAATAATCAACAAGGTAAGTCACAGTTCTTCCTGCCCTTGACACAAAGTGATGAGCGGAAAATAATTAAGCAGGTCCTTTCCTGTGTCTTACTTTTGGAAATTATCACATTACCCACCACTGACAGTTTGCTTTGTTTTTTTAATGTCATCTTTGGAAATTTGTTGCTGTTTCAATTATAGCTTCAATTAGAAGACTTTTCCTATTATTTTTAGAAGAGAGAGCAGGTACTTTGCCTAATCAGCCTAATTTAACTCTTAACAAGCAAACAAAAAAGTTATTAAGTTGTTAAATGAAGGTGAATGTTTTAAACTTTATTGCTTCCTTTTTTTAGTGTTTGAGGTGTTTAGTCTGTTGGGTGTTCTGCTTTTTATATCAGACATCAAAAAAAAAAATACTGATTGAAGTCAAACTCTTGCTAGGAACAGGCTGAAAAAGATTCCGAAAAGATTGATCAGCTGGTAGTTCCTTTAGGCTGAAGGGAATTTTGGTAATGGCTGTTCTCTCTTCCAAGTTCTCTGTGGTGGGTGGAAATATTCTCAGTTCTGCTGAGACTACAAAGAGGAAAGAGATTACAGATCTGGGTATGTGATGGATACCTACTCCACTTGACATGTGGAGATTTGCAGTATGATTTTCTTCCCTTGCACGCACACTTCCTGCCAATTGAGAAAACAGTTGTTCTTTGTTGATACACAACCATGTGTACTTTTCCACCAGGAGGAGAAGGAAAAGGTGAGAGCCCAAAAAGAAGAGGTGTTGAATCAGATGAATGATGTGTTGGAGAATGAGTTGCAGTGCACAATCTGTTCTGAGCACTTTATCGAGGTATGTTTAATCCTGTATGGGTTTGCCAGTAAAAAAGAGACTTGAGAAGCTTTCCATAGCTCTAGTAACACAATATTTAAGCCCTTTTCTTTAGTTGTTTAACAGTCCAAACAGACCCACAGTGAGTTCTTATGGGAAAGAGTTCATCCAAAGGTCTGTTGTCTGCCCTGACTCTTCTTTGCTTGACAGCAAAGTCAGCTTTAATGTCTGCTTAGACATGAGGTGCTTAATTCTAAAATGCACATAAGTTTGGAGCACTTGTGTAGGTTTTTGAGCTGGTGCTCTGAGTTGCTGCTGACAGCTGCTTGGGGAAGAATTATTTTGTAGTGGACCTTGCTTTAAGCTGACTAGAGTTGGACTGTTTGAGGTTTAGATATATGGAGAGGTTAGCAAAGGAAGGGAGGTACAGTATTCAGTCAAGTCCTGGGATGTTTATATTGTTCAGATAAACTCTCTTTGAGAAATTGGCCTGTTTTCATTTGATTCTACAAGTAATAGGCTATGCTTGTTGTGTAGACTGTTATTTTTGTTCGTGTTTTGCTAGAACGTCAGTTTCATTACATTATTTTTTTACTGTGGGAAACCTGATGTGTTAGCCTTGTTAAAATGGCTTAAGAGCTAGCTGAAATTTTAATTTCTGGTTTCTCAGTACATTAAGATGCCATTTTGCAGTATCTGAGTTTTTTCCATAATTTATCCTTTTCAAACTGGGGTAACTTGTAATAAAATTAATTACTTTCTTCTGTTTCTGACTTGTGATGACTTACAGTGACTCCATTAACTGACTTGTAATGCTGGCCTGACCTCTGGCATGGGGGAGTCTGCGTGTGACTCCTGTGAAGGCCCTAAAGGCTTTGGGCTCTCCAGTCCCTTTCCCTGTACAAAATATTCATCTAATATTTCCCTGTATTCAGTATGTTTTTGCTTGACAGTGCCAGTGCAAGCACGCTGTGACCGGTATCTTTCTGCTGCATTCCACAGGCTGTCACTCTGAACTGTGCACACAGCTTCTGCTCCTACTGTATCAGTGAGTGGACAAAACGTAAAGTGGAGTGCCCTATCTGCAGGCAGGAGATCAAATCAAAGACACGCTCTCTGGTGCTGGATAACTGCATTAACAGGATGGTAGAAAAACTGGATGTGGGAATGAAAGAGCATCGCCTGAGCCTTATCAGAGGGCGGAAAGGTGAGAGGTGGGTGGATGTGGCATGATGAGTACAATCTCTTATTCCATCTGTTTTGCACAACTTTCTTTGGCACCTGTATACCAAGAAGATGCTCAGGGAATGCTGCAGAAACAGTAAAAAATAATAATGAGATCTCTCAACTAACTAGCTTTACTGCACAGTAAAATAAAATTAGTGCAAAGTTTGGAAAAATAATTCAGTATGAATTCCATGGTCTGGTGGGAAAACTTAGTTTAACCATGCTAAAGGTTATGATCTTTCAAAGAGATTACTAATAAAAGCAAATATACTTAGAATGGTCCTTGAAAAATTTACTTTTGATTAAACTGTGGAGTACATAATTACAGAAAGTCAGCAGACCTGACAAGAAGCTCTGAATTCTTTTCTATGTGCTAGATTTATGTAGGAAATCTCTGAAAGAGACACTGGTGTATCATGTAAGTATGGCTGAGCAGACAGTTGCTCTGACATGTTTATTTTTGTGGAATTAAAGCCACTGTGGCTTACAGGCATCACATCTTGCCTAGTCGTTGCTAAAATACCGTGCATGATGGTGATTGCTTTATTAAAAACCCCAATATGGGTTATTCTTAGTCTGCTTCCTTCTAAATTTCTTTCTAGAGCCCTTGACATTGGTATCTAGGTGCTGAAATGTAGATGTCTGTTCGTGCTACCCCTTAAATTTCTATTGCTGTGTTAAGTAATTGTTTTGTTTTCCCTTCATGGAGATGAGTGCATGATCCTTAATTTTGCAGTGTATCAAATTGTATTGTTACCAAAAGAAAGGTGCTTTTGAAACCTTTCAGGTGTGCCATGGTGACAGAGAAATGACATCACCAAGCAGTGCTAGTTCAAGCCTGAAATTATAACCTATGTAACCCTTTCAGTCTTGTTCCCTCAGGAAGTGCTGCATTGCTGAGAGGCTGCCCGGCTCAGCTACAAGAATTGCTTTTACCTCTGTGGAACCGAGGCAGCCCTTGTGCAATGCGTGCATCTGCAGAGTGCCACAGTACTCCTAAGTGTCTGGTCAGGTAGCTGATGGGCACTAGCTGAAGTGATGCCTTCATTGCAGCCCATTGTGTGCTACACCAATGGTCTTCATCCTTGTTCAAACAAAAAGCAAATGAGTTCATAGCCTACCTTCAGAAATAACTACCAATAGGAAATAATTTAAATTTACTGTGACACACTTCAGCTGGAAGGTGAAATTGTTTCTGTGCCTCTTTTTGTGCAGTGATGGAAACATTTTGAAGTGGAGATAACCGTTTGTCTATTTAAAATTAATTCCTAAGAAATATACCTGTTAAAAGAAGAGTAATATTGGAAGTAGCACTTAAGAAGCTGTCAAGGCTTTCCGAGAAACCTTTCTAGGAGTCTTAGTAACCCCGGCACTAGAAGGACAGCTTGCAGTCTTAAATAGATGGATCTTTTCATGAGGCTATAAATGTCCTGAACAATCACTAGTTGTTTGAGAGCCCCTTACCACATTTTTTTCCTTTTCTTACCCAGCAAGACACTGAAATACTTAGCCACTTTCATTGCCAGTTGTGTCCCTGTGAAGGGGTGGAGAAGGTCTCCTCATCTGTGTTACCTTAATAGTAAAAGACATATAGAACACTTCAGAGCACTTAAGAAAACAAGCAAACAAATAACTCCCATTACTTTGTTCTTTTATGCTGGAAACTGAAATGAAAAAGACCTATTTCCTGCAGCTTGAAAGACTTATTGCAAACTGACAGTGAGAAGCTGAAATATAATTTCAAAGACAACTATTAATTTAGCACTTGTGGGTACAGTGGTCACAGCTAACTTTTTTATCTGTGTGTTTTGAATGCAGAGAAACAGAATGTGATGGTGAAACCAGCCACAGACAGTGACAACGGTGTCCCTTCTACCACCTCCTCCATCTTGTCAATGAGAAGTTGTGACAGTGAGAACTCTGAGGAGGATTCTTCCTATAGTGAAACCTACTATGCTATCTGAACATTGTTACTGCAGACTCATTGCCCCTGTGCTGCCTAGAACCAACCTAATGGTGATTGGTTGACTGCTGCTGGAGGAGGGGACTCTGCACCTGGAAGGACCTGTGAAGAGGCTGGAGCTGTAAACTAGCAGCATTTGGAAGAAGGATCTTGTTTTCCAAATGAATGTACAGAAGCTTGATCTCTACAACAAAATTGGGTTTGTGAGAGAACAGACTGCCATTATGCTGGCTAATTGACTTACAAACCCTAAACTTCTTCGTTAGTTTGTGACCTGCTCAGTGTAATGAAAGAGTTTGTATTGAATCATTGCCCTTTCCTTAATAAATTACATATTTACATCAGCATCCCTTATTTCAGGCAGCAGAGGGAATGTCCCAGGCCTTTCGAGAACTTGGCCATCCCCACCAGCAAGTAGGAGATAGGTATAGCAGGAAAAAGTGCCAGTGTGGGTTTTCCTCTTGAATTTCATATGGCAACTAGAGTCATCCCAGGCCTTTGGCATTAAAGGTGATAAAGGGTGGGATACAGACACTGTTGGCTGCAAGTGCATTGTAAGCTAGCTGCTGGCCATCGGCTTGCTCTGTTTATGTAGCCCGTTTTCCATTAGATAGGGATAGAGGAGATTAAATCTCCAGAAGTCTTTTCATATAGTGTCTTTGGTTTGTTCCCTCTTCAGGCTTTCACATAAAGGGTTTTAGAACTGGGAAGCAGCACTTCCAGAACTTTTTAGCAATGACTGTAAAAACATATAAGCAGCAGCAAGAGAGGAACCTCTGCATTTTCAGGTGTGCTGCTCACCAAATTAATGAAATCTCCTGTTAGCAGGGTAGGAAAGCAGCATCTGTAGACAACCACAAGATACAGAATGAAGCACTTCTTTTTATTGTTTACAAGTCATAACTGTTGAGCTGTGGGTTGCACTACCCTCATGCCAAATCACTTGCTCATAAGAGATTGATCATGTCTTGCCTCATCCTGTCATGTATTTGTCTATTGAGTTCCATTTTCTAGTGACTTACGCTTTTGACTTAGCTGTTACATGGAAAGGACGCTTACACTGTGAGAACAGGATGGGGAAGCCCTTCTCATCTGTAATATTTCTTTGGCTTTTTGTATATACCTTTTTGTTTCTATGTTTATTTTGTTTAAGAACAAAAATATAAATCCATTTCTGCATTAGTCTTCTTTTGTTCAGCCACTGAAATGTCTTCTAGTTGTCTTTAGACTTTTTTGAGAAAACAGATTATCTAATCTAATGACTTTGCTTTATGTTTTGATTGCTGTATGCAGTGTGACTATTGTAAAGTTAATTGAAAGACGTTTGTATTCAGGAACTGATCAAAGACAGCCCAATCTTTCAAGACTGTGACTACCCTAATGCTAATTTAATAGCTACAATCATACTTCTTACCTGCTTCCCCCAAGAAAGATCCCTTTAAAAAGGTGCATGAATGATGTCCTAAGGACGTAGTGTATTCTGACAAATTTGGTCAGTAGGATTCAAACAGGAGAGGCCTGAACTGTGGGCCAGGCAGCTTGCTTAAAACTTTAGTGTAAGGTTTCTTTTGTGAAGGAGACATTACATCTTCTGTAGTCTTCTTTCTCTTTTAATGTTCACTTTCTGTATGTGCTCTCGAGAGTTTCTTTTGTGAATAGATGCTTTCTAGAACAGTCAAGAGCAGAGCATTCCTCAAAATGCTCATGAGGTAAGCTGATGTGGAACAGGCATTTCCAATGAAGAGGAGTAGAAGGAAAATATTCTGGTTACATAGGACTGTGAATTCTTCAACTCTGTATCTCTTCCATACTGCTGTGCTTTTTTTCTCATTTCATTTTGCAAATACATATTTATTTTATCATGTTGGTGTTTATGCATATTGCAGAGAAGGATAATACTTCCCCTAGTAACAGAGTGGTAATCTTTGGTTTGGTTTCTGAGTGTGTCCTCTTTTCACTAGAACATGAAGAATGTAAGTGGTGTATTCCAAATTATTTTCACTCTTACTGGTAGGTGCACACTGTGTAAACGTCCACAGAGCAAGGTTAAGTATTAATACTGTCCACGTACAAAAGCTTTTCACATACAAAAGCAAATCTGTATATCTGCAGTGTGCTCTCCTTTGCTCTAAGGTCTGGATCCTTTCTTCTGCTTGGTTGTCTACTTGGTTCCACTTGGATGTGCCCTTGGAGATGTTATGCCCTGAACTGTTACCTGTCTTGGGATGGCATCAAGTGCTTCCAGGTGTCAGGTTACAACTGAGCTAGTCACAGATGATGCAGGGCAGGTTCAAGACTTGCTGTTTTCCCTTGGAAGACAGCTGTCAGGTAGTGTGATATTATCAGACACTTTCAGGGCAATAGGTTGTCAGCATCAGTGGAAGAGTTGGGAAGGGGCGCTAGTAAAAGGGGACCATCGCAGAGGGATGTTTGCCTCATACAGATCTGCGGAGTCCAAGACCAATCTGACAATGTTGTGCGAGTGAAATGGAGCACATGTGTGGTGAGCCTGTCACAGGCAGAGTGGGGGCTTCAGACAGCTTAAAGAAGCCCTCCTATTGAGTCACGAGGTGCAGACAGGGCCCTCTTGCTTTCTAAAATCCTTCTGAGGGAGGAGCCTGGATGTGGCTGGATCCTGTCTTAGCCCCAGACTGTCAGTGGTTCATGAGTAAAGGATTACATAAGTGTAAATGAACCTTTATACAACTTGGTCCTGGAGGATTTAAGGATGGCAAACCAGATACATAAATATGTATGATTTATTATGATAATGATTGGACAAAAAGATCTTAATCAGAATTATTTACTACACAGTATAGGAGGTAGAACAGCTCTTATAGTGCACTCTTATGTAATATTGAAGCAATTGTTTTAAAGCAATTGTATTAAAGCTAGGAAAAAAAACAGTTAAGTAGAGATAATGTTATTCATTCATGACTGTGGACTAATTTCTTTTGCTCAGTCATGAGGATTAACCTTGAGCAGCATCCCCAGTCAAGGGGATGAAATCTCCACACATACACTTCAGGAAAGGGTATATTAGAAGACTCTGCCCTTAAAATTTGGGACTGGGCTTTTATAGCATGAAGTTATTGACTGTCAGTCATAGCTAGCTGTGTCAGCTCAGCAACTTTGGATAAATTATCTGTAATATCACTTACTGGTTCTGGGTATTTTACCAGGTCTACTGCATCTTCATCTCACTATCAGGATGTTTAATTTCAGGACTGATGAGTCAGACTGGTTTCAGCATTACTGAGTATCAAAAGCAGCATGATGATCCCTTCTTCATTTACCACAGATAGCTTTTCCCATAGTTGTCGACTGTTTTTCCCATTCCAGACAAGCATCCTGCTACAGAGCCTTAGCAACAGCTGTCAAATTTAACTGCAGAATGTGTAACAGGCAATTCAATAATCCAGCTGTGCCCCCCTTCCTCCAAGTGAAGTGCAGGTTTTCTTTCCCAAAGCTATGCTCTGACTAGTCAGTTTTACTTCCTTCTCATCCTCCGTCCTGCCATAACTCAGCCTATTTAGACACACAGTTTACAGCAACTACATAACCATGAGCTACACTTCCCATGTAGGCTCCTCCTGTCCCTGATACTACCGCGTTCGCTTTGGTTTTGTGAGACTAAGCATTCAGGCTTGTGTGCTGAGCTCTATGTCCCCGGGGTTCGAGCTTAATGCAAAGTACAAGACAGCTCCCAGGATCAGGATGGAAAAGACCTCTGAGGTCATCGAGTCCAGCCCGTGCCTGAACGCCACCATGGGAGCTAGGCACTGGGAGTGCCGCATCCAGTCTTTCCTTGAACACCTCCAGGGATGGTGACTCCACCACCTCCCCGGGCAGCACATTCCAATGTCCAATCATCCTTTCTATAGAGGAATTCCTCCAGCTGTCCAACCTGAACCTCTCCTGCGCAGCCTGAGGTTGTGTCCTCTTGTCCTGGCACTGGTGGCCAGGGGGAAGAGGCCGATCCCCGCCTGGCTGCGACCTTCTGGGAGTTGTAGAGAGCGATAAAGTCATCCCTGAGCCTCCTCTTCTCCAGCCTAAAAACACTCCTCACTCCTATCTTCCGCTACGCTACACGATCGATAAACATTTTCGTATCCATATATTTACAAATTATTAAGCCTGTGCAGCGTTTTCCACCCAATTCCGGTGTTTTCAGCCGGGGCTGCCCGGGGCCCGCCGGAGGGGCCCGGCCCGCGGGCGGTGCGTCACTGCCGCGCGCCGGCGGCCGGCGAGGCCCCGCGCCAGGGGCGGGCCGGGGGCGGTGACGGCGCCGCGTCAGAGCGGGGAAACGAAAGCGGCGGCAGCGGCGGCGGCCTCGCGTCCTCCCCTCGCCGCGCCCTGCGAGCCCGAGCCCTTCGGAGCCGGCCGCCTGCTCCGCTTTCGCCGTGAGTGCCGCCCGCTCCAGCACGGTGCTGTCCGCCGAGCCCGGTCGTGTGTGGGTCAGCGCGGGGCGCGACCGCCGGCGGCTCCCGCCGTGCCCTCGCTGCCCGCCCTCCGCCTGCGGGGGGTCTCGGCTCGGCCTCTGGGACCGGGGCTGCGCGGCGGGCGGTGTGACGGCGGTGAGAGGCAGAGGAGGCAGCGAAGCTGGTGAAGGGTTGGAGGGTAAGTACTGTGAGGATCGGCTGACGGAGCTGGGGGTGTTTAGCCTGGAGAAGATGAGGTTCAGGGGAGACCTTATCGCTCCTACAACCGTCTGAAAGGAGCTCGTAGCCAGGAGGGGCTCGCCCCTTCTCCCAGGCAGCCAGGACAAGAGGACACAGCCTCAGGCTGCGCCAGGGGAGGTTTAGACTGGACAGCAGGAGGAATTTCTCCACAGAAGAAGTAATTAGACATTGGAGTGGACAGCCCAGGGAAGTGGTGGAGTCACCATCTCTGCAGGTGTTCAAGGAAAGACTGGATGTGGCACTCGGTGCCATTGCCTAGCTCCCATGGTGGCGTTCAGGCATGGGTTGGACTCGGTGACTTCAGAGGTCTTTTCCAACCTAAATGATTCTGTGAGAGGCCCGTGCTGCAGTGCAAGGGGGCTGTGGGGCATGGGTGGGCTTTCCCTCGCAGCTGCGGGGCTCCTGGGGGGTTGGGTGTCCCTAACTTGCGACTAATTTTGCATGGTTTGAAATTTGTCGGGAAGGTAGGTGCACCGAGGGACCCTTAGTGGAGTTTGGAGGGTGGGGGTCTTGATAGGAAGCTGGCAAGAGTGAGCTGAGAGTGTTGGTCTCTCATTTGGCTCTCTCAGAAGAAATATAAAATGGCTGGTTTGTTAGAGATAAACAAGGGTAGAAAACCTCTGAAGTCACCGAGTAGAAAAAGTTTGTTTTTTTGGTAGAAAACCAAAACCCTCAACTGAGACAAGAGCTGATAAAGGTGAGTTGTCAGTAATAGAACTTCTAGTGGAAGGGAAAAGATTTCTTAGCCATAGTGCAGTGAGGTTGTGGGATCATTTTGCAGTCACAGTTGTGGGGATAAATAAAGGATTTGGCCTTAAGCTGCCTTGTATGTATTTGTGGAAATAAGTTTGATAACTTATAGGTTTGAATTATAACTTAAAGGTTTGAATTGGTGACCTGGGGCATCTTTTATAGCCCAACAATCCTATGTAGAATAATAACCACTAATCAAAGTACAGTTTCTTTTTTTTTTTTTTTTTTTTTCAGTAGCAGGGAGGTTTTAGCTGGTGTGATAAACATTTTTGCCTTTAAATTTTTCACTTTCCTTGCTTGTTGTCTTCTGCAAGCCTTCCAAGTTGGCTTCTAGGCCATCCATCTTTAAGCATTAGACATTTCTCTGAGTTTATGCAAAATTTTTCAGCCACATACAGAAGCTGGATATTTTACCAGTGATTCCTGGTGAAAAACACAACTGCACACACAAGTTGAGCACACATATTTAATAAAGTTCTACTATAAAAGTTGTGCAGAAAAGCTCCTTTATTAACTAAGATTTGCAGAGGTGAGGTCATAGTTGTTTGGAGTCTCGTGAGAAATTGGTTCCACCTTGCATATTCTCCATTAGATGGATCTGACATTTTTGCAGTGTGTTTGGATAAAATGAATCTTTGATTCAATAGTAGTAATGAACTGCCCTATATTTAAGTTATTTAACTGTGTACATCTGGGTTGACTTCATCTGCTTGCATTTGGGGATAAGTAGGTTGTAGAAGTGATTTGAAATTCATAAGTTATAGGGAAATTTCCATATCAGTTTCCCATTTTATTAGTTAGACTAGGTGTCTAACTAAGGCGAGTTGAAAAGAAGCTAAGACTTTTCCCTCAAGGCATTTAAATTGAGAAGCCTAATACTGAACAGCATAATGTGATCTATGCCACCATGCTGCTATGCATTACAGAAAGTTATGCTTAATGTTTGCCAAGTGTAATCATCTCCTCCTCCTTCTCCTTCTGCCTTCTTCCTTTTCTTCTTCTTTCTTCTTCTTCTTGCATTTCAGGAAAACATGAAGAGAAGGACAGAACCCGAATTTAGCAGCCCCCAAAATAAGCAAAAGAAGAGGATAGAAGACTTGGGATTAACCCTCAGTTCTACTTCAGATGATGAAAATCAATTTAGTAACCATACTACTCAAGGTAAGGTTGGAGATCTGGAATGTGCTGCTGCAGGGGATGTAAATAATAACCAGGAACTGAGCCTACATCTCCTGAATCCTAATTGATAGCCTGAATTTCAAGGGTGTACTCTCTCTTTAGGAAAAAAAGCTGCATTATTTCTTTTCACAACCTTGGATTGGTGTGAATTATTTTAGGCTTTTTAAAAATCTTAGGTAAACCTTTTAATCTGGGAATTGTATGAATTCAGATGTAGAAAACTGGATTTGAAGGAGATGACGTGCATGATCCAAAGCTCTAAACATCCTTGTCATACTTATCTTTTCAGTCTCAGCAGTTATTTCTGGTTTGAAAACTCAGTACTGAGGCATTGTGAGTGTTACACCATAAAGAAGCATCATAATTTTGTTTAAAAAGGAAGAAAGAAATCAGTAGTCTTACCACATTTCTGCAGACAGGAGAAATTTAGATGAATACCATGGGGCCAGTTGGTTGAGGCTTCTACTTTGTAGGACCATCTCTCGTGCTGGCTCAGTGTGATTTCGCCAGGGGACAGAGTTGTGAGCTCACAGGTGTTTCTTTTCAGAAAGATTTTTTCAGAGTTAACTCATTGCCTACTTTTTCTTGGAGTGTGCTTTCTCACCTGGAGTTGGGATGTACCACAGACTCATGAGGCACGTGACCTATACAATTGGTGTCACTGTTGTGGGACACTTTAAACTCTCTCTTCAGGTTACTTCACTGCCGTGCCTGCTATGTCAGAGTCTTAGGATTTCTCATGGCCATGAATTGTCCAAGTGCCTGAACACATAAAGAAGCCTTCCCTTGTGAAAATGGAAGGGGGTGTGTGTGGAAGATGAGCGGGTTGGTGTGGGAGTAGCTGCAGTTGCAGGGTATAGTGTGTGTACCTGTCTGACAAGGCCCAAGGTGAGGGAGGAGGCCAGAGGTGCAGAATGTGAGAGCTGGGGTAGGGAATGCTCTGTGCACTTAGGGCTGAGCTAAAAAATTAAAACTGATTTTTTTTTTTCATTTTCCCCCCTCTTGTGATTATTGAGTTCATACATGAATCAAAACAGGTGTAAGCCTTGGTGTTTAAGAAACAAATTGATACAGTTCAAGGACAATATTTTGGGTAGAGTTAATTGTTTATTAGTCTGTTACACCCATTGTGGTTTCTAATGAAAGAAGGGAGGTTGGGGAAAGAAGTGATTTGAGATTTATTCTCAGCTGAGCATGGCTTAGCAAATCTTAAAAACAAGAAGAATTGTAAAGGGACTCCAATGAAACTTATGCAGTAGGTAATTGTGTTTAAGGCACTTTATGAGTATCTAGAAAATAAGATAGGTAGCAGTTAGCAAAAAGTTAAAAAGCAGGTAGCTTTAAAAGTTAATTGAAACTGTGTGCCGAAGAAGCAGAAAGCAGTAACTGACCCTAAAGCAAAAATCCTGTGCGAGTGTGTTCTTAGGTAAAAGCTCTGTGAAAGAAACAGGAATATATGTCGTGATAGATATCTGAAAATCAAGATGGATATAGAATGTTGCAAACACAGGTTGAATCATAACCTTCCTTGTCTCGAGCTGGAAGCCTCAAATGTTGATAGTGTAAAACTCTAATGTAGTACTTGTGTGGGGACACAAGTGCTGAATCTTAAAAACTGATTGCTCAGCAACAAGCACTGAAGGCACACTGAAAGGGTTTTAACTGCACTTGTGTATTTTACGGTGGTGTCTTTCATTTTTACTTCACTTTCTTGTAATGGCCTTTTTTTGCTGATTTTTCAGTTGTTTCCTGTTACTTCACTGATTTTTCCAGAACAGGAAAATGCAGAGATCTGTGAGTTGAGAGAGAAATAGTCTGTGTTTTTTCTTAAATTAGACAAATCTAAGAAAAGTTCAATCCTTCTTTTTAAGTATTATAATATCTTTTGGGTTTTTTAGCTCTTCTGTGGTGCTAAATTATTCCTTCTTAAGAGATAAACAGAAAAAGATCAACTCTGCTAACAACCCTCTGTTTTACATCAGGACAACTTTTGTAGTTCAACTCCCCCTATTTGTACAAAGCAGCACAGAATTATTTCTAGCACTTGGCGAACAGGGGAGCTCAAGAGGCAGAGGGCCAACACAGGGCATGGCTGTGCTTGCTGTGGATTGCTGCTCCTGTAGTCTGTATGAATTAGCTGTAGTAAGAAACTTGTGCCACTGCTTCATCCTCATAGTGATATTACCCCATGAAAAACAGGACTCATTGGATTGTAGGGCCTCCCTGGGCACCCAGCTGGTACAGAGCAGGCTGAGACAAATGAGACTACCATGATTCCTGCCCAGATCCCAGTTACATCCTGCCTGGAGCAAGTAGATTTGGGCAACTCACAGCTGGAGAGCAGCAGTCAGGACTATACAGCTCATACAGGCCTAGGTTCTTATCAACTAGATCCCAAGGTGGTTGTATTGTGTTTTGTTATGCTGTGTGCCGATTTGGTTTGTTCCTTACACCCCTTTCTGTTATAATGGTTGTGTGGGTTAGCAGCCCTCTCTCTCTCTCAGCCGCGGATCCTCGTCCCTGAAGGCGAAAGCCTTAGGCGCTCCCCTGGCCGAGCCCCGGATCGGGAGAGGGCCCCCGTGCTGCCGGCGGTGCTGGCCGCAGCTAGCCGGGACACACCTTAAGGTCAGCCGCTGCACAAGGTAGAACTGGGCACAGACAGAGCTTCATTATTTGGTGCCCATGAAGGTTGTGGTGCATCAGTTTCTGCTGAGGAAGGCTTATTTTGAGTGCTTGCTATGTATGTTGATATTACCTTGACTGAACCATTGACTTATTTTCATTCTCAAACCTCTCTCAAGGTATTTTAGAGAAGATTGGTGTCCTCTGGCCTTATCTTTCACTTGAGTTTGTATGTATCTGCAAACTCTAGTGGTGAAAAACTGTCTCACTTGCTGCAGTGAACTTGGGGATCCTTGCTATTTAACTGGATAGTGGGGGTCTAACTGAAGTATAATAAATCTAGCTTTCTCTTCTTTCTGCAGTGTTGGCCATTTGGTAGATGCCTGTGTACTCCATGTGAGTTTTTGGCTAAGTTAGGGATGGATTTGCACTTGCGGTTAGATAGCATATGGAAGAAAATTCAAAATGTTTCATCAGGGTGTAATTGTCACTATTCTAAGGAGGGAATCCCTGTGGACCTTCTCAGTTCCTCAGGATCATTGTGAAGGTCAGGCACACCACAGTAGTGTTGTAGTCATGCTGTGGCTGCTCTGCTGTGTGATGGGGTTTGCCCAGCCCTTTGTGGGGCCTGGAATCCATGGGGTCAGAGAGGCTGCGTGTGTCCCTGAGGCAACAGGGAAGATAACCAAGTGTTGGTTGCACAGGGTGTTATATTACACCTGCATGCTTCCTGTAACACATTTGAGACACTGAAGTGTCCTCTGTGTGTTTGGAGGATTTAATGAGTCTCACTATGTTCTAATGTGATTACTGAGATGTCTTTCTTCCATTTGATTTTTATTTTCATTCTCACTTTTTTGCTTGTTTTCAGAATCTTCGAGTAGCACCAGTGGGTCTGACAGTGAGAATGATGAAAAAAGACCAGTCTTCAGCAATGAGTTCAAACAAGACTCTCTTGTGGAGGGTACTTCATCTCGCTACTCAATGTATAACAGTGTCTCCCAAAAGCTTATGGTAGGTCAAAATAGTTTTGGATAAAATTGTTACGAACTGATGAGAGCAAAGTGAAAAGACCAGTTTGTTATAAAAAAATACTTTGATTTTGATCCTCTTTGTATCAGGGTTCTCTGTCTTTTATTTCCTTACTGTCTTGTACATACATGAAATTGACTGCATCCCCGCTTTTTGTTATTATTCTCTTATTGCTAAAATTTACCAAGAGAAAAGCCTGAAAAACTAGCAGATAATGAACATAGTTCTTTCAACCTAAGAGATGGGTATGTGTGTCAGGAGCAGCGTCTTGCATTCCTCCTCTGAGTTTTACATGGATTTTTAACTGGTATTTGAAATGTATGTGAATACATGTTCACAACAAAGAATATCATCACAATGTGATTTTTTCCTATACCAACACCTTTTTTTATGAGCCATCCATGCTTACTGCACCCTGTGATGCATGGCTTCAGACTCCTCACTACTTTTCTCTCTGAGC
This sequence comes from Onychostruthus taczanowskii, assembly GCF_017590055.1. Classification (NCBI taxonomy): domain Eukaryota; kingdom Metazoa; phylum Chordata; class Aves; order Passeriformes; family Passeridae; genus Onychostruthus; species Onychostruthus taczanowskii. The sequence continues at coordinate 11,522,557 of NW_024499351.1, forward strand.
AGGCTCTTCCCGCCTTACTGAACCTTCTGTAATTTGCTGTCATCTCAAACATCATTCTTCAGATCTAATTTTTTTGTATCTTGCCTCAGTGAAGTGAACTCACTTGAAAGTCCTGAAAGCTACAATTGAGATTAAAAATGCTCAGTGCCTGCAAGTCACTTCAGGGTGATGTGCCATTTTCTGCACTACTCTTTGACCTTAGCAGTAGTACACAAACTTAAGTCTGCTTGCCTCAGAGTGCTCCCTTTGCTCCCTTTATAGGCCAAGATGGGCTTCCGGGAAGGAGAAGGTCTGGGAAAATATGGCCAAGGCAGGAAAGATATTGTTGAGGCCTCCAATCAGAAGGGAAGGAGAGGCTTTGGCTTGACCCTCAAAGGATTTGATGGGGAGCTCAATATTGATTGGCAGGATGAGCCAGAGGTAAGTACTTTCTGTTTTAAGCCCCATTTCTCCTGTTGTGTTCAGCAAAAACTGTGAGAAAGAATGTGTAAACTGTGTTTTTTCTTGGCAGCTGTATCTTTTCCGGTGTCTCTAAACTGTACTTTGAGTACTTGACTTCTGTTTTGCCTTGATTTTCAGACTCTAATAAAGGGGAACGTGGTGAGGTGTTTTGTTTTGTTTTGGTTTTTTTTTTTTTTTTTTTTTTTTTGTGGTGGAGGTGTTTGAGGTTGTTTTTCATTTTAAAAATAAAGAAGACATCTTTCAGTCCAGGAGGAAAAAACTCTACAGTTGGCACTGAAGTCATGGTATGACCCCTTATGCTAGCATTGGGAGACAAACTTTTGGGGAGCAATTAGTTTTTATATTTTTCTAGTAAAACCATCTTTGGCTCTTCCCATGACTTGTGTTTGCAGCCTAGTGCCTATGAGAAGGTGGACTGGTGCCCTGAGTGTACCACGGAGATCCCAGATGCTCAGGAGCTGAAGGAGTGGATGACTGTGGGGAAGGTAATTTTTTGTGTATTGGTACTTACCAGACTAAGACAAAGCAGGAGTACTCAGCCTGGGATGGGACAGTTGCCGTGTCAAATAGCATGAACTGTGAACAAGCTCTTGAGGTTGCTAGTTTAGCTTCCTGCATAAAGCAGATCCAGCTAGATCTGATCATGTTGCTCAAGGCCTTGTTTAATGGAGTTTTGAGTATTTTCAAGGATGGAAGCTTCACAGACTGTTTGGACATCTGTTCAGTGTTTGACAACCCAAATGACAAAAGAAAATTTACATATGGCTAATTCGCATTTTTTTATGTGGCTTTTGTCCATTGTTTCTTGTCATGTTGCTGTACATCTCTAGGAGCCTAAGTCAGTCTTTTTTTGCCTCCTGTTAGGGACTTGTCCCTTTGGTAGGTACAGCAATAGGATTTCCCTTTCTGCATTCTGAGCAAACTGTTCTCAGCTTTTTGTCATACACCAGATGCTTTTTGACCCTTGTCATTTTGGTGGCCCTTTTGCTGCTTTTGTTCCAGCATGTCTGTTCTTATACTGGGGAGTGCTTAAACTGGATACAGTATTTCATATGTGATCTCAAGATGCCTAACACGGGAGAAAATGCCTCAGCCTAATTGCCATGCTTTTGCTGATACAGCCTAGTGTGTGATTGGCAGCCTTCATCCATTATTGGTACATGCTGCATTCTGAAATGACAATATCATGCTTGCTAATTGCTCCCTGTGCTCTTGTCCTGTTGCAGAGGAAGTTGGTGATTGAAGATGAAACAGAGTTCTGTAATGAAGAGCTTTTGCATAATGTCCTGCAGTGCAAGGTGAGCCCCCTTTTTAGAGAGGAACTAAAATTTTGGGGAAGCAGGTGAGATAAATAAAGAGGATTGAGTAGTTAGGTAATTGACAAGAGCTCAGAATGTCCTCTGTCACCTCGATGTCACTGGGATGACCTAGCATCCTGTTTTTTATTATCTGTTCAGCAGCCTGTTTTGAACCTCAGCCTTCTGAGAGATTTTCTTGGTATAACTCCAGTTGGCAGCTGAGCCCCCTGCAGCTGCTCACCCATTCTCCCACCAGCGTGTGTGGGGAGAGCATGGGAAGGGTAAAAGTGAAGAAAAGTCATAGGTTTAGATAAAGGTAATTTAATAAGTAAAACAAAAGCCACTCAATGGAAGGAAAGCAAAACAAGGAATTAATTCACTCCTTGCCATGGACAAGGTGTTCAGCCATCTATCTTCAGGAGAGCAGGGCTCCATCACATGCAAGGGTTACTTGGGAAGACAAAATCCATAACTCCGAATGTCCTCAGTTTTCTCCTTCTTCCCCCAGCTTTACATACTGAGCATTATGGGGTATGGTATGGAATATCTCTTTGGACAGTTTGGGTCACCTGTCCCAGCTATGTCCCCTCCAAACTCCACAAGAATGCATTCCCCACCTACTTGCTGGCAGGGGGGTGTGAGAAGCAGAAAAGGTCTCAATGCTGTTCAACCACTGCTCAGAAGTAACAAAAACATCTTTATCTTATCAACACTGTTACCATCACAAATCCAAAATGTATCTCAATACTAGCTAATATGAAACTACTACTATGAAACAAATTAACTCTACCCCAGCCAAAACCGGCTCGGAGATGATAGAAAGCAGTCACCCTCCCTTAGTCGACTGAAAGGCTGAAGGCTTGGATAAACTGAGGAAATGAGCTTCCCTTCTTTTCTTGTCTGTTCAGTCTTCCCTCCTCAATTTTATCATGCCCTTGTATACTGCAGTAGAGTGTGTGTATATATATGTGAAAGAAATACTTTAGGCTGGGACTGCTTTTGAAGTGGCTAACCATATTATCAGGCTCTGGAGCTATCAGTACAGAGTTTTTCAGTGTTATTAAATTTGCTTAAGAGCTGAGGTGGCTTAGAATAAGAGTAAATATCATTGTGAGATAGAAAAGCATTTTGTATTGGTGAACCAAATCCTGCATGGAGTTTGCTGTCTAAGGAGAGGAAGATAGGAATTGCTGATGCCTACCCATCCCTCCAGCCTGTGCCAGGTCCAGCTGAGCTTTGTTTATGTTTGTGCAGAGTGTATTTGATGAGCTGGATGGAGAAGAAATGCGTCGAGCCCGAACAAGGTCTAACCCCTATGAGATGATCCGTGGAGCTTTCTTCCTGAACAGGTTTGTAGAATGTCTGGTACTGTAATCCCTTTCCCATGTATGTCCATTTTCAGCTGTGGGAGCCAAGGATGAAACTTAACAAGGCCATATTTATGTGTTCACAGGGCTGCAATGAAGATGGCAAATATGGACCACGTCTTTGACTACATGTTTACAAACCCTAAGGACTGCCACGGGGTGAGTTCCTCTAACTTTCAAATAGCAGTGCTTCCTCAGAGAATGTGGAAGGTGGGAAGAAAGGAGAATCTTTAGGATACTAGCTGGGAAAACAGGTCCTTGAAAGATTCCTCTGAGCAGTGTAGTTTATGGTGTATGTGGTTTGACTGATGGGAGCTGTTATGGGTCAGTAGAATTTCCTCAGTTTCCTTTTGCAGGTGCCTTTGATAAAGGAGTATGATGCAGAGCTGCTTTACTTTGCTGATGTGTGTGCTGGTCCCGGAGGCTTCTCTGAATATGTCTTGTGGAGGCGGAAGTGGCACGCGAAAGGATTTGGCATGACCTTGAAAGGACCAAATGATTTTAAACTGGAGGACTTCTATTCTGCTTCCAGTGAGCTCTTTGAACCTTATTATGGTATGTAGTACACCCATGAGTGTAACCGGATGTTTTTGCTCATGCTGCAGCCTCTGTATTAGTGGCAGGACTGGTGTTGATTCCAGCAGGGGGATCTAGAAGAAGCCTAGGGAACCATTTTGCAAGGTAGAAGCGGGCTGTCATTGGAGGAAAGGGTTGAGATTGGTGAGTTTGCATATTGAGTAATACTGACAAGTAATTTTCATTTTTTCAGTCATTTGTATTTGTTACCTGTCTGGTCTGGGAATATGTTTCATTGTAGCAGTTGATAGCTGACCAACTCCCCTACTGTGAACAGGGATACCTTCCATGAGATCAGATTGCTCAAAGTGCCGTCCAAGCTAGCCATGAACTAGACTGAGCATCCACAACTTTTCTGGGCAATGTGTCCCAGTGACTCATCACTCTGAGTAAATTTCTTGTTAATGTCTATTTTAAATGTACCCTCTTTCAGTTTGAAGCCATTATGCATTATTCTATCACTACACTCCCTGATAATAAGTCCCTTCCCACCTTTACTGTAGCTCACTTTAGGTACTGAAGGGTGCCTAGACTCCCTAGAGCCTTCTCTTCTCTTGGCTAAACAGCCTCAGTGTTCAGTCTATCCTTATGGGAGACGTGCTTCAGCCTCCCAATGTGCCCAAAGATCTATCAGCAGAGCCAGAGTTAGACACCTCATTTACCCGACTGTCAGCATGTTTCTGTATCAGACCTTCCTAGCTGTGCTCTCATAATTGATTGTGGGCTCTTAGTAAAGATAAACAAAACGGATTTGGGCTAGAGGCTGTATCTGAATCACTGTGACTAAATGAGCTGCTTAATCCAAGGAGGTTTGTTATGTTAGCATGTTTTACCTTGCTTTGAGACAGACTAAACAGGTGTACACAGACAATTGCTGCGTCTCATATCGTGCATTGTAACTTGTTAATCTTGATGTGTTTGAGCCCTCTATCTGCCTTGCCTTTAGGACTAGCAGGGAAAATCCAAGGATTGCTAGTATTCGTGCTTCTTATTTCAGACTGTATAAAAGAAACTGTCTTGTAGAGGGTGTGCTTTTCTGTTGTTGTGCCTTGTGTGGTTTTTTTCCCTCTCCACCACTGACTTTTGTTGGCTGCCACTCTTGACACTGACTATGAACACTCTTGGCATATGACTATGAACTCTTAGAGAATGGTTAGTAGCACTTGAGGATTAGGTCTTAGTTAAAGTTCATGGCAAGGGCAGCAAGGCAGATAAACACCTTGTTCTAATGGTGTTTGGATCTTCATAGTTCACGGCAAACTGTTGTTACGGAGAGGAGGAGATACCTGGAAAAATTAATAGCCCAATGATTTTGATTAATTTTCTCGATCCCTTTCTGTTATGCTGTAAAGTCTAGTGAAGTATGTACAGACTCTTCCACTGATGGGAAGGAAGTAGCCTGACATGATATTTCTGTTGTGAAGAATGGTAAAGAATTCCAGTGTCACTTCACTTATTGACAGGATGGCTGTGAGGAGTTTGGTTATCAAAACCATATCATGTCCTCATCTCTTCTGCTTTCTAGTCCTCCAGCTGAGGTAATAGAACCTGTAGTTGTAGAAGATTTACAGGGTCTAATATTAAACAGTTCAGCCTTACTTGAGGCACAATTGGTGAGCTCTAGAATACACCTTAGGTCAGCTTTCTAAAACACCAGCTGGGAGACTTTGTAGCTCTCTTTTAAAAGAGCCATACGGGAAAACTGTACAAGTATTTGTGCACAAATCCTACATCTTTTTCCCTACTCCCTTCATAAATTTGTTCACATGTTTTTGTTCGGGGCGGGGGGCGGGGGGGGTTGCTTTTGTAAAGCCCAAATTACACTGTGCTTGAAAATAGACTATTATGTTCCTTTGGAATTATTTGTGTTCTTAGTAGAAGGTTACAAATGCACAATATAGAGAATTTTGCCTTGTCTGTAATAATGTGTTTTTAACAGGTGAACTGTGCAGTGAAGTTGACTCTTACATTTTCAGTAGATTCAGCTATGTGCCACTCCTGCTTGGATGAGAATATTATTTTGTCAAATAGTCTTTATTTGTCTTGTGCTGAGGCTAATGTAGAACTCATCATTTGAGCATGGTTACTGTATGCTCTTGTTTCAGCCCCCTGACCACTCAATCTGAATAATTTTTTTGAATTAAAAAGCATCTTTGGTAGTGGACAAGGGACTTTGTTAATGTTTATTTCACCTATCAATGACTTTGTAATTTCTAGCTAAATGTAGATTGAATACAATAGATCATCTGCACATACTGATCTTTTGTACTTGCAAATGTATTATTGATTGTCTCCTTTTTTTCTTTAGGAGAGGGTGGGATTGATGGAGATGGAGACATCACTCGATCAGAGAACATTACTGCTTTCCAGAATTTTGTTTTGGATAATACTGATCGCAAGGGAGTGCATTTCTTAATGGCTGATGGGGTTAGTTAATTTATTTTTCTTCCTGCACTAAAACAAACCCAACAAAACAGACACCTTTGTCTGCATACAATGACATGTGTAGTTACAATATGAAATTCTACAGGCCTTGCCATTACAATTCCTGGTGCTGATTCTTTTACTTTAAACAGAAATGATCGTGATTCCCTGATTTAGTTCCTCAGAATCCTTTGCTTGACCAACAGATTTGTGGAGATACTAATCATATGCTATGCACTTTGCAGGGTTTCTCAGTGGAGGGTCAGGAAAATCTGCAAGAAATCCTAAGCAAACAACTCATGCTTTGCCAGTTCCTCACAGCACTGTCCATTGTCCGGACAGGTATGTTTTGTCCATTAATCTTCCTCCTTCTCTAAGGTGTGGGTGGCACTGGGGAATGTTGCTGTACAATTTTTATTAGTGCCTTGAAGTCTGCTCTGCCATGAGTTGCACAGAACTGAATGTGTACGCATAAGTCCTGAGATGGTTGTCACAAAGCTAAGATATCTGGTGAGAAAAATAAGCTAATCTATATCTGTTTTGCTTTTGATTAAAAGTATAACTAAAATACATGAATTTAAAACACTTAATTTGTTGGGTTATGTAGCTGTCTTGGGGTAAGGTCATGCAGTGTGATAACTGGACAGCCTGCCTGAGATTTATGGCACTAGCTGGACCAACTTCCTCAATATCCCAGCTGATTGGAACAGTGGTGTTTATCCAGTTCTTTCTTTCCTCTAGCTTCTGAAGGCTTTTCTCCTTTAAATCTGCCATCTGTGTGATAAGAGCTAATGATGCCTTACCCTGTCTTAGCTGCCCCTCTTTGTTGCTAAATGATGGACTTTACACTGTGTCTGATTCTGATGGCTCCTGTCTTCCACTGAGTTTAGTTAGCCCTTGGCACTGATATAAAAGACAAATTGTAACAAAATGATAATTTGTATCTTGTGCCCTATGTTTAGAAGAACCTGAGGCAATGATCTACTAGTCTTACATGTGATATGATGAAAGGGCAGCTTTCTTTAAGTCTTTTCTACATGGGTAGATGATAGTTCTGAAAAAATGCCTGCATTTTGCTTGAGGAAATTGGGAATATTGTTTGAAGGAGAGGGGCAACACAGACTCTTTTCTCTCTAGATGGCAAGTTGTTCTGTTTAGGTAACATCTATTAGTCTTCTCCTCTAGTCTGAGGTTCCTTGTTGCATATATCAGGGCTCCTCTTCCCTGGAGGCTTTGGGATACATGCTGCCAGGCCATAGGGCACAGGCTGGGCCGGAAGGGGAGGATGAGAGGCAGATAGAAGGTTTGCTTGTGAGACAGCCTACATGCTGATTAGATGCTTGCCAAAGGAATGCTTTACTCTCTTCTCTGCAGAGACATAGGGAAGATGTTTCATGAAGTCTTGCTGGCTCACTTCATAGCTGTTTTCTGGATGCTGTTTAATTGCACAAAAATTCTGTTACTAGTTCTGCAGAAGGATTGAGGTGCTTGGTATCTCCTTGTTTCCCTATTATCTGCTGGCATCAGTGTACTTCCTCTTTTTTTTACAGGAGGACATTTTGTCTGCAAAACCTTTGACCTGTTTACTCCATTCAGTGTGGGTCTTGTTTATCTGCTCTATTGCTGCTTTGAGAGAGTTTGCATCTTTAAACCTGTGACAAGCCGCCCTGCTAACTCGGAGAGGTGAGATGCTTGAGCATGAGGGTGTACTAAAGAAAACAATCCTCTGAATACAGTGAAAGATGGATTTGGGTAAGCCTAGTGTAGGCTTTGTGACCTGCCTCAATTAGCAGCTGTCTTGGAGGAGGAAACATTTTAGATGTTCAGTAAATTATGTACAAGGTAAAGATTATATTTGCCAAATTGTTGTTATGGGAAGGAAGCTGTGGAACTGGATATGTAACAAATCTTGTTTTGCATGAAACAACTATGGTTTCAGTGAATCCAGAGGATATATGAGAGGTTGGACATGAGCTGGCACTGTGTTTTTACTGCCCAGAAAGCCAGTTGTATCCCGGGCTGCATCCAAAGCAGCGTGGCCAGCAGGATAAGGGAGGGGACTGTGCCCTGCTACTCTGCTCTGGTGAGACCCATCTTGCAGTGTTGCATCCAGCTCTGGGGTCCCCTGCACAAGGATGGACATGGATCTGTTGGAGCAAGTCCAGAGGAGGAGCACCAACATGATTGCAATGATGGAGCACATTTCCTATGAGGAAAGGCTGAGAATTAGGATTTTTCAGCCTGGAAAAGAGAAAGCTTAGGGGTGACCTAACTGGGGCCTTCCACCACTTGAAGGTACTGGATGATCTTTAAGATCCCTTCCAACCCAAATCAGTCTATGATTCTGTGATACTATCTGTGTTTTCATTGTACCTGTCAATTTCAGAATTGGTTTGCTACTTGAGGGAGATATATGGGAGGTTTACATAGGATTGCATTTCCCTGTCTTTTCAGAGCTTAGAAGATGTACGATGACTCAGTGATAGGTCAGTTTGCATCTTTGTAAGGATATTTAGGAGGAAAGAGTTCCTGGGGTTTGGTAAGCTCCCCTCATAATGGGAGTGTGGCGGAAAAGTTTGCTGTGTGAAAGAACTGATCTCTCTGCCTTGCTCTGCAGGTACGTGGTGTGCAAAGGCCTGAAGTCAGGGATTGAAGATGTGCGGGATTACCTCTTCACAGTGAACATCAGACTCAACCAGCTGCGCAATTCTGACGTGGATGTGAATCTTATCGTCCCACTGAACGTGATCAAAGACAACCAGGATTTCTACAATTATGTTGTCCAGTCCAATGAAAAGTGAGTTACTATGGGTGATGAAGGCTGCTGGCTGTAGACAGATTCATTTAACATAGCTTTTGGGTGTAACTTCCTGCACTCATGGAAGTGCTTGTTGATGCTGCCACACTGCTGTGCTTTCGTTCTCTGAGAGGCTGAGCAGAACAGGGGAACTCTGCAAACAGAAATTCTGTATTACTGTCAGTGACTGTTTGGCCTCAGAGCACTGTGTAGAAAAGAAAGTACTGCCTAATTTGTTCCAGTGATCTTCCTGTCAGTTTGAATATGTTGGCTAAGATCCCTCATTGCTCTGTGAATCAGACTGGCTTCCCCCTGTTGTCTCAGCACTCTTTCTTGTTTGAAACAGTAGAACAATGTTGATGGCGATTAATTTGCTCCCTGACTAAAACTTTTATTCTCTTTTAGCCACTGCAAAGTTCAGATAAAGGCACTAGCCAAAATTCGTGCCTTTGTTCAAGACACGTGAGTATATTCCTCTGCCTTTTGGTGAAGACTGAATTAACCTACTATTAATGAATTGTTTTGCCCTTGTTTAATAAGTTGTTGATTTGAGCTAATATCTGTTTTGGCCTTTGTAGATAGGAAAGTGAAAAGTGCTTTTAGGTAGCTCAGTTTGTTCTCCACCTGAATTATTTGCAGAGATGTGTGGGTGTCTGGAGTAGTCCTGAAAATTGATAGTCTATTATCATCCTTGTTGGGAAGGCTTCCATGCATTGGATGATTTCCAGTTACCATAAATGAGCTTGCTTCTTAGCTGGAATGTAAGCAGAAAAGTAACTTGCAGCTGGTATTTTCAATTCAACAGTGACCATCCAAGTCGAGTGTGGTTCATAGCTGTTCATTTTTCCATTTGCAATTCAAAACATCTGTGTTACAGACGTAGAATTACCTAAAGGTTGACATCAATTTCTTGCATAAAACTAAAGCCATTGCAATGTTTCCCTGCTATACTTTTTCTGCTCAGGTGTTATTCAGGCATAATATGTGGTAGAAAGTTGAGTGAATATGGTAGTTAGAAATTGTCTTAGAGCTGATTCTACCTTGACACTGTTTTTTGTATGGCCTTCAGCAGGTTTTCACTGTTGTTCTTATGTAGAGCTGTGTACCCAGCTTTTGGAGATTAGCATAAGTTTGTACAAATACATAACTTACTGAAAACGTTTATACCCAGTGGTACTTTCATGGAATGAAGTGACGGCTGATAGTCAGTAGTGCAGACCAAAGCTAAACACAGGAACTGGAGGCTGGGGAGGGAAGACAGCATCCTCTTTCATAGAACCCGTTGTGGAGCAGTTCATGTTTGTTGTTCTCAAGCCAGATGATGAAAGTTCCACATTTTATAAGGCTGGGATATATAATGCTGCAAGATCAAGGATGTTTCACCATCTTAACAGTCTGCTGTCTTTCTTTAGAACGCTGGTTGAGCCACGGCAGGCTGAAATCCGAAAGGAGTGTCTTCAGCTATGGGGGGTAAGTAAGGTGTCAAGCAGGCAAATTGTGAAGGTGTCATTGCTGTAGTGAAACTAGAGTGGAGTTGCAGTAAAGATGGACTTTCTAGACAGAGGTTTAATGTCTTGTGGGAAAGTCAGAAACTGTTTCAAGCTGTTATGTAATCAAACAGGATGTGCCTGATTTATTGTGTATGGCTCAACTGAGCAGGCTTCTCTGCAGTTGAGAATATTTCACTGTACACAGAGTGAACTCAGCACCTAGATCCCAAGCAGCAGAGCTCTCTAAATAGTCTTGTTTTATGAGTCTGCAGTTTGTGTTTCCTAAGTTTTTGACCGCAGTGGGGCCATAGATGTGGCAGTTATTTTCACAGGATGATGGTGTGTCTTTGATGAAAGGATATTTCATCAAAACATGCATGACATCAAAGGTTTAGACTAAATCTTTCTGGAGTTGCTGGTTGGTTTCTGTGAGATGTGGTATGCCTACATTAAATTTACAAAACGTGAGACATTTTATTTGCAACATGACATCTCTTCTTGATCTCAAATCCTAAGAGCAGGGGTTTCAGGGGCAGAATGTCCTGTCATATATTGAAACCAGAAATGTTCCTTTGAATGTGCCAAAGAATAACACTCAGTATCAATTGTTTGGATTTGTATTCAGATTCCTGATCAGGCTCGTGTTGCTCCTTCATCTTCAGATCCCAAGTCCAAGTTTTTTGAGCTGATTCAGGTGAGAGCTTGCCTAGAGTCCTTTCATACAAATATAACTTTTTTTTCATATTGGAATTAAGGGATGAAGAAGGTAGTCCTGGATTATTGCTTCATGTAAAGTTATGTTTACCTGCCTGTTGATGTTTTGTGTCTATCTTGCCTTTTCCATACTTTGCTCTTTAGGGCACAGACATTGATACCTTCAGTTATAAACCCACGCCTCTGAATTCCAGCACACTGGAGAAAATTCGCCAAGTGTTAGATTACCGGTGTATGGTGTCTGGAAGTGAGCAGAAGTTCCTCTTGGGGTTAGGGGTAAGTGCTAAGAACAGTCTGGGAGTCTTGCTGATTAATTTCAATGCTGCTATTCTGCCTTGCAGTTTCATCCCATCCTTTTCTGTCCCTAAAGGCCTAAACCCATCCTCATCAGCAGTACCTGAGACTGCTAGTTATTTATGTCTCTTACTCCTGATGTCACTGCCTTTCACACTAATTAACCCTTTTTCTGTAATCTCAGCCTACACAGAGATCTGCACTTCTGCTAGTGTCTCTAATTATCTTCACTGTCCTTTTAAAGGTTCTATTTCTGGTTCTTTGTGTGGGTGTGAAAAGTCACTGGTAGATTAGAACTGGTGGTTTTGTTCCTTTGCTGTAGAGGTTAAGGTTCTTCCTTAAAACTTAGGACAAAGAAACTGCCTGTGATAGCCTAGGACAAAAAGATTCTCTGAGGGTTGCTCTGCAGTTAGAGGTCTCTTCTCCACCCCTTCCCTCAGGAAGCCTTGGCTGAATCTGACTCTGTCTTTATGTACAGAAATCACAGATCTACACCTGGGGTGGTCGCCAGTCAGACCGCTGGACAAAGCTGGATTTGAAAACTGAGCTGCCACGAGATACTCTTCTCTCTGTGGAGATTGTTCATGAGCTGAAAGGAGAGGTAGGAGCCTACTCTATCTTATCATTGTGATACAAAGAGTAGTTTCACTTAATCTCTCCAAGATACTGCAGAATAAATGCTCCATCTGTGCTGGGTACAAGGTGGGTTTTTTTTGTATATGATCTTAAGAGTAACTATTTTGGATTAAGTTCTCCTTTCTGTCTAGTCCTAGAAATATGAGCTTTCAACATTGTTTTGAAAACACTCTGGACCTGATGTGTTGCTGTTCTAAGTGGAGCTGCACGTGACATTGCCACCATGACTTAGTGTGTCTGTGGCTTTGTGGGTACATAACTGTACTGTAGTGACTGCAGGCTATGGGGAGAAGATCTTTGTGGTATATTTACAGTGTAAGGTGAAAAATCCCAGCTGCCTGGGAGTTTCCCTGCCCTCTTGCACCTCAGACAAGGATACTGTAGTGTGCTGGGCTTTGTGATACCTGATAAGGCACAGATAGCTGGTGAATGGCAGCTGTGATCCCGCCCTCTCTCCCTCCCCTAAGACAGAATTGAGTATTTGAGATGCACCAGTTCTTGGAGGATGCCATGTTCCCATATAACAGGCAGCAGGGAATTTGTGTGTTTCTAATATCTGGAAAGGTGCCTTCTTGCTAGAAGAGATGTCCTGTCAAAAAACAGGCTATAAATCAAAGCTGAAATATCAACAGTGTAAATATTAAATCTCTGTACTGCCCTCCTTGGAAAGCCCAGCGAAAAATCAGTGCCATCCACATCCTTGATGTCTTGGTGCTGAATGGCAATGATGTTCGAACACAGCATTTCAACCAGAGGTATGTAGGTTCTGGAAAAGCTTTTTTCTGTACATGTGTAGGAGTGACTGGGAAATAGTGTTTAGACTATTCTGCTAAGCAGAATGCTTAGCACAAGGAGACAAGTGCATTCAGCTGAAACACTGCTATAAAGATGAACTGTGAATGAAGCTGCTCTGAACTGAAGTACATATAGGCTTTTCCTACTGTATCTTCTCTGTGTATGAAGGCAGCTCTAGGTTCTTTCTTAGCGTAGGGTGAGCCAGGCACGGCTGGGGTAAACTGACCATTCTGGGAATGAGCTGAGAGAAAAGGAACAAGCCCCTCTGTTTCCTTCCTCAGGGATATAATGTCTCTGCTAATCCTGCTAGCCTGATAAATATATCAGTGTTCAACAGCATGTGGACTTAGAGAGTAAGCTATGGAGACTCATTCGTAATGGCAGTATCATTGGGCACTGAATTGGGAGGGTGGGGTGAGAAGAAGTCTTGCTAGACCAATTTGCCTAGCAGTCTGCATGTCCTGAGCTGTCAAATCACTTACTCTGTTGAAGCTGTTACCTACCTTCTGTGCCAAAGGCCTCCTTAAATTGCTGGATTCTCTTTCCATGTTCATTCAGGATTCGGCTGGCAGAGAAGTTTGTCAAAGCTGTTTCTAAACCCAGCCGGCCAGATATGAACCCCATCCGGTGAGTGCCACCTCCTTCCCCTCAGCCTCGCTCGCTTTGCTGTCAGTGTGTTGGAGGACATGAAGGGAAGTTAAGTTACAGGCTGAAATTCATAGTTCTGTTATGTTATGAAAGAGGCTAAAAGCTTTTTATATTTTTAAGGTAAATACCGTTAATGGAGAAGTTGTGCCCTCCTTTCACATGTTAAACAGTTATATTTTCATTATAGGTGGATTGGCTGGTGTTGATTCCAAATATGTGTGATTGTAGGTCTAGCACCCAGTGAGCTTAATCATTGCAAAGAATTCTGTCCTTGCCTGCCCTGAAGGGTCAGCAGCAGTACAGTGATGCTGACTGTTAGTAAATGCAGGACTGACCAGCACCTCTGAGGACGAGGCTTTAGTTACAACCCCCAGGAAAGTTCTTGATAAAGGGCTTCAGCTTTGGTTTTCTCCTGGCCTTCTATTTCATTAATTCTAATGCAGTGTAGCATAAGAGCATCACTGTGAAGGCATCAGTTACATATCATGCACAAAACAGCTTCTCATTCACAAGCTGAAGTGCAGCAATATTGTGAAAACATCTGGAGGAAGGGAAAGAGGATCTTCTCCTTGATGGCTTAATGAAAGGTAATGAGTGGAATCTCTGCCTAATGACAAACAGACAGTTGTAATAATTGGAGGAGCCCAAAATGCTGGGGAAGGCTGAAGGTGAAGTGAGAAGGAGAGCTGGGGAAATAGATTGTAGAGGGGTCATTTGCTGCTTTTGTGGAAAGGTGTTAAAGTGTTCCTGCTGTGCTCTTTGAAGCCTGATGCTTGTAGCAGTATGTGGGAAATGAGTGGTTGGGGTGTCCAGTCAGAGGCAGTGCTTTTTTAACTTACTGATTGTTTTTCTGTCTCAAAACCACAAAACCAGTTTGATGTAATGACAGAATGAGGACTCAAAATACTCTTTACTGATTTAGAAAAAAAGTTCTTTTTACTCCAGGGTAACTAACAAGTTTGTTGCATCTCTGAGGATAGTAATGGTGAAGATCAGATCGTTAATTTTATTGTGAGGCCAGCGTGCTGAGGCCAGAACATGACTGGGACTGGCCTTGGTCAATTTATCTGATGGGAAAACAAAAGCACCTGACTTTCACTGTTTTTACTTTTCTGTATAGTCAACCTGAGGTAAAAATGCACAGTTTCCTTAGCAGCAAGGATATTTATCTGCTGCTTACAGCAATCCAGCCATGAGCATGCAGGTGTCAGGTTTTCTCAAGCCAGGAAAAACTAGGCACTGAAGCATAAAGATAGAAGAGATAAAGAAGGGTGAACCTCAGTTGAGCCTACCTCATGCTGTATAAAACCAACCATTTGTCTGCTCCCTGTTGCTGGGCAGAAGAAACCCCACAGTTTAAACTTTTTTGAAAGAATGTTTTTGTCTTTTCTTCCCAGAGTGAAGGAAGTATACAGATTGGAAGAAATGGACAAGATTTTTGTGAGGTAAGCGATTGGTGCAAATAAAATGTCAAGGCCCTCTGAGGTTATCAGCCACTGGTGCACAGGAACGGGAGGGATGTTCTGATCTGTGCTAGTGGGGTCATGGAGACAGAGCTGTTAGAGCTCGTGGTGGCTGCTGCTTCTGAGATGCTGCTCACTCAGAGCCTCATTCTGCTACATTCTAATGCCATAGATGTGGCCAATGCACTTCATAACAGTTGGAGTAGCAGCAGTGCCTGAGTTTGGGCACAGGAGTATCAGTGGCTTCTCAGTGGCTTGAAAGGTCAAGAATTCACACTTGAAATAGGAACCCCATTTGATTAATTATGGTAGCTTATCACAGATTTTTCACCACAGCACTCAATTTGCAGCCTGATCTAGACAGGTCTGACTGGTTTCTCTTGGCCTGTGTGGGAAAGCAAAAACCTCAGTTTTTCAGGGTGTGATGATTTGATCCTGTCCTGTGCAGTGCTGTCAGTTCTCACTGTGACACTCTGGAGAAGGGGGTGCAGGTGGTACGAGGTGTGTACAAGCACAATAAAGGAAGAAACACTCTCTATCATTGCCTTCTCTCAACATTTAGGTTAGAGATGAAAGTCATCAAGAGTTCAGGGGGAATGCCCCGGCTGTCCTACACTGGCCAAGATGATCGGCATTTCGTGCCCACAGGACTCTACATTGTACGGACTATGAACGGTAGGAAGAGAGAGTCCCCACTCCCTCTCAACTTTTCTTTGTCTCTCCAAGTAAAAAGTACTGACCAGGCTTGCTCATCTTAATTTGGTAAAAAATTAATGTCAATATTTGAATGGTTAAGTAATGAGGGTAATTTGCATCTATGAGGGTAGCTTGGATTAGGGTGAGGTTTAGGGTGTTATATGTTAGTTTTTCTGTTGTGGGTCGATTAGCTATCGTGTGGATAATTCCATTTATTTACATGACTGACTACATTCTTTTTTAATGAGATCATAATTTTTCATAAAGTTTTCCAGAGTAATAGGATATGGAAATACCCTGTTTCAAATGTCAGCTTCTAAATGGAGGGAGAAGGGATTTTTCTCAGTGAATAGAGAACAGCTTGGGAAGCAGGTTATCCTGGGAGAAGGAAGGAAAAAGGAGTAATGAAAGGATCACAGTTATTCTTTATAGATTCCTCCTTCCTACTTTTACTGTATGTGTAAGTAAAATAAAGCACAGAAGTGATTTATTTCTTCTGTGATCCCCCCCCCCCCCCCCCCCGCCCCTTTTATTTTCTACCTGATCCCTGTAACCCCTCTGCTAGATCCATGGACAATGGCATACAGCAAAAAATGCAAGAAGAAATTCTTCTTCAACAAAATGACCAATGTAGCGACATACAACCTCCTTCCTGAAGCCATTGCACCCTTTCAGTGAGTATGAGCCAGAGCTGAGGCTGTGGACAGGTGTGTGTCTGCCAGCGTGTGTGTGCGTGTGCCTGGGTGTTTGGAAGGGAGCTCTGCAGTGCTGTGTCCTTGCAGTCGTTTGCAGTGCAAGTGCAGTTGGTCACCAGAAGGGTGTGCTGCAGGAGCTGGCACCTTGTCAGGCTTTCAGGAAACTGCTGATGTGGAATCATGGATTTTGCAATTAATGGCTATGAATAACAAACATGTCACAAATTCATTCTGCTGTCTGCAGCAGACTACAAGTTACTGAACCTCCTATCTGCAGGGAAGTAGAAATTGAGCCCAGCAACTGTAGTTTGCTGCATCTCTGTATTTAACGTGTATGGTTGGAAGTTGCTAATTTAAAAGCAAATCCCAGTTCATTTAGACCAGGCTCTGGAATAACCTGTGGGAAGCTGGGAGCTTTTTTTAAAGAGAGTGAGACAGTAAAACAGTAGCTTCTTGGGAAAGGATGGAGTGGCCTGTCATTGGACAATCATTAACATTGCAGCTGCTGAAAACCATCTGTATCTACTGAGTATTAACTGAGGGCATTACCTAAGTACAGCAAATCCTGAGTCTGATGCCTCAGGGCTCCTGGGTGGAGATGTTCTGCACTACCACCATTACCCAGGACTGTGCCTCTGAGTCAGAACTTCACATGAAATAGCACTGCTGATTTTCTCAGTTTGAACCTCCTTACCTGTCTTAGAGCAGCACTTTCAAGAATCCTTAAGCCTTTCTTCATGTGGTGAATGGCAGAACAGGCTTAAAAGGAGAGGCACATGATGCTTTTTCTCTCCATGTGGGGTTAGTTCTGCCTATGCACTCTGAAACAGGCCAGCATGAACCTACAGGAATGGCTGAGGAGGTGGAGGGAGTGCTTGTGTGAGACTCCAGAAAGGATGTGTTGTGGTTAGTGAGTACTAATATGTCTATAATTAGCCACTGACATGTGCTCTTGTTGCTGTGCTAGTACTGCTTTGTTAGAACAGAAGCATTAAATAAGCTATGAATATTAAGTGTCAGTAATTGTACAAAACTAAAGGCTGCTGTGTTGGCAGTAATTAGCAGCTCTGATTTCATTATGGCTGGGACTGTGTTGATGCAGTGAGGGAGTGCTGTGCTTGATGGATGGAGTGGGAGATGCCATTGCAGGACCAGAACTCTCAGCAGCAAAGCAGGGCTCAGTTATTTCACATGAGGGGAAAGAGGGAATGATCCTAGCTGCTTTTGTGCCGTGGGAAGTGCTGTTTGTTTGCAAAGCTCCATAGGACAGCTGTTACTGATTATAGTAGGTATGTGGTGAGGGATTAGGTTGCTGCTCCTGGCAGACTTTCTGAATTCTTCATTAAGGTCTTTCCATTGCCTGCAATGACAGTTTCATCCTCTGAGAAACTTAGGGGGAGGTAGGGTTTTTCCCTAGTGACCTGACTCCTTCCAGAAAATACAGAACTGAATTTGATTGAAGCTAGAATTAACAAGTTTGTTTCCATGGAAATCTCTTAGGCTTGGCTGTTGCTGTACTTTGAGGGCTGTAGAGTTTGTAAGGTGAATGAATTAATGAATAAATGCACTGGTCTTTTCCAAGGCACCTGTTCTGAGTATTTCTATGTGGCTCCCATAGCAAGGGCAGGTGTCTGTCACTTGGGATGAAAGTGTTTTCTTTTCCCTTCCCTGCCAAACTAATCTTGCTCTCCTCTCTGCCCACAGTGTCTGCCATTACAGCCGCCTCTTCTGGGAATGGGGGGAAGGTGTTAAAGTGCACGACTCTCAGAAAAGACAAGATCCAGAGAAGCTATCAAAGGAGACTGTTCTGTCTTTCATCCAAGCACACTATCCCTAACCCTGCTCTCTTGAGGGTGCAGGGAGGGGCTGAGCCCAGCTTGGATTCTTCAGGGACTGATGGGACTGGGAAGGCTCCGCAACTTCTATCCTGATATTCTCCAGAGCTGATTTCCTGGAGATGATCGAACCAGAGGGTGCTACGCAGAAGGCACAGGATGAGGCTTTACCCTGGTAGTGTATATAAGAGTACAGCCCAGGTAGCACCTGGTGCCAGAGTACCTAAGGTGCCTCCTGGAGCCAAGGCCTAATGTCCTTGTATCCTGACCTGCATGCATGAGGCCAAGGGGCTGGCAGCTTTCTTTGCTCCTATTGAAACATTCAGCAAGGTTTGTGGAGCTCTGTGTGTGCCAGAACTCTCCAGGCTTCTGCTTCTCTTGCAGTGTGGGAAGGAGCAGAGATGTTTTGATGGCAGAGCTGGGCAACAGCACATTGAAGCGGCCCTGCATTGCTCCTGGCAGCTGTCTCCTTGGCCTTGTCAAAGGCTACACTCTCCAGTGGAGGGTGTTAAGTCTTTGGTGAACTGTGGGCAAAAGTTATATATTCTTGTTGGTGTCTCCAACACTTCTGTTTATCAAGGCACTCAGCTAGCCACTGGCAATTCATATGTGATGGACAAAGGCCAGTGCAGGTGATGAGTACAGTTCCTGGCATAGATCTGATGTGCTCACACCTCTGCAAGCTGCTGTGACAAGGATTTCCCCTCTCCAGGTTAGTGACTTACGCCAAGCCAGCAGCCTGGGGCTAATTTGTGGAAATGTACCATGGTTGGTGTATGTGCTTCATGGTACTTCTGAGACAAAAGTGGTTTGATTCTTGGTACTCAACATTATTACCTAAACCTTCAGGGAGGAAAGTGGACGTGGGAGGGAAGACACAGAAAAGCTAGGATGCTGAAGTCTCTGGAAGAAATGATGGGAATGTCTAACTTAGTTAAAAAGACCCAGGGCTTCAGTAGAAAGATATCTTGACTTTAACCATGTAGGTTAATAAGAAGCAATTCTGTCCCCTGACTGTGCCCACTGGAAAGGTTACCAGATTTTCCTTTTAAAATATCAGAGAGGCTTTGAAATCCTCTGTATCTCATTTGACTCTGGAACTGCATCTGAGGTGAAGGCACGGAGCCAGGAAACTCCTCTCAGTATGGCATTTGTGTCAAGACTTCTCCATGCACTTCTGTGCCAGGCTCAAAGTTGGCTTCTGTTGCATGTTTTACCTTCACTTCTGGCTTCCATGGCACTTTGCCAAGTCTTCCACATAAATCAGAAGATAACACGTAGTTGAATGCTTTGGGACAAACAGCAAGATAGTCCCTTTTTTGTTTTGTTTTGTTTGTTCTTGGCTTGTTTTTAAACATGGATTGGCAGTAGGGAGAAAAATGATTTAGGGGTTTGTCTGAATTGTGCCTTAAAGAAAGCTATAGTTCTAGCATCTATAGCAGTTGTTTAGACTGTGTCTTTTTCTCCACATCCATATGAATGATTTGACCGAGCCTGTGCAGCAAAACATAGAAACTTTGACTTAGGCACAGGTCTGTCAAAGCAGTTGAAGGACTGCAGGCTGTTAATGCATCCTCTTGGCTGATCTGTAGACCCTCTCCACTCTAAAACATTGGTAAAACATGTATGAAAGAAATGGTGGCTCTTCCCCCTAAGCAACAAGAGGTGTGTCATTAGTAGCTTTGTCTTGGCAAAGGCACATCCATGAGGGATGGGGAGCAATCTCTCCCAGTGGGCAATAAAGTACCTCAACCTCTGGTGTCCAGGCCTGTGTACAGCTGGCTTTTTAAACCAACCAGCAGTTTGAGTTCTGAGGACCTCTGTGGACTGCCTTGAGGCTGTTCAGTGCCAGCAATGCATGCTGCTCCCCCCGCCAGGCTCCTTTGCAGTGTTGTGTCCTCAGCTCAGAGCTTTGACTCCTGTGGGCTGGCACACAGAAGAATGACAAGGAAGTAAACTAGGATCAGTGTAGGCCTTAGAGGGTACAAAAAAACCTGGTCAGTCTGCAGGAATAGATATGAATGGATACTTCAGTTACTCAGTTGTCTCTAGTTGCTCATTTTAATTTGCTTTTATTATTTTTGATGCACTGAACCTTGATTTTCAATCTCCCTTCAAGAAGGCAAGCATGAGCCACCAAGCTACTTGCTTCCCTGCTGATGAGGGTACGTTGGGAAGGGCGGGTGAGGAAGGTCTTGCTGAAGGGAGTGTTTATGTATGTTAATTGCACAATGTGTTGTTATTAGGCTTTGTATCATTTTGTGTTGTTATTAGGCTTTGTATCATTTTGTGTTGACTTCTATGCTTTCATGTTCTATTACCAATACAGCCCCTTTAGTTCACAGCAGCGCTTCTTTCCTTTGCTTCCCACACAATTTGGGCCAGCAGTGTCTGTCAGTGTGGCAACAGAGAAATGCCAGCAGAGTTAAATATTCAAGGCAGTCCCTTTTAAAGGTTTTTGTGGCAAGTTTAGAGCATTGGAATGAGAGAGCATTACAGGGGGCAGTCTCTGGCACTCCTGCAGCAAGGGCAGGCTCCTGTTCCAGTCAAAGGAAGTACACTCCAGACCACAACAGGCCAGTAACCGACTGCTGAGAGCTCACTGACCAAAGGCTTAAGTGCCTAACCTAGTCTAGGCTTACCACGGTGCAATGTGTGCCAGTAGGGAAACAGTAGGATGAGAATAAAGCAGTGGCTGAGAAACAGGACAGAACAGGGGAAAAAACCAAATAAACAAACCAGGAGATTAAAAGGTCAAATTATTTTATTTAAAGCTCTACACAAGCACTTTGATCTCTGGGGGTTGATAGTAAATTGTCTTCTGGAAATGCTGGTTCTCAAAGGCACAAAATGGCTACCAAGCTCTGAGGCACTGGAGAGGTAGGCAGACCATCTCACAGCCCAAGCAGCCATATCTCAATGTGGATGCTCCCTGCTTGCAGAGATACCTACATCCCATCTGCTTTTGTAGATGTAGGATTCCTCTGGTCCTGGAAGTCAGGGTGGAGGAGGAAGCATCTTTAGTTCAGCTCTGGGAATATACAGAACTGCAGTACCTACAGATTACCCTTTGCATCAAGAGCTTGGTCCCTTCAGTTTATGACTGTCACAGGAGCAGCCAAGGTGTGTATTCCACCAGGGCTGGGCAGAAAGCACCTGTCTGCAATCACAAAGGTCCTCTTCAAAAGGGAGAAGAATGTATTGCCTTCCTGGATCAGGCTGGATGGTCCTGACTGTGTTTTGGCTAAGATGGCGCCACCTTGAGCTCTGCTTGACCTGATTTCCAAGCACAAGTGTGCTGTGATTTCTGGTTTGTCTCCTGTCCTCCTCAATTTGCAGCAAAAAAATCTTCCCTACAACAAGGCTTGGAGACAATAAACAAGAACAGTAATTTGAAATGCTGATCCTCACCCTTGGGGGAGGCACAGTGGTGAGAGGAGGAAGAGCTCCTTGCAGGAGTCATTTGTTCAGCAGGGAGAATTCTTAAGTGCAATCACATTGTCCAGCAGGCGTAAATAAGAGCAATCAGCAATGCCATGGCCACAGCAAGGGCAGCATTCTTGCGATTTTCCTTACGAAGCACACTCAGTTCTTTCTCTGGGAAGCAAACAAAAGACTTGCCTGTGAAGGTTCTTCATGTTGCAGCTACACCTCTTTTCAAAACTCTTAGAAGCACAAAGCTACCTTGGCCATAGGCAAAAATTTTGGGAGCAGTATGCAAAGCTGCCAACAGGATGTGCTGAATGGGAAGTAAATACCCAAACTAGTAGGAACCTTTTCATTTGCTCTCATCCTGACACTCGTGGTAGCTGTGCTTGGGAATACTCCAGTGCCAGGCCAGTTCCTGTTGGCAAATGACATTGCTGTAGGCCTCGACTAAGGACAGACTGTGTCATTAGAATAACTGCTTGTTCCCTAAGAGAACGAAGGAGTCAGGAGGGCAGAGAGCTATTTCTACCATCTTCTAGATGTAACAGCCTGGTATCTCTTTCTAGTGCTAAAATTTAAATATAACTGTAGTGACCTTTGAGTGCTGCAGAATCTATACTTCCTTACATCAGAAGGATCAGTGAGGAAAAGGTCTGAACCTGGGCACTTACTCTGTTGGGGTCTGAAGCTCTTTAGAGATAGGTAAACTAGGGAGAAGGAAAGCAACCTAAGAACCACAGATGCAGAGAGAGGAAGACAGTGGCTACTTCAAGTATGGAGTCTTGCCAATCTCCATTTCTGTTTGGTTCCCTTTACCGAAGATGAGAACCCCACTCTTAGTAGTTCTGTTCCACAGACTTTGCTGGCTGGTAGAGGCAAGCAGTGAGGCCTCCAGCCTTACAGACTGCAAGGCCAAACAGCACTAAGTGTGTGGCAGGCAAGGTTGGGTGTGGACTGGCCAGAGACAGCCTGTTTTTGTTGCCGAGTTCATCTGCAGAGACCACACACGTTACTGTCTCTACAGTTTGCACAAGCAGCTTCCAGCAGTTCTCCAAGTGGTGCTGGTAATCAAAAAAGACTTCTAGCTGTTCTTTCTGCTCCATTGTTCACCTAATACAAGCATTCTCATGCAGCCAGAGAGCAATCTGCTTGAATCTGCAAGGCCACAAAGGAGGTGACAGGGTCACATAACCTCATGCACAGCAGTGCCAGCTTAAACTGATGCTGACAATGCCATTGTCAGCAGCTGCTGTTCATGGACTCAAGTGCATCAGCTGGAATAAGGAAAGATTTAGTCAGAGGCCAAAGCTGTGATGTCACCATTAGGTGAGGCTGTTGCTGCTGTCTGAGCTGCTGTCAGACTGCTCTGCTGATGGCACCAGGGATGGCTGACTGCTGGCTGGTAAAAGGGTGGCAGCAATTTCCAGTCTTCTGCTGTCTCTAGCGGTAGGCCCTTAGAGAACAGCTTTCAGTCTGTTTAAAGTAACTGTTATTCTTCTGGAAACAGTCCTCTAGCACAAGTTATAATTACAAATTTGCTGGCCATACCCCAGCTTTCAACCCTCTAGACCTAAAACAATCCTTGTGCCTCTTTCCTTGTGTGAGCTCTGCTGCTTGCAGATCTGCAGAGTACTGCCAAGCAGGTAAAACACTGATCAATACCAGGAGCCTGAAGATGTACAAAGCAGCACCTCTAGTGGAATGGAAGTCCTGTCAAGTGTGGTATCTCAGAGAGACTTTCATTCTAACTGTCTACAGTAGGACTTGCACCAAGGAAAGACCACATCCGTGTGAGTTGCTATGCTCTTCTGCTGAGTGGCCTCATAAATTGATGCAGTAAGAACCTTCCCCAAGGAAGGTATATTTTGCTACACTCCTGATAGCAATTGCCTTCTTGCCTAGCAAGCCTCTACTAGGAAAAAAAAAAGGTTGGGGAGAGGGATGTTAAAAGCTACTTGAGCCAATCTGTTAGCTATCTAAAGACTGGTAATTTGGGGTATGGGGAGGGGGACATTTTCTCCCCTTCATTAGCTGATGCTTATTTTTTTCCCTATGGAAGTACAGCTCAAGTAGGAGGATGCAGACTCCTATTATAATATGCTGACTACATTTCCATTAGTCTAGCTCCCTTTGGTTGAAGCTAAATTCAAAGGCAGAAGTCAGAGGTGGCAGGAGCTTGAAGACAAAGCTAAGCTGCAGCACTGATCCCATCCTGCCCAGAGGGACCATTTTTAATGAAGCTCTTACCATAGTTGTCAGCTTTGGTCATTAGTAAGTTTCGCTCTCTCTCCAGTGACTTTCTGTAATGAGAAGAGGAGTTCATTACCTGCGAGGCAGAACACAGCCTATTTCTTTGCTTACATGATGGAAGAGAGACTGTTCCCACTGCTGGGAATATCTGCTCAGAGGATGAGCCCCTCACCCCTCCCTGTTGGAAGGGTGACAGTTTAGAAGTACCCAGTGCAAGAGAAGAGATGCAGCATTTTAGATTATTTTTTTCTTCCCCTAAATTGCTTCCTATCTCTCCTTTCAGGAGAGCAGTGTAGGTAAACAGCTAGAAAGGGCTCTTGGGTCGTTCCCCTACTCTAGTTCCCCCTAGGTGAGGCAGGAAGTTCTGACACAGCTATGGGATGGGGCAGGGTCCTTATATCCTCTCTGGAGGATCCTGCCCCTCCACCACATTTGGCTTAGTGCTGGAACAGTAATTCTTCTCAACATTTGATGCTGGGACCCCTTTGTCAGAGGTATCCAATTTACAGAAATTGGTGAACTCAAGGAAACAAGCTGAATCCAAACCTAGTACTAATGAGGTAAACAACCTGTCATTAGACTGAAGACTCATAATAACAAAAAAGACTAAGTTAGGCCAACCCAGCCCTTGTCTTAAACTGCACAAGATGATTAATTAATATACAGATTAAAATATAAACCCAAAATAAAATTTCTGAAAGCAGCAGTGTTTCTGTTATGGCAGTGAGGACACGTCAGTCCTTTCAGACTCTGCACATAAATAAACATGCACTAACAAATAATATCCTGGTTCAGAGAAGGCAGAAAGTGTAACAGAGTTTGTTGTTCCCCTTGGGGCACAGCAAGAACAACCTGTAGGAGGAAAGAGATCCAAATCTATGTGTACAGCTAGTTAAGTGTAAGTGCAAGAAAGCAAGCTACATCAGGAGCAGCAGGAAAGGGCTCTAAAAGAAAACTGGGTGGAGAGCAGCCAGGAGGAAGTGAGAAGACATTTACCAACATGACTGAGCTGCCACTTAGAAATTTGCCTTGTGAAGAGAGTCAAGGGAAGAAGCTTTGAGAAAGAGACCTGAAGAAACCATGACAACTGAACTTCAAAGTGGAAGAGCAGAACTCCTCTTTGTGTGCTATACACTGAATCGATAATTTTGATCACAGTACCTTCCCTCCAGGGTTTTTCAAAGGGTCTGGAATAGGACAATGGAAGTTCTGTTTCTATTTCCATACAAGCTGTAAAACTCACAGAGGGCCCCAAGAATCTTAATTCATAACTCTTTGCTCTAGACCCTATATTTCAGTCAGAAGCTATCATCTATCACACCCTGTCAAGTTATCACAACTGTAGGTTTGGTTGTTGGCCACCTAAGCCCCAAATAAAGAATACAAGCAGTAACAAGGAGAATTTAGGCCAGAAAAGGATTGTTGTGATGAGGAACTACAGAGAAGAGGGACAGGAAGAGACAGGATCCTCTCTAAATATGGATGGGGATATAAAACTCCAGTAAAGGAAGAGGGGGGAGTGCAAAGGAGAGCTTAACAAAGAAGTTAAACTAAGCCTGATAAATATCAGGGGATGGAGACATCACTATTACTATGATCATTTCTAATGGGGTTCTACAGACAGTACTGTAGAGTGAAGACCAGGATGATCAGGACCACTCCCTAGGCTGATGACTGAGCTTCCCAGACTTTTTGCTTTGAGCAGAGCAGTAGGATGCTAGTGACTGAAAAAATGTCCTCAAGCAGAGAGATTTGAGAATCAGCTGGGACATCTAAAATCTCTTGTTTCACACTCAAGAGAAACAGCAGGTTCTGCCTATGTCATCTACAAAATCCAGGCCAAAGTCCTTGCTTGAGTCCCAGCTCTAGAAGCAACAACTGCTGCCTCTATGGCAGCCACAGATTTCAGGGGAATTATCCCTCTTAGCATTCCCAAGAAAAGCCAGTGTGTTAATTCATCCCTATATCCAGACACAATAGCAACACAGGCACAGGTATTTTCCCTCAGCTTCTTTTGCAGCTGGATCCCAACCTGGTTTAGCCCTCAGTAGTAGTCACTGCACATCTCCCTGACTGAACCCAGGTGGCTTCATCAAGGCTTGAGCAGCAGGGTGCAGAAAACCTTTGCCAGACTCACAGAGCAGGTTCATAACAGGCCAGGAGCCAGGCCTGCAAATGAACTGGCAAGTGTCAGGCACTACTTCTCTGGCTGTGGCACAGCTTGGAGTCAGGCTGTTAATAAGATACAGCTCTATCTCTATATCACTGCACTTCTCACAGGGGCAAGTTCCCCAAGAAAGCTTCAAGCTGTGGGAATAGAGTCTTGTTATGGGGAAATCACACATTTCCACCCCTTCAAGAGCCCTTGTTTGGTCCTGCAGCATGATGACAGCTAAGCTAAAGTGTACACACAGCTGTGTAAGCAGCTGGTCAGCAGTACCTTCCTTCGGGGCTGAGCTTCTCCCTGCGCAGCTTAAGGTCCACCTCTTCCATGCTCTGTCTGCAGCGTGCCAGCTTCTCCTCCAATCCATCAATCTGAAAAACATCACACCAGTCACCATCATTTCTTCTCCCAGTTTACAAGGACTCATTCCCATTCAGATGGTGGTAGTTCAGCCACTATTCCTCCCCAGACCAAGGGAAGAATCCCAAATCTGCGCAGAGATCATAGCACAGAGAGCTCATCATCTCCCAGCTCAGCCTGTATTCTAGCCTAGACAACTGTAACATCATCACCCTAGACACAGCCAAACCAGCCCTGATACTGCCTATTGTGTGGCCAGCACCCTTTTGCTAGGATCTGATCCTGTTCCAGCCTGCTCTAGTTTCTTTGCATGTGGATCTACAAGCAAAGGTGTGATCTTAGGTATCTTTATGCAATTAAAGGATAAAAAGAGAGACACTGGCCTAAACCAAAGCCTGAGGAACAGGGTGTTATTTTAGCACTGTGAATGGATGCAGAAATCTACAAAGCACCCTCAGCTGTCTGGTTGGGTGAAGAGGGAACAAAGGGATACTTCCAGTCTCTTTTACCCAACTAAATCTACAACAGCAACAGGAGTCTGCACAGTATGGTCAAGAGAGTATTCACCACTGGCTCCTTCAACCTGTACCAAGTGCTGGCACCAACATGTTTCCATGCAGAAAAACATTGGTTATAGTGGCTTCATGAGCTCTGTCACTGCCCACAGCTTCAGTGCCACTTGATTATAGATTCAGGTTATCTCCTTGTGTCTCTTCATCAAGTATCCCAACAGCCACCCCTGTGTCTTCCTGTGGAGGGGAGTAACCACAGCTAAGCACAGGAGGGTTCATTTCCTTGTATGCAAACAGACTGCTCAGGAGGGAATCCTACCATGGCCCACAGTTCTGGGAATCATTCCTCTCTTCTGCCTGGCAACCACAGCATAGACATCTCAAGGAAAACTTTGTCTTTCAAGCTTGCTTCCAGCAGGGAAACTAATCAGGCAATATGAACACAACAACCTAGCCTGAAAGAAAATGGCCTCGGTGCACTAAGGTGGCAATGACCTCTCTTCTGAGCTACTTAGTGCAACACTCCTGCTGTGCCTGGTTCTCCAGGGAAGGCCAAGGCTGGCAGCACAGCCACCCTGTGGTGGGAGCTTTCACACACCAGACGCTAAGAGGCAGCACAGTCCCGGGTAAAGGTGGAATGAGCTGCCTGGACACCAGCCTCAGAAGCAGCCCAGAGCACAAACACACTCATAAACAGTAATAAGGGAAACAAAATCAAAGGTAGTGATCCCTAATTATTGCTGCTTTGGGGATCAGCTCTGTTCTGATCAGCTCCTGTTAATGAGCTCATTAACAATCTCACACCTTCAGCTCAGGAAAAGCAGGCAAGCATTATAACTAAGCAGGACTGGAGAGAAGAGGCTTGACACAAAGCAGACCATGAAATGAAGTTTAACCAGTCAGTTAAATAGTCTGGAAGGAGCACAGCAGAGCTGGGGAGGCAGACATATAAGAAGGCTCAAATAAATCTTTGATTTATCAGGTAGCAATCTCAAAGTCCTGGGCTATTAGGCAACTCTGCCGGTGCTCAAGATGCCAAACTCCCCAGAGGCACATGTACAGCTTCCTGAGCCCAAGGGGAGCACCAAGGCATATCACCTGATCCCAAAGCTCAGGGAATAGCACTTCAGTGTTTGGCAATGCTTGGGTTTGCCTGGATGAGGATAGTTGTCCTCCTCCATTTCCAGCTGTGCCAGTTAAGAATGTTAACTGCAGCTGCTCATCACCATGTCATGCACTACAACTCGGTCAGCATGATGCATTGCCCCAGTCTGCTTCAGGGACAAAAAAGGACTTCACCCAGGCCAGCTCTGACCACACATATCAGCAAGTTAATTTAATAGCACAGTGTGGTACAGCACAGGTGGAGTGTTGGTCCAGTGAAATTTAAGAATGACCATCTCCCTCACCAGTTCCTACCATTTGCAAATGGCTGTTTCTGCTCCCTTAGCTGTTGGAAACCCTTACATGCACACACAGGAAAAGATTCTTCAGCATGTGTTACCTGGCTCCTCTTTAGCCTGTTACATTATTACAGTGCACCATGGCTTCTCTGGAAATATATTTTAAACTAATGCTAAATAATACATTAAAGAATTAATGAGAGCTTTAGTTAGTCAGCTGCCAACCCCACCACTAAATTATCCATGCTACTGCACTCCAATCCTCTCCTCCATGCCTGCTCCTCCTAGCTGGCAGTTGCTCTCACTAGTATATTCTCTGCCCATACTTCCCTCATTTCATGAGACTTAACAAGAGTATATTCTGCCCAGCTTTGTCAGTGCTTTCACTTTCTGCTGACTAAAAATCTCCAGATTCCACATAATACTTTAAAGTTTCAACTGGTTTTACTGCTCTTAAATCAAAACCCAAGTTTGGGTCCCCTGCTGGAGAGCAATAATTTGCTAATAAACCACATGCCCCAGAACTGCACCATCAGCTGTGCTGAGCTGGGGGCACAAGGGATAAAAAATAACCAGAAAAAAAAAGAAAAAGCAAGGAAGGAGGAACAGATTGCTGAATGAACAAAATACTTTTCTGTCAGAATCTCACTACTTCTTTTCTTCTGGCTAGCCTGGATTATTAGGGGTTATAAGGAAGGAGAAGAGTGGGGATTCACAGATGTTATCTATTCACTGTGCCTCAGTTTCCCTACTTATAAATTAAGACAATATAATCTGCCTCCTGCAGGCAGCTTATTTGAATAAGAAGACACCGACCCAAACTATGGGCAGAGCTTATCTTGATATGTCAATGCCATTGCCTTGCTTGGCATTTAGGAGCTGCTCCTGCAAGCCAGGAGTGTCTTGGCAACTCAGCCATCCAAGTAACTCTTCACTGCAGAACAAAAGAAAGAAACAGAAAATAAGCACAGGGAAAAAAAAGAGTAATGCTGGGCAACTATTGATTACTCTCTGGGCTGCTAAGGAAACTCCTAGGAGGGGCCAGAGTCTGTAAAATTGTAGCACAAGAAAACCTGTAGGGCTTTGCCATAATTCCCTGCTACAGCCAGTGCTCCCAGGAGAGCAATCCTAGAAGCAGGTGCTCACCTGAGCTTGCTGTGGATGGAAAGCTTTCCCTCCTACTAAAAAATACTTGTGGTTAGTTGGGGTACATACCTGTGCACACTGGAAGCCCACAGGAAAACAAGGAGCCAAGCTCATTTAGCTGAACCACCCTTGCACTTCACACTGCTTTATCTCTTTAGTGGCAATCTCAGCACAGTGCCTCCTAAGTTGCAAAGATGAACCTTTCCTCCTTTTAGCCCTCCTTTCCTTGAAGGGGATCCTCTGGGACAGAGCTGAAATGCAGCAAGCAGAAAGCTCACAGGACAGATCCTCAGGTTCACACAGATGGTAGCAGGGACACAGGACTTCACTCACAGCAACATTCTTTAAGTAGTTCCAGTTAAAAAGGGGAAGTGAAACATGTACTTCACATCCAGGCAGCAGATCTGGGCACACAGAGCTGCCCTTCTGAAGCTCCTCAGGAGACACTCCAGAAAGTCAAGTCCCAGCAGCTTTGGATACACACAGGGATCTAAGACCAGATGCCTCCTTTGCTCCACAGGTATGATAAGGCATTCAGCTATTTTTGCTAAATTCTGGCAACACTTGCTCATGATCTGGAAACCTTTTTAAACTAGAGAGACCTGGAATGGATTTCAATCCAAACTGATTTACCTGCTTATTACAAATTCTATTTGTTGGGACCATCTTGGGCAGAGAGCCCGAAATGGCTCACATAAAGGCAGAGACAAAGAGAGAAGTGAAAAAGAAGCAGCTTTGCTTATAGAATTGAGCTGGACCCCATTTAATACATTTTGTAGCGAATTAATGAAAGCTTTCTTTTCCAGCAGAAAGGCTAAAAGCGCTTTTCAAGAACTGGCATCCACCCTCTGCTTTTATGAATTCCCTAATTAAGATACTGGCAAAGAGCCATATCACACATACATTGACATCCAACAGCATTAGGTAATGAGGTTTTCATCTTCTGACCCTCATAAAACAGATCAAAGCCAGCTGAAGAGGTGGGGGCAAAGAAAAAACCCCTTCCCTGAGCAGTCTTTACATGCCTTGTCACCTGCCAGCACACTTGAGCTGTTCTTTCACCGAAGAATTAATGGTTCCTGCATCCACAAATTTGGCTGGATTATTAAAATCAGTCCAGCAGAGACAAATTTTGTTTAAATTCAAGTGCTAACTTGCTGTTCATGGACACACTTCCATTTTCTCCATGCTCTTGGAATCATTCTGCACGCTGGAAAACCATTTCACAGACATGCCGCCCACAGCACGCTTGGAAATATTTACCAGCTATTCAGAGCAGAGGATGATCCACCAGCAAAGTCTAAGATGGCTCATGCAGAACAACCCTGTGTGTTGCTAAAGGAGGAAAGGCTGGATCCTACCTACACCTCCTCCTCCAGCTTTGCAGGGACCATCTTGTTAGTCAGTGGCTCCTGCCTCAGTGCAGACCAGCGGCTTTGCAGGACCACACACAGATGTGACCACAGGGCACGTGAGCCAGATTTTCAAAAACTTCTGCAAGAACAACTTCACTGAGCATGAACTGTGTCAGCCTTTTCCCTTTTCTTTATGTTCCTTCATAGACACTGATCAGCCATTGCCCTGTCAGAAGCAGCAACACATGTAACAATACTTTATAGAAACACACACCTGACATTTTGCTGGCCAGGCACTGCTTTAATTTAATGAACTTTTCTGTTTCTCTGATTTTTTTCAGTTGTTGCCTGAGCCACAAGTATATTTTTAGTGGTTACAATATCCCTTGGCAAGAAGTTTCACAAGAGGTTATGGGAAGAACCAACCCCTCCTGTTTGTTCTGAGCTTGTCAGCTGCTGGTTTCATTTGATAGCCCTAACTTTGTATTAACAGTGTATGTTCATTTTTCATTTAAAGCCACAAACAGTATGCAGAGGATATAGGCTTATATTGGGTGCCCTTGCAGTCAGGTTTTCCAGCTTAAAAGGACCTGGAATGCTTGGTAGTTTCCTTCATAAAGTTCTCCACACCTTTGGTCATCCATGTCACTCTCTTGAGTAAATTCCATTTTCACTATTTTGGTAGAAAATGGACCAGCAGTCTTGCCAGTTTCATTTTCCTGAAGAGTTTCCTCAAGCAGCTCCTATGCAGCATTGTCAATAGGGCTGCCTGTCAAAAGACTAGAGCTATATGAAAGAAGTGGCATGAAATTAAACCAACACAACATTATGGAGACCCATTTATATCTATTTAAACCAGATCATACCAATTACATCTGCAATTTGTAAGTGCAAGCTAATCTGATAAGTGTCCATATAGAAAATTGCATTCATTTAGCATCATGACTTCAGTTAAACAAGCATGACTCTGCCTAGATGAGGCCTTTCAAAGCTAGTCATGCATCACACCATACTAAGACTAATTTGAAAAGTTTTCTTTACAATCATAACAGCTCAGAAGGTAATACTGAACAGAGTAATTTTAACTTATGAATCTAGTATCTTGGTTGTCATGCAAACTGAAACACAGCCCTCTTTTCCTCTGGCTTAAAGGCATTTTTTTAGTTCCTCCCTAACTTCTCTTCAGCAGTGTTCTCATCACTGCAAGTGGAAAGAATTTTATCTTGTAGTAGTGTCTTTGCACAGAGATTTTTACCTGTAACACACAAAAAAGAGTAGTTTCAAAACTAGTATGTTCCGTCCTGAAAACTTCTAAAAAAAAACCCCAAAACTTAATCTAAAGCTACTACAAGTTCTCAAACACTTTGCAGGAATTTTCTGTGGCAGCTAAAATCAGTCCCTCTTCATTCTGTGAACAGCAAGTCCCTAACAGGCTGAGCCATTTTGCGACCTCTCTTTTTGTAAGGTAGACCCTACCACCTCAACTCTTCTTGTGTGCCACTTCTCAAACCACAACCAAAAAAAAAAAAAAATCACTGTTCAATTCTCTCTGGTAGGCTCGCCAAAGGAAGCCTGGACACCCCTCTGGACTCCCTTTGGTGGTTATTTGGGTTAGAGTGCCCAGAACTGTGTTTCTCTAATGAAAGTCTAACCAATGAAACACACCACATAACCATAAACTCAACTCCCATTCCACACAGCAGGATGAGAGGGGTTCTCATCAATACATATAAATATCTTAAAAGTGGGTGTGAAGAGGTTGGTGCCAAACTCTTTTCAGTGGTGCCCACTGACAGTAGGAGGAGCAATGCCTCTAAAACACAGAAGTTCCACCTCAATGTGAGGAAAAAACCTTTTTACACTGAAACAGACCACTGGAACAGGCTGGCAGGCTATAGTTTCCCTCTCTGGAGACATTCAAAATCTACCTGGTCACATTCCTGTGTGACCTGCTCTAGGTGACCCTGCCCTGGCCAGGGTGTTGGATGAGATGGTATCCAGAGGTCCTTTCCAGCCCTAAGGATTCTGTGACGCTCACCTTTACGTTACTAGCTGATGACACATATATGACATGCCCTGCCATTTTCTGGGCCTTTCCACTCTGGTTACCTTGGTCTGTGAGCATGTGCTCACTTGAAAACACTTCAGAGAGGTGACCAGTGAGAGTCACTGAATGAATTCTGCCCCATTTCAGCCATTTGTGAGGTACATTCAGGATTTGCTGTCCCCAGTATTCAGTCCCTGAAACTTGAACTCAGACTTGAGCCCAGACAGCACTGTTCAGTGCAGGAGCCAGAAAGACACATGCTTCAGAGAGATCCTAACTAACACAACTCAGGATGTTTACAGAAAGACAAAGCTTCAACAGAGCTTACCAGCAGCCCTCCTGCCACCCAGGAAATCACGGAATGGGTAAGATTTGAAGGGACCACAGTGGGTCATCTGCTCCAACCTCCCTGCTCAAGAAAAGTCATCCTCAAACACATGGCACAGGTGCAATCTCCAGTGAGGGAGAGACAAAGCACCCAAGCACAACGAAAAGGCAGTTTCAGAAGGGAGACATACTCTTAAAACGCAGCTTTTCCCCTTTCTCCTCGCTGTGATTTACAGGCCCCTCACATGCCGCTTTCCCACTGGGCTGCTCTCAAGAAGCAGCAGCAGCACACGGCTGCCTTCCACAGCCGCACGCACACAACGGGCTGCTGGTCACGGCCCCCGCAGCACACCCACGGGCACACACACCCCCACGGCCCCTCACGGCACAGGCTCAAGGGCTCGGCAGGAGCGAGGACACCGCACGCCGCCGCTCAAGGCGGGACCGAGGATGTAGCTCCAAGCCCCCGCCGCGCCCCCCTCACCTCCTGGGCCACGCTCGGCCCCGCTCGTCTCCTGCCCATGGTCCGGCCCCGCCCGCCGCGCATGCGCGCGCCGCCGCCGTGGCGCGGGGCCGCGCGCTGGGCTGGGCTGGGCGGGTGCCATGTTGGGGGGGGCGCCGCTGTCTGCCCCCGCCCATGGAGCCGCTGCCCCGGGACCGGGGCCGGCCCTGCGAGCCCGCTCGGCCTGGTTCCGACGCAGCCCAGGGCGAGCGGCAGCCAGAGCGGCGCCTCCCGCGTTGTGCCGCTGCTGGCCGCATCCTGCTGTGCCCTCTGTAGTGGTGGCGGATGAGGGATGGCTCCGGGAGGACCAGCAGGCTGGGAAGGCCGGGAAGCTGAGATGGGACTTCTTGGTCATGCCTGGTCCTGCCTCTCCGCCCCTCAGAGACCCGGCTCCCTCGGGTGCTGTCTGGGCAGATCCGAAGTGACCAGCTGGTTTTCCCGTGAGTGGAGCCAGCGCATCCCTGGCCACTCCAAACCTGGGCTTGTAGTGCCGGGCGTCACTCAGGAAGAAGGCAGGCTCGGAAACACCAGGCAAACCCAGAACGGCTGCTTTGTGCCATGTTGGGATAAATGAGAATGTTTTTGGACATCAGGAGGGATTTCTGCACTGAAAGGGTTGTAGACATTGGAACAGGCTGCCCAAGGAGGTGGTGAAGTCACCATCCCTGGAGGTGTTTAGGAAAAGATGATGTGGAACGCAGTGTCATGGTCTAGTTGACAGAATGGTATTTCATCACAGGTTGGACTCAGAGGTCTTTTCCAACCTAATTGATTCTGTGATTGTCTTATTCAGAGTGTCCTTGGGGCTTCCTACTCAAATGCTAGCGTTGTGTTAAAGTGGCTGAGGAAAAGCTGGCTGTGTTATCTACCTGGGAATGCACCTTCATGCATGCCAGCCAGTTCAGTGCAAGATACTAATCATGATGTTACATATGCATGACAACACTTGTTCTGACCAAGAAAGCTTTTTATGAAACACTGCAATCTTGTATTAAAAAAAAAAAAAAAAAAAAAAAGCAACACCACTGAAGTGCATCCATCTTCAGGGCAGGACATGGCTGCTACATGACAGAGAGCAGCAGCGCTATTTGTTGGCAAAAAAGGAAGGCTGGGCAGCAGCACCGTTTAGTAGGCATACAGAATTTTCATTTTGACTAAATACCCTCTGCTGACTGAAATTTTGCTGGAATGGCGGGAGTGCAGATGTGTGCCACACAAGTAGTGATAACACTGATACCTAATTGGTGTGTTTCATTTTTCTTTCAAACACCCCCCCTTCCTTCATTTTTACTGTGGTAGATGGCATGTGTTGGTAACAGCATCCCTCTCATTTTATGTCTGGAGAAAAATGAGGGACAGCTGTACTCTTTTCTGCTCCCCAGTGTGGTACTTGACTCTCTGCAACAGAGTCTATGCTTCTCAACCCAAAGGAGCCAGAACTCCCATCTCCAAGCTGAGACACTGTGGGATAACTGCTTTCCAAGCAGAAGCAGCTAGTCAGAAGGCAGTAAAGAAGCTGAGTGGTACCCAGCCAGCAGCCCTGGAGAAGCATAGCATCAGGGGGAGGGAGAAAATGAAAAAGTGGGAGAATGTTATTTTTCCCCTCTTAGACAGAAGACTTGATTAGTGAGTGTAAATACAATCTAAAAATGCATAGAGGTTTGAAGAAACCCATCTGTTATGGTTTACAATGGGCTGAAATAGCCATTAGTTCAACAGAAAGCATTTTCTCCTTCACAGAGGTGAGTATTGATTCAGGGGAGGACTGTCAATTCTCACATACACTTCTCCACAGAGAGACAAACACGCACCATTTTGCGGGCAGATGGCTGTGACCTTTGTTGTCACATCTTTTGGGAAGACAGAAAAGGGGAACTGGTTCCTCCCTCATAAGCAAGGCACCATTCCCACCACTGCAAGCAGCAGTTTTCAATTTATGTATTACTCCTTCTGGCACTCCTAAATCCATCAAGCTGATAACCTCATTATGCCTGTTACGTGGTCTTGTGTCTCCTGGTTCTGCCCTCAGCTGACACCTTTTCTTCATCCATCCCTGTTATGCCTTCATTTCCTATGTAATGTCATTCATGCCATCTACATGCTAATGCAAGAAAGAAAAACTTCCCTTTTCTCTGCAAATTTATGGCATTTTTCTTCTTGAAACATGAAGAACAGATCTGGAAGTTTTTCACATGCAATGACACTGGCTTCTGTGTTTTAGAATATTCACGGACATGAGTACGAACTTGAACTACTCCATATCAAGCAGCTGCTACTGACAACATGCATATCTAAGCTGGAAATCAAAAGTTTGTAGCTTGGAGAGCAGTCATATTATGGAACACACCTCCTGCCAGAAAGATGGGAGGAAAAGGATGAAATAGTTTTTAGTAGGCTCTGGAATGGGATGGTCTAACAGAAAGCCTGTAAGGGGAAGGTGCAGGATGTGATGACACAGGTGGGCACCAAATAACATATCCAGTAATGAGGCTGGATACATTCCTGGTGAGACCCTGCTCCGTGTCCCTGGTTGTGCTGTCCCTACTGCATCCTTGCAGCCAAAATGAGTGACAAAGTGGTGTTAGAAACTAAAAATATACAACTGTCAGCCTTAAAGGAACATTCAGGATACACTGCACTACGTGTCCAGAGGCAGGATCAGATACACTGATGCCACCCAAACAGGTGTTTTCCGTACCTGTGCATAACACAGCAGGAATGCTGGCACCTCCTCAGCACCTGTTACTCTGCTCATTGACTGGCAGAATCAAAGTTTTCAGGAAGGTTTGTCTCCTCTCTGTAAACTAATTGAGCTTGTTGCGTGTTGACCTATTCTCAGCACACATGGGGAGCAATTGATCAGCAACTTCTAACAACCTTATGTATTTGAGGTTCATTATCATATGCCCTCTTCTGTTTTCTTCCTGTTAGACTCAGTCCTCTTCTTTCAATCCTATGTGCATTTTGCACCTTTTATACTGTTTTTACTTTTCTCCCATCCAGACCTAGACTAATCCAATCTAACTTGGATGTATTGAGAAAGCAAAAATTATCCCCTTTGTCTTATAGGCAGTATGCCCTACTAATGCAGCCTACTAAGAACGAAATTTGTCTTTTAATACAATACTTTCATAATGGCAATTCATATTTGGTTCACAGCCCTGTAACTCCTCAATGTTTCCTCAGTGCTGAAGTGTAGGTAGGTATTACCCATTTCTTTACTGGTGTATTTAATTTCTTCCCCTTCTCAGTTCAGTATTTTGCATCAGTTTTATGAAATTTTAGCCAGCTGAATGTGAGCTATTTCTCCATTTTGCCAAAATGTTTTTTCCCCTATTGTGCCTTCTGTCTTGCATGATCTTCCAGAGGCCAACTATACATTTTATAAACGTACTTTATTTGATTATCCAAGTCCCTGGGGAAAACAGTTGATAGATTTGTTCTTTGTAAGTCCTCCTGATCTGATGACAAACTACTGGTAGTTAGTTTCAGAGTGCATACCTGTGACAAAAAAAGCCTTATAAAGCCTTACTACACACCAGGATAGTCTGCATTGCTGGGCTTGCTCTCTCTACTATTTCAGTTACTGTGACAAAGCCAAACAGTTTACATTATTTGTTCTTGGTTTTTTCTCTGCTGTTTTTTTTGTATTACCTGATTATCTTTAAGTGATAACAAATTGATTATTTAATATTTTTTCCCACATTTATTGAGGAGATGGTTAAGTAATGACTGAATAATCAAAGTTTTCAGGAAGGTTTAGGAATACTTGCTGATTTTTATCAGGACAGTGCTGACTTTGAGGGTAATTTAATAGAACAGACATTAAGTCTTCACTAGCAATTAAGTCTTTACTAGTAAATTAAGCACTATCAGGAAATGTTCCTAGAATACAAACTCAATCATCAGATTTTAGTGTCAGCATACCCCTGGCATGCTTTTATTTGGTCCCACTAGGACTGTCTCAGACAATTTTCAGGCATGATTTGGGAGTTATAGGCAGAGGACCATTCCCAGTGGGCTGTTCAATGAGGTCATGGTTTCAGAGGTGAAGAGAGTTTAATAATATGGATGTGAGCCATTGGGTGCTAGTTTACAGGATGTATCTAGGACAATGTTCCTGGGCACTCCTGATTTACTACCTTCCTACCTCTTTTTGCATTCTCCATCTGCAAGATTCACTGTGCTTTGTAAGGACAAATGAATCAGTCCTCTGACAACTCTGAGAGGAAGCTGAGGCCAGATGTCTCACTTTATTGATGTGAGGCAGTATCTGACCCAGTCTTCACAGCAATGAAGTAGCTGGGCTAGTGCTGAATCAAGGACCTGAGCTCTTACAGCCTCTGGCTGTACCATGGGGAGCAGCCCTTTGTGTCCCAAGCACATCCTTTCCCAGCTTGCTAGACAATGTCTCAATGGACCATGAGACAGGAGGGGACCTTCCAGGAACCTTCTGAGAACAGTTGTCCCCCAGCATAGTGCGTGTCCAGCTCCAGCCCAATGCTATGTCTCCTCTCCCCTCCCAGCCCCGCTGTACCGCATGCAGCTGGCCGCTGGGAGCACAGGAGGAAGGAGATCACTGTGCTGTATTGATGGAGAAGCCTCTCTGCAGAGAAAAGCAGACGTGAGAGTAGGCAGGATGAGCTGGCCTCTGTCTGTATACTTGCACCTGTGAAGTGTTGGAGGGAAGCATCTTGATGCTGAAGGCAGCCAGGAATGGGGAATCCCTGTGACATGATGAGTCCTAACACATTGGAATAAGTAGAAGATTTCTCTGGGGAAGAGGTTGTGTGTTGACCTCCTGAGGGAAAAAAAAAAACCAAAAAACTAAGTGCAAACAAGGCAGACAACAAGCTGAGAGGTGACGTGAGCTAGAACTGGACTATGGAGCTTAATTATTCCCCCACCTTCCTCTTGTAGCACCAACATATAAATTTCCTGCCTTCTCCCCAATCTCTATAAGCAGGGATGAAATTGCTTCTTTGAAATGATGACCAGGGGACAAAAATTCCAGTGCAGACATGTCTGCCCCTACCAGCAAAGACAGTAGAATTAAATGCCACCAGGGAGCAGAAGAGCAACAAAAACCACTGTCAGATTTCAGATGTCTGAAAGATGCTCCTGTAGTGTGGGAGGTTTTTTTCCTCTGGGAAGATAAATATTGAGAATCCAATGGACTGCATCTTCAGTTTATGTGCATCATGTTCTCTGCTTCTACCTTGATGGGCTTCACACACATTCTGGGAACAGCTTGAGATGATAGAATTAATTAAACGAAATTAATCAAAACAACCTACCGGAGACAAAACTGGCATCAGTGAAATGCAGAGTTGGACCAAGAAGGGATTCTGTAGTTCAAGCTAATGCCTGCCCTCATCAATAGATTCTGTTTGGATGAAAGCCTGTGTCATATACAACTCGGTCAAACATGAGGGGCTCTGAGGGGTTGTGTGCCTCATGCAAGATCACGTCTGTCCATGCAGTGCAGTAATTGTGGTGGGAACAGATGGAGTCCTGCTTTTCACAGAGCCAGGCGCAGCGTGTAATCACAGATCTTGCTTTGATGCTGAATGAAACTGAACTCCGAATTGTGGTGTGTTAATGTGGAGGAAGCAGGAGAACTGGAGCAATGGCTTTTAGAGATGTGATCTAAGAGGGTTCCATGGGTCGACTGGATGTGTCCCACTCTGCAGACCTGGAAACAGAGGTACAGATTTGCCCGAATGGATTACTGAAATTGGAGATTGCCTTCTGCTTTAGTCTCTGCCCATTACCCCAGCACATGTCAGCCCAGCTGTTCTTATGCCAGGTACCAGTTTGGAGGCATTCTTTTGGGCCTGTCCCAGTAATTTTTGTTCTATGCTTTATGAGAGTATTTCTGTCCTCACCAAACCACACTGCATCATCTTGAGGATCTAAGAAATTGTGTAGGCATGGTTTCTATCTATTGAGCAAGGATAACAGCGCAGTTACAAGAAAAAAAAATCTGTTTGAGTGTGAAGTGGTCAGATATATTGTGGGGATGGGTCCCTTATAAATATCTGAGAATAGTGAGAGAGACCCAAGCAGCTTTATGAAGTGCTGTGTTATTGGGGCCACAACCAGTGTGCCTGAGTTTATTCTGCAGCCAGCAGAGGTGCATCCATCACAGGGACAGGCAGCGTGATGCAGAGGCAGTACAGGGTCCTGCGGGTTGCCTGGGAAGTCACGGGGAGCTGTGTATCTCTGAATCAGGGCATGGCTGAGTAAAACAATGTGCCCCACTTCTAACATTTGCCAGGTATCAGGGGAGGGACAACGTGGCCATCACAGTTACCCCAGACAAGTTTGCTTCTGATGTGCTTTAGGGATCTTGAAGAGTCTCTTGAGGAGAACCCCCTGAGCTCCCCTGCCAGTTCAAAATTGGGTGACTTGGCTTTATAACAATGTTTTTAACTTGGGGTCCCTCAGCTATGTTCAGAACCTGAGCCCTTTCTTGGAGATTTATACCCTTTAATAGGCTTCAGGGAACCAGAAAGTACTTACTTGGCAAGTAGGCTGCAGAGATTTAGGGTGGCAAGATTGGCCTGGTGGTGATGCAGAGCTTACACACTGCATTTGTGGTCCTGTGCTGGGTGTCTGGTTTCTAGCTCAGTCATCTGGTGCACAGTGTCTCCATTCCTGCCCTAGTCACCCTGTTCTCACCTGCTCTACTTCCTTGCCTGTTAGGAGATAATGCGTGGGTGGCAAATCCTCTTCTGTTCCCATCTTGACTTTTTGACTCAATTTTATGTGTGGCATTCTCCCATCTCTTGTCCCAGGGGCATTAAGATCTCTGGTTTCAGCTGACAGTGCTGTAAAAGGCATGAGAAAGCTGAATCACATCTGCTGTTTGTCAAAAGTACCATATTCTCTATTCAGATCCCATGAGGAACTTGTCCTACAAGGTTCCAGGTGCTGTTAGAGTAGTGGTGTTCAAGGATTCTGTAGTCTTGCTGAAAGAGGCAGGAGAAACCAAATCTGTACCTCTTCCCCTATTCTGCAGGCCTGTCATGTGGCAGAGAGGCTGCTGAGTGCTGTGGCCAGTCGTAACAGAGCTGTCAGTTGTTATGAGAGAGGACAGCCATGTAAATGTATTCCCTGGCTCATGCACCTTGCTGTGCAGTCAGACTGAGTCCATCCTCATCTGCAGGGACAGTGAGGGACTCATCCTCTTGTGTGTCCTGTGGTTCCTGTGGTTTTCTGGACAGTAAGATGCTTTTTGAAAAGAAAGTGCCTAATATTTATGCTAAGCACTGTCCTTCCCAGCACCCTCCTGCTTCAAAGCCCTTCTTGTTCATCCTGGTGGTCATCAGGCCCCTGTACTGCTGGGCGAACATGAGTTGACCCTTTGCTTCTCTTTTTCCCTGGGTAATGGGCGAGAGGCTTGTAAGGAATGGGGGTGCTTTGGGCTCCCTGTGGAGGGAGAATAGAGAAGTTCGCTCCTACACGAAGATGTCTGCAAATGGGAGGTGACAGCCCTGTGCATCCCTGCATGTTCTTGTCTTGTTTAGGTAGAAAGAGGGTGATCAGATCCTTCCAGGTCTTTGCTGAGCTCCAAGGGAACATGCGGCTCACTGCCTGTGATCAAGAGGCTAGTAGGGAGTCTGAAAATAGCATTATTTCTCCTGCTATCATTTCTGCTTTCTCAAATGACTTACTGGGTGATTGGTGGAGACAAATGCTCCAGAAATGGGAACCTGGAAAGAAATCTGAATGCCCCCAAGTCTGAGATGACCAAAGAGCTGAAATCAGACAGACAGACACACGCACACATCATTAGCTGCTAGCCTGCATGTGTAATCAATTGAGATTTCCTGAGCTGGGATCCAGCTGGCGCCCTAATGAAGACTTGCTTTCATTCTTGCAAGCAGA
The DNA here is from genome assembly GCF_017590055.1 of Onychostruthus taczanowskii. Classification (NCBI taxonomy): domain Eukaryota; kingdom Metazoa; phylum Chordata; class Aves; order Passeriformes; family Passeridae; genus Onychostruthus; species Onychostruthus taczanowskii. Next base: position 11,564,135 of record NW_024499351.1, read on the forward strand.
CAATAAAAAACAACCCTGATACACCCCCAGCTTCCCCAGCCATTTCTGTTATATAAGTAGTCTGGCTCTTGATCAGTGGTTCTTTAATTATCTCTGTGCACCCACATAAATATACTGTGTGTGTGTTCACACAAAATCCATCTATTTATCCACCCCACAAACCATTTTGCTGGAAGACAGCATGGTCTCCTGAATTTTTTATGGCTCTGCTTAGGTTGGAAACAACCCAAAGGTCAAACACTGTGCTGTATCTCCAGTCACCTTGTCAGTCAGCACTGAGCATGGGTCTCTGATACTTTCTGAATCTCTGGATCGCCCACAGGGCACTAAATTACAGCTATTACACTGCAATTCGCTGTACAATTTTATTCTTTGATACACTACCTGCCTTTGTCTATCTGCATAGCAGCGAGAGCAGTATGCATTATTTACCAGGCTAAGTACACTGCTGCTGCTACTGAGGGGGGAAATAAAGAGAACAGGAACAGGCTTGAAAAATAAAAAGATGGCACAAATACAGCTTCCTGGGAAATGGTTTCACAGCTATGTAAAACTTTCTGAAGTTTTGCAGTGCCTTTTGCTCCCTTCACAGAGGTGTCTGTGGCCTCCTGAAGTTCTTTAGGAAGAACAGAGGTTCTACAGCAGAGGGGAAGTCCAATCTGGTCAGTGCTCTGGCTTCAAGAGGACCCCATGTCAAGTGCTGTGCCTGTTGGGGAAGAATAATGAAAAGCACATAGTGAGGAGAGCAGGATGCTGCTCCTCTCCTCATGGGATACTCCAGGCCCTTAAAGTTGCCCTGTGTTTCTTCTGTTTTGGTCAGAAATCCTTCTGGGCACTATGAAGCCATTACTATGTTACTTCAGTTGATATGTTCCAGCCTTTCTTCAACCTAGCTATGGTTTGTTTTCCCTCCAGGCTGTCCCTTTGAACCTTGAACTTACTGGGGCAGGGATCTGGGGAATAAAATCAGTTTCAGAATATCTCCATTTAGTGCAGAGATCATCAAAAAAGTTCTTCCTCTACTTTGACAGCCTGAGAAAATCAGGTTTTGCTGCCCTGCATTGGCTGCATTGTCCTTTGGGCTTCATTCCAGGGCAAGAGTCTGTCTGCCAGGCAGCTTTTGGAACGTGCCTGGGTGGAGCTGGCTGGGTGATGCTGCCCCTGGCTGACCTGCTGAGGGGCAGCTCCAGGCTTCCCTGTAGTGTAAACAGCTAGTGGAGGTGACAAGGCAGAGCTGGGCAAATCCTGGCAGGAAGGCAGGAGTGAGTGGCAGAGCCAAGGCCAGCCCCGAAAGGGCAAGCCTGGGGATACAGAGGTTTGCTGTTTCCACGTGGTGAGAAGAGGTGGGATATGCATGGTGACCCACTTGTTTCTCTTCTTCCCTGCAGATGTTCCCTTCATTTCCCCCTCATCAGCTGGCAGCAACAGCCTGACCAGCTTGCTGTGTCTCTGGTTTAAGCACTACACAGAGCAATGGTCAGATATCACCTTATCCATCAAGCTGTGAGTACACTGGGTGCTAATCCTTTAGGGAGAGTGAAAGCAGCTCTGCACAAACCATCTGAAGAAAGAACTGAGTGGAGTCATGCACTCAGACCAGCTCTTGGTCTTTTATTTGTTGAGATAAGCTGCAGACAGAGTGGTTTTAAATCTAATCTGTGGTCAGGAGTTTGCTTACTCTTTGAATGTCTTGAGGTAGATTTGGAGGAGAGAGAGAGCTGGGGCTCTGATTAGTGCAGAGCTGGTTGAAAACTATCATCTTGAATTGTGGCAGTCACTGTTCTGATTGTTTCCACTCTCCCCAGTGGCTGGAGCCTTATTCACTTTCTTTCTATCTGCTTTTCATTTCACCTGGTCCTATTATTGCTCAGCAATATGAAGTAGATTGCAGGTTGCTTTCTCTGTTTGGACCCCAAAGCAGTCCTTACAGGAGATGTATTTCTGATTGAAATTCTCCCTGTCAATTGCTGCAGGGGTGGTTCCTACACAGCATGAAGATAATTCTTGTGAAATTGCTAGGAAGAGACGGCTGTGTTTCCGTGAGGCTCAGGCTCCCACTTCCTTCCTTTTCCTGGCAATGCAATAGTGTTCCCATTTAGACATGCTTTGCACCCCCTTCAGCTTTTGGAGGCTCCTGAAGTGGGAGCATCAAAGCAACCTATGGAGGAATGTCCCCAACCCTCTCTCTTCAACAAGCAAGATTGCAGGCTGGAACACCCTAGATAGGCATCTTCCTGAAATCAGTGCTGAGAGCTGCATGTTTTCCCTTTCCCTCATGAGATAAACTAGTCCTGGGTGAATCCCAAAGACTGTGTTTCTGAAGCACAAAGCTTCAGTTGTTTTCCTGTCCCTTGTGTGTGGGCTGTGCTAGGCAATGCTGCTCTCCCTTGGGCCTGACTATGGGAACAGGAATTGAACCCCCACCTGGATGAGATACAGCCCCCTTGCTGAGACCCCATTCTAGCCTCTCAGCATTTGTTCCAGGTTGACAGTATATTTTTTAGCCCAGTCAAAATGTGTTCAGTTATGGTAATTCCTACCAGGAATTCTGACCAGGTGAATCTGTGCATACAGGTTAAACACAATCTGAAGTTTGGATGGGGTCCTGTCTACAAGCTGTGCTGGAGGAATGCAGGAGCATCCTTTTTGTTGCTGGTTCTGGAGGCTGCTCTGGCAGACCAATGTGGATACAGTCCAAGAGACTATTTAACTCAGCTGGGAGGCGGTTCAGGAACAGTTTGATGTGTTTCTGCCTTGTTTCAAGGGTGACATTTCAACCATCAGGATGCTGGTGTGAAAAGGGACTTCCCTTTGCTGTGACGTTTTCCTTCTGGGCACAGCAGAGGCTGTAGCTGTGTGAAGCAGACTAATAACCTTATTACCTTCTCCTCTCAGACTGTCTGTCTGATGAATGTAAAGAAGTGAAACATCAGCATCATTTTCTCCATCCCATCCTTCATCTGACATTTTCTGCTTTTGTCTCAGACCTGAGAAAAGCTTTAAGTGTCATCTGTCTTTTCCAGTTAGAACAGCTGGAAAACTGATTCTCCAGCCTCACTTATTAGGGATAAAGCAGCTGTCCTGATTGGGCTGATTCCTCTCCCAGGAAAAATATGGCACCTTCATGCTCTTCTGATTGCTCTGAACCTGGGCAGCTTGCACATGGAGATGAGGCCAGATACAGCTGGTCTGTGCTGCTCCAGGTTGTGCCTCACAGCCATTGCCTTGGCTGTGGATGTGGCATTGGCAGCTAGAAGGGAGACCAGGGCATGGGGGAAAGGGGCCACAGCACAAGGTTTGCATTTTCTTTGCTAATTTTATTTTCTAATTAGGAATTTGAACTGTGTGTAGCACATGCAGGTGGGATTTGAATGCTTTTTGATAACTTTACAAAAGAACTCCACTGTTCCTCGATTTCACAACCAGGAAAGAGGAAACGAGTAGGCCGACAAAGCTGTTTTGTGTCCCAGCTGCTGCTAAGACTGACAAACATGGCTTAGCCACATTTTGCTCCCAGGTCTTGGGAGGTCTTGGGTGTTTTCCACACATGTTCATCCCTGCAGTTTAACTCAAGAAGGGAGTTCTTCCTCTTGGCTGACATGCAGCCCAGCAAACACCATGCCTCACTTGCACTGGCAGATGCTCTTTTGAAGGCTTTGTGGATAAACTGACCTGTATCTTACTGGAACATGTTGGGATCTTGGCCTGGAACACCAGTCTCTGATCTGTTAAGGTTGATGTAAATTCCTTTAAAGAAGGACCCATGCTGGGGCTGAAGATGTTGAAGAACCATGAAAATGTGAGGTCCCAGAGCACTTCTGACACTTTGCTTCTGTGATGTAAGTTTCTTCCCATTCAGGGCAATTTGAAGATGGAGGTCATGTGGTTCCCTCACTGAAAAAACATGCTGTTCCCCTGTTTCACATTTTGGACTCTCAAGGTCTCTGCCAGCAGCAGAGCTTTTAGAGAACTAGAGACAAGAAACCTGGGAAGAGATCCCATTTCTCCTGGGATTTCCCGCATGCATTTCCTACACTTCCCATAGGAGTGTGCTGAAGGCAGCACTTTATGTGCAGGCTGTCCTGACTTTGGGCAGCCCTGTCAGCTGACAGCTCTGTTCGCTCTGTTTCATGACACTTCTTCACCCTCTTCCAAGAGCTCTGTGTTCACTGGTAACCCAGTGTGTGGGCAAGAAAGAGAGTGTGATAGAAAATCCAGCTTTTGGCAGCCCTAATTCTATGTTGAGCCTGGCTGCTTTTCCCTGGCTCTCCTAAGGGACTGTGGGGGGTAGTGGAGAATGCGGGTGACCTGATGGCAGGGTGAAAGACAGGGACATTAGTGGCTTGAACCCCTTGGCTCTGTGCTTCCCCAGCACAGGGGCAGATGATCCCTGTGGAACACAGGGTGCTGCAGAGCCTGGCTGCAGGAGTCCCTAACACCCAGTGCCAGGTGCCTCGAGGAGCCTAGGGTTTGGTTGGGACCTTCTGTGTCTGTGTCTCTGCTGAGGGAAATGCTTTTTCCCCACCAGATGTATGTTTGGCATTTGAAGGCAGCAGGTACACCAGCGAAGACCCATTCCATGAACTGCATTGAGGCAATGCTCCTTCCAGCTTCAAAAATGCTCAACAGGAGATCTGATTTTTAAATTAGCAAGAACAGTGTTTTTACGACTTCTCTCACAGTCCCTGAGTGGCTGCGAGCCCTGAAAGCAGCAGGGACCCCAGGCTGTCATTTGAAAGCCCTGACAATGGCAAAGTGGTTACAGAAACACTCTGGATAAGCTTGTTGGAGAAACCCTCAGAACAATTCAGTTCAGAGACTGGTATTAGCTAATTTCTGCTTTCCTGTGCCCTTTATTAGCAGCCTGGAAGCAGACACCTCACCCCTTTGAAATGTCTCCTGACTCTCCCACTCTGGTCTCCATCTCCTGTCACCAGCAGCCCAGGCACCTCCAGGGAAGTGAAGGGGAAAGCTGTGCATGGCAGATCAGCAGGTTTGGTAAGACAGCAGACACCAGGAGCTGGTAGCAGTTCAGTTCAGAGGTTAATATTCCATATGGGAGCACTCCAGGAACACAATGTGCACAATACCTGCCATGAAAGAAAAATTTACTCAGCAGGATGGTAGTTGCAGTTCATGAGGAGCCAATCCCTCATTAATTTTGTGCTGTGTGTAAAATAAAGCTGTTAATGATATTTAGTCCTTCTTTTGCACCTTCCCTTTGAGGCGCTTGAAAGCATTTTGCAGGCACTAATTAGTAGTGGGTTGCAACTCCCTGGGAAAACACAACAAAAATGTAATTTTTTATGCCTGGGTAAACTGAGGAAGAAGGACAAGGCATTTCCTACGTGAGCCCAGGAGAACACTAAGCAGCAGATAACTAGGTTGGAGACATAGTGGGGGTTTCTGTACCTGTGTGTGTGTAAAACAACCAGCCCTGTTCACTCAGAGCAGGCCAATGTGGGAATACAGGACAGACAGCACAGGTCAATCTGCAGCCATTGCAGGGTTTGCAGAAGCAGCTTGCAGGACTGCAGGAAATCCTGACCCTTGCTGTTTGCCTCTCAGCTTGAACTGCAGTAGCTCTGTCTGCCCTGCTCTGGCAGAAAGACAGAAGCAGAAATGAGAAAAACTTTTGTCTGTTAAAAGGCAGGCTGAACTGAGTACCTACCAGAATGCTTTGGAATCTTTTCTGCTGATGGTCAAAGAAGAAAAGAGGAGTGAGGAAGTGAAGATGCCCCCCTGTCACTGGGTAGCTGATGCCTCTCCAGGGTTTGTTTGTGCAAGCTCTTCACATAAGAAGATTATGACTTGCCAACATGCTTCTATTTACTGGGCTGCAAACTCAGCACATTCAACAGCAGAAAAGCAAGTCAAATTTCCCTTGTTGTACCCAGCAAAGACACCAAAAGGAGTGCTTTTAATTGGAAGAGTTCTGGGAGAAGGACTTTATTCTCCAGGTGACCAGGCACTGCTCTTTAGTGGGGTTGGGTGTGCTTGAGTTTGACTCAGCCTGTGCTTCAGCCTGAATGTGAGAGGGACGTGTGGATGGGTCACAGGCAATGACTCTTTTGTGGCCACATTGGAGATTGTTCTTTCAGAGCTTTACAGGCATAGCCAGTAATTTTTAGGCCTGGCAAGCCAGTAGCTCATCTCACCTGCATAAAACAGGCTGTAGAACTTCATGCTGGTCCCTTCTATTGTGTCCAGCTGTGGAAACAGTCACGCACATTAGCCACTGAAGTCCACTCTCCCGCTCCTCTCCACTAAGCTCTGTTCCTCACTGCCACTGGGATGATTTGTGCAGAAATATTCCCAGCATTTTATTCTTGGTTTTCTTGCCTCTGCAGTGACAGACTTGGTGTTTCCCTCCTGCCTTTTTAATGAGCGTTGCTTCTGCAGGAGCTGTTCTCCAGGGGTTCTGCTCCAGTATGCTTAAGATGTAGCATAAACCCTGCTATGAAGGGCAGTGGGATTTTGAACACAGGAGGAAGATGGGAAGTTATTTATTTTACTTTTTTGCAGTCTTATCTAAGTTCAGTAACGGTGACTTTTCATCCAGGGAAAAGGCTCGCTGTCCTCTGCTTTATTCAAGTGAGAAGAGATTCTCTTGGAAGAGTGTATTTTCTACTTAGAAAAATATTTGTCAATTATTGTTATTAAGGCCTGGTGAATGCATGGCAGCTACTGTGTGAAATGAGTTTGGCAAGCTTATTTGACATCCTAGACTGTAAAGTATAGGTGTCAGAAACCAGGAGCTGTCTCTTGCCTGGCTGCGGCCACTAAAGAATCCAACAGCCTTTGGGATCGGGGACCTTAAGAACTGCCAAATCAATTGCAAGGCGAGGTGGAGGGAGAGGAGCAGGCAGTGCTCTTTCTCAGTATTGCTGCAGAAAAATCACAGGCTTTCTGGAGGTTTCAGCTGGTTGCCTTTGTCTGGGGCTACACAAGAAGGTGAAGAAGAGGCATTTCAAGGTCTGACAGGCACAATCTGTAAGCAGTTCACTGACACCATGCCTTTGCTACAGTTTGAAAAAGGTTGACTGACTATGGGTTAATTGCTGCTGAAAAGCCTCCCCCAGGCAGCTCTTACCCTAATGTAGCAACAGCATGGCTGCAGTATCCTCTGATCCATTACAGCCTTATCTGGAGTTCTTTATTCATCTTCTAAAATCCCTTTAATTCATGTCTTCCCAGAAGACGATCAACCATCTTCTGACTTCATCCTACTTAGCCATGTGTATAATCACCTAAAGTAATTCACAAAAACAGTCCTGATACCTTGCTGCATGGGTAATAAAAATCCACTTTATCCTCCATAGGAAGAACTCCTTCTTCCTTTTTCTTCAGACAGATTAATAATTTCCTGGGGGAAAATTTATCACAACCCCCATGGGTGCCAGACTGTTCCTCATGCCTGGTATAGACTGTACTGTTCTTTGATGCTAAGTTCAGCATCGCTTCCAGTATTTTGGTAGCACTCCATCATAAACAGTTGCTTACTATTTGCTGTGTATTCTGCTCTCAATTCTTTCCTATTTTTTTTTTCCTCTAGTATCACATAGATTTGATTTATTCCCTGGGGGTAGCTGTGAGATGTGACTTGGGGTATCTCTCAAAAATACCTGGGAGCAAAGGCTACTGAGTGCAGTTGTGCATGGTGCATGAGAGTGAGCAAGCATCTGCCACTCACCTGACCTGCAAGGTCAAGCTGACTGGTACCTCTCCTGGACTCACAGAGCCCTGGATTAAGCACCTTGGCTTTCTGATAGGGGGAGAGAAAGTCACAACTAACACAGCCTTCCTTTAGGACCGTGCATCCACTTCAGCCTCTGCAATCCTCCCTTGAGGGCAGGAAACACTATCTGAAAGGCAGCCTCTCACCAGCTTTTCATTTATCACTTGTCCAATGCAAGATCCAGGAGCTCATCAAGCTGTGCTGACAAGGTTCAAAAGAGAAACCATGTGTTCTTCACACATGGTGTAGTTAAGCAGTAGAAGTCCTTGCTACAGGATGTTGTGTGTGCTTAAACTACACTTATGTTCAGGAGGAAATTGGATAGGCTCCTGGTGGCTAGATGGGCTTTGGTGGGACTGAGCCAGTTTCAGGATGTTTCTTAGAGTTCTTGACCCAAAGGGGAAATGGGTTCAGCTCCTTGTGGTGTGCTTGTGATCATCAAGCCCAAATCCCAACAGGAGCCACCTGGCTGAACACCAAGGCTGATGTCATTCCCTAGGCCTTCTCTGGGGAGAGAAGAAGAAGCCAGATGTGGGCTTGCCATGTCTTGGCTGTGCCTGTACCTGCTGAGCTGAGCTAAGGCATTTCAGGCACAGCAGCAGCAGAGTTTCTCCCAGCTGTGCCTTGCACAGTGGCTGGCTCTGGCAGCATGCTCTGAGCAGGCCTAGCAAGGGGAAGCAGGCAGCTGGAGAGTTGCCTGGTTGATGTATTGCAAGGCTCTTAGCTACTCACCGAGCAATAATTGTGCCTTATAGGCCCTGCAGGGATGTTTTAAGTGTTTGTATTTTGTGCTCACACAGGCTGCTTAATTCACGTCAATTTTTCAAGTCCAAATGGAGATGGTTTTCACCTACCTGCTTCCTTGGTGTGTTGGGCTGCTGAGACAATCTTAATGAAATCTTTTGTAGTCTTGGGATGAAGACAGTCCACAGAGAGAAGAGTTAATGTTATCACTCCTAGGCAGGGGAAGGTGGCCGCAGAATGAAGGCCTAAGAGATTGGTTACAAGTTTTCTCCTTGGGACAGGTGGCAAACCATATTCCTCTGCCACACTTTCTTCTTCTGGGAAGAAGGGATAATGCAACATGCCTCATGGGGAACCATCAGTGCTGATCTCAGTGGCCAGTAGTAAGTGAAGCTGAGGTCTTCTGAGTGAGGGGTAAATACTGAATGTAAAATGGCACTGAGACAAGGCCAGTCTCCTCTGTAAATCCCTTAAAGAAAAACTAGCTCCTAAGTATTTACTCTCCAGCTTCAGGTAAGCATAATTACTTTATAACTGGTCTTTCTATGAAAATACTGAAGTTATGGGTGATGTCAAGATGATTAGCTGAAAACCAGCCAACTCTTCTGCCAAGGAGAGATACTTTGGTTGGATTTGCAAGAGCTAAAACAATAGTCTCATCTGGCAGAAAGTAGGCTGAATTCTCCTTTCGTATGGAGATATTAAGCTGCTTCTTTGGCCTTGGGAACTGGCAGATGGTTGAACAATGCAAGGATGGAAATGAAAAGCAACTAAAATCCCTTCTACCAGACTGCTGGAATTATCATCCAAGAGCATCTCTGGTGTCTCTCTGACTCATTTTGGTCCTCTCTCTCTTTCCAGCACTGAGAGTTTTAGAGAAGGTGACAGCCACTGTGGTGGATATCCACAATTTAGAACAGAAAACATGCCCAGGAGACATCTCCCCTTTCCCCTCCTAGTCAAGCAGCAGAGGTTCTCACTGGGCCTGGAGGAGTTAAAATTCTTTCCAGAGAGATTTTATTCTGTCAAGTGTAACAGTGAATATTTTCATTATTCATATCAATGGCTTTTTCTCTTCTGAATGCTGCTAAGCCTCCATCCTCGGTAAAATCACATGGCAGTGAACTTTACCGGTTAAGTATTCATTGTCTAAAAATAGTTTTTCCTTTTATCAGTTCAAAATTCATTGCCTTTCATTCTAATTGCATGTCCTCTCTTCTGGTATCATTGGGCAGTCTATATGAGGGAACAATTTACTTCTGCCTGTCTGGGGTTATTTTCTACCTATTTTTCCCATCCCTTGCATTCATCTTCTTTCTATATTACACCACCTCAATCTCCCTATCTCTCCCCATCAGAAGGCTCTACTGTCTTCTAATCGTTTTTGCTACGCTCTTTGTTTCCTACTGTGTCATTTTGCAGAGCTGTCATAGACAAAGCCAGAAGATGGGACTCACCCTCGTGTGTCCCATGCTTCAATCCCAGAGTCAAATAGGGCTGCACTTGGGTGACACAGTGGCAGAGCAGGCACAGGCCATTATCGCAGAATCACAGAATATTCTGAGTTGGAGCTAATCCCAAGTTCCACGAGGATCAAGTTCAACTTTTAAGTGAATAGCTCATATGGGGATTGAACCAACAACCTTGGTGTTTTCAGTAGCAGTTTCCACCAACAGAGCTAGTCTGGGTCTATCAGTTTTTGTTGTTTGTATCTCATTCTTTATGCACCCAAATGCTGTGTTGACTTGACAACACACAGCCCAGAGGGCATTTGCCTTGTGGACACCCTTTGGGGTACCACATCTGGCAGGAAAGATGATTCCCATCAGCACTGCTTGCTGTGCTCCACTTGTGTCTGTCATTAAGAGCCCTGCACTATCCCAGCTGTGGTCCCTCTAACACATCACAAGGCAAGAGGCAGCTCCAAAATGAGTTGGCTTCAAAGTTATGTTGCTGTAAATACTTTTTTTGGTTGTTGTTGAATTTCCTTTTATCTGGGCTTTTAAAATGCTTAGCAAATGCAGCTTCCAGCTTCTCTTTCTGTAATCATGTGGTTTGAAAATCTATAGAGGGATGAGATGAGCTGAGATGCTCAGGAAATGGTATGCCACCAGGAAGTGAGGATTTGAGACTCCCCCTTTTCCTGTCCTTTGAGTAGTATAAAATTCATGGAAGAAAGGTAGACTGATAACACAGGCTCAACTGGCTTTCCATGGTTTCCTCCAGGACAGGTGAACACAGACACTTTTGTGTGATCTTGGAGAGGTGGCAGAGGTGCTCTTGTAATAGAGCTACACAAAGGGAGGAGGAGAATGCTAAAGACTCCTTGGGCTGTGATCATTTGTTAATTCTATTGCCCATACAGCTGCTGCTACCTGTGAAATCACTCACCAGATTGACCACTGATTGTGTTTTAGCAGTTCTTTGAACCGGTTTTTGATCTTCAATAGCTGCTTACATCTTGCTTTTGACTTCTTTTCTTTCAAATAATGCCAGTCAGCTTGAGGAATGAGATGGAGGGTTTTTGATAGTCCAAAGAAACTACCTCACTTTTCCTTTATCTGCCGTTTTGCTGACATGCACAAAGCATTCTAGAAGTTGTGTGAGGCATTAATACTTTTGCTGAAGCAGTGTTGGTTTGTTCCTGTTATATCACCACTGTCATCTAGATGTTTTATTCTTTGAGTTTTAATTATCTTTTCAGCTAATTTGCCTAGTTCAGAGTAAGGCTCATTGGTCTGTAATTCCCAGGATCATCACTAATGCCAATTTTAAATAAGATAGGTATGCTTTTACTGCCCTCTAATCCTCCTTTTATACAGTAGCTTATTTTAATGAAACATAGTAAGCATTAGACTACCTGGATAAAGCATTGAGGCTCTGTGCCTTCCTGATCTCTGGATACATTAGGTTTTTCTGGCACCTACTCTCTGAGTTTCTCAGTCCTTTGTAATCAATCCCTTTTGCATTTTGCTCAAAAAGAGTGATCCTGGACTTGCCTCATCCTCTTACTCCCCTGTCCTCCAAATGTGTGCTGGGAGGGATGCTGAGGAGAGACCACCTTCTTTCCCTGCAGTGCCTTTCCTTGCCCTAGCAGTCTCTCTGTCTTGCAGCTGACTCCTGATGGTGCTCCCTGCTCCTGGCAGTGCCTTGAACAGAGATTTCCCAGCCATTTTGATCCATGGACTGGCAGCTGTGGTCCCTCAATGGTGGTGTGGTACCCAGCAGATGTAAGGCCTCAGGTGGCCAGCATGTGCTCCTTACTCCTCTTTACTTCCTCAAAGAGGGCACAAAGGCTGTGGGGGGAAACTGCCTCGTTGCAAATCTCATTTCTTCAAGGCTGAGTTTCTGCTATCACTTCAGTGGTTCTCTGCAACCTTTTGGGGCTAGCATTTCCTCATGTCAGCTCCCCCACGGCAGCAGAACTGCTGTGGGCTGGTCACAAGGCAGGATCTGCATTTCAGACAATGGAAAGTAAGAGAGGATAATCTGCTTTCATCACTTTCTGGGTCTTCAGGCTGCCACTGTCTTGTTTCTTGCTTCCTTTAGTAGTGCTGAATTCTCATGAGTTGAGGTGAAGAGCCCCACAGAAGAAAAGGTCTTCGTGATTTGAAGCCTGCAGGGTTTGGTGCCTCACTCACGTGAAGGGCTGAAGGGCTTGCTGGGGTCGTAAGTCAGGGCAAAGGCTGTGCTGTGAATGCTTGTGGGGTAAGACAGAAGTCTTTCCTCCTGGGGGCTCAAGGTGGGCCAGGGTACCTCCAAGCCCAGCTGCAGGAGGCTAAAGAAGCTTTGCATGGGCCGCGTCAGGCTTTAGCAGAACTGTTGTTGTCCAGCTTCCCTCAGCACCACAAAGGGATGATGCACATGCTGAGGCCTTATGAATAACCTCACTGGTGAATAAAGCCTGGAGCTGATCTCTTAGTAAAGCTGGATCCTTTATGAGGCATAAGGGGAGGCAGGTACACTGCTTTTTTTTTCACCTCCTTCCATGCTGTTCTTTTCAACTAGGATTGATTTATTTACATAAGAATGACATTTAAGGGCAATCTGTTCACATTTGGTACATAGCAATTTATAACCCATATCTGCACCTTGTTTAATCCTGCTGCTCTAAAGCAAGTCTCTTTATCATCAGCTGGAAGGCTCAGTAAGTGAAATGATACATCTTTGCTCATTAAAAACACAACTCCCTTTCTTTGTGATGAGTATGTAGCATAAAATATTTTAGCATCCCATTTGCTTTTCATTTTCTCATGCTCACTATCTGTCAAATGGGTCTTTTACCTTTTAATATACTGATTTTGTGTACGCATGCATCTGCCTTTCAACAGCCTTCTCTATTTCTGTAAAGTGCTATGTCAGAAATCACAGATCTGATGGTGATTTATAGAGAGTGACTTGGGTGACCTCTTGTTGAAGTTTCTCCTAGCCTTTCCTGGTAATGTCACACTTAGGAGCTTCAGTAAATGTGTCTGAGACCTGAGTGAGTGTGTCTGAAGATGACATCTAAGCATAAACTCAGTCTTGCTGGCAGAGGATAATCTGTGGTGACTAGTAGCACATCTAAACCACACCATGATCATCAGCAGTGTCAAACCTCTGTGTCCAGCGCTGTCTGGAGATGGGGCAGACATGGTTTAATGGTAGCATCTGCTGTGTTCCACAGGAGGCAACCTGCTGATCCAGCCTGGATTGTCTAATGATTAGCAGTCTGATGGAGAAGACACCAATTGTTCCGTGCCAAGCAGGAGCTCAGCAATCCCATTTCAACCATAATAAATGGAGTAAAGGCAGCCAGCACAGCCTGGAGGAATATGCCACACAGTGAGCCACACATCTCTGCAAGCTGCATAGGCAAAAGTGAGATTTAGTTGCTGGAATATAGACAGATGCATGAGATGTTTGAGACACCCTGGGGCATCCAGGGTGTTCTCACTGGACCCAGAGCCCCCTAAGGAGCAGCTGAGGGAGGCTGGGAGTCCACAGAGTCATTTTGGTAGAGTAGTGATTAGCTCAACCGTGTGGGAAACATGTTAACTTGAACTCTTACTTTGGGTTCAGACCGATTGTGAGATGGGAAAATGAGTGGTCATAGGCACTGATATAATGACAGAAGGCATTCATAGAATGTCAGGTTATCAACTCAGACAATGGTATCTGAACATCTTCACCCTGCTCCATTGTGTCAAATTGGTTTGGATGTGGAGAGGAAAAGACTTTTTAAAAAATACACATTAGGGAGCTCTTAAACTTAAAAAAGAGAGTCCTTATCAATGCAAATAGAAACACAGATTTTTGCAGGCACTGAACATGCATCAGAATCTGCTTCTTTTCTCAACAGGATTTCTAGTTCAGAGGGGGGAAAAAAGCCGTAAAATAAAGTCATGTTCTGATATCCTCAGCAAAGTGCCAGATACCTCTTTTATACCCATCCACCTAATCTCTGCACAGAGTCAGTGTCCCGAGGACATCTACTGATGACACAGCTTCTGGAGAGATGGATTACTGCACAGATACTTTATGGACTTGCTTTCCGTGTGCGCATAGAAAATAATCTGGCAGCAACATGTAAGAAACCTGCTTGGGTGGCGAAGGGACAAATGAGGACAGTGTGTTTAATTTTAACTGTCGATGCTACATGCTGTCCTCATTTGTTCCTCCGCCAAGCTACTAGCATGTTTTTCTCTTAATTTGATCTACTACTCCTAACCTACTTTATTTCTAGCACAACCTTTTACCACAACAGTTACCCATCTGCCAGCTGCACAAACATTCTTAATGCAGGGAATAAAATAAAACATCTCCTTCTGTGCTGGAGCTCCTAAAAGCCCTAGACCAAACCTGTGGGTGATGCCTGTAGGGAAAGCAGCCCTGATGCCACCTGGAAGAGGCTCTGAGCGTCTTGCACCCTCTGGGCATAAGCCACTGGAGGCTGCTGCCATCTCATTCCCATTCTGGCCCTTCCCAATTTGCTTTTCAGTTTGAAGCAGTTGTATTACACTATCAGCATGTTCTCCCTCTTTAGATGACCAGCTGAGAGAGAGCATTAGGTACCAGGCAGTCAGTGATCACATCAGGGTGGAAGCAGACTTCAAATGCTGAATGTGGTCAGTATGGGTAATTTGCATTTCCAAACTCTGAAAGACTTGCATGCAAATGACAAGCATCTGGCATGGAGCTTTGATGCATCTTTCAAACTATGAATAACACCTGATTAGAGATTAGCAAAGTTAGGATCTCTAGTGAATAAGGGTGAAAATGGTTCTCTGGGCATGCGCTTGGCCACATCTGACCTCAGCAATATTTAAAGCTTTTGGGCAACTTGTGAAGGATGGACAAATTAGCAGAGGTAAATGGAAAAGGTCATACAATGAAACATGATTTTGCCCTTGGCAGATCATGACAGATGAATCTGATATCTTTCTTTGAGAAGACAGATGTTTTTCTAGACAAAAGAGATGTGGAAGATCTATTTATGCTTCAAATACAATTTTGATAGGATGCCACTGAGAAACCAGTGGAACTGAAGAAAATTTGGAAATCAGTAGAGCTGAAATTAAGGTAAAAAACTAGCTCAACAGGAAATGACAGCAGAGAGTATTTCACAAGAGTGTACTGACCAGGCTTAAGGGTCTAGAGATGTTTCTTAGGGATGAATCTAAGGACTGGTCTAATGTTTTCATGAACAGAAACAGTGGTGTCCTCTGGTAGAATTTGATACTTATGGAAAGATAGGAGAATCAGCAGGGCAGAGGAGGATCAGAATATCATGCAGAAGAAATTTTGTTACTTTCAAGTCTAGAGAAGCTTACAGTCTGCTACTACTAATTGCAGTGTCAGAAATCTGAGAAAATGCATATGAAAGGCTCAGCTATTGGCTGGGGGTCCATGTCCTTGAAAGAGTCATGAAGACAAAAATCCTTGGAGTGCTACTGCATCATATTGGCATCAGAAATGAAGATTGGTTTCTCACATGTGTCTGAAAGGAAGGTGCAAAGAAAGCAGAGCAAGGCTCTTTTCAGTGATGCTCAGTGGCAGGACAAGAGTGGGCACAAGCTGGAACACAGGAGGTTCTTGAACTGGAGGAAACATTTTTTTGCTGTCACGGTGACCAAGAAGTGGCACAGATTTCCAGAGATATGGTGGAGTCTCTATTCTTGCAGATGTTTAGAAGCTGTCTGGACACAGACCAGGGCCACTCTTCCAAACAACCTTTCCATGAGTTGGTGTGAAAACATTACAGCCTGGAGAAAGGCAAATGGCAGTCCTCTCAAACAAGGCATTTCCTGCAAAGAGTGGGAGTTACTACTGCTCTCAGAAGGGCTGCATACAAATAAGAGTAGGCTGAAAGAAGGCTTTGTGGGCATCAGAAAGCAGCAAAGCTCTGGAATAGTTTTTCAGCTGGTGTGGTGTAATGGGGAGAAAAAGCTCCAGTGGAATCCAAGAAGGATTTTGCCAACACGTAAGAAGAGTATGGCCATTTGCTTGCTAGGGGACAGGGGATTTGGCTCAGATACTGGATGTGTAAGCCTGTGTTTCTAAGCTGCCCAGAATGGCAAATCCACCTTTTAGGGTATTTCGCCAAACCTGAAGCCTCAGAGATGGTCCCTTGGTATCAGCAGGCAGTGTTATGTATTCTTTCACTTTTTAGGTTACAGTTTTTAAGCCCTTGCCAAAAGTTCACCTCTTCTTGTTGGCTTTCTAAATTGGGAAAAGGTACAGGTATCACAGACTTAAAATACAATCTTCCGTGCTTTTCTAGGTTGTTGTAAGCCTAGGTTTTGGGAAGTCAAATATGTCACTATAATTGGCCTGGGCTGCCTTCCTGATGCTACCTGCTCTCCACAAGAGATTTGTGCAGTATTTCCTGTTATTGGAGGGTCATCTTTTATAATAATATTCCAAATATATTTAACAGTGCACTCTGAGAAAATTACTCCATTCAGCAGTTTCACATTTCTGGGACACCTGCTAAGAAATGTAGCACTTGAGGGGCACAAAGAGTGAGCTCAAGGCTCTTATTCTGCATATTGGACCAGGAAATATTTGCATTTCCACTTTGAATTTTCCTACTCAGGCATGGTGGCTCACACCCTTCATGGGTTGCTCTGCATCCACCTCTGCTCTGTTGGAGTGGTCACTAGCCTCCAGGGGGACTAGGATGACAGGAAGAGAGGTGAAGGCATGTAGGTCTGTGCCACTTAGAGGTGACAGAAGCTGGAGAGAAGACAGGGGTCAGGGACTTGTCTGTGAGCTGACTCCCAGCTGTGGTCTCCGATGTTCCTCCCTCTGCTTGCTGTGCCTCTGTTTGTGCCTGACATGAGCCTTGGTGTTTGCCTTGCAGTGCAGGGCCTCCTGAGTGCCAGCCAGCCTGCTGCAGTACTCAGAGCGTTAGGGAGACAAGGTTTCCCGGAGAAAAGCTGATTCCAGCCAGGTCTGCACATACCTACCCCTGCCTCTGCCACAAACTCTAGGCCAGCCCACTGTGTATTGCTAGGAATTTCTAACCACAGGACGAAGAAAGATGAAATTCAGGTGCCTTCATTCAGGCAAGCATGTGATGGGTGTGCCCTAGTGCCCAGCCCTGCACTCAGGTGCTGGTCAGTGATAACATCTTGTTTTGGGCTAATGGAGGAATTGTGGCATAGACTTAGCTATAGGAAGCCATAGGGAACAGCACAACACTGATGGATCTGTCAGTGGAGAAGGATAAGGGTTTTTTCTCTGTTGGAATGTATGTGTGTATTTTACTGACAGTTTCAGCTGTAAAAGAACAGCAGAAAGATGTTTGTGCTACAAAACCATAATCTGTGACATGCTGGGGATCTGTGCCTCTCTGCTTCCTGCATCACAGATAACAGCAATGTCACAGTGCATCTCCACAGCCCAACAGAAACACCACCACAAAAGCTGCTGCAGCCCAGAGTAATGATGCCAGTGAACTCATAACTATGACTCAGAGATATTCTCCTTTCTGTGAATATGCTGCGTGCATTCAGGCTTTCCCAACTGTGATACATGTTCTGGTCAGCTGGTGAGGCAGGCTTAGAGATGCTGAGAAACTGGCTTTTGGTTCAGCTTTCTAGTGCTGCCGTGAACACACAGGAACTGAAAAATGAGAAAGGATCTGGCTTGCTTTGCTGCTGACACTAATGGCATTTTTTACTGTGGTCAAAGTCCCACCTGGCCAAGCTCACATTGCTGAGAGATGATGCAAGATGGAGCCCTCTTTGTAGCCAATGCTCAGAGCTTTCTCCAGCCTTGCCTTGCTCAGGGAACCCTGTCAAAGCTGGGATTGAAGCAGAGGGGGCTGAGAGCTACCATTCTTTCCTGTGCACCACAAGAATGTAGAGGAAGCAACCCAAAAGCCTGGCAGTGTTTGCTTTCTGGAAAAAGCTGGACCTTTTGAGGTCTTGTGCTCCTGGGCTATTTTTTGTCCACTGAGCAAGGTCTGACAGCCGGATTTGCTGTGCCAGACCCCCAGTCAGGGGGATAAAAAACAGGATAATGAGTCCACTAGCAAATACTCTATTTACCTCTTGTTTCCCCCCCACTGTTTCCAAGTTGCAGAGTTGCTGACTGACTTGTTCAAACTGCTACCTTAGTGCAAGCAAGTGATGGTGATGGGTAGAAGGTCACCCAGCACAGCCCTCCAGCAATCTGTAGATTCCTCTTCAGTGGGCTGTAACTTGAGCAGGCCTGGCCCAGGAAGCCTGCGGAGGCAGCATGGCACCCAGCGTGGAGGTGAGGGGGCATCACTCTGTTGGGTGCTCCTCAGAAGATGGTGCACAACAGGGTCATGCACTCAGCATTTCTCTGCAAGCTGTCTGAATCCTTGGCTTCTGCACAGGAGCACACAAAAGCTTTCCAGGGGAGAATGGCTGTGGAAACAGCCTATGATGCTGCTGCATCGCCTAGCTTAGCTCAGAAGGGGCTTAACTGAAGAACAAAGTTCACCCATGTACCCTGAGGCTCACTGGTGCTCACTAGAGCAGCACAGGAGCTGTGCCTGAGCTTCTCATTTGCACTCAAGTCATGTTTCAATGGATTGAGTTTGGAATCAGTCCGTGCTTCACTGAGCTGTAGCCCAAAGCCACTCCTGGCTTGTCCCCTATCTGCACTGTAAACTCCAGCCTGGGCTGGGAGACTGCCTCGGCATAGGCAGCAGGCTGCTATTATAGGCTGGATAAATGGAGCCCATGCTGGTACAAGGGGTGTCCCAAGCTTGGTACCTCCCACAGGCACTGCAGGTGTTTTAAGCCTGAACTAGCAGCAGCACCATGAGCAAAAACACACGGATCACAGAGCCTTAAGGGCTCATGACCCTCACAAATGTCTTAACTGCTTTTCTCACAGCATGTAATATAGACTGATCGGAGTGGGAGAAACCTCCTCAGGGATACATTATAGCTTCAGATTTCTTTCTGTTTTCCTTGGAGGAGTACAGCACCAGTCAGTGCCAAGAACTGGTCACACTGAGCCCATCAGCTTCTCTTTTCTTGGGGAAGCAGGCTAAGCTACTGCTTCTTAGGATTCAGGAGACTGTAGAGAATATTTCAAGACTCATTGCACCAAAGCCTCCCTTGCTTCAGAGCTTTGATACGCAAAATATGGAAACAAATCCAAGCTTTGCCTTTTCTAATTACTGCTCAGTGCCTGAGATGTGTCTCTCACATTTCTGTCTGCCATGGGAAGGTGGTGATGTGGAAAGCTGATGTATATTTAAAGAGCACCGGTTTGGCTCCCTGTTGCTGTTGGCTCTGCTTCTCCGAGAGCCTGCAGTACACCCTGAATTTCTGTAGATGCTGCTGCATGCCTACAGTCTCCCGGCAAAGCTTTCTACAGAGGGAAACCAACAAGTCCAGAGTGTCTAGAGTGAGCTGCACTTTCAGAGGGGCTCTCTGGGCTCCAGAAGGTGAAGATAAGAATGTGCAGGCAGTTCTCGGATGGCTGACAGTGGGCCTTGAGGAACCAGCTAGCTAGGATGGAGTGGGATGGGTGCTGAAAGGTCACTGTGGCTAAACCTGGTGGAGTTAAAGATTTACTGAACATCATTGCTGATCTGTGTTGCATTGCCTGTGCCACTGGGTTCCTCAGCACTGGCCGTACAGTGGTGGGTAGGGTCTGGTCTGGAAACATGTCTGTTCCTAATGCCATCCCTCCATCCTGGGATGTCAAAAAGTTTGCAGGTATCAAATTTCCCAGTGTGTGTCCCAGAGCATGCCACAGTTCTGGCCCTGGCCTTTCTCTGCATTTCTCTGTTCCCACTCTCTTGGGTTACAGGAGCCATCCTGCTCCAAAACACCAGGTCTTGGAGCAGGGGAATCCCTGGTGTAACTTTAGACTGCCATGGCCTCAGCAAAGTCATGTGCACAGTTACCAGTTGAAACTGTTGATGTACAAGCCCATGTGCTCCCCGCTGCCCTGGGGATATTAGCTGAAGACACACTAGAGATTGATATGACTACTCTTGGTTGCAGAGGGGTAGGCAGGAATCAGCTGGGTCCCAGGAACCTGGAGTAAATCCCAGCAGATGGGAAATACTCCTTTGTGACAGATGCAAGACCTTAGAAGCAAGGAGCCTTCAAAGATGATTACCCTGAGATGTGATCTGTGCCAGGCACACACAGAGTGACTGGAAATACTCACTACCCTCAGTGCCACAATGTCATGGGGCTCCTCAGCCCCATGGGATGGACACAGTGGGTTGGGGGAAGAGGGGGGAGAGTGGGACAGCAGACTTGCAGCTAGGGAAGGAGATAGGCTGCTGCACACCTCTTCTCCCCTCCTACCACCTGCAGCAAGCAATGCACAGGGTAGTGGAGGCGGTGAAGCTCTGCCTCCTTTTTCTGTACCGCTCTCAAGTAAGTCCACTCTTGTTTTATTAATGCAAGTCTCTAATTTGCAAACACAGGAGGAATTTCTCATGGGAGGAATTACTTTGGTTTTAAAAAGCAGACACAGAAACATGGTAACAGCTTTAAAGAAACAGACCTGACTGAAAACCCCATAAAGCTGGAACAGAGAACTGAGATATTCATGTCAGGATCTGCTGAGGCTGATCTGCAGTAAATGATAGGCTTGGCGTGAGATTTTGTCATGTTTGTTTGTAGGTGTTGTTTCTTTTCAATGTTTATGTCCTGAAATGAAAGGTACGGTGTTTTCGGGAAGCTGACAAGTCACTTGTCACTGTCCTGGAGTAGGGACAGACCTGTGAGCCCAGACAGAGCCAATGGTACTCAGAATAATCAGACAATTGCAATGGGGATGCTGCTATAAAGCTATGGCTCTGCCCTAAAATGGTGGTAGCCAAAGGTCTTAGCAGTAAATGAAGTCCCAACCTATCTGGCAAAGGTTGGGATGCAGGGGCTAACCCTCCTCACCCTTACCTCTACATGTCAAAACAGCCAGCCCTGGCTGCTGCAGAGGAAGCATCAATAGGGAGTGAAGGGAGTGCAAATAGTTACAAGGCCCAAGGAGTGGGCAGTGCCACCTGCAGCAATCAGGGCACAGAAGAAACACATCCCTCTGCCTCCCCTTCCCTCTGCCCTCTGCTCCCTGCCCATGGCAGAAGTCATGGATGTTGTGAAGAGTACAGCAGTGACCATGGAGCTGTCAGGCTAGGCAGCCCAGAGCACAAGATGGCTGGTTTGATAAACTTGCCATTTTTTGTGGTTTGACCTTAGCTGGCAACTAACCACCACACAGTTGCTTGCTCACTCTCAGACCTTAATGGGATGGGGAGAGAATTGGACAAGTTCATGCACTGAAGTACAGGCTGTTTAATGGGACAGAAAAAGAAGGGAAAAATAATTAGAATATACAAAACAAGTGATGCACAATGCAATTGCTTACCATCCCTTGACAGATATCCAGCCAGTACCTGAGCAGTGGCCCCTGGCCAGCTTTCCTCCCAGTTTATATCCTGAACATGATGTCATAAGGTATAGAACATCCTTTGCACAGCGTGGGTCAGCTGCCCGGGCTGTGTCGTCTCCCAGCTTATTGTGCCCCCCAATATCCTTACCAGGGAGGTGAGAAGAGGTGAGAAGCTGAAAAACCCTTAACTCCATGTAAACACTGCTCAGCAACATCTAAAACATCGGTGTGTTATCAACATTATTCTCATCCCAAATCCAAAGCACAGCTCTGTACCAGCTACTAGGAAGAAAACTGTCTCTATCCCAGCCAAAACCAGAACACGCTTCTGGCTCAACTCAAATCCTGGAGCATTTGTTTATCCTGCCTGTCCCAGGCTTGCAAGGATGTGTGGTTCCTGTGGAAGCTGAATGCAGGAGAAACCAACAGAGCAGAACTGATGGCTGTTGTGAAGGAGGCACAACAGGGTGTTCATGTCCTACATAAGTATGGGTTCACATGCCATGCAGATGTGCAGGACCCAGACAATGGCTGTCCAGCTTGGCATCTCACCAGCTGGTCATGTGTGCTTGGGATAAGTGTGAGAAAGAGACAAGCGTGTAGTGCAGCCTCTCCAAAATACTCCCTCAGATCCCAGAGAGCTGAATTCAGGGATTCTTAGGTCAGAGCTGCTTGGTTAAACCACTGCTAGGTTTGTCTTCCTTGACTTTAGTCCACTGTCATTTGTATCAATGTTGATCATTCCCAACACCCTGTGGCAAGGAGTCCCACAGCCTAAGAAAGCACTGCATGAAGAACCACCATTTATTTTTGGCTTCAGATGAGCCCCTTCCCTCTGATGCTCCCCCTAGTTCTGGTAGCAGAAGGGACAGCAAACATCTCTGCCTTTGGCAGATGCACTGAGATCTGCTTGGTTTACCCTAGATCCTGGCAAGTCTAAGGGCTGGCTTAGACTACATTCAGCTTGCAAGCTGTAGATTGCCCATCACTTTTAGGATTTTCAATTTTCTGGACTCCGATGTCACCCTACAGCTTCATCTTTAGCAAGGAAAGGGAGACCTCATCAGATATATCTGCTGCCATGAAATGCCAGGGTCAAGGCATAGGCTGCTCAAGGGGTCTTTGCTCTGCAAACAGAACTTGCAGGAGGACAGGGTGAGACCAAGCTGTTCTGAGCTCCTGGAATTGCAGCCCCCTTGCTCCTGTAGGCTCTCTGCCTGACTGGCACCTGGTGAGCAGATAGGATCCCAGCCTGGCTATGCCACTCATGGGGCTTGAATACCTTGCCCCAGACAAAGTATGATGAGAGACAAGCCTGTTCTCATTGGTGTGTGCATCAGGGGAGAGATAAGGCAGTGAGCTGATGGGACTGAGCCACTTTCTGAAGGGCTGTGCCTGGGTAAAAAGCATCCTTTTCTTGATCATCGAGTAGCAGCAGCAGCAGCAGCAGCAGCAGCAGTAGCTCATCTCTCCCGGGGTCTCCTGTCCTTTCAGCGTTAGCCCTGCACACAAAGGGAGGCTGCTTTGCATGCCAGCAGGAGCGAGCCTAACCTTTGATCAGCACAATCGGCCCTTTCACTGATTTCAGCTGCCTTGCTCCTCTCTGTGCTCCCTGAAGGACTGGAAGCAGACCTGGGGCACCAGGAGCCTGGGGATGGGGGTCCTTTGGCCTGAAGAACTGCTGCCCTGGTTATTTGAAGTAGCTGCTTGGCTCCCTTCAGATAGGCAGCTCTTTCTAGCAAGAGCTGCAGCACCGAACCAGTGACACAGCTACTCTAGCAGCTGAGGTCATTGCCTGTTGTCACCTGCACCTCCCTCCTGTGCTGGCACCCAGAAGGGCAACAGGTGCTCAGCAGCCCTGCCAAGCCTGATGCTTTGACCTGGCTACCAAGACGTGGCACCTCCACTTTGGGAAAAATGTTTTGGTGTGCCATTTCACTCTTCAGGGATAGGGAATAGTGATCCAACCCCTCTCCCTGGCCAGTCTGTCATGTGACATCTTGGCTCAGGAAGCACTGGTGGTCAGCACCACTGATCATTCACCCCCTCTTTCCTCTTCCCTGTGTCTCAGGTTCTCCATTCACTGTCTTCCATCATTCATTTCCCTGCTTTGGAGCATGTTTTAGAAGTTTGCCCTCAGTTTAGATGCTCCCCTAGAATACCCTTGCTTCAGAGAGGTGTACCAGGGAGCGAAGGATGTGGGGGAGCAGCTGGTGCCAGCATCAGTCAGGCTGCAGGGAAGGCAGGTCTTGGCAGCCAAAAGGGGTAGAGTATATATATTTTTTTATTTTTTTATTTTTTAAAGAATACCATAGAACCTCTAAATCCTAAATGGAAATCTACTTTGTCAAAGGCCAGCCCTGCCTCCCAGAGTCTGCTGCCTTCAGTTTCTTTGTGCTCCTGAGCAATCTGCTCCTACATGTTAAGAAGCACTTAGTAAGTGACTAAAAGCCTCAGAAAAGGAATAACCTAAGGATTTAATAAACTGCAAACAAAATTATATGAAAAGATTTCCCAGGCAGTTGAGTTTTCAGTGATTAAGAAAATACAATTTCCTGTAATTAAATCTTAACAAGAAATGTTATTAAAAACACTCTGTCCCGGCTTTTGTAATAATTGCCCATTCCCCCAGAACAGTAAACAGAATTAGAGTCTGCAACACACACTCTAATCCATGTGTCATTTTGATCAAATTTACCTTAATAACTTTATCTGGAGAGAAAAGTTGAATCACAGTGTCTGAAATGGAAACCCCTGCACAGCAAATGCAGGATGTGTCTGCCTCTGGGTTGGGGCAGTGGCCAGACTTGGTGGGTGATGCTGCCAGACTGGCTCTGTTCTTGTATGGGCTCCCTCCACAGCTGCTGGGGATAAACAGGTTTGGTGCTTCTCTCCATGTCATGGGATATATATAGTGCCTGTGGCTTTAGCCCTCAGCATCTCCATCCCAAAATTCCTTGATGCCCCAGAATCCACCATGACACCCCAAACCTTCCTCCTGGGAAGCTCTGCTCTGCAAGGCTCATTTGTCTACATGTGTGGTTTCAGTCCCTTCCCACAATGTCTCTTGTGCCTCATAAAGCACTTCTGGTGCTCTCTTTCACGTGGTGTTTGACAACACCACGGCCACCTGCATTTTAGAGCTGCTCTGGGGCTTTGTGCCAACAGGTCTCTGTCCCTGTTTCCTTGGGCCTGGCTGCCAGTGGGCTCTGGCTGTGTGGCTGCTGCAGCCTTGCCCATGCTGCTTGACTCCCCTTCCCTCTCCTTGCCCGTGGCTACAGCCCACTGTACAATTTCTGCCCTTGCCCTTTTACAGCAGTAGCTCCCTTCTTCCAGCCCTTGGCTATTCTGCTTTCAGGCTCCCCAGCATTCTCCCATCACCATCTGGCCCTGGCTGACTGCAGAAGGGAGATTTTTCTCTCTGCCCAAAAACTCTCCCCTGTGTAGCTGACAAGGTATCATGTATTTCCTCTCTGATTTCCTCCAAAACCTTCTCCAAATGCCCAGTTTGGGAATAAAAGTTTAGTGGAGCACAGCATGGAGAGCACTGGAACATCTTTCCCAGGCAGCAGAAGCTAACAAGGGGCTCTGTCAGCTGGCTGACAATTTCCAGCCTAACCTGAAATCAGTCTGACAGCAGCTGGACAACCCACTCACCTGGGGGGTAATTTTTTAAGCCAGTAATTGCCTGTCATTGCTGTTGTGCCAGGCTATGCCATTCCCCCTGCAGCAAAGCCTGGGAACAGATGAGGAGCCTGCTTGCAAGAGGATGAAGGTTTCTCACGTGTGCCAAGGGTGGCCATGGTAGGGATGGGGCAGCACCTGCATATGCTGGGCAGGTTGTCCTGGCTACTCCTGCTCTGCATCTTGCAGCCCTGGGGAAAAATACAGTCCCTGCTATGAAAAGGAGCTGTTTGAGGCAATGTGAAAGGGGCCTTGTGAGAGGCTTGCTGCAGAGAGCTGCTAGAAGATTTTTTTAGGAAGGGCAGAAAGACTTGGAAAGTGATAGTCTGGTACCAAGGAGAGGGGTGTGGGTTTGGATTTAGACTAGTCTTGCTTCAGGTACTGCTCCCAGCCACAGAAAGAGGCTGGTTTCTCTTGCAAACATTGTGCAGATGTGCTACAGGGCTGAACAGCCTCTGCCAACAGTAGCAGAACATAGCACTGAGCAAAACCTGGATCCAATAGCTGCAGGGACTTTAACATTTCAGTGGTTGCTTACATCACTAAGTGGAGGTGAGTGTAGAAACTGGGGAGGTTTGAGGGGAGCAGAGAAGCTTTTGAACTACAATTCCTTTTTTTTTTTTTTTTTTTTTTTCTTAAGAGACAAAGCACCTGGACATGCTGTACAGTTTTGTTCAGTAGGACATTGCATTTTCCCACCCAGCTTCATTGTCCATTTGAGCAGTAATTTAAGAACCTGCTGTCTTTGCTCCCCTCTAGCAATCCATGGCAGGAGACGTAGACTAACCCAAGCAGAGGGGATTCAGCATCTCAAGGAGAATCTGAAGCATGAACTATGAACCCCTGCCAGGGTCTCTACTTGCAAGGAAGCATGGGTTCAAACCAGAGAGACCTAACGAACCGATGGTACTCTGTCTCCTGGCCCTGTCAGTAGATTCCTGGCTGTGAGAAGACAGATCCTGCCAAGGTGCTGCCGGCCAGCCAGCATGGCAAATAAGCAGAAGAAAAATGGTGGAATGAATGCCCCTCTCTCTCTCTCTCCCCCCTGACCTACTGACCTACCTATTTTTCATTCCAACCTTCCTTTTTCTACAGGCACACCAATCCATCCATCCATCTCTAATAGAGAAATACCACATTACACTATTTGATGGTAGCATCTCCCTCTTTGAGTAGTGTTTCTGTAGGGACAATCATTACAGTATCATGCCATCACCTACCTACAAAAGACAAGTCTTGGAAAGGCTCTGCACCTATGAAATATAGTGATGAACCATTTTCTAGCTCGGAAAACCTCCAGACAAATATACAACAGATGCTGTATTTTTAAGCAAAGGTTCCTTGTAAAAACTAAGTTATTTGCTGTATGGGATACAGCAGTCCTACTAGCCTAAAAAGATGCACGCTCCTGTGGGACTGAGTCCTGCATTATTTCAGGGAGGTGGCAGGGCAGACTGCACAGTCCACATGCTCCATCAATGCATTTTGCTGCCCAATTTCTTATCTTTCAGAGCCTAAAATGCCTGCTGCTGTCAGCGTGTTTGAACAAACTGCCAAATCCTCACTCTGTGTCACACTGCTGGCATCTGTTGCTTGTTCTGGCAATAAACCAGTTTATACTGTCATGATCCAACCCAACGGTTCTCCTGAGTCAGTGCAGGATGGCTCGGGAAGGCAGTTTCCTTTTCATAAGGTTTTTATTAAAAACAACATTGGAGAGTAGAGTTTCTGTGCTGAGATGGTGGAAACAGCTGGGGGATTGTTTTTTTTTCCAGCACACCATGCAGCAAGTATTTTATGTGCATTCTTCCTGCGGGGAATGGCCTTGATTCTTCTCTTCCTTCCACAGGTGTAAAAGAGGAGTCTTTTTAATGGAGTTACCCTGCTGTGAAGCAGGTGTAAGTGAGAGGAAAATCATGCCCCTTCTAAAAAGAATTGGCAAAGTTAAAATCTTTGGGAGCATGTTGGAGATTGCTGCTTCAGTAGGTACTTGAGGAATATTCTCTGTCAATGCAGACAGCAGGGCCGCTGGCAGTAGAAACCAAGTTTAAATAAAAACTTCCTCAGCTATTCAGTGAACAGCAAGGCTAGGGCAGGGCTAGGCTTGAAATACAAGGGCAGCCCCTGTGGGAATCTGCTTACCTCTGAGGGGAGCACTCAGCGCGACCAAGCAACCCTGATGAGAAACCAGGGATCCTGAGGCTTGTTTGAGCACCAAGTGGAATTTGAAAACAGGCAGCTCTGAACCTTCCAGCAAAGGAGAAATTATTTCAAAAGAATCAGTGTCATGAGTGACTCAGACTCGGTGCTTTGAATCGGAGCATCTTGTGGCATCTCATCATCTGAAATCTGTTGGGAGTTGAACTGTTTCATGCTTGATGTGTCCACAGCAGAGCCTTTAGCTGTGAGCCCTCAGAAGTACAGAGAAATGCAGCAGAGTCTTGCCTGGAAGTTGAGATCCAGAGGACTGGGAAAAGTTTGTTCAGAGCAAAATCAGTTTGTCATTCTCTCATCTGCTAGAATTCTAACTCAGGCGGATGACACGCTCCTGGTATTTCACCTTGTACCTCTATTTTTGGAAGTCTGGCCTCATTGCCTGCTAGGGAGAGAAGTGATTGGAAGCTATATAACTCCAGCCACTGAAGTACTAGGGTTTATCTGTAGCAAAGGAGAGAGAAGGCATCCAGCTGGGCCACAGGAAGCGTTCCACAAGCCCTGTGAATGTGTTATGAAAGCTGGAATGGTAACACTGAGACCTCAGGTAGGACTTGTGAGGGAAGCAGCTACTATACCTTGTGCACACTGTGCCTTTTGCTGGAGAAGCCTAATGGTCACCAGCTTCCCTGAGCTACAACCCCCAGCACCTTGCCATTATTAAACAGGACAGTGAACATTTAGAAACTGATCCTAAATTCTTGTCCACCTAGTGGTCCCACTCTTGGAGACCCAGCACTGGCAGATGTAATCAGACCAGAGCTGTGCTGATACAAAGCTGTGACATCAGAGGCGTTCATCCATCAGGCAATTGCCACACTGATTTCAGCAGTGAGGGTGTTTAACACCACCTCTGCAGTCCTGCCCGGTAGTGTACAGGCTTCCCACCCTGCAAACAGCTGGTGCACAAGCTCACTTGTCTTACCTCCAAACTTCAGTGTCCATTGTTCTTCCTTCTTCTTGGCAACACAGTCCCCTCCTACCTCCACCTCCTCTAGGGAGGGAACAGCATGATGTGATTAAAAGCAGAAGGCTGTATGGAAATATGGCTTTTCTGTAATAGCAGATACAAAGAAGAAAACCTACAGAGATGGTGTGACTGGCTCAGTTTCCTTAAGGTTTTGAGATTTTGGCTGATGACAGGTGTTGAGTTAAATCACTTTGGCCGTGTTTTATAGTCATTATAAAAACACCCCAAAGATAAAATGTGAGACACCATAAGCCATTTTCAGAATTTCCCCTTCCTTGGTATTACTGCAAAATTTTAATTCTCTTGCTCTGCACTTTGCACTGGTCTTTGGATGTTAAGTCTGAGACCTTAAGCTAAGGATCGTGCTCTAATTTGACATCACTGTTGAATTGTATTACAGCTCCCTTGGCACTTTTAGCAAATGTTGAAATCTTCTTCTAAAAGCTGCCCTGGCTGTTGGGACAGCAGAGCTCTCTGCTTTGGCCATGGCTCTTTTGAGCATCATTCACTGCACCCACCCCTGCCCTAGGAGACCATGCAATCAAAGCAACATTCTTCAAAGTCAGCCTTCCCTGCAGATGTACACATGCAATTAGTAACCTCCCTGCACTTTTGGCATCAACCCTTCCTTCCCTTTGAAAACACCTCAAGTCCCTGTGATCTTTATTGTCCATCTGAGGCCCAGAGAATGGTAGAGTCAAAAGAAATGTGAAAATAGTCTGGCTTTTCCTAAGTGGACCTAATGCAGTGAAGATCTGTGGGACTTTGAAGATGAGGAATTTCTCACCAGAGGATGTTAAGCTGCCAGAGTTTATATGGGTCCAAAAGAGACTGGACCCAGAGGCAGCTCCCAAGAAGGACCTGTGCTCCTCCTTGGTGCTGACACCCCTTCCTTCTGGCTGATGGGTGGGCTGGGCTGATGCCCATCTTGCAGACACAAAACTGCTGCATGTACCCATCTCCTGTGTCTCTGCCCATCTGAGGGTCAAGTACATTTCTGCAGAAGGGTGAGATGAGCAGGCAGGTGCACAAATATATAAAGCTGGTGCATGTCAAAGCTACAGCACTTGCTTTCTGGAAGCCACAGGCAGATGTTACAGCAAAAGTGTGCCTGTCTGCTTCCATTCATTTGAATTTTGCCTGGCTGTTTTTGGAAGGCCCTGAAAGGGCTCTAACTTTGTACTGTGTTATGCATGTTCAATAATGCATTTCCTGCTCACAATGTTTAAATGGTTATCTTCATTGTTATTTATTAAAACATCTTCAAGAATGTCTGGACATTCATGGCTCTGCATCTCAAATGATTCATTAAAACACCCACTTTCCTTGTCAGAGACTGCACTCTTGCATTATGTTTTGATCTCCACCACTGAGTGAGTGAAAGGCTCGTGTCAGATGGGATAAAATCTTTATCTGACTGCACATCCACAGGACAGAGGTGTCTGTGCAGTTTCTTTCAGATGGAGGTGAGCACAGACGTTCAGTTCTCTGCTCTAGGTTACAGTGAGTCAGCCCTCCCCTCCTGCTAACCCCTGCTAGCAAGATGCTGGGCTGCACCTGCCCTGCCTGTCTCTGCTGCATGGCTTAGGAATTTAGGTGTCATGCCTTGATAAACCATCTACGCCGCTTCTGGATTAGAGCTGGCTGGTGCCAAGCTCACAACACAGGCAGACAAAGCTGGCTGGCAGTCTGCTCTGCTACCTGCGATAATCATGATGGAAAGCTCCTGGAAGTGTGAAGATGATATTTGCAAGCCCAGGGAAAGCGTTCTGTCTTCAGTCATCCGTCCCCTCTGTCTGGCACTTGGAGAGAGCATCTGGAGTACCAGGTCCAGTTCAGGACTTCCTGGGAAGAGATACCAACAAAATGGAATGGGCCAAGAGGGGGATGTTGGGAAGGATGAAAGTTTGACAAGAAAGTCTCACAGATATGTATGCTTAGCAGAAAGATTTTTGAATGTAGAATCTGAAGAAGGAATAGAGATGGAAGCAAGTTTTGATATAGAAGAAAATAATTGCTGAGCCAGTCTTACTGGATAACCAAGGAGGCAAAGGGTACATTAGTTAGCAGGTGTTTTTATGACTCACAGCAAAGGATAAACCCACCTCAAACAAGATGTTTTTACCAATCAGAAAGATAGCACAGGCAAACAAGCCTGACAATGTTGCAAGTAGAAAAAAGGTCTCAGAATTTTACACTGCAAGAAAACTGAAAAACAACTTCTAGCTTAAACTGTAGTGTACTAACTTTTAGTGATTGGACAATAGTAACATGAATACGGAGATTAGAGTAGTTATGATAGGCTATAGATAAAGGTTAAGGTATAGATTGGTTCTACTGTATTAAGATGCTCAGCAAAGAAAAGTATATAATGCATTTGTAACTTAAACTAGGTGTTTCCAGGCCTGCCTGCAGATGCAGCTGACAGCTGTAGACACAGGCTCTGTCGCCCACGACCCCGGACTGCTCTAACACCTTGGATGTAATAAACTGCATTTGGAAGAGCCGCCTGGAGTCACACATCTCTCATTACAGCTCTTACAGGGGGACCTGCTGGGGGCTGGAGCACCTGGCATGTGAGGAGAGTCTGGAGATTTGGGGCTCTTTGCTATCTTCTGCTGTGTAAAAAGCCATTGCAAATAGGATGCCAAGTTGTTCTCAGAGATACATAGCAAAGGATGAGGGACAAAAATAGCTCCCAGGAAAACTTTGATCAGATAAAAAGGGGAAAAAAATCTTCCCTGTGAGAGTGGTCTCAGCACTGAAAGAGGTACCTGGAGAGTCTGTAGGATCTCTGTCCTGAAGATACTCACAGAAAGCTGGACTAGATGACTTCAGAGGTCTTCACCGTGAATTCTTATCTTTTTCACTTATTGGTGTCAACATTTTATAACCAGCTCTTCTCATAACAGTCTTCTTTTAACCTCTCAACAGAGCCTGTTTCTTAAGCTATACTTCTTTTTGCCTCCTGTCACCCTTACAAAAAACACAGTCAAGGAAGGTGTTCCTTCCTTTCCAGTGCCCAGACTTGCTGGCAGCCTTCCCTACCTAAGTGTTGGTCTTCCAGACTCCACCTTGCTCTCTTGCAGGTAAGACCACCCTCACCTCAGCCAGGTGTCCCAGAAGGAGCTTTGCAGGTCTGGGAATCAGGTCACAATGTTCCCTAAAGTCTCTGGAGGAGCAGCAGTGCCACCAGATTTGGGCTTGTTCCCGCTATCCTCCAATTCAAGAGCAAGATCACCACACAAAGCTAGTGGGAGCTGGGTCTGAAAGAAGCAAAAAGAAGCATCTCTTCCCAAAAGAGATAATTACTCTCCCTGGCTCTGCTGAAGGAGGTTATGATAAAGGTTCCACTGAATCCAAAAGAGGAAAGCCCACAGCTAATTACTAGGCATGAAAAAACTGCCTCTGTTTCAGCAAGTCTCTGTGTTGAAGCTGCATGGAAAGGAAAGGGATTAGGAGCAAGTTTTAGTGTATGTTTGTCCTGCTCTGCCCTGGCCCCTGGCCCCTGACTGGATCTTGGAATCCTGTGGGATACCATACAGATGTTCTTGTAGGGGGGGTGGCATTTTCCTCATTGCAAAATTGACTCTATTGCAAAATGGCAAATAAAACCCTTCTGTCTTTTGTCACGCAATTAGCTAAGACAACAAGCAACCTGGGCTTCTGTGTTTCTTGGGAGAGTGTGCTGCTTCCACCAGCAGCTGTGCAGTCTCTGGATCTTAACCTGGTCTACTGAGATTTTTCAGGGATGTAACATTTGACCATAGCTGTGCAAATAAGCACTGTTTTTGCTTGCTACAGGAACAGCAGCATTGAAAAAAACCCAACAAAACAAGCCCACAACCGGGGGTCATTGGGAAATTCATTATTTTTCCTTTTCCTGCTGAAATGAAAAGCAGAAAAATCATCTTGTGTTGAGTAAATTACTCAGTTTGAAAGCAAATGTTCTGCTTAGGGATATATAAAAAAAGGTCTAATGGGCTATTAGAAATCTGTAAAAATAAATGGCTATTTCAAGAAGCTAAACCAGCTAATTCAGAAAATATTGAATTGGAGCCTTTGAACTTCTCAGTTTTCTTCCCCTAAGTTGAAATAATTCCCTGATTTTTGCAGCCGTGCATGACTTGGTTTGGTCACTGCAAAGCAGAATCTTTCAGTGAGAAACAGTGACCCTGAAAGTTGTCTCCTTCTCCTCCTCAGGATCACCCCTAAAATGTCCTCCTGCTCCTGCCACACTGATTTTCAATTGCTGCAGCTTCACTGCTGTCCCTGCCACTAATCAGCTCTCTGGCACATCCCTGAGACACTGCTTCCCTGGTGAAGGTCCTCTAAAAATAAGCTATTACAGTGTTGTCTGCCTCATTTCAGCCTTTTCCTCCTCAAGGGTCTTTATCTTTATTTTTCCTGAAGTGACTGGGTGGCTTTAGGTGTGCTTTCAGCTGGACAGCACACGGCATTTATCATGGTCCCTTCTTTTCTGCTTGACATGGAAAGTGCAAAAAAGGCAAAAGCAGCAAAGGTTGCAAAACTTTTGTGGAGACCTGTGTTGTTTAGGAGGGGTGATAGTGAGTACTAGGACCATCATCTGGCTGAAGGTCCTAGGATGCCACAATGCTTGTGCTTGTCCAGTGTGGATCCCCATAGCCAGGTTCAGCTGCTTTAAGAGAGGACAAGTGGATGCTAAGCATTTGTTTTGAATCTTGCAGTGCTAGGTGGATATGGAGCAGTGGGGGGCATGGAGCTGTGGATTTGGAGGGACACTCAACAGAGGAACATTTCAAGCACGGGCAGGACTTCTGGGTATGTCCACGCCATCATGGTAGCTCAGGGCTTTACTCTGCATGCCAGCCCAAGCTCCCTGGTTGTACCTTATCCTTGAAGCCTGCTGCTGGTTGGCATGGACACAGCCAGCTGGAGCCCATGAAGTGGTGAAGGTGGGTCCTGCTTGGCAGGCATGGGGAGGTGAGCTGGGGCAGAGTGAGATCTTGCATGCTCTGCTGCAGATGGGTTGCATGGCCTCAGGAAAGTGATTTCTTCCACTGTCTCCATCCCCTGGAGTGGCACAGGGAGGGTAATCTGTTTCCAGGGGGCTGTGAGTGAGGCTGAATTCATTAGTGTCCACAGGCAGTCCAGAGGTGGCTGTGGGAAAGGCTCTGGGGAGGGCATGATGGTGATTAGTCCCTTGTGAATGCCCCCATGGTCACAGGGATCCAGGCACTTACTAAACCCCGTTTCAGGCAAGCAGAGTTCCTTTTCTCAGCTGCTCTTCCTTCTCAGCCCCTCTCACTTCCCAGAGATGAATGCAAATTTAACACATTTATCACACACCGTCTGAAAAAACAGAGAGCGATCAGTTTAGAACAGGTTGTATTTGCAAATATCTGAGCCCAAAATAACACAAACAAGCAGTCTCATGACAACTCCATGGCTGCTTTTCACTGAGGTGCAGTGTGCCTCTTGCTTTGCTTTTCACTGTCCTCTGGCAGGGAATGCAATACATTTCCACACTCAAGTCTCCTGTTCATCCAGCAAAAGCTTTTTAAGGGGCAACAAATAGGATCTCAGCCAGTGACCCATGCCCACTGCTGGCTGCCTGCTGCAGGATGCTTCCCAGGGTGGTTTTCTCTGTGCAGCTGGGATGTCCTTGGTGCTCTGATCCTCAGGTGAGGTTTTTGTCCACAATGGATTCCTGATCTGAACTGGGAGAAGCTGGGAGTAGCTGCCTTTCCAGGCTGGGAGACACTTACTCCTCTGCAGTAAAAAGCAGAACCTGATTTTACCCACATTTCCCATCAACAAACAGAAAATGTGGTGGTCCTGGTGGCAAAGGCCCTACCTCTGTGAAGGCATACATTGCAAGAATAGCTCCTGTTCCAATATGGCACTGCTAGTACATCTAGCCACATCCTCCAGAGATTCTAGTAGTGATGAGGAGCAGCCTGAGCTGCCGTGGTCCTCAGAGCTCCCAGCCAATGCTCTCAAGGGGCTCTGCTTCCTAACATATGTTGTGGTGGGGTTTGTTTTCTACTTTTGCTGTGGTGTGGGCCGCTCCCATGGGGCTGAGGTCTGGAGAGGTATCTGCAGTGGAAGAGACTCTGTGTATGGAGATCTTGGAACATCGGTGTGAGGGAAGGCAGTGACTTAGGAGGGGAGGAGACCTGTGGGGTGATGGGACAGTCTGTTACTCCGTTCCCTGCTGTCACTGACATGTGCAGAGACCTGGCACTGGAAGTGTCACTCTCAGGGGGTTGTTTGTACAGATGGGAGTGACTGGAGGTGCAGTGACATGTGGGAAGAGCTGTTTATTTTTAATCTATGCCAAGTTCTCAGAACCAACTCCCTTCACTATGCTTCTTTCTCAGCTCTCCTCTCATCCCACCCTTCCTCTTGTCACTGTCAGAGGCTCACAAGGATGATGGATGAAAGGCCTTAAAAGCACCTGGTTTCACATTTCATCACTGTCACATAACTTGCTTTCCTCTGCCTGAAATCACTCCTGCTGCCAGAAATGCCCTTGGCATCCCAAGGTGTTTTCCCTTGCTGGTGCCCAGCCATCCCCTGCCAGGGATGGCCTACTGGAGTCAGGTGTCTCTGTGGTTTTGCAGAGCCCCTGGATGCCTTGAGAGGAAGGATTCATCACAGCCCTCTGCTCCTGGCAGCTGGAGACAACAGCATTATTTTGATCGTGGGAAGAAGGGAAGATTTGAAGTTGGCAGGATTGTCCAGGCAGAGGTGACTGAATAGCTCTGATGGGGGAGGGAAGCGAGCTGGGATGGGAAACCTTGGTGGTCCAGGGACATATGGGAATGCCTTTGGGACTCTCTGTGCTTGTGTAGCCCAGCCTCCTGCTAGTTGTGTGCTGGGTAGCTCTGCTCTGCCCCAGGGAGGTGCAGTGGGCATGACAGTGCTTCAGGTGCAGTGGGCACGACAGTGACTCCTTTGGGGGTCAGCACTGGGTGTCTGGGGTACTCTGTGGCAACAAAGAGGGTTCCTGCCATAGGCAGGAGCACCCTTGATGTGGGGAGCAGAGGAAAGCAAGTCCCAGAAGGACTGCAGTGCTAATGCCCTGATGCCCATGGATAACCACACTGTGTCTCCATGTCATCTCTCAGTGGCTGGGCACGGCAAGACCTCAGCCTATATCCCCTGTGCTGGCAGGCTCATGTGCAGAGCATGCCTGCCAGACAGTCCTGATCCTCAGGATGGATCTGGGCAGGGACAAGGTAGAAAACATTTATCCGGTTGCTTCTCAAATTTCCTCCATTTGCAGTGCAAGCAGGTGAAAAGCAGGCACCCCCACCCCGGCCCTTGCAGGCAGCTGTGATTGAATGCCTAAGGAAGGGAGGGAAGGGAAGGAGAGGAGGACAAGAAAAGAAATGATTGAATAAAAAAACCCTAAAGTAAAATAAGAATCAGTGTGAAGCGAGAGAAGACATTGTAAATCAAATTCTGCAAAAGGAGGCAAGAGCAAACATTTCAGCCAGGTCTAAGCCACCACCAGTTATTTATTCAGATAACATATTATTAGTGAGGAGAGACACTCACATCTGATATATCTCTCCCAGTGCCAGAGAAATATGAAAAGGCAGCTGGCTCTGCTCCTATCAGAACCATTCCAGATGTTTTCAGCTGGTGTCAGATGTGCTGCTTGGCATGACAAAGCAAAGGGGGGAGAAAGCAGAGAGAAAGAAGGGAAAATAAATGTCATATTTTTTTAAACACAGAAGTAAAATAAATCATGGCTTCACATATTAAATGTTTCCCCTGGCAGCTCCTGGTGTAGTTGTCATTAACAGCTGAAACAGCAAGGGAGATAGCAGAACACAAGGCTTCTATTTACCATTGTTAATCAAGCACTAATTGGTAGTTTAGACATTCTAAAATTATTGTGGGGAACATTTCAAAAGTGTCAAGAACCCAAGATCCATTCTCAGAAGTGTCACCCAAATCTGATTTCCACATCTGAGTCATTAAAATGCTTTTGAAAATTTTTAACTTAGCAGTCACAGCTGACACTGGAGCATAAATTCTGGTGCCATGCACTGCAGCACAGAGCAGTGGTTGTGCCCCAAAGATTTTGATGAACGTGCAGGAGGAAACTCAGCCACCCTGTTCTACATCTGAGGGATTAAGTTATGCAGGGATTAAGGGTGGGATCTGCTTTACTGGGTAGTCCTGGAAACCACCCAGGCTGGTGCGTGTGCACAAGCCAGCAGTGCCACCCCACCGGCCCTCGCAGCACGCCTCTCATGTGGCACCTGCTGGTGCCTGCTGGCACCTCTGGGCTCCTGCCAGGCTTCAGACACTAATGTCGTGTTTTGGTGATCAACCATGTCTGCTGTGGACCCATAGGGACTCTCAGGTGATGAGCAGGGAAGGTGTTGAGTGAGGTAATGCTTCAGCTGTGGGGATCTGCTTGTGTGTGGTTAACACTGTCTCTGGGAAAGGAGGCTGGAAGCTGTTACAAGACCTCAGTTTTGCCTTCAGTCGTGAGAAAGAAGGAGTAAGCTGCAAATGGAGCATCGAAGATAAACAGAAGCACTGTTGAGGAGAGGCAAACATGGAGCTGGGATGCAGCTGGAGACAGTTACCATAGTTACTCTCCATCCCTGCAAGGAGGGAGGCTCAGGCAGCTGCCCACTGCTTTGGCACACAGAGCAGAGGTGTCTCCCAGAGCCCAGAGGTGCTGCTGGCAGTGGGAGTCAGCTGAGGGGGACATCGGTCAGCTTGTCCTGAGCCTAACCCCTTACCTGTGCTGACCTGGGCAAGGGAAATGTCCCAGGTACCCCATAGCTCACAGCCTTGGGGTGGTGGAGCACAGCTGGGCAGGGATTTGCTAAAGGATGGGCAAAGCTGCAAGAGTGCAAAGAGCATCCAGAAGTTGGTTGTAGACTTAGCTGGGATGCTTGTGTAGATATGGGCCTGGGAAACTGAGGGGGAAAGAGGGCTTTCCTTGAGAACCCTCATTGGGATCAGGTCAGGGTTTGCGGGATAATTGCAGGACATCTCCCAGTCCCATTGGGGGATTGAGTTTAGATCTCTTCAGGGCTATTGGAAGAGGTGCATGCAGGATGGTTATGCAGATTGATGATTGAGATGCATGGAGATGATTATGCAGCCCCAACTCAAGCTATGCTTTGGGCTGTCAATGGAATGACATGACGTGGAGCACACTTTACTTGTATTCAGTAAATGAATACAAGTAAATGAATACAAGTAAATGAGCCTGAACCCCAGAAAAGCCAGCTAGAAGTTTGAGTCATGCTACTAGGTGACTACAGAGAAAGAGTAGTAATTTTTCCCCATCAAGAAAAAGCCTTTTAATCACATCAGCTGATGTGCAGTGACACCTCATTAACCACTAGCTGGCTTTTTCTCTTAGAAAAAGTAAAGACAGAGATGCACATGCAAGAGATAAGCAGCCTACAAAATGAACCACAGGGCCCTGGAAGGCTCCTGCTCAGCTCCAGCCTACCAGTGGCCATCCACAGCATGTCAGCCGGGGCTTGTCTCCTGATGGACAGCCCCAGCATCAGCCAGACCTGCTTATTCTGCCTGCCAGCAGTCCCACTGCTGCTTCCCTTGGGTGCAGAGCTCACCTTGGAGTGGGATGTGCTCAGTGCTTCGGTGCAACAGAGATGTGTTTTAAAGCCAGAGGTCTGCAGATACAGCGAGCTGATGCAGAGGTGGCAAGAGAAGTTGCCAATGGAAGGTGGTGCCAGGCTGCTCTGTCCCCTGGGAAGAGGTCAGCATGGCACACAGGTTCGCAAGGCTCAGCCCACACCAGAGGACGTAGCTGGGAGCTGGATACTGGCTGATTGGGACTGTAACCATGGCAGCAGCAGCTTCTGCATTGCAACATGGCTTGGGGACCAAAAAAAAAAAAAAAAAAAAAAGACCAAAATATAAACAGAAAAACAATTAGAAAGTCTAATAATTATGTAAGCTTGGTGGCAGATCAGGTTTGCTAAATGCCTTCTACCCAGGCAGGGCCCACCCCTGGGCACCAGCTGAAGATGTGATTTCTAGAGGAAGCCAAGCATGTGCTCTGGGAAATCAGGTTGTGAGTGTTCAGCTGGTGCCAGGGAAGGGGCTCTGCCTGCTTCTGTGCTCCTGCAAGCTCTCATTACTCTATCAGGGAGCATCGTGGGCAAAGACATGGGTACCAGCACCCTTACTGTGCACTTAATAAAGTGCCTGAAGTTCCTCTACGTATTTTTATTAAAAAAATGTCAGTGCCTCAGCAAAAGGCAGGAGGGAATGACTAAATTGCTGTTAAGTGACATGTTCAGACACCAAATCAAGCAGAGTGCAACATTTTTAAATTAGTTTTTGACAGTCTTTTCCCCAGCATCTCACCAGGCTGCAGCTTCTGGGAAGATGTGTCCAGCTCCTCTCCTGTTCCCAAAGCACAGAGGTACAACTCAATCCTGTTCCTCGACTGGGACCTGCAGTACCAGTTTCTCCTTTTGTGGAGGTGAGATGACCTCAGTGCCTTATGGACCCCATGCTGCTGGAGTCTTAGGTACCTGGTGAGAGCTGGGACAAGCATAGTGGGTGCATCAACACGTGTTGGAGCTGCTCTGGGCTTCTCCAGCTCATGTGAGTGCACAAGCTGCTGTGTGGGTGACCTGTGACTGCTTCACACCATCGTGGATCTCATGCCAGGGTGATGGACTCTCTCTGAGGCTCTGTCTCCAAGGAGCTGGCTGTGATGACCATGCCAGACTCCCCTGAGTAAGAGACTCAATGATGATCCCAAATTTCATGGCTCTTCAGTATGAGACTCTCCCACTGCCAAAAGCAGCTTTTGGTCCATGCCAGCCCAGCCCATGCCCAGCTGCCCATCCCTTGCCCCAGCCACATTTTGCCATGTCCCTGCTCTCCTGTATGGCAGCAGAGGGTGGGATGATGGATAAGGTATTGCTAGGGAGGATATAGGTGTGCTGGACTCTCAGCAGTGCTGTAAGCAAATTGAGCTGTGTGTGTGGAGAGGCAGACTTGCTCGTGTTGCTCAGCACTAGAGAACACCCCCCTACCATCCTCTCCCCAGCAGAGGGGTCAGGGATTCAGCCCAAAATTCCTGAGCTCAGTTTGATTCAGCTTGTCTGGAATTTTCATGTAGGGGATTTAGATTGCAAAAGAAGGGCTTTGCAAGTAGGAATCAGGGTTAGGAGCCTCATTAGCAGTTACAGAGAAGAGAGCAGTGACAGAGTGGCGAAGGGCAGAGGAATGAAGAGAAGTTTGGGAAGAAACTGTGGACTTGTGCAAAGCACTGGATGCCTTCAGGGTCCCTCCTTTCCCAGACCAACATGCTGCAGGGGTTCTGTTGATGCTGTGAAAAGTAGGAGTTGTGAGCAAGGGGCTGTGCTACTTTAGCATATGCATGCCAGGTAATGTGCTCGTGGATACCAAGGAAAAGCTGATGCAAATTCAGGGATATGCTAATGCAAACTCAGGGATAGGCATGTACTTGCTCAGCCAGGAGCCAACATGCACATCCTCGGTTCCTGTATCTCAGCATATGCGCAGCCATGGTACCTCTCCTGCAGTGGCACAGCGGGACAAGGGGCACGTGCCAGCTTTGTGGCACACACACCTTCATCCCTGGCAAGCAGTCCTTGAGTTTAAACCTCCTAAAAGCATCACGAGATTTCTCTGAGATTTTTCTCAGAGCTCTTGGGCTGTGTTTCTGGGTGCAGGAAGCTCATATGTAAAACTCAAATACTCACCTGCAGTGCACCTCTTGAAAACCTCTTGGGTCAGAGGTGTGAAGACAGTCCATGGAGTGAACAGAGGGGGAAAGCTGTCGTCTTCGATGGGCAGGGCACTGTGAAGAAAGGAAGAGTTTCCTGTCTGACACCCGCTTGTTTCTCCGATCCATTGCTTCTCTTATGGACTATTAAAAATTAACCAAATCATGTTCATCATTAACATGCGTTGCCTTTGTTCTCCAGGCTCCCAGTACCCATTTGTAGGGCTTTTGTTATGTATTTTTCAGCACTTTGTCTCTTTAATTGCTCACTTCTCTCTGATGTGCTGGACTGTGGTTTGCAAGTCAGCTGGAGGGAACAGAGGGGCATTTTTATTGCTCCAGACTGGATGCCAGTGAAAGGAAAGGCTCGGCAAGCCCCAGCTATAGCAGCCAAAGCTGCTATAGACCCCGCAGTCTCTGGCACCTATGCACCAGGGGCTCCTTGCTTCCAGGCAGGCAGGCACGCAGACAGCTCTGGAGTCTTTAATCCATTACCGGGGAGAGGCAAGGAGGCTTTTCTGAAGCTTAGGCTGCCTTTGCTCCTTTTTACCACTTTCCTCCCAGACACAGTCCTGCTGCTTTTCTCACTCTCTGCTCTCAAATGATGTAGCTGATTTTGGCACCCTGAAGTGCAGTGCGGGGCTGGCTGTAGTTCTCTGGTGCTGGATGCCCTGGGCTCTGCTGCTGGCTGCACTGCAGGGGCTTGCATGGCTCTGGAGATACCTCCAGCCAGGACCAGGCTGGAGGTATCCCCACAAGCCCTTCCTGATATTAGCCCCTTCTTCTGAACTTAAGTGCTGCCTTCACTGGAGTTTATCTGGGCCAAGCAGGCCTCCTAACCACTTGTATGGTCTGAATCCTCATAAAAAAAATGGATGCAGCCTGGTAATCCCACCAGCTGGGCTGAGACTGAGCAAATGCCAGCAGGAGGTGTAAGCTTCTGCCCTACTCTTGAGGCAGTGGTGTGGGCATCACCATTGCTAAAGGGAGGTGGGCATGCAAGACCATGGTGATCATGACTGCTGAGATGCCTGCTCCTGCTGAGGGCTCCAGAGAGAAGGGTGAAACCAGGGAGTGAGCTCAGTAGTAGGCACATAGGCTGCTCTTGTTGTCAGGAGAGCTTTCTCCTTTGCTGACCTGGGAGGAAGCCAGGAAAAGAGATTATAGGATAGGGTACTATAGCTGAGTCTCCTGGGGCACTCTGTCACTTGAAGCTACCAGTCATCCTGGCAGTCAGCTGGAGAGCACAAAGAGATGGGTCAGCTGTTGGATGCTCATGCAGAGTGAGTCAGTCTCCTCTGCCCACAGCTCCCCAGTGGGATGCTGAGCAGAGCTGACAGGCAAAAGCGAAACATCTGCTTCAAGCCCTTGTTCTTTTTAAGCTCAGAAATTCTCAAACCAAGAGCTCACCTCGTGGAGCAGAAGTGCCTAAAGAAGAGGTACCAGGACCTGGAGTCTCTGGTTCGGGAACAGGGATATGTTTGGCACTGAATCCTTCACTTTTGCAACTTGGTAGGGAAGAAAGGCTTGGTTTCCCTTTGGGTATGGACAATTAAGACTAAGGCTGGGACTTATCACTTTGATCAACAAAAAAAGTCTAGACAGCATGTCTGCAGTTCAACAAACCATGCTATTAGGAAAGGTAAAGATAATAAAAAGTTTCTTGTGCCCTGAACCTCTGTGTAATACCCTAAATGGAGGAAGACTTTGGTCTCAACTACCCTGGTTGGCCTCCTAATATTTCCTATCAGAAAGGTTGTAGATCCCCAAATCACTGATATGTAAAAGCACATCAGAAGGACTCAAGTCCTTCTGAAAATGATGTAAATATTTTTCTTGGCTTCATCAGTCTTTGGATCAGGACTGGACTCATTGTGGTCTCTGCATGGCCACTGTGATAAAAATACCCAGCTGCAGGGGTGATGGTAGGAAGTGTTAGAAGGGGAAAGGTTGGTGTCAGCACTCCCTCTAAGAGCTTTAATGCCCAACATGTTGAAATTTAATAATTAAGGAGTTACTTTCAATTTTTCTTTTTCTTTTTTTTTTTTTTTTTAATAGTCTGACAGCATGAACTAAGCCATTCAATAATTAATTGATAAAGTTGAACTGCACATGCCAGCAGCCGAGCTGAGGGTGTGGGCTCAGTCTTTGCAGACAAATGAAGTGAGAAGTAATTGCTTCATGAAGAAAAGGACGATATTAACATAAGATTTGTCAGGTCCCTCATAGGAATTCATCATAGTGGGTCTGAACTTCAAATGGGATTTGTGCTGCTAATTAATCACTAATTAACACTCTAAATTAGCCCAAACATGAGGGCGGGAGGGAGCTGGGGCAATTCTAGACAACAACAAGAGGAGGGAGAGAGAGAGAGAGAAATCTTTTCTTTGTATAGGGGATGATTCAGAGGGAATAAGGAGGAGACAAATATGGACTGCTCATTCTGGACAACATATGCACATGTGTGTTTGCCATTGGGAGGGATCTAGCAACACTGAAAACCACAGGGATGATCCCAGTGTCTGGATGGAGACTCAGTTCTTAGGAAAGGAATTTCAGTTCCCCTCCTGGCTGACACCAGTCTCCTTCCTTCTCAGGATATGTCTGCTGTTGCAGATGTTGCGTCT
Source organism: Onychostruthus taczanowskii (assembly GCF_017590055.1). NCBI lineage: Eukaryota > Metazoa > Chordata > Aves > Passeriformes > Passeridae > Onychostruthus > Onychostruthus taczanowskii. Next base: position 11,606,749 of record NW_024499351.1, read on the forward strand.
TTTCTGTCTGGGTGAGATTAGCAATTCAGCCTGACTCTGGTGCTCTGCTGCCTGAGCCTCTCTCCACGTGAGCGAGCCTGTGGAAAGAACAAGGTGCCACAGGGAGGGGAGGCACCTCTCCAGTGCAGGCTCAATGTGGCTCTGAAGTGCTGCTGTAATATGGGAGATAACAAATCCTCCCAGCTGCCACCTACAAATGGCAGCTCTACCTACAAGAGGATGTGACACCTCAAAGTTGCAGCAATAATTAAAATCTGTCTCACCAGGCTGTCTGTCTCTCTGTCTGTATGTATGTGGTGTGTGACTTGAGTCTCTTCTAAGTACTTGTTACCACGTGGGACAGCTCCACGGGGAGAGACAGTGAGGGCTCGGGCAGTGTGCCTGAACCTGGCAGCTGGGTACTAACTAAACTTGGGTTGCACTCTTCCCCTCCATGTACTCTGATTCCCCAGCTATTCCCAACTATTAGAGGAGTGTCACCTTTCCTGTGATTTTTTCTTTTTTTTTTTTTCATTTATGAGAAAGCTCAAAAGCCTATTTCAACATGATAAACCCACTGAAACCTTGAAAAATGTTTCTAAGAGTACAACTTTCTCCTTCCATCTCCCAGTTTATTCCCAGGACAACAGATTAGCAGCATTTAGAGCTACAAAGGATCACTGGTTTAATCAATAGATTAAAAAAGATCACAACTGTTAGTGCCAGACTTTGATTTTTACACTGCCACTACATTTTACATGGCTGCTTCCCCCTTTTGTGGCATTTTATAGCACTCAGGATACCTCTGTGTTACCTCAGTCCAATTTATGCCCTAATTTTATGCTATTCATCTATTCCTTTGCTGTCCCTCATCTCAGATCTTCCTGGATCCATGTCCTGCTGTAGTTCCATCACTCACAGGTGGGAAGCAGTCCCACGAGAGGCTGGCAGTGTTTGTGTGACATTTCCAAGGCAATGCAAGGGCAGTCTCTGTACTGCCTGCTTTTCACTGCAGGACTAGCAACTCCTAATTTTGGCTCGAGGCTGACCAGAGACATGTGATTTGTGTCCCCAGACACTACAGCAGAGTCCTGAGCTAAACCTCTTCCCCTTGAATGTGATGATGTGGACAGAGTGCCAGCCAGGCTCTGAGCACCTGAGCAGGCTGCCAGAGATGGGACTGCCAGGAATGGGGTCACTTCCAGTGAAGAAAATGTATTTCTCTCCTCTCCACTTTTTCCTGTTTACAGCAGCTGAACTGCTTACTCCCTCCCCACCCTACATGTTTTTGATCTTTGTCTTGCCCATGGTGACAACTCTGAAGCACTCTTAGGAAGGACAAAGGCGCAGGCTTCAGGCGAAACGTGCTGCTGTCAGCTGCTGCTGCTGCAGAAAGGGCAGTGGCCAGAAGTGCCTCATGTTTGCAAAGAAAAATAAATGGATATAACGAACGAACTTGTTTCCTCAGAAAGTCAGCTATAAAGGTCCCCTGAACTTGTGTAATCATTTTGTTGCCCGAATGTGACTAGATATGTGAGTAGATGGATTGAGGTGCTGCAGCAGGACAGACTACAGATAGAAATGAAGGCACTGACAAATTACAGTGTTTCTTTGGTGTGGTTTATTCCAGAGACCTCGCTGCAGCTTCTAGGGAAGGAGTTACTCTTGAGGGAATGCAGCAGGTTTTCTAAAGTCTCAGGAGGTAAAACCTTCCATAAAAATGCTATATTGGCTTCCAGCCAAAACCCCTCTAAGGAGTGTCTCAGTATCTTTTGGGCTTTGGGTTATTAATGGATTGTATGCACAAACATACCCCTTCCTTTTGTCATATACCCTGGAACAGAAAATTTAGACATCAGCTGTTTTTATGACTTTTGGAAATTTTGAAAGATAGAAAAACATAGGCAACTTCATTGAAGAGAGCTACAAGTCCATTTTCTGACTTCCTGGTACAAGTCCCTGGATGAGTTTTCTGTAGTTCTGCTACACATGAATGGCAATTTCTATCCAAACCTTAAATTAATTTGCATTGTGGCTCTCTACTCCATTATATTTACGGATGGCAAAATGAAAATTCCACACATGAGGTCTCCAGCTCTGTATTTCTGTCTCTGGAGGATCAGTTTTCATGGCATCCCCTTGGACATTGCTGATCTAGTAGAAAGCTCCCCACAAGATTTTGTTTTCTGCTGATCATCAAAACTTCTTCTTCACCAGATTTTCTCTTTGGCTTTTGGGGTGAGTTGGGAATCTTAATAGCATTTGAGCACCATCTGTAAGCCCAGAACAGTTATGTCATCTGATAAAACACTTGTTAGTCTTCTGTCTTAGCTACAGAATGATTTCTGCATTGGCTTGTGTTTGCTTTAGTGATGATGTGAGTTATCCCCTGTTTCCCATGCATGAATAATCAGACATTGGTTTGAGGGGGGCTCCTGCAAACACTGCAGTTTTTGAGACAGTTCTCAGGATTCTATGAGGTCAACATCTCACTTGTACCTTGATGAGAACACTGAGGCCCTTTGTCCAGAAAACACCAGGGGAATCTGGATGATTGTCAGCTATCAGTGCTATAACTTCAGGAGAAAGTTTCTCTCTAAAGCTGATCTGGGATGCACAAATCAGTACTGATCCAAAGGGTAACCTCATGGCAGACTAGAAATACCTGTTATTGGATCCCCAGAAATACAGATACCTGTGGCTTCTGGATTCTCTTGGAAGGTTTCCTGTCCCAAAGCCAGCCAAGGACTTAGGTGAGGGTGTGAGCATTGCCTCAGTGTGTACACATGGTCCAGAGGATAGTGCAAGCTTCCTTCTTCAGTGAGAACAGCAAGTAGATGCAACCTTGGAGAAAAGATCAACTCCATTTACTTCCACAGCAGGATTTTTAAGACAGAAGAGCCAGAGGACAGGCTCTGCTCTGTGAAATTCTTTTGGAATTGTGTCTTGCCACAGTAATGAAGGTGGGTGCAAGCTAGGAAGAAATGCTTGGATAAAATGGCTCTGCTTTTGCTGTGTGCTGGCTATATGGCAACTGGTGGAGGAAAGAATGACACAACTGTGGATATTCCTGTCCCTTCAGGTGGGATTTCTGCTCTTTGCCACGTGCTGTGTCCTGCAGCATTTGAGAAAAATGTATGAGGGTGAAGGTCTCTGATGCCTTTGGACCAAACAGATTTCAGCCAAACTGAGGCCCATTGCAACTAGAAAAGACTGCAGATTAGGAGGTGGGGCTGTGCTGGCTAGCAGGGACTCTGCTCCCATGTCTTTCACACCCTGGAATGTTTCCCTGGTCTCACAGACAACAGTTTCAAGACATCTCCCAAATCCTGAACCTTTTTCACTTTAAATGGTACAAATCAGATTTCCACTTTCCTAGCAACTTGAAGGCTGGAGAATCCTGGTTGTATTATTGCTTCACTGTGCCAAGAACTCTGCATTAAACTCCTTTTACATTCCTGCCTTCTGAAAAAGGGATGCAGGTAGCAGCAGTGTCATCCTGGAAAACACATCTGCAATGTTAGTTTAGGCTTGTGGCTCCCTGGAAAGTCCTAGTGAAGTGCAAACAACAGCAATGCATCAGAGTATTGCAAGGAAAAGCAATACATTAGCTCCGTACAAGCGCTGGTTTGGCTGCAATAGCCAGCTCAGGCGGCTCTAATAGCTTTGCACTGACTTCTGCTGGAAGAATGGCTCCTGGCTCAAACAACAGAGATGTATCTGTGGCCAAGGGAGGTTCCCTTGTCAACCAGTGGCTGCTGAGAGCTCTGTGAGGACACTCTAACACTTACAAACCAGAAAATCTGCAATCAAAATAACCCTAAAATATCCACTTCAGTGACATTGAAAAGAAACCTTCCAGCTTCGTAAATCAAACTGTGGTGAGGAAAGGAAGTGGAGGTTCTGCAGTCTCAGTCTGGAGGGTATAAACAATGGAAGGAGCACCTTGAGCCATAATGCTTGGGGTCAGTTTTATCAAGTTTTTAGGAGCAAGCAATAGTGTCCTGGCTGTGTCTGATAGTTAGAGGATGGATGGCCTGGTGCAGTGCAGGAAGGCAAATCTACAGCTGGGCAAATAGAACTGAACATGCAATACATATCAGGCAACTCAGCCTCTTTTCCTCCTGGGGGCAATGCCAGCCATCTGCCACTAAATCCTGTTAGCATACAAAATAATAGGAGTGGCTTGCAGAGTGGGGAAACAATCACATTTTTTTAAGTAACAGCAAAAGGATCAACTGCGAGGGTCTGATTTGCCGTGGCTTGTGGCAAGACCCTGTAAACTTTTTGTGCCATGCCTACTGGAGCATCGTGTGGCACTGGAGGGACCCTCACTTACACACATGTAGTATCTGCTTTTCTTCTGTCTGCTGCTTAGAAAATTGCCTGCCTTAAGTAACCTGTCCATCTTCCCCCACTGGGGACTGGTGACTTCTTCCTTCCAGTATCGGGGTGGAGCAGAGGGTGGGGATGCTGCTGGCACTTCACAGAGTGGGGATGAGTCAGCAGGAGGTGGAGGAACATCCCACGGGAGCCACCACAGAGCTGACTCTGATGGGCAGAGTTATCAGAGCAGGACCAGCCAGGGAGAGCAGAAAGGTGTCACCTGTGCCTGGGGAGGAAGTTGTGGTGTTCCCTGGTCCCCTCCACAGCCCTGGCTGGTGCAGCTTGGCAGAGACAATGCTGTGGGGTGAGGCACCAAGGGCAAGAGCCACCCAAATCTCCTTGGTCCATCACCTCTTTACCCTCAGCAGAGCATTCCCGGCTCAAGAGGCTCTAAGGTGGAACGGGACAGGGATGTGATGTAGGGAAGGGGTGACCCCACTCAGTGAAGTGTGCTGCCAGTGGCAGCAGGGCTGTAACTCTCCCCCTTGTAAACACTCAGCGGTTCCTTCATTCAGACAGATGTAAAAGGAAATCCAATGCCGTTTACAAGCTCCCAGCCCATTACCGAACGGGTTCATAAAGCAGCGAACAAAGGCTAATCAATATGCTGAGTGCAGGGGAGAGGGAGCCTGAAAGCATTCGCTAATCAGGGGTTTGCTGCCGGCCATATAAATAAGGAGGGTGTCTCCGATGGGGAGAGGGCCCAGGGAGCAGTTTGGCACCTTTCATCTCCAGTCGCCTCTAAATGTCTCTCTCCAGTAATGAGCCCGGCGCTCCCTTCCCTGCACAGCTCGGAGCCGAGCGAGGAGGAAGAGGCAGGCGGAGCTGCTGCTAATGGTAACTTGCCACAGGGATCAATAGATGGGAAGCAAATTAACTAACATCCCGTGGGAAGGGATTTGTTGATATGCGGGGTGACATAGGATCGGATGGCTGTGCCTTTTCGGAAATACCAGCCTGTAATGAACCCCCGAGGGAGGAGGAGGGAGGGGACCTTCCTGCCACTCTGGAACGCTGTCTTTCCTCACCTCATCCTTCCATTAGCATACACACCGCTTTGATTTTTTCCCCCTAACGAGTTCTTTCCCTGCCTCTTTCCTTCTCCGAAGTGCTGCTCTCTCCAACAAAACTTCTTCCACAGATGCCCCTGGAAACAGGATAGGATCCTCAGGACCCATGGAGGGTGACCTAGCAGCTTTGCATTAGGATGTATCTGTAGCCCTTTCTAAGAGGCTTGCAGCCTTCCTGCCCTGGAAATGTGGCATGTGCCTGAAAGAAAAACCCTAGTCCATTTAGCTGGCCTCACTGTCATGGCACTGGGTGCGAGGTGGGGAGATGGACAAGAGAGGGCTCCGTCAGGTGTTGCTCACCCCTTCCTTCTCTGGGCCTGGGGAACGAGGCTTCTCCAGGCAATGATGCTGGCAAACCATGCTGCTTTTCCAGCTAAGCCTGGCAACTTGGTCAGTCTTTGATTCCTGTGTGAGCACTCCCAGAGAAGGAGATATCAGGCCCCTCTGCCAGCAGCCAGCATGGGAGGCAGGAGGAGGAGACTGCTCCCAGCCCGCTGCTCCAAGAGCAACCTCACGGCTGTGAGACTGTGACGAGGCTGGGATTAAGGAGCAAGTGTCTTCAGCAGAAGCTGATGCAGTGTGTCCAGACTGTTAGGATCAGAGAACCATTTCCTTCAAAAAAGACCTTTAAGATCATCAAGTCCAACATTAACACAGCACTGCCAAGTCCACTTATAAACCCACGTCCGTAAGTGCTCCAGCTACAACATGCGGGGAACAGCCCTACTTGTAGGGGTCTTCTCCTGCCTTTCCTCCTCTCCTGCATGTGGGAAGCCTGGCACTGTGGGTGTTAGTCTTGGCATTCTGCTCCTCAGCTGGAGCCAGAAGAGTGGGCAGGAGGAAAGGTAAGGCTCAACTGCCTGCTGGACCAAGAGTGGCTGGAAAAGGGCAGGAGCTGCAAGTTGTGGCACCTGCTGGAGATGGTTCAAACAGGAAATATGCATGCAAGTAGTGCTTTTAAGAATTGGAACAGCTGTCATTAGCTTCATGCTCGTATAAGGGAGGCCTGGCAGAAGGGTAGGTGAATTGGAAGTGCAGTCGCAGGTGAAAACAGTGGGCTAAGAAAAGCAAGTCCTGAAAACACAGAGAGCAGGATGACCCTGCTGGAGCGTCAGTCACATCTGCAGAGCAGATCCATTTTTAGTATCTCTCGTTCACTGCAGATTTCAAGGCACAGCATAGAAAGGGATCAGTTGTTTGCTGAGACAGCCAGGAGCTGGATTTCCCAGGGCAGTCAGCCAAGAGGAGGGAGCCTTGGACTCCTGGAAGCCACTATCAGCATATTTTCAAGACAAACTGTGGCTGAAAAATGCTGAGCATTCCTGATGGAGCTGACCAAGGAGATCTTCATAGCCCTGAAGCTCACTCAAAGCAGAAGTCATGAGCGAGTCCTGAGTCCAGGAAGTTTTTTGGAAGACACCCAAGTTCCCTTGGAAGACTGGGGAGTGGCTGGGCTGGAGATGTATCCCTAGGCATGCAGAGGTACATGTCCCATGCCTCTCATTCTCAACACTTGTGGAGGTGGCAGCAGGACAGGGTTCATCAGTCTGTTCTGTGGCAGGCAGTGCGTTCTGGCATCTGAAGGAGCGGGGGCGATCTCCTGGCTGTGCTGCTTGTGCCGCTCTGACAGGGAAAGTTCTCACTGCGCTGGCGGCCCCTCCTCACTGCCTGACAGCTTATGCCCCAGGGGGATCATTTGGTGCAGATCCAGCAGAGAGCTCAATCCTCATTTAATTTTGCCCACATGCACAAAAGAGAAATTCCTGTTGTTTCTGCTGCTAGCTGCTTGATTGGCTGCCCAAAAAAACAGGCAAGATAAAGTGACCCTAGGCATCTCTGCTAAACCATGGCCAAGGCTTGACTGAGCAAATGAACCTGCAGACAGAGAACAGAAAAAGGCATGAATTTGCTCTGCCTTGGCTGTCCTCCCCACCAAACACTGCTGGCACCCAAAGGAGTGGAGTGTCCTGGGCACCTTTCCTGCTGGGGGTCTAGGAGGGCAGGAATAGCTTTCCAGGGTGGGGAGGAGTGATGGGAGTCCTCATTTGGGAAACCAGAGCACTGAGTGGTCAACATCTCGCTTACAAGATCAAGAACAGAATTTCTTTGGGAGGTATGCTTTGGGACTGCAGCTTGCTCATCTGCCCCGCTTCCCTGCTTTCCTCTCTGCTTATGGCTGAAGAGTCCAGTGTCTCTGGGCATATTTAGGAAGGTATGCTCGGGGCCATGCTATTAACAACTTGAAAATAAACCTTCCATCACTCCTTCTGTCTTCCCATCACCACCTTCTGCACCCTGCTTTCTCATACTTCCATCTTTCCTTCCTGATCTCTACCTGGCTTCCTTATCATCCTTCCTGTCTCTCCCTCCTGTTTGATCTCATCCTCCCTCTGCAGTGGAGCTGTGCCTTTCAAGCAGCCTATTGAAGGGACTTGCTGGAGGAGCCATTAGTCGGAGGAAAAGCGGAGGCCTGTGGTGGAGGGCGGGGAGGGAAGAGCTGGGCTGTATAATACAGCTCTTCTCCACCGCCAAGTCAGAGTCACCCCCCTCGCCAGGCATCACTCAGCCACGCTGTGACAGCCACTTGTGAAGAGTTCAGGCATTCCCATCTGCATTCCCTAATGAAGACAGGGACTCACAGAGCCCCAGCTGCATCACAACCCACTCCCTTCAGCCCTATTGTGCAAAGCATGAGTACCTGCTGGAGTTTCTGCTCCTCTGGAGGAGGCCAGCCCTCGCCAGGAGGTAAGAGGAGGTTTCTAACATGAGAAGGGACCTTAGAGAAATCTAGAGGTGGCAGCAGAGGCTGGCAAGCTCCTAGCTACTTTAGGCTGTTAGAAAGAGGTGACAATGATTGTATTGTCCCAACAACAACTCATTGCCTTGTGAAGTATCAGGGGCTGAGTGTGCCGCTCTCTTGCCTCTTTGTCACTGTTGGAAGTGACAAAAGAAGGTCTATGTATAAGAATGGAAAATAAGATTGGATTGGACATTCCGCCTCTCTGTGCTAAAGCCCTTTGAGGTTGAAATGATGTCTGGATTTAGGGACAACTTCTGTTGGGACTGCTTGGCAGGATCTTCTGAGTGTTACTGTTCTTTCTGTATCAGTGAAACCTGGTTGCTTCCCCAGCGCCATCTGAGCAGTTTCCCTGCACAGAGCTCTGCCCTAGTCAAGAGCTGGTGTGTGCCTGCAGGACTGCTTGCTCTTTCTGTGGCATCTGTGATCCCAGAGTGCCTTTGTTTGGGCAGCAGGAGGGTGCCTGCAGGATGGCTGGAGTTCTGTGTTCAGGGCTTGTGCACTGCAGCCAGTAAAATACCGGGATGCTATAGATAAAATTTCATGTAAGCAAATGCTAAGATTCCAAAAAAGCATCATTGTATCACTCTCCATCTGTTAAGTGCTTTGAGATCATTGAATGCAACGTTTGATATAAATGCAAAATAATTATTATTTTAAAAAATTATTAATTTCCTTCATTATACTCAAACGCACCAAGAAGTACATTCCCATTGCCAGGCATTTGCACACAATCTCAAGAGAGTGGCTTGTCTGATGTGTTTATTCAGTGTAAATAAGTTAAATGCTGGAGAATGAATGGTTCTACTAATTGAATTTATTCTTGTAAATTTAATATGTCATTCTTGCCAAATGTGCCATCAAAAATGTGCATTATTTTGTTCATCTGCATGGTCATCATTGAAATTCAGAGAACACATTTGAAATCCTACTGCATGCTTGGAAGAAATGGTCTTTCCAGCAACCCATGGAAATACTGTGTGGGATTTTAATATTTGTATATCCAGAATGATGGCAATTGTAATGCTGAAATGTGCTCACTGTGAGAGAAAGTACAGTTTCTCAGCTTTTCTTACTCCTTGTATATTGATTCTTTTTAGGCTTAGAGTCCCTCCTGTGCTTGATCTCTGCCCAGAGAGGATTTTAAAGCAGAAAGGAAAGGGACAAGGAGAAGCTATCAGTTTGTGTGCTTTGCACACATTGTAAGAATTATATCTGGGTGTAACTCAGCATCAGTAAGGTGTCTTTTGCTCTAGTTCTCCTGCTCTGTAGCTCTTATGGAGAATTGACTGCAATGAAAGAGCTGTTTGTGAGGACACAATTGATTTGGAAGACCTGAGTGTAGGAGTTTCTTTTTGAATCTGAGTGCTAGGAGGGTCTTTTACGTTTCTTTAAGCTCTTCATCCAAATCTTGCACTGCAGAAGGTCATGTGTCTGCTGCAAACTCGGTATCACACTTTTGAGCCAGTTGTGTGACAGCTCAATAAGTTGGTTCAGAGGTGGAGGAAGCTCCTGCTAGCCCAGCCACAGGAAGGAAAATAAAGCAAAGCAGAGAATGTCATTATGCCACTGCCTGCTTGCTGAGTAGGGTATACAGCTCTGGCTTCTCCAACTCAAACGCCTTTTATACAGTAGAGCTAAAAACAGCTCAGAGCAGCAATGATGACCAAAGGAGGGCAGTGACCTGGGTGTGAAAAGTTATTAACTGGGCTAGGACTCCCCTGTCTGGAAGAGTCTGGTGAGGAGATGTGGAATTGTGAGTACCACAGAGAAGGAGAACAAAGAGCAATTGTTGTCCCAGCAACAGAACTGGGCTGGGAGTAGGAGGGAGCAGGCAGGCAGTGCTTCAGAAGAGACCAGAGGATGTGACTCCATGACAGGGGCATTGATGAGCTGTGAAATGCCTGGCAGTGGGCATCTGGAGCATCCCAAATGTGAGCGGACAACTCTGGGGTGAAAAATCCAAGAAGTATTAAAGACAGGAATGCCACATGTGAGTTTAGCATGTCTGGAAGCCAAAGGTGGCTGGGAGAGTAATCTGGGTAAATCCTGTGGCATACTTGCCCTGCCCTCACCTGCTGCTGTTTGGAGGCAGGCTGTCACGTGAGATGGGTCTCTGGTATTACCCAATATGATCATTATTGCTCTTCTGTGTCCATTGCTCAAAAAACACCCTGTGGTAGTCAGTTCAGCTCTAAGACCACTCAACTTCAGAAAGTTATGTGACTATTAACTGCTTTATCTTCGTGCCATTAAGTATCATTAGGTCCCTACTATGGGTTTAGCAGAACCCCGATGAGCCAAGAGGGAGAAATAATTGCAGCCCATATGCTGAAATCATCCATCCCACTAAGGACTGCAATTCAGCTTATGAGCTGTAATCACATCAATTAACCTTTGTTCCATTGAACATTAGGAGGGCCATAGAATTACAGTTTTTCTAATTAACCTCCTAAATAGGGATGTATCCAAAACAGAGATCCCTATGTCTCCCAGGCCTGTGCAAAGGCAGGGAGAGGGAGAGATGAGGATTACAGAACAAAAAGAAAGATTAAAATGCCCGCTGGGTTCTGTTGTTACCTTGGAAAGGGAAGGTGAGCCCTCAGGTCTTGTGAGCCTCCCAGACAGGTGGCAGTTCTGCAACAAGGGCCTTGGATCCAATGCCAGAGGAAGGAGAGATGTGGGATCAGGAGTGGGGGAAAGAGGAAGCACCCAGAGCCTAAGTAAGGGTGAATAAAGGAAGCTCCCGCTGCAGAGAGGCAGCCCGTGTATCAACACAGCCCCCCTGGATCAAGTGCTGAGCTGAAGATGCATGGGATTCTTGAGACCTGGTCTCTGCTGCTCTGTCAGAGGGTCAGACAGCAGAGCTGGCCTCAGGGGGGAAAACAACGTGGAGCAGCCAGTTAAAAGAAAAAATGAAGAAGATTCACTGAGCAGTAATGGGAAAGTAATTGAGCTAAACTGAAATGTAATTGGAAAATAATCATGGTGAGCAACAGTTGAACACATTTTATTGTAATCTGAACAGAAGGTGCTTTATGAGTTTGTGTTCAGCCCCATCTTGGTGCTTGTGTTGTGTCTATGATGTAGACAAAATACTTTTCCTGTGTCTTGGAACTGAAGCCAGAAAGAGACTCTGCTCCCTCATTCTCACTGCCACCTCAGCGTTGAGGCAGAGCAGGAGGAAGAACCTGATTTCTCCAGCAGTGTGGGAAAAGGATGGTGATACCACCCACAGCAGATTGTGGCAGCTGCTGGCCGGGGTGGCAATTTTGGGAGACCCCACTTGCTTATTCCATGTTAGTCAAGAGTCTCTTCCATCCATGCTTCATGTGTACTGTTCTGCTCCAAAGCTGCTTATATGAAGTGCTCAATAAATACCCCCGAAAAGTGGAGGAGATGAACAAAGTAATGTGAAGATTAATGAAACGTCCCTCAGCCTCTAGGGAAGCAATATTGACCAGCTGTGGAGAGAGCTCATAATGAGCCAACTTTACCCAGAGAGAACAATAATAGCCTTCCTTTCTGTAGCCCCTGCTTGCCATCCCTGTAAATTGTGTTTGCTCAAGAAAATTATTTGTGCAGGAAAGGAGCCAGGCAGCAAATGCAAAGTGGAAGGGATGGTGTGGAGGGAAGGAGAAGGGTTGCAGTGGAACAATGGCTTGGATATGGCTCTGCACAGTCAGTCACTGTTGCAGACAAGGTCTGCGAGGTGTGAAGTGCTCCTCTGGACCCTGCTGGCCCAGGATCCTGGGGGAAGAAGGCTTTTGGGTCTGGGAGCCAGAGCTGGCAACAAGGAGTGGCTCCTGTGCTCAGTGAGTGTGAGCCTCGTCCTAGTCATGGTTTTCCCTTGCTTCATCCAGGTCTCTCTGTCTAAACCTCTGTTCTTTATGCAGGTGGTGTGATCTCTGCACTGGCCACACTCTGTCCTGACAGTCACTCCAGGTCTGAGCTGCTCCCAGCCCCTGTTCTGCTGCACCTGTCTGGATGGAATCTGGGAACTTGCATCCTGGACTCACTGACCACTCTCCCCTGGCCCTTTTACCCACATCTCCTGTGGAGATCTCCCGAGCTGTGGCAGAGCACCCAGCTGAGATTATGTGTCTGGGCAAATGATCAGCCCCACTGGGGTGTAACCCAGAGTGACAGGGCTGCAGTTTCCCATCTGCCGTGGCTCTTGTTCTCTAGCCCATGACCTGGGGTTCCTAGTGGCCTCTCCAGCACTACAATGTCTCTTGTTTCAGCAGTCATGGAAATTTCTAGAGAGCACCAGCTGCTCACCTGGTTTTAATTGTGCTATCTGTTCAGTGCAGCATTCAGGCTACGTTAACCTTGACCACATCATCCCTTCCATTCCTCATTTCCATTCCTTGCCCCCTTGTTATCTGGGGAGGCAACAGGTCTGTCACTTTGCCTTTCTGTTCTTCCTATTAATTTCTCTGCCTTTTACTGTCAGAGTTTCCTTTGCCCGCTCCCTCCTTGAGCAGCGTGCCAGTTGGGACCAGCATCTCATTAGACTGCAATTCCCTTTGCCTTGGTCCGGTGTACAAAGTGCCAGAACATCTCAAATTGAGCTGGGACTGTTGCCTCACAGACAGCAAGGTCACTGCAATCCAAGGAGTTCCTGAGCCTGTGTGTATGTGTATATGTGTATATTCACACAGTACAAAAAGCAGCTCTGCAAACTGTAGAGCTGTCTGAGTCCTTAAATGGGTGCATTAAAGCACCCACACACTGCATCATTTCTTTGGCAGATTTGGTTTTATTATCATTATTATTGTTTCATTTATTTCCTCTGTAATGTCCAGAGGAGAGACTCCCTGCTTCCATGGCAGGTAAGAAAAAGGGGCAGGAGAAAACCCCAGATGATTGAGTCCTGGGATAAGGCAGGGACCGGATAAGGGTGGCTGGTGATATAAGACTTGATGTGTGGTAGATCACAGATACATGGTAATCTTCTTCCCTGCTGCACTCTGGTGTGGGCCATTGTATGGCCAAACCAGGCTGGGTTTTTCAGCACCTTGTGCTGTTCTCCATGGTCTCACCGCAGCCTTTGCGACAAGGGATTTCTCCCCCTGAGCTGTGCACAATCCCACACTGGCACTCTCATGGTGTGTCCATCATTCTCTGCTAGGCAACAGAGGGGATAGGCTTCACTGTGCCCTGAGGAAAAGTCTCTGGAAGCTGTCAGCCTAAAGCAAATTGGAAGAGCCCCCCTACTGCGTTCAATCTGTTGATTAAAGCAGTAGCTGATCTTATTGTCGTTCCTAGCAGATCAGCCTGAGTTTTGCCAGGCTGCTGCTGAGCCCATTGTTAGTTTGGCTGGTTGCAATGATCTGAATTTATCCTAAGGGTTTTTGGTTTTTCCTTCTTACAATTTTGAGTCTGCTTGGAAAAAACCCTTCTTTTTCATTTTGTCTTCATTGGGATTTCATGTGGCAGAACCTGCCAACCTGGCAAAAAACCCTTTGATAATGAGTTGCTGAGAGCTGCTGAAGCAAATCAAACTAAACCAAGCCATGTGAAATCCAAAAATATCTAAGCTATGGCCAAACCAGACCAGATTGAAAAAGACCCATCAGGTCAGCCTCAGCCAGAGCAAACCAGAGACCTACCTGAACTTGACCAAACCTAATTGAATTAGTACTTGAGTTAGGGGGAATAGAAAGGCTCTTGGGCAGAAAGGCATTTTCTTTGCTGCTTCTACTGACACCAGGAAAAGCTCTGCTCCGGCTTTTCCCAGATAAGTGGGCCTTCTGCTCAGGTGCAGAGCTCCCTAAGGTGAGAGAGTTGCTTGGAAAACTTGCCACAACGCCACAGCATTTCAGCAGGGATGTCTTTTCTATCCATAGTAAAAGCCAAATAAAAGCAGAGAATCATCCTCTCCCAGTACAGACTTCCTTAGGAATCTCTGGAAAAAAAATGGAAAATGGTATCTATTGTTACCACAGCACTGACTATGACTTTTCTGCTCTGGTTGACACCTGACGCTAACCTGGATTTCCTCCTGCCTGGAGGTGACACAGCTGTGATCTGAATGAAGGGGTTAGGAAGTTTTGTGCCTGTCCTTGTGCCTGTGCCACACGATCACAGTCAGCAGCACCAACTCATGGCCTTGCTGCTGTCCACTCAACAAGGTATCTGCGAGCAATCCCGATCAGGAATAGTAACTGTCAAATGGAACAGCTCTTTGGAGACCGGGTATTTACCAGGCTGTCACTATGCACTGAAGTCCCTTATGATTTTTTTTTCTCATAAAAACAAGGAAACAAACATCCCAGAAGAAATAATTTTCTGCCATTTCAACAGTTAGGATAAAACATTTGTATTTAGACCTTCTCCTCTTCCCCATGCCTCAGGTTGAGCTCATTACTTTCCCCAGCTAATTAGCATGCAGCCAGCAGGTTCCACAGCATCAGCTAAATATAAACCATCCTTTTATTTTTTCTTTTTTGTTTGAGGGCCGTTGACAGGCTTTTTGTTCACTTGAAAGGTAGAGGATTAGCCATGTGAGGCATTCCTCATGTCTGTCTCCTGTCATCTCATTAGCCAGGCGCACATCCAAGGCAATGCACTGGGCAAGGTGTCAGACAGGAAAATGTCACCGCTGGACTCCAGGGAGTGAGCGCATGGGCTCTCATTTGGCCACAGTCTGGTGCTGGGGACAGGAGCTTAGCTCTCATCACTCCTGGCTTCTCTTGCCTGCCTCTTGGCTCTTGCAGGCAAGTTACCTCTCCTCAATGTGCTTTGTGTTCTCCACATTGTTTTTCTGGAACAATCCTGTTTGGGGAGAAGAGTGGCTGAGCTCTATGAATAGAAGAGCTGGAGGGGGATTGATCCCAGTCATCATCCTTTTGGTTTAACCAGACAGTACCTGTAAAATTCTATGAGATTTGCTAAGAAATTAGCCTCCAGCATACATTGTGCTGTGATATGTGTCCTCTCCATGTCTTTTCATGCTTCTACCAACAGAGCTGGCCCCCATCTCTCTCTTGTCTGCCAGTTTGTAATGTTTTAGGAGTGATAACATTCCAGACTGAGGAAGAGTGAACACAGTTTCTGATGTTAATTTCTCATCATTTGGTGCCCCCTGTGTCCTTTTCATACCCATTAGGAGGACAGGGTGACATTAAGGGAGCTGCAGACCGCATTTCAAAGCCTAAGGGATCCCATCTTGGCTGAACTGTAGCTGACATTTCACCCACCCTGGGCTTTAAATTGCAGCAAAGACCCTCTGGGCATGATACACAACCGTTTTATAGAGCACTGAAACAGCATTTTCCAGCTGGGATAATAAAGGAGGGGATTATTTTTTTCCAATGGCTCCTGTTGGAACACATTATGAAATCCTTTGTGAGAGGCCTTAAAAAGTGCCTTTAAAATTAATTCAAATGGAGTGAGACTTGGCAGAGTTTGAAGTGGAAGAAAAATGTGGGGAATGGAGAATCTCCAAACCAAGGGAAATAATTCCAGGAGCATGGAGAAAGCTTGTCAGCATGATTAGATCTCTTTCCTCCTCCCAAACAACAAAGCAAGACTCAGATTTCCCTCCGTGAAGCTGACACACAGGTCTCACATTTGCTACCCTACAACAACAAACAGCTTGGTGTGGACCCTCAGAATGTGCTTAAAGTGTTAAGATGGGTAGAGCCAGGGCTGATGTGTTAGAGGCTTTCTGGGGCCTCACAGTTCTGCTGGGGAGCCTGGAGAAAGTGGGTGCTTTCTGATAAAGGCTTGCTTTCTGACTCTGATTAGAGGGTTTCTATAAGGAGTAAGGGATGAAATTTGAAGATAGGGATGAGTGTGAGAATCTGTATGGTAATGTCTGTCCTACATATTGACGTCTTCTCCAGAGAAAAGAGATGAAAATTAGTCCGTGGATGAAGCACAAGAGAGCTGGAGCTTTCTTTGGCCTTGGGAGAGGGAGGGAGGAAGGGAAGAGTGTTTAGGGATCTCCACAGTGAAGCCTTCAGGTGCAGTACAGGTCTTGTGTCATTGCTGTGATTTCCAAAAGCAGCACGATGGCACTCAAAGCAAAAAGAGAAGCTAGAAATCCTGTGGCTTGATCAGTAGCTTGGCTCTGGCATCTTTTCCTTACATCCAGACTCATTGCTACACTAGAACCAATAGTTTCAAAACCTTGATTCCTCTGTGCCTGCTCCAAAGTTGATCCATATGTTAACTGTGCAAGCTGGGGTTTTCAAAACTGAAAATACGCCTTGGGCTGTTTTAATGTTTCATCTAAATTGGGTCATTCATTTCTGAAGAGAAGATTAGGGAAAAAACAAACACCACTGCTCTGACCACACTGAGCAAAATTCTGACAGATGGGTGGTTGGGAAGTATATGCCTACATGTGGGAGACAGGAATCAAATGTATGTTTGTAAAATGAATGTTTGTAAAATTCCACTCAACCTAACTAGAACTGCCCCAATGAAAAGCCATGCATCTTTGCAAATTCCATGGCCCATCTATTTTTTGTAGAGACTGGCTGTACGTGGACTGCTTTGTCCTCAGAATCACCTGTGTTTGCTGAGCTTGCTCTGCCTTCCTGTAGCTCCTGCAGCCCAATTTGACAGCACTACTAGAGGGTGATTTTCCTGGTGCAGCTGTTATTCTGTTGTATCATGGTAAAGTTTTCAGTCCACAAAGCATCCTACAGCACTACTGCTGAGAGCTGTTTCCCCACTTCCCTGTTTTCTAGAGGAGTATTCCCAGGGACACAGGTGAGGGTAAGGCTGGAGGAGGCTCCCCCTCTAAGTGCTGCCTTAGTTACAGCTCCTGGTGAATATTAGGAAGGACTGAAAGAGGGAAATGCAAAATGCAGAAGAATGATCTCATGCTGCTCACCCGAAGTGTGTGGCTTTCTTTCTTCCTCTGTCACTCTGCTCCTTGTTGTCAGGGAAAGGTGGCATAAGGTAAGACGTTCACTGAGAGCAATTAATTTCTCCTTTCCTGAATAATGAGCCTGATTTGTGCTGTTCCTTATTATAACCAGATGGATTCATGCTTCAAACACATAAAGTCCCATGTAAACCCTGAAAAATCAGACTTCAAGATCTTTGCAAATCTAGCATCCCAAATTAATGATAATTTTGAATGAATTTTGCCTTTTTTTCTGTCCCTCAGTTAATCAGGCATAAAGATAATAAAGCCACCAGATTCAACAGGGAAAGCACCAATGAAAAATTCATTAATACCTGTGGCACTCAAATGCTGTCATGAGCAGAACTTGGAAAAGGCTTTGAGGAAGATCTTGATTCTGCTGAAGGCTGTGAATGAGCTGGAGCCAGAAAGGCAGAGGGAAAACTGGGGTGATTGGAGCAGTGGGAGTCACCGTGAGCAAAGAAAAATGAGCATCTGTCACAGTGGTCCCTCTGTCTGGAAACCTTCTCCCTGTCTCCTCTGAGGAGAGAAGACATGGGGATACTTGTCTGGGGGTGCTTGGTGATAAGAGCGGAAGTGCTGAGGAACAACCATGCCCTGATACTTGGGAATGGGATCCCCAGATGGAATAAGTGGGTCATCTCCACTGCAGCGTTCCATCATGCAGTTTCCACCTATAAAGAAGCACCAAGCTGAAGAGACAAATGGCTGTCCTTGTGGGAATGTGGTATTAAAAGAGGAACTCCACCAAGCCCTGGCTCTACTCTGTGTGCCAAGCTACAAGGCAGGGCAATGTCAGCTGACTGACCTGTCTCCATGCTGCTGGCCTTCATGACTCCTGCTCCCTGTCCACCGTGCAACCAGGCGTTAGACTGGGAGCAGGCAGCTTGTGCCATCAGCCAAATGCAACTAACCTGCCAGGGAAGGAAGAACATGTGTTAAATATTAAATAGATAGCCATTAAGCACTTCTGAAAAATTTCAGCTTGGGTGTACAAACTCACATAACTGCTAATCAGTGAATGATCTCCCAAGTGCTAGTTTGTGTCAACAGAGTAGATTAAATGCTTGTGCACACAGTGCAAGGCAAAACCATCCCCAGAGCTCTGCTCCTCAGATGGGCTTCCTCCTGCTGTTTCTGACCTGACATACACAGTTTTCTCAACCCCCAAACTCTGTGTCTTTTCCCTTAGTGCCTAGAGGTGCTAAATTATTGAAGGGTTTAATTTCAAATATCGGCACTGCAAAAGAACAAGAGTTTTCTGAGAGGTGGCTCACATATACAAAAAATAAAATTGGGTTATTTGGCTACAATGGGGTGGTTCTCTAGTTTCTGGAAAATTCAAAGCATCTGACATGCTTCTCATGGCACAGTGCTAGTATGAACTCCCTTTATGCCACAGAAGTCGATACCTTATCAAAAAAATCAAAGTGACCTAAGTGATGGGAATAATCCATCTGGAGGATTGGTGGAGGTAATACACATCCCCAGGTGATCCAATGTCTGAAACCCTGGTCACTCCAACTTCTTCCATGGTACATCACCAGAACTTCAGGACATGGGTCTGCAAGTGTCTCTTGACTGTCTTGGCTCCAGGTGGACAGCCTAGGTCAGGCCAAGCAGTGAGATAGTACTTTGCACCAGGTCAGAAGTTACCTGGTTGGGATAGAAGTATACTTTCCATTGACCTGAGCATTTTGAGCTAATATTTGATCAAGAAGTGTCACAGCAATGGTGTTTTCCATTGGAAAGCTCCAATTTATTGAAATCCAGAGTGTGCAGTAATAAGAGCTGACTTCAACGACGGGGAAAAAAAAATATGTGCAAGAACATACATTTGTAGGGAAGGAAAAGTTCCTCGACTGTCAAAACCACTGTGAAATATTTGTGGCTTTCAGTTTGCAGCAGCTTTCTATTCTTAAAATGTTACTTAATTCATACATAGAAGAATAAAAAAGCCTTGAAAACTATAAAGATTAAAGAGGCTGCATGAATAGAGGTCTGTAGCCTTGGAGCTGTTGGAGAGGCACTCTTGTCACACAAGAGCCAGGCTGCCTGTCAGGAGAACAATATCTCCCATCTCCTCAGAGGAGTGCCCGGGCAGGCTCTCAGCCCTGGAGTGGTAGCCAGCAGCTGGCTAAGAGCTCCCAGTCCAAAGGGCCATTTGGCAGAAAAAGGACACGTTTCTACTGGACAAAGGGAAAGACACTGTGACTCCCTCTCCTTCCTCTTTCCCCTCCCAAGCCACAGCTGGCTCCATCCCTCTCAGGCTGAGGGGAGGGAAGGGGAAGATTTGCCAGCAAGAAGGGCTGGGTGATAGCACTCAGTTTGTAACCCTCGATAAATGCCAGAGTGCAGCCAGCGTGAAATGAAGAAATATTGCTTCTGGTAAATATTTATTTTATATCAGAAATTAGCATACCAAATGTAATTAAAAACAAATTTATGTGCACGTTCCCTCCCCCCCCCCCCCCCCCCCCCCCCCCCCCCCCAAGTCTGTCAAATTACAGCTTAGAATAACTAGTCATAAAGAATGTGGCCTAATTAGCAAGCATCCCAGCCTACTGCTGCTGTTTGATAATTACCCTACAATGAGCTTCTGAAATAGGGATTTCATTCCTCCTTGCTGGCCTCCTGCAGATGAAACCAGCACCTTTCTGTTGGTAAACACCCGAGTGCCTACATGCCAGAGCCATCCCTGAAATCCCTGGCTTTGCTGAGCTGGGGACAAGTGAGTGACACCTGTCAGCAGAGCCCCCTCTGTCACAAAGGGCACTTTTTGCAAGGCAGGCACAGGGGTGTCACCTGCGCTCCTCAACTCCTTGTCCAGGCACCCGGGGGCTTGCCTGAGGTGAGAAGAGTGATGGGATGGAGGGCTTGGATGAAGGGAGACTGAAGAGAGGCGTCGGGAAGAGCAGTTAGAAAGGTCTCAAGACTAACAGGGAAGTGACTAATCCCGATCTGGCGTGTGGCTGCTTAATTGCTTATCCCGGTGCTGCTCAGGGAGCCTGCTGCCTCCCTTCGCTTATCCCGGGGCTGCAGCGTGCCTGCTGCCTCCCTTCGCCAAGGCACGCAGGAGATAAAAACCAGTTTTAAAGAGGGCTTGCCAGTCTTAAATCCCCCAGAAATGACCCATTAGCAGCAGGGAAAAAACAAAACATAACAAAACCAAACAACAACAACAACAACAACAACAAACCCACCAAAACAAAATACCAAAAAAAACCCCTCACCAGATGGTGCCTTGTGAAAGACAGCCTTGTTGCTACAGTAAAACCAAGGCTGCCTTCTCCAGCCCCGCACAGGATGAGCCTGTGGAGAGGGGCTGCTGGCTCCTGGGGACCTGAGGTTTGGGAATATGTGTAGCTAATTTTCTCCTCCCGAAATGTTTTACTCCCAGTGATCCCTGCATCTTGTGCTCATGTGCACCCCTACCTCACTCTGGCCTCTTCCTTGCAGATCCATTCTTCCCCCACAAGTATCCACAGACTGCCAGGGGCAGGGTGGATGGGGGACAGACCCTGAGGCAGGTCTCAGGAGACTGCCTGCCTCAGTCTGCTGGTCTCTGAGCCCCTTGCTCCCCTTCTCCCTAGGGCAGGGTGCTTTTAGGACCTGCTTTGTCTGACTTAGTTTAAATACTGACCTTAGTATGAGACAAATGATGTCATGGAAGAGTCTGTTTTCCTCACCTGACCAAGCAGAGACCACAGGGTTACTTGCTGAGATAAGAAAAACAACAATGAAATTAATCCTGTTCTGACATCTTGTTTTCCCACAAATAGAGGCTAAGCAAGACAAAGCAGAGGAGAGGGGCAGGTAGTCACAGAGAACAACAGAATTAACTCTAATGGGAAGCGTTTCCCAAGAGGCTTTTTGAAAGATGCTTTTCATCAGCACACAAGAGAGACACTGGCTTTGTCTGCCTTTGTCTGGAGTGCTTTACCAAGAGGAACGAGGGCACAAAAGATGAGATTTTGGAGAGAACCACAGCTGAAAGGGTCACACTGGAGCCGAGTTCTCTGGAAATTGAGAATATTCATTGCTGGTGGTTTTGATAGCTTGGTTGAAAGGAGGAGTTTTAAGGGAACCAGAGGCTTTAGGGAGAAACCTTGTGCATATCTGGGAAGGCCCTAGGGATTTCTGTTCAATCCACCCACATCTCCAAGGGCAGAAGAAAAGCATTGTCTTACTGCTTCCATCCCAAGTGGGATCCAAGTTGGATCCTCTCATGGGTTAATGGCTGGTGGGGCTCTTTGGGTGTGAGGAACACAAAAAGAACTGCTGCTGGGCTGGGCTGAGACCTTCTGGTAGCCTGAGGGAGGGCAGGAACAAAGGGAAAGGCACCCAGACGGCTTAGGAAAACCTTCCTGAGACTCTGCAGTAGCCTCTCCCCGTGCTGACAGTGCTCCCAACTTTATGGAGACCTCCTTCTCTTCCTGAAGAGGGCAGAGAAGGCGTCCATGCTGACACTGCAAATGCAGCAGCCCTAGGCACTGGTTTCCTAATTGCTGTGCATGGCAGGATCCTCTTGGGGACCCAGCAAGGAGGGTCATTGAAGATAGTGAAGGCTGGAGTTTCATTTAAGTCATTAGAGAATTCCCCAGGGAGCTGGAGGGAAGACAAAGTGAGAGGTGTGGTGGGGGAGAGAGAGGGAGAGGCAGGAGAAGAGGAAGGGAGGAAGGGAGGAAGGGAGGAAGGGAGGGAGGAAGGAAGGAAGGAAGGAAGGAGTGGGCAGAACAGGATGGAAGTATGGTGAAGTATCTGGAAAGTAGAAAAAGAAGAAGAAAGAGTAGAGAGAAAGAAGAGCAGGCAAGGGAGGTGGGGGGGTGTGGTGGAGGAAGAACATCCCCATATCCAAGGATGAGGAAAAAAACCCTGGTACTTACCAAAGCAAGAGGACTGCAAGTTTTTTCCCCTGGTGTGTGCTCAGGTCCTGTGGCTACCTGCTTCTTCCACCCCTTTTCCCTCTCTTTTTTCCTGCTCTTTGTGTCACCTTCCCAGTGTTTGTCTCCTCAGTTAGTGCTCTGCAGCCATCTCCCTCCCCTGAACTGGCAGATTTTTAACCTTGGAGGTTTTTATTTTAATTTATAACAGCAGTGAGAGCAGCATGGTCTCATTCACTCACTCACTCACTCACTCACTCACTCCCTCTCTATTTTCCTTCTTTCTTTATTTTCTTGTTACCCCATTTCATCCTCTTTTCATTTTTCTTTCCTTTTTGTTTTTCTCCCTTCCTTTCTTCCTTCCATTTTTCTTTCCTTCACTCCCCCTCCACCTCTCTATGTCTCTCCCTGCTTTTGAAATCCTAAAGTCTTTTCCATCCCCTGCTTCCCTATCCTCAAAGGCAGGCAGCTGCTTGCAGAGCAAGAAAAGGAGCTGACCAGCAGTGGAGTGAGCTTAGCATCACAGGCTGTGCTCTCATGAAGTTCTAATTGGAAATAATTCACTTGTTTTCTTTGGAAATACTTTCTCATGAAAAAAATCCCCTCTTTCCTATACAGGTTTTTATTATTATTATTATTATTTTTTTGGTAGGGGGGGTTAGCAGATTGTTTTTTTCTATCAGATATTTTGCTTTGTAGATGGAGGAAAATCAGAAATTTATATAACAAATATCTACTCTCTTGTCTTCTATTCCCACATAGGAAATAATTACATGCCTGAAAAAAGTGAAGTATTTTCATGGATTATTTTGAAGAAAGTAATCTTTTTTGTGGTTGTAGATCAAAAGATACAAAAAGATAGTTTTCACAAATTCTGCTGGCATTCTGAATAGACAAAGCAAAATAACCTCACTGTAGCTGTTTCACTGCTGTCTTTTAGCAAGGGATACTGAGACATGCCCAGCTTCATGGGCTGACTTGAAGGCAAGCTGTGAGTCTGTAGGAAAGTGAAGCATCATTCCTGGCTTGCAGGCAGTGCCACACTTGAAATGACTTCCCTGCTGGCCATGAATCCCGTTCATCTCAGCAGCTCAACATCTCTGTGAAGCCCAGGAGGTAGAGGGAACCAAAGTTTTTCTTGCCCTGAGGATGGGGGAATGGGAGAGGGGCTGGATTAAAGTAGGCAGCTGTGCCTAGTTGCCTTACAAACAGTTACCTCCTTCCAGGCTAAATTGCACCGTGCTTTTCCCCCACCACACACAGCACATTTGACCTCACCTGCTCCAGCTGCATCCCACCCCCGTGCCAGCAGCTCCCTTGCCCTCAGGGCAGTGGGCACACTGGTTGAGAGCTGTCCAACAAGGGTGTTTCTGCAAATGAGGAGGCCAGGGAGGAATGGGAAGAAGATTTAATTGCTGAAGCTCAGTATGTTTTCCAGAGCTTGCAACACAGACTTCTTCAAATACGGGATGCGTCAAACCTAATTGCTCTCCAGGCTGGCCTGCTCCTTAATTAGAAAGTGTTTTAAAGCCCCGTGTCAACTCCCTGCTGATAAAACTGCTTTGCAGTGTGAAATGAAATCCAGCTGCTCCAGCACTCTGCAGCATTGCTAGGACAGAGGCAGGAACACAGGCTGCCCCCAGGAGAGTGGTGTTGTGAGGTTCAAGGGTGGCCTCTGCTTCTGGCTAACTCATCTTCCCTCAGCCTGTTTCCAAACAGAACTGTCCCACAGGATGTGTGTACTTCCCTGGCATAGAAATTCTCCTACTCGAAATCTCAGTTCAGTGAGTACATGAGTGATTGCCTTGGGCTCAGTCTTGAGGCTGGACAACAGGAGAGCATCAAGAGGCAAGCAGGGGAGTTTCTTCCAGTCTTTTTCCTGGCATGGAGATGCCTCTGCATCAGCCCTCCTGTCTGAGCTTGTCCAAGCTGTTGCAGATCCATGGGAGAAAAAGGAAGCAAATAGATTCCAGCATAGCTTCTTCCTTCTGAATGTGTCCCCCTCCTCTGCCTTTCCCCAGTCTGCCATTGTCATTTCCCAGTTGGCCAGCTCCACAAACATCTTAATTTCATGCCTGCTTGTCAGGGCTGCTTTGTGAAACATCTGAATGACATTAGCACAGTTAAGGAGTGTGACAGACTGAGGAGCAGCAGCCTCCTGTGATCTCCTATTCCAGATGGTTAAGTGACAAATCTCACTTCTGATATCTTAACTAGAGAGGTGCAGGAGGAAAATATCTCCAGGGAACACCAACACCCCACCCCCAGCTCTGAGCCTTTACTGGGACCAGGCCGCGGTTAATCCAGACAGAGGGAGACATGCAGCAGATGCCAGGTTCTTCATGGACCCTGGAAATATCTTCCTATCCCTCTGACTTGTTGCTGTCTCATATCAATTACATGGACAACCATAAACAGCTCATCCATACCCAGTGCTTTTTCCAAGTGTCTTTCACCCAGAGGCTCTTCTCACTGGGGTGATACCCTATCACATTGCTTTCAGAGGGTGTTTGCAGTCTCATAGGAATGCTCCAAGCCTCGAGCCATTGCAGGACATTTGGGAAATGAAACTGCATTCACAGCAGTAGTGAAAGGCAAACACTGCTGGGGTGAGTTTAGAGTCAAAACTTGGTGGGGGTGTGTGTGTAAGAGTAATGTAGTGGAGGCTCATGAAGCTCCTGGCTCAGGGCTTGTAACCTGCTTGCATCTTAACCACCTTGCTGGTTGCAGCTTTACTTTCCAATGAAACCTCTCCTGGATCTCTCATTAGTGTAAGAGTCTCCTACTACCACCACCCCTGGGAGTGATAGAAATGCCCTGTATGACTAGTGCTGACAGGTTCAAACTCTGCTGGCAAGAAGAGCTAGAAGTTCCTGGGTCAGCACAATAATCGAGTGTGTGAGTGTGCTTATGGGTTGCTATTCTAACTCTTGAAATGCAGCTGACCACAGCCTGAAGCACAGCAGGTGATTTGGAAGGAGAGGACAGGAGGTAGCAGGGCAGGAAGTGAAGCAAAATACTGTAAAACTGGGAAGGGGTATTTAGTGATCAGCAACAGCTGGAGTTGCGTGCCTCCTCTGCAGCAGATCAGTGTCACAATGCTTCCTTTTGTCCATGCAATATAAGGTCAGGATCTGGATCCTGAGAGGATGCTGTTCTTTCTCATGCTGTAGCAACAAATATATTCTGGGTCTGCAGGCCACAAAATATTCAACACACAAGGTCAATATTTAGAGGCTGTGTCCTCCTATGCTCCCAGTTCTTTTCCCTTGCCTCCCCTAATCCCTGCTACCCCAGCCTCTCTTCCCAAGCTCAGACACCTCAGGGGCAGAAATTCACAGAGCCTTTGCTGCCAGCTCACCTGGTTTGCTTGTGTCAATAACCTGGGCAGGGAGCTGAGCAGCTTTACTAGACCCCAGACGGGGAAAAGCATCCATCTTTCCTGCCCTGATTCAGCCTCCCATCCCTGAAGAGAGGGCTTCCTGCCTCCTGGAGTGAGAAGCTGAAGTCATTAGCAATTGGTCTAGGCAGTGGGAAAGAAAGACAACAGCTGATCAGAAAATAAAAGCAGAGACTGGGAAGAGGAACTAAATCTGGCTTTTACCGATCTTACATAAAATAGCAGCAACCTTAGATAATAAGTAGTTAGATAATTGCTTTTGTAAAATGCTTGGCTTTCAACGTAATGGTTGAAGGTTTCCTGTGATGCCACATGAATAAATTTGGAGTTGATGCAGGTACTGCTTTTGTCTCAATGAGATGTTTGCTTTTGGTGGCAGGTGACTCACAATTGCAACCAATGCTCTGTTCTGTGCTTGCACTCAGCTGCTGCAGTCTGGAGGCAGGTCTGACTTGCACACTCCTGAGAGGTGCTCACGGGAGGCATCCATCAGCGTCTCTGCCTGCCTTCCTCCTGCTGTGATGAAGCACATCTGTTACTTCAGAAATATCCTTTGAGCCTCTTAGAAATAGAAATACATGGGAATTAATATATGCTGTTGAAACCCTATCTTCTGCCCTCTGCAGATTGGAGGCAGAAATGGGGTTGGATCCAGACAGGATTACTCCGGATGGCTGAAAAGATCCCCAGAAGGGGATGAAAAGGTCCCAGAAGAATGACAGGCAGAAAAATGAATGCAGGGGGAACAGATGTCTGAAATCTTGCCAGTGGAGAAATGTTTCCAGTTAGACACTCAAGGAAGAAAGGAAATGTTCAAGGGCCCAAGATAGGTGACCTGGTCTGATTTAGTTCACCTGAGTGGCTCTGGGTGTAAGGAATCCTCTACCCCAGCCTTGGCTGGAACATGGTGTTGCTCATTATCTCCAGCCCCTGCTACCCTCCCCAGGGATCCTGGAGGAAAGTGACAAGCAGAACAAAATGGAACCTGTGGGACTAGGGAAGACAGCAGCAAAGTCCCCAGCCATGAGTAAACTGTGCATTTCTCAGCGCTTTTAATCTCCTTATTATGGTAATGGGCTGATAACTGATTGTGTAGTTAAAATGGAATTTGGCACCAGGGCTGCCGTTTCTCTGACTTCAGAGAGATTCTGCAGTAAACAACCTGGTAAAGAGCTATAAGAGCTGATGTTCTGCTTCAAACCTGTGCTAATGGGAATATGAAGAAGTGCAGGAGAATAAAGGGAAGATGAATTTATGTGGATAGAGACATCAAATGGCCCTGGATAAATAAAGCATTTTTTAGCCTAGAAAGGGGATGGTAAGAGAGGTCACCCTGTGGGTGGAGATGAAAACGCATGGGAAAAGTGGGAGCTGTGCAAATAAAAAACTCTGGGGCCACTGCCTTCAGTGTACAGCATCTGCACAATCCTGCTGCCATGGCTGCACACGTAGCCTCAGCAGGCAACTGGCCGAGCTGACATTGGTGGTCCCATCATCCTCTTACCCCTGCAGGGGCACATCACATTCTTCTGATGTGGATCCCCTCTGTTAGTACCAGCTGCTCACCAAGCCTTTTTACTACATTGCTTTTATTTTCTTTTTCTTCTGCTGTTTTATTAATTCATGGATGCGGACTTTGTACTGTCTGCTGTATTGCCTGCTATGGGTCCAGTGTGAGCCAGCATCTTGGCTAAGCATTTGCCTTCCATTGATTTCTTTGAATTTTCCAAATATTTCAGAATTTAACTCTATTGCTTTACATGATCTGACAGCTTTGCTCCTATCCTATCCTATCCTATCCTATCCTATCCTATCCTATCCTATCCTTCTGCATATCCCACTGTTCAGTGTAAGACTTACCCAGCAAAGCACAGACTAATGCCCGTGGCTTATGGTTTGTTCTTGTATATTCACTCCTGCCATTGATTTGTCATCAAGCTGTGTTTCTACAAAGGAGGAAAGGGATTTCTATCACGGTCCTAGCAATTAAGTTCAGAGGATAAGAAACACCAAAGTGACAGGGCTGCAAACCTATCTTTGTCTCCATCCCTATAAGCACATTTCTTCCACACTACAGAAAAAGGTGGTGAAGAACTTCTTGCCACTCACCCTTCTGAGATAGGTGACAGCTGATAAGGCAAACTGCAAGCCCCTCTGGACTGCTGGACTTCTGGTGCTTTCCTGGTTCCTTAATTCTGAGGGATTTCAGGTTGATGACCTGATGGCTGCAGGGAAAATCCTTGAGCAGTCCTGCTGGGTTTACCCCAATGAAAATCTGTAGTCATGCTCTACCAATTACTTTGCCTGCTCCAGTCTCCCTTTGAAAAACAGAAAGGAAAAAACATCATTATGAGGATCTGCTTTTACTTTTTTCTAAATTTAGAGTCAAGTACATTTGTGGGGGACAAAAAACCCATTGAATTTCAAGGTCTCGGGCAGCAGCTATTTCCTCCATTAAGCAGGCGGACATGGGGAAATGAGGGAATGTGTATTGATTGATTTTACCAAGGTCCATTATAGGTTGTGTGGATTGAAATATCAATCTGACTTTGACATTAGGCAGAGAGGAAGCTGGACTCCAGAGAGGATGCTGTAATGAGAAGGCACAGGCTTGGGTTTTTTGGTAGGCTCAGCAAGAGGAGGACAAACAGCGTCCCCAGGTGCCAAAACTGAGGTTGTGTTCAGATGCTGCAGGTAGTCATGAAGTGCTCACAAGCAACCTCCCAGCCCTTCCTCTTCCACCTAGAGAACCACGGATGTTGTAGCCATGGGGTGCCTGAAGCCTCAGACCCCACCATGAGCACATAGGGATGGGATTTCCCTGGCTCCCCAGGCACCCTCTGCCCATGTGCTGGGCACTGAGAATGACACCTAACACAGCTCCTTCACAAGACAAACTTGGGAACTGCACTCAGCCTGTCCCTGAGTTCTGGATGACTCTGGTCCTTGATAAAATATCAGTATTTATGGAAGAGTCCACTGGAACTTACAACCTGAAAGGTGCTTCTTAGGGGAAGCGCTGGCTGTCTGGTATGATTAGCTGAGAATGCCATACGGAGGCTTTTATCCAGCTGCACGTAGCATCTTCATGTAATGAGAGCAAGCCCGCAGAAACTCCTTGCTGGCCTTGCTCTGCAAGTGCTGGGAAGCAAGCAGGTCTGAGGGCATTACACTGTGATGCCCAACAGGGTTCATGGGCTAATGGATGTCTCACATTCACCTTTATTCTTGGCATGTGTAGAATAAGGAGAATTCGCTGTGTAAATAAGAGCGAGTTCAGCTCCTTTAGGCAAAGCACTACCACAAATCAAGCTGTGCTGATGCACACAGCACATGCTAAGCTGTGGAACTCCTTGACACAAGAAATTAATGGTGAGAATAACTTAACCAAGCTTGATGACACATATAGATAGGCAAACCAGCATGTGTAGTAACACTGTCTTTTGATCCATGGACTAAGATGGAGTTTCTGTTCTAGCTGTTAGGTCTAGGGGATTTTCTCAGCTGTTTTTTCAGCCTGCTGAACACATACATCTTTGCTATGTGCATGCTATATGCATACTTCTATTTGCACTAATTTTTTAGCAGGGGATTAGAGAGGCAACAAATGTTTTTAATCTGCAGGATGCTGCTCGGTTGATGTGTTGATGTACCCTGAATCAGAAATGCAGCTCACAGGAGTCTATGAGATTTCTTTCCTTCCCAGAGCTGTCAGTAAATCCAACAACACCATCCTACAGGTCAAGCCCCTTAACCAGCCTGGCTGTTGTTTGGGGGAATTTGTGACCTTCTTCAGTTCTGACAGTCGAAAGTATGCTCTACCCTTCTGCTGGGAGAATCTCCTTGTCCGTTTATGTGTATACCCCAGCTCCCTCATCCCAAACTTTGAACTTGTCAGACATAGTCCATCAGCTTGGAACAAACAGACACTGTTTGCTGCCTGCTCAGCTGCCTCCTTCCTAGCCATGTCACTGTGGTTGCACACCAGATCCAAGGCAGTGCTCCCTGGTGTGAGCTGGGCTCTTGTCTTTTCCTTCCCCTCCACTGCATATCATTTGTGTCCTTGTCACCTCTCTGATGCCATGATGCCTTCTCCCTGGCCTCTCCTCATTAGATGCCACTTCCAGCCGTCCCTTCTCTTGACACAGTCCAAGGAACACCCATTAGCACGAGACTTCCCTTCCTTGCAAGTCGCAGGCAGATCCACTCCTTTTTGGCTTAGTGTCTAATTTTAGCAGAACTTTTTCTTACAGCTACTCTTCCCATAAGGTTAGAAGTGTCCCTGCCCTGTCTGAGACATTATTCTCTTGGCAGCAAGCAGATATTTTGCCATCAAAAAAGCCAGGCTTCTCAGAAATAAGCAACCTTAATTAGGTATTAGGGATGCTGTGATGTAGGGGGGTCATTATGCTGGGCTGGCATGGAAAAGCTCATACACACACCAGCTGGGGGTCCCTCCCCAGCCCTGCACTGGGCAGCAGAGGGGTCTCCCTTTCCTGCCTCCCAAGACATTCCACATAGACCTGGACTAATGCCATCTAAGTGCTGCCTCTGGAAGAAGCTCCCTCTTTTTCTTCCCAGCTCCCAACGTGTAGATGATCCCTTCAGACTCACCTGGGTCCTTACCCAAAGGCTTTTATTCTGTTTTTGTGTTTCAGGGAGACATTTAAGTGCTGGGGAGAGCAGAGTGCAGCAGAGGTCTCCCCTAGCTCCTCTGGGAGAAAGATGTGCTTTCCTAAGCAGGCATTCCCGGGTCATTCTACATCTCTGTGAGTATGGCTTTTCACAGAAACTGCCTCTGTCGTCTCTGAGCTGACTGACACCCTCTGTGAGGTGAGCTGCCTTTTGGTAGCACTGCACTCATGGTATGACAGGGCTGTGTATTGAGGTTCTTCGTGAAGAAAGGCAGCCTATGAATTATTTAAGCACCTCTGTTTCTGATTAGCTTATGACTAATGCTCATTGCAGTAACCCCTGAGAGAGAGCACGTTAAAACTAATGCAGAAAATATAATGGATTTAATTGCTTTCTAGGTAGCAAGGTACACACAGAGCTTTTGTGGACTCTTGTGTGTTTGTTTTGCTTTTAGTTTTAAATGGGTATGCTGAAAGAGAGCTCAGAAAGTCTGCTCAGGGATTGGGAGTCCACAGTGGGCCTGAATCATTTTTCAAGGTCAACAGGGAACAACGGGGAGTGAATACCACAGCAGACAAGGGAATAGGAGAGAAATCTTCTTCTGATTTTACATTAAGGTTTTAAAAGCCTTAAGACCAGGAGCAAGGAGGAGAGATTGCCTTGAGATAGCCTAGGGAATGAAGGGTGCATAAGCAACACCACAAAATTTTACATCATGATGAAAAAAACATAGAAAATAGTGTTGGTGGAGCTCAGAAACCAGAGCCTGATGTTAGAACAAGTTAATAAATGCCTGGTGTGCACTGAACTCTTTGTGGTCTGTGGTTGGAATTGGAGGTCATGTCTCCTGCTGGAGTGGATCTATGACAATCCCAAGTACCCACCTCTTACCAGAGAGTGTGAGACTTACCGAACAGCTCAGCTACTATCTGCTGTATAGATTGAAGACACCAGCCCAGGACCTGGCAATTCAGATGTTCAATGAGCAGTTTCATGTAGGATTTGGGTTTTCAACTACAGTTTCCCAAATGATTCCTGTCTCTATTGCCCTTGCCAGGTGGCAGAGCTATCTTTGGGTCACTGGAGACCACAGATATCTTTTTGCCTGCTTCCGTTCTTTCTGTGGGTCAAATGAGTTGAAAACTCTTAGACTGTGCTCCTTTATTCATATGCACTGACTGTTAGCTGTGTGTCCCTCTGGGTACCTGTGTGCTGGCTTATTAATCACCTGAGTTATATTTGCTAACTAAGGGTCTTCATCACAAAACCCAAGCAGCAAGAAAATAAAAAAAAAGAAAACTTCATTATTCCTTGTATTATTCCACAATAACAGAGCCACCTGTGCCATGTGTCCCAATGGTGTTAGTTTCCTGCAGACCTTTTCCTCAGCTGAGCTCCCAGTTGAACAAAAGCCACTTAGAACAAAAGTTTAGGAACATCAGGGTATTCCCTGCTGGGAATCTCAAAATCCTGCAGTCTCCTTCAAAACTTGCATCTGGTTCCAAAACTTCTGCCCCCCCCCCGCCATATAGGTCCTGTTTGGGTTCCTTCCATCTGAAGGAACACTATTTCTTGGGTTTAGCAGGATTGTCCAAGACCCCACATAGCATCAAGAAAAAGAAAAAAAATGTTACAACAAAGACAAGAAACAAGGTCTCAATAGCACAATGTGCTATTCATTGAACTAAAGAGCATTTTCAATGGGTGCTTCATCTGTTCTCTTCATCTGTCTCTTCTCATGTCCTTAAAATTGCTCTTCTCCAGTAAAAGGATCCTGGGGTGAATCTTTCACATGGGGGCATTTGCACGGCAGACAAGCAGAGGGTGAGCAGGAGAGGGCAGATTTTGCCCCTGGTTACAGAAGCAGATCACAAAGATGAGAGCTGCCACCCAGCTCTTCTACTTGTTGCCTTGTAAAGCAGGGACCAAAGTGGTGTTTTCCAGAACAAACCCAACCCTGTTCAGACCTGGGAGCTTCCAGCTTCTCCTGGAAGAAAAATCAGTTTCAAAATGTTTTCCAAGAGCTTCTCAGTGGCTCAGTTCATTTGAGGGATCCCACTGTGCGGTGGCTTGTGTGTGCCAGCATCTGATCCACAGCCCATTTTCCTGCCATGGGTGCAGAGGGTGTGGAGCAAGGCTCTCCCATCCCTACCACCCTTGCCTCTGAGGAGGCCAGCGGAATCACAGCTCTGAATTCATGTGGGTGCCTGTTGCCAGTCCTACCTTGCCATCGAAGATCTCCTCACTGTGTGCTGAGTGCTTGTTTTCCTGCCAGTTTGCAGAGCCTGCGTATCTCAGCCTAAGGCAATAGATGTGGAATCTACTTATGCCTGCTCCCTTCTCTGTCTTTGGTGTTTCTGGCCTTCTGAATTCACCAGAAGGTCTTACCATAGTCAGGTTTTCACCAGATTTCCTAAAATAAGTAGCATTTTTCCTGGTCAGCGTCCCTGTGGAAAGGCTGCAGGGCACATGCAAAGAGCTAAAACAAACAGCAGTGGCTTTCAGCATCACTGGCATGGTGTGACATGAAGGGAGGCTTACATGCAGGATGAGCAGTCTTGTAGTTAAATCCTGAAATTCCAACTGCACTGATGCCTTGACAATTTTTAGCCCTGATTTTATGACCATACCACAAACCTTGTGAAACTGTTTTTTGCAGCATAGTTCCCTTTGGGGTATTCATTGCTGCTTGCCTGATTTCTGCAAGTGCTGCCTCACAGTCCACCCCAGGGGCAGCTGCACTGCAGCACAAAGGGACCCTGTTACTTTTGGGAGTCCCTTGAGAGGGGAGATGCCATGGCAGTGTGTTGATGGTGGCACAAGAGGGGCTGTTGCTGGGGACCAGCTGCTCTCCCTCTCTGCCATATGTCTCTTTCTGTTTGCAGCCTGAGTGCAAATACATTTTATTAAATAAAAACGCTTTTAATTCAATGAAACTTCCAAAGCTGGTAGGACTCCAAAAGCAATGTCAGCTCCAGGCACTGCTTTCCTTTTCTCTTTGACTTTTACCCTCTTAAGTCCAAATGTCTCTCAGATATTATTTCTTCTGCATTTTCAATTAGCAGCGCTCACAGGTTTAAAATATCTCTGTGCTCAGTTCAAGGAACACCATGGCCCCAGGACTGCTGCCAGCAGGATGCATGCATGAGGCCATCCTGATTTAAGAGGAATTAGTTTAGCTGCATGGATGTCAGCACCACACCATGCTGTTTGCTCTCCTCACCAGAGAACAGGCCTTGGGCCCTGAGACCGGGAGAAAGGGTGTTTTGTCCTAGCATTTCTGGTCTCCTGATGTTTCCTGTCACTGCTACAGAGCATTGAAGTCAGGCTGGCTATGGTGGGAGATACTTCACCTCCAAAGCCACCATCTTAGGAAAAGGATGGATAGAGCAATTGTTCAAGAAGATGAAAGCACTCAGAGAGGAGATGTACCGTATCTCCCTCAACAGCATCTTAAAGGCATGGTGCCAGTCTGTGGAAGAGATTCCACTTCTCTATTGCTACAGAAGCAATTTTCTACTCCGTCTTGTTATGATCACTTGCAGAAAGATCACAAGTCCTGTGCATCCCTAGTGTTCCTTGCAGATGCTTTTCCATAGTGACCTTGCTACAAAACATCCTGCTGAACCTGTCCTCTCCTTCATCCTTTCAGGGTCAGCTGCTATGAGAGGGTACCTGTGCATTTGCTACACTTTGCTGCAGCCCACTAAGGAATGTCTATTCCCGGAGTCCTGATCCCCGCAGTACACGAAGCTGAAGCACAGGCAGCTGCAAGGGACACGTGTCCTGGTGGTGGCCATATGGGCTGGAACCCCTGTATGGAGACTTTGAGGGGTAACCAGACTCCAGCAGGGCATTTTCTTCATTCCCATGTCAGTCTGTGGCCACCACACAAAACTCCTGGCTGTGCTCTTCCCACAGACACCCAGCACTGGAGCATTAGAGAAGGATGTGCTCTGGCACTGTGCATTAGGCAACCTTGACATACACTTAACTGTTGTTTCCAAACAAAGACAAAGGCAGTCATTAGCGTGCAGACATTATCTCATCCATCCTAGCAGAGCCCACTCTGCCTTCCTCAGCATTCCTCATGGCAGCCTTTCCATGATGACAAGAGGATGGCTCATCCATCTGATTCCTCTTCATTGCACTTAACTGCTGCTCCCTGCAGCCAGCACCACAAAACCCCCTGTTTCCTCCTCACAATACTTGCAGGTTTGGGATTAAAGCAGCGAGAAGCCAGGGATATTTCCCTTCTATACAGTGAGGCTGTTGCCATTGAGAGCCTTCATTTGGCTGGTTGAAACTTAAGAATGGAGCTTGGGGATCTGCAATCAGAGCCAATTGCTTCTATCACTGCATGCTTTCAGCACTCACCTGGACACAGTCCCCAGCCATTCTTACTAGCATCATTTCTTGCACTGAGAGCACTCTGCTTTTGAAAGTTGTCCACGCTATGCTTTTTGCAAGACTCTTGCTTAATGCATTACACAGATCATAGGATACTGTCACAAATCCCTGGCATCTTTAGTGCTTGTTTCTGGGGATATTCCAATTTCTTGAGCAGGTTTGGGGTCAAATCAGCCTCACTCTATAATCACTGGTTGGGGGTTGTTTTATTTCCCTGAACACACAGTACCCAGTTCCTTCATGTATCATTTATATTCCCTGCACCCTGGCAAAGCTCTGGCCATTTCTCTATTCCAGCCACGTTTTCAGAAATGTTCATTTTCTTTCAGATTCTCTTTATAAAAACAGAGCTGCTCTATCATCTCCAATGACTCTGAGGATAGGTTATTTTATGAATTTTCCACAATCGCAGCAAATGCTTTGTCTGCAGATTTAACAGACACTGTTAAACTATGCAGCAGATTATAAATTTTAGCCACATATATGGTGAGTAAACTGCCAGAATTTTTTTAGATGTTATGCATTGTTTCGTCTCATAGCATAGGGTGAGATGTTTTCTCCCAAGACACTGGAAAAGCCTGTTTTGCCCAGAGCTGAGCATGTTTAATCCTTTCTCCTTTGCCCTCTGCATGGGTGGATTCCTTGCATTGCTGTACCTGCCCTGTGCAGCTCCCTGTGCTGTATGAGGGTGTTTTGTGGCTCTCCTCGTTCACCAGTAGCCCAGAAACAGGATTGAGCTGAGCTGCAAAAATGGATGGGGAGAAAATGGCTGTAAGTCCTGAGGTCTGGTTTGTATCCACAGCTTTGCAAAGAGATGATTTTGTGCACCCATATGGGTGGAAAACTGTGCCCTCACCTTTTGTGCTGCTACCCAGGTCTCCCTCTATCTTTTCTGTCTTGCAAAGTCACAGCAGAATCTGCCAAATCCTGCAATGGGTTTGCATACCACGGACCATGTTTTGGTTTAACCCCAGCCAGGAGCCAGGCCCCAGCCAGCCCCTCACTCACTCCCCCACCAGCAGGGCCAGGGAGAGAATGGGAAGGGTAAAAGCTGTAGAACTCGTGGATTGAGATAAAGAGAGTTTAACAGGGAAAACAAAAGCCACACACACAGGCAAAGCCAGACAGGGAATTAATTCACCCGTTCCCATGGGCAGGCTGGTGTTCAGTCATCCATAGGAGAGCAGGGCCCCATCACAGGTGCCAGTGACTTGGGAAGACAAATGCCTTCACTGCAAATGCCCCCCTGCCTTCCTCCTCCTTCCCCCCACTTTATATCCTGAGCAGGATCTCATACGGGCTGGAATATCAATTTGGTCAGTTGGGGTCACCAAACCCAGCTGTGTCCCCTCCCAATATCCCATGCACACCCAAATTCCTTGTCAGCCATGGCAGCACGGACAGCAGAAAAGGCCTCAGCTCTGTGTAAGCCCTGCTCAACCATAACAAAAACATCTCTATGTTATCAGCCCTGTGTTCAGCACAAATCCAAAACATAGCTCCATACCAGCCATTGAGAAAAAAATGAACTCTACTGACATCAGCAGGGGCCAGCACCCCCATCTCGGCTGGCACCTCAGTTGCCATGGCTCAAACACTGCCAATCTGCAGGCAGCTTGCTAGCAGGGTGCTGACACTTCCATGCTGGAAAAATGACAGCCTGGTGGGCTCTGTGCAGGCTTTTGCCTTAGCTGGACTACGTTTGAAGCATTGGCTGCAAACTGAGCAGGTGAGGCATTACCTGTACCTCCTCCTTCCCCAGGTTGAGGTTTCTTTCTGAAGGCTGGGTCCTGGCTGGCTCATGTGGGTGTTCTGTGAGCCTGGACATCTCTAACCAGGAGAGAGCTTCCTGCCTCTGTCGATTTTATAGGCTGGCTGATGAGGATCTGAGGATGCTCAACCAATTAGCACAACTCCAGGAGAGCCTCCTAATCCTCTCACTGTCTTCTAACTCTCTGCCTTCTGATACCATTGTTTTCACATGACACTTCTTCTGACAGCTGGATTTTTCTCCTGGTCAGCTCTTCTCATCTTTCTGCTCTCTGCAGCTTGCAGTCAGTTCAGTGAATGGAGGCATTGGGACAGGAGTGGGACAGCAGCAGGAGCTGGATGGACAGAGAGGTCTGTGAATGTGAGATCCATAGTCCTCAGTGTCCTGTGCAGAGGGTGGGGTCCAGGAGTTATGATACTGTTCAGTATCAAGAAGCTGGACACAAAATCCCTTCACTCCCGTGTTGTAAGATGGAAGTGTTGGGATGGCCAAATGGTCTCTCAGGCAGAAGCAACAGAAGAAGGGGGAGAAGGGCTTTACTGATGTCTCTCAGCCCCTGGTCTTCAGACAGGGGTGATGAGGTTACACTGACCATCCCAGTCCCAGCGTTCCTCCAGAGAGCTCTCTGCTCTGAAGTTGTCTCTGCTGAACCATTCAGGCCCCTGGAGTCCTGGGAGAGATGGATTAAAGCAGAGCACACCTGAGCTGTGGGAAGCCCACAGGCCATGATGCAGCTGAGCAGAAAGGCAGCTATTGAGTCTGCTGAATGTTTCATAGTGTATTCAAGTACTGAGACCACTCTCAAAGCTGGGCATTATCCATTTAGAGCCTTGTCTTCAAAATAAATTATAACTCTTTCAGGATGAGCTGCTGACAACTGAAGAAGAGAGGTTGTAAGTCTGATATGGGAAGAGAAACTATACCAAGAAGGCTGAGCATTCTCACCTGAAGGGCAGAAGAGATGGAAAATGAGCTCGCAGAGTGCAGACATCCCTCCAGATCACGGCGTCATCCAAAGCAAATTTCCCAGCAAACATTATTTTTGTATTAAATTGGAGAATTTTGAAGTCAACACTCCCCAGAAGAGAGGGTTAGCTTAGTACAGATGGCTTGGAAAAGAAAGGTAGGATTGTGCTGGACTGGGAATGTGATGCCATAGGCACTGGCATGCAAGGGAAGGCAACATGGGCCTGAGGAATTGGAGGGAGGAGCGTTGCCATTGGGGAATTAATGCTGGGGTGAAGACATTGCGGGTGGAAAGGAGCTGTAGGTGTGGGGAACAGGTGATGGGGTATAGGAAGATTTGCAGAGATCTGCAGGGAGCAGTGGGGCTCATGAGCCCTTGGGGGGATGGGAGACAGCAGTGGGAGAGGGCAGTGCTTCCTTCTGCAGGAGGTGTACCGAGCAGGTGACCATCACCCACACCACAGTAAAGCTCACTGTGGCCAGCATTCCTCAGACACACAGAGACAACTGCTGCATAGACAAACACATGAGCCATGAATCCAAGTAGTAAACAAAAGGGGTGAGGGAAGGGGGAACAGGGGGCCACTGTGAGCACAGGAGATGCCACACTGGACAAGATGAATATCCCTTTAGGCCCTTATCTCAATCCTGACAGTGGCTGATATCAGATGCTCCAGCGAAAGCTGCAAAAACTATCTTCATAACACATCTGGGCATCTGTGTGATAGCATCCCCTCAGGGGCTCTTCCTGCCAGACCCCATTTGCTGATCAGCCTACACATGGAAATCAGAAGACTGAGAGCTCTTGTCAGTTTTGCTCTGGCTGATGTTGCAGCCAGAAGGACTTTCACTAATATAGCCTGCTAGCCCAGCTGGTTTGCTTCCCCACTTGCTCTACCCTCTGTGTGGTCTGGGGTCCTCAGCCCTTGTGGCAAGCGCAGACCCATGAGCTATGTCCCTATCCCCGTGTTCCTGCAGACAAGCACAGCCCAAGGTGGACTATATCCTTTCTAGCTCCATCTAATTTTCATGGGTTGGGGGCTCACCCATTCTTCATCCTGCTGTTTTAAACACTTTTTAGCAGCATGGCACCACTCTTTCCCTCTGGGAGGGCCATTCCTAAAGGATGGGTTTGCAGGAGTGTGAAGAACAAACCAGGTGATCCACATACCACTGCCATGGAAGTAATGGAAGGTCCAACAGTGCTCCACAGCCCATCTGGAGGGTGCATACCAACATTTCCAGGTGCTTGAGGCATTAAGTCTGCTGCCTTCATTCTGCATGTGGCAGGAACTGATGAATAGAGGAAACAAATTTGAGGAAGGATCCCAGGAACACAGGATAAGCATCTGGGATTTACTGACAGTTGCTGATCTGGGATTTATTGGCAATTGCTGAGCAAGTAGATGGAGTGCAACATTATCGCTAGAGATCTTTGACAGGCCCTAAGATGACATTCCATAAGATACCAGAGGATAATCTACAGATCTATTGTACATAGTTCTCCTAAAGGAAAACCCGCGCTATCTGTTCATACTCAAAGCACAAGGAGACAAACAAGAGAGAGAAAAATTAAAAAGGAATATGAGAGCTTTAAAAGTTTTGTTTGGCTGTAAATGAGAGTTGCTCCTCGCTCTCTGCATATAATGCTCTTCTGGAGAATTTCTCAGCAGCTTGGGTGGTCACAAAAATCACAGGTGATGAAACTCTGATCTAACAGATTTCTGGGCTAAGTCCTTCCCATGGATGTGATTAAATGTGAGCCTGGGACTGCTTGCAGAAAGACCTTCCCTCTCCTCAGCACTGCGTGGGAAGTTGCAGCATAAACCACAGGGGTCTCCTGGCTCTCAGCTAGTTCAGTTCCTCTGACAGACTGCTGATAACCCTGGGAGGTGTGGGGCTTTGTTTTCAGCCCTCCTGCCCCTTGCATGCACACACATACATAGATATGCACAAGTGCCAGTGGTTTCCAGGTCCTTGAATGTGTGATTTCTCCCAGCTGCAGGATTACACACCCAGCCAGCAGAAATGGTTTTGTTCTACTCCCTATGCCCTCCCCCAGATAACTGATTCTGGGGAACACACTGCCATTCATTGCTACTCATTGATGTCCCTACTGTGACATCCTTGACCATGGGTCACGGTCCCTCTGGCCTGTTAAGTGTGTTTGGGTTCGCAGCACTACAGCCCCAGGCAGGGGCTGCATCTCACTGTCCTCACTGTGTCCGCTCCTGGAGGAGCCCAGGGAGGTGAGCACTTGGCTGCTCACTACTGCCAGCTCTCTGGATGCCTCTCCACATCTCCC
Organism: Onychostruthus taczanowskii; assembly: GCF_017590055.1. Taxonomy (NCBI): domain Eukaryota; kingdom Metazoa; phylum Chordata; class Aves; order Passeriformes; family Passeridae; genus Onychostruthus; species Onychostruthus taczanowskii. The sequence continues at coordinate 11,646,238 of NW_024499351.1, forward strand.
ATCTGCCCTCCATGTCCCGCTGCAGCCCCCAGAGGAGGCGGCTTTCGCTCCCTGCCCGACTGCATCACGGGGTCACGGCTGCGCTGGCTGTGCGTTGTCACTGCCCGCCGTGTGAGACCAGCTGAGGACAGCAGGTCATTCACAGGGCTTTCAGCACGTGGGACTTGGCTGGGTACTCCAGCTGCTTCAAAATCCATGGGCAGATAAATCAACGGCTCTCCAGGGAGGATCTCTCCATGTACTAGCCCCTTCCCTCTTCTTTCTCCTGGCCTCTGTGGTGAACTCTCAGGACACAGAGAGGTAAGTAAGGACACTTGAAATCTATGATTCATTCTTTTAGGCCTATGCTGCCTGATTTTTTAAGGCTCTTTTTTATTTGCTGCTGGGACACCACACTTGTACTTTCACAGTTTCTTTAGTGCAACAGTGTTCATGCAAGAGACAGCACGCAAAGCACTGCCTCAGCAAGAGCCTGTTCTCCCTGGGGTAACACTGCCCTTCCTTGGGAGCATTGGCAGCTCTGCACACTGCTCTTTTAAGTTCAAGATGACAGCAATAGGTAATATTTTTTGAACTGCTAATGGCTCCTGGTTTGGCTGATGTGAGCTTTGTGGTTTCTGGTGCTTGGTTTGTAGTGTGGCTTATAATGCCTACCGAAGAGCAGAGAGCAAAGCTTACTCAGAGACCACATGAATGCTTGCACTTTCTTTCCCTTTAAATTAGCACTTTCACAGTGTCAACATGGAGCTTTCCAGTCCACAGAGACTTGGGGACTTTATCCCCACTTTAATGCAATTTTTTCTTCAATACTTTTGGTTTGTTGGTTGGTTGGTGGTTTAGGGTTTGCTTGGGGGTTTTTTGTTTGTTTGCTTTTCTGTTGGTTTGGTTTGTCTTTTAGAGGTAGCAATGCTTATTTCTAAGCTGCTTCCCAAACAAACAAACAAAAAAAGCAACCTTTAATCAGGCTGGGAAAACCCACAAATGATGCAAAGGCAGCTATGTGCTGATAGAGGTTACTGAAGCACACTGTGCTTCACCACCCCTCCTTACAAGAGCAATGTCTGCCATTGATACAGAGCACAGATTCATGAAATATTCCTTACACGGTTAAAAGAATCCCCACAAAATATCCTCCCCTTCATACAGACTATAACTACCCCTCCCTCCCTTTCCTCTCCCAAAGTAAAAGCACAGTTTGGAGCTAGGATAACCCCACTATCCACACAATGTAGTTCTACAGCTCAGGGACTGCACCAGCCAGCTCTACACTGCTGCTCTCCAAGGTCTGCAGCGGGGCAGGGGTGCCAGGGGAGCGAAGGTTGTTTCTGTGAAAAGAGTTGGAAACAAAACCTTGGATTTTGAGCTTGGATACTCAGGAAGTCAGAAAAGGTAGAGTTGGGAGAAGGGCATAATTGTGCCTCTGGCAATACAACCATGTAGAAGCGTGTTTAGCTGAATACAGTAAGATAATTCTCTAAGTGTCACAGAATATGTGTCTGTGTCCAAAAATCTTGCCTCCAATGTTCCTGATGCACACACTGAGGTGGAGGACTGAATTATGGATTTGTAGCTCCCAAATTGCTCATAACAAAGATCCCAGTAGTGATCCATGCAGTGCCTGTTATTTATTCTGAGCATAAACAAAATAATTCATCCTCCAGGGACTCCAAGTCTAGTTCCTTTCATTAAGAATAAATGAAGTATTAATAACAACAAAAAATTTACAGAACAAAATTTTTTTAAAAGTGTTTTTTTGATTGGAACACATTTCCGTAAAGCTCTGGCTGGAATAAGCAGCTTGTAGTGCAATGTATTTCAAATAGATAGAAATAATGCCCTAAATAACCAGGCTAATTAGATGTACTTTCTCCACAAAACCACAATTCTAATGTTCCTGTCTCGCTGTAATTAAAGAAGCATTTACCATGCATTGAAACTTTTAATTAGGTCTAACATCTAATAAACTTGGAGTAAACTAACAAATATTTTCTCTGCCAGTGGGTAGTTTTTAATCAGTGTTTAGAGGTTTAAAATTTCAGATAGCAGACATCAGGAGTGTCTAAAGAGCTTGAAGAGGCATTTGAGCATAACCATTTGAGTAACTGTTGTGCTCACCCCTATAATGTTGAGGGAACCAGTTTCCAGCCTTTTCCTTTTGGTAGTTTAATTTCTCTGGGGAGAATTTCTTTAGAAACTGTATTTGCACAAGGTTTTCTACGCTGTGGAGTGGATGTGGGTACCTGCTGGGTGGCAAGTGTGGGTTCCTTCCCCCTTGCAGAAGCAGTCCAGAGGCTAGACCAGCACTCCTGCTATAGTCAGTGGAGGAAAAGTAGGCTCATTCCCTCCCAAACAGTGTTTAAGATAGGTGAGGCCAGCCCCCTGCCGAGGATTCCTCTGTTTCTCCATCAAGACAGAGCACCTTGCTGGCCATCCCAGATTAAATGTCTGAATTTTAGACATCTGAAGAGAGGTAAGAGGCCTCTCCCTGTCCTGTTCCCCAGGAAAGCCCTGCTAGTATGAGATGGAGTTGTGACTTTGCTGACATGTCCCTGCACAGAAATTAGAGCATGGCCCACAGGAGAGCTATTGGGGAGGAGAAGATGTCTCCTGGTGGCAATGGGGTTGCAGGAATCCCGTGGGAACAGCTTGTGCTTGCCATGTAAGCAATGGTGTACCTTTCCTTAGGAGGAACTGGGACCTGGATGATGAGGAGGACAGAAGGACTGGGGGCAGAGCTGTATCCACATGCTGTGCCTGTATGGAGTAGGGAAATGGACATGTCTCTTGGTGAGAAGAGGCTGTGAGTAGGAAGGCTGGCAGTCCATCCTAAGCAGTTTGCTATGGCTGTGTTGAGGTTCACATGACAGTAAGAGAGAAAAGACATTGCAGTGGCCAGGCATGTACACAGATAGACAGCAAAAGTGCACAGAGCTGTCTCTGGTTGACAGGTCTGAGTCCAGGGAAAGAGGTCACCTGAGATCCTTAGGACAGACTTCCCTGGCAGAGGAGTAGAGTCTGCAGTGGAGAAGCACATCCATCTGCTTTTCTGTGGGTGTTTCAGTGGGATCAGGCAAGTGTAGATCCTTTAGGACTTGCCCTCTCAGGAAACTTTCTGTGCAACAGGACAACCCTTTATGTTTTCCTCTGGAAGGTGGGGCATGATGCTAGAGCTCCAAAGCATAATCAGCATATTGTGTCTCTGCAGCATGCTAAACTGCCTCCAAGAACCAGTCATGCTATTTTCCCATGATGAAATAGCTCAGAAATTTCCACATTCTCTGCAGAAGAAGGGGCAGGGGAGTAGAGTGTAGGAATATATGTTAAAGAACCAACTGAGGAAACAAACAGAGAAGTCAGGAGGCACATGCACAGGATAAAGACTGAGGGTATGCTCTTGAGAAAGAGAGTGCAATGGAGGATTTGATACAGTGAAGAAAACTGGCAGGATGTGGAAGGGGTAAAGACTTTCAGATTTGGTCATGAAAATGGGGTTAGGACACTCTGGAGGGGCAGGATGAAGCCCAGAAATTGCTGAAAAATGGGCACACAAGACAGTGCCTGTGAAGGTAATATTTGCTTCAGCACAACTGACACGTGCCAGTACGTGTGGAACAGAAGGTCATACATTTTATTTTCTAAGTCTCCTGCGTCTAGGGAATTACTTTAATGTAGCTTGAAGTACCGATAAGTGGAATAAATATGTGCCATTACCAATAAAAATAACAGCCCTGGAATATTTTCTACCCAAAGATCTCAAAACACTCCTTTTTGTGATTTATTCATTGACTCCTTGTGTCCTCAGGGAAGGAGGCTATTATCATATTCACCCACTTTGCAGGTGGTGAAATAGAGGGCAAGTAGCTGAGCTGTGAATAGAGCCATGGCTGTTATCTTTCAGCATCAAGTTCCCAAGCCAGTGGTTGGGAAGGAAAAAGTTGCAGCAGGTGCCAGGAAAAGCCTCTGGCATCCCATGGAGCATGCCAAGGGGTACCTGTTGAACCTTCCTGATACGACTGTGATGTGGAGACAGACATTCAGACACCATGAGGGCAGAACAAAACAGGCTCAGTTTTGCACCAGGCGGGTTCTCTGGTGCTCTGGCTCCTGTGGCCTGGATCCCAGCGCCATTTGGAGGTTCTCAAGCTGCAGACTTGTTTTTGAGAAATAGATTTACATGGGTGAACCCCAACTCTCTCTCCCCTCAATCCCAGGTACAAGGCTGGTTTCTCACCTGCTCACAGTGGGAAACTCACAAGTCAGCAAGGGTGTTTGGTGTGATCTGAAAGCGTGGAGAATATTTGGGGTCTGCTACCTCTCTCTGGTTATAACTGATGTTCAGGCTGGCTTTTAAGCTACCAGACCAAAGAAAAGGGGTGCAGGTCCACACAGCTATGGGTGACACAGTGTGTGTGCTCTCTATGCTGTACTGTGTGCAACACATACAGATTAAAATGGAAATTTTATAGGGAAACCTATCTCTGTGTATATCTTTAAGAAGCCTAGTAGGAACTTATCTAGGAGCTATCAATGCAATAGACAACTTCCCAAAAGGCAGCTTTCCACAGTTGTGGAGAAGGTTGTCTCCAGATGAAGAGCAGAAGTTTAAAACATGCCTGTTGCAGTGGGAAAAAGCTCAAATGCTAACTGGACAGGATACAGTTAAGTTGCTTGGCCACAACCTACAGCCTAATAGGAGGATAGTGAAGCCTCTGTGTCGATGAAGCCTCTGTGTCGCTTCTGTCTTACCTCCTGACCCTTTCCATCACTGTGACTCCCTCTTTCTTCACTTACTGCCTTTATTGGATCTGGCTGAAAACATACACAAGAAAAGCAGACCATCAGAGCCAAGCTCCTGAAGAGGTTTTTCCAGTGGGTACCAGCAGATCAGCTCATCCTGGGGTGGAAGGTGGCCTAACCTTGCTTACACTGGCTGGCTCTGTCTCTCAAACTAATACAGGCTAAAGTGAAAAGCTTGAACTTGCCTTCTGCAGCTGAGGAGGGGCTGGAGGAGTATTGTGGCAGCACTGAGAGTTATTGCTATGGCATTTATGGAGCATGTTGCTATGAATCGATATCTCACCATAATTACCTCATTTTCCCGTTTTTCAAATTAGATAACAAGGTTCAGTGCTTGACCAGATCATTCTTCATCCATTTGCATTTCCTCCTCTCCTTTGCAGTGGAGGCGAGCCCCTCTCCTATTAATCAGCAGGCCTTAGGGTGAGCGGGATTACACCCTGAAAACTCCTCTCATCTCTTATGCTGGAACACTGTCATCAAAAGGTGGGAGGCCAGGCCAGACTGCCCACTCTGGGAGGACAGGGGGTTGTTCCTCCAGCTGGCTCCGTGCTGAGATGGGAGGCGGAAAGCCATGATCTCACGCTCTGTTCAGACAGTGACATTTCCGTGGGGCAGGGCTCATCCATCACGATGTGGTGGCTGAGGAGAGCTGTTAACTGCTTCGAGCTGGCTGCCTGCCTCCTGTGCTGCTGGAGCTGAGGAGCTCAGGACCTGCAGCATCCTGGGGAAGCAGTGTATGGCTCTGGGGAGAACCCCCTCCTGAACAGGGTGACGGTAAGGAGGACAGGAGACCCTCACCATGACCTGGTGTTCAGGGAACAGAGAGAATCTATTTGTAGGGGAACTGCTTCTGTTTCACCCCCAGCTCTGAGGAGATTTCTTTTCCCCTTTGGACCAGCTGTTCTCTTTGCAGAGGACAGGCAGACTCTTCCAGCATGTTTTCTGCCTGTGCAGGAGCTCATGGTTTGCATCACAGACATGCAGCCTCTTATCTCAGGGGTTGATTTCTGGCTGAACCCATCACCCTCCATGTTGCGGCTGGGGCTTTTTTGTTTCTTTTGCTCAGCAAAGCATCATGCTCATTGGGGTGGTGATGGCTTTTGTAAAAACAGCACTTGCTCAAAATCAGAAGATTATAATATCCTCAACCCCTCTTCATGCCTCATTCTCCTGAGCCAGCCTCCAAGGCGATACCTATTACCAGGTATTACAAGCAAAGTAAATTCTTGTAGTCAGATGGCTCATTAGCTCCTGCTTCTCTGGGGACGCCCCTGTGCCTTTCCTCTGCTCCCTCTCCCCTGTGAGGAGCAAGGGACTCTACCTTTGCCAGGGCAAAATAAAGAACAATTAGACAGTCATTAATCTGCAAGAAGGGAGGGCAGGAGGAGCACCAGCTGCTGAACTGCTGTTGCACAGCTGAAGTGCGGTTTCCCAGGGGCAGGTGGGAGTGCAGCTTGGATCAGGGATGGGGGAACTGTCTTGTGCCTCTCCCTTGCTGTCAATTAGTACAAGAGGCTGGCCTTACCTCCAAGTAGCCAGAGACCTCCGGAGCAGCTCTCAAAGCTGCAAGCAGATTCTTTGGAGACTAATTGGGGTCTTTCACCTCCTTTTAGCTGCTTCTCAGCAGTGTACTCTGGAGTGCAAACAGGAGAACAGATGCTTATTTTTCCAGGAACTCAGCAGGGCTTTACCAAGTCCCTGGAGCCTGAGGGGTAATAGAAAGCGACCTGGGAGACACGGGCCTGAAGTCAGCAAGCCACTTTCAACCATTTGCCAGTAGTCCTGGCAAACTGGGGAGGTCCCAGATGACTGAAGATTAGCAAATATGATATCCATCTATAAAAATCAGAGGCATGATCCAGGAAAATACATGCCTGTCATCCTGATCTGAGTACCAGGGAAGGTCATGGAGCATGTCATCTTGAATGCCACCGTGTGGCATGTATGGGACAATCAGAGCCACCACATGTTTATTAAAGGTAGGTGCTACTTAACAAACCTGATCTCCTCCTGTGACAAGGTGACCCACTTGGTGGATGATGGAAAGGCTGTGATGTATCTACCTGGGCTGCTGTAAAACATCTGACACTATTTCCTCCAGGAGAAACTGGCTGCTCATGGTTTGGGCAGGTGCACTCTTTTGGGCAAAAAACTGTCTGGATGACCAAGCCCAGAGAGTGGTGGTGAACGGAGTCACACCAGCTGGTGGCTGGTCACAAGTGCTCTTCCCCAGGGCTCAGTGTCAGAGCCAGTTCTGTTTAATCTTTATTGATGATCTGGATGAAGGCATTGAGTGCACCCTCAGTCAGTGTGCAGGTGACACCGAGATGGATGGAAGTGTCGATCTGCTGGAGCATAGGAAAGCCCTGCAGAGGGATCTGGACAGGCTGATCGATGGGCCAAGGCCAATTGAATGAGGTTCAACAAGACCAAGGCTGACAAAAACCCCATGTAGTGCTACGGGCTGGGGAAAGGGAATCTGGAAAGCTGCCTTGCAGAAAATTACCTACGGTGCTTTGTCTGGAGAAAAGGAGACTCAGGGAGCACCTTATTCCTCTCTACAATTGCCTAAGAGAAGGTTGTAGTGAGGTAGGGGCTGGCGCCTTCTCCCAAATAACAAGTGACAGAAAAAGAGGAAATGGCGATGAGCACTGCCACTGGAGCTTTAGACTGGGTAATGGGAAAAAATTTAGTGAATGGGTAGTCAAGCATTGGAAGAACAGGTTGTCCAGGGAATTGGTGAGGTCACCATTTCTGGAGGTGCTTAAAAGACATGTAGATGTGGCACTGAGGGACAGGGTTTAGAACTTGGCAATGTTGGGTTAATAGTTTGATTCAGGGATCTTAAAGGTCTTTTCCAGCCTAAATGATTCTATGTTTCAATAAGGTGCTTTGTGGCTGGGGAGAGAACCTGCAATGGCAGCCAGCATGGAGGGTTCACATCCACAGCTTTCAGAGCCTGCATGAGACTCCCTGCTCATGTCCATCTCTGTGCCCAGGTCCTTGGGCCAATGCTCATCCCACCTGTAAGGGACCACCTGCCTTCTTCTGTACCTTCTCCTCCCTGGAAACATGTGTGGGGAGACTTTTATGCATGTGGGAGAAGCTGCTGTTTTGCCAATGCGCTGCAGGGGAGGAACAGGCACATCCACATGGAGAAGCCCCCCCTTTTCCCTCCTGCTGCAGGCTGATGGTGGTTCCCATAAAACAGTAACAGAAGTGTCCTATGAAAAGGGGAGGGAAAAGACTGCTCCTCCAGGGAAAAGCTCTCCTGCAGTAAAGGTGTTTCCTCCTGTGGAGAGCAGAAAGGGATGAGTCCAGAGCATCTCTGAAAAGATGCTCTGGACTGCAACAGAATATGCCATGCAATGGGTTTGAATGGGGCTGGTTATGAGCCCCAGTGGGGAGGGCAGCAGGATTCAGGCTCAGTTATTAACACCATAAATCATGGAGACAGTCATGGGAAAGGCTGATGAGAAGAGTATGTGCAGCCAGGAATGCCAGGAGGGAGAGAGAGAGACAGTGGGCATCAGAGGCACAGAGCTTCTACACATTGTGTTATTTTAAGAATTTTTCTTTTTTATGGCAATGCTGTCATTTTTATCAGAAGAAGGGACCAAATGATTTTAAGCTCCCATATCCTGAAGACCCAGGCATGAATTCCAGGTTGCTCCTGATAAGAGCAAAGGCTAGGGAGTCAGGGGTGAAACAGCATTGGTAAGGGCTGCAGGGCAAAAGTGAAAGGCAAGGACAGGGCTGGAGTGAGGTACCAAAATACCAGGAGCCACCCATGTTTGAGGCAGGAGCCAGCCAGGGTTTGGGACTGCAGTATTTTCACTGTCAAAAGCAGAAGGAAGCTTTTGGTGGGGCGGGGAGGTCAATCCACAGCACTGTCTGCAGTGGAAGGTGGAGCTGTTCGAGGTAGCTGGGAGGGAGGACCTGCAAAGCCAGGTTTGCTGCATCCTTTCCCTTGGGCAGCCCATGTGGCACTGATGGCTCCTCTGCTGCCCAAGCCCTGCCGCTTGTGGTCAGCTCTGATATCTCTGTGCTGTGCTGCAGGTGTGATGCCTAACTGCCTGAAGGGTACACCAGGCAGACCCTTATCCATGTGCAGCTGTCCAAGCCTCCCATAACTCCTTAGGAACCTTCAGATCTTTCTGGTTAAATGCTGAGGTCTCTCAGAAATATCTGGGGCAAGGAGAGGCAGTCCCACACAGCTGTGCAGCCAGTGTGCCTCCTGACTGCACCTTGCTGTGGGGCTGAAGGAAACTGCCTGGCTCTAGCTTAGCTCTGACTTTGGTTTTGGCTCTCACTCAGAACATCAGGCCCAGCTGGAGCTGCACAGGGACATATAGTGAGCTTTAGGCACTACTCATGTACTGACAGCAGGGCTCTGGCTTGCTGCAAAGCCTTCAGGACACTGGGCTAGAAGAAGCTGAGTCTTGTGAGTGTAAATCTATTGGATGAAGGATACCTCAGAGATTTTCCTCTGCAGTGTAGCTCTTTTCAGAGGCAGATGAAGCTGAAATCATCCAGGGCAGCCCATGAGAACATAAAAACTGGTCCTGGTGTTTTGAATAGGTGAGGTGCCAGCCAGGCTGAAACAGGGCAGGAGCCTGTCCAGAGGCTGCAGCTCAGTGTTCAGGCATGGGATGGGACCCCCTTCCTTCTCAGTGGTGTGAAGCATTTTCTGATGCTTGCACAAGCAGGAGGTGATACCTGTGTCCTACTTTGTGTCTGCTGAAAGGCTTCACTTGCAGCCCTGCACCTTGCAGGAGCAGCCCTGGCCCTTCTTCCTTGTCTGTTCTCAAGAAAAGCCTTCAGAAGCATGTCAGCCTGGCCTTTGCATGGGGCAATCTGTGATGCATCTGCCTTCCCTCGTACCCAGGGGCTCACATGGGATGTGGAAAAGCCCTGCAGGGATGGATAGGTCATCTCTGAGCTCCAGCTGCTAAAACCTTCTGCCTGCCCTGGCATCCTCCATCATAGCCACCAGCTGCAAGGCACCAGGCTCTGGGCTAGCCTGTCTCTTCTCAAGGCAGTGTGAAATGATTAGCTAATTAATCCCCACTCTCTCTCCACGGCAGGGAGGAGCACTGGCTCGGTGCCAAAGCAGAGGCACAGGGGCAGGCAGAGATCTTGCCTTATGCTGCATGAGTGGAGCCATGTAGGAGGAGGGCTGCAGCATCCCGAGCCCTCGGTGCAGCAGGTTACAGGGCAGCGAGCCCCGGGGACCAGACTGCACCCTCTGCTTCCCTCCACTAGGAATCCCGAGTGCAGCAAAGAGGATCAAGGTGCAGCCAAGGGAGGATGAAGGGAGTCAAGGTGCTGTCCTCACACAAGGTGGGACAGTGCTGCTGGTAGGCCATAGAGAGAGAAGAGTTTCCCAGAGATCAGAGATCCAGCGGTAGCAAAAATCCAGGAGCAATCTGTAGCTGGCATCAGCACAGGGATATTGCTGACAGAAAAGGGCTGGGGTAGGGAGTCAGCTTCAGTCAGAGCCCTCATGGGGATGAATGTGTGGCATGTACATGGGGCCACACATTGATGGAAGAGTGTGACAGTGTGGAGAAACGCAGCTGGAGGGAGGTGCCCCCTCCATCACCAGATATCCAAGCATATGCTAATCCAACAGGTCTCCTCCTTGCTGTCCCCACGGAGGTAATGGACAAGGCTTTCCCAGCCAGACTCAGGACCCAGCTCTGCTCTGGGGCTCACATGGGCGGGCATGATGCTAATGCGGTGGGCTGTAGCTGCAGCCTGTATCTCTAAATCTTCTCTGCTTTTTAGGTCACTTTGTTCTGCTTATAAATCCTGGTCTTGTCTTACAAACCATAAATCTTCCTCTACAGTCAGCACAATTTATTTTCTTCTCTGGTCTTGTTAAATAACAGGGTCAGAATATTTAAAATCCAGATTGTTCTGTGGTTTTTGCTTATAACAAATGTTCTATTCAATTCTGGGAAAATGCCACAGACCTGTGGCCAGACAGCCTTGCTTAGGAATTTGTAGGAAGAGAGGAATAGGGAAAAGGTGTTCCAAAGGATATGCTGAAATAATCTGCCACTCACACAGCCCTTGCATGTATGTACAATTCTGTGCATGTGCGTGGCACACCGGATGCACCTACGTGCAGGCAGCCTTACCTTCCCTGCTTTCACACACTTACCACCTCGCTGGCACCTGCCACCTCTCTTCACTGGGGCACAGCCTTGCACAGATCAGAGCTACACCTTGTTCTTCCACCTCTAACCCTCATATCCAATCCCAGGCATCTGGCAGGAAACAAGTGGCTCCCATCCTCTCCCTTGCCGTGCATGGCCACAAATCACACAAATCTGGTCTCTGCCATCCCACCTTGGTGCTCTGAGCCTTTACACCCTCCCCAGTGTCAGGAGCTACTTCTCAGCAACCTCCATATCCAGCTGCGCTCCTCACCCCTTCCTGCAAAATGCTGGTGGGTGTTCCCCTGGCAGAAGCAGCACCTCTCCTCTGCTGCCTGCCCAGGGAGGGGGAGAGACTCTGTGAGAGTTGGGTTCATGTGTTGGCACAGCAGTAAATAGCCTCTGCCAAGCACCAGGACAGCTCTGCATGGGGTCAGGAGCCTGCCAAAAAGTCATGTGTGATGGTGCAAGGCCAGCACTCCATGCTCAACTAGCCTGGAGTCCTCAGGTACGCAGTGAAGCATCCTTGTGTCTGCATTACAGTTCTCTTCTTAATGACTGTACAGCTCATGTTTCTGCAGGTTTCACACGAAGGACTCCACTCACTTGAGCATGCAGTCAATACTCCTTTCGATCTTCATCACTCACTGTCTGGCTCCAGGCTTTATTTATTGCACAGCATCAAATCACCAAGCCAAAGACAAAAGTGGCTTGCTCCCTTGTGGCCCTTTTGGTGGGCATTCCCACTGATCCAGCTTTAACAAAATTAGCATTGCTTCTACCTTTGGAGGTGATACTGCTGTCTGCAGTGCACACAGGAGGGACTGAGATGTAACAGCTGTACAATCAATAGTACAGAGCACCTTGCAGGAACAGCCTGAACCTCAGCCTGGTTTCTAATTTGCCAGCATATCCTCTTCTCCCTTAGGGAAGAATTGCAACATAAAGTTCGGGAATGCACTAGTATCTAGCTAGCAAGAGTGACCACGGGTGGGGTGTCAGGCAAACACAAACTAAACAGTATATTCTGGGTTATCAGAGATAATCCCCAGTGGTGGTGCCCTGTTTGAAACAGCCAGAGCCCAGGCTTTTACAGTATGTGTCGTTTTACAGCTGACAACACACTAAAAAATTTGAGTGCTTCTGTAAAGCAGACCTAGTGTGGGGACAACTAGAACAGCAAGAATTAACAATTAATGACAAAAATGCAAAGTTCTAGGACAAAAGGTAAATGTCTGGAGTAGACTCTAGCTCTCTGGGTGATTTTAAACAATCTTACATTTTCCTTCTTTGGCTGCCCTGCTCTACCTCATTTTCCTCCCAGCCTGTGTCTGTTCCTTCCAAATACAGCCTGTTTTCCTGCCCACTCCCTGTCTAGCCTCAGAGCTGTTATGGCCTGTGTGTGAAGGGAGAGGGACTCTGAGGAGGAGTCATGGCAGAGTGGGACTCTGTGTGTCAACATGTGCATGACAAGGGTGAGCTGAATTTGGGCAGGAATGACAGAGATGAGTGCTATGTGCACGCATATATATGCAAATATATCATATATATGTATGTTACATATATATATATACACACACACACATACATGTATTTGTTTAATAGTGCTTTCCAGTATTTTGACCTAAATCACCACAGTAATTCCAGTATCCAGCTCCCTTCAGACTCCCACCTGGAACAGTTATTTTTCATTATGAGAGGGAAAAAGGAAGAATTTACTAGGTATGATTACTTTCATAGAATCATAAAACCAAACATCTTCTTTGCCCGTGGGTTTCACAACTGCTTGCTGTGAGGAAAGCATAGGAGGCAGAAATGTTGGGTTAGTTTGGAAGACTCTTCTGTATTGCTTTGAGCCCTATCCCAAACTTTCTCCAGGCTCAAGATGGAGTCATCATCCTTAACACCAGCTGAAGTGGTGTTAATGGCAGGGGTATGGCAGTAGCTTATGCGATCCACTGCCCCACAGCCAGAGTAGGCACCTGGGTAGTGTTTTTGTTTTAGAATCTGGTGAGGTTCAGCCAACAGCAGCTTGTGGCACGTTAAACAACTCTATGTTTGGCTTTCACACACAGTTCTCTTAAGTGTCGCTCTTAAGGACTCAGACAGGCAAAGTTAACATGGGTCTAAGCTGAGTAGCTCTGCAGATCTCAAGGCAGAGAAGACCCAAGAACATATTAGGCATTACATGGGTCATGGCTGGCATTGCCCATTCTCTGATGGGTCCACAGAGTAGCTGGACCCATGCTGGAGACCCTGGGGTGGAGTGGAGTACCAGGAAAAGGGGCCCTGGCACCACACTGACAGCTCAGGGCTGTTGGCTTCTTTCACACATACTAGTTTTGGAGCTGCTGCCTTGGCTCATCTTCTTGTGGGAGAAGTCAAGAGCAAAGGACAAAATAATCAGTTTTGAGTGGTGTCATCAGATGTCAGCAGCCTCAACAGCTGCAGGTCTGGGATAGGAAGGAGAGGTTTAGAAAATGCAGGAGGAGTGCTGGGTGAGGGAACATCAGGGGAGGGCTCTGAGGCACTCCCTTCACAAGGGTTCCCCAGCACTAACTGCCCCAAACCTGCCTGTGCCGTGTCCTATGCCCAGCCCTTGTGCTGGGGTTTGAGCAATCTGAGAAGCCTTCCCCAGGGACTTCTAATCAGATATTTTGGGAAAGACTCTGGGTCAAAGACTGGCGCACACCTCAGTGCTGGCCAGCAGTACAAGCTCCTCCCTGCTCCAGCCACTGTGAGCACCAATTGCAGGCTGCACCTTGTCACCCCGACCCCACAGAGAGGGACACACAGGCTCACCCACTCGAGTACTGCAGCTTTATTTGAATGAAACAATCCACGTTGAGAGTCCGTAGGTTACACGGCGGGTGCACTGGGGCTGGGGGGTGTGGTGGATGAGGCAATGCTTATAAAACATCTCACCCTGTTTAAAAGGTTCAGTTCAGTCCCTTTGTGTTTTGTGCTTTTTACGTTGTGGACAGCTTGGCATCATAGTAGCAAGAGGGTCCCAGCTGCACTCAGTGGTGGCGATGGCCAATGAGATGGGAATGGGGATGGGACAAGACACGGTGGCAATGAGGGAGGTGGGTGGAGATGAAGCTCTGTCCCAGGATCCCCACCTAGGATACTGATAGCAAAAAACCCAAGAGACACCAGAGGACCCCCCCCCCCCCCCCCCCCCCCCCCCCCCCCCCCCCCCACCCTCCACAGTATCCCCAAACACACAGACTTTGTCACTCCATTTGTGGGGGCTGTTTCCAAACACTTCTGTCAGGTCAACCAACACTTTTTACTGGGCTTGGTGACCTGGACGTGTGAGGTGATGCAGTCCCGCTGGAACTAGATCCCACTGAAGTGGCTCACTGTTGGGCCTGAGCTGGTTCTCCCTGCACCCCAGAAACTGAGGATGGGATTTTGGTGTGATCCGCTTCTATGGGATCCAGGGATGAAATCTGCTGCTGTCTCTCCAGGCTGGAGATTAAACACTTGGTGAGAGTAAGTAAGGAGCAGGGAGATGGAGTGAGAAAGAGTGTGGAAATCACTGTCTGATGCTCACTTCTGGCCAGAGGCAAATGTCACAGTTGTTTCCCCATGAGACAGTTGTATCTTGGATGACGGCCCCTTTCCTGCTATGTGTATTGTGATACAGGCAGGATGGTTCTGACCGGTGTAAAGGACCCAAGCAAAACCATGCTGCCACCAAATTTCCCATTCCATCTAGAGATTAGAGATTGTCTCCATGCTGTCAGACAAGGGCTGTGACTAAAACCACAAAGAAGAACCATGTATCTGTAGCATTCACAGTTTTTAGGGAACGTCTTGAGAGGAATGCATGCTGTGGAACCCCCTGTGTGGAAAGAGATGGTACACCTAGAACATCCCAAAAACTGGAAAGCAAGCCAAACTCATATATTTGAAAGCACTGACTCTAGGCCACTTTACCCAGCTTTAACACCAACAATTACATTAATGTGCTGAGAAGCTGGGGATGGGCAGCAGAGAAGAACAAAGAAAGTTTGATGCGAGGCTTTGCCACGGCTGCAGGGAGCAACAAGGAGAAGGTGCCAGAGCAGATCTAGGTGATCTGGACCGAGCCCCCATTCCCTGCAGCCACACAGCACAGGGACACAGTAAGTCCTGCTGGCTTGCTGTCTGTCTCTGGAGCTCTCTCTCTTTTTGAGAAAGAATGCTTGATGGCAAAGCCACTGAGCATGCACCTGAATCGGCAAAGCCCAGGGTTTGGATGTCAAGCACACATCTCAGACAAAATGGAGTGGGATGGCACTGCTTTTCCATGGCCAAGAGGTTGTCCTGCAGACTACAGTTGCCTGCAAGCTGCATCCTCCTCCTCTCTGCAGTGGTAGGCTGGTCAAAAGTGGCCCTGGGCTGTCCCACAGTGCTCCTTGGGGTGTTTAAAGCCTCCAGGGCACAAGTGGTCTGATATGGCCATACCAAACTACAAGTAGCCATCAGAAGACCCCAAAATCTCCTGTGGTGTGCTGGGTGGTGGCAGATGGTCAGCCAAACTGACATGTGCCTTAATCCCAAGGGAAGAACTGAAAACACCCACAGACCACAGCTTTCATTTAGGATGCTGGGTGTACCACGGCTATGCAGCTCCCTGCTGGAAACCAACAACTGCCAGTTATTACCATGGAGTATCAATTTGATCAGGTTTAAATGCAATACCCAGAGCTCTCCAGCACTTTTCTACGGTAAAAGCCATTTGTCTCAGGATGAGCAGCTATCACTTGGGCCAAAGCAAATACAAATTACGGCAACAGCCTGCAGAGGGTCCTGCTGCTGCACACCTGTTGTTACAAACAGGGATGCACCCACACTGAGGGCAGCCTGGAAAAGACAACATATCAGGGCAGTTTAAAGAACCAAGAGTGGTCTTTCCCAAAGCCAGGAGTGCCAGGAGGCCTATCTTTTGCGCAGGAAATACTCACAATGCAACTGCTTGTCATCATTGAAAAGCAGGGTCCTTCAAGAGCTGGGCATCAGTAGGCGCAGTGGCACTGTGTCCCACCACATCCAGCTCGAGGCACAGAGCCCGTGGGATATGATCCTCTATGCCACTGCTAGGATACCCAAAGGCACCCAGGAGGCAAAGGGGTGCTGCAGCATTTCCAGAGAAAAATGGATATCTGCGTGGTGTTGACAGACAAAGGTGACTAAAACAGCAACATCCCGAAGCAGCAGCTTCCTGAGCTCTCTGCTTTAACAAAAAGGTTTGTCTCTTCAAGTGGGGTGAGGTGGCACCATTTACTCCATGGAGGAGGAAAATTGCCCTAGTTCCTTTGTCACTGCCTGGGGCAGCATGAGGAGCCCCTGGCAATTCCCACAGGTAAAATTCCCTGCCTCAGCCTCACTGAGAGCTACTGGGGAGCAGGCCTTGCTCCTGACAGTGCCTTGCACAGGGACCACTTCATGCTGGCGACAAGGCTCAGGGCAGTGGTGGAGGGATGCTTCTCCCACCAGCACCACTGACTGTCCCCCCAGGCTGAGAAGCACCCAGCACCAACCCAAAAGCTGGGTGCTTTTTGGCACAGAGTGATAAGGACAGGCTGAGGAGGAGGAATCCAGACTCTGCTCTTCCTTTGGTAGTAATTTTTTTTTTGTAATTCTGGAGTAGTGCACCCAGAGGATTTTGTATAGACAGAAATTAAATTTCAATACTTTGGATAGCAATAGGGAATAAAATACAACTTGTATCGTATTTACTACACTCATTCTCATATCTCTAAATTATTTTTGCAAAAAAATTACCAGCCTAAATATCTGAAGCCCCCCCCCCCACCAATTTTTCCCTGATTGCTACCATATTTCTTTCCAGAAGAAAACTAGTTCCCAGAAGAAGGGCTCCATATCACTGTTGCTACAGCTGTTCTCCAGGCAGCACACTGTGCAGCTCTGTTGGAGCAGCTCTGCATGCCTGCCAATCACGGAATCCCAGAATATGCTGAGTTGAAAGGGACCCACGAGCAGTTCCCAAATCATTTGTGCACTATGCTAAGATTTTCATATACATGAAACAATTTTTCACTCTCACACAGCTGGGAAGAGTTGCACTTAGATGTTCCTAATTACTTAACTCCAGATCAAATGGAACATATTAGGTCCATCGCTTTCCAGTGGCTGATCTTTGTGGAAGAAAAATAGTCTATTATTATTACCAGCCAGGAACTGCATTTCAGGGCAAGTAGCAGGAATTGATGTTCATATTGTTAAAAGCCATGGATTAAAGTTGTGTTGATGACCTGCTATTTGGACTTGCACTGAACTGTAGAAAATTATAATTAATAAGTATATTTTTCAGAATACAATGAACAACTACAAAAAGAGGTTTCAAATGTAAGTTTTTTGTAAGCCCCACTTGTAACTACACAGTAGCATTCACTACTTCTAATATCTACAACTTATACCCAGGAGCCTGCACACTCACATATTTTCTGTTCTACACCCTGAAAAAAAATTAAATTGAGTATATATCGGCTAACACCCACATAGCATTCTTCCTAATGTATTTCTACAACTACCAAGCAGAGGTCTCCTTGTAAATAAAAGCAGTCTCTTAAATTTATATTGCACTTTTCTTCTGCAGGGGCTTTCATACTATATACAGGAATAATATCCACCATTGCTGAAATGCAGCCACTTCTGGAGTGGAATAAAGCAGCTACTCGATAGGCACAGAGCAACATAAAACACCAGGAAGAGAAACATACCATTGGGACTGCAACAAATATTTAAGAAGACAGACAGTAATTAAGTTTAAGGACTGTAATTTAGCCAGAACAGTGTGAAAAATGTGAAGGGATCTTTACTTGGAAGGAGTAAGGAGCATGGCTTTACATCTCACCTGGGATGTATCACCTCCACAAGGAGACTTGCCTCTCAAGCATGGGGTAGTAAACCACAAGTACCACTACCCTCAAAGAAGAGGGACCCTGCCTCCCCTCCACCCCATCACTGCACAGCTTCCCATCCTTGCTGCTGAAGTGCCTGATACCGTCTCGCAGCACATCTGCCAGGGAAACTCTTTCCTTTTGTCCTCAGTACTTTTGGGAAGCAGGGGCACTTGGGTTAATGACTTTTCCCCAAACTCACCACCAGCTGCTTTCTAGCCAGAGATAAAAGAGCAGAGGTCTAAGTGGAAAGGGGCTTCCTGAGACTTTTACTGAAGCTGAAGGACACCTGACAGCAGGAGAAGGCTTCACCTCTGGCTGGGACCACCTCCTTGCTCTGCCCTGCACCTACAGCTACCAAAGGGCTTCTTGCCCCGTGCCATGGATTGGTGTGGTGAGGCTCTTACATCCTTCCTTGCAGGAGTTGGCAACAGGGCATGGACTCCCTCCCTGCAGGTATCCCTTTCTAAAAGTGTGGTGCCCTTTTGCTGACACTTGCCGCACAGGTAATGCTTTGCCCATCATCCTGAACCTTCAGGCTGCACCTCCCCAGCTCCACAGTGCCTCTGATGCCCACTAAACACCAGCAAAACCTGGGTGCTTGTGCAGCCTGGGCTGAGCAGTCCATAGAAGCAAACCCACAAAGGCCTCTGCCTCAGAGCTCAGAAGGTGAAATAGTTGCCCTGGGCAATCTCTTATCAATGGGGAATAATTCTGTCTCCACCTTCTGCCCAGCAGAAGCCTCCTGCAACCAGCAAGGCAACACAAATGTTTTTCTGCTGGCAGATCAGGAGCCATTGTGACGCTCCCAAGTGCCCCTGGAAAGCACAGTCTCTCTCATAGGAGTGAAAGTGGACTCTTACCAGGAGTGGGGTGATGACTTCTGATCTCCAACAAGCACAGAGGAAAAGAAGAGCACAGGGCTGAAAGAGCTCAGCTTAAAAAAGGGTAGGACGGGCTGCCCATGAAAATGGCAACAGACAGCAAGACACAGAATTGCTGTTGGCACCTACTGCATCCCATGACACTGCCTGGCCCTGGGTAACAGCCATGGGTTTCCTGCTCAAATGTGCACTGTGATTGAGGTCTGGGCTCTGGAGGGAGGAGTGGAGACAGAAAAGACGCAGTCCTAATTCTTGGAAATGGAAAAAAGCAGAATGAGCTGGGGAGACCTGCATCATGCCCTCCCACTGTCTTGCAAGGCCTCCTGTGAAGAAGGTCCCCTTGGCCCTCAGAGCTGATGTCCTTTCTCTGATGGTGGCTGGATCTCCTGGGAGCTAAGTAAGAGCTTTCCCCCTGCATCAGTGAAGGCAATGAGGCCATGGCTGGAAGCTGAGCAATTCAGGAGGCAGTTAATACATTCAGGTGATTTCAGACAAACATGGCTGTCTTAGAGAAGCTGATATATTTATCAGAAATGGGTAAGGTGCCATGGATACTGGGTCTTCAGTGAAACATCTATCTTATCTGTGGTGTTCCAGATAAGGATTTTGGATGTGGTATCCCTTAGGAGGAAGAGTCACACTTAATTAATTGAAAGTGTGGGCTAGTAAACCTAAACCCCAATTCACAGCCTTGTGGGGCTGACTCTGCCCTGTACAGGGAGGTAAGTCATGCCCAGAGCTGCTTCCAGGTGCATCAAGGCTATCACAGCTCCTTTTGGCTGGTACAGGGCAAATCCTTCTCCTGAGGGTTCATCTGGAGCAGCATGTACCTCCACCTTGAGGAGGTTGGGCCAGACCTGCTACAGGTCTGCAGCAGAGAGAAACACCAGCTTTACCCACTCATGATACCATCAAGAAAAAAGTGAATTTCTCCCATCCCCGCTCCCTTGTTCCTCAGTAGCAAACAGTGCCACAGCTCAGCACAAGCCCCTCTTTTGGACCAACTTTCTGCCTGCATCCTTCTTGGAGCAGTTTCCTGCCTGTTCTGCCTTTCAGCTCCTCTGCCCACTGCCCTGGAAGGGGAAGCTGAGTGCCTGTGTGGCTGCATGTGCTGACAAAATTCAGCAACCTCAGCCCTGAGCAGTGATGCTGTTGCCACCTTTTTCCCACACCGCAGCAAATGCACTGTGCATGTGAAAGGCCTTGGGAGGTGAGTGGGCAGCATTGGAGCTGCCTGAACTGCCAGCCCAGCCTTGGGTCATGAGCACAGGACTTGCTGCCTGGCTGCAGAACATTTCAATGCCTGACTCTTCCCATAATCCAGAAAACTTGAGGTGGAGGAAGAAATGGAATAAAAACCAAAATAAATAGGTAACAAAATACAAGCAGAGAAGCAATTGTGGGTTAGGGCTGAGGCAGTTGCCATCCCAATATTCACAGCGGGAAGCCAGTGTGTGCAACTGCTCCACCCTTCCAGTCCCATCCCATCACATCCCATCCCTCAGCCCCAGAGAGACCAGATTTTCTGTCTGCAGCTCAGACCTGATCCCTATCCAGCAAGAGTGCTGAGAGACAGAAAGAGGCTCTTGGAGGCCCGTGCTGCAGCTGGATCCAGACAGGACTTCACCACTCAGCGTGGTCCGTGTCATCGGTCCCTTCCTTGCTCCATCTTCTTCAGGCTGGGGGATGAGGAGAAGCACAGAGTGGTGGGGAAAGGCCAAAGCAAACCAGACCAGAGGCAATTAAGTACATGAGAGCCTGGAAGATGTGGATGGATGGAGACACTGAAGCACATGCGGTGCGAGGAAAGGCGCTCCGGCCGCCGGCATGCGGGGCGGCTGCTGCCCCACAGACGAGGCCGGTGTTACTGCAGGGAGCTGCAGCCGGAGCGGGGCAGCCCCAGCCAGTGGGAAAGCATGAGGAGACAAGGGGAGTACTGCAGGATATCATCCACTAAGCTGTGGGCTCTGCAGCAAAGAAGGTAACTGTTCTGGTAGAAATTTGTGCTTTAATATATTTTTGTTTGTTTGTTTAAAATAAGTTCGCACTTCCCTGAGGAAGCCCTGTCCGACATTCCCAAGGAAACATGGGTGTGGTTTTTTTCTTCCTTCATTTGCTCTTCACATTTCTTCATTCCCATTTTTTGTGTTTCATTCCTTCTTTTCTCCATGTGTGTTTCTTTCCTTCCCCTCTCTCTCTCTCTCTCTCACTCTCGTGCACGTGCTTTTTTAAAAAAGTTTGTATTTATTTTTAAATTTTGTTCTAGACATTATGACTTTCTCAAGGAGTGCTCCAGTTCTGAACCAGATCCCTTTGCATGGTCATGCCTGTCAGTCTTTGGTAACATATGGACACTTTGGTGTGCCAGTGAGGAGGGGAGGAAGAGGAGCAGAGGTGGTTGAGTAGGAAAGGAGCAGGAATGTCTTGGTCCGAAGACAGGAGCGCTCACTTGCCATCATCTGAGCAGCATGTAAAGGAAGAAAGTCAATGGGCCACAAAGCCAAGGGCTGTGCAGGGTTGGGACACCGCTTCCTGGAAGAGCAACAGCTGCCAGCCGAGAAGGGAGAAAGAGAATTAGTGATGGGACAGATACAGACCTCATCAAACAAGTGAGCACACATCTATGTCTTCTCCCACCCTGAAGGACAGAGAGTTCCCTGATCTTTTGGAAGATACTTTGAGCCTTTCCTGGACATTCTCAAGGTTCCCCAAAACTAACTTTGGAAAAAAGGTTGAGTCTTAGACTCTTTTGCAATCCAATCCTTTCTTCCCCAGAACTTTCAACCTGAGTAAAATAAAAGACTCTCATTGTGTTATGGTTATATCCTAGGCTAAAAGAGACCTTTAATTGCATCTAAAATTTCGAAAATTTTAGAGTGTTCTGACTTTGGTTTCCCCCTTCATCTCTAGAGTTAAGAAAATTGCTAGAAGTGACCCTTACTCTCAAGGTTTTCTTGCTTCAAAAATAAATAAACCAAACTGAACCTTGTTCTCCAGTGCCTGTCAGGCTCTGGTTTGCATACCCTGAACATCTGCTCTCTGGCCCAGCTGGGGCATGGTATCGAGGGCACAGGCAGGACTACGGCAGACGGCACACCAGTGACTCCCACCCAATGCCTATGTAGTGCTTACACACACCTCGCCGTGCCTTTAATCCACGGTGCACCCTAGTGAGCATGCAGTTGTCTGCATTACTGCAGTGCTGGCATCAGTTCATGTGGGTGGACTGCAAAGGGGCTGGTGGGATTTAGCCTGGCTGTGCCTCTCTGCTCAGATGGCAATGGAAAGAAGCACAGCCCTCCCCTGTTCCACACCCCAAAGAGCAGATTTTTTTTTCTTGGGGTAGGACTGACTTAACACTACAGAGGCCATTAACACCTGCAGAAGGTCCTTCTCTTTTCAAAGCTTCCATAACTAGAGTTTCCAGGAAATGAGGTATTGCAGAAGTCCTTATCTTATTGGGATGACACCTCCTGGTTGTTCCTTTGACTCTTGCTAACTCTTGACTGTATAGAACAAGCCCAAGAGTCTGACAGCCCCTCTGGTGACTTCTGCTAGTGGGGTCAACCATCCCGTTGAGTCCCACCAACACGTCAGCGTGCTCTGAAATCAGCTGCGCAGCCCCAGCATGCGCATTTGTGAATGCACTCCTACCAACTTGTTTGCCTCTGAGGCAGACACAATCTCACCCTTATTTGGTCCAATTGGCTTCCTTGGGCAGTCTCCCTTTTTCAGAGTGACGTCATCGATGGCAATGTCCCCCTCATAGCTTGTGCCCCGGACACCTTCAAAGATGATCTACAAGCAGAGCATGGGAGAGAGCCCAGCGTGAGGCTGCAGGTGTGGAGGGCCCTTCCTGCACTGCAGGGCTCTGCAGAGGCGGCCAGGACACAGACCAGATCTTATCAGGCTCCTTAGAGAATGATTTCCTTCCCATTTCTCCAATATTCATAGGCTCTGGAAAGCCAGATCCCACTGTTTATGGGACCAAACTCTTTGTACTGAGCATCTGTGCAGTAATAAATGAGCATTAGAGCTCTGCTTTATTACGTGTCCTGCTCTAATAAGCCAACAAATACTGAACAGAACTTGCAAGAGTAACTATATTCTTATTTAATATTTTGAAGTATCCAAAAGCACACTGGGGATTTTGCCACAGTGCCACAACTTAACCAGCCTGAACAGGGCAGCTCTCACAAACAACCCTACAACAGCAAAGTAGGGTAAAAACCTCAGCCATAAAAGCAGCCCACTGTCTGGGTACACATGAACAACAAGATGAGCACATGCAGAGTGCCCAGCTCACATTCACAAGAGCTCCCAATACCCTCCCTTGTGCCCCACCGGCCCCTGTGCCACAGAGGAAGATGTCTGCCAGGAAATCTACAGCCATGGCACACGAACAGGCCAGGTGGCTCCTTGACTGTGGGCTTGGCTTACCTGGAAGGGCCCAGGCGGGTTGATGGGGACATGTGCTTGCTGCCACATGTTGCCCCGATTCCCGCTGAGCGACCAGACCTGGGTGTCGATGGCTCGCTTGTTCCGCACGCGAACTAGCAGGTTCAAGGAGCCTGTAAGAGAGAAGCAGGCCTCTGGCACGCTGGGGCAGGCAGCCAAGGCTGCCTGCTGGGCTGGCTCCGCCATAGCTCTGGGCTCAGCCTTGAATCATGGCTGTAAGCCCCAGCTGGCCCAGGGACAGCCTGCAGAGCCCCAGCAGTCATCTCTGAAAGGAGCCAGCTTTCTCCCGTGTTCATGGCTAAGTGCCACTGGCAATGTTTCATCCACCTGGCCTTTTCTAGGGAAGTACAGACCCAGACAAAGAGGGGCAGGATGAGGAAGAAGCAGTGTGCACCATGGCTGGGGAGGCATGAGAAGGGGGTGGCAGAAATGCTAGCTGCCAGGGACCTCCAGAGGCATCCCATCCAGCCTCCTGCTTGAAGCTGTTTCCTGCTCTACATGAGGGCAGCATGGTTTTGCCTGGCCAGTCTTGAACTTCCCTGAGGAAACCAAGTTTTCCTACTATCCAGTATGAACCTCTAGCACTACCAGTTGTGGACACTGTTCCTTATCATATAATTTAATATTATGAAAAGATTTTGGTTCCATTATCTTTGAATTTGCCCTTGAAATAGCTGGGGGCCAACGGCCCATAGCAACCTCCTCTTTGCCAGACCAAGCAAGTCCAGCTCCCTTAACTTTTCCTAAGGATGTCTGCTCCTGGCCCTTGACCATCCTGATGCCCTTCTGCTGGGCCCCACCAATTTCTTCACATTCCACTTGAAATCAGGAGCCCAGAATTCATACTTGCCTTCCCCTGTTCACCACTGACACCTGAAATATTCAGTGCAGCTAACAGGGCTCTCCCTGCTCTGGCCCTGGCCATCAGCTGTGGAAATACGACCAGTGTCCTCATTCTCCACTTGCCCTGGGAGCAGCCTTGGAGTGAGCAGCTGTTCTTTGAAGCACTAGACAGTGTTCCACACCACATGGTACCATCCCAGCCCAGCGTTTTCAGAAGTTCACAAAGATCCTGCAAATCAATGCCGACTTCAATTTCTTTCAAAAAAAGCAATTCCCAAAAGGTTTTGTCTATCATTAAACCAAAATCAAAGCCAACAAATCTCAAAGCATTTCCAGTTCTCACTTTGAAAACAGTGTCACAGCTTCCTACCCTACACCCACACACAAAACCATCTCAGTTTGTCTTACTGCAGCATTTTGTTAGCATGCCCTCAGATTACTTATTTTCCTTTTTTGCTTCAGTGAAAAAAAAAAAAAAAAGTTAAACATTCAGTCAGGGTTGACCTGAAATACATTTTTTTCTCAAGAAATCAATCAATCACAGATCTAGTCATGCTGTTCCTCATCAGGGTTTCTGGTCTCCATACACAGATATATTACACCTGAGAGTATGGAGGAAATAGTAACCCCTTACTTATCCATCTGTAGTCTATCTGCACTTGGGATGCTGCCTTCCCACATGGCTATGCCCTTTGGAAAAGCAGCAGAAAGAGGTCAGGGGAAGAGACAGGGAAACAGACTTTCCTGTATAACCTCCCTCCTACACGATCCCCCCAAATCCTTCATTCTTGGCACATCCACCTTAGGGGCACTGTGTGAAGGACAGGGACCTGGAAATACTCCCATCAAGCACCTGGCTGTCAGTAACTGAGAGATACATTGCAGGGACTTCAGATCATGATAAAGATGATTAAATGTTTAGATTCTTAGTGAATGACTTACAAAAAAAGGTGAAAAAATGAAATATGTATATAATTTAGTGAAATGAGGATAGAAAACACATTATTGTCTGGAAATATTCAGAAGCATTAGCTGTAAGGCAGGCTGAGAAGACTGGATGAAGGCCTGACAGGACACAGCATATCCAATCCCCTTCCCTGGCAGTACTCAGTTTGGGATGCACACCACAACCCAGGACAAGGAGAAAAATAACTTGTTTCTCTCTCTTGAGAGCAGCTGGCACTGCACAACCTCGGGAGATCCAAGCTAGTGAGACCTCCCTCCTGGAAACACAGCGCCACAAATAAGATAAGTCACTATAGGAATCTCTGGCAAAGGCAGCTTTGAGCTGCTGATTTCTTGGCATCTTCCCTGCCCTCAGCAGCTTCCTATGAAGGAAAGTCTCTCTAAGGATACCTAGTCCTCATGGAGCCCCTTGTCCAAACTGACAGCTCACGCAGGAACTACATAACCCCATAGATGAATGTCAACAGGAGTGTGTTCAGAGCAGCTAATTACAGACACCAGGGCCGGTGAGGTGAGGGATTGAGAGCAAATGAAGAATTAATATGAAGCTGCTAGCAAGCAAGGATTAAAAACAACCATTGTCTATTCTATCCTCATTTGGGGACTTGTAGCTAGGATTTGCTGCACAATAGCCTGGCTGGGTAGTCAGCACTGGGACAAATCACGCAGCAAACGAACTTTGATGCCCTAAGAAAAAAAGCAAAGGCGAGATGGAAAGAAACCCAGAGAAGCATCTGGAATGCAAATTAGTGCCTCCAAAGCACTGGCTGTGAATGCCTGGCCTAAACCCAAACCAAGCCTGAGCACATCCTGGCTGACAGCTCCGTGTCCTTGCAGCATCAGGAAAAACAACCTTTTGGCCCCCGAATTCCCTAATACAACAATACTGAATGTGAGCAGGCATTCTTCAAATGGTTTCCAATTGGAAAGGAATCTCCCTTATCTACTCACAACATGCAGTGTTTCACTGCTGTCTACAATGGAAAACTGAAGGTCAAAACAGAGGAGCAGCAATCCCATGGCTATCTCAGAAATCAGTCAGAGTTGTGAAGGGCAGCCAGCTCTCACAGCCCTACCTGCAATCCCTGCTAAGTTACAGAGGTTTCCTGAGACTGGGAAGGAACTACAATACCTCCATTTGCCAGTAACACTGTCACTCGGAATATGCTTCTGGGAGGCATGGAAGAGGCTCCTGGACGTGAAACAGTAATGAAACCTCTATCCCATTTGAACTGAGTCCACAGTGTTGTAGATGTTAAAGTTTGTGCAGCTCTTCTACTTTACTCCCTTCTACCACCTGTCAGTCTGCCACCAGTTGCCCGTAAAGTTAAGGGCACATAGCCTGTGATGGAGGTATCAGATAAATGAACCTCCAGATCTGCACTCTAGGCAGAGCCATTAAACATTGCAGACTTGGAAGATGGGAATCTCCAAGTCATCTTCCTTTCCAGTGGCTAAAAACTGAAGAAGAATTGAAGTGTGACCTGCTCTCCAACTCTTCATCAGTGGAGATGAGAAAGACCCATCTGGGATCGTCTCCAGTGCCAGTTGCTGCAGTCACCCTTTTTGTCTGGTTTCAGACTGCAATTATGTCTGGTTTCCTCTATCAGAGTCCAAAGCCAGCTGGACAG
The DNA here is from genome assembly GCF_017590055.1 of Onychostruthus taczanowskii. Taxonomy (NCBI): domain Eukaryota; kingdom Metazoa; phylum Chordata; class Aves; order Passeriformes; family Passeridae; genus Onychostruthus; species Onychostruthus taczanowskii. Next base: position 11,672,898 of record NW_024499351.1, read on the forward strand.
TTTTGTTCCCTATTTCTCTCCTTGTTGCCCCTTCCCCATCTCCCCTGCTTGGCACTTTCTAAGGGCACCTGCTGGTGAGGCACACAAAAAGTTAGACCATCTATCTGCCGCTATATCTCTCCAGCTGACCAGAGAAAGACAAACAAAAGGGAAATCCCAGGACACCAAGAATCCTGTTGTTACCTCTTCCCATACAAGGCAATCTTTGCATTTGTCTTGTAATCGGTATTATTCCTTCTTCCCAGTCAAAAGGGAGAATAAAGGCAAGTGATGAGTGATGAGGAATTAATTACAGGCAGAGCCAGCTGTACCTTCTGCTGGCTGCCTTGAAGACCAGAGCTGGCATTTCAAAAGACTGGCAGTCACACAAAAGACCAGCTGTGCTGCCAGATAGAATAACCCAAGGGATGCCTTTAAATGTTACCTTCTCACAACAAAAAAAAGTCTTCAATCAGTATCCACAGGATGGGGACTTCATTGTCACACAGAATTGTGGTGTAGGTCCAGAAGAGCTGGTGCAGGGAGCATTGGGAGGGATGCAGGGCCACCAGCACAGTCAGTGTGGGATGGCAGAGAAGGCAGAGGTGTCCTCAAGAGTTCTCTTGGGGAGTTAATGCAGGGTGATGGGGTAGGGAAAAAGCTAAGGAACAGCTTAGTTTACATGGCTCAGATGGAAGGCAGGCAGCTGGAGCAGTCAGGAATTTATGAGAAAATGGGAAGATGATACCACACACTGAGAGATGGGGTGCCATGCCAAGTGCAGCAGGGCTCTGTGGGATGGGTAGGGAAGGCTGTTGGATCCACAGCCAGGAGCCGGCACACAGCCTGGTCTCACTGCAACTGCCTGCTGCACTCCTGTAAGATCCTTGCTCCAGTATGGGGCAATCTCAGGAGATCAGCTATTGATGAGAATTCCCAGCTGCAGCTCCAGTTTAGATTTGGCACGCAACTGGGAATTCAGGGCTGAAAGCTCCCATGGAAACTCCCATTGCATTTCCAGTGCACACAAGATAGACTGAGGTAAGAAGCTGACTGATTGCAAGAGATATCCAGTAGCTAGAAAGAGATTCACAGTGTGGAGAGGACTTAGACCTTGCACAGCTTAGCAGAGTCACCTGTAGACCCAAAATGAGGGCTAAAACCAATCCAGGGAGAAAAGAGCTCTTCCATTTTCTAACAGGGGCTCTGAACACTTCTTTGAGTGTTGAATGTTAATGCCACTGATCAGAAACTAAAAACCCAAAGCTCAGTGCAGGCAAATACCAGGAGCCAATGACGGTCTCCAGAAAGAATCTATTACTGTTTATAATCTCCACAACAAACACAGGTCTCTCTCCCTCTCATTTAAATGGATGCTAATGAATAGCAGTAAACATCAGGCTGGTTACAGAGCTGGGGGGAAAGTTATTGCTCTGAGGGCTAGAGAGCAGAGGGTGGAAAAACAATTGTAGCACAGATAGAGATGCAGAAATAATACCAAGTGGTACTGACTCATAATTTCTAGGAATGTAAGTTGTCTTTGTGCCGTGGTAGGATGTATTTACTCATTCACAGTCTCTCAGGGTGCTTCACACATTAACATATGAGGAGTAAGACAATTAAAGCCTCTGGGCTGCTTTCCACTTCTGACTACAGAGAACTTTTATTTCTATGTGTCTTTCACTGTTCTCAGCTTGGTGGGCAGGGCCCCTCTGAACAGTCATAGGGTCACTACACAGACCTGTTTCTACAGCCACCAATTCACTAACTTCAGAGCAGGAGGGTTCAGAGAGCTCATCCTGGTCAGAGTTTGGAAAGCACCATGATCCCACCTCTACTCACAAGGCATCTGCATTAGGGCATGGAGAACGTTCAGCCTGCGTTGCCAGCTCATTGCTGTGGGACACTTCATGCTCTGGTACAGTAGGGAGGCTGTGGAGAAAGCAATGGGGGGAATCAAAGCCTCCTGTTTCCTGCTGTGTCTAGGACTTTCTGGGGATATAAACAGCAATAAAGTAAGTTTTGATTGGCAATGTCTCCCCTACAGCAAACCTGTGAAAATTACTTATATATGGCTACAGGGAATTTTCTTTGGAGTTAACTGTGGATTTCAAGAACCCAAAGAAACAAACACATTCCCACCTCTGACCTCCTAAACCATCATCAAATGAGCCTGGGCTTGAAGCAATATTCCCTGGCATGGCAAAGTCAATTGCACAGATTGATCTATGATCCATCACTATCTATCTGACCAGTCTGGCATGTATAGGAACTTTGGGATGGAGGGAATGTACCAGCAGAGAAGCAACAATACCCTAAAAAGGCAAAGCAGACATATGGCTGGGCTCTTGGGGAGACACACTGGGCAGGGGGAACCTGAGCCTGCAGACAGTGGGGTAAGTGCAATGGTATTGTCATGGCTGTCTCGTGATGAGGAATAATGGGAGGAAGGCAGGCAAGCTACAGCTATAGCTCCTTCTCTCCAGCATATCCCCACCTGTCTGTGTACATAGAGAGCAGATGGCGATAAGGCAGGAGCAGACTCACAATGGAGCTATGCTTGAGCTCCTTTGCTCATTTGATCCACCAGTCTAATTAGAGAAACTGTTAGCATAGAGAGATGAATGAGACAAGACTTCCATCTTTGATACTGTGTTTACAGAACAAAATCCTGGCACCCCTTTTCATGGAAAATTCCCTGAGAGGCTGTTTGTGAGCAGTAACAGGCTTTCTATGTGTGGACAACAGGATGTGGTTTAAGAAATTCAAAAGAGGGAGAAAAAATATCTGCATGCTCCATAATGTTAAATTTATGCTATCTCAGAAGAACAAAGGCCCATCTGATATGCATTTAGAACAAAATAGAGGGAGGGCACATGGAGGGTGCCTCAGGGGTAGGTTCAGAGCTGGTCACTTGCTGGGGCCATGGCTGTGTAGGAGCCCAGTGCTGCTGATGGCTCAGCACCAGGCAGGGCTGGGGGAGCCCCAGGTGCTGGGCAGGGAAATGGATGCTCTCCTTCATTTCTCTGTGCAGCTGCTGGCAAGCAGGATGGGAAGATGCTGATACGGGCAGCTCCTTCCCTCTTTCCTGCTGTAGCTGCTGGTCCCCAGAAGTGCTGGATACTACCTTAGAGAGGAGAGGCCAGCCTGGGGGAAAATCATAGAATTGTTTACATTGGAAAAGACCTTTAATATGAAGTCCAACCTTTAAAAATAAGAGTATGATAATGTCTTAGGTTGCAAATGCAAGATGTGGCCCGGGTTGTGTATTCTGTTGCCATCTGTTGGAGGTGGGTCAGTTTTCTTTATCTCTTCCACCACCCATCCTGCCTCTGGGAGATATCTTCTCTTAATGGGCCATTGAATCTCACTGCACAACTGAAAAAATTACATCTTTCCATTGTGAGATGCTCCACCCAGAGGGAGGAGTCAAGCATTCCTACCTGGATATAATCTGAGATTTGGAACACCAGAGCAGCCTTTTTCCACTGGATTCGCAGAGGAGCAGCTGCCTTTTTCCACAGGATTCCCAGAGGAAGACGAGCCCCATTTGCACCACCACTGGACCCTCAGAGGAAAACTCCACCCTTCTACAGGATCACTGCTCCAACAGAACCACACCTGTCACTCCAGGACTGCAGCCACCATCTAATCAGACTGCTACCAACATGCTGACCACAGGGTGTCAGGTCATATTCTGACTCTGTCAGTGTTGTTTGGTATTACTGCATTTTTATTTGTTTATTCCTTTATTATTTTTCCTAATAAAGAACTGTTATTCCTACTCCCATATCTTTTCCTGAAAGCCCCTTAATTTCAAAACTATAATAATTTACAGGGAGGGGGTTTACATTTTCCATTTCAAGAGAGGCTCCTGCCTTCCTTAACAGTCACCTGTCTTTTCAAACCAAGACAGTAAACCTACCAAGAAGGAGTTCATGTATAGGCAACTTTTCCCACCAATTTTGCAGACTCAAGAACCAGAGTGAATCATAGTTCATTTGTGAGGTCTGTTTGCTCCTTGTTCATCCTCTGTTTCATGACATGCCCAGATGCCTTCAGGCAATGCTCTCTCTCCCCCCAGCTTTGATAAGGGGCCCTTTGATCTCTGGCACCAGAGACAGCTGGGTCCTTTGTGGAATTCATGTGCTCAGCTCTCAGGCTGAAAGCACGAACTATGCTCAGCACTCTCTGACGAGCAGAAACAAAGTCTGCTTCATAGACACTGCCACGTTTAAAAGAGCACCACAGCCAGACAAAGGACTCTGCATGTCTCCCTTCTGTGGGCAGGCTTTGCAAAGACCTCAGCAAGAGAGGAGGGAGCCTCCCAGAGCCCCCAAAATACAAAAGATGTGTGTGAAAAGGAAGCTGACAAAAATCCTGCAGACAGGGATGTACTTATGCTGAGGAAATTTTGTCTGTCTCCTCTCTATCCCTATTAACAATTTCCCTATTTCCCCATCATCACCCTGTCCATGGTGTCTCAGTCCCGGCAGCCAAGCACAGCAGCTGCACGGCTGCAGGGCTTGGAGCAGATGGGCTGTTTTACTGCAATGCTGAAGCCAGCGAGACAGCAGGAAGGAGCAGCTGAGATCACATATTCTTCCTGCTGAACTGAGGACACCACTCAAAAGCTGTTCTCTGGCCTCATCCTCTGCCTGACCCAGGGAGATGTGAGAGGATGAATGGTTCAGGCCTTGAAAGTGATTTGCTGCAGGAAGGCTGTTTGTTAGAACAAGCTGTGTTCCCAGCTTTGGGCTCATTATAGATGGGATGCATTATAGGATGCATTATAGCACGAGACTTTTTGCACTTCATGCCTGCCTTACTTGCACCACAAAATTTCAAGTCGACTAGCTGAGACATTGAGACTCCAAACCTGAAACTGCAAACTCCTCAAGTGCTAGGGTGCCCATTATCATTGCAGAGCTCTCTCTGAGAAAAAGTCACTCCTAGAAGTGATGGTGGTGACTGACACTTGTTGAGCATTTCTTTGATTTTCTGGGACACATTTCCATATATTACAAAATCATGTCTGGTTCAAGTTCAAGTACAGATAGGGATGGATGCACAAGTAGTGTATCATAGTTTGCACTCTGTCCCCACAGCCTTTATCCTGCCAGAACACCCAGGGCGGTGTCCAGAAGTGCACCTGGAATGATCAACAGTGAAATAATTAATGGTCTCTGGAGAGAATAGAAGCGTGACAAGGGAGTGCTAAAGAAGTAGCTGGATGCACTCTGAGAGCTCCTGTTTCCTCTTTAGTGTCTGTTAAGTTCTGTATATATCAATTTCAGAGTCTGAATAATTGATGCAACACCTGATGTCTCAGGAGATGATCAGGTTGCAGTGTATCCTTACAGCTCCTCAACTTCTCACATGGCTGCTGCTGTGATTAAAGTCTGAATGGAAATGTGTTCTGCTGAATGAAGGGAGGGGGGATCACAGCAACTGTCCACCAGAGGAAAAACGTTGTCTCCAATCAGGTGATCAGGAGCAAAGAAAATCTATGGAGATTCAGGGCATCTGCAAATGAATGGGTGCCAGCAATCTGTGCTCTAACAGCCTTCCCCACAAAACCTGCAGCAGGAAAGTAGTCAGATGTTCAAACTGGTAAGACAGAAGAGGACTTTTTGAAGAAGTGTCTATCTGCACTGAGAACTTGATTCAGTGATGCCCTTTTAGTGAGGGGCAAGCAAAGGGACCAGTGAACCCACATTCAAGGTACTAAACAGAATGCGTGCATCAACATGAAGACACAATATTTGTGGAATGAAAATGACATGTAGCCAACACACATCTGAACACCTTTCCCTCGTCTCCATGTCTTCTTTAGATGTTTAACTCTTTGTCATAGGGATGATCCAATCCTACATATCAAGCATGCCATTGGTGCTCTTTGTAAGTAAACACCTAATGAATGCATAGATACATAGTATTTACTGGGCTCGAGCAAAAGTAACTGAAGGGAATTCTCTGCCCTTGGTTATGCGTGAAATTTGATTAGATGATGTATCAGTACCATTGGGTTTTAATAATCTTTATGTCTCTAATCCAAAGTTCACCGAATTCTTTAGAGAAACAATGACTTAATCTGTCTTTGGTTCAGAGCCACTGTATTGAATTTACAGAGGATGAATGACACTTTACAAATACATGCTCTTCTTGCTAGGTCTTTATAATCCTTGCTCATGATCATGGTATTTGAACTAACCTCCCAAGAAACCCATGCAGATGTTACTGGAAGAGACCCCAATCTATCCAAAGGGTCCATACCAAAGCCCACAGGAAGGTGCTGGATCTCTTAACAGATCATTAGTAAAATACGTATTTATCGATGGCCAAAACCACATCTGAATAAGTGGAAAAATAATGAGTATTAAAAAAATTGAATACACTTTTTCATTACAAAGTCTTCACTTAACTCTAACTGCAACTTGTTTCCAAGAGCCTAGTGGGAAGTGAATCATACTCATCAGGAAAATCAGCCTCCCCTCAATCAATCCAGTGATGTAATCCCTAATTGCGTAAAGTAATTGCACTGGAGATAATGGCATGGATTTAATGAATGACACATTTCTATACAAGGCAAACTTCATGTATCCAAAGGAACTCAGCTACCTCCAGGGTGCCACCTGTATTGCTGTGCAGTGGCAGGGTACTGTGCTCATAAACAAACTTTGGGTAGGAATGAGGGAGCTATGATGTTGAATCTCACAAAAATGATGCCTTTGTGGTTCAAGCTGCTTTTGCCTTGACATAACCGATACCTCTCAATCTGTGTGACCTGACAGCTCTAACTAAGTCACTTGTCAGAAACAAGTTGAAGCCACATGGCACCCACTGGCTCCTATGTGTGATCATCCACCACAACCTTTTAGACACACCTTTGCACTGATTGTCTGATTTGAGTTGAAGAAGTAAAGAAGCAATTCAGTTTGGCAGGCCTTCCAGACCTGTGATTCCTCCTCAGCAGGAGGGCTTCAGTGGTGACACTGCCTGTGTAAGTAGCCTGTCCACAGCCCAATTTCCTCTGTGAAACACCCATGGCTTTCTTGAACTCAGACGTTGTGGAAAGCAATCTGATCAGGTCTCACTGTTTCCAGTGACTCAGAACCAAAATCCTTCTCAATCAGCCCCCAGCACTGCTCCTCATGGGATCTTAGAATAGAGGAGAAGAGAAAAAAAAGAAAAGGGAAATGAAGGGAAAGAAAAGTTGGAAAGGACCTACAACCACCAACTGCTTGATCATTATGATCACCTCTCTAGGAAGCCCATTCCAGTGTCTGACCACCCTTTCGAAAATAAATTTGATCCTCCCCTGATGCAGTTTTGAACCATTCCTATGCATCTTGTCACTGAATACCATGGATCAGCAATTTTCACCCCCTTTCCCTCATCAAGAACCTGTAGAAAGCCATGAGTACTTTATAATTTTATTGGAAGCTTCCCATCTTGATTATACACAGACCAGACTTAGCTGGGTGGTCAGATAAGGTCTGTGTCAGCAGACTTTATCTGGAACAATCACACCCTTAACTCTCCATTCAGTGGCTGAAATTTCCCCATCTCTCTCAGCAACCTTCATGCTGGGAGCTGACCATGAAGACATCTCTTGCTTGCAGGAGCATCCAGCAGCGAGCAGGAGGTTGCACTGATCTTAACCTGGCTACCACTGAGTTAGGAGGCATGAGAAAAAGATGGCAGGGGGCTGTGGTGGAACTAGTCTGTCAGGGAAACTGTCCTCTTAAAGCATCCCCCTCTCAGGCAGCCCCTGGGAAAGGAGGAAGAGGAGTCTGATGGCTGAAGCAAGGACTTGAGGATTTGCTCCCGGAAAACCTGACAAAGAGGGTGTTTGAACGGCAAATAGTTGCTAGCTGCCATGGCTAGTTTCCTCCCTTGAAGAAAGCTAGCAATTCCTCAGAAACACAGAATCACAGAATATTCTGAGTGGGAAGGGACCCACAAGGATCATTAAGTCCAGCTCCTAAGTGAATGGCCCACACAGGGATTGATGCCATGACGATGGCATCATTAGCACCAGGCTCCAACCAACTGAGCCTCATTTGACATTTCTACGCCAGCCACAAGTAAGACACTCTTGTTTTGAATGTGTGGTGAAAATGAGATTTCTTTTCTTCTCCTCCCCCTGATTTTTGTGTTGGGGCTGGCAGGATCATAGGGGGCAATGTGAATGCTTGCTACAGAGGGGGCCAGAGGAAGAAAAACAGATGACCAAATAACTTCAGAAGAAAGGCGATCGCCTCCAGGGAGCTCCCCTTCATCCTGCTCTCTCATCAGCTGAGAGATATTCAACAGCATCCTACTCTGCTAGTCACTGAATATTTTATATCATGGCTACAACCAGTGCATTTGTATTCTGTTTCTCTCTTTCGTCATATCTATTATAAACGAGTAGTGTCTGGGAACTCTCCCAGGGAAGATTTGCCTGGATGGCTACGGATATTTTATAGCCAAATTGTGAGAGCAAACCAGCTTTCAAGTTCTGTAGTGGGGGAAAAAAAAGGTAATAAAGGAGTTATTAAAAAAATAAATAAATGTCGGGATTTTATATGGCTACTTTTTGTAGTGACAGAGCTTCAGTTTGCTCCACGATGTAGCTGGAGTTTTTAGAAGAGGTTTGGGATGGGAGAAACCCTCTTGCTGGCATTTTCTGCTGCCAGGAGCACTCTGATACACTCTTGGTGGCACCTTGCTCGGCAAGACTGTGCTGGCATTAGGTGAGCCAGGGGTTGTGGCCGTGACTGCAGGCATCAGGGATAGCTGGGTCTACGGAAGCAAGGCATGGCTCAGGACTGCAGCAACCCCACCTTTGCCTTCACATTGTTGCACATGTGAGATGGATGGGAGGGCAGGGTCTGTCTCTTCCTTTCACAGGAGAAGTCCTACTGAGTCCTTCACCCTCCTCTGACCTAGGGCTGAAGAAGAAGAGCTGAATAAACTTGTTTTGCCCTAAGAACTCTGACAGGACTCCAGCCAATAAAAGCATCAAGCCTGGTATCAAGGCACTGAATTTCAATTTGCAGGCAGATATATGGTGGGTTTGCTGGACCAAGTCATGTATTTCACAGGCCAAGAGAAAAATAACTTTTTTCTCATTTCACCCTCTCTCTATCTCTGTCTAATCAGTCTGATTTTAAAATTTGCTCTTATCTCAGCAGCACCAACCATGGAAATCCTATCACATTAAGGAGTCTATACACCTCACAGAAATTTATCAGCCTCTTTACAACAAGAGGAAAAAACAGGGATCAAAAAGGGCCCATAGCATTTGGTATGAAGGGAAAAACCAAAATACATAAAAGGTGTCTGAAGTTGAGGAACAGAAAATGGCACTTAGACGCTTTCTTAGGTCTCAGGAGTAACCATCACTTTTGGGTAATTTGGGGGTAGAGCAAACCAGTAAAGAGTTAAAATGCTAGAAGAAAAAAACCCTGCAATGAACTGATTCTCTGCATGTCCAGTCCACCCCAGCTCCAGACAGACCACCACAAAAGAACTGTTAAACTGAGCTCTTTTCCAAAATCAAGAAAAGATTGATGAGCTTTTACTTCACCTGTAAAATGAAGGTGGAAATCTGACACAAGAAAAAAAGCAAGAGAGGCCTCCTCTCTCCACATCTGTTTTTTTTTGCCGATCTCCCACCAGTCTGGACCACTCTTCATCAAAGAATGAGACCCCTTTCCCAGCCTCCAGGAGAAGACAAGCAGGAATTAGGCAGCAGAGCTGACTTACCATAAGGGCCAGCTGCAGGGAACACATGAGTTTGCCAGACAGCAGTAGCAGCTGGACTCTGTCAGCTAAGCAGGACCAGCAGCTCCAGGAAAATCTGGTTTGAGCCAACACTGACAGTTCTCTGCCTGAGCAAGCTGCCACCACCAGCATGACTACAACATGGAGCAGCCTGTCTCCAGGGGGAATCCAGGTGTGTGAAAACACCTCTGACCTAGCCCAATTCCAAGTGCAGAGAGCAAATATGAACCCTCAAAACACAGACACAGATGGAGACCTGCTCAGTGAACTGCAGCCCAGCTCCTAGCCCCGACACTCATGGTGTCAGGGTTTCAGCCTTGCCCAGATTTTGCAGTTTAACCTCTCAGCCATGCCACATGTGCACAGAGATGTGGCCAGACTCAGGAGCATGCTCCCTCCCAATGACATCTGCAGTACTCAGCAGAGAGAGGTTAATTAACCCTACTTATTGAAGGGCGGACACATTCCTGCCTGGGCCCTGATTTTTCAGTCAGGCTCTAGTCCAGCAGGTGATTAATAACCCTGTGTGCTGTGCGAAGAGTGCATCTATTATTCAAATTAATGAAATTATAATCAAGAGGTGACGAATTAGCAGTTGCTCCTTGACTGGATATGGAAACTCATTACTGTGCCAGGCGCTTCTGTGGTGCTCGCTGCACTTGAGGCTCACAGGAGCCAGGCAGAGCAGGCAGCCCCTGGGCACAGCTGGGGGAACACACATCCTGTGCACCCCAGTGCAGCTGTGGCCACCCCAGAGCTCTGTGGTTCACAAAGCCCCCACTCACTCTCTGAATGGACAGACTGACTGTAAGGTGCTGCCCCAAGGATAGGCTGTGACAGCCTCGCAACCCTGACACCCTGCTAGGCTACGGGACAAGCATTTGAGTGCAGCAGCCCACCCTGCTGCTTGGAGTACTGGAGTAGGACTCCCACCCTCTGGAATTGCTGGTCAGAGGCATAGCTGCTAGGGCAAGAAGCTGGAGATCTTCCCCAAGAGCCCACATGAGGCCGAGTTACCCTTCAGCAGAGCGGACTCACCAATGTGCTTCCCGTACATGTGGTAGTAGAAGGAGACACAGTAATACTTGGCAGTGATGTTGTACAGGGGGCTGATGAGCCGGGCTTTGTCTCCTGTCACCCGGGGCCGGGACGCCTCGATGAACATGTAATACCCTGCAGAACGAGAGGGAAAGGTGGGCAAAGGCAGCATGAACTGGGTCTCTTTTCCTCCAAATGATGCCAGTGATGATGGGAGACCAGTGCGGCTGGGAGACCACCCCTCCTCTGGGAGACATGGCCTTGCTGTGCCCAACTGCTCTGCACCCTCTGTGATCCCGGCCAGAGACACCTGCACGATAGCCCCAGTGCCTCCCCTGCCTCGGCAGTATTTATGGAAGTGTGGGAGAGACAGGCATCTGGAGAGCTGCTGTGAGCACACGGAGCAGGTGAACCCCTGAACATGCACATACTGGGTGCACAAAGAGCCTCAGAGCTGACTGCACTGTGCAAGGAGAACACCAGAAAGAGAAACCATTCCAGACTAATTTCTCTGCCTCAAGTAGAAGGAGAGAGGGTTTGGTACATCTAGCCTGAACAATGTTGTCGGAAGAGAACAATACCAAAGCAATTGTTAACAGCCCAGGGAGGAAGAGATTAGCCATTTAATTTGTTATCATTTTCATTGTTCAGTCAGGTTGGGTGTACTGAACACTAATGGGAGAAACCATTTCCTTAGTGGGCCATTGGATGTTTCCCATTTTTTTTCTGAGTTCAAAGATATGTGTTTGCATACAAATTTACTTTTCTTATTACAGAAAGAGGGACATAGTATCCACTTAAACTGGGAGCATGTGCTCCACACACATGTGCTCACAGCTAGGGTGAGCAATACATAACACCAGTCTCCTTCAGCTAAAGGTGAGGCTTCCTCCTGCCCCACAGGCAGCTCCTGTCTGGTCTCTCATGATTCTGTGCTTGGCACTAAGGAGATTGTTTGCATCCCTGAATATTTCTTTGAGGAAACAGCTCGCTAAAACCCACAGGGCCATTTCAAGGTGTTAGAGATATCCTCCTACTTGTTTATCCATCTTTTTCTTCAAAACAAGCATCAAACAGTGCAAGAGCATTAGGCATCAGGCAATTAGCTGACAACAAGAACTAATGCTCACACTATCCCTTTCAACGAAGTTGTGGGTGTTCTAATTGTGTGTTTAATTCCAATCAGTAACATGCAAATGAACTGCCTGCTCCCTGCACTCCATGTGAAGTAGAAAGCAGATCAGTCCTCCAGCAGCTCCCAGAGCTGTAAGACTCCTGACAAGAGACGGTGTGCATCTCCCCTCCCCTGCCAAGCCAAAAGACACCCAGCCTTGTGCCGACCCTCTGGCGTGCCGCTGATGTCCGTGGGGGGCCCCGTGTTGACCGTGCGCTTGGGGTTCTGCGTCAGGGCGTTCTGCCGGGTCCAGTCAAAGTTGTCCATCTTGTCCTGCACGAAGCCGCAGATCTTCTCGTCCTCAAAGCGGCAGGTGTTATCTGTGGGGATGGGAAGGGAAGGGCTGCTCAAGCTGCAGCTTTTCCAACACCCTCCCCAAGCTGCCTGGGTGCTCTCAGCAGTGCTGTGTCACCACCAAGGCTCTGTGTCAAGCCAGGGGCAGATGGGCAGCCCCCGACCTCAGGAGGAGGCTGAAAAGGAAAGGATCATAGAAATCAGAGAAATCACAGAATGGGTTGAGTTGGAAGCAGCCTCAAAGTCCATTCAGTTCCAAACCCATTGCCATGGGCAGGGATGCCATTCACTAGATCAGGCTGGACAGGGCCCCATCTAACCTGACCTAAAATGCTTTTACAGATGGGGCACCCATAACATCTCTGGGCAGCCTGTTCCAGTGCCTCACCATTCTCTGAGTAAGGAGTAAGGAATTTACTCTTAAAATCAAATCTGAATGTCCCCTCTTTTATTTAAAAATGTTCCCCCTTTTCCTATCACTACCCATAATACATCCATGATCAGTGTTACTACATAAGTGTTAATCCAGGCTGATAAATGTGATGGTCTGATAAAATGAAAAAAAGCTATTATGGCTAAAGAGATTCTCTGAGAGATCTGAAGGGGCAAATGTGGAGGAAGGTAAAAAGATCACCAAAGGAAAACTGGCTACAAGGGCTTTTATATCAGAACAACTTGATGGTAGAATAATTTCCCCAGGAGAGAGGAAAAAGTAGCAGCAGATGACCCCCCTTCAGGCTATATATTTAACTAAACTATGACACTCATGAAAAAAAATCAGCTGTGGAGAAGAGGTCAGCTCAGCACGACAAACGTGTCATTTAGCCAGAGTACATCTAATTTACACCAGCTAAAAAGCACATTTGATTTTGCAGCTTATGCTGGTTCCTCTAACAAAATAAAACACGTAGATAAAAGATTTTTATGTAGGATCAACCATATGGGCAATAGGGCTCACTTTTATTGCTACCACAAGACAGTTACACCCTACAGCAGTATTGTAAGACAGATGAAAAATCTCGTGCATAGACATAACCCAATATGGACTTGCAGAGATTGGAATGAATTGGACATGACCAGGCTGAAGATTGTAACCTTTGTGTTAAAAAGGTAGTTTTGAGTCACAAAAGCAAAGGTCAAGAACCTGCTTTGCACTGCTGACACAGTAGGAGAGGAAAGGATAAAACAGGCAAAAAAGAAAGAGAAAACAGGTCCAAGAACCAATGTGAAAACTGCCATGTGTTTTGAAAGGTCCCTGGGCAGAAACCAGAGCTGGAGAATGAAGTGGAAGTGGGATCTTGGACCTTGTGAGTGATGTAGATAGGGCAAGCACAGATATCTTTAATTGCTGCTTTTAAGTAAGGGCAAGGAGGTGTGCTATGAAACTGAAAGATAAAGCCATGAAAGAACACATACACAAAGAAAACAAGACTATTGATGAGGGCTTGGAATGTGCTAGGGAACTACATCCACGGCATGCTGGTGCAAGACTCAACTTCTTGGGGTTTACCTCCCACAATTATTTATCTTGCCCAGATGAAGGGAAGCCCAAGTACCTCCTGGGGCTCCTGCATTCTTGTATCTTCAATAATGACTTGCTCTGATTCCTGGGCAGGAGGCTTTTTCTCCTAGCTTGCATGATGACTCTGGCAGGACATGTAGGACAGGTCCTCAACCTATGGGCTGGGTGCCAAGAATGGGACACACAAGGGAAGTTTTCTGCAATGCCAGGGCCAAAAGCTCCAGCTGCAGCACAGTGTGATGGTAGGAGTTTCATACATCTACCATACACAACAAAATCTGTTCTCTTGTACCAGAGAAGAGAGACTACCCATGAAATGAACAGTATCTTGAGATTCTCATCTTGAGATGCTGCACCTTCTGGTGGCTACCCTACTTTCTGGTGGCTAGCACCCTCCCCATCCCCTCCCATTTGGAAATGAAAACAACTGTAATCCAAATGGACATCAAAGGTCTGCATACCCTTGGGGTAGGGAACTGGGTTTGCCCTTCCTGTCCATCTGTTTCCAGCATCCCATCAAAGCAGTGAGAAAAGAGGATGCAGCCTCCTGAGGTAACCTGCCAAAATGTCTTTGCCAGCATAGGTTGGACAATGTGTGGTAAGCCAAGGGCCTGGTTCACAGACCAGGGCAGCTGGGTTTCCAGTAAACTCAGCGGGAAACGCTGCATGCCCACTCCTTTGGGCTGAGCACAGCCATCGGGAGCTTGTCTGGGCTGGCCACTTAACTGCTGATTAACCCTGCCTAAGTGCTTTCCACTCAATCTGCTCATTTCTAATTACCATCCAAATCCAAATTAGTCACTGCTCAGCAGTGCCTAACACAGGGGCCCGAATGGCATCTGGAGCTGAAGGAGAAGGGAACAGAAGACAGGGCAGATGCTTGCAGGGTCTGAGACAGGGTAGCTATGTGGGGGCCTCTTTTATCTCCAGAACAAAGAGATGGAAGGAGAAAAGAGTCAGAAGGCAGCTCCTAAGGGTCCTTCCTCAGTTGTTTTGGCTGAGAGAAGGGAGGTCATGGCTCTACCAGATCCCCAGTAGTCCTCAAAGGAGATGCTGGAGCCCACAAGCTTGCTGATGTTTCTTGGAGGTGTAATACCCCTGGTTTATCTCCACTGCACCAAAAACATCTGCACGACTCCAGCTCATGGGTTGCCAGCTGCTGTTAAAAGAGACACATTTTCTCTCAGAATGGCATTATCTTACACAGCAGGATCCACAATGACGGTCCTTTTGCAAAAGCACCAGGGTGGTTTGCACCTCTGACCCTGCTGAGAACATGGACTTTAAAAGAAAGACGACATCTTTCTCCAACACAGAATCACCTTAACAGGAAATATCAGGGAAAGCAGAGTTGGAAGCTGTAACACAGAGGTCAGCCAGGCAACTGATTGAGAGGGAACAAACCACAAAGGAGGAGGCACAGAAATCAAAGGAAAGGCAGATTAAGGAGAAAGGACAAGCTCAGGTGGAGATTAGAGAGAGTTGTGCAAGACAAGAGGACCTGAGGACAGCTCTCCAAACTTAGCACCAAGGCCTGGTTGTGCCAGCCTGGTGGACTACTGTGCCTTCATTTGTAAGAAGCCACACACATGGGATGAGACTTCTCAGAGAAGTTGACTCAAAAGTCTTATAGACAGCTTTTTAACATCCACATAGGGCCCTGGGTGCATTTTATCTTCTCACCCAAATGCAGCTCCTTCCAGAAGACAGCACTTCTAGCAGAGCGCATAAAACAGAGAAAGGTCCCAGCACCACAGATCAAGCAATGCTGTTGCTTAATCAACAACATGATCCACCTTATGTGCCACACCACTTGCTGTGCAGGAGTTTGAATCTCCAGCATATCACCTCTGCTTAGCTTGGGAGCTCAAGGCACTTTGCAATGCCTAATGACCAAGGCTTCTTAATTTCTCTGTAGTGTAGCAATGCCTCTTTCTACATATCTTCTGCATTACGTGCGGGGAAATAGATGCACAAAGTATAGAGGTCACATTTAAGGTCACAGCAGGCAGTGCCTAAGCTGGAAACAGAACCCAAGTGCTCTGACTCCTGGTCCTTTGGTATAAAACAAGCCACAGGAAAGCAAAGCTCTGTAGTTTCTCTGAGCTACAATGGAGGTGCCATGAATAACTAGGAAGTGTTCAGTGTGGTTTGGGACACTGCCAGCATGTCACCTCTGGATGGTTATCAACAAAGTTCACCAGGACAAACCTGGCAGATCCAGCCAAGAAAAAAACCTTTAAATCAACTGCAGTACCTCAGAGACCACAGAGGTGATCTGACTTTTGACCTTGACTGTGTGATGCAAACCTTCTTGAAGATTTTTGCCATTTGCCAGGGATTCTGGTTCGTCCTCAAGGAGTAAAGGAAGCTTCCTGTTTAAAATTTAATCAGTGGGTTTAAATACTGAACACAGAAGTTGTTCTCTGGATTGTTACAAGTAAGGTGGAGGTGGCAGGGGAGCTGGCTCCTCAAAAAGCTGTATTTAGTATGGTCTTCATCACACAGATTTCCTTGGCAGGCTTTGCAGTGGTGGCAGTTCAGAGTGCAGAGATATTTGCTCTCAGTTACAGACACCTTCATGCATTCCCAAGGGAGAGACCCTCTACTGTGGCTATTAGCATTTCTTGTTGCTTTGCCTTCTTGAGAAACATAATGGAGGTTTTCCTTTCAAGTCCTTAGGGGAAAGCCATCCCTGGTTCTGAACTTCTGGCTGCCAGATGAATGCAAAAAATAATACTCCTATTCTAGCTGCAAACTATGGGTGAATAGCAGATGGAGTGCACTTGAATAAAATTGCCTTCATCATTTAGCTGTGGCCTGACAACTGACACTGGCTTGGAGCATAAAGGACCATGCTCTGCACTCCAGCTCAGTTGCAGACCTGCTGTGTGACCCACAGGCTATCATTTTCTGGGCATCAGTTTCCCCATCTAGAAAATGAAGATAACAAGAACTGTATTGAGACCTCAAAGTACATAACGATTTGAGAAAGAATATGCAACAGTCTCTCCCATTACAATTTTCTAGGGATTTTATAACCAGTAATGGGAGAAAGCTTCACAATGCTGTAAGTGGCTGTCATCCTGCTTGCCACCAGGATACAAGGAACTGTCACCTCTTTTAACCTTTGCATTACAAAACATTCTTGAAGAATGGGCACAAACTCGAGTAATCCAACTCTAAACACAGGCTGACATCTCATTCCCACATGTTCTTACCTGAACAAACTTGGATTCCTCTGGACTCTGAGCATTATCAGAGACCAGACACACCAGCAAAAGATGGTAAGCAACAAGCCAGGCTAATCTGCAACAACCAACATCTGCCACAGATCATCACCCACTGTACTTGCCCATGGTCCCAAAATCATGGTTTTAGCACCACACACAGCCACACTGCAGGTATGTGGGAAACAGTGTTGCTGCTCTGAAAGGGCAAGACAAGTTGGCCAAAAAAAACCAAAAAAAACCACCAAAAAAACCCAAAAAAGCCAAAACAAAAAAAACCCCAAACAAACAAAAAAAAAACCCACAAAACCCCCCCCCCGCAACTATCCCATACATTTCTTGATGACATCATCATCAAGATTACAAGGTTACATCTGATAAAACAAGGGAAACCAGAACACCCATGGAGGAGGAGCTGGAATGGCTTGTGGGGCAGCACTCCATGGAAAGCCAAATAAAATTGCAGAGGAGGTAAGGACGGAGCAGATTTCCCAGCACTGGAATGTGGTCATGACATTAAAACAATCAGTTATTCTAAGAGAACTTTAAGGTAAAATTTTAGAATTCAGATAATTCTTAGGCAGTTTTTTAAATAAAAATTCTGCTTTTTAGAACCAGATTTACTGATTTTTAAGTCAGTCTTACTGATAGCCTCTAAATATTTGAAATTCCCAATGTCTTTTGTTCACTTCCTCTGCTTTTCCTTTGCTTTTCCTTTATAACCCAACACCTGGCTCTGCAACCATGCCACACGCATGCCTGCCCCAATGTTATTAACATCTTATTAGGCTGAGAGAGAAAATGCATGAAGAAGTAATTGTATTAAGTGACTCTCAGAGTTTGTAAATTAATCACCATTGTGCATGCCCTTGGATCAGGCTGCCAGAGGCATTAATCATCTAATCTTTGCCTTTCACTCCAGAGCTTTCAATGTTTGCTCCCAGAATTTGGCTCAGCAGACTAGTGTGACCTTTTCCCTGGGGGTGACGGTAGCAGGGAAGTATGAAAAGAAGAGGTAGCAGGAGGGATTTCCTGTTTTTGGGGTGAAGAGTTTGGGATGAAGAGTTGTGGTCCAAAGAAAGAGCTAAAAGCCTTTGGGCTCATATTTCACTGGCTGCAGGTCTGAAAGGAAAGGCCATATCTGAAAGCAAATGTGGTAGGTCGAATTTTAGGCAGTCTGTCTCAAGGTGTGAACGCACGGGCAAGGCCCTCACAACTGGCCCAGAGGTCCCAACATCCACCAGAGGCTGGGCAATTTATATGAAGGGAAATCCTAAGTGTTGGTTATACTGCATGAAAAACATGAGTGGCTGAGTTACGTTCCACCACAGGCAAATTTCCTGCAGTTTTTCTGGACAAATAAGGCTGCCAAAGGTACCCCAGGCAGGCAGTCTGAAGGCTCAATTTACAAAGATCCCAAGAGATTGACATAATTAGGACTGAAGTTGCTCTGGGTTTACCAGTGATTTATGCAGTGTAAAAGCAAGCGGCAAAAGGCCAGGCTTTGTCACTTCCACCTGTGGGCTGGGACACTTGCCTCCTCCAGCAAGCACTGAGAGACACCTTCTAGAGTAGATCCCTGGCAATATGCTCCATGTTTCCCAGCGAGTCTTCTATGGAGAATATTTAAAGTAGATCAGGAAGTGAGGAAAAGAAAACAAATGGAATCAGGAATTAGAGCCACAAAATCCCTCTGACTCTGTAAGCAACTCCTACTCTCAGGCAGAGTATGGTTCATCAAACCATCCTCAGAGTGTGAACGTGCAGGAATTAACTCCTTGTGGCTGCCTTAACAAGAGAGCTCCCTATCCTGATTCTGCCATCACCTAATCCTGGCTTCCCCTCCCCACTGCTACCCTGCAGTGCATTACCTACACACAAAGTAATACATAAAACCACTGAATACTGACTCAGCAGCTGGAAACAGAGAAACAGCCCCATGCTCTCCATGGGGCACCAGCAAGTACTCTGCCCATCTCTGCCCAAGAGCTTTGCCTGGGCTTACATCCTACAATCAAAGTGAAGGAACCTTGCTGCATCCCCTGCGGTTCATTCCCCCACTACTTCCAGCTATAATTCCTCTTTTATGCTCAATGAGCACTGTCATGTTGGTGTTAAAGAACATCGTTCTTAGACATTGTGTATTCAGCTCTCAAAATCAATGGGAACTCTGGATGCTCAATACAGATGGGCCTGTATCTTGCCAATAACAACCAGAGGGTAAAAAAGCAAGTTAACAGTGATGACACTGAAGGGGAAGAAGAAAGGGACTGTGCTCAAAGAGTTTGCAGGAAGAGACAGATTTGAGCTGGAGACTGCTCCATACAAACCTGCAGAGATACCAAGTGGCATCATTCCTAGTCAGAAGAGCATGGGGAATACTCCTAAACACAGATATTTTGGGGAACATTTAGTAACCTGCTTATTGGAAGTAGATTGCTCTTGCTGGGGCATGGGAGTGGGTGCTCAAGATTACAGTCTGCCCTGTCACAAAGATATCAGGTGTGAGTGAGAGGCATATCCCTGGCATAAATCTCCTGGCAATAACTCAAGGTACAACAAATGACAGTATTTACTGGAAGCTGTAGTGTGTGCAATTTCATCGTCTTTTGGGGAAAAAAGATTTGACGAAGTCGGCTGTGTATTCCAGCTGTTTGTCTTGCCTGATCTGCTGGAGCACTCAATTAACGTACATTACATTCAAAGCATTAACACAAAGGTCTTGTTGCTTACCTGTTGGATTGGGATAGTTGATTGCTGGAAAAAGAAATAGAAAAACAAGTCAAAACAAAAGCACAAATCATAAAGTCTGAAAATAAAACAAACACATCAAAAAAGGTCACAAATGCACGAGTCTCCTGGCAGCATCCTTGTGAGAAAGCAATGCTTGGTGGCTGTTTTGGTGATGGAAAAGGATGCAGACACTCTGATCCAAGCAACAAGAGACCTTAAGAAAACCCCACCTAAGGGGTGATCCTGGGATCATAGGGAAACCCTACAGCAATCCAAGTAGTTTGCTTCTGGAGCACCCAGTGGGATAGCACCCACTTAAGATACCAAAGCTTGGTATCCAAGAAGGACATCAAGGCAGTTTGATGCACTGTGGATGCTGGGGACACTGGACACGCTGACAGTCTATGGGACAAGCAAACCTTACGGGAGAAGGATCTGTAATTTCTGCTGAAATAGAGGGTCCAGACTCCTATTGGAGAGTAATGGAATCATGGAGTTGTGG
Organism: Onychostruthus taczanowskii; assembly: GCF_017590055.1. NCBI lineage: Eukaryota > Metazoa > Chordata > Aves > Passeriformes > Passeridae > Onychostruthus > Onychostruthus taczanowskii. Next base: position 11,693,144 of record NW_024499351.1, read on the forward strand.
GAATAGAGAGAGCTGTGAGCTGTTGGATGATGAGAAGAGAAGTATGGTCAATGAATCCCAATGAGATAATCTGGGATTTGAGGTATGGGACAGAGCTACAGCTTTAGGAGTGACTAGTTAGGACAGGAATCATGCGTTCAGCTCTGGAAATAACAAGTCTCCTGAAATTCTCTTACTTTTATGGGTGTGCAACTAATACACAGTGTCCAGTGGCTATCTTGTATTATAAGCCACTGTAGCACAGGGAGTTGCAGCATGGCCTGAATGGGGTTTTGGGGATCTCCTGCCCACAGGGTGCAGAGTGTGAGTCAGAGCTGCTGAGTGAAGGATGAGTGGAGACGGACCTTCAGAGATCTCTAGTGCTCTGCATTGATGGCAGCATCCAAAATAGAGTGGAATGCGATAGCGCTGTGCCATCAGGACTTCTCAGAGCAAAGGGACCCACCCAAGGGTCACAGAAGACCACCTCTCTGCATGCCCACATCCCCAGGCCTGAGGCTTGGACCTGCTCTCGTAGGCAGGAGCGAGGAGGAGACACCTACGTTCCATGTACCGGATGACGCGGGCAGCCATATCCCCAGCCCCAAAGCTGGTGATGGGCGTCAGGCGAACTTCATAGCTCTGAGGCACTTTCAGGTTGGGTAAGATGTGCTCCAGCAACAGGCCTTTCTCCATTTTCTTCACAGGAATGAAGGTTTGGATGGTGTTTCTCTGAGACAACTGCACAGAAAAAGAACCCAGAGCGTCATGAAAATCCCAAAACTGAAAACCTGAGCAATCGTATTCATCATTTAACACTCTATTCCCCCTCTTTCTACACAGATGTACACCCGGTTGCTCCATGAGATCTTCATGCAGTATTGGTTTGAAAAATGCCACCCCTGGTACAGAACAGTGATCAGGAGCCTGAGTTCCCCCTGAAGGGAAGCCGTGGTGTCCCCTAAGGGAGGGACAATTTGAACTACAGGTCCTGAAGCAACTTTGTTTCAGAAGCAATGATTTCAGAAGGGACAAAATGAACCCACTTCACCTGTTAGTGCACCCAGGTCCTGTGCAAACACAGCATGGCATTGCACCAAGATACCCTTCAGTTCACAATCACTGCTACAGAATTAATTCATTTGCTGCCTGGGCCATGTGGCGCTTCATTTGGTGTCTCACTGCTACCAACCAATCTACTACCATACTTCCTCAGAAACCTTCCATAGGGTCCATTGCTGGACTCCCTCCACAGACCAGAGCAAGGGGTTTATTTCATGGTTCTCTGGGGTCACTCACAGGCTCCCTCTTCCTCTGGTTCCCATTGGAAGGGGCTGAATTATGTTAGCTGAACCACACCAGCTAAACACTGTTCAGTTTGCTAAGGCAGCAGGGAAGTTTCAAGAAAACGGGGAAAATATCGTTATCAAAATCACCACCACTAAAAATGATGAATTACACGTCAGTGAAACTTCCCTGCCATGGTCATGCTTGCTTGGCTGGGAAAGAACAAGAACGAGGATTGCATTGTGAAGATACAATTTCCTGCCTGTCACTGTGCAATGCCTGGATCCTTGTGGCAAGACACGTTACTGGGGATGCTGGTGCTGGTAAAAAGACCATTGGCAGGACTTTTGATAGTCCAGTGTTAACTAAGCTTTCCCTTGCCTCTGATACATCCTCTAGGCTGAAGTTTCCATCGCAAAGGCAGTTCTCCTGCCAGGCAGCCTCAGTGTTCATCATTAACTCTGAAGTTACAGGATTACTGGAACCAGGACACATGGAGGAAGTTTTACAGCAAATCTGCCAGTGGGGCAAGAAGATGGAGTGAGGACTCAGCAGAAGCAAAGGCCACTATCCAAGGAGGGCAGGGAGCAATGCTGATGTGGCGCTTAGCAAAAACAAGTTCACGCAATCTCTCCTCTGCCTGTCTCCAGCTCTCATGTACATAACTCCAACTTCAAACCCAGAAGCAATGGCTGCCACTGTAGAGCTTTCTGTGCCAAAGCCCCATTCATTTCCAACAGAGTCAGGACCCACTGACCCACCTCCTTGGTCTGCCCACAGTTTGGACGCTGGTCCTAAGTGAAGGGGCAGGGGCTGGTCCTAAGTGAAGGGGCAGGGACTGGTTCCTGGGAACCTGTGGTTGCATGTGGTTCTCACAGTGAAAAACAATCCTGCACCTGCCTTACAGATTGCACCTAAAGGAGACCTTTGTCGCTGCACACATCAGGGTGTAAGTTGCTTGAGGAACTATTTGCTGCACTGTCCTCCTCCTCCCCTGGCAAGATGGAGCAGAGAGCTGGGAGCTGTTCTGGCACCTTCCAACAGCTTGATGCTGCCCTAGGGAGCAGTCCTAGTGGGCAGGACCAGGGCAGTGGTTCCCAGAGGCACCAGGATGCTGCCAGGATCTGTTCATATCAACAACGCCCTACCTGCACACATGCCAGCTGGGTTCTGACCCAGCTGCTGTTCCTATTGCTCAGCCCTCCCACCTGCCAGCCCTCCACACCATTGCTCTGGCCAAGCAGTGGCAGAGCTGGCTCCCAGGGGCAGGGACTTAAGCTGGGCTCATTAGCACCAGACCCCCAATTATCTGGGAGAAGAGGAGCAGTCAGAAGCCAGAAGCAGAAGGATGGAGTGGTACAGCTCCTAGCGTGGGACTTTCTGGAGAGCAGAATGTGACTGGGAGGGCTGGCAGCAGCTCCTCCCCACAGGCTGCCATTTGCTGGGATGTTGGGAAGGCAGCCAGCAAATAGGGGGAGGTCAGAAGCCATTTCCCTTGTCTAGACATAACCTTTAGAAGAGAAACAAAATGGAGAGTCAGAGAGAAGCTTGAGGGTGAGATTCAGACAGTGCAAATTCCACCTCAGCTGGGAGTTAGGTGGAATTTGGGTATCTAAAGCTTCTGGGAGCAAGGTCAAATCACATACTCTCCCACACCATCAAATCCAGGACAAAATGAGAAACCAGCCTCTAGTGTGGACTGCAAAGCTCTGGATTCCCTAGTTGAGTCAATCCTCAGGGACTTGTGTAACCAAATAAATAACTGGCTGCCACCCAGGTTTGGCTGCAAAACAGAAATAATTAAAGGCACATATGCTTCCTATGGCTTGCAATTTCCCTGCTTTCTAGAAGAGACCTGGATCACTAGGTAATGGGAAAGGCACAGGTAAGGCTCAGCATTTATTTATTTTCTCCTGGTGCTGAAGTAAAGTTTTAAGAGGTCTTTTCCCTCCACCAAATATTTTGTAGCTATATCTTCTCCCAGTGTATGTCCTGTCTCTATCCAATATGCAACTTGGACTGACACTGAAACTGGCTGCCAGCAAGACTGCCCTCTGCACACCTTTACTACAGTCTCTACAGTCCTGCCATCACAACAGAACTGGCCCTGGATGTCTTTGGAAAGACTGGCTTCTCTGTAAAAACAGCATGGGCCCTGAGCTAGCTGCAGCTGTCAGTAGAAAGAGCCAGGTGTGCTGCCAGCACAGTTTAAAAGGCATGAAATTAGTGCAAGGGAGGAAAGGGGGCAGCTCCAGCCAGCTGCTTGCTGTGTGCATGTGGAGCAGGTGCTGGCTTGCAGTCACTAGCACAGGTCCAGCAGACAGAGACATAAAGGCCAAAGTCTGCCTCTGCATCCCCCTCCTTAAACATGCTTTGTGTCCCTGACTGCCAGCAGCAGGTCTGTGTAGAGCTGCATGCATCAGTCCAGCAGAAACCCATTTTTCAATCCACTTCAATTGCCGGCTGTTTCCCTTTCTCCTGCTCCATGTGTTCTCATGCTATCCTGGTATCTTCTTCCTTCCCCCTTCCCAGCGTCTCTCCTCCGGATCACGTTGACCCTGTGTTCCACTTTAATATTGCTGCAGTGCAGTTAATAAAGCAGAGGCCAGCACAGAGGACAGGGAAACACTGGCCACCTTATTAGAGACGCTGAAGCCTCAGTGGAGGAGCTCATGCTACAAGCTCATTCATCACCAGGCTCAGCAAGCTGGCTCAGGGGCCAGAACAAGAGCACTGCGCAAAGCACACACTCGCCGCTGCCTTTATCTCCTTCCATTCCCAATAATCTGAGGGAGGGGATGGGAAAGGAAAAAACCCAAACAAATCCACATTTCCTACCAGCTGGCTGTGAATATTACACAGGCGGCAGAGGTGAGAATGTTCTTGTAGAAGGGGTGCTCTAGAAACACCTTACAAAGGGCAAAGTCAGCCCCATGTGGTTTGGGTGTATTCACGTGCAGTGTATGCAACCTGTCCCTTTCCCTGTCCCTGTTCCTGTCCCTGTCCCTGTCCCTTTCCCTGTCCCTGTCCCTGTCTCTTTCCCTGTCACTGTAAGCAATATTAGCAGCCAGGGGAGAACTCACTCACATGCACTCAGCCACCAAACCTCTGGAAGCTGCAAACCTGGGCTGCCCTTCCTCATTCCTCACCATCACCTACCCTGTTGGGGGGCACTGTCTGCCCTTTCCCCTGTCATGTCATTTGAGCCAGCTTGTGATGCTGGCAGAATTCTTGTCCCACTGTAGCCAGCCAAGCCAGCCCACGGACCAGGAACACACACCAAGAGTCTCAGAGACAAAAGCAGGATGCCATAGTACCCCTGCCCCTCCTTCCATTCCCAGCTGGGGCACTGTCACAGTAGAGGGCCCGAGGTATGACACTGACACACCTACATTTTCTGTTTATATAGGCTATTAAAAGAAAAAAACAGGATGATGTTTTCAGACTGAATGATGTTTATGCCAGATATGTACCAGCTAGAAGCCTTAATAAAGCTGAAGGATATTAATAAACACATCTGCCAAGAGTTACTGTTGTGGTTCTGCTCTACACCACCACAACGACCTTCCTATGCTGAGAATGGTGTGGCTTTTGAAGCCATGCATGTGGTCTCACAACTGCATATTAATGTTTGTTTGAAAGAAAAAATTAGAAAGAAAATCTGTTTCATCACCAAGCCCCAAGGTATTTCTAACAAACAACAACTAGAAAAAGGAACATTAAAGTCATGTAGACCCCCCCCAACAAGCTGATTGGAGCAAAGGAACTATTTTGCAGGCATCCAGCTTCCCAGCATTGCAATTCACTCCTGATGCTCTCTCTTTACTTGTCCTGTTTCTTCAGCAACTTCTCAGCTCAGGGCACAAGCACTAGCTCTGCTTTCCAATATCTCCATTCAAATCCTTTCCACACATGCTAGCTCTTACACTCTTTTTTCTCAGCCTCATTCAAATTCCCCTGGCTGCTCTTTCCTGCAGCACAAAGGAGACAGGGATGGCTGCCTGCATTCCCAATCCAACCTTACTAACTGCAGATATGGGCTGTGGGGACAGCTCCCAGCTCCATCTGCAGCCTCTCCAGCCTCCCTGAAGGCAGAGGAGGCAGCAGATAAAGGCAGGCTACTGTGGCACAGCAGCCTTGCACTCAGGCTCCATCCCTCTGGCAGGCTCCTCCTTGCTCCCTGTGCAGCTCTGCACACCAGATAAACGCTGTCTCTGGCATGTGTGCAGGTGGTGTTTGCAGAGTCTTGGCTTCCTTGCATAGCTTTGTCCCAGAGTGCTGCAGGCATCATCTCTTATCAGATTTCCCCAGTGGCTTTGACTGCAATGACCTCATCCCAACAAAGTCCAGCTTAGATACAGTTGCTCCCTTCCTAAGGGAGCGTTGCTCACAGAGACCAGAAACAATCACACCACTGCCCTCACCATGACGGGACAGCCAGGACAGATACTCCCAAGGTTCTGGAAGGGGCTGAGCTTGTTTGTGGCACTGGTAACAGGTCGTGAGATGAACATGGGGCTCTGCAATGCCAAACCTCCCGCTACTTCATTAGACATTCCCTGTCCTCAATTCCTGTCCCAACTGTGCCTCCAAAGCTAGAGGATATGTGGCACAGAGGCAACCTCAAAGAATTTAGAAGCCATGGACTTCTTAAAGTTATTAAAAAAAAAAAAAAAAAAAAAAAGGAAATGTGATTACAGAATTTATGTGTGCTGAAGTTTATAGTACCAAAGATTGAAAGAAAATTATCCGGTTCTCCATTGCTCGAGAATGAGAGCTCAGCATGTAAGTTCCATGGGTAGAAGGAATTTCTTGGGAAAGAGGAATGAAAAATGTTCAGAAACAGGGTCAGGAGGGAGGTGGGGATAGGAAATTTTAGGGAACTCTCTTGAACATGAGGTTCCAATATGTTTCACACAGCTGGAAAAATATGCCATAAATCTGGCCCTTTATTTCCCCTTCTTCCTATTCACTCTGACACACAGCAGTGGACTGAGATTGTGATCCTTGAGGTCACCTTGGCACCACAGGGCAGAGCAGAGGTAGATGTCTTTGACATTCCTTTTGAACACTATGAATTGGATGCTTGATCTCTGTATTTTGGCAGAGGGATGAAATCTCTTTGCCCCAGAGTTCAGAGAAGGGCAAAACATGGCTACAATCTAGGACACAGCAGGGGACATAGACTCCTGGCTGGCAGGGTCCAGTCCCCTGTCACCAGAGGGGCTGCCTCTGATTATTAATTTTATGTATGTATCACATCTTATCTTAAAAGTGGTTTGTTCCTTTTAGACCTGCTCCTCCCCCTGGACATCAGTTCCGGAGCCTGACCACCCTAATGTTCTCATTTCCAGACTGAATTTATTCACATGCAGCTTTCACCCAATTTTCTTTCCTTTAGCTTCAGTGACTCTTTTCCCTCACTGCTGCTTGACCCCCTGATGTTTTACAGACAGGAATCTCACCACCTCTCAGACTTTGCTTTGCTGGGCTAAGCAGCCTGAGCACTCTGTGACTGCTCTTGTAACACAGACTTTCACTTTCCAGCATTGACTCTACCATGTTTTTCTGCATGATCCCACTTGCTGGCGTTCAGTGGCCCAGCCTGCATATAGGATGTAGTGGCACTTCTCCACCTTGCCCAGAAGTACCTCTAGCTTCATCTAGGAGTATGTCTGCCCTTTCTCCCACCTGCAGTTCATCAGCAGCTCCTTGAAGTCAACTCAGTTGAGCAATGCACTCATTTTCCAAAGATGAGCTTCCAGCCTGCAGCACCTTCTGCATCTATGACCCTGCCTTTGTACCACTGCATTTCATCCCACCAGAACCACTCAAACAGTTTTCCATCTTTCAGATCTTTCTTCCAATCCTCACTAATCCTTCACCAAGGTGGCATTGTCTCCCAGCCTTGTGTCCACTGCACAAAATTTCAGGAGCACAATCCTAATAGGGGATTCTGAACTCTGCCTGGTATCAGCTGCAGGGAAGATGCCTGCCTACTCTGGAAAAACTATTTGGGTAAGCTTTGGGTAGTGAAGAAATTTGGTTCGGATATGAAGATAGTCATTGTCATGCTCCTTTATAATCTCTCATCAAACTTTCTCTGCCTGTCCTATTGAATTAAAATATTTTCTTTGGTTAGTACTTAATCACCATCTTGGATGGAAATGATGCTAGGCATTAACCTCATCAATTAAAGGGTTAAGGTAAGTTTAAAGCTGGATTTATTTAATTTTCATTGCTTGATAACCATAACTCCTAAGGGGTTTCCAGAACAAATAATCATATTGCAAGCACAAAGCTGGCATTTCCCAGACAAGCACATCAGTGAACTGAAATTCATGCCTATGTTTTTCATCAGTCAAGCACACAGGTTCACATCCTGGGATTAAGCAAGGATGGATGCCCAAACCAAACCCATTATTCAGTCTAAATGAGGAGTCCTGGAAGATTTTTGTACTGAATTGTCCTTTATTAGGAGACCCAGTTTCTCAGCTGAAACATTCCCAGCTCCAGAGAGAGAAGCAACTGCAACCTCAGTGGCTTCTGAGGACAGCTGGAGCCATCAACGCTGGGAGTCAGTCTCTCTCTCTCTTCCTCTTGCACAGGCAATCAGCTGCCCATCCTCATTAGGTGCCAAGAGCAGCAGTTTATGGCTTCCTAGAGAAGCCAAATTGGTGCTGTCATGAATTACTGTAAGTGCTTGTTCCACACTCTTCAATAATGTCTTTCATTAGGATCTGATCAGAAAGCAATATGTATTTTATTAGCGTATGTTCCCTGGTCTAAGGAAGAACAGACCTAGCCTTCACTCTGTCAGAGAGGCAATCAAGCACAAGCCTTAACTGAGCCTCTCTTCTACTGTCTCACAGCCTTATTTTCAAGCTGAGGGCACATGCAGTCCTTCTGTTTCAGACTGGAAGCTCTCTAGTCTTACTCCAAGTTCCTACCTGTGCTGACTCTTGATTGTGCGCGGCAGAGCCTGAGATCACCTCTCTGTCTATTGTATGGGCACGAGCTGGGCAAGACACAATATCTCTCAAGTTCCTCCACAACCCCCTCTTGCAGAGAGCAATGGTTCCAGACTCTTTTGAGCCTCACATCTGAAAATCAGCACTGTTCGGTGCCTTACTGATCCAACTTTACACCCATCCCTACATCAGTAAGCACAGTCTCCTCTTCCACCAATTTCCTTGCACTGGACATATCTGCTTGCAGCCAGACCCATGCATGTGTCTGTGCACTGTGCTGACAGCACTTCTGGCTCTAAGAAAAAAAAATGTAATTTGGCTCTGCACAGCCCAAGTCTGCCCAGCTGCAGTTAAGCTGGGCTCTGAGCCACTTTGCCTATAATATGGGTGTAACCTGCAAGCAGGACATGCTCCACCAACAGGAGCTTCATTTCTTCAGTTCTCTACAGACCCTGGCAGAGCCCTCTGTTAGGGCACCTTCACCCTTGGAAACAACTAATAAAGGATGGGGCTGATGCTTCCTGGAGCAGAAATAGCCTTTTTGTGTGACTCTGAACTTTCCAGTCTGGTACCTGTAATGACGATTTGTAGGTAAGTATCACTCCAGAGCCTCTAGGCTGTCTATAAAGAAGAGGCAGAGGCAACACAGGATATGCAGGGAGACCCATAAAGCCCTTCACATTGCTCCATGTTGCCTGCTTCATTTCTTTATGATACACAGCCAAAACATCCATCTAGTGCCTACTCCTTCCATTTGTGACTAGCTATGGGAGAGACTACATCTCTCTTCTAAACCCTTCCCCTTCACATACTTTTATCTCTTATCTCCAATGTGTTCTAGGAAGTGAGAGCCAGGGGAAAAAAGAAACAAAAACAAGAACAAAACCAAAAAAAGGAAACAGAAGCAAAAGAAAGAAGAGGTGGAATATAGGAAGGGGAGCAGGAAAAGGCACAAAGGTCCACAAAGAAAAGACGGTGAAACAGCAGGAGGAGCATGGACTGACTACCCAAAATAACAGATGAGCAGAATAAACGGGAGGAAGCCACATCACAGCCTATCAACAGGGACTTTCAGAAAGACTTAATACTAGCATGTACCTCTTGAAGCCACCGAAGGAGTGTGGGTAAGAGATGCACAAAAAGGACTAACTTTGATACCGGGCAAACATTTTTCATGCTGTACTCAGCTCTGTAAAACACAAGCCAAGAGCCTGCTGGATACGAACAAGCACAGTGGTGTGGAACAACATCTGTATCCTTCAAAGCTGCTATGAGGAGTCTATTGGTTTGGGGAATCTGATTATCTCTTCTCTCACATTTTTCTTACCCAAAATGAACACTGAACAGTGATGTTAAGAGGTAGAAAGACATGAGATTTTCCTTCTAGATGTGTTTTAAGATCATCTGAGCCTTTCCAGCAAGATTATTTGAATTGCTCTTCTCAGTCACTGTAACTGTTCTGAACACAGCTAAACTGGGACATGTGCTTGAAATACTCCCTTGTACTAGGAAAGCTAAACAAAATCCTGCTTTCCCTCTTGCCCAGTTAAGTACTTGAACAGCATTAGGAGCAGTCCTTCACAAAGCTAATGTTAAGACAAAATCTCTCTGCAAGGCACCTGATGAATGGCCAGACACCTTGTAACACTGTCAGCTACCCTGTTTTGGGCAAGTTACCTTACGCTTTGGATCTGGCTGAGACAGAGGTAATTTTCCCAGTAGGAGCCCTCACAATGCTGCGCTTTGTGTGGGCTGCTAGAAGGAACTTGATAGCACACCAGTGTTTTGGCTACTGCTAAGCAGAGTTCCCACAACACCAGAGCTGTCTCTCCAACACTCTCCCCTCACCAGTAGGCTGAGGGTGGGGAAAATCTTGGGAGGGGACATCATATCCAGGACTGCTGATTCAAATTGACTAAAAGGATATGAAAGTATGACTGTGACGTTTGTCTCCCAGAGCAACTGCTACATGTACTGAAGACCTGCTTCCCACCAAGTGGCTGGACATTGCTTGCTGATGGGAAGTAGAAAATAAATTTTTCCTTTGCTTCTGTGCATGGCCTTAGATGTTGGTTTTTTCAATCTTATTTTCTCTCCCCCTGTCCTCCTGAGGAGGGGGGAATGATAGAACAGTTTGGTGGGCAACTGACATCCAGCCAAGGTCAACCAACTACACTTACTTTGGATAATCACAGAAGAGAAATGATACCTTAAGACTGAAGCACAACTAATCTGCCACTACTCATATTACTAATATTCCCAACTAACTGATTACAAATGACCTGTGGACTAGGGAAAACCAGCTCAGGAAAACCATGTATCAAACTGAAGAGCAATTTGTGAATGCAAAAAGACAGAATTAATCAAACTAATTCAGTAGTTAAGCATCATTTGCTAAGCTCTCATGGGCAAAGGGAAGAAGTCCCAATTGCGGTGTTGGAAACTGTTAGACTACTGAAGGGGGAAACCTTATCCCATGGCTACCAGTCATTTCCACTGAAATCACACCTGACCCATCAGTGCTGGTCAGGCCTGTGCCAAGCTTTCCTGGCCACCCTTGCAGAAAACACTGATCCTCTGGCTGGCAGCGCCAACAGCAGCCATGGCCAGGCAGACATCTCCACCTGCAGTGAGTGATGGCCGGGGAAAACTCCCTTCCTATGTGCTGGTGGAGGCTCTGCTGTTGTCGACTTAGCCAACACAGAGTACAAACATGAAACATGGAAAAAGCTCCTTGTTTCCACCCCCACCAAACATTCAGCTATCCTAGAATTTTCCCTTATAACAGAGGTGGAAAAGACCTTGTTCTAGCAGCACCTTCTGTGACAGATTGCTAGGGATGAAAAGAGAGATGGCTCAATGTGCTATCAGCTGCAGTGACTGATGGTGTGTCCCATTTCCAGGCAGCAGAGAGCACAGCTGAGGTAAGATCCTGCTGTCTTCACTCCCACACGCCCGTGGCAAAGTCACTGCTTCACTTCCAGGTCCCGAACAGCAATCTTATTAAGCTTCAAGGACTGCTTGTCCACCATTTGTTATTGATCAGCCAGCTCTCCTTCCACGGGCATGTAGCTGACACTCAGTCCCAAACCCCTCCCCCTCTGCAGCCTAGAAAGGCAGTGCCTCCTCTCCCCCCTCTTGCTTTCCCTGGCTTTGCATCACGAGGACTGTTCAAACCATCCACCAAGCACACCTCCCACTGGCACTGGCTTATTTCTGCGTCCTTTTCCACCTCTTCCTAAGGGATGAATCCTGCCCAGCATCACGTAGGCCACTAGCACAACTGAATGCAATTGTCAGGAGAGCACAGATATAATCTGCCTATTCTCACTGCCTGAACAAAAGTTGAAGTAAAAAAAAAAAAACAGCATCAGTAGGGAGATAGGATAGTTAGAGCTGAAAAAAAGACCATTTCCACTACAGAGGATGGTTCTGCAGGTAGATGGAATTGTGTTGATTTGACATCCCATATGATAGCAGCCTGTGATCAAACATCAAACTGGCAGACAAGGCAGGCAAAAGAAGAAGAGAGGACTAGAGAAGCTTTCTGACAGATGTGACTTATAAGCCATCCTGTAACAGAAGGTCTGCTTTGAGATTCAGTGCTGGGCAAACACTGTGAAGTCAAGTCACTGGAGTCCCCAGTCCTAACACCAGTGAGAGAGGACCAGCAGAGCAGCAGAGCCTGTATCAAGTGCAATGATGAGGCCACCATGTGCTGCTTCAGGAAAAGCCACACTCCCTTCCTGGCTGCAGCCAGCTGTGACTGTGATGCTCTGGATAAAGGGACTCACACATCCCTGTTCCATGTGCCCAGTCTGTGTCTCATCCTGGACATCAAACTGGCCTGTCCAGTTAAGCACCCTGTCAGCTGGAGGATTTTTTGGTGGATGTGGCATGAGATTCCCTTTTTCCAGTTAACACCAGGGCAATGCACCACATAGCACATTTTATCCAGAGCAGGATGGACACCGCCCTAGCTCACAAGCTGCAACTGTTCTTTAAGCTTTTCATTTTCTAGTATGAAAACTAGGATAGCCCTGACTGCTTTTTAGTTAAGTCTTAAACCAGATATCACCTCCTTAGCTATTGCAGCATCCTTGAGCTGAAAACCTCACTGCAATACTACTGTGGGAATGCACAGAATGGAGTCAGTGGGGTCACAATGCACCAGAGAGCCTTGGAATGAGGGCTATGGACCCAACCTGGTCTGCAGCGGTTGCCTTGGCAATGGCAGCGTTGTGCTGTGGAGCCAGCAAAATGTCAGAGCTTTTGTAAAGCAAGTTTGGCTACCCTGAACTCTGCCTTGTGCAGAGCTGCCTCCTCACCAAGCCTTTGGCGTCCTGTCCTCCTCCCCACCTCGCTCCAAGTGCAACCCCCAGGCACCCCCCAAGGCACCAGCTGCTCATTTTCCTGATCTTTGCCTGAAGCCACGGTTGCATGTGCAGAAGAAAAGGAATTTTGTTCACCTCCCAGGATATGCGGCTGGGCTGCTGCAAGAGCCACCGCTGCTCGAGTACATCACCTTTCTGCAGTCACAGCCTCCTCTAATCTGGGACCCAAAGGCATTCTCAAGCAAACATTCACGGGGAAATGTGGGCTGCTGCACTGCTCGTTCATCCTCCCTTTCGTGCGGTACCACCCCTGCTCAGTGCAGAGGGAGAGACCCCCCTGCCCTGCGAGGGGGCCGGCTCCGGGAGCCGATGAAGCCAAAGAGTGCCAGCAGTAGACAGACACTGCCCAAGTGGGCTCAGAGGAGAGAAAAAGAACAACTCAGAGGCAGATATGAAGTGATACAGATCCATAGTCCGTGGACCTCAGCATAAAACCTCTCCTGCTGTGTTGGGATGGCCATCAGCGGAGTTAACCTTCCACTCTAATCACAGTCATTAAATTCCTGCTAAGGCCCCTGTCCTGTGTCTGTCCCAACAGCTCTGTTGTCTGTCACCTCCCCACACGGCATGCAGGCTCCCCACTGCTGCAGCTCTCATTAATGCTGCTCTGGCTGGCTGATGAGGCAAGTGGCAGCCGGATCCCAAGCCCAGATGAGTTTTGTAGACAGCAGGGAATGTTTACCCAACATGGAGGGGATAAAAGTACAAACAAAGAGAGACCATACAATTACTCAGGCATTGCACAGGGCCTCATTAGATGGTCTCCCTGACAGGAATTAATCTGAAGTGACAACCCAGGGAGTTAATTTAGTAAACAGGTCTGGGGCCTGGCCCAGTGCAAATTTCAGGGGTCTGTCTAGCACATAGACGCAGCCTGCTCTGAGGAGGGGAAAGCCAGGAATATATAAAGCTGGCCCAGTTCTGGCCTGAGTCTGTGTATGAGAAGGTACAGAGCAGACAGCAGCCTCAGGTCGCCTTGAGGGGAACAATGAAGATTAAACTTTCCTACTGCACCAAGAGCTTCTCCTTCCTCTTTCTCTTGCAGCCTCAGGTCATAGATGGGTTCCGGCTCATTAAGTGCACAGTTATTCTGCCACTATCCCCCAAAAACATAACCACCAGCCCAACTTAGATCTTTCCTCCATGATGCAACCTGCTTGCAGTATTAGATGGCTTTTCATTTCTCTTTAATGTTAGAGCAGAGCCCTGGGACGGGTATAAAATACACAGAGAGAAACAAGCAACTTAAAAGGCTTTTTATTTTTTAAGCAAAGATCTGGTTTGGGGAGGCTGCTTTGAATCCCCAAGCAATGAAAATCATTTTCAGTTGGAATGCAGTACTTGAGAGCCTTTTTTACACTGCAAGAATATATGGAAGAAAAAAAAGTTCACCAAACAAAGTGCCCAAAAGCCTGGTGGCATCTGCCCACAACCAAACCACCCAAGGCTGTGACCTCATTGAGGTCACTGGCTAAGGTGAAGTTAGGTGTTGGCATTTGGATTGGTTGCCTTGCAGCAAGAAAGGAAAAACCTCCCAAGGTGTCAGGACAGACGGCTGTGAGGCTCCTGCTGTTCTTCATTGGGCATGTTTTGCCCTCTGAATTGTCGCCCAGCAATGCCCCTGCCGAAACCCACCTGAACAATACCCTCCAGGAAACTGCAGCCTCTTTGCCGGAACATAGAGGAGAGGCTTCACAAGAAGCTTGCTCCAAGTTGCTATCATATGCACTTTCCTGGGTCAGTGGCTCCAAGCTGTCAAGCTGCTTATATGGTTTTAATCAAAAGTTAATTCTTATTCTACTGGAACCGGTGTGTCTGTTGTGCTGCTCAGCCTGCTCTGCAGCGCTGGGAACAATCAGTTCTGGTGGAAGTGCATCTGCCCATCTTGCTGGGAGCCCCCACACATTGCTTAGGAAATCAAATTCCCCCAGACTGCTTGCAATCCCCCCAGTGATGCCCTAGGAAGCTTCTGAACAGGAAGAATTGGAGGAGGCATGGCGCCAGCCAATTAATAAGCAGCGCTCTGACTCTCACCCAGCCCCATTTTCAGCAGCTGCAGCAAGCAAATTTAATTCAAGCATTCCCAGGTGCCTTGCAAAGCATCTTGCTACTTGGGGATCTTCACATTACATATGCCAAGAGCTCCTTGAGCAAACCAGGGAGTGTGAAAAGAAAACCAGCAAACTAAATTGCAACCAGTGGGCATCCCAGCAGGTTGCCTTTTGGATTCCAGCTCAGCAAGAGTTAATTCTCCTCTTTTCATCCCCTCTCCCCCCTGACAACCCCTCACTAACCCAAGACTGCAGGCTGCCACATTGATTCATCCTGAAGAGCCCCTGCTGTGACCACTGGGGTTGCAGAGCTCCCGGGACTGGAGGAGAAAGTGGGCTGGCTGGCTGGCTGGGTAAGCCTTCCCCAGCTTGATGCTGGCAATAAATCAGTTGTGTCTGGCCACGTGTAAGGCCTCTTTCACCTAAGGAGAATATTCCACTCCAATCCGAGCTCTCTGAGAGGATTTTTGTGCCACCACAGCTAGTGCATGGAAAGCCAGCATATCCAGTGAGGAGTGTGCACAGGCAAACAGCAGCTCCACACTCAGGCAGACAAATCCCCGTTCTTAAGAGCTCTCCAGTCAGTAACACTTTTAGGCTTTTGAGCTTTTCAGTTATATTCACTAAGGCCGCTATGTTTTGCAGTCCAACAATGGAACAGAAGGATGCACAGCTTTGTCCAGGGGCCCCAGCACAGAGAAGAGGGTGTGATAAAGCAGCAGAATCTGCAGGACATGGGAGAGGGTGATGGAGCAAGGGAAGGAGTGAAAGGTCAGAAGGTGGCAGAAGGCTGCTTGCAGCCCAAGTGAGACATCACAGTGAAAACACCAGGAAGGCAGCACAGGAACAGAGGGAAGCAGCAGGCTGGATGTGAGAGGGGATGTAATCCTCTGGATCAAGGAAATGAAAAGGGCTCCATAAGACCTCAGTATGACTCATGGAAGTGGAGACCTCACCATGAAATGCAAGTGTTTTCATTGGAGAAAAGCCAGGAGGAGGCAACACCATGAAAACCTTTTCCAATGTGTCTTAGTTTCGGCCAGGGTAGAGTTAATTTTTTACAGCAGTATCACAACAAAATGTTTCCTTCTCGTGCTTGACAGAAGTGGGAACACAGCTTCCCTCTCTCCTCCTCTCTCTGCCTTTCTTTATTCAGTCCCAGGGCACCATGATGGCACCTGTAGCCATTTCTAAGAGCTTTCCTGTCGCCCTGATTTTGTAAGACTTTGTTAAGCCTTCTGATGTTTGCATTCTTTCAACAAACTTTCTCACACACAGTTCTGTAAATAACCTATGTTTTGCATTCTTTCATGGAGGTGGAGAGAATTGATGGACCCTTGGTCTGTCCAGTGGCATTGGAGAGGTGGCACTGTCATCCTCCAATCCACTGTCACCTTTGGAAAACTATAAATGTTGGAGTCAGAAAATAAAGTTCTTCTTCTTCTTCCTTTTTGTTCCCCTCGAGAGCAGCAGTGTCTGTGCCATCATTTCGTGCTGTATCACAACACTTTCCCATACAAATGACTGGGCTACAGCAGGACCTCAGTATTATGCTCCTTTAAACACGGCACTCAATAGTCACAGCTACATCGTAATGCTGCAAAACAGTAACAGCACTAACCAATGGGTTATGAACCAAACTGGGTGTGTGTGTTTAAATTGGCATGTCACTCAGCTCCCTCCATGTCGTAACTTACAGCAGAAAAGTGATTTTCCCTTTTCTTGATCCCTTTTAGTAGGAGCTCAATAAAGGACAGAACCAAGATTACTATTAGACACTGTGCAAAAAGGAAAAAAAACTCAACTTACTGGAGAAGGATAAAACCCACAAATTTGTTCATTGAGTTGCAGTGCTGATAATAGCAAAACTTGGCTCAGAGGGAAGATCTACTATGACAAACTGCCTTCATTATTAGAGACTCCCCCGGGTCCTGTATTATTATTAAGTACTGACAACGTGCTCCATACGGTGTGAGTAACAAACAAAGGCTGTCCCACCCCAGAGAGCTCACAATCAAATGGAGACATAAAACTGGAGCCTACTGTGCAGAACTAGAGGAAAGAGACACTTGAATCTTTTTAATTATTTTGTTTTCTACCTACAGTAAATAAAATTTTCCTTGCAAAATGCATTTGCTTCTCAGCTACCAGTGAATGGCACGAACCACCAATTTTACGTGTCCTCATTTTCAAAAATGTTGAATGTAGGCGCTTTGCTGGGCGTGGATGAAAGCACCTGGCAATCCTGCTAAGATAATATGCTCTTTAAAAACATCAAACTATTCTCCCTAACCTTCTCCAACCAGTGAAGTCTTCAGATTTCACTCAGTTCTCCACCCCAGCCCCCAACCCCCAGTATGATTTTTCTTCAAACTCAGAAACCTTGAAACCCACTTCTCCTCCCCAGCAGAGTTCATACAGTCCAAATAGCTTAGTTAGTGTGACATGATGAAAGCCCTTCTGCAACACAAACAGCCATTGACTTTTTCCTGCAGTTCCTGCCTGGAGAGCCCTTCAGCTTATTCCCTTTTTTCCATACGAGTGAGTGGATGGAATTCCACTCGTTTGAATCTTTGGTGTACAAAATCTACACCACCAACTAATGACTATGAAGCATTGTTCCCACTAAAACCATGTTCAAAACACTGAGCACGAACAGCCCAATGGGGCTGCAGGGCTTTGAAAGACCTTGACTGTAGCCAACCCCAGAGGTAAAACTGAACACCAAGCTGTGCTCTTGGCCTGTCTCTTCCATTCAATGGGGAAGGTGTAAGACCATCAGGATCTGCCAGCTTCATCACTTTCAGCTCTTAATCAGCAAGGAAATGTTGATGTAATTGCCTCCTGAAAGGCGATATGCTGGGGCTCCAGGAGAGCAGACCTTACCTGCCGGACTTCCAGGCGGTACTTGAGGATGGGATCCACAGCATCAGGCTCCTTCTGGGTCCACTGCAAGACGTAAGAGTAATTCTTGGATTGCTTCTGGCTCAAGGTGGGGTTGGGAGTGTCATAGTAAAACTCTGGGCTATAAGCTTTTGCTGGAAGGGAAAAAGAGAAAAAAGAGGGAGGCAAGTGAAAGAGTTGGATCAAGGGGAACAAAAATTACAAAGAGACGTGGTGAGAGTGGAAGAGTTCCACTCACCCAGCTTATCGACCTGCCTCTAACAGAATGGACACCTTTACTTTGCACAAATGTGCCACTGTTTTCTGTGAATCACTACTGCTTTCACAGCCTAAACTGCTGGGAGGATTAGCAGCCCTGCAACACCAGTGGTACATGACCAGCACCTGAGAAGGTGGGAACAACTTCAGGTCTCCAGCTGGAACCAGCTCTAATCTTTTCTCTCTTGCTTTGTAGTTTAGATTGAAGTAACAGCTTTAAAGTGGCATTTCTCCCGTTTCATCTGCTGCTTTACAGAGACTCCTGCTAACAAACCCTGAGGAAAGATCATTTGGCCAGTAGGTCATAGGAAAAGTGTTATTTATCACACAGAGACCATGGCATTAAAAAGGAGACCTTGCTCCTTCTGCCTCTCCCCTGCCTTGGCAACACAGTGCTCCAGCCTCTTTGTAACACAACAGTCAACCCGGCAGCAAAGAGGACACTGACCTCAGCCCGGGTAAAAGCAGTGGGAGCTTTGGCAGGGGCAGAGATGTCTTTTTCAAACCCACGTCTCTCCTTAAAAACAAAGTGCAGTAGAAGAAGGGAAACACAGAAGGAAAGACGTACCAGAGAGAAAACGAGCAGTTTTCTCTCTGAAAGAAGAAGGGACTACCCATCATTTCCCCAGCAGTTTCTGTCCTGAGTCATGAGCAAACAGAATTTGAAGGCTCGTGCCATGCAGCCCAGAAGCTGGAGGACGAATGCACAGGGAGCACAGGCAACTCGAGGTCTTACCCACAACTGGTTTTGCCCTATTTGGAATTATGATAATTTCATCCAGTGAACTTCAATTTTTGGCAGGTCCTGTCCTGAGCCAGACGGGAGTTGGGCCTGAATGAAAGCTCAAGTGTCTGGGTTCAGGTCCAGTCTGAACCAGCAGAGACCAGAAAGATGCCTGGGCAGCAAGAGAGCAGGAATAAACACCATCTCCTCAGGATGTCTGCTGCACCTTTCCACTTGAATCACTGGCCCTGCCATTCTGTGTGGTTATAATTAGGCTCGACAGGATTCAATGTTTATTTTTTATGAACTCAGATGTATAATATTGATATTTATTTCCAAGTCCTTTTTCTCTTATTATTTTTATTGACTTGAATTTTTGCGCAAGCAAGAAGTTCAGAACCACCTCGGAGACTAATTGCTGCTTATTCAACTTGTATTGACTATGGAAGTCAAGCTTTATAATGGATTTCGAAATAAAATCAGAACTGATGATAATCATCATCTTGCGTGATATTAATTCATTATTAATTGACTCCAAGATGCAAATAGAAGCTAGAAAAAACAAGTGTTTTTTGATAGAAATGCTGCATATCAAAATACTTTCAGAACTTTCTTCTGGAAGTTTTTACTACTGCTGGAAAATTTTGTCTTTTGCTTGCAGCTGATGGGAAGAGCTGAATATTGTCCACGTCTCTCTTTCAGGCTCTTCTGTGCTTGTGGCTAGTGAGGGAGCAGATGATTAACAGTATGGGCTCCCCTGATAATTTCCTCAAGAGAAATGGGTTGGATGTTTCACTATCCTTCCAAAACATTTTGGAAAGCTAATCACTCATCCATAGAAGAAAATAATCCCATCCTGGTCAGATATATGTACTGTATTTTCAGTGCACCTGAATGCCCCACAATCAAAAATGAGTCACTTTCTGTCCCATAGGAAGGTTTCTGGTATTTTTTTCCACAGAGAAGAAACAGAAACAAAAAGAGACCATGCCACTTTCTCTGCTGAAATAGGAAGGCTGTGGCTGATGGGAATTAAAACTCCAGCAATCCTGAGTCCAAGTAGAGCAGTCTAGTCACTGGAATATTTTTCAGGTTGCTCTACAGGCTCAGAAGATTTAATTAATTTGTAACTGTCCAGGACACAGGCAGAGATGTCTGGAGCTGAACAGCTACAATCAATGTCATGGAAAAGGAGAAGGGATGCAGGAAAAATAAAGGCTTGCTGCTTTCCTGATCAGTGCTCTCTGGGAACGAATCCTGCTTTCTGCTGAGGGGATCTTATCTCAGGCACAGCATGGCACACCGGGTGCCAATACGTATTTGTTGCTGCCACCAGCGAGAAGTTCCTGGGAGCATTCCCAGGCTTGACAGGGATGCAGTTTTCTGTGATGGCTCATAGAGGGATATGGTTTGCTGTCACTTAGTGATGTGAGAGCTACAAGCATATGAAAAGGGTAGAGAGGGTAGAGAGGGCCAAAGCTTTCAAGCAAAATTTGCTGCGAGACAAATGCCAGGAAATCTCAAGGGGTGAGAGCAAGGTCCTGAAAAGGGATGCAAATAATAAAGTAGTTTTGGTTCCGCCATTTCTGTAAGCATCACAGAGTCACAGCATACCTGAGCTTTCCCAAACCCTAGGAAAGGCCTGCTTCAAAATCAGGCCTCTCTGGATGTTAATCCCTCTCATTTTTTTCAACACAGGCTTGAAAAGTATTATAAATTGGTCCTGGACTCAAACCTGAGTATTTGGACTGAATTTATTGCTTATTAAGGCAACTTCATGGGAGAGCTCTTGTAGAAAATTGTGCCCAAGTCAATTCTAGGGTCATGGGAAAAGCAAATTTAATGATCAGCTGGAGAGGCCAGGTCAGATGTGCAGTTTTAGATGCTATAAGTCTGCCATCCCTCTATGCAGTTGCAGGTGCTGCAGAGGAGGCTTGTTACAGTGGATGATGGATTCAAAGAAAACTGCGAGCAGCAAATCCACTGTGTACTAGTGACCATTCCCAGCTCATGTTTTTTGTAGAAGGCACTGTGAGACACAGACAGACAGGAGTCATAGAGAAGGCACAGGAATACATAATACAGTTTTTGTTTCTTTGTTTGTTTGCTTTTAAAGAGGAAATCAGATAGTTTGGAGCCTGGAGTGTTGGAGGGACGTACAGATCTTTTCAATTCCCCTTTCTCAATACTTATCGATGATACAGGTTGTCCAAGCTTCAAAGCTGATTGTGGCCTTGAGTTTAAGTCCTGTAAGCGGTCAACCATTGCTAAAATCTAACAGGGGCTAGCACTTAGCTGCTCCAGGTCCATCTGCCTGAATTATGGAGACAGATCTCCTTGCTGGCTTATGGCAAATTATTCCTCCTGAACAAAATGCTGGCCACAGAGGAAGCAATAGAGGCACTGGAGTGGCACCAGTTTATGAGGAGCAAGCTTCCCATGACCCCATCCAACAGCTTGTTCCGATGTGCATTCTGTGACTTACCAGACACCTGGAAGAGGCAGGCGGAGACCCCCACGTCGTTGGAAATGCTGCACTCGTAGCTCCCGCTGGTCTCCCGGCTGACGCTGTCCACCTTGAGCTCCGAGTAGTCCTGCTGCTCTGCCAGGGGCTGCGCCAGGAGGCTCCCGTTGAAGCGCCAGACGGAGGTGGCCACCTTCATGGGGCTGCCCTTGAGCATGGTGCAGCGCAGGGTGACGCTGTGCCCCATGCCCTGCCGTACGTCCTGGAAGGCCGGCTCCACCATGGGGGGGACTGGAGACCCAACAGAGCAACAGACAGGGATGCCATCAGGGAGCAGCTGCCTCACCCAGCACGGTCACCCCGACCACCTCTGACAAGACAGGTACCTATGATTTCCAAGGGGTTGGAGCCAGGATCCATCACACCAAAAGCAACAGTCATCTGACACTCCCTTCTGACTGGGCTGGGGCCACATTCTACCTATCTCCCACTTATGAGGTAGGGATAATCTTTAGCAAGCACTCATCCCACACTGAGCACTGCTTGGAGGAGCTACCAAGCGCTGCTCTCTCATGTGAGAAGTGCAATGCCAGCAGCTCTATCACAGCTTGTATTCAATCCTCAGATCTAATCAGAATGACTGGTCCTGTTATACAGCACAAAATGCACTCCCTGAGCAGGCAGGTAAGTTCCCAAGCAGTCATTTCTTCTTGTCAGTGTTTGGCAGGATTATGAAGGACACTGTGTTTAGGTGGAGGGATCTGCACTGGCACTCCCCACAGACCTGAAGGAGTTTTGGAGGGCCTCTCCCAAATACATCAATACAACACATCACGGACTGGCTACAGGGACTCTGGGTACTATTTTTATCTCTAGCAACAATTCCCTGGTGTTGGGAGGTGAGTCACATCTATCCATGTCAGCTTCTCTTCCAGCAGTGTGAGAATGGGAATGGTGATGTGTGCTCACCTCCTTAGCAAAGGGAGACTACTATGTCTTTTGCAGTTCTTTAGCACTTGAAAAATTTATGTGAACCTCATGATTTGGGCATGGTTGAGGCACAGCAAGGAAAAAGTTGGATTGGTACTGTTTGGGTTATTCCTTCTTTAATGCAATGAGAGAGGACTTAAATCCCCACTGTCTCTGATAGACACGTTTCGCTTGCAATAAACTCTTAATTAAAACATTACAGCATGGGGATAAACAGAAGCTCTCCATCTAAAATGAGAAAAGCTTCCTGAACACAAAACAGCTGTTAGCCTGAATGTAAGAGGGAGAACTGATTTATAGCATCTTCAGGACAATCACAGCTGACCTTCTCCAGGTTCAAAGCAAGTACTCTTCCACAGTTTCTATGCCCTACAGATCAACAAAGCATCTGCCTCCTCTAAAGGTCCATAGCGTTGCCAAGCACAGCCAGGCCCAAAAACATGCCACATGCAGCATCTGCAGTGCCACAGACACAGGTCCACCAACAACCATGGGTCACTCTGCATCCCTGCTGCCCTGAACTGAGCTACGCTGCAAAGAGCTTCAGCACACCAGTCTCCTCCCACAGCCTGACCTCGGCAAGACCCAACAGCTCTGTGACACTAGTGACATCTCTACCTTCACCACACATGAAAGTGCTGCATGCACTGTCCCACAGGTGGGCATGCAGTGTCCCATCTCCAGGGGCACAAAAGCATCTGTGGGTATCCTGCATACAATCATCCCCATCAGCCCCTCCACCTGGCAGCCTTTGTTTGATGTGGCTGATTGTTTTCAAGGTGTCTTTTTCTCAACTCTGAGTCTTTGGGCCCTTTGCTGTGCTGAGGTGGATTAAAAGCAGCCCTTGTCTGAGCTGAGGCTGCCGTGCTGAGTGGCACTGTCAGCTCATTACGGATGGCTTTCCTGGGGATGTGTCTCTGCAAGTGCTTCGAGTGCTGACTTGCCTTTGGCTCACACGTCTCCCACCTCACAGTGAGAATAATGTGAGAAGTTGTTTGATTAGACCTAGTGCCATGCATGTATCATCTCCATCCCTAGCTGCTATCCCATTTCTTCAGTCACATCTGAGCCTTAATTGAAGCCAGTGGGGTCTCACATTATAATCTAGGCCAGCTGGTGATATAGGGAAAAGAAAGAGAAAAAGGGGAGAGAAAAGAAAAAAAGAAGACTAAAAAAAAAAAATTGCACAGCTACTTCACATGTACTCAGAGCAGTCTGTCTCCTGAGGAGGAGAGAGAAGGGTTGGAAGCAGCTTCCCTCACTGAATCTAACTGTGCCAGGTATGCGGCTGGGACAGAGGAAAAGGTCTGAAACTGGACAAAGTGCCACTTGCAAGTACGTGCTGCAAGGAAAGTGCCCGCCTGGGCCTCACTGTGGGAGTGTCTGGGACTGGTAGAGGGCCACAGAGGAACAGGGCTGGGATGCTCCAGAGGCTTCCTTAGGTCACTGGAACAGCAGGGCAGCCAAGGATGCAGAAGATATTTAATCTTCTTCAGCTAGAAAATGGGATTTACTTGATTTGCACTGGGACAGGCTCCAGGGCTATGTTACCATCTTGCAAAGGGAATGTCTAAAAGTGTCTGTCAATTAAAAATTGATTCTATTTTCTCCTCTTTCTCTGGCACTAGAAAACACCCAATGAGTATTAACTCTGCCTAGAGCTCTAGGTAGTCCTGGAGCTCCTGGGTTTTCTGGAGAGAGACCTGAAGCAGGTTATCCCATCACTACACAGTACAGAGAACTACACCAGGGGCCAGTTATTCCCCAAGGTTCCCAATGGATATGAAAACAAAGGAAGATCAACAGCACTTACAGAGCCAGACATCAGCTCTGGCCTCCAATGCCTACTGGGGAGCTCAGACTTGTTCAAGGAGGTTAAACACAAAAGGCAGACTCACCACAAAGGCAGGGATTCAGGCCGTAACACCTCACCACTAACAACACAGCCTTTTCTGTTTCTGTTCTTTTTCTCTGGCTTAAAGGCAAAAGAAAGCTTGTTTAAATGAGATGGTGCTGCTACTCCCCAGAACTAGGAACTGAACAGCTCCAGCACACCAGACATAGGGGCTGTCTTGGAGGAGAGACCTGTGATATGAGCCCTGCACAGACCCCTTTAGGGAGCTGCAAAAAGGATAATGACTTTCAAGGTGCTTCTTATACTCACAGGGAAGCAGCATTTCTGCTGGCTATAAGGAAGTTGTATTTGGCTATTCTAGCTTGCTAAGCTGCTATGTTTTTAAATTTTTAGCCCAGTTCCAAAGGTGAGTCCTCATCCGGAGGCTCCTCAAATGCCTTCCTGTGTCTCCCTTGAAATCCAGCACCTTTATCAGAAGTGCTCTTTTGAGCAGCCTCCACATTGCAGGCAGCAAGTTGCTAGGCTTCCAGAAGGTAAAAAAACCCTCTGTGCACATAGAGAACTTCAGGATCCCCTGGCAAGAAGCACAGCAAACAAATACAGACAATTACTGTTCTCTCTCAGCACACAGCTTAACTCTAGAAGAGCTTGCTGGCAACAGCAGTGATGAAAGAGGTAAAGAGGCAGTGTTGAAGTGAGGGTCCTCCACCAACCTTGTTAAGATGCCGCTGCTGCAGGCAGGGCAGTCTGCCTTTGCAGCAGAATTAGCTAGTTAGGAGCAATTCCAATGAGCCAAACACAGGCAACCTCCTCCAGTGTGCCAGGCACCCTAAAGCAAAGCTGGGCTGCAGGCAGCTCCTCGCTGTGAGGCAGAGCAGATGCTCTGCACCAAAGAGCTGGTAAGCTAACACTGCTCACAGTGATGAAGGGCAGCAGGGAGGGAAGTACAACAGCGAGATGTCAAGCACCAAGGAGTGTTGCTTTGTGTCCCAAGAACCTCTTATCTTCTTCATTTTACTGGAAATAACCAGAATGGAAATGCTTATCCCTGCTAGGTGAGTGAGAAGTGCCTTCTCACAGTTTAGAGTTATGGTCTGCTTGGTTTTTAGTTTTAGCCTTGAGAAAAGGTAAAACTAAACTAGGGCTTTTCCTTACAAGAGCCAAAGAGCTCAATGGAGAGACCACAGTCTCTCCTTTCACTGTCACTGTGTTGTCCTGCTTGGGCATAGCTCAGCAAGGGATACTTGGCCCTTGCAATGCTGTCAGATTGCTGCAGGTTCCCATCAAATTCAGATGCCTCCAGAAGGCAGAGATGTTTCTTTCACCAGTGATGAAGTCAGACCATCCCAGGATAGCAGAGATGCACTTCGAAGCTTTTTACTCGTGGGGTAAATAGAAAAAAAAAATTCCCTTAAATTAGAAACTGGCAATGTTGTCATGAGGCTGCTCAATCCAGTATGGATGAAAGACAAAGAAGGGCTCCTTTTGAAGTGGACTCATGCACAGAAATCAGTGACAAGCTTAAAGACAAACCAGGATCTGCAGAACATGGGAGCATTGAGTGAACAGACCTCACGGAAATTGTTCAGGCAATAATTGAGAAGGTTGAACATTCTAGACATCACAGGACAACACTACTATGCAAGACACATGCAAATTCTGCTTCCCCACTGCAGTTTGGTAACAGTGAATAGCATAAC
Source organism: Onychostruthus taczanowskii (assembly GCF_017590055.1). Classification (NCBI taxonomy): domain Eukaryota; kingdom Metazoa; phylum Chordata; class Aves; order Passeriformes; family Passeridae; genus Onychostruthus; species Onychostruthus taczanowskii. The sequence goes on from NW_024499351.1 coordinate 11,718,721, forward strand.
CTGATCAAATCTCAAATGCTGGCTTGTTTTGGAAAGGTTGTCAGAGCTGGGAGCTCTCTCATAATCTGCTTTCTGACTCACAAGAAGCCTTGTCCCCCATGTAGCCATGTACAGCTGACAACAGCCATCTCTGTGGGTGGTGAGCTGCCAGCATTGTACCGCTAGTGTGTGCGGCTGCCATGGGCTGCCACCTTCTCATTTTGCTATAGGAATTTACTTCCCACAACACTTCCTCAGCTGCAAAGAGCACCACAGCACAGCAATGTCCTGGGGAAAAGGAGAGGCATGAAGAGAAAGATGCCCTAATCAAGGTCACACACGCAGAGATCAGACAAAATCAGCGCAGGAGTCCTTCATCCTCACCTTCACGATACCTTCCATATTGGGACCCCTATCCTGGTCCTTCCCCTCTTAGGCCAGTCTTCCTTGTCTGTGAGAAACACCCACTCTTCTATCCTCCAGAGCCAGTCTTTAATTTTTTTTTTAAATCTAGACAGTGCAGTATGTAACACAAGTGATGAAAATAGCAAGCTGTGCTAGATTAGAAAGCTGCCTAATTTCAGCAGCTCTCATCCCACCCTACTGACTGGCTACCTCAAAGCTTAGCCATGCATCACAGCACCAGTGGGACTCCTGACTTTGGTCTTCACCATGTCCCTTGGTGAGACCCGACTGACCACCCATTTGTAGGATTAATGTTGCAAACAACACACAGATAACCTGGCATGAAAGACTGCACACAGTGGTTACTTACAATCCTTAGCTGTGTCTCGTTATCCAAAGAAGTTAATGACAGCAGGAAGTATTTTTTCTCTAGAAAGCAAATCAGCACAGGCAGCTATTTGGACCTTATGAGACCTATATGAGTCTATCTAGCATCCATTTAATTTCTTATAGGTATTCTTTTGCAGACTGCTGGATGCAGTCTTCCCTAATCTTCTCTAGACAACCAAAGCAACCTCAGCAAAGGATTCCTCCTTTTTCCAACCCCCAGCCCCATAACCTGGGGTAATAAAGATATCACAGACAGCAAAGATACTGCAACCCTTTTCTCACAACAGGAAGAAAACTCCATGGTTTCAGCTCCAGGGGAGACCAGAACACTCTACCTAAACAAGAGGGAAGCTCTTTTATTGTCACAAGGCTGAGAAATCACAGCTGAGCAATTCTGTTCCTTGCAACTGCACTTGCACCCCACACCCTAGGTACACACATTAGGCATCAACCATTTTCCATGTGGAGACAAATACCCAACCCATATTTACAAGCCCGGTCTCATATGCTTGTTTAATATATAATTGAGTAGTTAGAGAAAGGGAGATCCAGGAAGGCTTGCTCAACCTGTTTTTTTTATCTTATATGACTTTTGTCTTTGAACTTCAGTCTCTCCATGTATGAAGAGATAAAATGTGTTGTTTTTGCATAGTGCTTGAAAGCCAAGTTGCAAATATTGTTATTTCAAAGAAAACAAATTTGTTTGAGTAAATTTTCTGCTAGACAAGAGAGTGCAGGGTCTGGAGAAGCAGGGCTCAGAGAAGAAAAGTTGACTGCTTTTAAAAGAAGAGCAAATGAAATGTATTCACTACCAGCTTTTCTGCTTTCCTCTTCCCTGAACTTTCCAAGCCAATTAACCAAACCAGTCTTCACCGATTAATAAAGAGGGATTTACTAAAGGATTTCCTCTTCTGCATGATGAACTGTGCTGATTAGTACATGAGACCCCTTGCTCACTTTACAGAGTGCTTTGGAGAAAGTCCATCCTGGGTGGGAATTTCCAGCCCTTTAGCCTCACAGAGATGCCTCCTCAAAAAAAGATCTGTCCCAGACATGCTGGAATGCCACTCAGACTCACTGCCCAATTAATTCCCACTAACAAGATGCTACAAAGGCAAGTATTCTTCTGCAGTGTAAAGCCACCTCATTCCCATGCCTCACTTACCTTCTAGTGTCTCGTTTTAAAACAGTACACTCTCCTAATTGAAAAAGATAAGTAGAAAAAGATGCTGCATGTACAGAAAACACATACACATTTATATGTGAAATGCATGCCGCTAAGCCTTCCCCCACCCATACACCACCCAACCAGCCAGGTTGTTCACTGGAGAAATATAGAGGATGAGAGTAGACATTTCAAAATGAATACCTTCAAGTACTGCCAGACCAACAGCATTACCCCAGACTTAGATTTGTTTTTTCCACAGACTAACATGAAAATATTTTCTGTAGCTTACAACCAAGTTTGCTAATTATAACATGGTGAAGCAGCATGACGGCCAGGGTGGATCTGCCCAGCCTTCACTCTCCTGCCCACGCACATACCCACAAGAGGGGAGCCCTCCCGTGTGCAGCAGTGTCAGACCACCTACGCTTCTCTCAGGTTCTGCTTGTCTTCTACAAGATAACAAGGTGTCACCTCATAGCCATGCATCTGTTATTACATGCCTCTGTTTAACAAACTGGGCTGGCAGTGACACGCCACTCCTAGCAGCATATAAATAGTTTAGATGCAAACATTCATGAACAGTCAACCAATTATATTCTTTCCCCAAAAGCATCCTATATGCATTAACTTTTGTCAGAGAAATAGTTATCTTACCATTCAATCATTCATAGGTGAGCTACTCAGCTGGGCAGTTCTGGGAATAAAGTAACTCATTGCCAGTGCAAAGTAAGGAAAAGAAAAAAAAACCAAAATCAACCCCACAAGAAAGAATAAATGAGGTTTTTTCAAAAGCAAGGAATCCACATATTTTCTCTTATTTCAGAGTGTATCAGTAATTTTTCTTACAATCTAACATAATTCCCTTGCTGCAGTTTAAGCCTATTGCTAGTCCTCCCCATAGGTGTTTTCATGTCCTAGTAATCAACTCTGTGCTATCCCCAGGGTGTAAAGAAGGGAAAATAGAGGGAAAACAGCTAATCTATGAAGTTCATCATTCTAGTATAGACCCTCTACATGCCTGAGAAAGATTTGGAACAACTGGGAAAGGACTGATAACCTCCCCTCCTCAAGTTTGACAGCAAACCTGGTGCTAGCTGAAGCAGGATGTTAAAGCCCAAATTTATCACATATTGTTTTCATTGAAATGTTCATCTTAGGAATGCCACCTCCCTCCAAGGCTATTAAGTGAGAGGGACATCTCCAGAGGATGATTCAGATGGCAGGAATTCCTAGCTGGCATACGAGCCTCTGTCCTGCACCTGCACAGGGAGCTTAAGGTGATGGCATCCCTCCCAGCTCTGCTAGGTGGAATGAATGCAGAGTGAAGCAAGTGCATTGATGTGGCCAGTGCCCCCCTTCCCTATAAACCTCTCATGAACTCTCAGTGCACCTTGTTTGGTGAGTTGATCAGTAAGCAGAGTGTAACATACACCTGAAACCTGGATAGCGTATCCTTCTCTTGGACAGGAGACACCTCCTGTGCTCCAGCTGCTGCGTGCCACAACAGAGCTCACCTAGGCAGGAAAACAGGCACCAGCCTGCACATTCCCCATAGCAAACACACCAAGAAATCTCTGGACTCCAGGAAATGACCAACTAGTGCCACCACCAGGGCTCATGTCCAGAGAATGCAGCTGCCTCCTAAAAGGAATTGTTGGAATTCCCCCTTGTCCCCTGGAGGTGAGAGCACCCCCAGCCAGAGGAGCAACTTGGCAGAGGTGCCTGCTGATTCCAAGCATCAATCCAATAGCTCCTGTTCCGTTGCCAGCTGCCATAACAATTCAATTTCTTTCATATAGTTACACCCCTTTAATAAAAGAACTGAAATGTAAAAGCAGGGAGGCTGCAGGAGAAAAGTACCTCTGAGGACTGCAATCCTGTCAAAATAGAGAAAAGGCCCTGCTTTAGAAATGCAGTTATTGTCAGGGCTGCAGGGGATCAGAGGCTTCTGCTCACAGCTGGACCACAGTATTACCTCACCTTCTGTTTTCACTTTGAAAACTAAATTGGGACCACAAGACAATCCCTCCACAGCTGCTTTCCAAACAGGCAGGCAAAGTGAGAGGCAGCACAGCCAGAATCAGAAACATTGATTAAAAAATCAGACCTGCTGTAATGTTGGTGAGGTGGGACCAGAGCTGGAAAGGAGAGAGATCCAAGTCAGAAAGAGCTCAGTAGGGGAAGGAAGGCCATTCAAAGCAATTAATATAATCAATACTAACCAGCACTCCTTAATATGTTCACTTTGAAATCTGTTCACAGTAACAAACAGAAGGGATGCATGGGGCAAAGCTAGACCAGGAAGAGTTAATACAGTGGTTCACCATTCATCTACATAGTGGAAAGAAGACAAGCTTCCCCACACAAAACAGGCTGTTCCTCAGCTTCTCCTTCAGGCCTAGCAGGGAATTTGGACCAAGGATAAAGAATTCTGCATAGAGCCATGCTCAGTTCTCCATCACTTTGCTATCTGCTACATCAGAGTTCTGCTGCCAGTTGTTTAATATCCTGCTCTACTAACTGCCATCATTACCCCATTTTTCCATCCTTCACCCTTGATTGGTCTTGATTCATCTGAGGAAGATGACGACAATGAAAACGTAACTGTTCAGAAAGAGGCTGAAAGGATGCTTAAACTAAAAGATTTATGGCAAACACTCAGGCTCATAGATGAAACAGCTGAGGTCAACAGATATCAAAGCAATTTTTCCCATAAGAATTAATGTAACAAGGGGGGCAATGCATACAGGGACTCAAGAAATGCATGCAATTTAAAAACATGGGATCAGTATATATAGCACAGAGAAAGGAGAGGCAAGAACATTTTTTACTGTAAGCATTTTTACTGTCATTCTCTGGATGGTTACCGCTTCATCATTGTCATCATCATTTTCAGATGAATCAAGGTAGATAAAATCAATCATGGGCAAAGGATGGAAAAATGAGGATGGGTTCAGAAGGTCTTCAGATGAAATGGCTGAGGCTTTTCAGAGCAGTGACTGGCTTCAAAAAGCCAGGTGCCAAACAGCCACAATCTCTGCCATCTGTACATCCTGTTTTTCCCCTCCATCCTTCACACTATTACCTGCACGCATTTAAAATGTGTGACATCCATAAGGACCTTTGCCCAAGTCCTCCTCTTTTAATTAATTACTAAAAAAATATTTTATCTGTCCTATTAATACTGTCATAGCTTTTCATGAACATATCTTCAACAGATTGCTGGTCACAGAGAATCATCTCCCTGCACTTTATGCCAAAATATGCTGCCTGCCTTTGGAGACAGCAGAGAATCTGGCAGTCACATTTCTTCAGGAATGGGTGGTATCACCCACCTCAGAGAACGATATGGACTCAAGATGTAGAGGGCTTACTCCTGCATTGGAAACCTCCTGTCTTCTCTCAGTGCAGGCTCCGTGTTTCCCAAGGCACACCAGCCCTGCTGCTGAAGCAGGTGCAGTCCTGTAGCCCCTGTCTTTCCCTGCGTGAGGGAGACCACTTTTACCTCTGACACTCACAGATGCTGTGGGCTCCCAGAAATCACTTTTCCGGGCTCAGGGTCTCTTCTGCAGCAGAAGGCACAGAAAGGAGGCCAGTGAGAGAACTGGCAACCATTCAAGGACAGCAGCCTGCTCCTCAACCTCCCCATCTGGCTATCGGCTCAGTCCCATCTCCTCTGGACTTGGATCAGGAGAGCGAAGTCTATTAACAGTCTCATTCACACGATAAATCTGATCTGACATTCGATTTTCCATGACTAACCTCAAACTGGGCCAGTACAGCAGGAACTCTTTGGATGGGTAGTATCCCTGCAATGTGGTCACTTGCCTATCTCCTACAGACACTTCTTTGCATTGGCTGAGGAGAGCTTCAGCTGCAGCCAAGGTGATATGCAGGACAAGTGGGAAGGACACACTATTTCTTCTTCCAATTCTTGGATTTTGGTCCAACACATAAACACCTGAAGTTGGTTCCATAAATTTTCAGTATTCTCATTTTCAACTCTCCTGGGACACAAAAGTTAAGGCTGTTACCTTCTCATTCTGACCCACTGCATCAAGAGCTGAAAGTGGATCCTGGCCTGATCCAATCCATCAGCAATCATTCTGAGGGGTTGCACCAGCACACACTGCTATACAACATCCTGCTCCTTCTGCCCTCTCCATAATAAATAATAATGCTTCCCAAAATCAGCTATCCCAGGTAAAGAGGACATTTTAAACCAGTTTCATCAATGTTTGCTGAGACATCCCACCATAGTGGGCAGGAAGTAAATATAATTCTGCATACAGTTTTGGAAAGAACCTGCGTGGACTTAAATCTGGAAATATTTGTGGCTAAATCTGTGATACAAGCCAGAGATGTTGGAAAGACAACCTATGTCTGTTTGTAAGACTCTGGCTAGGTCTATGTACCCTTATCTGAATTCATCAGTGCAAAAATGGCAGACTAATAATGGATCATAAAAATCTTAAAAATTACACAGAAAGTAGTAAAATATCTACTTTCTGTAGAAAAGGGATCTTTTCTGTAGAAAAGGGAAAACTTCATCCAGCTGGGCCATTGAGGGGAAGTTTGTGATAGCAACTCGTGAACACCAGAGGAGATAAAATTATTCTGTACCCTTCATGCAAGCACTGCCTATGGAGGTACAAACCAAATCCTTGGGTCAACCTAAGCAGATGAAACCCCAGAACAGACAGCAATAAACCTTTTTATTCCTCAATGATTCCATAAAAAAACTCATGGAAGATGAATGTGGGATGCAACCTTCCAAGTTAAAAATGAATGATGATTAATATAGTTTTATGGGTCTTGGCAGACAAACCGGGTAGTGTTTGAGAAAGCAACAAGAAAAGTAACTCTCTTGTCATAACATCCTCAGGCTTTGGAAAGAACCTGGCTTGCTTCCACACAACAGACTAATTGAAGATGTAATACTACTCAAATTCAGCCCACATTAAGCAGATTAAAAACACATTAACTGAAAAAGTTCAAAAAGAAATTTTAAATGGCTGCACGCACCATTGGGATCTCTCTAGTGAGAGGGAACGCCTATTCTAGGAAGACATCTCTAGGAAGAACCCACATGAACCTCTTAAACCGATGCTAATTCACAAGGTCAGAGATCCAGAGAGCAGCTTGGCAAAGCTAAAGTATATATCAATTATATATATATATATATATATATATATATATAAAAATTATAAAGCACCCTGTTCAGGCTGTGTAGCCAACATCACACATAACCACCTTTAGTGTCTGAATGACCTCACATCTGTTTGCAGCTGGTGTGGCTGGGTGCACACTTTGGCACATGTGTGGCATGTGGCTTGGGCTGTGCTTCCTTCCCTCCCACACAAAGGCAGTGATAACTGACAATCACCATCCTTAAACCCCTGTGTCAATATGAGAACCAACATTTCGAGAAGATACAAAACACATAGCAGTAAACGACAAACTAAAGAAGTACCTCTTGCAGGACAATTCAGCTTGCCTGATGGAATAGTCTTTTGGGAACTTCATTCAATTTGTCCTGGACATTTGCAGATCCATAGAAAATTTGGGGTGGTAGGGATTTTTAAAGGTTATAATGTAAAGGTTCTTGAAAGAAAACTGTTGAGGAAAGAATGCGTGACTCTTGCAAGGAAAGAGACAATGACTCCAAGAGGAGCCTGAGTTAATGTAACCTATTAACATCAGCTTTCAGCTTAATTCTGTGGTCCAAATATGTCCAAATCCTTGGATGATTAAGCCAAAGCTCACTAAGCGTATTGTGAGATGGGCATCACATCTGCACTGGTGAGATAATTTTTGAAAGCCTGTTTAATACATGTGGCCATGCTGACAGAATGATGTTGAGAAAAAAATGAGAAGAGGGCTATAAAAATATAGGGCTGGAAAACATGCCTTGTGGTGAATGGCTAAAGAGACTCTTTCTGGATTGCATACTGAAAAGGCTGAGAGATTACTTGTTCTGGTGTCTGAGACTACATGAGGAAGAGACTGCTGATAACAAATAGCTCGTTATGTGAGAAGACAAAGGCATAAAAAGAGCTTGTAGCTGGAAACTGAAAGGAGACAGGCTTAGATTAAGTGATGACAACAGAACCATGAGAGTAAAAAAACATTGAAACAACTTACTGAGCAACACACCCTGAATTCTCTGTCACTTCAGGGTGTGAGGAGATGCTGCACTGAAAATGTACAAATAATCCAAATTTAGATGCACAAAGGTATACTCTCCTTGTTCCTCAGCTCCATCAGTGATAAGGACTATGCTTGGCATATAAATAAGTCTCCTGTCCAGACAAACAGCACAAAATGGTTAGAAAGAGATTCAAAGAGCTCTTGTTTTCTCATAGTGATTGGGAAGCTGGAGTCACGGCATTTTGGATAAGCAGATTGGAGCACATAAGCTTCCCTAAAGCTTATTTTTCCCAAAAAAATCCCAACACAAAACCCAGCTCTTTCCTCCTTTCTTTAGAATAGTTTCATTTGCATTTTTTCATTTATACATGTAAGTTGGTTCCTAGAAAGTCAATTAGTATGAAAACTTAGCCACTTCCATGCATAAGTTTGGACTTTTGCAGAGCCTCATTACTAGCAGCCAAAGCAGAAAAGAAAGATTTCCAAATCACAAAACCCAATTTTGAGTTGCTCTGTTTTCCTCTGATCGAGCCAACTGCTGCCATTTTCTTATCCCTTTAGATGTACTATAGTCTCTCCAGCAACCACCTTAGATGGAAGGCTGCTCACTTTCCCTCAAGCCCCATTTCTCTATTTTACAGCATACCAGAATGTTGGCTGAAGGGCCTGTATTATGCATAAACGATGAACTGCTCAGAAAATCCCAGCAGACTTAGCACTATTAAGCTCATCTATATTGCATTCAGTTATTAGATACTGTTTTCTAGCTTGTGATTAGGACAGCGGAGTATCTCCTTGCCATCAGCACTTTGTAAGGAAAATCCCTGTTCAGTGCAAATGCTACTGTCATTCATTCTTCTCTTGACCTCAAGCACAGCCACTGTTGGGAACCTCTATTAGTTTGGCACTCCCAACAATTCCTCCTGTGAAATGCTTGGCCAAATTTGCCCCAGAGTTCTAGCATATTTGCATGAGATTTGCAGCACCGGTTTCATCACCTGTGAGAGCAGGTCACAACAGATCAAGAATCTTATTTTTCCTTCCACCACTTTCCAGTCTGGGCTACCTGTAGAATTTGAGATCTCAGTCTCAATCCCAAATTGCCATTTTGGTCTAGCAGTAGGTTTAGGGTTCAGGGAACCATGAAGGCTACAGCTGCAGGGATACTGGGACTGGAAATGGCATGCCAAGTAGAGCACAACACTGCACCAACATTGATCTTTCTTAATCTGTGTCACCCATGGTACTGGTGACCTTAGGCTCTCTCCAAAGCTGTAATCAGTGGTAGGGTTCAAAGAAAAAAAATGCCTACAGGTCCAGGGATACTGGGGCTGGAAAGCCTGCATTTCCAGGAATGGAAATTAAAAAAAAACCCAGTCACAAGTGGTGTTCCCCAGTGCTCAGTGTCGAAGACAGCTCTGTTTAATCTTTATCAATTATCTGGATGAGAGGACTGGGGGCACCTCAGTCAGTTTGCAGACACACCAGTTTGGGTTGGAGCATCAATCTGCTGGAGCACAGGAAAGCCCTGCAGAGGGATCTGGACAGGTTGGATCAATGGGCTGAGACCAACTGTAGGACGGTCAACAACGTGAAGTTCCGGGTCCTGCCCTTGGGTCACAAGAACGCCTTGCAGCACCACAGGCTGGGGCAGAGTGGCTGGAAAGCTGCTCAGCAGAGAAGGACCTGGGAGTGCTGGTTTACAGCAGCTGAACATGAGCCAGTGTCTGCCCAGGGGGCCAGGAAGGCCGATAGCATCCTGGCCTGGACCATTAGTAGTGTGGCCAGCAGGAGCAGGACAGGGATTGTCCCCCTGTACTCGGCACAGATCAGGCCTCACCTTGAATCCAGTGCTCAGTTCTGGGCCCCTCACTACAGGAAAGATATTGAGGTGCTGGAGAGGGTCCAAAAAGGGCAACAGAGCTGGTGAAAGGTCCAGGACCTAAGTCCTACAAGGAGTGACTGAGGGAGCTGGGGTTGTCCAGTCTGGAGAAAAGAAGGCTCAGGGGAGATCCTATTGCCCTACAATTATCTGAAAGGAGGCTGTGGCAACATGAGGGTCAGTCTCTTCTCCAGGCATGTAGTGATAGGACAAGAGGAAACAGCCTCAAGTTGTGTCAGGGGAGGTTTGGGTTGCATATTAGGAAAAAATTCTTCACCTAAAGGGTGGTCAAGATTGGAATAGGCTACCCAAAGAAGTGGTGCATTCACCATCCCTGAAAGTGTTCAAAAAATAATTGGATGTGGCACTCCATGATATGGTTTGTGGCCATGGTGGTATTAGACCAGAGGTGATCTTGAAGGTCCTTTCCAATCTTATGGTTCTAAATGAACAGTCTCAGAAGTCAGCTTCTTACCAGTCAACAGTAACAAAAGTTTCCATGGTTTCCTGTGACCACGTGACCCTAGAAACAAGACTCTAAAATTAAACAAAATACAACAGGTAGGCATTCAAATAAGAAATGTAGGCATGGCTGTCAATTCCTGGGACCAATGATGGATTTGCAGGTTCATTACTGGGATCTTGAAAGAAAACCAACTGTTCTACCTCAAGTAATGGAGGCCAATTATATTTGAATCAGAAATAACAGCTGACATAAGGAAAGAGTGTGTGCACACTTGTGCTTATTTGTGTTTGCAATAGAGATGCAAAGAAGAATGGAAATCAGGAACTATATGAAGTGAAATAGGGTGAAAGGGGTGAATGTTGGAAATATGATTTCTGCTTATTGAGAAAACACTATTTGCTGGCTTCAAAGAAAAAACAGTTTCTTGCTCAGAAACTGGCCCAAGTGGAAAAGCCCAAAACTAGTCACTGAGCAGCTCCACAGAAAGCTCCTAAAAGTTCTATGATCTCAGCCTCCCTGTAAACAGAGCCCTCAGCCTCCCTGTAAAATATCCTAGCACAGAACTGGAAATAGGGAGACTCCCTGGGATGTAGAGAAGCCTGAGCACCTCTGAAATTTAATTCTCATTTAAACAGTTTCCCTGTAGGGGTGAATGTAATTAGTGCTGTTCCAGAGCTCGGGGTCAGGATGGTCACAGCTAATTCAAAACACAACCAGGATGCTCAGTTTTCTACTGGGGCTTCTGTTCATATCAGGAATCTCTCAGGGGCTTCCTTGCATAAGTCCCCTCCTCAAAAGTGGCACCACTATTCTGTGCATTGCTTCCACATGCCTGCCACAATCCTCCAGTCCTCCTGGGCTTGGGGAAATGGCTCTGCTCCAATGCCAGAATCTAGAGAGCAGGTGAAGAGTAGCATGGGATTCTGCTCCTGCATGGTCATAGGTACAGCATGACATGGTTCACAGCCCAAAAATCCTGACAGAAAAGCAAAGGCACAGGCACAATGCCATAGCACCATATAGCTCTCTCTGGAAAAGAGGCTGGGGGAAAAGGATCTCTGCTTCCCTGGCACAGGTCCTGTGTTAGGTCTGATGGCCTATGCTACCCTGCAGATGTGGACAGCTGTTTTCACTTCTCTGTGCCTCAGGCCCTTGTGCAGAGGCTGAGAGTTAACATGAGAAAATTAATAATCATTTTTGTTTGCTTGGTGACTTCCTGGTTTTCCTAGTGAGTTCTGGTCCATGACATCTCTCTCTCTCCAGCATCAAGAGGAAGAATTTGATAGGAACAAGCCATTTCCTCTTTTCCTGTCCTGTGACCCCATGCTCAAAACATGAGAGCTGACAGCAGGTCTCTAATTTGCTCCACCTTCCGCTTCCCTTGCCCCATGACTGCTGAAGCTAGTGTGTCCGTGTTTCAGCTGGCACAAAGTTAATTTTCTTCATAGTGGCTGGTATGGTGCTCTGTTTTTTGATTTAGCTACGGGGATGTACTTAGGATGAGAATAATTTTGACCATGCACTGATGTCCTAGTTGTTGGTAAGCAATGCTTTAACTCATGGACTTTTCACTGTCTTATGGTCTGCAAGTGAGCAGGTGCACAAGGAGCTGGGAGAGAGCATGGCCAGGACAGCTGACCTGAACAAACCAAAGGAATATTCCACACCCTAGAATGTCATGCCCAGTGTATAAACTGGGGGGAGATGGCTGAGAGGCACCAATTGTTGCTTGGGGATGGGCTGGGCAGCTTGGGGATGGGTCAGCGAGCTGTAAGTAATTGTACTGTGTTTCACTTATTTTTTTCTTGAGCTTTACTCGTCTTTTTTCCGTCCCCCCCCCATCTCTCTCTCTATCCTTCACATTACTATCATTACTCCTAATATAATAGTTTATTTCCATCACTAAATTGTTCCTACCTCAATCCACAAAGCTTTCTCTGTCTCTGCCTTGGCCAGGTTCCCGTGTCTCTTGGACCTGTACTGGGGCTGCACAGGCCCAAAGAGAAAGCAGCAGCTGCAGTGCCAGATTCACTGTCTCTGACCTACTGACTGGAGAAAAGCACATGGCAGAAGTACTCACAGTGTATGTTGCATCCCTGTGCAAACAGAAGCAGAGCTAGGACTACCTCTCCCTCCAGCTAGGCTGTCTTGATGCAATCTGGGAATCACCAGCTGTATTGCACTTTGGAGAACTTTGATACAGGTGGTTTTACCCATGGTCCAAGCCTAGACAACAGGACTCAAAAGCAAAGCAGTTTCCTCAGAACGGCAAGATGGGAAGCACTGGGAAAGTGTCTGACAGTCCTCTGGCAGCAGTATGCTCCTGTGACTTAAAGAGAAGCACGTATGTGGGTGAGACCCAAACATGCACAGCCTTGCAGGATGCTCAGCACAAAGCATTTGAGAGGATTCTGGAGTTGTTTCTTATCCCAACAAATTGATATATAGGTCCTACAGGGAAAATAGCTGCCATGGCAGGAAAACCTTAGAAGGAATGTCTGCATTAGAACAGTATGAGATTTGGTACTCAGCCCTGGAAGGGCCGCAGGTGAGCAAATATTTACAGAGAGATGACTAAGATTGTCTGCCATCCACCGTGTCTATACAGCTCTTGTCGCTCCCTTCCTGACAAAACTGTACAGCTTGAATGTGTCTCTCTCAATAAAATGAAGTTGCTCTTCCTGCAGAGTCTGGCCAAAAACCAGGATAATGGCAGATTATGGAATGTGTATTTGTTTCTCCCAACAATATCTGAGAAATGGATTAACCGATTTAAACCAGTTCTTTTCTGAACAAACAAATTCATCTCTCTAGGTGACGAGCTCTCACACAAGCTTTTACTCAGCCTATTATTGCAACCACAGAGGTGCTGAGAGATGAGCAATGAGCTGCACAGAAGCTGAATGTCAGTGCACGTGGGCTGCAATCTCACATAGCAGACCCAGGCTCCAGCTTTAAGGCGGGCTCCCGCCTTCCTGACGCGCATATCTGGGGATTTTCCTCTCTCCTTTCATGGTCTTTTACGCAGGGCACAGTGGGGAGGCCTCGCTGTACTTTGCATCTGACGTGTGGTGCCACAGACTGGACATGCCAGCTTTGCAAAATCTGCACCACAGCCTCCGAAATCCCCTTGCCATCTGGGCCTTTTTCTTTATGTCTCAAGTCTCTTGTATCTCCTGGCCACCACAGGGTGCAGACATGCTCTGTCAGACCAATTCAAATCAAAGAGGCAAATCAGAAAAGCTCTCAGGGCACAAGGGAGGCTTCCCAAGAAATCCGAGTGGCAGCACATGGGAACTTTCCCCACAAGGCAGCAAGCAGAGAAGAGGGCACAGCTCTTGCACGGTAAGACCCAAATTCAGACCAGCCAAAATTCATACAACTTCTTTACCCTGTGAAATATGGGTTGTTTTTTTTTTTGTTTTTTTTTTTTTTGTTTTGTTTTGTTTTGTTTTGTTTAAAGCTGGATATAACAAATGCTACAAAAAAAAAAAAAAAAAAAAAAAAAACCAAAAAAAAAAAAAAAAACCAACAAAAAACAACCCAGCACTGGGAGTCCTGGGGTTTTGCTGTATGAAAATAAAGGCATTCCAAAGAAGAAGGCTTTAGCTAAGCATCCTTAGCCAGACTTAAAGCCATGAGGCCAGGAGAGCAGGACCAATGAGTCCTACACAGTCGCTTTTGGTACAAGCCCATGTGAGGACCCAATCCTAAAGTGATGCAAGCACTGTCACAGACTCCATCTATCAGGCCCCAGGACCAATACATGGTAATTGTTATGACAAATCTGAGGCCAGCTGTAAGTGTCTGTGATTATTACTTTGCTTTGAACTGCGGCCATTTGGGTTTACAGTCATGACAGAGTAAAACTTCAGCCTGTCCTGAGACTGACAACTCTAATTAGCTATTAGCAGCCTGGGCACTGGAAAGCAGAGTGAGCAATCCTAATGCCATATCACCCAGGACAGGGCTGCGTGCACAAACACGAGCTCTAAGGAGCTTAATCCCAAACACGATCCTGCAAGAAAAAAGTGTGTTGACAATCAGGAATGAAATCCTCTGCTCTTAATAAGGGGAGCAGAGGGGTGCTGTGTACTGAGAGGAATGCAGAAATTACATGTATACTTTCAGTTCAGTCACACAAACCTCTGTACAACTTATTTGGGGATAAGCAGGAAGGATTTCTGTCAAAGTGAAACCTAACCACCAGGTCAGGCTTTGTTCAGACTGGTGGTTCAATATCATGCCCATTGCTAAGAATTATTTTATTCTTTCTACCAATTAAAGTCTCTAAATTTGCAAACACTGAACTTCCAGAAGGCACAGTTTTCCTTTGGCTTTGAATACAGACACACTTGCTCCAGAGTATCAGGTCATTCTTAAACCTTTGATGGTGTAAAATGAACCAGAACACACCAGAGTTCTAGCTGGCAGGAGAGCCCAAGGTTTCCTTCTTTTGCCAGCAACACGTGTGCCATGGAGAACAGCCATAATGAAACATGAATTAAGGAGTAGGAAAGCTCCAGCCACTACAAGAGCAGCAAAACCATCTTCTGCGCCCAAGTTAGCCCCTGAACTGTGCTCCTCAACTTGGAGGAGGGTATCAGGATGAATTTCACCAATGAAAATGATGAAGAAAAACAAAGCAGTCACTATAAATAAATACACTCAGAAATTAAACCAACCAGGTCTAAAATTCTTAGCTGGCTCTATAGTGCAGCTCACATGGCCAAGCAGCAAGACAGATAAACCAGCCACAGACAGAGGGGTCAGCTCTGGCCCCTGACAGCCTCATTTCTCTTAGACTCCCTTCATAGCAGGGAGAGCTGCAGGGAGCTCTTAGGAGCCAAAAGCTCCCTCTTAGCCACTCTGCAAAAACATCTCCATGGCCAAAACACGTCTCAGGAGCACTTTTAAGAGAGCAGTTAATATCCAAGCTTATATTTCAGGAGGGGGCAGGGCACCAGCAAGAAGCACTGACATTGAGCTATGGCTTCAACAGCTGATCGAAACAGTTTAATGCATTTCCATTTCCAGTTGCATGGAGCCAGCAATGTTTCTTACTTATTTACAGTATCACCCCTCCCCTGCTCCCCGCTCTTGTGTTTGCTACATAGATAACATGGGAAATTGATGCTGACTATCGCCTGCCTGATGTACAGCACTGCCGATGGCTTCAGCAGGATTTTAAAGAGGAATGAGTCAACAGTGTGTGACCAGGAATAACATTTGCCAGAGTGTGAGCTTGAATAGGAAAACATATCTGTGCCCACCTGAACATTAGTTAAAGTGACAGTGGCAACAGATGCCCCAGCAGGTCGTGTTCTGGCAGTCTTCCAGGTCAGGGCAGAGCCAGCCCTGCTAGCCACCAGCCCTATAGCAATGCCTGTGTCTAGGACTATAAATGGCTCCTGAAGTCCTGATAACCATCCCTCCAAAGGGAATGCCAGTCTGCTTTCCTGATTGCACCTAACATTCACTATGCTTTGAAGATAAAGCACAATAACCCACCTGCTGCCTAATGTGGCAGAATTTTATCTGAGGACAGTAAGCGTAATTCTTTGGAGACCAGTCACAGATGATTGTGGGCTATTACTTTAGATCCAGAAGAAGTAAATTCAGAGGTCATGCTATTGCAGAGAAGGAGATACTCAGGTGAATTCCTTTTCTAGTGTTTCTTCCTGCAAAGATTTTTTCTACTGCATGATCCCAACACGGGAAACGGCCAACTTTCAGACTTGACTATTGAAAACAAAGTCAGTCAGCCCTATATAATTATCACCCTTTCCTCCTACTCTTCTTTCATTGGGCACTCAGACACCAAAACCTCTGCGAAAGACAAAAATGGCAGCAGCAAAACTCTGCTTATCTCATCTTCAGAACCTGGTGAAGTAATTAACAGAGGACACAGGTGCTCTTCTACCAGGCTTTGATGGTTATCTAAAGAGGGAGAAGCCATTCAGATGGTCAAGTGTGGGCCTGAGACAGCAAGTAGTGAGTGCTGTGAAGGAGGATAAACCCATCTGCAGGAAAATATGGGTATAGATGTATTGAGGATCAGGTGGGATGAGGAGTGCAGGGCTGAGCTGGACTTGGATGGAGCCGTGCAGTAGTTTACGAGATGTTGTTCAGGACTGTCAAAGCATCAGAGCTGACATAATGTTATTCAAGCAGTAAAATGTCGTAAGATTGAAATTTTCATCATACTGTTTTATGAGGCTCTAACAGAGAAAATGTCATTCACCATGGCAAGACAATCACCTCAAGGGCTACCTCTAGCAAGAGCCAGAGCTTAAAGTCACTACTAACCTTTGTAATTCCTGCAAATACTGCTTTGAGCAGTCTTTCAGGTTCCATGGCTAACACGTGTCTTTCAGTTTTTTGTTACATACTTGCCAAATTAGTATCTACCTAGCATCCTTTTCACTGATCCACACATGCATGCTTTCTTTCCTCTTCTCATACACAGCAGCTCAAATGACACTACCAAGTTCCAAAACCCAGACTGCTGCACATTTTCAAGCCCAATGTGTGTTTCACAGCCTTAGACCAGTTCCCCTACACAGGGTGGCCCAGCTCTAATTTTAAACATACCTCTGCAGAGGATTCATTTTTCTTATGGGATTTTCTACAAGTACCTGGTCATGAAAAAACCCCTTGATAACAGCATCAATGATAACATTGATATTATTAACAGCACTCTGCCACTCCATTAATATTTTTATTTCAGGACTTCAAAGTGCTATGTTTATTATGCTCCACAAATCTTTGATTAGATGGGTGAGTTTTATTCCTGTTTTGAAGGTAGAGGAAAAAAATGACAAGACATTGCCAATCCAAGTGTAGATGCCCAGGAGTTCTGACAAGACCAGTCTCTCGTGATAACCATTATACAACATTTCTTGATCTTAAACACAGAGATATAAGGCTGCACAGACTTTCATAAACTTATTAATCTTTCAAAGCTTTACACTACAGACCAAGAAGTCCAGGGAACAGATCATCCATCCTGTCAGAGAGCTGATGACAGATAATTTCAGCTCATAAGCTAAAAGAAAAGCAATTTCTTCTGCTTTCTAAATACAAAAAGAAAAGCAGCTTTTTCTGCTTTCTAAATACAAAAAAAAAAAAAAAAACAAAAAAAAAAACAAAAAAAAAAACACCACCACCAAAAAAACCTAAAAAGTTTAAACACCTTTTTTTGACAGCTGACTTCTTTTTGCCTTCTTATTCTCCTTCCACTATTGCAGTGCAGTTGGAAAAGCCTATTTCTGGACTAGTTTGTTACAACACAGCACCGTATGCATGAGGATGAAGGGAGAAAACCAAGGGAGAGGGGAAACACAGAAACAGGTTCTGACATCTAATCAGATCTGCTGTATTGATTCTGCGGCTTCGGCTTCGGAGCAAATGAGAGGAGCGGCCGCGTTGCCAGCCGCACAAACAGGCGGCTGCATGCGCGCACACGCGCGGCCGCGCACCGCTCCCGCCGCTCCGACGGCAGGCGCGGCTGCCCGCGGCGAGGGAAGCGCTCATCACGGGGGCTGCAGGAGCCGCACGATCCCCATTTCCAACAAGATGAGAATTCCAGAGCAAGCCACCGAACTAATGAGCTGCCCACGCTGGAAAGCTGTGTTTCAATTAACCACAGCAGCCCCTGCCGCACCCACGTCCTTCCAGCAGCGTGAACAAGGAGGAGAGGGATAAACAGGGACGGTGTTGTTTCTGGGTCTGTTTTCTGCATGAAGGGAAAGGGAGGAGGCTGTAAAAGGGACGAGGGCAATTCTTGCCCTACTTTTTGGTTTGCAGTTTCTTTTTCACACTAATGGAAGGGGCAACCGACAGCACTGAAACCAAAGCTGCCTGCTGAGACACAGAACAGGCAGTGCCACCATGAAGTCCTTCCACGTTCTCCAGGCAGGAGGAGACAGCTCAGGCATACCAGCTTCCACTAAGGGTACACAGAACTGATTGACAAGGGAAGAGGCTCTTTGGGTGGGCTGGCATGTGGACTATATGACCATTACTTGGGCAAAATCACAATAAAGCATTGCTTTGCCATGGGATGAGCTATAGGAAGAGCATGTTCAGCTACCCTTTACAGAGAAGTTCATCACATCTTTGCTTTCTTGAGGGTTACATCATAGTCCCTGCCGCAGACAGCTTCTGGCTTTTACCTACCATCTTTCTCGTGTGGGGAATCATGTCCTATCCCTTCAGCCCAAGATTCAGGTCTGTGATCCCACTCCAGACCACCTAGTATGACTGAATTCATTCCAAGCTCAGCACTGCTGCTCCCTCTGCAGGGGCAGTGAGGGTCAGGCGAGGTCCACACAGCTTTCAAACAGCAACACCAAACCGGGGACACCAGCCAGTCTCATGGTTCTTTGCTCCCAAGTGAAATTTTGCTGTATCTGTCATTGTCTCTTGATGTGACCAAGAGTCACCTTCCTTGCCATGTCCTTCCAAGTCCCGTATGACTGAACCAGGCTGTCTTCCTCAACACCTCAAACCAAGACACATTTTCATCCTGCTTAAGGGAAGCTTCTCCACACATACTTACCTGCATGGAAATCTTCACACATTTCCCTATCTCATCCTGTAATCTAAGCCCTCCATGCTCCTGAATAGACAGAGATAATTTTAAAAGGGGCTCTTCAAATACTCAAAGTGCCTGCAGAATTTCACACACCTCTGTTATTGCTGTGCTCCCAGCAGCTCACATCTGTGAGCAGTTTGTCTGGTTGGTTTCAGCCAGGTTGTATGCTCTGGTCTCACTTCTCTTGTTCCTGGGGAGCGAGCTTGGGAGAAGTGTGGCAGCATTTCTAATGAGTGCTGCTGTGCTATGTCTGGAGGCTTGTCAGTCACAGCCCACAGGCAGCATGCCCAGGTGTAAATTAACCTGTTCCCTGCCTGCCACACACCTGCCAGATCTGCGCTGCTCAGAGTACTCTGCCAGTGTTCAGCAATTGCACTGCACTAATGGGACAAGATCTGCAGGGAGAGCCAAGGCATTTTATCTGGCTGCCTTCCCCCAGTCTGATTTCAAGTCTTGTAAGAGAGAGCACAGACTGCTGCATGTCAAAACACACCTCAACAGCTGTGGGAGCTGAGCAGGCACTCACTCCTCTGCAGGGAGAAACCACTGCAGGGTAAGGATGGAGATGTCACCCAGTGCAGCATCCCTCCCTCTGTGTTCACCTCTGTGTACAGATACTGCCTTCACGTGGAGCTGGGAGAACCACCCATAGCTGAAATCACCCCATACACCTGCTAAGTATTAGCTTCCTGTTACTTACAGCCTGGTTGTATGAAAACCATTTGGGAGTATACATTCCCTGTTACCTATCACTGCTTTTCAGGCAAAATGATTCAGGCATATCCAGGGGTAACTAAGTTGAAGAAAGCGTTGTGGTGTGGAAATGGTCTAAATAACATTCATTTTCCACTTTTTGAGTTCTTGACTTTACAAACTTACAAACACATCCTGAAGGTATGTTACACACATGTAATGCACATAAACACACCTGGTAAAGTTGCACTCATCCCCAGATGCCGAAATAGAAACCACTGTCCACAAAAACATCTGGCACCTCTCCCTTCCACTTGCAACATGCTTGCCATATGGTGCCCTGTCCTTAGCCTCGTGTAGCCTGACCAATTAAATATAAACAGTTCAAGGGTCCCCAGACAAAAGAGATATGTCTGCTCAGCCCAGTAAGAAAGGTCAGCTCTGTCTAGCCCCCAGGCTTTTGTGTACACAGGCATGCAGGCAGGCACTCCAGCACTGTATGGCTGTACTCACACTGCACGTTGAGCTGCACCAGGGCTTCCCGGGGTCTGATGTTAAATCCATTGTACCTGGCTGTCTGACACTTATAAGTCCCGCTCATTTCTCGGCTCACACTCTCCAGGTGCAGCTTCCCATCATATGTCTCCATTGTCATTGTCCCTGAAGGCATGGGGGCTTCCTTGTCTACCCGGGACCAGATGATGGGTGGCTTCGGCTTTCCTCGAACCTCGCACTGCAGCTCGGCCCTGGAGCCTTCCCGCACAGTGATGGCAGACTGACCCTTAGGGACACTGATTGTTGGTGGCACTAAAAGAGAGACAAGAAGGCAATCATTTTATACTGCATTTTCAGCAGGTAAGGAATAGTCTTGAGATGCTTCTGATTAAGTCACACCAACAGCCTTGAACTCCAAAGGTTTCCACTCGACACACTGCAACTCCTCTATGAACACCCTGTCCATGCAAGTTATCCTGCAGGGTCTGTAGCTTCAGGGTACCAAGGAGGATACCAGACTTTCCAACAGTGTGTCCCAGTATCAATGCCAAGAGCCAGTTGTATTGGGGCAGACTCCAGACTCCTACCCTCTGTTTGCAAAATGCTATCCAGCTGCAGGGATAGCATCAAGGAACACAAAGGCAAAAGCCTCTTTGATCCATTTCTCAATTTGTGGTCAGTGAATTTATCAAGTGGAACTGCAGTTTTTTGGCCAAAAATAGAAGTCATATCTGCTGAGGTATCTAGACACCTTATGCAGGTCAGACCAAAACCAAGACTTAAAGGATAACTGCTTGTAGATCCCATCTCCAGCCTTCTCAGAGGTCCAAGATCCCTGTTTGTTCCTAAACCACAGCAAGGAGTCAGCTCTTTTTAAGTGTCTTTGTTTATTTTACTTTTATTGCATATTTTACTTTTATTATTTATTTTGTTTTTATTGGTGAATGCACTGTGAATTTCTCACACCAACAAACCTCTGCTCATCTGAGTGACAGATGGGTCCCAGCCACAATCACTCCTGGCATCCCTTCGAGGCTGGGAAGAGCTCACCCAGCAGAACTGCTGCCAAGCTGAGGCTAGAGTTGGAGGCACAGTAACATTCAAAAGAAACATCCAGCTATCATCTGACAACCAAAACTTTGCTGATAAACAAAGCTTAAAAGAAATCCAGTGAATACAGGGTACAGAGAGTGGGAATAGGCTGACTGTTCACATCCCCAATTCCACCAAGAACTCGGGAAGGGGATTTTTGTGCTAAACCACATGTAATATTGACAATTTATTTGTGCTAGACTTTAGAGTCAACAGTTCAGCTGAGGTAAATATGGTCACAATCTATTCTGAAAGCTCCTTTTTCAGCCCTTCCTGCTGACAGTGGCAACACTTGGATTGACACTTCCATAACTGCAAGGGCCATGTACTTCGTTTCCATTTAAATCAAAATATAGGCCTACAGAAGCTGTAACAAGCTGGTCTGACCAACATTAGCTCAATTCAGCTCCAGCAAAGGAAAGCGTGCTATGGTAATTGTACATGTTACAGCCTGCAGCTCTTCATGAACAAATTTAGGATGGATCCAGCCTAATCTCCCTCTGCAGTGATCTCCCTATGCAACACGGAGGCTACATTTTCAATTTGCAGGTCTCCCGTGGGCTGGGGAATCTCATCACACCCTGTCCTGCACGGCGTGAAAGGACGGCAGCACTTTCAGTGCTAACGCTGCCAGCAGCCGCTCACCTGGTGAGCAGCAATTTTCTCCACAGGTAAAGTTGCAAATTGCATTTGAAGGTTTTGGTTTTTTTTTAATTAAAACTATCACCTTGGAGCTGCTCGGTGGAGGCAGTCACTTTGATGAGCTCAGGCTTTGCTCATCTGGAAACATGGATCCACTGCTGCTGTCCTCTTGCTCTGATCCTATGGAGCAAGGTGTTTTATATGGGAATCACATGTTGGAGGTGGCTTGTTGCTGATTTTGGGGATGTTGCATGTTGGACAGCCTTGGCTGCTGCACGGAGGGCTGCTCCAGTGGGGATGGCTGTTTTCATTCACTGGGACACAAAGTGGTCCTGCTGGCCCAGGCTGCCAAAGAGAGGCTTCTAAATGCCCCAGGCTGCCCTCCTTGCTTTCCTCATTGGCAGCATCCACACAGGCACATGGGACTCACTCTCCTCCATACAAGCACAGGCCAACCTGTCACCACAGAACCTCCTTTAAGACAGCAACTGGCTGGTGCTTGGACCAACACCTGCACTGTCAGACACTGCCAAGCCTCTTGGTGGAATCATCCCGTGTCTCCCAGCTCTTCACAGCCTCCCATCCTTGCAGTCTTAAACACAACTGCACTCTGCCACCTAGTGATCTTGGGCAAAAAGAATTGTTCTAGGTGGTATCAGCCATGCCAGTTTAGGAAAGACAATTTTGCACCAGGACTGGTGAGTTTTGTTCCCTCTTGGTATAACAGGGTTGGTGCTGGCTGGCATGGAGAGGTCCTACCTTCCATGGCTGTCCTCAGAAAGGAAGGACCTTCTTCAATGTTGAGTGGATCCATGTCACTGTCAGGGCTCATTCTCCAGGCTGCCAACAAGAACTGGATGCAATCCTATCAGGAGCAGGCTGGCCCCAGTATTTCTAATGGGAGACAAGGGCTTCCCAAAGCACCAAGATTAATTGCAGCACTTTTTTCTGGGGAGCTGAAGTGAACAGCATCCAGAATCAAGAGTGAGCTCAGCCTGGCCTGTGGATCCAGCACAACCAGGGACTGAAAAATAACATTCTGTGAAGGTGCAGGTCAAAATCTGTTGACAGCTGACTCCCCTGAGGAGTCTTCCATCAGATTACTAATGCAGTGTTTTTTGTACTGCACCCTCATGGTCCTGGAAAGGCAGCACAATGACATGGATGAAATGGAGAGCACAGCTGGACCCACCATTTCCGCAGAAACAGAAAGACAGCCCTGAGACTCTACATTTTAGTCCCCAGCATGACTGACAAACACTGACATATTGTCCAGTCCTTACTGGGCCACGGGGTGAAGCTCTGACCCTGATTTTAGGGGGAGGCATTTATAACACTGGCACTCCTACAGAGAGGGCCCAAGACAGGCTGCATTTTCAATCCAGCAAACATTAAAAGTCTTCAGAAAAATTGTATCCTGGACACAATGCCAAAGAAAAGAAAGAGCAGCTTTCTTTCTCTTTTACTCTCTTCTAACCAAAGGGGCACTCAAAATTTGCTGAAATACCACCACTTCTTCCTTCCTTCACACTGTGGAGGTTTGTTTGAAAATCACACTGTAAATCTGCCTCTGTAGCTGGAGTGCACTTTGGACTTTTCATAGGGAGAAAACATAAAGGAAGATCTACTTGGTACATAATACATCTGATAGATAAGTTGTAACTATTACCCATCTCTCCTCTGAGCCAAGTGCTTGCCTGAGGATGTAAGACCTTTCTCCACTAGCATTCAAGATATGCATGTGAAATTCTTCAAAAAAGCCAGAGGCATAGGGCTGTGGGGCAGCCAGTGATGCCAAACACTCCTCTGGGGTCCCTACCTGCCAGAGGGAGGCTCACCTGTCTCTGAGGAGATGTTCACCTCCACACTGAGGTCAGGAATGGGTGCTCCCTGGAAGGTAGCCACACATAGGTAGGTGCCATAGTCACTGAATCTCAGGTCAATAATCTCCAAGCTGCAGGTCACAGGTGGGAGCTCAGGGTCATTGCGGGTGATGAGCAAGCGGTCTGAGAACCTGGCTGGTTTTCCATTCTTGTACCACGAATAGACAACCTTCTCCTGGGGGACAGCATCTACATGGCATGAGAGCTTCAAGTCCTGCCCTAACTGGATGGTCTCGCTCTCTTTGATCACATCAGGAGTGATTTGGAATGTGGCATTCTTCATGGCTGAGATGAACAGAAGTGCAAAACTGGTTAGGGATATCAAAGTATCTCGCATGGGACAGGAAAACTGTTCTTTGCTCGTCAGGAAGGCAACATTTTCATGCAAAATCTGCCCAAAGACCTCTCCCACTTAGGTTCCCACAAAATGCCCCAAGGGACCTCACATTTGGCACTCTGGGATCATCCAATTCAGGACAACGCTACAGCCCAGGCTGAAGCTGCAAGCAGTGCTTGCACAGCCATCGGTCTGTGAGCAGAGAAACTTGCACAGTCACTTCTCCAGAATATTAATTACTACTAAACATCACATCCGCCCTCAGCTGTGCAAGAACAGCCAGGAGGAATGCAATTCCCCCACTCCCTGGAAACACATGCTCAGAGAGAAACAGCAACTTACACCGCACCAGCAGGTTCACAATCTTCTTTGCCGGGTTCCCCACATTGTTGATGGCCGTGCAGTTGTAGTAGCCCGAGTCCTCCACGCGGATCCTCCAGATGGTGAGGTTGCCTCCTTGCACAAGGCTGTTGGGAGGCATTGGGCCAGGAGAGTGGGACCAAACCACTTCTGGCTGTGGGTCACCACCCGTCAGAGAGCACTGCATAGTGATGTTGTCACCAGGGTTGACCACCAGAGTCTCATTGACAGACAGCTTTAGAGCAGGTGGGGCTGGAAAAGCACAAAGAGGGACACTTCAGAGCTTGAGAAGGACTCATCCACTTGCCTGTGCACAGATTCATACTTTTTATGATTTTTTCTTGTTGATGGCTGGTTTGAGTAGGGGCAGCTGGAACGATCTATGAATTGATTACAAATATGAGATGTTTGTGAATCTAAGGTATGATCATTATCATATCTTTGAATGAGAACACTCTGCTCTTTTATGGCTAGGAAACAGAGCAGGCAGGACCTCACATTGCCCCAGAAAGCACCCTACCAGTAGTGTTTAGGACTGGGGCACAAAGCAGGTATGACATTTTATCAGTGCTCAATGCAGGTTCTCTATGGCTTCAGGATGCAGGTCAGAAGAAAAGTCTGATAAACCCACTCTGCACATATAGGGGTGGCAAACAGGAAACATTTGGCAGTGAAAAACCCAAGGTCTGAGGTTTCAGGCCACTGAACAACTGCAGCTGGGTGTAAGGGCAATGGAAACCTTTGTAGCCTTGATGGCGAGGTGAAGGAGAAAGGATAGCCTCAAAGGAGCCTGCTTGAGCCCAACACTCCTTGTGCTCAAGGACAGCTGGCATTAAACCCCTCCTCTAATTCAGAGTTTCCATCCCAAGAAGCAAGCTTTAGGGAAGGTCTACCATTGAAAAAAGCTTTCCTTAGCTCTCCCATGATACGCTTCTCTGTCTCTCACACCCAACTAGATATCTTGGAGAGGCAAAGGCTTTGCCAAGCAGATAGTCCTTGCAGCTTGGAGACTGATATGGAGGACCAGGGCCTGTCTGCACCTTAACAGACCATTAACAGCAGCTCTCAACCGGCTCTTCATCTCCTTGACCTCCTCAGGTGTTTAATATGCTTTTCTGTACACCTGGGAGCCATCACAATCAGAGCATTTCTTCTTCACATTCAGCTGAGTTGAGACTGATTCAGAGTGTCTACACAAGCTCTCCATTGAACACCCTAGTACCTGTTTTTTGGTTTTGTTTTATTTCATTTCTGCACCCTTCTCACTACAGCCTCCTCTAGGAACTGATCCAAAATCCTTCCCTTTGTATTCTCCATTTCATTCCATGAAAAGTCTTTCAAAGCCTCTATGAGCACTATGACTGGCTCCATCCAGACAGAACTGAGAAAGCAGCAGTCCCCAGCAAAAAACCAGGGAGTATGTTTTAAGTAACAGCCATAATAATGCAAAATAAGACATTGTTCCATATTCATGAAGTCTGATTTAACAGCATCATTATTTCTGCCTCTTCTCTCCCTGGACCCTGTGTTAATGAGCTGTGCTGGATTTGTGTTGGATCTCTGAATTACAGTCCATACAAACAAGGCAAGGAGGACTCTCCTCTCCCAGCACCGGCGCCATAATTTAGTAGCACAACTACTGCCATGCTGGGATATTGCTTTGGTGTACTGAATATAATGTCCTCCCTGACCACTGCACATGCCATTTGTGTCAGAGGGGGCCAGCTATGCCTAAGGAAGAAGGTGGCTCTTCTTCTACCTCCTCTGGCCATTTTGAAGCCAGTGGTTGGAGCCTTTGAATTTTGGAAGGCCACAGCCTGAACTCAAAGAGACTTTGTCAGATCTCTTTGCAGGAGTCTTGTAAATAGTGTGCAAGGATTAATGCTTATTAAATAGCCAAGGAAGGATTTGTACATCCTCACCAAGATCCAGATGGTTTCATGAGACAGTATGAAGCCCAGAAACACAATAGCTCAACTCACCGTAGTTGGGCAGGACACATTCCTGTCACTAACTCAGTGTAGCTGACACCAAATAGCTGTTCCTGCCCTCGGACATTGAACTGGTCTGAGGTTCACAGTGCACAGACAAACTGGCAGATGCAGCATCTTGCCTGGGAATCTCCATCCATCCCTGTCAGAGACAGAGAAAGCCTGAGACCAGCTCATGTCCAGAGAGAAGGTGTCAGAGCTGGGGAGCACAAACCAGAGGTCCTGCAGGCTCTGGTTAAGATTTAGGGGTTTTTTGCAGGTTTAGGGTTGGATATGCAAATATCTGACCCACAATCATCTTGCCCAGCTCAGGGCAAGGCAACATGTTGAAAAGGTGACATGCTGGTGCAAGCACTGCATGAGGGCAGGCTGTGTGTGCACACATGAACGAGGCAGGGAACTGCAAATCTGCCACCTTGCTCCAGGAAGGAAGCTCCCACGACATGCTCCAGAATGGAGCCTCGGCTGTGGCAGCCTGCGTGGGCTACCACTCCCCACTCCCACTCCCGTCAGCAGACAGAGGTTAACAGACTGCAGACATTGTTATGCAGAAGATGATTCTCATTTATTTGTAACCTGTGGCAATTCCTTTTGTTCTTGGCTCAGAAAACCTGCTGGCAGAGTCTGCCGAGCAGCGAGGGGACCATTAAAAACAAAGAATCGCTTTCATTTCCCTTTGAAGTCCAATTTGCTGCAGTAAAACTGCAGGAGAATTAACCAGCTGGGCTTCTTAATTTTGCAGAAACTGAGGCAGGGGGAAAAGTCAGGCTGACCCTGCTGGAGCAGGAGAGGGCAGCCTGGTGGTGAGCTGGTCCTGTGGCTCTGTGGACCCAGCCTGCTGCTCTGGAGCCAGGCAACAGCAGCAGAACAGAGAGGGAGCAGGGACATCTCCTTCCCACTAAGGCTGCAGACAAAGGACCCACTCCCTGCTGCAAGGTCCAAGTTGCTGAGCAGAGCTTGGGAGAAGTCCATCTCCTTACCAGAGACTATGATCTGCCCAAAGGACACTGAGGAGCCAGCTGAGGAACAGCAAATGAGCTGAGGAGATCCCCCTGGCCTGACCTGACCTGACCCACCAATTCACCTCAAGGTCTGTAGTGCCTGGACTATAAATATTTAAGAGAGAGAAATTTCCAAGCATTCCAGCACCCTTTGGGCCCCTCTCAGTTATAAAGGCAAAGGCATCCTGAATGAAGCTGCTCAGGATTCTGAGCACAGCCAGGTCTAGAGAAACTGTGAAAGCACAAGAGCAAGGGGAACAGAAAAGATGTAGGCAAAATAGGAGAGAATTAAAGATTTTCATTTAAATGTTTCCTCACCTATGCACAGTACTACCTACAGGGCAAGTAACCCATATAATATTTCATGTTAAATATAGCCATGCTATTTAACATAAACCCTGCTCACACCGCAATGCCAGCTTCATTTTCTCTACCAACTTTTAATACAATTTGCTAAGAACACATTTTCCATGGCCCTTTGAGCTTGTAGTACCAGGCTCCACTGTAACTATGTATAAATATGCATTTATAATTAAAAAAACAGGAGAAAAAAACCCTAGATAGATGTGCTTAAGAAGCTGGTGTAAATTGAGTCATATCACTGACTTGTCATCAAGTACAACCTGAGAATACATTTTCCCCATTCACTTAGTACAGGGCCTGGATTGAAATGAGGAGTAGTTTCCCTGTGCTTGGCTGGCAGGGGGTGTGGACATAAAGAGAAATTTGATTTTCTAAGTCTTCAAAGGTAAAGGTACACAGGGAAGAAGCGCTGTATAAGATCCCTTTCTTCATCATGAACAGAAGATAAGTTTTTAAAGGAAATATTTCAAAATTTGCTACACTCTCATCCTGAGAGAAATTCAGCTAATAAGGTGAGTTGTTTGAGACATGTTTAGAAATCTTAGTACAAAGAGAATACTTATTTTCTGACATTAGCTAAAATTCACTTTCTTAAGCTCATTATTTTTCTTCTTCCTATATAAAATGAAGCAACTATTGTTCAGCACCTTGGAACTCAGATCAATAAACATAATTTAAACAGTATCAACAGTATCCTGTCAACAGTTAACAACATCAAAAAAAGTTCTGTTTCCACTGCACAAAGATGACACAAGGGATGCAGACTGCTTTGTGTTACATGAGAGAGGTGAATAATTCAAACAGCTGCAATGCCTTTCTCTCTGATCATGGAATACTCCAGGGCTGGAAGCAATTTCCTGACATTTACTTATTATTTGCAAATATTCAACACACTTGAGGGCTTTACAGGTGGGGATTTTTTATTGTGTGTGTGATTTTGGTTTGGGTTTCTTTAATGGACAGATTGCAATCAAGTGCTTGCCATTATCTGATACATGACACTCAGTTATCGTTCACTTACTGCACGTCAAGCAGGAGGCACCAAAGTGAATCTGCTCACAACTGGAGGTGCCCTCAAGCACTGCCAGTATAAATATGAGTGTAAAATGTACTTATTGGGAAGGCACTGGAGATGTGTGCTTTCCACAAACACTGGCACCAGCGGAGCTCGTCACCTGAGAGGTGCTTAGAGCACAGCCTGGCAAACCAGGCTGGAGTCACACATGGATGAATTATTTGTAAGAACTCCTGCAGCACTGCCCCACTCCAGACTGTATCAAATCTATTTTTAAAGTCACTTAGAATTATAAATAAATAAAACTGTATGAATTAGAAGCTACATAGTGCCTCAACACCTACACGTAGTGTGTTTTAATGATCTCGTGGCAGGCCTGGCCACATGCAGTGCCACAAGAAACTAGAGCAGCCCTGGCCACAAGACTTCCATGTGAAGGATTTGTAATCCCAGGAGCCATGCAAATGAGGTTGAGGTGCTGCGGGCCCTGGACAGAGTGCTGTGTTACCCTCCTGAAGGAGTAATGGCTGTTGAGGAGGTGAAGGGTCAGAGGGCTGCAGGGACCCTTCCTGTCCCCTCTTACCTGTGGTGTTTGTGAGCTGGAAGGTGATGGATTTGTCAGGGATGCTGCAGACATTGCGGACAGACACCTGGCACGTGTAGCTGGCATAATCCTGAGGTCGAAGGTTCTTCAGCTTCAGGACTTTGGTTTCACCCTGGGATTTGGGAAAAACAGGGGCAAGAAAAGACACAGGTGTCCGAAGCACAGATCATCATTCCAAGCCCATATCCTGTCCCAAGGTTTACAGATGACCAGCAGCTCCCATGAAAGCCTTAGGGAACTGTGCAGATTTCAAGTCCCCCACAGCTCTATATAAAGGAGACACAAAATGTTTGCAGTGGTCATTTCACCTCTAGGGTTTCACAAAACACCCAGCAGCTGACTGACATGACCTGACAGCACTGCCAAACAGGTCTGGGCATAATTTCTCATTAACTACTGCCAGAAACATCTTGGAGAACATGACAAACCTTAACCATTGCAGAACAGACCCTGAGATCTAACTCGGATATGTCAGTAGGAACCCAAAGGAAGTCACTGGGGACTCAACATTGCTGTACCAAAGTAAATCAGAGCAGATTGAGGCACTAATACTGGCCTAAATATGACAAGTTCAAGAGTTATGCTCTAGAAATCTGCAGTACAGGAGGGAAAAAAAATCAGACAAATACTCAAAGAACTTCCAAAACTTTCTGATTCCTCTTCTCCAGATTGTAATCTCATTTATGCTGATGTAAATCCAGAGTGACTGCAGACTTTGATAGCCTTTTCTCATTCTAAGGTAACAAATAAAATCACTGCCTGCACTCCATTAGTTACTGGCTTGTTACAGAAACAGAATCAACTCATTACATTAACAACAGCCGTGTTCTGCAGACTTTTATTTATGGAATGCAGAAAGCTCTGAGAATCATCCTATGGTTTGCACACCCTGCAACTCATACGTCTTCTGCTGACAGCTTATTGCTGTTGTTCTCCTTGAGTTTGTCTAAATCTCTTTTGAAGAAACCATTCCATAACTGCCTGCAAGTGTGAGGAGGTGTCAGCATGACAAATCTTCCTGAGGACAACCTCAAGGGACTGGACAATGAGCTCAGGAATGCTAATAGGCAGAGAACAAGGATGTGGAGTGAGTAAATTAGAATGATAAAACCTAGGGCATCGATAACACAAGAGAGTCCTGTCCTCTGAGAATTGTCATTATGCCACACAAATTATGGCATTTACAATATGCACGTCATCTACAAACTTACAGGGTTATATGTATCTCCTGTTTATTGATTAGTGAATTTAGGTATATGGGTATAAACCCTCAGTGTAAGTAAATTTTAAAAAGCTTAAACAATGAAATCTTCACCTTGTTTTTAATGTAAAAGTCTATTCAAACCTGACACTGGTAGAGGTTCATCTCTAAGACAACACTGCAAACTCCAGTGAAGGGTACTTTGTTAAACATTCCAGCCAGATTTTCCCCTTCCAACAGTGCTGCAGAGGTGTGTTTTTGTTAACTTCAACTCTTACCAACCCAAACTTACAGGCTGGTGTTAAGGAGAGGACCGCAAGGGCATGCCTGTCTGAGCACAGCAGTCCCAACACCCTCTTTCAGAGCTGGGAATGACCCATCATGTCAGGAGCATTGCCTGACAGGAGCTGCAGCACACTGGGTCATTTAAACATTAATGCTGCAACATAGTGAATTTTTGGCAGATGCCTTATTTAGCTAGAGAAAATATCCCAAGTCCTAAGAAATCCTCTCATTAGGCAATGTCTCCTGTTAATTACACTGAGCTTAGTGAAAACTGGAAGAGCCCATGGTGGCTTTCTCCAAGGCCAGGGATGTCCTAGTTGGGAGCCACATAGCACACAGACAAAGCTGTCTTCAGGGCCAAACAGCAGCGCTGACCTACAGTGTTTCTGCAAATCTGCCACTAACCAGCAGCTCTCTCCTCCCTCCCTCCTCATCTCCCTGAATATTTCCATTTGAATGCCCATTTCCACGACCTACAGAGATGGCGTGTTTCAATAAAATATGAACATGACTACATTAACTTAAAGGTTGCCTGGGGCATTACTCAGAAATCAAACTCAGCCAGAATGTGCTCTGGGCCCAGCTTTGGGAATGCAGGAAGGTGCTTGGGATGAAACAGGAGCCTGGGGAGCTGCCCTTTCAGCCCTCCCTTCCCACCCATGCCTGCCATGTGCCCCCTAGCAGCCTTGCTGGAAGTACTGGGGCTGATTAGCATCTAAAATACATTCAGCTCCCAAGCTCAGTTTAGGGTAGCATGCTCAGAGTGCCCTGGCAAAAGAAAAGTTCTCTTCCATCCCCCATTGCATTGACTGGCTAATTATCATGAAGAAAGTGGTGTTTACAGGGAAAACCTGTTGTGCAGGGCAAGTCCAACACAGGCAAGCAGGAGAAGGTAAAAAGACATGGACATCTTGTCCTAGGACAAGTCAGGAAGTGCCCAGGCATTGGGATCCCCATTACTTGTGGCCACTAGAAGAACTCATGGATCCCACAGCAATGCCTGCCATTTGCTCACATTGCTAAAGAGGAAGCCCTTCCCTGATATATGGAGCCTGGGCACTCAAGAAAAAAAAAAAAAAAATTAGTGATGGGAGATAGAGGAAATCCAATCTTGGGATTTTTCGGATTTTAGTCTCAGCCATCCAACAGCTGCATAACCTCAATAGGGGAGCTGTGTCACTGCTCTCAGGGACAGTGATAAAAAGGGAAAGGTCCTCCTAGGCCAGACTCCCTCCTCCTGTTCTGCTCCTCTTGTACCCTGGGAATTTGCTTGCAGAAGGAAGGTCTACCTGCCCTTCTGGAGGCAGCGCTCCTCAGAGTGGCCTGCACCCTCTCCCCAGCATCATAATCCATGCAGGGAAAGAAACACCACCCACCACAGTGCCCTGCATCAGCAAGACACTCAACACAAGTTGTCAGAGGTTTGCTTATTTTCACCTGTGTGTAAAGGGGTTCGTAGATGTCCACACCATTGTCCTGACTGTGAGAAAGTGTCTCAGCTCCCCGTTTCCAGATGAAGCGAGCTGGGGGGTTGGAGTTGACCGTGCAGCGGAGGAAGACGGTCTTCTCCTGGTAGAAGCTGCCACGTACATCACTGATGGTCTGGTGAACGGTGAGAACAGGTTCATCTAGATCTGCAAGGGAGGTAAGGAGGGTCGCAGCCGTTGTTAGCAAAGCTTGGTCTGCGTGTACAACCTGCAGAGCAGATGATGCTCCAGGTACCACTGAGGAGAGGGGAAGGTCCCACACATCTGGCTGATGACAACTGCTGATTTAAGAGCAGTTTTACTACCTGAGGGCAGGTAGTACAACCAATATATAAAGGGAACACACAGGAGAAGCCAGAATTCTCCCGCTCACCACACAAACCTTCAGAGAATAGAAAGCAGTCTCTGGTTTGCAGAACCCCATGCAGTCCTCAAAAAACCCCACTTGCCTGCCACATGTGTCTCAGAGCGGTGGGCTGCCTCATATTCCTCAATGGTACCCCCCTACAGAAAATCACTACTTTCTACTTCAGTGAGAGGTCAAAAGGATCTCAGAAAGCCCTGTTCCATCATAATTTCTCCATCTTCTAGTTCCCAAATCGCTCCTGAAATCATGGTGCTAAGGCCAGGGCTGTGAGATGTCCATACAAATTACATGACAAACCTTCAAGACAAGGAATGAAAGTAAAAAATCAGGGCAAGATCAAGGAGCTGAGTTGTAAAGTCATCTAGACAGAGCAAATCTCGTGAGGAATTACGGTAATATGAGATGCAAAACACTATAATAGGTATGCATAATTTCTCTCTCTTCCTATTAAATATCTTCCATGTATTTTCTTCAAAGTCTGTATCAACTGTCCTTTGGCAACTTCTAGTCACTGCAACACCATTACTCCTCCCTAAACTGATTAGATTCTTTTGTTCTCTTTTTTTTACAGAAGATGCTCCTTTCAATTCCCTTATTGTACCTGCACCAGACACGCAGCCACCATGACTGAATCAATGGTTATCAATGGATATATTTGCAAGGACAGAAGCAATAGCCCTGCAGGAAGAGGATTTTCTCCATCCACACAGAGCATACTGCCCCCCTACAGCTGCCCACCTGTTAAAAAGGAATGATTTTCTCGGAAGTTGCAGCAAATATCTTTTGAGCATCAAGGTAGCATGGGGGACACCTCAGAGGCAGTGGATCTTTCTCCTCATAAAACCACTTTGAGACTGAGTTTAAATGTAAAGTTCCCTTTTGACAAGAATTGGTGCTCTAAAATGGAAATCAGTCCCCGTGTCTTTAAGTATGTCTATAAGGCACCTTTTGAGCTCAAGTTGAAGCAGTTCTACGGAGTTCTATATTTTCAGGAGCATTGTGACCCCATTTCCAGCTGCAAGGAAACCAAGGTACTTGTACCCAGTATCCTCTTGTGCTGCCAGCATGATCCTCTGCACATGCTTAACATGCTCATCACCTCCTGCTCTCCCATGCCACCTACTTTTCACAGTATTTTATTTTACAGATTTGTAAGTCTGGAGATCTGACTTCCAGAAAGGAAGAGGGAAGCAGGGATGAGTTTCTGCTAACATGTCATCCAAACAACGTATGCTCTCTGCTGAATCACAAGTATCAACTTGTGGGTTTGCATCTTTTAACGAGCTGTATGCTCGGCAGACAGCAATTGTTATGCAACCTGAAATTTGTCTGCTTGACCATAGCTCAGAGATATGAGTAGAGCTGCTAATGGAATAATGACAAGAACAAAATATATCCCAGCAAAAAAACTCCACCAACTAAAAAACACTCACAGGTGAAGAAAAACATATGCAGATGGAAAAAAGTCTCCTCTCCATACAGTGCTCTCTTCATGTGGCCACAGGATGACTGAACATCAAATTCTTTTGGACCAGGGTCTTTTGGACCAGAGCACAACCTCTCCTCTTTTCCTCCTTCTTTGTCTTTAACCTTATTTATTTGGTCAAACTTCACCAGTGACTCTGTAGCTACCATCCTTCTGACACTGTTTCTCAGCAGGTAAAAACACTTGCCTTACTAACTGAAGAAGCAGCTCACTGTTCCAGTCTCCTGGCTCCCAGCTACTCCCCACACAGAAAACAACACCTTCTTTTTGATTGCTAAAACTTTTCTCCTTTGAATTCTTCAGCCTTCTTTTGTAAAAGTCAGCTCTAGGTCTAGCCCTCCTGAGAAAAGCTAAAATAAGACCTACGACAATGTGTATGTCCTTGATGTATGAGTATCGCCACTGATGTCAGTGAGCTGCTCCAATGATAAATTTGGCCCAAGGCTGTTCATGGAGATGATCACATGGGATGTTTCATGCACAATAAAAGCCTGTAAACATTCACTCTTGTTTTCCTTACCTTCTCTCTCTCTCCCACGTGGAAATACTCAGAAGAGTAGCTGCCCCTCTGCCAGTATCCAACCAATACTTTTAAGCCTCACTGATGCCCACTTGGGGCAGAGGAATATTATGCTACATGGGTTAGTGTTTCCAGTTTAATATCCTCTTGGCACCAACGATGCTCTCTGCACAACTTCACTGCCAAACACTAAAAGTATAACTGAGAACTATCAGCAGCTGTCAAGGACACCAAGGTACACATGAGAGTGATTACTTACCTCCAACTACAAAATGGGATGCAGGAAAAAAAGGGGTTTGTTTTCAAATTCTGGTTCATTCAGCTGAGGGTTGCCTGGGTGAGCATTCAGCAAAAAACTGTGGCTTTTCCCATGTGTTCCCTTGTACTTACTGCAAATACTAGCAGAAAATAGTCTCTCCTCCCCAAAAACCAAGTGAGCAGAACAGAGGTGCAGTACCAAGTCCATCTGCAGAGTAGATGTTAGTATGAGAAAGCCCTTGGCCACCCCATTAGCCCCACAGTTCTACAGGTCAGAGCTGCATGAGGGACAACGGGACACTACATCACTCTAGCTCCAGCCTGCACCGCGGGAGCACCCTCAGGGCATGAAGAGATTCACGGCACAGTCCTGTTCCTAGAGATGCAGGCCTTGGCAAGGTGTCACACTAAGCCTTGAGAAAACCAAGTATCCTTTGCAATGGCGAGTTATCATACACCTCCACTACGTGTAGGAGAAGAAACAGGCAGAGAAGCCAAGCAGATCTAGGGTGGGTGCCAGAACTTCTCTAAACACAGTGATGCAATGCCAATATAAAAACACTCATCCTATCCACAGTGGCTGCTGTTGAAGCAATCTATTTCCATAGCCTAGATAGGATAGTGCCCACACTACACTACTCCAATAAAGAGTAGGGCAAGGAAGGAACAGATGGGAGCTACTCCCAGCCATACAGTATGGGAGTGGATCATGAACCTGCCAAAAGATAAGGATTCCCAAGTCTGTGGCACATTTTGTGAGAGCCACATCACAGCTGGGCTGGACAGCAGGACTAAAAGAAGCAGTCAGGCAGCAGCTGCTGTCAGCAAAAAGGTCTGCCCAGAGTCCAGGCATGTACTGGGGTTTTGAAGCTTGGAGGTTGTTCCACTGACAGACAACCACAGTGCCCCCAAGCTCAGAAGGAAGAAGAACATCTAGAAGGAATGTAAAATAGCTCATGACAGGTTCAGGGACAGATTCAGCTGCTTTATCATACTTCACAACTTTTTAGCATCAACCTCTGGCCTTCTCAAACAATATGAGCAAGGAGAAGGATTTGGTGTTAGTTGGGCTGGAGAAAATTGGAATAGTGGATGGTCAAGGACAATGTAATGGTAACCTTCTCCAAGAGGGAAAAACAAGTTGCCTAGACATTAAATATTGTATTTCTTCCATTTGGGCCTTATGGAGCAAGTTTAGTTTCCCTCCCTTTTAATCATAGCAACCCAAGAATAAGCACTAAGTCCAAGAAACAAACATTAAGAGAAACCCTCAAAACTTGAAGCCCAAGGTGGAAAACCACTAGCAGCATCTCCAGGACTCAAGAAGGATGGGTACCAAGCAGAGAAATGTTGAGTCACCTTCACATTATGTGCATTATGACCAATCAGGGCAATGTTGAGTCACCTTCACATTCACCCTATCAGCTGCATTCCAGAGTTTTCAGCTCTGTTTCCATCATGCTACAGAAGTAGCAATGCTGGGAACAGGACACTGGTTTGAGGAATGCCCCAGACATCTGGGGCACTGCCAGCTTGAAGAAACATTGCTTGCTTCAAGCTCTGTCAGCTTCAAAGTGAAGACAAAGAAGGCAGAAGCCACTCCCAGTGCTACATCCCAGACAAGTGATAGGGAACCCTGTCACTGTTGTCAGACATCACAACACCTAAGAAAGAATGAATCACGAGGAGAGCAGAGCTGTATTTTGCAGGGATGGATCTAATATCCTACACAAAAAAGACACTGGGGAGACCACACCAGTCCCTCTGCTCCCGAATCAGGTGCACGTGGTCCTAGGGCAATGCAGCTCCCTGCTGGCCCCGCAGCGAGGCAGAGACATGCAGTAGAACTGTGGGAAGGTCAGGGCTGCCGCTAAACGACTTACACTGCACATCTACTCGAATGGACTTGATGGCAGGGACCCCAACCCCATTTTCTGCTTTACAGTAATAGCGGCCCCCCTGCAGCCTTTGGATCTTCTCAATCCGAAGGGTCTCGTTAAGCACTGACGTCTCTTGGAATTTGTCCGACGCGCTGCCAGCAGTTTTGGTCCATCTCACCTGCATGAGAAAAAACAAAAGAAATGAAATCAGGGACACAAAACAGAGATCCCAAGATTCAGCAGAGCTCCCTTTGTTGCTCTTCCCCCTCTTCCCCAGCTACTTCCATAAAGAGGTCCTACAGCACTGCCAGACTTGCCAAAGCTCAGATACTGATCTCAGTAAGTCTCAGTAGCCCAGCCACTTATTCTGGTCCACTGCCAATCTCCACATCCAAGAGTCCAGGGTAACCCCTCAATTCACCCAGACACACAAGGCATGTTTGCCACTCCTGCTGTGATCCTGCAAACCCAGCAGCTTGCTCAGTTTTATGCCACCATTTGCACAGCACAGGACTTTCAGTGTTCAGCCTTGAGACCCCATGTAGCTGGTAGGCCACGACACCATAGCAGACATCAGCTCACAGCTACAGAGCTTTTACTGCAGTCCACACTCATCTTTTTCTGGGCAGGAAGGCTATTTCTACTTTTTGCTTTTCCATGAGTGAGAAAAGGCAGCTGCTATCTGACTCTTTTCCCTCTCCCAGTGGGAACCCCTTTGTATTTTATTTTTGTAAGTCATTCTTTCGCAGCTCACAAGATTTTCCTCTGTTTTAAAGATACAGAAAAAAAAAATGAAAAAAAAACCCCTTCAGATTTCAAGCCACCTTTTTATTTGTTTGTCCTTATGTTACATGTCTCAAGATCCTGGCTTGAGGGGCAACAGAGCTGCATGGTATTTCTTGGTGAATAGTAGCAAGAAGACAGCAATCCCGAAGACTGAAGGGTTTCTCTTTTGTCTGGAATGAGATACAGCCCTCACAGCAGCAGTACAAGCTTCCCCCCTGTTTGTGCACTCCACACAATGAAAGAGAGAGATGGCTTTTCTCAGCCCATTGGTTTTCTATATCTGCAACCTCCCTTCTAAAGGCTGCTGACTGCTGGCCTCCTACACTGGGACAATTTAGACTCTGGAACTGAGATCCAGCAAGATCAACCAGCAGAAAGAAGAGACACTTTCATTCAGCATTAGCCATAGATAAGACAGACCAAATACCTCAGCTACTCTTCCAGACTTTGCCTAAAGCTCACTGACATCACCTGATTGGTGCTGATGCTCTAGAAGGAGCAGAGCATCCCATCCCAGAGCACCAGGCTGAGCAGATATTTAGAGCTATTGACCATGGATTTATTCATCCTTTGTAGGCTTGTGAAATTGTCTGAGAGCCCCAAGACTTTTGGAGTCTCCTGCCTTGAAGGACACTTTAGCCAGCTCTTTAATCTCCTCAGTCACAATCTCATTTTAGTATTATGGCCACATTTTCATGCTTTAATGACTGGCTGAGAGAAAGGGAAAGAGAAGATTAAACAAAGGTTAGGATAAGAGCTTAGCTGCGGAAGAAATGAATCCATTAGGAGAGAGGGCAGAAATAGGATCCATGCCACATTTTATATGAGCAGGTTCCAGTCTCCCTGGTCATGCCTAGTTGTAGGCTCTGGTGTCCCCTGTGCAAGGGACAAATGACAAACCAGAGTGCCGCCCACTAGCATGCTGTCTGAAACAGTCTCTGCTCCAGAAATCTCTCTAGCTACTAAGGCTCAAATCCCTACAACCTGCCAGGACCTTTCCATGCATTCAACAACCTTAGGCAGGGCCACTGCTACCAAATTCCCCATTTCTGATGCACACGGGTATCATTTGCCTATCACTGCCGCAGGCCTAGGCTGGTTGTTTTTACTGACTTGGCTCAGGTAATTTTCTTTTTAT
Source organism: Onychostruthus taczanowskii (assembly GCF_017590055.1). Lineage (NCBI taxonomy): Eukaryota > Metazoa > Chordata > Aves > Passeriformes > Passeridae > Onychostruthus > Onychostruthus taczanowskii. The sequence goes on from NW_024499351.1 coordinate 11,757,644, forward strand.
TGTTTCCAGGATATTTTGATGGAAAAACCATTTCAAATCCTTGCCTTTGCGATCACCGCGCTGCCAAGCAGCTCCTCACAAGCAAGCCCCCAGAGGCATTAACTGGCATGAGAAGATGCATGGCTTCTTGCCACAAGTATCTTTGGCAGGACTGAGGAACGGGGCCGAGGCACATACCACACGTGGCTCCCCTGAGTGTTCTGGCACACCCAGCCTCGCAGTGTGCACCAGCTGCCACTCCTACCACACTCTGTCCCAGAGCTGGCAGACGCATGCTCTGGGCCAGTACCTCTATAGACACCTCCACACCAACACTGACCTGCTCAGCTTGAGTATCTGAAGGGTGCTGAGGTGGTTGCATGGGTCTGAAGGTGTGCAAACCCCTGGGCACCCCAAGTAAGGACTGCAACCATCAGCCAAGATCAGCTTTGCACCTCCCAATGGACTGTGTCTCTGACCACAGCACGGATGTGTCCAGTGCTGCAAGTCTGACTGTGCCTTTGCCTCTGCTTGGTGGCCACAAAGCAAAGAACAGCAGGTTCTGTGTGGGGCTCAGTGAGGTACACTACCAACAACTTCCTGAACTCCCCCAAGCAGCTTCTCCTTGGCTGTACATCCAGAGAAGCTGAGAAATGGATGGACCATGAAGGACCAACTCCTAAGGTAAGCACATATGGGAAGCGTCTTCTAGGATGTTACTACTTTGCAAGAGGGTTAAAAACTTGAGATTTCAGTTTGGACTTTAAGTTTTTGGAGGGACTTCACACACCGAAGAAAAGTAGAAGGTCTTTGTAAGCTTCTGCAAAGCTTTGTGGACTGTTTTCCATGAAAGCAAGCTTAAATGTTTCATAGCTTCACAAGCTAAGTGCTTGCAAAATGGGGCATCCCTACCTGAGTCCAGCATGTAGGAGAAAGCTGGACACCCCACTGCCCACAGTTCTCTGTGTGGAGGCTACAAACAAGTACCGTGGGGGAGCACGGGTGACAAGCAAGACTGAAGGCTTACCTGTGGCCGGGGGTGTCCTGTGACCAGGCACTGCAGGACCAGCGTGTCCCCCTCCCGAATTGTGTAAACACGTTCGCTGATGTTGTCTTCCTTCACCACGCATGCTTGCCCAGCATGGATGATTTGGGCCTGAGCAGGAGCTGTAGAAAGGAAAGAAGAGGTAAAGATGGAAATGGGCAGTAGCCCATTTCCTTGCGCCCACTGCCCAGGGTGGCTTTCCCCACCTCATAAACCGCAGAGGGGAAGAGCCAGGCAGTTCTGGGAATGAATCACAGAGGTTTTAGGAGATATATCATTAAGCAATTTTCCCCATTTCCTGAGTGACTGATATCAACTACTATTTTAAAACCATTGGTTCTGTAGGGATGAGGAGCTCTAGACACTGAAAATCACAATATGGCACCTTTTTGGGGTGGACCCTTCTGCATGGGTTGAGGACTACAAATTTCCTGCTGTTGTCTCTCCCAGAAAGGAGTATGTGCAAGCAGCTGTAGCAGGGACCTGGTCAAATCACAACTGCTCCATGCCTGTCTAAAATAAGCCTGATTACTGTGATTTACCTTGCAGGGGGCTGGGATAACTACTGAGCAGAGTAAGAAAGGGCCCTGAAGCTCTGTACAGCTATTAGCACATACCCCTAGAACAGGTATAGCAAAAACTGCAGGAAAAACAAGTCTTTCCCATATTAAATAGCAGCCTGTCTCAGCCCTGAGCCAGAAGAAACAGCTTCTTCAGGACAAGAGAACCCCATAATCTGTAGAGATTTCTCCACCTACGGCTGCTAATGGAGACCAATTACTGCCAGTCCAGCCAGGAAAAGGGTGAAGACCAGTGCAGTGGAAAAGTACATAGACAGAAAGTTCCCAAAACAAAGTTATAAAATGCCCAACTACCCCAAACAGCACCTATATCCCACAACAGCCCTGATAAGAAGCAGGAAAAGATGAGCTCTAATAGAACAGGATTTTATAAAGAAAAAAACCTCAGCTCTGAAACTCTGTGCAAACAGCCTTTGGCTCCCTACTCCGAAGCATTTGTGTGATCAGAGAAATGGCTGAGCTGCATTGAAGGTGACTGTGCAGCCCAGCTGCACACCTGCACTTGTATGAGGGGGAAACTCCAGCTGCACTTCAAGATACAGAGAAACCCACAAACACGTCTAAGAGTTGGTGTCTCACTGGCAGTCCCCTGGGATACTTACCCAGATTGCAAGAATGCTTTTCAGGTAACTCTGGAGCCACAGCTCTAGCTCCCATTAGTGAAATATAACAAAAATGAACAAGCCACAGAGGAGATGATCAAAGGGTTTAAAGCAATGAGCCTTAGAAAGCCTTCCTAAGCAAGAATAAATTTTGCACAACCTGTTAAAGCTGAACCAAGCACCCGCTTTTTCCTGAAGGTAAGCTGAGCTTCAAAGACTGCCTTTTTAAAAATTATTTTCATTCCCTTGGCATGACCAAAATACTCTAGACCAAATCACCTGGGCTCAGGTTTTTGCTACTTTAATCCACCAGCAGTACAGACAGCAGGACAGGCTGGGCTCAGGCAGTGGAGAAGATCTGCCTTTGAGGTCAGCCTTTATAAACTGCTGTCACCACAATGCACCTGACCAAGCTGCAGGGACACGAGAGTGGACACAGAGCTAGTGAGAAACTGCCCTTGCTGCTGGGGCTTTACAGCCTGCCATGGCCACCCAACATCCAGGCAGCAGCACTCAAGCTAATCTCTCATTTTCCACCTCTTCCGTTTTTCCAGCATGGTAGCACTTTAAAAACATTATTACTCTCTACATTGTTGACAAACAGAAGCAACATATCTATTTGAATAATATGATGGCACAAACATGGATAAATCCCTCAGCCTCAACCGTCTTCTCTTTCTGCAGGCCTCCCAGGATGCCTGCCATCACTCAGGCATCATGGAATGCTAAAACTGACTGTTAAAACTTCACTGATATGACTGAGCAGAGGAGTGACCTTCCCCTGCTTGGATGGCAGAGAGTCTTGTTGAATCCAGGAGAAAGTACAAACCTGAATATGTGCTTACACACATCTGTGTGTTTGTACACACATACATGTGTGGACATACATGCAGATATGTAAATACATTAATTAAAATAGTGATTTATCAGGAAAAGACATCATGAATGCTTCTCAAGCCAACGACAAGAGAGGAATTCAGAAGCCTACATAACCTTTGCTAATACACCTTAATCCAAATGACAGTCCCTTGTGCTGTTTCAGCCCTCAGATCAGTTTTCTATAGATCTGCCACAACACCTTTAGCCGCCCTGTACTGCAGAGCACTGCTTACAGGGCTGAGACACTGGCTGTGATGCTGATTGATCTCTGCTGATTAAAAGAGAGACTCCATCCCTTCCCATCCTATGCCACAAATCCTCCAGTTCCCAAACTGTGCTGCCTGCATTTCAGCAGGGTCCTGGCACCCTGAAGCAGCAAAGCTCTGGTAACCTCTCTTGACAGTCTCTGGGCTGCATTTGCCAGCTGGTGGCTCTATTTTCCCTTTGCAAACATGACCTTGCTGTAAAAACTAATTTCCAGGCACCCCATGGACAATCAGTTACCTGCACCTCTAGCTCCCAGTTAAGTGTTTCTCTTAAGTAGCTCTGCTGTACCCCATATGGTATACAAAGTAAGCTTTGCAACTTTCACTCTTCCCTTTGTCTATTCCACTTCCATTATTTCACCTGTGTTGTGCAACCCTTTTCTACCACTTGTCCAGAGGCATTTCCACATGGGGAACTTCCACAACAAAATCATTAGGTAGAGTGGTACAGGATTACAAGGCTTTTGTGCAACTATTCTTGTGCCAATATACCTTGGTGTGATTTGCTGGCATATCCCTGAGTTTGAGAGAAACATTATTTAAACTAATCCTTATAAGGCATTAGACTACAACAAAACAACAGCCCTGGGGATAAGCCCTGGGTCATAATTTTGTCCTCTTCTCCCAAATTCTCCCTGGATACACTGAGCTGTAACAAAGCTGACAAGCAAGGGTAGACACATCTGGCTACATTCATGGGTGTCTGAACTTCCTTGTGTCACCATCCTAACACCTTTCAGCTAAACCATTGGAAAGGGACAACACTTTAATGGAACCTCTACTGCTTAAGATGCAACATTTCTCTGGCAATAACAGCACCAGGTCCTCAGCAGAACACCCACCATTTTGTCATGTCTTAAGTTCCATGTGAACCTAGATCTCTCAAAAGGGAACTCAGAAAGCTTGGGGTTGTCTTGGAAAGAAAAGCACTCAGGCAGATGGCACCAGAGCCTGAGACACTGCCTCTGGTTTGGTTATATCTTGACATTAGTAGGTGGGGGCTGAGCAATGAACAAACCCAGCTCTTTGGGGACTGCATTAAGATGAGCCTTGGGAAGGTCTCTGTTTCAAGCTCAGCCTGCCACAGCACACAAAGGCTGGGAAAGCCACCTCATGCTGTATTACAGATGGGCAGAGAGACTGCGAGGATTAATTGCACCTTTAATGTGCTCAAACAGAAAGAATACATTATTGTTTGACACCATCCCGTGTCTCCTGGAGGATTCCAGCGTGCAGACAGCTTGCACACTGCCAGCACAACAGGATGGAATGACCATGCCTGTCAGAGGAACAGCTTCACAGAAGGCCCTCTGGAAGTCAAAGAAAGGCTGGAGATGAAGGAGTAATTACAGCCATTCTCAGCAGTGCTCCACACAGAATAACTCTTGAACACAGATAACCTCTCCTGTTGAGTCCTTCTGGGGCAGAATCCCTCACCTCAGGCCAGCCAACCCCAAAGCAGAGGTCCAAAAAAGACCTCTAATGGCCTCTCTGGGGGAAGAAGGGACAGACTGTTCCCAGAAACTTTGTGGGACAGAGGTATCATCACTTTTATTCAACTTTCAGGTAAGAGATCAACTTAGAGAAGGGTCTCAATACAAAGTCCTCCAGAGAAACTGAGCCAGTCACATACTGAATGTCAGATGCTTTAGAAGGGAAAAAAAATCAGACTGTGAACATGCAGCTTTAGGCCCTTGCTCAGAAAATGGCTGGCCTGTAATGCATTTGGCCTCTGCACCAAGACTTCATACTATGCTTTCACTTGATATATTTACACATTAAAACAAAAGGAAATTGAAGTGAATAAAATAACTTTATTCCCAGTGCAGTGTACTGTACAATGTTATTATTACCATAACCTCAAAATTTTATGAGACTCTTGGTGCTCAGAGGTTGCTAATACCATGAAAATGTAGAAAAGGAGAGAGAAATGGTCTTTTGGAGAGGACTGAGTCATCTGTATTTGGTTTATAGGTCTAGCCATCCATCTTATTGAACCTCAGATTTCATCAGTAAAATGACAACGATGAGAGCTCCTTCACAGAGAGGCTGGTGAGTGGCACTGACACTCCCTCAGTCACTGTCAGCACCCACTGGGGCAGCTGCTCCCCCGTTTTGCAGCACAGCACCTACCGCACTCCTCTGCTGCCCTCTCAGCACTCCAACAGCAGCCATCATGTTTGACTCCATCCCACCACTCCCCCTGCCATCTGCATGTCCTGCTGACTGCCTCAAGTATGGAGAACATTTATCTCCAAAGCTGCTGGGCCAAAACCTCTAGCTGAACGCACAGGGACACTGAATCCACCCACCTCTGCTGCATCCTTCTCCAGGGTGGGGAGAGAGGGAAGCTGCACCTAGAGCTTTCCTCTTCCTCAGCCTGAATCTACCACCCCTCTTTGCAAGGCAAGAAATTACCTTCCATGCATCTGGTGCAGATATCATTCAGCCTTTTCTGCACATACCTTAGGCAAAGAAGCCAAGGTCCTTCCCATTCCTGCTCACAAGATCCCTGGACTCACACTGCTTAGTTACACTCAAACCAGGAGGGCATCAGCTGCTAATCTGCAGCCTAAACCTCTCAAGAACCTGTCTGTCTCCTTTCCTCACCTTTCCCATGCTGAGCAAGTGGCAAGTAACAGATGCATCTTGAAGGGAGTCCCCAGAAATGGGAAAACACACGGTATTTATAGACCACGGTGGGGTTGAATAAGCATTTTGTTAAGGAAATCCACACGTGGAATTTCTTGCTGAAGAGACACTGTCAGTAACTGCCTCCCCAGGAAGAGCCCTGCAGCACTGTCAGCCACAGACCACGCACAGCACGGCACCCAAGGGGCAGCTCGGGCCTGCTGAGGTAGCGCCTCATCCCGTCTGTTCAGCAATGCACAGATCTGCCTGGAGAGCAGGGACACACAAACATGGAGACCCACAAGGAAGGGGTTGTGTCCCCTCGGCAGAGCACAAAGGAAAGGCAGCACAGGCGTAAAGGGAAGAGACGCGCTGGCAACACTTGGCAGCAGCAAGGAAGGTCTAGTAGGATGGGAAGGGTCTGCAGGGGCAGCAACCTGATGGCCAAACAAAACACACTGCTCTGGAAGGGGATGGAAACTGCCTTGATGTGCACTCCAGCACTGCTTTGCCGGTCTCATTGATTGCTCCACCAGGGATGAAGACCACAGGCTTTGCTGAAACTTTAGATGAAACAAATTAACCAGGCCAGATGCAGCCCACAATGCAGGGCACGATATCGATGGGCCATTTGAAAAGGAGAATTCACTCCAGCTTGAGGACAATTATGGAAATAATAATACACAATCAGTGTCCATTAACGCTGTCAGCAGGGCTGTGGATCAATATTGTATTAATGGCTGAAGAAAAACCAGCCATACCCATCAGTCAGCAGCTAAGGCCAGCACAAGAGCAGAGGGAGAGGGTGGCAGTGGGTGGGTGCAATCGAGCTCAGGCCTTGGATGTCTTTGTGCAGCCTGCCCAGGGGAGCACACTTTCCAAACCAAGTGCCGCCACCATTTTCCAAACACATTCCCTGGCGCTTGCTCAGCAGCCCCTTCTCCTCAGCTCAGCCCCTCTCAGCCTCTGCCCAGTGAGATGCAAAGGAAGCTGAGTCCCTGCAGGGAGCGAACATCCCCCATGGGAGGTGCTTTGTACAGCTCGGTCTGCTTCAACTCCAGCTGTTGACACAAGGCCAGGCTGGTCCCACAGCACAGAGAGAGGCAGTGCAGAAGGCCCAAGGACAGCTGAGGGTCAAAGCACGTACACAGTCCTGGGTCTCCTCCCACTCCTTGGACTTCTGTCTTGTCCAAGCTCCTCCTGTTGACTCTTCTTGTGCTGCCTGGGCAGCTCTGTGCTACCACAGTACTGTCCTAAACCAAAAGAAACCAGGAAGCCCTCCCTGCCTACTGACACTAAGGGGTACAGCCCCAAACAAGGCAGATCTCCACTGAGGCTCCTTGGCTCTCATGCCTCAGTGTTTTCACTGCAGCTCAAACCACATATGCTCAAAAAAAAAAAAAAATCTGCTTACTGTATACCTGGCCTAAATTTGCCTCAGGAAACACACCATATTTCAGTAGCAAAATGTGACTGACTCCTTTGGTGTCTGTACACTGATCATTATGAAAAAACAAATATAAATTCACCCACAAAAAAAACCACATCCACTCACAAGATATGCAAAGAATCATGTCTAACCCCACACAACACTTCACAGCTACTCTTGAGCAAGAAGAAAAAAATTAAATTTTCAATGAGAAATGCACAGAGAAATGACAGAAGTGTGGAAAGTAATCACAGAGCGTGACACTTGGCTACTTGAAATAGCATGGGATTTTTTTTCACTTGGAAGAGACCAAGATTGTGTCTTTACTTCTCTGTCTGATTGCATCTCCAGAAACCAAGTTTCTTTTTGTAAAGCTCAGCTAGATGATTTCCACAGCCTTAAAATAACTTTTTGCTTAATCAATGTCACTTCCTTGAAGCACCTCTATAATTTTGTTTATTTTAGAAAAATACCAGCAACAAAATCATGTGAGATGTCATGAATAGCAGGTACACCCCCCAGTGACTGCAACACCTGCTCCTGAGACCACTGTTCAACTTTAAACCAAAGGAGGATTATGTGCTTTACTGAAGTATCAGTTACCAGATCATCACTGATCACCTCAATGCCCAACTCCACTGCCTGCAGCAGCTCACTAGCTTTCCTAGATGTTCCCAAAACATTCTTATTTTCCTTATATCCCAAAATATAGGTTCACCTAAATTTAAGAGTGGTAAGAGGAACAGCAATATTGATCGGCAAATTAGTTTGATAAAAATCAAGTGACAATGGTTACACACACAGAGAATTATGGTGGCATAAACTCTACATTACTGCCTAACTCTTATGCCTGAGTGGAATTTCTACAGACAATTCAATGCCAGCAATATGAAGTAGCTTGTCTTCAAATCTTTAGGGGCTCCGGATACAGTGGCAGCCAGAGCCTGCACCTCAGCAACACTGTCCTGGAAGATTCCAGCTTTGATTGGGAAATGAAAAAAGCATGCTTGTCTCATAATGGCCCTAAAAGAGACTTTATCATCTCTCCCAACCCACTTCCTGCTGTGCCAGTTACAGAGCCTGACGTGTATCTCTAAATCTTGTGCAAAACCCAATGAGCCACAGAGCCACACTTGGGTGAGGTGATGCTGCCAAGCTGATTGCTCAAAATATTGCACATTTCTTCACTGGTTGCCACTTAAATTTCCAGAGCATTCATTTTAGGGGAAAACACAAATCAGGTAAGCAGCCTGGGGGAGAAATTCTCTAATTTAGAAGATGTAGACCACTAACAGAATGACTTGTTTGTCAGCTGGTAAAATACCCAAAAATGAAACAGTCCAGTCAGAGAAAAAAGGGCTACAAAGAGAGGAACTCCACTGGACATGGGTAGCACAGACACTTGTTTATCTGACTCCTGTGCTGCAGGAACAGGTGAGTACTGCAGGACAGGTGAGCACCAGGCTCCTTAGTAGGTTTGATCATTTGTTTCCTTTATGTGAACTCACACCAGGTCTCCAGTCCCCTGAGCCAATCTCCAGCTGCACCATGTACCCACCACCCTTCTGATGGGCAATGAACAGCTACAGGCATCCAGAAGGAATGCAGACCCTCTGGCCTTTGGTTTTAGCTTTCACTGCACCCATCCCCAAGGGTCTCCAAGGAGTTGGCTCACCAGAGAGGCAAGGCTAGCTCAGATGCAGATGCAACTCACACTTCTGCTCCCCCTTTTCTGCCTCTGTCACAGCATGCAGGAGCCACTGAAGCTGCATATCTCCACTCAGACAGGAAAAATGCCTTTCAGAGCCATGCTGCAGCTTGCCAGCACTGGTAGCAAAGTCCAACAGATGATGTCCCCACCATCTGCTGCAAATAACTTGTGCAGGCAAATGGGCTTTGTCTGAATGGTCCCAAGGGCTTTACTCTCTCTCCCCTGAATTCAAGATCAGCTCATTTCCAAAGCACCACTGGTGCCGCTTCTTCTGCTTTTTCTCCCTTTTTATACTTTGAACCCCTTTGGTACAACAGTGACTCTTCAACAAAGAGGTCCATGTGCAGAGATCTTTAAACCAGAGTACTTTGAAACTCATCTGTTGTTTCATGGCTGGATCATTTGACATAGGACATAAAAGGAGAGCACAACACAGACACTTCAGTCCTTCAAAATGGGGGAAAAAAAGTCAATTTGCTAATCATCTGTCAACTAGATTAGAAACAAAGGTGCATGAACTCCAATCAATGCATAACTACAGGCTCCTTTTCATATCAAAACCAGAAAAAATATCAGATGACAGCTGTTGTTCCTGAATCATGAAAAATAAGGCAAAGCAGAGGTAGTGGCTTCAAACTGGATTCCCCAGCTAGTGGGATACAGGGGGAATGCTCCAGACTTTGCTGGTGACAACTCCGCCAGAGTCACACCCACATGCTAAAACCCACTCTGGAAACACAGGAAGAAAACCAAATTCAAGCTCCAGGTATACAAAAAAAAAAAAAAACCAAACCAAAAAAACAAAGCAAAACAAAAAAAAAAAACAACAAAACAAAAAAAAAATTCAAAAAAAAACCAAAAACAAAAACAAAAACAAAACAAAACAAACAAAAAAAAAACCACAAAAACCCAAAAAAATCCCCAAAACCCAAAAAAAACCCCAACCAAAACCAAACAAACAAAAACCAAAACAGAAGAAATAGAACAAAAACCAAAGCAGTAAGCAATCAAAGTACACTACCAGAAATTGCATAAGAATAGGAGCATTTCCAGCTGATGCTGTTCAAAATGCTAAACCCTGAGGTGCAAATTCTTCAGTGCCAAGGTGGAAACTGGAGGCTAGTGGGCAGGAGAAGGACTGGCAGAGAAGAGCTCTCAGAGGAGAGGACTTCTCTTTGCGTGGAGAGCCAAAGGGATGATGTACACTCAGGGCTGCTAGCCCCAGAGAGGGGCAGACATGTGGCAGCAAAGCAAGGCACTGACTACCTGGTGCCCCAACTCTCCCAAAGCTCTCCCTGTGTACATGAACAAAGCAGATCCAGCACTGCCAGGAGAGTTTCTGCAGAGGCACAGAGCTCTGTGCAGACCACAAACCCATCTGTGAAGCCGAGTAAATACTCAAGCACTGAATCAATGCTAAATCCTCACCTGTCACAGCTCCACTGCTTCCAGGGCCCCATCCAGACGGCTCAGAGTGAGCTGGGGATGTGAGGGAAATCATGCCATGATGGCAGTGCAAACATTCTCTTCACACAGGAGAGAAAAGATTCAACAAATGGCCATGTTTACCCACTGCTATCCCCATCTTCCAGAGAAAGCAAAAGGCTATTTCAACTGTGAAAGGAGGCCAGGAGGGGGGACAGGGGGATGAGAGCAGGAGAGAGTGGTAAGAGGCACAAGAAAAAGCCACTGAAATAAAATTCCACTGAAAGCCTGTTTAGAAAAAAACATAGAAAGATATGGAAGTACAAATGCTACCCCCTTAATTAAACTGTCTAAAGCCCAATTTTACTACTGAAAAATGGCAGCAGGGACTTGTCTCTCCAAAGCTCTAGGAACAGTGGTGCCCATCCCACATATACCCCAGGTCCCCTGCAGCAAAGTCACCCCCCAGGGGATCAAAGCACAAGATCCCCTCTCAGCTCCAAGCCACTTGATGGGACAGGACAGGCAGCCATGGCACCAACGCCAGCACAACCACTCACTGGCAAACCTGGCAGAGATGCCCAGGACCACGGGCACCACAGAGACTTGGCACCCCTCTGCCGGGTACCCATCTGCTCCCAGCAGGATCAAGGACTGGAGACGCTGCTGATGATACATGGAGGCTGCCTGTGACACAGCCCCTCAGTGGGAAGAAGGCTTTGTGCTTGAATGAGTTCCAAAGGAGGCGCTCACAAAGCACCGAAGCTTTTATCCCCCAGGCAGTGCTGCTATTGCGCTCTGCCATCCTTGGGCAGGCAGCCCAAAGCGCAGCCAGGGATCAATCCATACCTAATTCCAGTCTACAATGCAAAGGCCAAGCTCCACCCGAAAGGAAGGGAGAAAGCATCAAAAGCAAATGCCAGCAAATTGTCAACAGAACCGAGGCAACAGAGGCTGAGTGACACCCCGGGAAATCAAGCCAAGTAATGTTTTATCTTGACAGCATCTTTTACGTCCCTGTGGTGCCTTTGAGTCCTAGAGCTGAGTCCTAGAAAGTCCCTGGTACTTTCCCTCTGGAGAACCAATAATTAACAACCACAAACTGGCAGACAGGCGAGCAATTCCCTCTGCTTCCGATAAGAGGAGCTGACATCTCTCTAGCCCCAGCCACCACCATTGCTTTATTCCCTTTGTTTATTGATCCTTTTATGCACATAATGCAAATTGACATTTAATAATTCAGCCGAGTTAATGGTGCTTAAATATTAAAAGGCTTTTCTCTTTTAATTAGCTGTAACAAAATAGGCAACAAAGGAGTGCTAGATAGACACCATTTAAAATACTCTTGTCCAAGTTCCTTGGCATTTTGCTAGGGATGGAAAAGAATAGTTCAACAGAAATTTTGTACAAGTCTCCTACTCTCACCAGGAAGGTAAGTAACGCACAGAACCACTTCCAGAAGCTTTGATTCATAGAGCATATTCATCTCTGTCAACTCTTTTGTTTTCTCTGCCTTTTCCTCTTCTCCCAGTAAAGACAGAGGAGAGTGGAAGGAGGGGCATAGGGTAGAATGAAAATCCTTCCCCATAAGAAGTGCCAGAACCCAAGTAACATATTGTAGATGTGGATGCAGAAGCCTTCTGATACATCACTGCAAGACCTGCATCCAGGTGAAAACAGAGCTAAAAGGTAGCAGTGCACAAAGCTATTTGAAGACTTACAAACAGCACAGAAATCTTGCAATTATTCCCTGGGGCAAGAATAGCTTATTCAGAAAATTAATTGAATATTACACTGGTAAAAAAAAAAATCCCATATATAGCAGGGTAAGGGAGCACTCATTTCTCTTCTGCTCATTATGCCAGAGGTTCAGAATAAGAGGGAATATTCATGGTATCTTTAAACCTCAGTTCCATCTCAGCTGGAGCCGATGGCAGTAATACATCTTAGTCATAATGTTGCTGGTGTGAATCACCATAACTGAAAAGACTTGTTATTATTTGGGATGCTTTAACTGTGCATACTCCTCTCTGAATTAGTGCTCACTTGAAGTCCTCAATCGGTGTGAGTTTGGGATAATGATTTCCCACCTAACCCAGAGGAGAACCACAGTCACAATAATTAGATATAGAAACTGTTAATAACTTAGTTTAATTACAAGCTATTTTCTTCAAATTTAGCCTAGACATAAGATTTCAATGAATTCTAATTACATGCCATGTTTGAAGAGCCTGTGTTATTACATTATTAATTCCAGACAAAGAAACAGACTGACAAACACTAAATTCCTTACTGAGAATACTTTAAAAAATTAATCTTAATTCAAGTCAATTAATATATTGACTTGCAAATTCTGTGCAAATTCATTCTTTGAGTGAGGACTACGCATTGTAAATCTGTAGAGGGTAAGCTGCATTTTTCACATGTAACAAAAATATCAAATTCCCAGTTTATGTGCAAAATTGAGTTTATCCTTACCACCAGATCTGCTAGGGGAATTTCCACAAACACTGAGTCACTGCTCTGAAGCTGCCAGGCAGGACATCATGTCAAACGATGTCCTCACATGCAAGGGCACCCAAGGACTCCAGAATCATGGGAGAGGGCAGAGCACTGGCCCTCCTGTCCAGAAGTGACAGGGGTGTGCAGCACACCCAGACTTGTTCACACCCAGCATTCCCCCTGCACACAGGAGAGGGGCAGCGGTGCACATCTGAGGCTCAGCCCATTATACCATTATGAATGATTTAAGGTGGTGAAATTTGGCTGCAGGAGCTGCTACTTTATCTCTCCTTGCACACAAAATCTAGAAGAAGGTCTTTTACAGCCCCTTGGACTCTGGTTACCCCGTGCCCACAGCTCTGGCAGAACATGGGGAGCCACCCCTTGCCTCTGTAAGGCTCTGCACAGGGAGCATTTTCTGTCACTACACATCCACCACATGTAGCTCGTGCACTGAAATACTCTTGGCACTGTAGCAACAGTTTGCATTGTTTCTCTTTAATAGAATATCCATCTACTCCTCTCCAGCTGTGCAGCACATCTGGCTCACTGCCTCTCCTGGGCAGGCTCTCCTTACTCCAGTTTTCTGTTTATTGTTGCTCAGGAGGCTTAGGAGGTGATAAGGGAGCAAATGCCCAGTAGACAAGTGGCATCTCCTGGCGTTTTCAGAGGTGATAAAACTCAAGTTCATTTGCAGCCTCTTCAGTTCTGAGCTACCACTTCTGGCCCTGTGTAGTTGTCAGGACTCAGAGAAAGCAGTTAACTTGTCTCAGAGCACTGTCAAAGAAGGAAGCTTCCTTAGGATAAGCCACCACAAGTGGCTAAGATGGGAAACAGGAGGGTGTTAATTTCAGGCCTGCATGGATGTGAAAGGTTTGGAATTGGCACAATGGACAAAATTCCACCATGCATACTGGGGTGAAAGTGCAGATGTCAACAACGCAAAGATGCCAGGCCTGATAAGGTGGATCTGGGTAGCCTATCCAGACAAAACTTCCCACCATGGCAAACTGTGAGAAAAGGAAGCAGCTGCTTACAGACATGTCATCCCAAGTTGTGGCACATACACTTCTTGGATACCTGTGACCTGGACTGCACAGTAGTGGTACACCCAGAACCTGTGGAACCCACGACAGAAAAGACCAGCAAGAACCCATGTGGTGGTGACTACAATGTCTCTATCCCTAACACCCTCCCCTCCCCACGCCCCTTCCTCTCTCTCTCTACCTCACATTTACTGTTAAATAAAAGCCTTACTATTGACTTTGGCATATAGTCCCATTTGCAACTTAATCTGGGCAGAGGCATCTTTTAATAATCAGAGGCTAACATTATTTTGATGTATCCTAACATTATTTTCATGTGAAAAGTGGGATCATAACAGTGGTCTCCCTTCCACCTGCAGCTATTCCCAGTGAAATGGGGCCACACCCTAGATATACATGTGATTAATTAACTGCAACTACTGTGATTAACACACTACTGGAAGGCTCTTCCAGCAAATGGGATGAACTTTGGGTTGTTACTATAAAGAGCTCTCCTCAACCGCAAGTGCCAGATGTTGGCCTCAGGAGTATCCCCCAAAGCCTGCAAAATAAGGGTAACTCTGGCAGTGCCACATCCTGGCTATATTGATGGCATTCATTCTGATAAACAGCTGCAGCATCTCAGACAATCAGACCGGGGGAAGAAGAGGGGGAGAAAAGGGAAAACGAAAACAGACTAGGAAAGAGTTTTGCAAAAAAAAAAAAAAAATCTGATTATGGCTTAAACACAGGGAAGGAGAAGTGAGGCAGGCTGATGAAGGCTTGGCTGTTCCCCAATGAGAGACCAACAGCAATGAACTTAGGAGAAAAAGTTCCACAAAGCAAGGTTATGAATTTATTACTTTGCGTCTGTGCAGAGTCAAAAGATCATCTGAAACACCAGCGACTTGCAGAGGAAATTGGGAAAGCACTAATCCACATGGGATAGTGTTTAAAATAATTTCTCAGCTGGCTGACTGCACAGGGGGTAAGAACAGGGATTAATTCTCTTCCCAAGATCATGCATTTGTGCAAACATTGTTGAGCAGCTTGTTCAACAGGGGACTCAGGGACTAATGCAGCCGTATCAAAGCAGCCAGGGTCTGGCTGACAGCTTCGCAAAGGAAGCAAGATGATCTTTGACACGAAGGAAATAAAGCTATGAGAGACTAAAATGCTGACAGGCGCCAGCCTCAAAGCCAAAGCATCTCTGAAGAGGAAAGCTCTTTAAATACTTTTGTTCTCAAGCTCTCTTCTGCAAGGGAAAAATCTTTGGCCTACTTAGGCGAGGCCAAGGGCAGGCTAAGACCTCAGTATATCTTGAAATCACTTATGTTCAGATGTTTTCTTGATATTAGTAAGACATTTCACTTTATTTAGCACTTCTGGTCCTTCAGCTGCATGTGGACACAGAGTCATCCATCCCTTGGAGAACAAAATGGTCCCTTGGTCTCTGAAGAGGCCTGGGGAAAAGCAAACCCACACAGAGAACAAAGTCCTGCAACCAGCCTTCTTTCTTAGAAGACCTCAACCAACCCAGCCTACTACAGAACGTCCTGGGACAAATTAACATAAAACTAGGGAGTGGGCTTCCATTTAAAAGACTAAATGTCTGCAGAGGAAAGGATGCACAGCTTCTGAAAATGTGAGTTTACTGGAATTTCAATCCCCTAGGTGAGCAAATCCTTTTTTGGGTACTGCCCATGAGAAAAAGAATTGGTTTATTTTCTGAACTCTAGTTTTTCCCCCAGTATCAGTCTACTCCAATTCTGCGCTGAGGGTAAAGACTCTGGATCTGGTTATGCCCCAGAGGAGCACACCTCTCCAGCAGTCCATCAGACTGATGGCTGACAGGGACTGTGAAGCTACATCCCAGAGTTTGTCCCACAAGACATGTCACCAACCACCAAGGCACCACCAGTGGGTTTCACTGAGATGGGCAACACACCTGTCTTGGGGCATTTCAAAGCCTGATGTGATGAAAGTTTGCTTGGTATAAATTTTGGGGAAATGACCAAGAACCATTTTGAGTCTTGCAAAACACTTTTGCTAATCCTCACCTGGAGGGACAGAAGTTAGCCTGGACAAACTTAGGAAACTGACTAAGGCAGAAAAAAACAAGTCATGTCTTGCTCCTTCAGTGGGTACAACCAGGACTTCCACTCTTTCCATAGAGCAACAAGCACACACGCTGCTGAACACCCAAAAATGAGCCACTCTGTCACATCTTACCGCCATCATGCCTCCAGACTTCTCTCCCTGTTTGATCATATCCTAAAACATGTGGGGAACAGCAGGCTGTTATCAGCTGTGTGCTTTCTGTGTTGATGCCTGCCGCAGAGGAGGCAGAAAGTCATCCGAGGTAGCTGGGGAGTTGCTCAATGCACTTCAAAGGATTCCATTTGCAGCAGCAATGTTCCAAACCAGCAGTCACCATTGAGCACTGATGTGAGCTCTTCAGGACCCTATTAATCTCAAACTATCCCAACTCCATCCAGGAGACAGGGCATCCTGTATTTTTGCTCACTTCCATGGTCCTAATGGTGTTCAGATTATGGTCTTCACCCTCTATCACCCTCATACATCCCTGCTCAGCCATGACACCAAGGAAGACAGAGAGAAAGAAACCCCAAAACCAAGAATAATCTATAATGTACACTTAGTAATTGCCTTGATGTGTGACCTTGGGCAAGCAGGTTCTCCCCTTTTTGGTGCATCTTTGTCTCGCCACACATTATTTGAATAACTGCACTACCATGTCATGCAGAGTACTTTAAGGCTTAGTGTTTATACAATGTTTTGAAGATGCAAAAATCACATGAATGTTAAGTCTTACTGTGGTTATTACCTTCCTCACAGGGGGGTTATGAAGCTTTGTAATTAATGTTTGTAAAGCAAATCTCTGTTATCGGATGAAATGTAATGTGCCAGAGAAGTGTGAAGGATTAATATCCTCAGTAATCTGATGTGGGTTTTACTGTTCTGTGCAACATTTAAAAAAAATAATTAAAAACAAACCTAAGCTGATACCGATAGGCAGGATGAGGAAGCAGAGACAGATGCATGTGGGGACAGACTGCTCTCCATTAATTAAGCCCAAAATCATCTGTCTCCAAGACACTGCCAAGTATCTTCTTGTGTCTGGTGATAACCATTCAATTTAAGGCTGATTTTAGGTAACCAGAACTCTTGAGCAACCCAGAAACACTTTCAAAGAAATACCAAACACATCTAAAGCAGCACAGCTCTGACCCCACAATTTTTACACAGGAACTGGTGCCTGGGGTAGACAGCAACCAGGTGAGATATGCTCAGAGACCTAGAAAAGAGCTGAAAGAAAGATGTAAACCCACAGGGTCCCACTCCCATACACCCAAAGTTCTGGTCTCCAGTCACTAGCTTGGAGGTGTAGAGAAATTTCACTCCTGAGGCTGAGCAGGATTCAAGTCCCCTGCAGCACCAGCAGCAACCAGTCCTATGCACCAAGAGCCACCAGCTCAGTGGCTCTGCAAAAATACTCTCAAATTTCTTCAGCATGAGAGATGTGGCTGCTGAAGTCTTCTGCAGTACAGCTACTTCCAAGTGCACATAGATGGAGAAGCATTTGGAAAGTCTCTTGAAGAACAATTACCACCAGAGAAGGAAAAATTGCTGGCAATTGTTTTAACTGCTTGAGTACCAACTTTCTCCCCAGCACAGCAGATGCAGCCTGAGCACCTCCCTCCCACAAGTGTCTCCACACAAGCAAACAGCCCTCCAGGTATTTCACATGACTGAGTTCACATCACATATCCTTGTATTTGGGATGGTATAGGTACTATTAATATACTGTACATGCACTATTTATATACTCTATAAAATGATATGGGCTATCCTGCCTTTACACACACAGCTTGCAACAGTAGCTCCCTGGCAGACTCCAAAATCAACAGGATGTCTAAGCACTGCAGACTTTTTTTTGTACAACTGTTCATCAGGCTTCACTCTTATTTACTGCATTTGCCCACATGCCACAGGCTTCTGGTGCCAATTCTCTTTGGTTAATGCCAAAGGGACAAAAACAATACTGGTTTTCCCCTGAATATGTGCGTACAGATATGCCAACACTTCCCACAAGCAAATGGGCCAACAGTAAAACTCAGAGAAGCTACAGAAAGAGTTCAAGGAACCACACATGTTTCAGTACTGCCAGGTCATCTGCAAGCCTTCCCTACAGGCTGCTCCACAGTGATCAGCTTGACCAAGATTTAAAATGTCTCCAGAGAAGCATCTCCACAGCTGCTTTGACATTTGCATCAGGAACTTGTTCTGGCATTCAGCCCCAGTTGTTCCTACAGAGAGAAGATTAAGACAGGCTGGAACAACAGCACCCAAAGCACCTGTCTTATAGGAGACATGACATCTTTTCTGCTTATCACCTGAAGGCACACAGCAAGGGGATCTGAGCTCACATCAGGTATTAGAGTAATAGGTGTGATTACCAATAACCTTGGTAGTGTCTGATACACCACCACAGCAAGAAAGACACATCCTTTCTCTTTAGAGAGCATCAAGTGATGAGGGGAAGTAAGCTGCACCACAGCAAGAAAGACAACAGCCATTCAGGAGTTCATGGGATGGGGTGGGAGCGTGAGAAACTAAACAAACACCCCTCCTCACCTGTGGGACTTCACCCATTACCCACTGTTAAATCCTGAGAAGCGACTTACACTGACTCACTTGAGGCTCAAAAGTAATCCCAAACATCTGGTGGTACAGATCAGTGTAACACACCTCCTCTCCCTGCCCTGTGCAAAGGATCAAGCCAAATGTCCCTTCACCATCTTTGGTTTTGCAGGGGAGAAGTTGGAGGGGATGTGCTTCCTTGCAGGAAGCTCTCCTAATCCTTGCTATACAAGGGCAAAGGATTAGCATCACCAGCTGCTCTGCTGGAATGTGCAACCAGGAAAATTAGATGCATATATGCAGTGTGGAGCCATTAGGAAGAACTGCCTCAAGCGCCTCCGCTCCCCATATTGCAGCTCATAATTCCCCATGTCATGAGCACTGTACTCCCCTTCAGTACTGCCTTTATCTCTTGTCTCCTCTGCAGCCTGTTACCCCAAATGCCATTTCCACCCCAGAAACACAACATCCCCCAGTTTCCCATCAGCACTGCTACAGAGCCTGTTACACTGATCAAAACCATCCTGGGCAGCTGGTACACGCTGCAGGACCATGAGAGAATTCAGCACCTTCTGCAGCTCGGCCCTAGCAGTGTGGAGGTGCCTGACACCCCAGCTGTGAGAAGTGGTCACTTTGCCTCACATTTTCCTATCATTTGTCATATCAAAAATAGTTCATATGTACACAGGTTGGGGAAGAGGGGCTGCTTTCACGAGAAACAGAACACAGCTTCCTCTGAGGTAGAACGCAGCTGGTTAACAGGGCTCAGGAACATTATCTAATTGCTCAGGCTAGAAAGGGAAAAGCAATCTAAACTGATTTGAAGCTTCAGAGGGAATTAGGGAACAGAACATAATAACCTAAGTTGGAATTTGGCCATGACTCATGGGAAATAGAAAAAAAAAAAAGTGATTCTGGTCTTTCACGAACACAAACAAATTGCAACTTGGTGTTCCATTCCCTTCCAGAGTGGTGCAGGCATGCATTTGATTTTGTTCACACTAACAATGCTCTTTAAGAAGCAGCTTTGAGGTTAGGAAAAATGCACTGGCTTCATACCAATATAGCTGTTGATTACATTGTGACACTATGCTATAGAGGACACAGTGCTCCACATTGCACAGCTGACCTCAGCTTTGGGAATGGGCAGATTTTCAATCCTTGAACTTCACTGTTTTTGAAATCCTCCAGCAAATCTTCAGTAAGTCAAACACACACTAACAACCAACTGCAGCCAAATGTTTTTTAGAATATTCCATATCTGTCACCGCAACACTTTTCACAAAGCACCCATGCAAGAACAGCAGGTTTCCTGAGGCCAGGTGTCAGCTGCACAGCCCTGGGTGCATGGCACAGGACAGTGGCACTGGCCCAGGCTTGTGTCCTGGCTGAAGGTCTTGGTGGCAAAAGGCTCACTCAAACCCCAAATCCCCAAAGCAATGTTGGTACAGGTTCTAGCAGTCCTAAAGTACAGTCAGATGAGACCAGAAAAGTGTGCATTATCAAGGCAGGAAAGATTTCACTCTCATTAGCTCTGGCACATGGCTACTTTGAAGCTTCCCTGGTATTTTACAAATTGTGAGAAGGATCCAAGCCAAACCCGGTCTGTTTTAAAGAACAGACTCCCACACAGGTCTGAAACACTGCACAGCTGCCTGCAGCTTACATGAAGTCCACATATGGGACAGGTCATAGCTAAAGCATTGCTTGGAAAAAGCTGTCAGCAGTGCCAGACTGCTCCTTTTCCACCTCCAACATTACAAGTATCTGTGAACAAGTAAAGACAAGGCTGGTCCCCTTCTGCTTCAGCCTACCCAGAAATACAGCTCTGATGAAGCCTTCGCTATTCCTGTTGCAGACATGGCAGGAATAAGCTGGAGAGCACAGAAGACCCTGGAGAACAAAGCCCACTTCTCCTGTTCCCCTGAAGAGAGGGTTTTTCCCACAGCAGCCAGTGCCAGCCTAACTTTGAGAGCTTTGATAGAGATCACAAAGGGCACAGCCCTCATCATCCCTACCTGCCCTAGCCAAGTGCCTGTTTCATCCACTCCTCAATGTCAGCCTTGTCCCACTCTTACACAGCAAGGACAGAGCTAATGCTGGGCTGACTGAGCATTTAGGCTGATTGATCTGCAAAGAAATTCATGCCAAAGATTTACTACTGCAAGGTGCCCACAGCCAGATGACCCAGCACCAGGTTTAAGCCCATGGAAACAGGTGGATGCTGCAAGCTACAGCCAGTGCAAGCACCATGCCAACGTGGGCTTGAAGATTAGTCCTCTACTAAAAGGATTACAAGGGGACAGGTAGGACACCAACACCAACTCTGCTCTTCAGCAGCAGTCACAAAGCTTTGACAGCATTGCTGTTCTTTTCTGAAGTAAAAGACAGAACAGGTGGGATCTGAGCTAGTTTGGGGGGATAGGGAGGTCTGCCAGGAGGAATTTATTTCAACAATTTTAATGCTTAATATAATCCAGAAAAAATTAAAAAAAATAAAACCTCAAAGCCTTCATAGAATGGAAACTGTCAGAAACTAAAACACTTAACACTGAAAACCCATGCAGAAACAAAGGAACAAAATAAACTGGCAGTAGCCTTTGCTCTCCACCCTGTCACACTTAATGATAAAGCAGGGTGGTCCACTGTCCACTGTAGACTGAGTGAAACACTGGTGACAGACACTTAGAAAGTGCACTGACCTTGGAAAAAGGCCCAGTGGAAGCTAATGATGGGTTTTCCGTGTCAAATATGCATGGATACAATTCCATCTTCTGCTGCAAAACGATAACTTTCACTGCAGTTGATGGGAATTACACCTATTTAATAGACAGACAGATTGATTTTGTGGTCCCACGTGCCTGGACCTGCAAGATTTCCAGCCGACATAACTTCAGATAAAAATCCAGCAAACCCCAAGCTAATGAAGTTTGAGATTCCGCAAACACTGCTTCAGTGAGCCAAGCTCAGATGTGCTTGGAGCTCAATGCAATCACAAGCTTCTGCTAAATTACCTTGGGCCAGAAGCATTGCAGATCAGGATGTTTCCAGGCAGGTTAGGGACTAACGTCATGAGAATTGCCACCTAAGGGATATTTTTATCGCTACTATATTGCTCCTGGGCAAAATGCAAAAGGCATTATGTGTACACAGAGCTACAATTTCCATCTAAGAGCTGAGCCCAAGCTTCCCATCAAGCTGTTTGACTTTACACTGCAAGCTTTGCTCGCCACAGTGCAAATGCACCGGTGTGTTGAAGGAGATTCTGTTACCAGAGAGAAAGAGTGAGCCAGGCAGCAGGAGCAGCTGTCGCCTGCTGAGACACGGCTCGGCAGCTTGGTCGGTGCCACACTGAGGGCTGTGAAGTGCCTGACAGGGGCTACAAAAGGTCACAGAGATACACTTCACTGGTTGATCCTGGCACCTTGATCAAAGTACTCCTGGGAAATGGGAAGGCTCCTCAGCTTTGCTCCCCTTTGTGTTCTCTTCGCACTCCCCTTGCTGAGCTTCTGAGCACGAGTCAAAGGCAAGAGGCTGCTGCTGCTGGAGCCAGAGGGTGCCTGGCAGCTGAGGGAGTCCGATAGAGAGAGCAAAAAAAAACCTGAGGCATGAGGACAAGCGTCTACACATTTTCTCCTGAAATACTTGTTCTTTTCTCTGTGATAGAAAGATTCAACATGCTGGAAGATCATGAGGCATCCCCACAGCACCAGTGGGGAGCTGAAACTGGAACCACACTGACTAACAGCCTGGGAGCTCAGCAGGGCTCACTTAACAGCACAATCCCATGGCAATGCCTGTTCCAGACCTAAAGGCTGTCCTAAAGATGAATTAAGAGTGGTCAAGCAAGACTGTGGCTGGCAATCCCTGTTCCCTCTCAGAACACAGCCTCTGTCTCCTCCTCCCTTAGGAGCACTCAGGGAGTGTTAACTGCGTTCAGTTCAGCATCCCATGGCCATTTGCAGTAACTCCACCCCAGGGGACCCTATGGACCTTGTACAACATTGTTCCTGCTGCACAGAAATGACAGCAGCATTCTGGTCACAAACTGCGTCATTGTGCATTATTTTGTTGGCTCTTGGCCATAGTGATGGTGGCCTACTGGGACAAGAGTGGATGCAGCTTCCAGAGAGAAAACCCTGCTCCCAACCTACTGCTCCTCTCCAAAGGCAGACAGCTGAAAGAGGTACTGTGGCACCTCATGGGAGCCTGCATCACACCTGGAGAAAGGAATGTAGGATAAAAGGGAAACAGACACATCCCCTCTCCGCTCTGGTGGGCAAGTGCTTAGACTGGAGGGATTCAGATCACTGCCTTTCCTCTCAGCCTTTTACAGGCTTTGGAAAGGGACAGATGTCCCTTTCCTTTGAAAAGGGACAGATGCTCATGCCCCCCTGGCAGGCTGGTCAGCAGCTGCACAAGTAAAGGAACTGGGCACAGAGAGATTAAGGATTGTGATGAGGATATTCAGGGAGTCAGCTGTTCAGTCCAGGAGCTCATTTTATTCATTTGCTCCCATAGCTATGGCAGTTTTCAGCAACAAACAGCATGGAACAGCCACTTTGGTGCTCATCCTCGCAATTTCCAGTCCAACAGCCCAGTCACACGTTTACCAGCCTTCCACAAAGGGAATCACAGTATAGGAAACAACAGGGCCCTCAGGGTCTGTTTTCTGTTTGGTATCCAACACAGGTTAGCAAAGGCTGCCTGGTGCATTCCTATGGTAATGCTCACTGCAACAGCTCACACCCCACAACACCCCAAGGGCCTAGAAAAAGAGGTGCTACGAGATGGGGGGGCTACTCCACTCATAAGCAACCTGATTTGCTGCTGGAGAAATCCAGCCCCAGAGGAATAACACAAGGGAGAGAAGTGATGAGCAGGCAGTAGGAGACAGAGACAGAAAGCATTGGTGTTTATTAAAATAGTGTCTGCCAGTCACCTCCTCAGCAGTGGTGGCATTTAAGCAGTAAAGCACTGCCTTGAGGCAGAAACCAGCACTCTTGGTGCAAAAAACTGATTCCCGCAGGAATGCCAGGTGGGAGCCCACATGGCTGCAGGACTTTCACTTCGAAATTGCCCAAACACATGGAACCCCTCAGACTCCTTGAGCCCTGTCTCACATCCCCACAGCTCTGCCGGCCATGCTGCCTGCCAGGAAGGGCTGCACTGTCTGAAACACCCATGGGCAGGGAGGAAGGACACAAGGGGAAAGGGCAGCTGGAGATGCAGGAGCTACCTACCTACCCATGGTCAGCCCAGCCATGAGAACTTGCTGGGATTGCCATGCCCCACAGCAAACACGAGCACTGCCCTCCCAGTAACCTAATAATACTCATTACAGTAGGCTGGATCCTTCATCAGGGGAAGCACAAGGTCTCCACACAACTTCTTCAACAACAGGATTCAGGTTACAGAACATACAACCTGTGATCTTCTCCTATTCACTGCTTGAGCCAGGTTCTTCAGACTGGAGACTGATCCTTGTTTGTTCACCTTTATTGCTTCTCCCTTCCCAAGATCCCTTCTTCCTTGAACAATTAGACACTTGTAGACTGTTTCATGGTCTGTCTCACCCAAATCAGCCCACTTGCCACAGAAATGCATCCATGTGGGGGCAGAGCCCAGACACAGATTAATGATCTGCTGCAGTACCAAACACCACTTGAATAGAGCAAGAGAAGGAGGAACATTAAATATGACCTCATATAAGAAATTAAAATGCTTCTGCAGTCATAAAAAATAAAGCCTAGAACAGAACATAAACTCATTGGGGGAGTTTTGTATTTTTTTAAATCTCTCGGTAACCAGTCAAGCCAAAATGTTAGTGCAGTGCTGGACAGTCACACCAACACAGACAGCCAGACAGCATTTCACCATTCACTGCCCAGTGATGCTACCAAAGCACTGGAAGATGCTTCCATCTTCTCCCAAACCAGAGATTTTCTGCTGTATCTCGTGCTCTAACTCATACAACTGAAAAAAGAAAGGGTGACAAAACCAACCCAGCAGCTAATGGCTGAAGGCTCAGAGTGCCCTCACCTATGCACCCATGGCAGTAGTGCTGCTGGGCAGATACCATGACACCAGTTCCTTCATAAAGGACACGAGTTAGAGACCCAGGGAAGGCACATTTTCAGTAGCTTTAAGGGATGGGTGGTGTCAGGGGTTGAGGAGGGTGGGAAGCAGTGGGGAATTTTAGCCCAGACACAGCCCCATCCTAGGCTGTTAATTCTCCTGGGATGTGTGAGTGCTCTGGGAAGGACTTGCCTCAGGTCTGTAAACAGATTTCTCAGGGCACCATGACAAGTAGAACTTCCAGGTTCATCTGGCTGAAGGTATACATGCTGCTTTCCTTCCAATACCTTCCTGCCTAATGCTGCTAGCTGCCAAGCCAAATGAGGCTGGAAAATGAGTGGGTAGTTTCAGCAAAGAGAAGGGAAAGAAAAACAGAATAGCCTGCTTCAGTTGTTTGGAGAGAATTAAGGTTACTCTCAGAGAGAGAACAACAGGGAGCAGCATCAGACCTGCCTGGGGAAAAGCAAGTCTGCTCACCAGGGGGATGATATTTTGTTGAAAGACAAGAGAATAGTTAAAACTCAGTTCTGTGCTCTGTATCTAAGACAAGAATAGATGTGGTATAGAGAGCAAGTTTCATCCTGTAGCATGAGAATTGCCTTAAGTTTCTTTGGATTACATTTCTCAAATCTTTTTCTTCCCTCCATGCCCACAATCCCTTCCATAACTAAATCATGCCTCTTATGCAGATACAAAGCTGGTGAAGAAGCAGGAAGCATCCAAGCTGGGAGCCAAAAGCTCTGGTGGGGATTGCAATGGAAATACAATGGGTTACAATGATTTAAAGGTAACATGATTCTAGCTGCATGTTAGAGGAATTACTACAGCAAGAACCACCTGAACCAATGGAAGACAAGCTTTTCAAGGAGCAGGGCAAATGAAGAAGTGCCATGACCTGAGCTGGCTTTGGTGCCCACTAAGTCCATGCAACACAGCACATCTCCTGTCCCAAGTGACCACTGTAACAGATGGAGCCAGAAGTCATGGACTGAATGAACTCAATGGATATTTTGTAGACATTTATGGACATTTTGCAGACCTTTCACGGAACTGGTCCATCACTATGGGAATGGTAAATGTGAAATATACCAAAGGGCAGGAAGGGGGTGCATTGGATGGTATGGGACCTGAGCACAACAAACAGTACCTTTAAGGGATGAAGAATGTTCTGGGTTTGGCTGGGATAGAGTTAATTGTCTTCATAATAGCTAGTATGACCTGTTTTGGGTTTGTGCTGGAAACAGTGTTGATAACACAGGGATGTTTTCTTCACTGCTTATCAGTGCACAACATCAAGGTCCTTCCTGCTCATCACCAGCAATGGGGCTAGGGGTGTATACAAAGTTGGATGGGGACACAGCCAGGACAGCTGGCCCCAACTGACCAAAGGGACATTCCCCACCATACAGCATCGTGCTCAGTATATAAAGCTGGGGGAAGAAGGAGGAAGTGCAGACATTTTGAGTTGCTGTGTTTCACCTTCCCAAGGCACCATTGTGCACGATGGAGCCCTGCTTTCCTGGGGATGGCTGAGCACCTGCCTGCCCATGGGAAACAGTGAATGAATTCCTTGTTTTGCTTTGCTTGCATGCACAGTTTTTAATGTCCCTGTTAAACTGCCTTTAACTCAATACATGAGTTTCCTCCCCTTTGTTCTTCCAGCTCTCTCCACCTCCCTACACAGAGGGAGTGAGTGAGTGGCTTTATGGTGCTTAGTTGTAGGCTGGGATTAAACCATGGCACAGGGTCAGGAGCAAGGGCCACTGAAGGGAGTTGATCACTCTGGTGCCATGGCATCAGACCCAGGCAGGGAGGAGATGCAGCCCCACATGTGCATACACACGTTGTGCAGCATGAGACTCAGAACTGGAAGAGACTTTGAGTCACGCAGTGCCCTACCCCTGAGTCACACCAAACCCCCAGCAATGTGGGCAGGCAAGTACATAAGTAGGCAGATGTGAGTGGAGCCTGTAAGGAAGACTTCCTCTCCTATTCCTAGGGAAATAACCCTGCCAGTGGTGTCACCTCGTAAAAAAGAAATACACCATACAAGACATTAAAAGGAACACATGAATAGACATTTGCAGCGGTGGTGGAGGAAGCAGGTGCTGTTTGCTGTAGTCCTGAACCAGACAGAGCCTGATGCCCTTTCTGGGAGAAATACGATGAATCTGTCTTGCACAACAGCAGGAACACCAAGAAGGTGTCATTTTGGGGACCTGTCACAAACTGTGCTATGCCTTCCAGGGACACACTTGGCTTCTATACACACCCCGTATTACTTTCCCAGTAGTCATTTCCAAGCCATGCACCACAATATATGCTACAAAACTTTACCTGTTAATTGGAGAAAACAGTTTCCCTAAGTCCTTATGATAGCTTGTGAGCACTATCCCTCCCTAGTCCCCTTCCTTCAGCAAGGTTCACTCCCAACATTTTCTCCCTACAACCAAGGCAAGGCAGTGCCCAAGCGCCTTCCTGCCGGGTGCTGTCCCAGCAGTCCTCTCCTGTCAGGCTGCTGCTTGGTGCTGTGTGCCACATCCGCCATGGGAGCAAGCAGACAACCTGATACCACCTGAATTCATCTCCTCAGCACCCAACCAAAGCACAGCTTGCTTGCTTTGCCACAGGAACAAAAACTGTAAAATTAACAGTTAACAGAGACAGTTCAGTTCCTTCCTACAGCCTGTGCCACAGCCCAGGAGTAAGGAGACAGTGGAATGAAAGGGCAACACATTCAAAGCAAGGCCAAGGACCTGTAGTTTGACAGCTCTGTTTCATGAGTCATTCCCCTTTCTGCTGAAGCCCGGGGCACTGGTCATGCTTAGGGCAGGCATTGGACCAATTAGCTGGCATGAAAGGCATAAAATCCAGCACCTAATGGGAGCCAATCACTGGTGCATGTCAAGCAAGTGGTACCTTGGATTTTAATTGTCTTCCTGTAGCCTGCTCAAAAAGCCTGGCACAGCAGTTGCTTTGCCTGTTGTCCAGAAAGCCGCGATACAAGCTGGAGGAACAGGGCTCTCCTTCCCTTGGGAATGTGACTGGAAGCCCTTCTGCAGCAGCCAGCACCCTTGCCAGCTGGGCAGAGGAGCCTGTTCCCTGCCAACCCTCCCATCCAGCATTGTAACAAGCCTTCTGCTAAGCAGCATCAGCTCATTCCACAGCCCAAATACTGTTAAATACTCTCCTAAATATTACAAAATGCTGTTGTCATTGTCCCCATGCACGTTCCCCTCACGGCATCAACTGCAGGAATCTCTTCCTGACTGCTTTAAAATCTCATAAACTTTCCCATTCTTTCTCAAAGCTGGAGTTACTGCTCTCTCTGGTACTCAGGCTGGTTCCCTGAAAGTTATGGCCAAGTCAAAAATAAATTTGTGGTTTAAAATTTGCACAGATCTAAGATTTAAAGTCATTATTTATTTCTGCCTTCCTGTCTTCTTCCTCCCTCTAAGTGTTTCTGTGACCAGCACTAAATTAAAGCAAGTATAAACAAGGCTGAGGAGAATTCCAGCTAATTTTGAAAGCTAAAAGCAACATCTCTCCCACCCCGTTACTCCCTCCTACTCTTATCCTTATATTTTATACAAAGAATGGTTTCCCTCTCTTCCCACCTTTACTAAACAGATTTTCCAACTCATGCTCCCACATTTGGGCAATTAATGGAAAACAGGGAGCGTGGTGTCACACATTAATGTGGAAGCCCAATACAGACTTAAGGACCATGAGCTTGGTCATAGAGCTAAGTTTAGAAGTGAAAAACACTTCTTACATATTTAAAGACATAACCCGATGCTTCTGGCCTTCTCAGAGGCAGAGTGGATGATTGTATGCACATAAAAGGTCTTTCCAAAACATTTGCACATCCCTCCAACCACAACTCTATAACTGCCTCGATGCCACAACACGCTAAACCAAGCCTGGAGATATCCAAGCTGGCATGGGGCTGGCAGGAAACAGCTGGCATCAGGCCTGCTGCAGACCCAAAAGGCACTGGAAGCCATGAGTCTTCCTAACCGCATCAGCTTTTTCACCACTGAGATTTCTGGAAGCTCTTGAGAGCTGCAGCATCTGGATTCAGGGGAACTGAGACTGTGTTTCCTTGTCTGGCTTACTTCTAAAGCAATCATGGAACAAGCAGACAACAGGGAGGAGTCAGAAGGGGAGCTCCACAACTCTATGGCACCTTCAGCACAGCTTTGGGTGAAAGCTGCGACCTCAAGCTTCTTGTTATCAGGCAGCTTCTGTCAGACTCCAAGAAAGCACTGGGATCCAGCAACCCTTGTAGCAGGCTCTTAACCTGAGAAGCACCACCCACACTGGCCTTCTCCAGGAGGAGAAAAATGGGGTCAAACCAGTTACAGAACACAGCTGAACCAGGCTGAAACCCAGCTGTGGAGAGAGCCATCCAGCCACCCTCACAGGAAACCTACTCCTGGCCACACAAGGAGGGAAGGATGGGCATGAGGCAGAAACCACTTTTTCCCTCTCTCCCCATCTAAAAGGCTACATCCCCATTTAAAAGGCTACATCCCCATTTAAAAGGCTACAGGAAGAGCAGCCTTCTCCTTTCCAGGGCAGCTTTGATGTGCCAGGCCTGTGTGCCCCATGCTGAAAGGATGCAGCAAGGTGTCCCACTGCCCTCTCAGGCAAGCCTGCTGCAGCACCCAGACAGCCCAGGGAGATACCCAGCTCAGAGTTTATCCAGGCTTTTTTCCCAGCCAGTTACCTGGCTCAAGCTTGATTCCCACTTGAGAAACACCACCCTGCAAACCCCCACGATGGGGCCCCCCTCTGTAGGCTGTGCAAATTGGAATACAAATCAGAGGAAAAAGCTTTCCTCTGTTTGAACAAATTGCTATAGATTCACCCCCGTCTCAGGTCAGAGCCCCTGATGGGAAATATTTTCACTGGCTGACTGCTAATAGACTCTGGAGCAGCCACTGGATCAATACGTGAATAAGAAAATTAGCCAGAGCACACAATCTGATTTTACCTTGTTTTGAATTACAGCAGGTTTGTGTTTATTTCACTCCCTCTTCCCTCCTTCCCTCTCTAGCATGCTTCCCCCATCCTTGCTCCCTGGTTACCTATCTATCAAATCTAGTCAGATTTGTGGGAATATAATAAAGTACGTGCAGGAAGATGTAATGCCTTTTGAAGAATGTTTACATGCATTAATATTTTCTAGTGACACTGCAGCACTACCACTCCCTCAGAGGAGAATAGTTCAGGAGCAACAGCAAGATTTTTATACATCCCTCTCAAAAAAGCCATATGCAAACAATTTAAAAAAAAAATCTTCAAAGTAGGATGGAGACTCAGCTGCACACTCCCTCTCAGAAAACCCACGAGGAGGTCAGTAGCAGGGTTTCAGTGCCAGAAATTTAACATAATAATAGCAACAACAACAACAACAACATTAACAACAGCTCAGTCCTTTTATTTGGTGTTGGTGGCAACGGGGATGTGTAACCACACCTGGGCTATATTTCAGAGGCAGAGAGAGCTACACAGACACTAGAAATCATCCTGTTCTTTGAAAGACTTCACCAGCAAAGGGACAAGCAAAATGCTGCCTTTCACAGAGATTCAGTGCCGTGTTTCTGACAACTGAATACATGAACCATTCCAACTTCCTAATCCTTTCTTGCCGGTTTAGAGCCTATTTCATTTTAATCTGGGAATGGCCCTACAAGAAGGGGAGAGACAGAGAAATAGATCACAGATACTAAGCACATTAAAGAAAAAAAGCTGCCAAACCAACTGTTCAGATAGGGCATGTTGCCCAGATAAAATTCAGTGGGAGTAAAATAATTCCTTCTACTTCCTACCCCAGCATCCCACTCTTAGTGCCACCTACAACTGTGTCAAATGAAGAGAGAAAGCACGACTCAATTTTCAGCTTCCTGCTCCTGCACATCATGCTGTGAAGCAAAGCCACCAGCCGGGCACCCATGGAGAACTCCAAGTGCAGAGAAACCCCAGAGCATTCAACGTGAGAGGAGGTCCCCCACTTACATTAACACACCACAAGCGGCTTCGAACTAAACAGTGTGAGCAGAACCTCACACCATCCTCTTTATAAAGCTTCCCTGAGAAACTGCATGTCTGTCTTCCTACCCAGACACTGCTACACGCTGGGAGCAGGACCCTCTCCTTTTGACTTGGCACAGAGTGCAGGGCATCTGCTGGACATTCCCTGCTTTCTGTTCAATTAAACACACCGGGTATCCCAAGGGCAACCTTGCATAATCCCTTGTGTGTCCAATAAGTAAAAAATAAATAAAATATATATATATTATATATATATATACATGCAAATACACATGCAAGTACATATATAAATACACACATAGCTATTTTACTCCCTGTGATATGTGGTCAAGGGGTTTAATACCCCTCCCCACTGTCTCTAACCCCATATTTGTTTAAACTTTATGTTACACTCATGGAAGACTACTAAGTAAACTGTCACCATGCATTATGCTGCTCATAATGGAATATGTACAAATGTCTACCAGCACATCTTCAGTTTCCCTCTTTGTCTGTGGCAGACTACAGCAGGAGTTTGCTAATTACAGCATGCTAATCAAGGAACTCTGAAGAGGAGGATAGGCCATAAATACCAAGTGAGCAAAGACAACCTCAACGAAAGAAAACAGAAAAGACATTTTTTTCAGAAAGCAGCACTTACAGCATGTGATAGTGGATCAAGTCCAGTGAAGGACCACCAAAATGGCCAGGCAGGTGGAGCATATAGTATACGAAGAAAAGCTGAGAAAATTGTGGGTGTGTTTCTTTGGTTGGCTGGTTTGTTTTTTTTTGTTTTTTTTTTCCCTAAGTCTTAAAAAAAGACAGTTAAGCAATACCAGTCAGCAGAACTTATTGGTATTGCTTAACTGGGGAGGGTTGGATGGAGGGAAGATGGACACAGAGTCAGACTCTCCTCAGTGGTTCATGGTAAAATAAGGGCAAAACCCACCAGACACAACACAGGAAATTTGCATTTCTAAAGACAGACACTATTTCACCATACAGTTGGTCAAACACCACAAGGGGGGCCCAAAAACCTGTGGACCCTCCCTCCTCAGGGAAGATCAAGTTCATCTGGATGAGGTATTTAACATCCTGCCTTAACTTCTAACACTAAAATAGCTCAGCTTTGAGCAGAGGGCTGGACCAGGTGACATTCAGAGGTCCCTGCCAACCTCACTCATTCCATGAAGTAACCACATACAAAACAGGTGTAAACTTGGTGATGTATCAAAAAAGGTAAACACCAAAACCACAAAGCAGGACTATCAGGACATCAGACTTGTTTAGCATACATCTTTTTTCTGACTCACTTGGTTTGGTTTGGTTGATTTTTAAGATTTGTTCCAATATTCCAGATGCTATCAGAAATTAACAAGGGCTTTTATGGTTTAGGGTCTCTAAACCAGGCTGCAATCCAGGCAGCAGGAATTTTTGTCAGTCCTTTCACTGAGATTCAGACTGAGGCCTCAATTACCATTACTTTGGCGGAGATTTAAATCTCTGGAGATTTAAATCTCTGGACCTTGCTATCTCCCAGAAAAACTGAAGAGGAATGGAAAATTGCCATTAACTAGATGCAAGCTCAGTCCCAATGAAACAGAACTTTTTTTCCTTTAAAAACAAACATATATTTCCCTCTCTGCTCTGTTTACAGTGTTGATTTCCCCCAGTAGGAAGTTACTCTACCATATCCCTCCTTGAGGACCATAAAACCCAGAAAGAGCTTCTGGGAAGGTGGCCACAGAGCTCCCAACACAACACAAAATGTCACAGCTTTCCCCAGGCAGGGATTCTAGAGAAATCTAGCAGATTATCAGAGACAAAAGCAGTTATTCCCAAATGGATGAGTGATGCCTTTGCCGCAGTGCCTACAACTGCACTGCTCATCCAAGGCACCCGGCCGCTGCCATCCATGGGGCTGCACGTTCCCGGGGGAGAGCGTCCAAATACTGGGGAGGAAGAACAGACCAGCTATGAAAAGGGAAAAGTAATGTTCCTGAGACTCCAGAAAGACAAAAAATGAAGGTCATTCTATGATTTAAGTAGGTGAGAGCCTCATGCAATTCTTTTCCTCAGAGAAAAGGACTGCACTTATCGCTCCTCAGCCCAACCATCCCCGGATGCTGCAGAAGAACTGCAGATCTGGATGTACTGCTCACTGCTTACCCAAGAAACAACAATACACTGATCCAGCCATCACGAACATTAAGAGCACAAAAGCATCTTCAGGAGACAGCTTCTTTCTCTGCCTAGGGAAGTATAGTGTCTGGAGGTTATTCTGTCCTGGAACACGTGGAAGTTGAGTTTTGGCTTTGTTCGAGCATCAGCTGGAACTGGGCTGAGAGGTAACCTGGCCCAGCTGAGCCCCACCAGGCAGGCCAGTGCTACGGGAGACACACCAGCTCCAGAAGCACTCACAGACCTAGAGTCCACACTTCTTCTTGGAGGGTGATGAGATGATGGACAAGTGATCTGGGAATGTATCTGCTCAAGAAAGAGGCAATAAAAACATTTTAAAAACAAAATAAAGGCAACAGCAGCAGCAGCAGCAATAATGCCTGTGTTAGGAATATCGTGACCTGAATTTGTGCACATAAATCAACACATTTAGTTGGACAAGGAAGAAGGTGAAGCTGGAAAGGTCTCTAGGAAGGAAGGCAGAATAAGGGAGCACTGGGAATCTGAAAAGCTATTTGACAGAAAACAAAACCCAACCCAAAGCAGCTGACAGTAAGTTTGCTCTCTCACTCTTGCTCTAAAATGGAAGCAGTGATGAAAGCTCACACCAGCTAACACTACTGCTGGGGCTACGAAAGCAGCCCTGGAAGACTCCAGCCCTGCCTCAGATCACATCTGATCTCACACACAGTCCCCAGGAGACCCAGGAGCCCTTAAGCCCAGACCTCCAGCTCCCTCACGACCAGCAGGCCAGGTTCTCACCCCAGTGAGATGAGACATTTAATGTCAAAAGTGTACAAATAAATACAAAAACATTAACAGAAAGGAAAGGAGAGACATGGACACAGTGGAGAAGTCCATCCACTCTGGTCAGCAGGGCAATCTAAACATATTATACCTAGGTCTTTCTCAGCTGTTTCTCTGCTGTGCTGAGCTTTCCAGTCACCATTCCTTTAGCAGGTGCTGAAGACACTCTGTGCTTCTCCACACATGTTCAAAAGCTTTGTGGAAGAGGGTCAGGAAAATACCCCTCATGAGCACCATGCCTGCTATTTAATCTTATTCATACAAAAAGATCAAACCAAGCTTCCAGCTGCTGTTTGCCTTCAGTGTTGCAACTCAGCAAAAGGCATCACTTAGGTTTTCTTTGCTGCTGCTTCAGCTGTAGGAATTTCCATTGTATCTGGAATTAGCATGCAGGAAGCAGGGGAAAAGGGTTTTCTTCAGTTGCAGACCTCTTACAGGATTTTGTTGACATACTCGCTTTATGTGCAAAAGCATACCGTCCCTTACTTTGCAAACCCCTCTCTCACAAAGCCAATATGTGTATTTAAAATAATGTACCCCTTTGATACAGTTTTTATTGTTCAAACAAGTATTATTTTAAGCACAGTGAATTCAGGAAGAATTCCAAAGGTGAAGCAACAGGAACTGAGGAAAGAGAGAAGGCAGATGGGAAGACAACAGTGACAATGGGACAAAGATTCCCCCCCCACAGCAGGCCCTTATCTCCGAAACAAAGTGAGATCCTGAACACTGGCTCTATTTATGTCCCTTCCTTCTACCTGCATTTTTTAAGGACACCAGAAAAGTTAGGGAACAAACTTAGGTGACAAAGGCAAGCAGAAAAAACTTCAGCAACTGTAGTGCAATTAAGCAACAGAAAGGAAAATTTCCTCTTATTCTGGCATAACAATTCTGTGGGAAAGCAAAGGATGGAGAAAATAAAAAAGAAATCCAAATAACTCTTGCCAACTACTTCCAATTCACTTCAAAGCACCCAGGAGAGACAGGCTTGCAGTCACTAGAAAAGGATATTTGAGTGGCATCACATACCAGATAAAAGAGCCAAAATACTCTTGGGGTAGGAAAGACTGCTTTTCCTATTATTCCAGACTGGCCATTGGCAGTGGGGGCATGATTTGCAGAGAGTTAAGCTCTGTAGATCAAGTATAAGGATTATCCTGTTCTGGAATAATCACAAGAACAATCCAAGTCCTCCAGAGTAGTGGTGTTTTAAATCCAAGTGCCCAGACACTTTTCAAGCCAAGAGAAACAAGAAATCTCCCTGCAGAAATGAGCATCTCAGAAAGCAAATCCAAAAACCATTGACTACAGCACTTGGCCTCTCTGGCAGCACGTTACCTGGCAAGCTAAGTCTCGAGGCACTGCACCCTGGTTAGACAAAGCCAGCACACTTTCTGAAGGGAGATCACACTCCAGGATGCTCTGAGCTCTGATGACAGATCTGTGGTCAGGTTCTCTAGCAGCAGCTCACCAAAGCAACTCAGGGAGTGACTGAGTGACAGCAAAGCAGTGACCACAGCAACCAGGCAGTGATGAAAAGATGCTCACCAATGCAGCCAAGTGGAAACTAAACTGAAGTTTAAAACTAAAAATGTCTTGAGTGAAAATTTAATGGTGATGGGGTAGGGGGGAAAAAAAATCAGATGTCCATGAAAACTGTAAACTACTAAGACAGTACACCACACAAAAACTGTGGTTGCCTGTCTATGCCCCCTCCCTTCACATCCTGATGAAATCACCTCACTGAAATCACCAACTTCATCTCCAAAACCTCTGTCTGAGGCAGACAAGTGGCACACCACCTTCCATTCACACAAGCAGAAGGGCAGAAGAAACAACAGATTTTAACTTTTTGTTGTGATTTAAAGTGAGTTTATTTGTTGCCAGTTGTTATGTTTTGAGATTTTCTTCTACTTGGCTTACACTGAAGTCTTTAAAATAAAAACGTCATAAAGAAAGACTGACAGTAACAGGATCCAAGTCATTATGTGCAGCGTTTTAGGCCAGCATTTTTAGGAGAGGAACAGCACAGTTGGATTTAACTCCCTTGTCTTAGAATTAAAATGCTATCTACAGGAGTAGCACAGCAGAGCCAAAAATTGTATCCAGGAAAGTGAATCCTCTAAGATTTCCTCGACCCTGCTTCTAACTTCTTCTTTTCCTGAGGATCTGAGGAAACTCAAGCATTTCTCCTGGTCAGGCAGTAGCAGAGGCTTGAGTCAGAGTTTGGCCAGCAGCTTTTGCTGACAGATCACAGGCACAAGGGCTGCCTGCTCACAGCCCCGCAGCAGCTTCACTTCTGGGCTAACAAATAAAAAGCCATCCGTGTCATCAAGGTGAGCAGGTGTGACAAAGCACAAATGAGAGCTAAGATATCAACAAAAATCCAATCAGCCAAACATGCCTCAAAAACTAACCACAATGACTCACTGGATCAGACAAAGAGGGAGAAAAACATTGCAGGAAAAATCAGTTAGTTCAGCAACTGATCCCCTTAATTACAAATTATCACCCATTTGACACCACCCTGGGATTTGGGCTCCAGCCTTGCTGTCACCCACTTGTGTTTATCCACAGACAATAGCAATGATCACAGAGCATGTGGGACCCTAAAAAAAAAAGTGTTTAGAAGTACATACACAAATGCTACATTTATTCCCCTTTTTCTTGCAATGGAGGTGCTAAGATAATACCCCTTTTACATGACCCTGAACTTAGAGCTATTGCTTTCTGGCAGATGTGCAATCCTGTTTAGGGAAGGCTTCTGCCTGATGGGGGTAGCAGTTCTCACTTGCTCTTCCAATCCTTCATTTTCAACAGCAACAATATCATGGGTATTATCATGAGATCAATGAAAGAAAGAAACATTCACATTCCTCAAACTTACACAGCATCAGCAGCATCCATTTCTTTCTTCTCTTTTCTTTTTCTTCTCTTTTTTTTTACATCCAACAATAGCTAGAAACAATTCCTTCTCATTTCCCTTTATTTCCCTTTCCACCTCACCAAGCACATCACAGATCCTACTACTTTTGTGCTTTTTGGCATTTTCCCATTTCCTCCTTCTGCAAAGTTTTGATTTAGGCTAGCAAGCAAAAAGCTCATAAGCATGGTTTCCTTCCCCCAGCATCCTCACTTTCTGCTTCCTCTAGACTTGCTTTGAGACAATCAAATGTAATTCTTAAATTAACCTCTGTCTGTGAAGTATCAGTTCTGCTGGAGCTTTACAGCACACTGTTCTATGCAAGGAAACAAAATTTGCGATGCTGTGGCGTGGGGCTGGTCCTCATCTTTCTCTGCTGCCCTTTTAAGTGTCTGTACAAAATGCCCTGCTGACCCAACCGAAACTGAGTGATAAGCAGCTGATCTACTGTCTTTTACCCAAAGTCTCCTATCTAAAACCATCTCCTTAAGCAAGCCATATGCTGCAAACACACTTTGAAATGTCTCCATCATAATCCAAGAAGCAGAACTGTTTGTCAAGTAGCATACACACTACTGCTGGCCACTTGGAATAACCATCAGCCACAAGTAGGTACATATGCTCATTGTGATCTGCAAAAATCAGCATGGCATCTTTGCCAAGGCTTAGCAAATGCCAGAGTGGTTTCTGGTTTCAGTAACTAACATTCACTTTGGCTAATTTCTTCTTCTACATGGAGTTCCAAGCCTGATTACCAACCGCACATACATAACAAATTGCTTCTTTCAATTTGTTGTGGTGATATTCATGCCTCTCACCCAACATTCCAACATGAAAGATTTATGGTATTAATCATGCACATCATAGTAAACAGTCATTCTCTACTGTCAATTGCATTTTTCTGCTGAAATAAGGATGAAAGTGCTGAGCTGTTTATCATTTGACCAGCCAGAACACAAACTATTATTGTGCTATTTTAACCAAAGCTGGGGCTTAGTTTCTATGGGTAACATCTTCAGATGCAGCGACACGGTACAGGAGCTTGACTATCCTATTTTAAAGAAACAATTTAGAAACTAAATCACAGCTCAATGCAGGGCTTGTCTGTGCATGGAGTTATTCAGAAATAGCTTTTCAAAATTAAAGATTAATTCCAGACCTGCTGTTCAGAGGTTCTCTTTCACCATTTAATGCAGCAAACTGCATTAAGCCAATTTACACTCCTGCATCTATGCTTGCTTGAAAGACACCACAAATCAAGAAGAACACTGGCATTTGTCTTGCTGGAGCTTGCAGCTGTGGGATTGCAGCAGCTAAGCTGCTGCAGCCGTCAAACTTCCAAGTGCACCCCACAATAAGCCAGCCAGTTGGATTTACAGGATTCTCATGCAGTGGCACAAGCAGGAGTTGAGTCAACTCTACGTGTTTGCACTGCAATCCAAAAGGAAGCACAGACCTGGTGCAGGTGCCCCAGAGTTTATTTATAGGGGGGTCAAGTGCAGTATGTCGCTGCCGGGTGAGCCCAGGCACGGGGGCTCAGCACACGCCGCGGGATCACTCACGAGTGGCTGGAGCACAGGCCAGGCTGAGCTCCATGCTGTTACTGCTGCACTGCCATCAGTAACCAAAACTGTGAATTTAAAGCTAGCTCAAGAGTGCACCCACAAATCACAGTCCTACTGCTCTGTAGGCGTTAGTGTTTGTGCACTGTAAGTCAAATTGTCAAACAAATACCACTGACACCAAGTCCTTTTGGTCTTCATTAGCATTTGGGAAACAAACACTAGAAATTTCTCTCTGTCTTTATACTTGTAAGAAAGCTAAGAATACAGTTTAGCACATACCTAAAATGACAAAATGTGTTGGAATATTCACATATCCCTTTTGCTTCTTCAAAAGCTGTGCTCTGCTCTGGCACCCAGCCATATTTTAGAGTCATAGCACTTGATATCACAGCTTCTCCTTTGTCCTAGGCACTGTCCCTAATCATGTACCTGCTTTTCTTCCCATCCTAAAACTTTGCTCCTTTGTTGCAAACAAGCCTTTCTGTCTTTCTACTAGGTGCCATCAATAGTCATTTAACCTCCTCCATTCATGACAGAAGTTTTCCATAGCAAGAAATACTGCTTCTTTGATCAAGTGCAAAATAATTTAAATTGTTGCAGTGAGTCAACAGTTTCCAAAACTGATCCTTCTGCAGATCCAAGCGCAGCAAAGCCATGTGTGTACCCACAACTGAAACATTTCTGTCTCTCTGGTGCTTAACTTCTAGAAGAGCTCCAAAGGGTGTCCTAAAATAAATTCGAACCCATGCCAAAGATGAGCTAAATTAGTAGTGAACGACAAAACATGGTTTTGATTTCTTACTAAAAAATCCTGATTCGGTGATAACTGGATCAGAGCCTATTTTCAATGGCTTATGCCTTCTTTTTTAGGATGTATTTACCTTGGATCTATCAGCCACAGGGATTGCACTTAATACCAACTGCATTTTACCAGAGAGAAAAGGATGGTTAAAACTTTGCTGATGTTCGATTCTCCATTCTGCCATCGGCAAATCACTTTATCTCCATCTCATTTCCCCACAAGCAGAGTGGAATAACCAGGCAACAGAAGCATTGTAAAGGTGGAAGCTCATAGATATTAAAGGGATGGGAGACACATAAGCCCACAAGAAGTCCTGCATGTACACTGTGAGAGGGATTTTCAAGGTCTATCAACTGCAGATGCCCCTACCATTTAAATATTCTGAACACCCCAGTTGGATTTACATGACTGGCAGGGGAATTCAGTCTCCCATCACCAGCTGGCTCTTGCTGCTCAGGTTACTTTAACAAGCCTCAAGTTCTCACTGTTCTGCTATTTTG
This sequence comes from Onychostruthus taczanowskii, assembly GCF_017590055.1. Lineage (NCBI taxonomy): Eukaryota > Metazoa > Chordata > Aves > Passeriformes > Passeridae > Onychostruthus > Onychostruthus taczanowskii. Next base: position 11,797,279 of record NW_024499351.1, read on the forward strand.
AGGAATGCGCCAAGTTAGATTAATCCATTTATTAAACTCAGGAAAAGACACTCATTCTTCACTCTAAATCTACAAATGCCTTTTTTCTGCTATGCAAGGCGTGCAACAAGCACCAGAAGGTGAAACAGTATTTGTAAGCAAAACCCATTTTGACACTTTTTCAAACATCTGTCTGAATCACATCTTTGTTTTTCCTTTTTATTTCATCACAAAGGCACACAAGAGATGCAAAAGATTCTTATCCACATTTATTTTAAAACAATTTACGCTAATTAGTGAAGGACCATTTCCTTCTGAAACAGGAGCAGCAATAGCAAGCAGTTACTCTTGTATTAAATGTCCACCTGCAGACATCCTAAAGCTTTTCTCACAGCTTGACTTCAGCTTTCAATGTTTTGTCAGTTCTTCTCTAGGCAACATTTGCTTATTTGTCTTCAGAAGCTGCCGTTCTTTGTCAATTGCTATCCTCACCCTGCCATTTCCATTTAAAGGAACCCAGCAAAAGTATCTGAATGCCATTTGTCCTATGCTACAGCTCACAGTGGAGAGAAACCACCAGCCAGCAGATCACAGCCAGGAGGATTTTCAGTTACAATGGCAGTGTCTCCCTTATGCAAGCTAAAGCAAAGGGTAACAGCCATGAGTGATTTGCAGCAGGAGTGAAAAAGGAGCCACAAGAAAGCAGGAGGATGGCTAGAGCAATAAAAGCTGCTTGAGGTCCTTGCTTGCTGCCTCGATGCACCCTGTCCCTGGAGCTCTGCAGCCCGGCACAGGGCCGTGACCTGCTCACAGAGCAGCGCTGGTGACTTCACATCACCAGGGCACTCCAGCACAACGGCTGTCCCCAGTGGGCTGTCCTGCTCTATTCACAACCACTGAAATACATAACCATGTCTACACAGCTGTTCCTTGCTAGCACAGTACTGAGAACACTGAGTGCTTTCCAGAAGGAGCATCCTTCTCAGAGGAGTTCAAGCATTACCAGAACCATAAAGCTCTCTCTTCACTTTGGGAATACAGTCACAAGCACACACTGGAGTAACCACATTGCCTAGTCTAGAAGAACAAATGGAAAATTTAAAGAACTAATTATTTCTATTCAGCTGCCTCTCTACTTCCCTGGTTAACTGTGGGTGTCTCCTTTTGCCAGCCATGGGCCACTGTATTGGGCATTAAAACAAAAGCTTTAGTAGTCAGAAGATGACCTTGGAAACAGCATGGCAAATACAGTGGTGCAAAGAACTCCCTGCAGGTAGTCACAATGCTCAGAAGACAATGTTGCCCTAGGCTAAGGTCCCTATAAGCCATGTTTTCCAGGGGCCAAAGAACCAGCATCCATCCTATACCTCTGCTGTGGGCCACTCAGGCTCTGCTGCATCACAGAACCAAGGCTATAGAAATATCACAGCACTAAAGACCTCAACTGAGAATTTTAAAGCCCGATAGTCAGATGTCACCTTGCTGTCTTTTCTTCCTCTCCCAGAGCAAGGCCATGCATGAGTATCCCTCTTCCCTCATATCCATTCAGATTTCTTTAATCCTACCTTTTTGAGAACCAAAACCAACGAAACAGAAGCCTAAACAAACAAAACAAAAGTCCCCAACCACAACTACACAGATGTATTAAGGGAAAAAAAAATAAAAGATAAGAAAAAAATGAGGGAAAACCTAATGAAGGATTTAAGTGGCCTGCACTCTCTTTTTTGAAAATTATTTGTTTGGAAATGGACAAGAAGGAGTGGAAGAATAGCACATTCATAATCCAGGAGAGAGTGGAAAACAAATAGAACTCAGGAAATTATTAAAAAAAAAAAAACAAAAAAACAAAAAAAAAAAAAAAAAAAAAAAAAGAAAAAAAAAAAAAAAAAAAACCCCAAAAAAAAAAAAAAAAAAAAAAACCCAAAAAAACCAAAACCAAACACAGGGAGGAGGTGAGGTGCTAATGTAGTGCTTGGGTACAGTTTGACAGAGCTTCAGATCCTAAAACAAGCCCGGGACAGATGCAAAGCCACACGCAGGCAGCTAGAGCCAAAACCTGGACGCGGCAGCTCCATCCCGGGCGCTCGTTCCCACACAGCCTCCCGGAAGACGCGGGAATGACAGCAGGGTCCCGCCCGAAGTCGCCGAGGCGGCCACGGGAAGAACTGCGCTGCGCCCGGCCGCGCCCAGCCCGTCCCACGCGTGTCCGGCCGGGAGGCGGCTGCGGGCGCCGCGGGAGCGTGTCCCGAGGAAATCCCGGCCGCTCTCTCCCGGGAAAGGGGCGCTGGCCGGGCACCCCCGCGGGGCCGCGCAACGCCTCCCTCTGCCGGGCAGCGGCGGAGGCGCGGCCCCGCCGCCCAGATGTGCTCCGCAGCCACAGCTGGAGAGCAGCCGCCGGCGGGACGGGGAAGGACGGGCAGCCTCTTCCTCGGGTGGGAGGGGAAGCGGGAACCGCCTGCGGCGGCGCTTTCTGCGTGGGCAGAAGTCACAGAAAATAAGCGGGAGCCTAAACCTTGTTCCGAGAAACACCTGACACTGGGCACAAAGGCTCTCGGCCTCCCAGCATGTGCTGTCCCAGCTGCCCTGGTGCTAACAGCCATTCTCCCGCTTGAATTTCGTTGAGACCAGATCAGCTGTAGCCCAGGATCTCCTTCTCCTCCTCCACTTCTCCAGCTCTTTCCTAGCTCTTTAATGCAGCACTTTTGAGTCTCAGCTCCATGGGTGTTCACACATTTAATTTCTTCTTTTAAACAGCAGGCAAGTGCTTAGCTGTAAGAAACAAACTTTTGTCGCTTCTTCAATCAACTTCCCCAAATGAGGGGCAGATAAGAGCCCTTTTTCTTTTCAGATCCAAGTAGTTTGGATCCTACAAAAGATCTCACCATGGGCACAGAGACATAAAATACACAAATTCTCCTTTTCCACTTCTCAACACATCACTCTCTCTGGTGGATCCTGAAGGCCTTTCCAGATCAGCATTCTTCTGTGTGCTGTCAATGCCATAGCTCTCCCCTTTCCTCCACAAGCTCGGGGCACACTGGCACATTTTACCCTTTTGAATTTAAACCTGTACCACACCAGAGGATGATGATCAGCAGAAAGAGACTGGGACACAGGCACGTAGTGTGTTCACCTTGACTGCTTGAGAGCAGAAATGGTCTCAAAGTTTTCTTAACAGTTTCAGCATACCTAAGATCTGGGCTACCAGGTATGGCCTGAAGAAACACATCTTGTATCACCAGATGTGGGCACCCACTGCCTTTCCAAGAACAAACCAACGTTATCCACTGTCTCTTGTCTAGAGGGCTCATCTTCCCCACAGCAAAGCACAGCCTTCTGACAACACAACACAGCAACCCCTCTGCACAAGAAGTCCCTACATCTCACCTGATGAGAACTTCACCAATGAACTGTCTCCCCAGAGGTACACACGCAAACCAGTCGCCTGTGGACTTACCTTATGCCACCCAAAGAAGCCTTTTGCAGGCAGGGTTCGGGACATTTCTATTAATGGAGTAAGAAATATCTCCCACCCCAAGCTGCCTTTCACTAGCAGAAATGCACCTCTCTCTACTGCTTTTACCAGCACACTGGCACTGGGCAGAAGGCAATTTTCCCCCATCCCCCCACCTCTGCCCTCCTGATAACAAGCCATAGCCATGCAGGCATGGTTCTTAGCTTAATGCTAATAGACTATGCTTAATGAACCAAGAGAGCACAGTGTATATGGAGGGAGGGACTGGAAGCCTGAAACCACACTATTCAAGCAAGCAGAATAGCAGTAACTCATCAAAACACAGGCAAAACTGTAGGGCTTCTGGTTGATGGGAAGTGTCACAAGATTACTGAGTTACCAGCATGGAAATCATTTTTATCTTTACTTCAAAATAAGAACAGCAGCCTCAGCAGCACAGCACCCCTCACTGCCACTACTGAATTACTGTCTTGAACCTCCAGGGCCATCTTCTGCTGCATCTTCCACTTACTGGGAGTCACTTACTACACCCACCTCTCCCCCTCTTTCAAACTCATCTGAAATCATATATATACATATATATATTTCAGAAACTCCAGTGTGAACCTGACATGGTGATAATTTTAAAAGCTGTGCTGCTCATGTCAAATTATTCAACATCTGTCTTCATGTTCCCACAAAAATTAGCATAGGATGGTGGTTTCTGATGACACCTATAGTGAAATATTTTGACTTCACCCAGCAAGTTGCAAACAACCTGTCAAGAGGATAATGTCAGTTTTCTAGTACTGCATATTAAAGTGAATTGAGGGCTTATCTGGTGTGTGAAGCTACTGACCTGACCTAAAACCAGAGGCTCTAGTGTCACAGAAGAGGGAATCTGACACATTACAACTGAAGAACAGCAAGGTATTCTGAAGCTGGACAGATTTAATGCCTTGACCTATAAGAGCCGATCAAGAACTATGCAAATCTTGGACCAACCCAGTCCATTGGTGAAACTAGTCCTATGGCACTCCAGTTAGAAGACTCATTCCTCAAAAGACTATACAGCCTAGGCCAACACAGATTTAAGAGCTGGACAGCAAAGAGAAATGACTGAGCACAAAGGATGTGTGTACATCCATGTATATATGCGTACACACACACACACACACACACACACACACACACACACACACACATTTAGTTTGGAGGGCCACTGTGCTCAAGCACTGCCAAGAAGTGGCTCACAGGAGCCAGCTCCATCATTCCTTTAGCTAGCAATCTCTTCAGCCATTTCTGAAAACATGGGGTACACTGAGATGACAGCAAGGTACTTGAAGAGCTCCATGTCTTGGCTCCCTGATACTGCTGGCAAAATAGTTCTAGGCATAGGCACGTGAAGGGGAGGGATTCAGATCAGCAGGCTCCACGTGACATTAGAGTGCCTATGCCCCTGTCAGCAGAAGATATGGATGCATATTGGTTGCAAGAGGGTATGAGGCAGTCTACATGAAAAAAACTCTACAAAAAGTGTTTGTACTTAAAAAACCAAATGAACCCAACAAAAACAAACAAAAAAACCAAAACAAAAAACAAAAAAAACTAGGCAAAAGGAGCAGGAAACAAATCATGTCATGTGCACATGAAATGAAAAAGTGTGGATGTTTATAGCCTAAACAGCAGATATGTTTTACTATGACACTCCTCCATCACAGACCCAAGAAAACAGCCTTCCACTAGTTTGGGGTGGGGTTTTTTTGCTGTCTGTAGTGGCATCTCGGGGATGATTCAATGTGATGGTGTCTCTTAAAACAAAGAGCCTTAACAGGTCATTTATTCCCCACCTCCAAGGCCCAGACAGGACCACCCGATGCTCCAAGTGCTTCATCCCGCCAGTTTCAAGTGCAGCCCATCCAGTCCCTCTGATCATGGTGCCAGGCAGCTTTCCTTGCTGCCCAGCCTAAACATTTCCATCATCTTGCTGTATGTAGCCCCTCACCGCACACAGTGATGCCCATTCCTGCAATGTCTTTTCAGCAGTTGAATCAGGAGAGGCAGGGGACAAAACATCTCCGTTTCTTATTCTGCCCAAAAGGCTGCTGCTGATCAGTGGGACTGTGCTAATTGCAAGACAACCCAGAAATGTTAATTATACACTGCACATGGAGCGAGCACAGCAGCAGCACTGTGCGCACCAAACCAGAGCTACCCAAGTCCTGGAATCTAGAAAGCAGAGTGGGAGGCAAGAGGCATGCTTTTCCCTTTGAATGCCACCACCACGCCCCAATCCTTTCCTCTCAGTCTAACTTACAGTCTTTAAGTGCTGATAACTACAAGCCTTGAAGGGCAAGTCCCCTGTCTCCTTACCTCTTCCTTCCTCCTCCTCAATTCTGACATTTTCCAGAGATCTATTATAGTTGGCTTCTCATCTTGACCAGCAGCATTAATGCACCAGGACTGAAAAGCACATGCAGTCTGGGAAATAGGCTACCACAAAAGGCTGATAAAAGTTGCCTCTTGGCAGCCTGCTGAATTGCCTTCCCCATCAGGCCGGCCTTGTCTCACTGCAACAAACAAGGCTGAAAGAATGGGATCAGCTAATGAGAAGAGGGTTTCAGACACACTTCAGTCATTACAACAAATGCCAATTTATATAACAAGCCTCTTCAGGTAGTAGGCAAAAAGCACCTTGACTCCTAATTAAATTGCACCTCAATTGCAAATGCTTCTTTCCCAGAACCCCCCTTATCCACATTTTATTTATACCATTCATCTCAATAAACCTCTCCAACGACTCTGCTCTCCCAGACAGAGGTCTTTTGTACACAACCATGTGGGTGTATTATTTAAAGGGTACATCACATGGATACTTTATCTTGTTTAATCTGATTTAATCTCAGGAGATTTGCTAAAGTAAAATATATTTATAGAGCCATACAGATGCCTCCCCCAGTCTCCACTGCCAATATGCAAAGGCAGGAAAAGAGATCTGAACCATGACACATGAGTTCCCATAATTTTTACATTAGGTGCCATATGAGATTGACATTCACAACACAGAATGCTGAAGTACAGCTTAAAGCTATGGCAAGAGACCAATATAGAGGAAAAACCCAAGTGGAGGGGGGGCAGTGGGACTAATTTCTAATCCTGCTTTTTATTTATTCTTGCACATATAACAATATTAATCCAGCTCTGCTTGAGCCATCAGTAACAGCAACTTCACATCCAAAGAAACAGTGCTGGCTGCAGAAGGCATGAAATCAGCCCAGGGTAGTGGACTGAAGGCAGAATTGGTAAGGACAATATGAAAACTATTAGTCACCGTCCAAGTTTGCAGCGTGCTGATTCCACGAGACACTGCTCTGGGCTGCACTCAGTGACAACTGCGTATTAAGGCTCCTGTTGTTCGCCAGTTTGAAGAGGTAGGGGTGGAAAGAGGAAGGAAGACCCTAGATTTCCCCTTTGTGTAGTTAAGTAAGAGAACAGATAGAAGTAGTGGACCATTTTGGCTTAAAAGGATGCCTTCATCTTAGTGTATGTGTGCATCTGTGCTTTCTTTGTACACAGCTTCTGCAATCTCTCTCTGAGAGAAAAAGATAAAAACATCGGTAAGTTATTCTGAAGATCTAATAGCAGCAGCTCTGTCAAATGCAAGTTCACTGAAGTGTATGAAAAAATACAACAGGCTACCCTCTAAAGCACATTCAAGCAAACCTGGTTTTAAGCTCTGTCCCTCTTGCTACAATTCTAAGCAGTTAGTCCATTCTACAGCAATTGACAGCTAGCTATTCAGCAGCAAAAACACTGAAGTGAAATAATAAAAGTTCAGCTAGAAGCAGATCACCTGTTTTAAAAGATTAAATTATATGCCCTGACCAGGTTTCTGTACAAACTCATTCTACTCCTCATCCTTCCAGCCTTTCAAGGGTCATACAATTTTCATCTGGATATGCAGACTGGGAGAAAACACATAGACTGAGAAGAAGAAAGAAAAAAATAAAGGAAGCTAAACACCCTCTATTTAAAATGGTTATTTTACAGAACAGACCCAAACTCAAATTAACATCCCAGTCCTCAAGGAGAAAGGAGGAATTGTTTCCATTAAAGAAATACATCATTAAAAAGTGACCTACAAAGACTTACCCATAGTCAGTGAGACTGAACTGATCTTTGCCAGAGCTCACACAAGAGACTGGCTTCGTGCTGTTGAAAAAGAGGGAGAGGGGGGGCTGGACTCCCTCACTGGGGTCTCTCTTCAGAGCTCAGAGAGCTTGGCTTGTTAGAGGCAGTGGCATGCCTTCCAGAAGGACTTAACAGCAACGCACAACTGAGTTGTAAGCCAAGATAAAGCCGGCTTGTTATGAGAGACAAGTCTTGTGGGCTGCTTTTATTTATTTTTTCCCAGTGTATTGGAGATGCAGATCTTGTAAAGCAAGAATTCAGAGGGGGCTGGGAGAGGGAAAGGGGGGCTGCACGTCTGGCTAAAGTAAACCCCGGGTGTTCTCTCAGCCCGGGGCTTGTGCTCGGCAGCACGGGGTGTCATCCCCCGCCTCTGCCCTCGCACTGAGGGGCTGCGGAAGGCAGACCTCTCATGAAGAGACCACCCGAGCTCGCCATTTGCCACCCTGCCTGCAAACAAGCAGAGGAAGTAAGCTCCGTAAATGCAAAAATAATAATATTTAAAAAGGGGGGAAAAAAAATCAAGCAGCTCGGCATCATCTCTGCCACAGACCACCACCCACCCATCTCCATCACCTTAAGAAGAAAATCAGCCGCGAAGTTCCACAGGGCAAAACCAGCCTCTCCCCCTGGGGCAACCCGGCGGGGCTGGCCGCGGGGAGCCGAGCCGGGCGGAGCCGTGCCGGGTGGAGCCGTGCCGGTGGCGGGAGCGGGCAGCCCCCGGCACGCAGGGAGCCAGACCGGGCAGCCCGCACGCCCTTCTCCCTGCTTCCCCGTGCCGGTGGTCCTGAGAGCAAGGAAACCCGCAAGCGCATCGCCGAGAAAGGATCCTCCGTCCTCCCCCTGCCCCAAAGAAAATGCAACTCGGAGGTGCTCCCAGAGCCGCCCCCGCCGACATCAGCGTGGCGTCCCCACGCGAGGCGGGTGGGAAGAGGAGAGGCAGGGCCGGGGCTCCAGTCGCTCCCCCGGCGGCAGTCCCGCCGGCGGTCCCTCCGTGCCATCTCGGCGGACTCGTACATGGGAGGCGGCCAGAGGTTACGGCGAGAAATTATGAAGTAGCTACAGGCGCTGGAAGCCCTATTGCTGCGTCAGTCTCTCCGCTCAGGCTGAGACGAGCTTCGGCGGCATCATTTACTTTCTCCTGCAGGTGCTTTTTAACTTTGATCCCACCGCCGCCGCCTGCGCCCTCGCCCCCCACCCCTCCTTGGCAAACAGCGAGAACGTCTCTTACCGTACACCCCTTGTCCCCTGCTGTACACCGGCACCAGAGATAGGAATAAAAAACAGATCATGTCCATCTTCAAGGCAGAGCCTTCATCGCCGGCGAAGAAAAACAGCCAAAACAGCTCAGGCAGCATCCGGCGGGGGAGCAAGGAGCAGCCGAAAGCCTCCCGAAACGCCGCCCCATGCGCCCCGCTCCGCGCCGGGCACCGGCGCCCCTCGGGCGGAGAAAGGCACCCCCCACACAGGGGCCACCTGGGGGTAAAATTTAAAATTTAGGGAAAAAAAATAAAAGAAAGAAAGAAAAAAAGAGAGAAAGGAGGGAGAGAGCGAGAGAAGAAGGCAGGGAGGGCAGAAACGCGGAGTACCGCTTCCCCCTTCCCCTCTCCAGGTTGCTCGAGGATCTCCCAGGCTCACAGGCAGCCGCACCCGCGCTCGGGGTACGGGGAAAGGCCAGCCCGGGGGCACCGGGCCGGCACCGGGTAGGGCAGGAGCAGGACCCGGGCCAGCCCGGGCTCCTTTGTTCCGCGGGAGCTGCCGAGCGCTGCCCCAAGTCCCGCGCTGCCCGAAGTGCTGCCAACTGGGGCCAACTTGAGTGAGTCCTCACCCTCCCTCCTCCTGACGAGGCTCTGGCCGCAGCCCCTGGAGCGGACGGGGAGAAGGAGAAGGAGGTGGAGAAAAAGGGGGGAAGCGAGGGTGGGGGGTAGGAGCCAGCTGCTGAAAAGCGGAGGAAGGGATAGGTGATTCTCGCTCCTCTTTTCCAGATCTTCTGAGGAGGGGATTGTTGTAATTAATCAAATCCAGGAAGGATTTTTTTTTTTTTAAGCGGCTCCCAAGAGCTCCCCCAGCTGCACTGCACCGCCCCAACCAGCCTGAAGGGAGAAGCAACCGAGGAGCAGACAGACCACGCACCCTCGCAGCGCCTGCAGCTCAGCCCGGCTCTCCTCGCCTCCTCCCCAGCCTGCCAGGTCCTTCGCTCTTCAAAACTTTCCCTGATGTTGTGTGCCAGCCTCGTGTGGGTGCGTCGCCTCCGTGCTTGCCTGCTCCGCCCGCCTCGCAGAGGATTTGCAGCTGTACAGGAGCCCGTGTCTCTCTCCCTCGACGGCTGCCGGAGCTCCTAGTGGGAACTAACGGGCTGCAACTGCAAGGTAGCCGGCAATGAGGGACAAGAAGACGGACAAAGTTGAGCTACTTCTGCCAGACGCCAGCTGGAAACCGCTTGGGAGGTCTCTACCCGACCGCTGTTTCCTGGAGCGCCACAATCTCCTGCAGAAATTCCCGGGAACGCCACCGCTGCCCAGGCGGCCCCGGGGCTCCCCGCTCACCGCCCCCCGACGGGGCGTCCGCGCCTTCCCGCGCCCGCCGGCGGGGCTGGCCCGGCGGCGCCTCGCTCCTGCCTGCCTGCCGCCTCTGCCAGCCGCGCCTGATTTTCTACTCTCTTGGCTTTCCAGGTTTTCTCCCTACCCTCTTTACCATTTCATTACCCTTCGCTAAAAAAAAAAAAAAAAAAAAAAAAAAAAAAAAAAAAAGAGCCAATTAAAGCGGGCGTGCCGGGGAGAGCCCTGCCTCCTGCCCAATTCTGCGAGCTTCCCCGGCCCAATTATGGACAAGACCGCAGGGATGGGAGAAAGAGGGACTTGCTTCGGGCGGGAGACCGGTTGTCAGTCCGGGGTACTCTCATCCTCAGGACCCTCGCAGCAAGGTCGGCTTCTCCCGGCTGGGACATGAGATGCCAAGGCATGGGGGACAGCGCAGGTTTCCGGGGTGTCTCCCGTGCTGGTGCTCGCAGGTGCCAGCAAAGTTTTTGGGGGCCCCCAGGTAGGTTGCAGGCTGGCGGGGCTGCCTTGTGCATGCTGCTGGGGAGCGGCGGGGCGGGGGTGCTGTGCGGGGCCCCGGCCCGGTGCGGGGCCGCGGTACTCGCCGGACAGCCGGCCCGGGCAGTGGCGATGCTCCCACATGAAACCCGGAGCGGGGAAGCTGTGCATGCCCCGCTCCCCGTGCCTCCGCGTAGGACCCGGGCGAGAGGCCGGGAGGAGGAAGAGGATGCTGAGCGAGCCCCGAGCATCACCACGGCAGCACGGGCCACTGCTTCACCATCCCTGTCTCCGTCTGCTTTGCTAGGGAGATAAAACACTGCTTCTGGGAAGCCTAGACCTGCTCGCCCCCGAGCTGGCGAGCCCACCCGTGCATGTCCCTGGTCCATAGCAATGAGCCAGACCGTAAAGCGGAGCCAGCGCCGTGGAAACCCTCTTAGCGGCGCGTTCTGCTCCCGGCTCGCCCCTAACCCAGCGCTGGCTTAGCTGGGGCTCCCGGGCACGGGCTGGTGCGGGTGTCCCTTAGCGACAGCGAGTCCTCTCCGGCTTTTCCTCGGGGCTAGCCCCTGCGCCCCCCGCCTCGGCCACGCGTGGGCTTGGCGCGCTGCCCCCGGGGGCTCCCGGCCCTGCATCCCCGCCCGCTCCCCGCCGCAGCTGGCCAGGGGTGCGGGACCCGGCAGGCACTGAGTTGTCATGTGAACAGGTAATAATAAAAATGTAATTTAAAAAAAAAAAAAAACCTAATCAAAAGATACGGCCCAAAGAGCGGCTGGCTGCTCAGTCATGCTCTATAACAAACAAGCAATTAATAGATATAGCCCCTAATTAGCAAGTAGTTATTCCTATTGTAAACGGTGCTCAGTCAGAAAGAGAAAAGCGGAAGCATGCCCCAGGAAGAGAGCAGCGATACAGACAGGACAGCATCGCCCCAGAGCCCAGCGTCCCCCCAGTGCCCAGCATCCATGCACGTGGGAGGCATGGCAGGCAATTTCTCACTGGACTCTATTCTATCACTTATCAGGATACCACCAGTATAAAACTGCCTTGTTTGTTTTTGTGGTGGTTTAGGATTTTTTTTCCCTTTGTATTTCTTTTTGCTACAACTAAGAGAAAATTCACCAAGAAACTGTTATTTTCACACTCTTAAGATGCCTTTTCCATAGCTGATGGCATAGAGCAGGGCACCTGTGAAAGCGCCTGATGTGAGCAAATTTATTCTTTAATACAATAAGCCCTTATCTGAGGATTTAATCCTTCCTGCAGTGGGTGGTTGCAACGTTAGTAAAGGGTGCATAGGTAGAAGGAGGCAGCAGCACCAGAAGGACAGGTGAATCAACTCCTGTGCCATGGCATGAGGAGAAGCAGGAGCTGATGATAATGAGACAAAATAAAATTGTCTACAAAGCAGGCTGAAGGCAACCCAAGGAAAACGAGATGAAGAGACGTTTGCAGATCCAGAAAGCTTCGTGGTGATAAAATAAAACTGTGGAGACATGAGTCTTGTTCTTTCTATGCATAATTTTGAAATAAGGATATTTATGTGGCATTTTGTAGCCCTTCCATTATTTTTTTCAGGGATTCTCATTAAATTATGGAATAGTTCTCGGTGTTTGAATGAGTATGAATTACATATTTGGCTAATGAGTCAAAAAATCTAAAAAAATGTATGCTTCACACCCCTTTTTTGTGTTAGTATTCAATGCACATGCTCATGTTTCACTGGCACAAATGTTTATGAAAGATGAATTTCAAAGTAAACTGCCAAAGTACATTCTGAGTAAGAAAAAATACTGCCAAAACCCAAGAACATAACTGCATTTGCTAAATAAGGTAATTAATAATTATTGCTTGAGGCCTAATAAATCATAGCATTCATAATTATGGAGTTTCCAATGGGTGACAGCAAGGCAGCACTCCCATGCACACTTGCTAAGCAAGCTACTTGTTATTGGGAAACCATACCCTGTAGTGATTCTACTTGTCAGAAAGCAAAGATGAAAGATGCCTTTCCTCCCCCCTGACTGTTTCCATAGAACAAATTTGTCCCATCTTTCCATCTGGGAGTCAGTGTCTCTGGTCACTTCTCAAGACCCCACTTGTCAAATGAGTCCTGTCTCTGAAATATTTATGCACACTCCATCACCTATATTTCACAGCTCTGTTAAGAGGTAGACAGTCTCTGGGACAGCTGCTGTGTTCAAAGAGAGCAAATCATATAAAGCACGACACCAGGCAGGAAGCAATTGAAGAACCATGTGAGGCCAAGGTCCAGTTGCACGAACATTAATTATCTCTGTGTCAATGTTTTCATGCTGTACTCTGGTACAGTCTGTCATTTCATTCTTTCCCGGGATGATGCAACTGTCTCTGGGCCCCGGTGATCTCTTCAGCTTGTGGCCTGACATTTCTATCACCTCTTTCCTGTTCATTTTCTTCCCAGCAGCCCATCCAAGAATGTCTCCAGGATCTATGAAGTTTGATCTCTTCCTCCCCTCCCTCCTTCCACACGTATATGGAAGGTTTACTGCAACATTTCCCTCAGTATGCCTGCTGAAAGGGAGTAGAAATAAAAAGTAGAAATAGAAAAGGAACATAATGGAGCAACTTAGAGGCAATGGGTAAAGCCAGGGTGATTCCAAATGCTGCAGGAGAGATGGGAGTTAGGAAGGGGAAAGCTGGAGGACTCTGTAACACTGCAGCAGAGATGTTAGCAGGGAGATGGGAAAACAAGGGAATTCTAACTGCATCATAGGTCTGCATCAAGGAGCTGAGCATACAGAGTTGTTCCTGTGCTGCTTCTGAGCTGGAGCAGGTTCTGCAGCAGTGTGGAACAGGGCAACTATCTGACCTGAGGCAGCGAAATCAGGCAGCAAAGGAGCCAAAGAGGGGGAACTGGGAAAGGCAAGGGAAAGCCAGTGTGTGTGAGGAAGGGGAGCCCCTCAAACTGGTGCAAACAAACTAGACACAGCAGCACCAACTACTCTGCAACACACAAACTCCTGGAAGATGAGAAGCTGGGCAAAGCTACAATGACAGGATGCAGCTGAAGTGCCTGCTGTCCGTTTTCTTTCTGTTTAATTCTTCCCAAGAAAACTGTAAAAAAGATACATTAAAAATCCTAGTGTGCCATTCTGAAGTGCTGGAACCAGAATCTCTGTGCAAAAAAATTCCCCTGGCCTAGAGCAGTGTTTCCCATTATTCATAACACCAAGCTGGTGCTGCTGCAGTCCTAGATTCTCCTGGGTATCTCCTGCTTTCAGTATGAAGCATGCCAAGATAGGGCTATAAATCCCAAGGGTTCTGCTTTGCTGTCCTCTGTTCTCCTCATCTCCACTCCAGGGAATAGACCTATGCTGTGCTCACTTTCTTCCCAGATGCATTTTACACCACTAGTGGTACCTCTGAGCCTCTTGTGTATTCTCTGCATTTTTGATTATCTCTTCTTGTCACAGATAGTGTTTGGTACTGAAAGGAGTGATGGAGAGGGAGTCCATCTCTATTCTTCACCCAAGGTGTTCATCCTGCCTGAGTTTCACGGCCCTTCCTCCCTGCACTTCCCCGATGCTGTTAGTCATGGGGCTGTGCCGGGATTTCTGGCAGCTTGTTGTTATTGTATCGGATTCTGCTATTCCTGCCTCCTGCCTTTACCCAGCTATACTTTGACACACTTCTGTTTCCTGGTTAAAGCTTATTTGAAATCCATTGCAATTCCTTGCCCCTGTGATCTCAATGTGTGGCCACTCTTCTTTCCCCAGCTCAAGTGCTCACCCCATGCCCTCCCCGCTTCCCCCCTCCCTGCTTGTGCACTAAACCCAGAGGCTTTTAACACAATATTTTCTACCAATCTCTATGCTTCTTAGCCTATATATCTAGTCTGACAGAGATCCTGCTGGGTTGGGGTTTTTTCCTCTTATGCTTTAGGACAGATTTGGCTGGTATAGGGGTGCAGACAAGTGTCTCAGCATCACTGGGAACATCTTTTCTTGTTTCACCTTTTCTTTGATCTTTTTTCTCTTCTGCCTGCTTCTCCTTCTACATTCATGCTTTCTTCTTCTTTCCCACCCTCCCTTTCATGTGTAAAAAGCGAGTTGAGAAAATGTCAAGCTGGTGCTGGTCAAAGGAACCTGTTCTTCCTTTCTTCCACTTCCTTTTATTGCCTCGGTGCCCTCTCCTAGTCCACATCTCCCAGACTGCGCTGGAGAGGGATAGTTTTTCACAAAGAGCAAAGGGTTCAAGCATGATTCTCCCCTGTTTGTGCCCTCTGCCACTACAAGCAAAAGGTGCATCGATTGCAGCTTTTGTCAGTGCCAGGCAGCTGATCCAAAACATGTGATCCCTGCCCTGAGGTGGAGGTGGTGGTAGAGGTGACAGTAAAGGAGCTACTCCTGAAATAGATGTCTCCATGCAGAGGGCTGTGTTTGAACCAGTTGTCACCACTCCCAGGACAATGTGCTACTTGAATTTCCCTTGAGGGGTCTTAAAAACCACTCACAGCGTGGGGATGGTTATTGGCTCATGCAGCTCTTAGGTGGGACCTTCCTGTTTAGGCCTTGGTGGAGGCAGCCTTTGGCCACAGACAGCACATCATGTCTCCCTGATGAGAGGAGGAAGCCATCCTGGAGAGTCATTTATGTGGAAGTACTCAGGTGAGGCTGTGGCTTGCATGTCCTGACACCTCTAGTTGATGAGAAAACACTCCAGCTGGTGTTCTCACATCAGTTGCTCAGTGGCCACACACATTTTTGGGAAGCTGATCCTATCACCAGAGAGAGACTTAAAATAACACACAAGAAGTTCCTCAGTCCCTTTTTGTCGTTAGAGAGAGCCACCCTCACTTCAAGAACTGAGCATTTGTGTTTTGGATATTAAAAGATAGCTGTGGAGTAAACTAATTTTCTGCCAGAATGCCTCTTCACTGTCCATCCCAGACCACAAGAGCTGGCAGAGCTGGTTGCAGAAAGATCCAACAGTGTGCCAGGCAGGCTGCAGAGAAGAACATCCCATTCAATCCCTGAAGGAGCCCCACTGCTTCCTGGGGAGCCATACCCTGCTGTTCAGAGGTACAGCTCTCCATCAGCCTCTCACTGCAACACAACAATGAAAAAATAATTGAAATCTGTAGCTGTCAAAGCCACAGTCTGAACAGCTTGGGCAGTCAGACCTCTGCTGGGATGGGCTTTATTGCACCCAGGAGAATGGGTGTGCAGTCCCCAGCGCACATGGCCATCACTGGCTGTTTTGACAGGAGATACCTGAGTCAGCCCAGTGCCTGGTGGAGGCTGCCTCCTACTCTTTTTTTGGCAGCAATCCAGCCAATTGCTATTTTTCTTCACTACCACAAATCCACTCTCCAAGCCTGACCCATCTTCCCTCTGCCCAAACTCCTTCCAGGAGTGTTATAAATAAACACGGCTTTGACCTGAGTTTTGGAAATCCTGAGGCCAGAGTTCTTGTTGGAAATATAGTGATCCCTCTGTGCTTATCTCTTCCAGAGGCACTCAAAGATGGATGTGGACACTTGTGTTTTAATTCAAAATGACTTATATGGCCTGTTTCACTGTCATTCCTTGCTCGGCTCGTACCTATAGCTCAGGGTGGCAGGTGAATACATCAGAGGGTTTCCAGGCTTAAGGAGAGAATGCAAAGAGCTGCCTTACTGGGCAATGCATGTCTCAGTGCCACTGAACTTCCTTGCTTTGGCTCTGTAAGCTGATGAGGTCTGGAGGGACAGAGGGCTGCAAATCTTACTTCCATGAGGGAGGATACTCTGAGCTCATCTGCGAGGACAGGGTCTCTCAGCTCTCATTTGTGCTCTTCAGCAGTCTCTGCACATATACCACTTGTATAAAAACATTATTTAATCTCAAGGTTTTGATCCTATATTACATTAGGAAAACTTGGATGCCTGAAGTCTAAGTGCTTTGAGAAATGTAGAACACAAAGAAAGTCATGGGTAGTTGGCCCCTCTGACTTAATCTAAAAGCCACTCCCTTCTCATGACCCAAATCTAGCCCATGGTGTAAAAACAGCACACAAGGCTCAGCTGCTTTAAGTGAGTTTGAGAATAAAGCCCCTACAGTTAACTTGTGCAGAAGTAGTTTCCTTGTTGGATATTACATTTAGTCTATGAGCTACCCTTAAATGTATTTGCCTCTTGTAAATGCTATTGCCTCTTCATTTTCAGCATTTCACTGCTGCAGTACTTGACTCAAGGATCCAGTGATTTTTTTAGTTTTGTTTTTTTTTTTGTGTTAGCTGCTATGTACACACACACACACACACACACACACACACACACACACACATCCTTTTCTCTTCTATCCAGTGATACACTGCAGCTACATTTTTAACAAACTGCCTGTTGAAGTGAAAATGTCTTTAAAATTCACTGCACAAATCCAAAAGTTGCAAAAGAAATGTTGAAAGAAGAGAAAATGTTCAGAAAGGACGTAAAACTGCTGAAAGGATGTAAAACACCACGCACACACATATGCACCAAGGACTACTGCTCCCTCTTTACCTTCAGGGTGAGTCTGAAACACAATTCCATGTTGCTTCTATGCTTAAATATTCTCACATCCTTAAGGCACAGCAGCTTCCTTGTTTTCCCCCTGTAAATGGATTTTAGTAAAGGTGAAATACCCTGTTTAAACTTCACATGTTTGTAATACAATTGTACAGCAATTCAGAGTTGGAAGAACCATTACTGTAAAATTAAGTAACACTAGATGCTACATGCAAGGAATTAACAGAAAAACCCTACTGAGAGGAAATTATAGAAAAACCAACCCCATTTACCAACATATTTTTCATTGGAGTTGCTCTGATCATTTTAGAGAAGCTGGGGCTGGGGCTGGAGCTGCGTGGGGACACAAGACAGGTGTGTGAGTTCTGTGTAGCATTGAAACACTGCTCCTGGGGAGGCAGCTTAGCAGCAGAGCTGCTCTTGCCAGGATCACCCACCTCCTCACTGCTTCCAATCAACACAACAAGGGAACTTGCACTCACACAGAGGGCTTCTGCTCCATGGCTGTCTCAGCCAGGAGTTGCAACTCTGATCAAAAGCGAGCACAAAGGAGCACTCCCCTGTGTGAGGAGGGGCTGAAACACAGAGCCAAGGTGTGACTCACCCAAACTCAGACAGCGAGGCAGAGAGATGAGCAGAGCTGGAACAGAGTACTTTCTTGCCTCATTTCTCAGCATGGCTGCAGACAGACAGCATTGCCACTGAACTGTGTATTCCAATGTATAATTACTTGCTTATTAGCTGGCTAGCTCATTATGCCAAGAAAGTTATCGGGAATGTGGAACATTTCTCCTCTTCCTGCCTTTCAGACCAGAGAAATGCCAGATCATACAACCTGCTAGGAACCTCCACCTTCTCCACCCTTCATAGGCTGTCAGAGGTTGAAGTTTAATTGATTTCTCAGTTACCTCTAGTCAGAAGAAGAAAGAGAAAAAGAGCTAATCATGCTAGCCTGATACTAAAGTCAGGGACTTTTATGGCTGTTGCTATTGCTGCTTCCCGAGTGAAGTGCTGGGCACATGGGTGATCTCGTACTGAACCTTGAAGGTGCTGGGGGCAACCAGCCTTACCACACTCCACTGCTTGGTACCTCACAGAGGGGGAGGACTATGATATGGAGTGCCAGCCTGAGGTAAAGCCAAATACAGGGCTACTGGAGCCAAGACAGGGCTTGACTTACCTATTATTTAGGTGACCCTTTTCTAAAGCTTAAAAACATAATCCCTCTGTTGTAACCTCCCTCTAGGGGCTCACCAGTCACTGCAGTGTTTTAAGGCATACCAATTCATGTCTGAAGTGTTGCACACTCACCCTGTGGGTTTCCAAAGAAGTCTGTCCATGCAGCTCCCCAGGTGGCTGTCCTCTGCTGAAGGGTGAGTTGCTCCTCCCTGCTGAACCAACCCCTGCATCCCAACTTCCCCAGGCAGATCAGTCGAGGGATTTGAGAAGCAGCAACAGACTTCCCTATTAGCTATGTCAATCAGTAAAATTAGTGGGAAATTGCATAATTTTCAGATGGACCAAATAATTTAGATTACAGAGACAGAAGGAAACACTGCTGATCTCCTGTTCTAATCAAAGTGTATTGTAAGGAACAACCTCCAGTACTGATTTCTGATAAGCCAATAATAAACCATTCATTTCTAGTTCACACAGAGCAGTGCCATATTCCATCAGGATGCACAAACCAGTATTCTGAAGGAATAAAACCCATTTGGAGTGAGATTTACAGCCCTTCAGCAGCCCTCAGATTTGCAGGTAGACCACATTATCTGACTTGCTGGAAGGTTTCATGGCATGTGATGCTGGCACTGAGGAATTGATGTCTCTGATTTTCCCACCCTGATTTTTCCTGGTCTTTGGTATGAAGAATGAGGGAGACAGGTGCCACACTCCACCCAGCTTCAGGGAGGACTGGAGGAGTCAGCAAAATCCAGGTGAGAGGGAGGAGCTAGTGGGAAGTCAGGCAGCACTGACTCAGAAATTAATGGGGTAGACAGAGAAAGGAGAGGCTGGAATATGGCCAGCCCATGGGAGAGATGAAAGAGGGGCACTGGGGCAGCTTGAAGCATGGGAGGAGAAACAAGGACTGCTGGAAAGATGCTGGGAGCAAGTAGACAACTGAAACTTGGGGAAAGCTGGAATAAAGAAGGCACTGATTCCTGGGGCAGGAACTGGTGGCCCCTGGTTGGGCTGAAATGTGGTCCTGGGCCGTGGGTATGGCAAGAGGAGGCTTGTCGGGGGAGGCTGGGCAGGGTCCCCAGGACCTGGCAACTCTGCCCCTTCTTTCTGCCCAGCTAGCCCTTATTTTACTCCCTTCCACCTTTGTGCACCCCCTCGCTTCCCTCACACCCTGCCTTAATTCCCTTACAGTCCTGCCTTTGCAATGAAGCCAGTGGAGCTGGAAGGGCTGATATGAAGGGGAATTCAGGAAAGAATAAGGTGAAAAGTGTTTCCTTGTGCCTGAAGATCCAGCCCAGTTGTCCTGGGCACACCTGGTCTTGGGAGTAACATGGAGTTGGGTCATTGCAGCTGACAGGGGATGAGCTCATCCCTGCTCCAAACATCCTATGTGAGTTGTCTCATGTTAAATACTCTTCTGTATTCCCCATGCACCTCTGAGTCCCTGAAAACAGCAGACATATTGATAAAAGATGCCTGAGAAAAAATATTTTACAGGAACCAATAGATGCCCTTCTCTCTGGAAAATAAGCATTGGTTAATCAAGAAATTACCAATAAAAATTTCTCATATGAGCACTTTTCTCCCCCTTGTTTGTCTGGCTAGAGGATCACATTTCATTTTCAAACTGCAGTTCTACATTTATCATCCCTGATTTAGCAAATTGCCTCTTGCGGAAACAATGTCTAACCTACCTTTATTTAAGATTTTGCAGGATAATGTGTTTATGTTGGACTCAGAGAGGCTCACGAAAAAGTGGTGAACATATTGCAGTGGAGGTAATATAAATTATTTTAGATTTAAAATATTTCTCCTCAAGTAACACTTTCAGAAAATATTGTATTGCCAGTAAGACTTAACTCTAAAATCTTGAAGCAAGAAGAATTTTGTTGTCTTTCCCCTTTATTTTTTTTTTCTTAACAGGGATCAGAATCAAATAAGCCTCTCGTTGTAGTCAAATAGAAGAAGGTGAAGATACCTCTAATCAGACTTGGCTCAAGGCTTATCAGCAGGGTAGGTAGAATTTAATTACGCAGCCCAAAGATTTTTCACTTCACTCTTGGGCAAGCAAGTCAACTCTGTGGCAACAGCAGAGTGGGTCCCTCCCTAGATGTGTTTCTTCTTTTCCATCCTCTTTATAGCACGCAGCTTGGAGGGGAAAGGCTGGACAGTGGGGTCATGCCTGCTGCAGCCACAGCCATCCCCACCTCCTCCAGCCAAGCAAACTAGGCTGCTGGTAGCCCCTGGCAGGCTGCTGCCTTTGGCACCCAACAGCTTTGCCCATGCTTGAAACCAGCCCTGTCTGTAATAAGGTAGAGAAACTCGTATCTGCAAAGCTGAGTCTGGAATCATTATCTTATAGCTGCAAATGGAGCCTCCCACTTCAGTTGAAGGATGCAGATAATTGGGCTATCTCATGGAAAACAAATTCTTCTGCCCTATAAACTGCAGACAGTACACATGATGTGATCTCACTATGCCAGGGTGGAAAGGGGAGTCTTGGGAATTGGGGGTGGCTTGCTCATCCGAAGCAGGAGAGGACTTCTGTGCCCTTGGCACACACAGCTAAACTCCAGGAGATTGTGACAGTCACACATATGACCCCTTTCCATTTGAGCTCCATGGGAATACTATTATGATGATTTCCAGTGAAATCAATGAGAAAGTAAGAGGGCATCAACACAATCATTAATAATTTCTCTCAATTATAATCCAGTTTCTTCAAATACAGCTGTTGTTGCAGCCTCCAGCCAGAATTAATGGCACGGAAAATCTGAAGGACAATAAACAGTATATCCTTGAGCTAGCAGGACGTGAACAAACAGTAAACAAAAATGAAAATGTCAAAGGGGTTAAATCTTTAATAAACTACTGTTCCAATATTGTTTGATAAGCTTTCCTTCAGATGTTGCACAAATATTCTCGCTCGCTTTCAGAGCCAGCTTGGTCTTTTTCAAGCCAAACACATTTCACAAGACAAAATTGTAGAGGAACTGAAATGGGCCTTTAAAAGAGAAACAGATTGTAACCTCATTCTTACATTTTCAAAGCAGTAACATGAATGCATGACTACACATTCCTCATAGCTGGGATTCCTTGTTCCTCATAGGTACAGAGCCTGTCCTGTGTTCAGCACAGAGCTCCCTGATGTTCAGTACATTCTGCTTGTCTATAAAGCAAAACAAGCAGGTACATTTTGCAGCTGTTAATATCAAGGTTAATAATATACACACACACATGCATCCACCCACACCAGCACAGAGAGGTTAATACCAATCTAAAAATATTTTGTGTGGCAGAAAGAATACAAAATCATTGTCAGTGGAGTTGTTGGAAGACAGAGTCAGTTAATGGAAGTTTTGTAGTCTTGGCCACACTGTCCATCCTGGGCAACTGCTGCATTACCTCTTGTAAAGTACTTTATCAAATGCTTTGTGATGAAAGATGCCACAATCCCTGTCTGCCTTACATAAGTAAACAGCAATGCAAATGACAGAGGCACATTTGTGAAGCCAAGGAAGGAAAGGATAAGTTATCTTAGGCCTGATTTTATGCCACAGATGCATTTTTGCTACTTTTAGACTTGTCATGAGTGACTCAAAATGCCAAATTCTAATCTCCCAAGACATAGAGACAATCAATCAAAGGGGAAATGCTGAATTCCCAGTATCCAGCCTTTGCTAAGACAGCCGGTCAGCTGTGTAATGCAAACTAATCTGTTTCAAGCATCAGCTTTTTTGTTGCTTTCCCCGGTTCACATATATACACACATCCAGTGGGGGAGAGAGAAAGAAAAAAAAGGGAGTGGAAGAGAGAGGCTACCTCTACATGTACCTATAACTGTTGGAAGAAAATAGCTAATATGTGGAGCTAGACCTGGAGAAGGTGTGACTGCTCTACAATTCCCTTAGTGAACTATAATTAAGATAGACTATAAAAACACAGAACTATCAAAAATAAAATACTGCATGGAAGACAAAAATTAGGGCATGTTTTTAGCCGTCTGGTGGGGGAAAAATAGCTATAGATTCTGACTGGGAGAAGCAGATGGCGATGAATTACGAGAACAGGGCACTGCTGCTGCTGCAGCCGCTGCTGCAACTGCCACAGTTCAGCTCTTTTCCATCTGACAGAGGGGCCCCTGGGCAGCCACAGATGAGTCAGACTCGTGTGTGCACAGGCATCTCTGGAGAACCCCAGTTTTCCCCTTTCATTTGTGTGACACTGCTTCAGGGTTTGAAAAGAGTCACACAGCCCCTACATCCTAAGAACACCCTTTCCCTTTGCACTTACTTCTCCCAGTGTCCAGGGTGTGGCCAGCCCTTACCAGCACAGCATGGCTGGCTGGCATCATGCAGGAGGGATCCCTACAGTCTCCAGTCAAGGGTGATATTCTCATCCTCTGAGTGGTGCAACAAAAGTCCTCAGCTGATGCCGGGTGCCAGGTGCAGGACACCCACGTTGGAGCCATCTTGCTTGCACTCCTTGGGAAGACCTGCATCCAAGGACCCTCAGTGCAGAGCCTCAGGATTTGGCTAACACACTGAAACCTGTAGGTTACCTGTTAGCACTGGTGAATAGTCCCCTTTGGCTCTGGGAGACACTGCAGCCCCTGAGCAACACTGGCCCAAAACTTCAACAAAACAGTGGAAGTGGAAGGAGAGTGTTTTGAGCTGGAGACTGGCCAAAGAACATCCACGGCATCCACAGTGTGAGAGCATCCAAAGAGCATCCACAGTGTGAGAAGCTCTTGCCTGCTTGCAAAAAGAGAAATCATGCCAGCACTGGCACCCTGGATTGCTTTTTTTACAGAAGACATAGATGTTGGATTGAAGCTGAGACGTTTCCTATACTCAAAAGGCTATTTTAAGCTGCTCCACAGAGAGCAGTTGTTGAACAAGCTCTGTAAATACAGAAGAGCGGTAGAAAATTCATTTCGCCTTCTTAGCTAATGGCTTCCCTTTCTGGAAAAGAGATTCCTGAGGAAAGAAACAAACAATCTCTGCCACCAAGCCTGACCTGAGCAGGCTGCTCCCTTCAGCAGGTGGGAAGGAAAGGGGGCACCTCTCTGATAAAGGTGTCTGCCTTCAAACGAAGGACTGCAGGCTGAGGGCGGTGGTAAAGGAGGGGAGATGAGCTGGGTGAGGAATTATTGTTTTCTGTTCTTTGATACCTTCTGGGAAAAAATTAGGGGTACTTAGCTGCTGTCACACAAACATTTTATGCAAATCGTATCTTTATCTTCTGCATACTGGTACATAATTTGCATCTGATTATCAACTTTGGGTCTATTGTTTTATTCTAAACAGAATTCCTGCTGCTGAAAGGTGTTAGATTGACAACTCTGGTGAATAAAATAATCTCATCATCTCTGTCAAGAGGGTAGGAGAAGAACAGCTTCGCACACAGGGCTCTGCCATTATTCCCCAGCCAGGGCCAGCAGTAAGGATGCCAGCCCTTGTCATCTTCTGAGCCTGCCAGATGATGTATAGAGAAGCTATGAATGTGGAATCCCTGTGAACTTTCTACAAAGACAACCTAAAATCACTTAAAAAGGCAGCAAGTCTGTTGGGTCAGATTCATGTGTGCTGCGCGCACAAAGAGTTCCATCACGTAGCTGGTTCTGGAGTCACACCCAAGGATCATGAAACACTTTGCATGGTGGGGTCTTCAGACCCAAAATGAAGGCCTTTACTCTCTTGACTTAGAAGAGTGGAGGTATTTGCTCCCTTTGGCACATACACAAATATTGCCAGCTGGATACAGCCCAGTCTCCAGCAGCAACACGCTTTGTCCTTTTCCTGACTGTAGCAGGCTGTCTTGCCTTCTGTCTTAAGTTAAAAATATTTGCCTGGAACTAAAGTGTCTCAAGTCCACTGGAGTCAGCAACTTGACTGTTCTACTTCAGTTTACCCTGGCTGAGAATCTGTCTCAGGTACACCACATTAGCAGGAACATTTTGGGAAGCCCAGTGTAGGAGTCAATGACGAGGAGAGATCATGATCTTCAAATTTTGCAGCACATGGATCTTATCACTTACCTCTTCTCTCTCTGGAAAGATATTTTTCTTTCACCTTGAGTGAGGGCACAGAGTGCCTTCCCCTCCCTAATTCTGGGGAAGAATAGGGAACTATTCACAGCAGCTACAGGATGAAGTGGGGACTGAATTAATCCTGCAACACAAGGCTGCTTCAGTCAAGCCAAAGGATGAGGACAAACGAATGTTAACCTGATTCTTAGGCTTCAGCAATCACAGCACTGAGCAATAGGAGTCTGTCCACTTGACTTTGGGATGGATGCCTGTTCTAGCTGTGTTTGTCCTTTCGATAAAATATTCAGGCTCTGTAACAGCTGCTTCTGTAAGAGCACCAGATTAAGACAAATAATGCAGACTTAGTGCTCTTTACATGGATTGCTTGGGCTGACCCTGCTGCAATATGCACACCCACAAATCTTCTCAGCTCATTACCTCATTGAACACGGCTGCTGCTCTGTGAGGACAGGAGCCTGGTGATACCTCGACAGAATTCGAACATGACATGCCAAGTCAGACATGGAAAGAGCTGACTGAGAGCTCGGGGCCCGCCTTGGCAGGAAGGTACATCCTGTCAAAAGATGCAGCCTCAAGAAGAACATGACAGCCCTGATGGACAGGACCCTTGTCACTGTGGAGGAGCTCATTAAGACATCCCTCATTATTTCTGTTCTTGTTCTTTGGTATCACCCCCTTAGTATTTCACTTCTCTTCTGCTCTGCACAGCCCATTTTGGGTTAAGAAGGGAGGAGTATGCATTTAGTGAATGAAGCTTGTTGTTTTTCTTTAAAGTACGTGGGAAGGCTTTGAAAGCTCAACTGTAGCCATTCCAAATAATCTCAACTTTCTGCTCTATTTCTCTGGTTAACCTTGCTGACTCAAAACAACAAAAAGTATAGCCTGAAGGAAATAGTGCTCAGTGCTTTCTTAACTTTCCAATAGCATTTTCCCAGAGATATTTTCTTTTTGCTAAGACCTTTGAAGTCCATTCCTCTCTTTCTGTGTGGATTCCCATGAGACCAAATGACTTCCCAGCCTGCTTCCCCAGGCTTCCATGGGGTAGGAAGCATGGCTGCCTTCCCCAGGTGATAACAAGAAGGAAGAGTCAATGAGGGGGCTGCTGAGCTGACAGCAGTAAACAAGTGAACACAGAGATGTGTTTTGCTTTCTTCCCAGAAGATGGTGGGAGTGAGATCTTCCCTCACATGTCCCAGTTAGAAAATGACAACATAATCTATTAGGATATTGCTCTGCCCATCCAGTAAGACTGAACAAGTCTCTTTTTCATATTGCTTTGCAGTCAACTCTTGACTCAAGCACATTTTCTTTCCCCACCCACACTTGTTTCCCCTCACCCCTAGCTGTAGTTACAAACTCATTGCCTGGAGAAGGAAGTGATAGGAACTTCACAATAAGGCAGGTTCCTGTCAAGCTCTGCCAAGATACCTGCCTGGATGAATAGGGTGAAATGTGTCAAAGAGATCACTTGAGGTAAGGCAGACACCCTTCCTTGCTCCATTCCTGCTACAGAACTTCTGGACAAGAGTCTATCTCCTCCCTCGTCTGAGCCCAAAGGACTGTGTTTTCCTTGCCAGCCTCAGGCATGCTTCCACATGGTGGTCAGTGGCTTGACAGACAAACGTCTTGATGCCTTTACTTTTAGCTTTCGTAAAAGTAAAGTTTTCATATTCTGTACTGCCTTGGTGTGTAACTCTGAAATTTATGTGGGGCGTTAGCAAGTTCTCTTCGCAGTTTAGTTAGACAAAACAATCCTTTTCCAGCCTGAGAACCAAGGACACCATCACATCTTTGGGCCCAAAAAGTGGGCAAATTGAGGAAATCAGTCTGGGAGGATGGGACTTCATAACCAGAAGTTGTAATTGGACATTTAACCCAAATATGTACATAGACCAAAACTTATAAAAGTGAGAGACTCCATGACTGGTCGTGCATCTTGCGTCCATCTTGGGTCCACCTGGGGCAGAGCCCTGGCCAGGCTCTTGCACTGCCCAAGGTGTATCCTTTGAAGGCCTTTCAATAAATACCTGCTTTATTGCTTTAACTCCGTCTAGCCTCTGTTCTGGGTCAGCCTCTCTAGGCATCAATCCCACAAGTGCATGGCATAGATAATGTTTCTGCCAAGGTACAAATCCTGAGTGTGGGGAATGTGATGGAGAAGGGCATTTGCCAACTGCGAAGTGAGCACCACAGCACTACACCATACAGCAGCCTGAAAACAGAAAGACACACAGCTGGGAAATGTCTCTGCCGGGAAAGCCTGTGCCAGACCAAGTCAGCAGAAACACCACGTACCCACTCAAAAGGATTCAATATCACCACCCTCTGCTTCTGTCTCATTTCTAAGGAAATTTCTTCAGGGGAAGATGAAGAAAAAGACATGTTCTGCTTCCATGCCCTTCCATCATAGATGTGATATGTAAATGGAGGGAGAAAGGACTGTATGAAGGGGCCCCTTGAACAAAATTGGAGAACTGGACTAATTTGGTTTGTCCTTATAAACAGTCCAGAGCTGGGCACTAGACTTATCCACAACAGATAAAAATTACTAACTACATAATGAGGTTAAAATATTCATTAAGCTAATTGCATGTTAATTAAGTAAATGACGCTATTAGGGATCCATTGAGCTCCATCTATGTGTGCAAACAGGAGTGAGAATAATCACATTAGAAAGCAGAGGAAGAGACTGTGGCAGCACACAGGCACCAGGGGTGGAAGGGATAATCACTGGGGGGAGTTCCTGGTCCTGGGAGAACTGACAGCTGGGAAAAGGAAGGTGGTCTCGTGAGAAGAGGGGGCCTGGTCACAAGAAATCCTAGGTGCTGTTGCCAGCACTGTGAGTGTGCACATCACTTTCCCATGCTCCATTTCAGACATGTAAAACATGGACCATAACCTTGTCTCAAGTAAGAAAATTAATGAGGCAACTCAGGAAAGGGTCTGGCCAAACTCACCTTCACTGTTGTGTGTGTTGATTTTATAAGAATTCCTTGCAGGGGCAGAGATCCATCACCCCAGAAAGAGCAGTAGGACTCAAGCCAACAAGCCATAAGGCACCAGAACAGGTCTGTTATTGAGAATGGCCAACAAGAAGGCTAAAAATAAGGGGGCAGAATAACTCATGCATTTAAACTTCCTCTGTCAGCACCATGGAGGACAGTTTCTAATAGGTACTTCGTCAAAAAAAAAGAGAAAAAATTCTGTCTGACATAATTATGGCCAGTGTTCTATATGGCAGAATAGGGAAAAAGCCTACATATTTCATGTTAAAATTCATTAATAATGAAAGGCAAGGGTTAAATTATATAACTGTCACCTTAAAGTTAAATAATATTTTCAGCAGAAGGAAAGGGAGATGGGACAACTCCATAACCGGCACGTTTATTTCAGCACATGAATAATTTAGACAAATAATACAACAGCTTTTTAAAGGGGAGAGGATTTGATGAGGAGATTGGGTTAGAAAGGACTCACACTGCATTTGGAGATTTGAAGGACTGGGAGAATAATTCATAATCAATCATTCATTCAATTAATTTGTCCTTTCTTTCAGGCCATTAATGGGCAGATTGTTCTTTTCTCAAATGCACTTACAGTTTGAAGTTACTGGAATAAATCTGGTCCATGGTTCCCCTTGCGTGGACAGGTTTTTGAAAGAAGACACTGCACAAAATGGGAACAGGTTTGGATGGGAAGGCCATCTCCCAGTGGGCTTCTGATATCAGACTAATTCCACAAGTACTTTTTCTATGAATCTAAATTTAACATCTCATCATCCTTCAGCAATAATTGCTTAAAATTTCTTCTTGCCCGGGTAGACCTGGCAGCTCACCCCACTTACCCTGCATGGGTACAAAGTAGAAGGCAAAACTGGAGTGAACATGAATGAAACAGATTCATTTAAAATTTCAGACCATTGTTAATGAAAAATTAGTTAATTTTGTTAGCTTGTCCCCAGTGAAGCTGGCATTGTTCCAAACTGCCCTTCTGATGAGTGGGAAGGAGAAGTACTCTTTAAGTAATTCATATTTCTGCAGTGAAACCTGGTAGATGATGCTTTATCCAGAGGGTGATTATTGTTTTGGGAAAAACAAAAATATCCCTGTAGATTCTGCTAAGTGCCCAAACATATGTGCTCTGCTCTGCAGACCCAGAGCCTCCCAGTCAGACTCTGGCTCATGAAAGATGCCCAGGAGAAATGGCACAGCCCTTCCGACAGGTTCCCACATAAAACCTCTGCAAAAGTTAACCAGATTTCTCGGAGTGGCTGGAGCTGTTGGCAAGAGCTGTACGTGGGTCTAAGGATGATGATCCCTGCGTAACAACAGAGCTCTGGTGCCCAGAAACCATTCCTGTGACTGATTCAGCAGGAAGCCTTAATCCTGATTATTTTATGGCTCTTAGAGGCCTGTGCCTAATGATTTTTGTCTGGGTTGTCTGCCCATTTCCAGGTAGATAAATGTCTGCGTAGCAAAAACAGAAGCCGTGTTTGGCACTGAGATGCCTGCCAAGCCAGGGATCTCAACAGGCAGCCTCGGGGCTCCTGCTCAGTTCAGTCTCCACTCCACATCCAGGGAAAGCTGTTTTGCAGCAGAAGGGACAGACAGCCAAGGAGACACAAATAATGTTGCTTCTGCTCTGGTAGTAGGAATAAGCAAAGAACACCCATCTGCAAGGATGCTAATTAATTCTGCAGAACATTCTCTCCATTTAAAGAAAAATGATAAATAATAAAAACTTCTGAAAATATTTCCATTAGGTTTGAAACGCAAGTGAAATCTAGGGTATTGGTATATGTAGGCAAACTGGTCAATGAGCAATAATGAATCACAGTGGGGGTATGTGAGAGCAGGAAATTTTATCTGCTATTTTATCTGAACTGTTTTATGGGAGTAGAGGTCCTAGTAATTCTTTTCTATCTCTGATTTCTCTGCATTACCTATCTCGGCTATCACTAGTTTATCATTAAGGAATCACTCACACAAATTCAATTAAGTATTTAACATTTTCCTTCCTGTAGCTCCCTGCCTCACTGACTCTTCATCCCATTTCAAATCTCAGCTGACAACATCTCTTACCTCTCTGGCTCCCGATTCTTTACCCTTAGACTATTAACTCAGTGGGTGTGTGACTTAATCCACTGAAAGATTTTGGATTCTCTCTTTCTTGCAAAGGAGACACAAAATGCAGCTGTAGTGTAGGGCATTAACAGGGCCCAGCTGCTGACTGCACAGCTGTGTGCTGCAGGAGATTAGCCCACTGGTCTGTCAGCTCTGATGACCCCAGATCAATGCTGCATTAAATGAATGCAGGAATGAAAATGAGGTTTTACTTTCTATTGTTTGTGTTCACAGGCTAGGTACAACATATGGGGTTGAGTTTAGCAAGTCCATTCATGACCTTGGGATGGGAAGAAACAGGCTGTGGCATGGGCCAGAGGAAGGGGAAGACTTCTGCAATGAGGAGTTAAGGGCTGGAATAGCAAAAGTTGAATGGCTTGCAGGATGTACAGCAGTGGTGCGCAGTGGTGCTCGGTCTCAGCCAAGAATTACTGCTCTGCTGGGCTTTGAGAATGAAATTTTAACTTCTTACCACCTTGCGTTTCATCTTTCTGAGTTTTCTGCCATTAGTCTTCTGGCTTTTTGCTCCCTCTGGCATATGCTACCCTCCCTTCCCACATACATGTTACTGCAATTATATGTAAGCTTGCTCCAGTTGAAAACCAATGTTCTACAAAGGCTCAGGAGCAAGTCCCAGCTAAGTGCATAATTACATAGTACTTGGAGTAATTTTCCTTTTCCTCTGAAAATGCTCATTGGCTCTGATTTTTCTGTCTGCAGATTGTAAGCTCATAATTAGCAGTAAATTACTCACACAAGTGACAAATTTTGTGCTTTCAAGTAAACAGACAAAATACAGTTCACAGATTGCCTCGTGGTGGCACAGGCACCTGGCTTTTCCCATCTATCCCACTTGCAAGAGGGATGGATCAGGAAACATTTCTTCAAGGGGCTTGGATGAAGACATCATTAACTGAGTTATCACAAAAAAGCTATAAAAGGCAACTGCTAAGCTGATGCTGGCCAGTCCCTGAGGATTGTGTGGCTTGGCTGGGTGTGAAAAGGAGAGCATGTGGCAGAGGAACCTCAGGAGCAGAGGGTCTCCCTGCAGCCAACCCAGAGCATCTGAGCACATCAATAAGCTCTCAACGCAAAAACTGGAACTTCCCCTCTCAAGCAACAGGAAAAAACATGTGGTCTGGAAAGTTGCTGCAGAGCACTGGAGGAAAATCAAAGTGCTAAGCTATTGTGGAGCAAGACCCAAGCTAAACCTTGAGGGTGGAACAAACTTCTTAAAGTGCGGTCTGGTCTTGGGCAGCGCTGTGTGATGAACCAGTGCCAATGTGATTTGTTAATCACAGTTAATCGTGGCTGCTGGGGACAATAGCCCAGACAGAGTGGGGGGACTGCAGGGCAAACAAGCCAAATATTTTCCAGTTTTAGAGCCTTCAGCTGAGAAATGGCTTCTGGAAGAAGCCCCAGGGATGGGTGTAGCTGGATGGAAGACCATCTGTACTGGCTGGACATCCATCTGAGACTCAGAGAATGGCAACAGGCCTATTCATCTGATTAATGAGCTGTATGTTTTCAGGGATCTGACCTGATGGTCATCAGTGTCTCTACTACATAGCAAGAGGGTGTCTCAGGAAAAATTACCACAGCAATTATCAGAGAAGTAGAGATGACAACAGAAAAGATATTTCTCCTGGGGTTAAAAAGTAGTTGTTTGGCAATGTGTAAATACAAAGGAGGGATTATTGGAACATGCCATTTGCAACAGAAGAATAATGTGAGGAGGTTCTGCAGGAGGGATGTTGATTAGGGCTAGAGTAACTTTCAGGAACCAGTGTGTACAGTGGCAGAGTAAACCCTGTTCCCTGAACACTGTCACAGATGCTGCTCTGAAAGTGTAGGCATAAGCAAATGCAAAAATCATATTCTTGTTTCATCTTCACTGGAAATTCAGGTGGGAAAACACATAATCTACCCAACAGCAGAAAAAAACAGAAAAGGAAAAGAAAGGAAAGGCATTAAAAATGGAATTAAAAAAAAAAAAAAAAAAACAAACCAAAAAACAACAAACAAAAAACCATAAAACAACAGGAAAATATTATATCTTAAAAAAAAAAAAATTGAACCCAGAGGTTGCTGTTGGCCTGGGATCATAATCCCTTTGTTATTACATATTAATATGTAAGGGATGTTTGCAGGGAAAGGATAGGATAAAACAATTAATCTAGAGCATCCATCCAAATAGAGGCATTTCTTTCCTAAGCATAGCATTATGCGAATGCATTGGAAACAGAGGTGATCACAGAGTCATTTCATATAGAACTCACTTGCATTTCTAAAGGTAGACTGAAATTTTCCAATATGTATACATAAATACATATTTTTAGGAATACAGTATAAGTCCTTGAATAATAGTGCTTTGCACTATTGTAGCAAAGTACTTCCTTCTGAAGAACTCAAAGAACTTTACAGAAATGAATGAAGGAACTTTCTGCAACCCACTGTGAGGGAGATAACTGCTTGTCCCTTGTTATACAAAGGGGAACGAGGGGAAAGAGCAAGACAGAATAGTTAAACAATTTGACGAAAGTCAAGCAGTACATCCAATGGTCTGAATGAATTTAAGAAGGAAGCTGCTAAGTTGCTGCAGAAAGTATGCAGCCTGTCTAATAGCAGCTCTAAGGAGAATCAGGGGCTGGCAGATGTTGCAGCAGCCCTCTGCAATAGGTGTTTGGGAAAGCAGACAGGAAGTGTTAGTTACCTGTGATGAAAACAAGACTGGAATGACAAAATATCTGAAAGTTGCACATATAACAGGGACTCTGGAAGGGCATTTGCAAAACCACTTCAATCTATTAGCACTCTTTGAGTGTGTCAGCAAACATGGGACAAATGATAATTATTTGCCTGTTTTCACTTGGATTTTCAAAGCATTCTCGACAGGATCCAAACAAGAGAGTAGGCAATCAGGTACTCTATTAATGAGAACATCATGCCGTGGCAAACAGACAAGCTGGCTAAGCATCCAAAAAAACAACTTCGTAATTTAGCATCAAGTTTGCCATTTCCAGTGCAGAAAAATACCAGTAGCAGAATGCATCTATCTCTGAGAAATATCTCTGTTGGTTTGTAGATTAATGGACAATGTGGTAATGGCAAAGTCAGTAAGGTGGAGATACTTGCAAATGGTAAATAGTCTTTGTCAAGCCTAGAGAAAGATGTGAGTAATCAACCACATAATGGTGCAGAGCTTCCTGGTAACAAATGCACGTTGGAAGGATTCATTTGAAGTATCGATATCTGTTCCTAGGTTCAAAATTGGAAGGATCTGAAGTCCTCCGATGCTGCAGTTTACATCCTTGTAGCACCATGCTCCTCTGGGGTCAAGCCGTGCTCTCCATTTGTTGGGGCATGCATAGAGAATAGGGTGGAGTTTCTTAATAAAAATGGCGTGAGATCAGTGTGAAAGAGCATTATGTCCGGAATGCTGCATCCAGTTC
Source organism: Onychostruthus taczanowskii (assembly GCF_017590055.1). Lineage (NCBI taxonomy): Eukaryota > Metazoa > Chordata > Aves > Passeriformes > Passeridae > Onychostruthus > Onychostruthus taczanowskii. The sequence continues at coordinate 11,830,270 of NW_024499351.1, forward strand.
TGCATTCAAAGCAAATTATAGCAGAAATCAACACGGTCCAGAAATAGTCAACACAATTGTTTCACGGAATAGCATGACTTCTGTGTACAAAGCAAATTAAATCACAGGTGTATTTATTTTAGAAATCTTATTAATAAAAGAGGCAGTCAAAATAGTTAGAATAAATTACGTAGAAAAGAAAATTCAATGTTCCTATTTACCTTGTCTTTCACACTCTAGTACCAAAGGCACATCTCATTAAACTGAGAGATAGGGAAAGTATTCCATCAAAGGGAATACTTTTCCTCAGGCGTCCTCATTCACCTGTGGAAATCTCTTCTACAAGATATCTCTGAAGTGCAGGGTGTGGAAGGATTCAAATAAGACAGAGATATTTGTGGATATTGAAATTTTCCAGATTTACAATAGAAGTTAAGATACAAATGATGAACATAAAAGCTTCACAGCTTCACACTACAGCATGTCAGACAACCACTAATGAGGGTGCTAGGAAAGCTATTTCCCTAAGCAATGGTTATCCTTAACTCTTCAGCATGAGACTCTGTGAGCCTTTCTTTGTAACTTCTGGTACCAATCAATATCAAAGACAAAATACCAAAAAAAAAAAGAATAATTGCCCAGATCAGACGTGGCATTTCCTGTGTTCTTGAACCTTCTTTTCCTCTATTTCTTTCTGTCATCAAGGCCAGCCTTCCTGTCATCTAAAGTGCATGGAGGTACAGTTGAATCATTTAACATTTCTATCAGTGGCTTTTTGCCTCTTTTAAGCAATTGAACTCATGGTGCCCAGCATCAGCCTCACTGCCAATTTTGACTTGACTTGGTCACAATTTTGCAAACACTGTCAATGCCAGAGCAGCAGCTGAAATGGAAATTTTAATGATGTTAATGACTAAAAGCTTAAGCTGTGCTTCCTACACCTGGGCAGCAAAAGTGCATTTATAATTACTTGCCGAACAAGCCTCCTGGCTGCATTCTACTTGCCCCAGGCAAGCAGTTAACTGAGGTTCTCTCCTTTCACCGGGATTATTTTTGAGTGAATACTTCTGCCAGTGAAAGCTGTTGGATTGACAGCTGTGGAGGCTGAAGTCCTCTATTATGTGAGAGAAGTGAAAAAATCTGTAACAACAGATTTTATTAGGTCACCTAGTTCATCCCTCTGTCAACACAGGATTGTTCGTTATAATATATTCTTGAGTGATTTCCACTGCCCCTATTCTTCTCCTGCTCTTAAATATAAATCTCTAGGTCTTTTCCATTTTGCTGCACAGTCTCTTCTTTACTGGCATTGTAGGAAAAAACCCTATGTGTGTGAGTATGAAGATATGCATGTGCATCTTCCAGGCTCCCAGAATTCATTAGAGAAAGGGCAACAAGAAAGTTTGAAATCTTCAGGGAAGATGCTGAGAAAATATCAGATAGCGATTTCTGTGGAACAATGACTTTCCTCCTAGAAGCATCCTGAAAAACAACGTTCTTTACCTTGCTCTGATGCTAATGCACTACAGATAGTGTCTGAAATATCACCACCTTTTTACCAGCAGACCACCCTTAAAACTTATCACAGCAACTTTGCATTTGTTTAAACAGCGAGAATTGAGGCACAGGGGGATTAAGCGACTTGTGAAAGATTACAGTGGGTGAAATGGGTCTCCTACCTTCAAGAACAAGCCCTTAAATCCTCCCTGGGGACTGGTTGAGTAAAATTCAACTATCGATGAATCTTTGTCCATGACAGGATACTGGTCCCATACCAGGGCAGTAGGAACAGAGGAGTCCTTCAAATCCCGCATAGCATGGATTTCTGGGAATTCCAATCTCCTCTTAGCCCCTTCTCCTCTTGCATGTTGATGGGATTCATTGCCTCCATATTGTAACATGAGGGTATTTATTCCAGAATACATCCTTCTCTCTGTCAAAGTCAAACCAACAGATGAAAACAGGAGCCTGCATAGCCTCGTGAGAAGAACTGTGACATCTGTTTCCCTTTGTACAGTCATAGACTCACAGAATGGCTTGCGCTGGAAAGGACCTTAAAGACCATCTAGTTCCAACCTCCCTGTCATGGGCAACCTTCCACTAGAACAGATTGCTCAGAGTCCCATCCAGCCTGGCCTTGAACACTTCCAGGGTTGGGACATCCACAGCTTTCCTAGGCAACCTGTTCTGCTGCCTCACCACCCTCACACTATTTAGTATGTGAATGGGAGTGGGAGCAGGAACTACACTAGAGATGACCAGTTTATAGATAGGCATTTTCTTTCTGTTTTGAAATCATCTATTTACAAATAATTCCAATAGTCAGCAGCAATTGCCATGCACTCTTTCTTATCAGACTCCTTTCATGCAACCAGTTATTGTACCAGAACAGACCTGTGCTAGATATCTTCCTCCAGAGAGCCACTCTGAACGTCCTTAGCTTCAGAAGGGCATTGCCAGTATATAAAATGGCCAAGACTACTGTCCCAGACATGACCCAGTTTGATTAGCATTTGGTTCCTGCCATTTAACTGTATACATCTGGTTTGTAAAAGGATCTTAGCTGGGCAGTGTCAAGGAGTAACCAAGTGTGTTCAGTCAAGGAATTACAACTGATTTATTTATTGCCGTGATAGTGCACATGGATGGATCCTAGACTGCGTGCCCAAAAACAGAGGGCATCTTCTGCTCTCGCACTACAGAGCATATGTCCATCATGCAGTGCATCTCATGCGGAAATTTCCAGGCTTGCACGTCATGATCTCGCTTTGGTTTCAAAGGCACTGGAGCTTCACTGTGTGGTGCTGGCTCCAGGGAGCTGGCCCTGCTGGGAGCAGTCTGCTGGCATTGCTATGCCACTTCCATGACCTGACCTAATGTTTCCGTGCCACTCCCTGCTGCTGGGCTCACTCAGCGCTTCAGCACAGCAGTGCACTCTGCAGTGTGGATGTGCCCTCAGGTCACTTGCCAAAGCCATTTTATTCCTCCCAGCTCATGCCATGACAACAGTGCAGCATCCAGATGTTATCGAAAGAGAGGGTGATTACAAGAGGACGCAACAGGAGCCTTGTGGAGCCTTTACAGGAGAAGGGCTGGCTCAAGAGAGTCAGGGCATGAATAGATCTTAGAAAAGAGACTAAGACTGGGGACAGCCTCTGTTGGGATTTCATTCTGCAGGAGAAAGGTACATGCGTGGGCCAGATTCATCAAAGAAATGAAGGATATTGGAAGTGAACCTATGCTGCAAAAGAGTCAGCAAGGCATTTTAAAGAAGGTGAGAATCTGGGTGGCAAATACGGGTTGTGTCAGATATCTGACTTAAGCCTGGCCACCTGGCCTCCTTCTGTCTTATATTGTTACTTTGCGCTCAGCAGAACAAGGTCTGGCTCGCTGTGCAAAGACACCTGGAGCCTGCCCCATCCTGGAAGAGATACTGGGCCTGGCTCCCAGCCACCCTCACGCACCACAGAGCAGCCAAGCATTGGAGCTACAAGGACCACCCTGGGGTCTCATCCACACCACACCCACAGTGCTCATCCAGAGTCACACTGTCTTGTGCCCTGGCAAAATTCATGCCCTCTCTAAGTGAACGACTTCCAAAAGAGTAACACAAGTGACTCATTCTGTCTTACAGTCTTTCACATGTAAATATTTTATATTCCTATTGAATATTTTTAGATGATTATGAATTCTTGATGTGATGAGGACCTTGCTATGAAATGCAGGCAATACCAAGGACTCCACAAGGAGGGAAAGCATCCAAGAATAAAAAATATATCATTACAAATGACAAGTTAGAAAGAGCTGGGATAAAAACATGGGCACATACCACTCTTTCTTTTTCCTCTGCCTGGTCATTTTCAGAAACTGTCTGTAGCTTAAATAATGAGCTTTGCACATGGGGATTGATATGGAATTGGTGGTCTCTCACCCCTTCCCTCCCTTTCTCTATCTCCTTCTTCTTCCAATTCAGATTTTGTTTCACTGTTCCTGTTGAAAGATGCAATACCAGTAGCCCAAGGGACCCAGGATTAAAGTCACTTCAGAGCTTCTGCTCTGTCTGCAGTATGACTCTTTTTCTGCAGTGCATCCAGAAACCCAGACTGAGCCTCTGAATCCATACAGTGAAGAGGGACTAAAGGCAGAGAATTTCTACAAAAGAGGTAGATCTGGAAAGGATCTGGACAAAGCAATGATTACTTTTGTAGCCCTAGCATTGATAGTGGCAGCATGAGCTTCATGTACAAGTACCAAAATGCCTCAGTGTCAACAGAGGGGATCTTGGCTAGATTGCAGTGATCTCTCTTCTAGGTCTCAACCATCCAGTTGGTCAGAAGGATGTATACACATACAGAAGTGAACGGGTGAAAAATGTTAAACCTCAGTCAAGTTAGGACAAGGTTTTCAGCAGAAACATATCCTCTTCATTGGACTGAAATAAGTAGGGTCAGTTATAATTAATGTTTTACCCTATGTATCCACACATAAGCCTGGCTTCTCTTCTAATAGTCCTCACCATGAGCTAAGAAAGGGATTTGTGATGCCAATTGTTTTTGTGATGTCCTGACTGACAACATATCGGTGGGTCACCACAATCAGCTGTGGCCTCACCTGCTGGTCCAGATCTAAAAGTACAGAGCTTTATCCAAAGGGCATATAGTTTGTGTTGTTGGTATGTCTAGCTAAACCAGGAATAACAGTCTTTCCAAGGTTTCTCTAGGATCCTTGTTGTCCCTTGTCCAAGGTCCCAGCAATTGCATCTCCATAGAAATCCTATGACAAGGAGTCACACTGCTCTCTGTACAAGAATAATTTCTCAAAGCCTGTACAGAATACAATGGTGCCTTAGCCTTCTTTATGTGGTGAGAGAATAAAGCATTATCTTTGTCAGACACAAAGCTAATTTGGGTAGATCTAAACTAAAAAGCTGACTCAGGAAATGCTTATCTGATCCATCTTCCAGACCTGTCCACCTCTGCTCATGCTTCCCGAAGTAGTTGTCTCCAAGCACAGCCCCCCACCATGACTGTCTGCTTAGCATGTTGCCTGCCAAGATAAAACATCCCACTGTCTACCAGGGAAACGTGGCCAACCAGCACAGCAAGGAAAGTTCTCAGCTGAAAAAGCCCAGATAAAGATTGCACAAAGGACCCTGGTTATCTGGTCCCTGTTGTGCTGGTATCAAAGTCCTGCACTGAGCATTAGGGTTTCCATGTCTCCCCAGGGTGTAGTACACTGACTTTGCTTGAAGTGCAATTTAAGATTGATGAATTCACACATTTTAAATCAACTGCAGGCATCCGGGCTGGCCCCTTGATGGAGGCTATTAACTTAATGAAACTGAAAGGCTGTGAAGTCAGATAACAGGCATTAGAGTCTTTATTTACCTAGAGATTTAAGGAGACCTTTCTGAGATAGCTCACGGCTTCTCTTTTGAGAAGTGTAAGCTACTGCCCAGCAGCTCTTCCCGTGCACATGCACACATGCACTCAAGCTGCCAGGAAGGCACTTTGTGCTGAGAAGTGCTCATTCCCTCTCAAGTTGGCTGACAAGTGATACACCGTGGCACACAGAGAAAGGCTTATTTTAAAAGCCCAGGTTCTGCTGCAGTGGCTGTCCAGTATGAAAGGAAGGATACCCAGCAAGCACGGAGGTTCCATGTAGCCAGCCCCCAAAAATGATGCAGTTGGATGACTGAGGGATGGTCTTGACCAGGTTTGTGCACAGAAACTCAGCAAGTCAGCAGCTGGGCTAAGGGAAGAGTCTGACTCTCACCTGCTACCTGGCTGTGTTGGCCACCAAGCCCCAGAGACTCCCACCACACGCTTCAAAAGGAAGAGGCAGAGCAGTTCTCCATCAGAGCGATCCAGTACCTAGCAGCCCCTGGGATGCCCTGCTCCCCACCTCATGGTTAATGCATGCAGCGCAACGCGTGCGTGTCACTCTGCACAATCGCTGTCCTTTCGACTGCTATCGCACCGAGCCTCTCTGATAAGCCCAAACATCATGTTTGCTGCCTCTCCCCCACTCCCACACACAGCTACGGTGACAGGGTGCGCGCTTGGAGCGCTCGGATGGCTGCTCCGGAGCGGGAGAGGCTCGGCCCCCCGGCTGGCCGCTTCCAGGCGGGAGAGGGGAGCGGCAGAGCGGGCACCCAGCGCGTACAGCGACCCCCGGCACCCCCTCACACAGGGGCGGCAGTGCTGCAGCGTGCCCAAGGGCACAGCCAGGGAAAGAGCAAGGGGACCGGAGGAGAGGATGGAGGGCAAACAGATCTAATTACCCCCACAGCCCTTGCCTCCTCGGCAGACAGCTCAAGAAGGAGAGAGAGTGTTTGGAGAAACAAAAGTGCACCCTGAGTCGCTGCCTTCACTGCAGTCAGTTTACACGGCACTGAAATCCATCCAGGCTTCAAGAACCACGGAGATTCGTGATGAGAGCTGTTGGAGTTAGGGAGTAGCCTCCTGCAAGGCAGTAAGGATGCTCCACTCATGAGGTAATCTAGAAGAACAGTCTTAAATGAAGCACTGGCGTTTGGATGTGTTTGTAGTTATGCCTCCTTTATTAAAAAACAGACCCTTACTCAGTCACTGAAATGAAACAGAGCAAAATCTTTATATAAGTCACTTTTGTCCTGGAAAACCCACTGCAGACTCTGGCATATCTTGCTCAAATGTAGCTGGGCTCCTCCCAGCACCAGACAGAACTCTCAGAAGCATGAGATAGGGGATTTAAATGTCAAAATATCTAAGGAGTATTAGGGAATTTATTTTGGCTAAATGGCATATGTTTCAATTTGCACAAAGCTGGGGACTATTCCATTTAAGCTCTTATGCAGATGATTTTTGCTCTTGTTCACCTAGATCTAGCCATGTTTTTTTTTCAGATAAAGTGCAGGGGTCACTCTGAAACACACTTTCTATTCAATTCTCTTTAAAAAAGGGAGCAGTTAAAGTTTACCTTTTAAGTTCTTTCCAGTTTCCAGTTTTCTTCTTTTAGTGATGCAATATCTCTTTGGATTTTCCTGTGGGCTGAATGCATTAGTTAGACTGTAACAAACAGACTAAATTTAAATTCCAGAAAAATCTTCCATCTGCAGGAAATTTAAATCAAATATTACATGCAAGTTCTTGTTTATAGGCACAACGGAAATGCGAGCACATGTACATGTATTTTTATATATGTATTTAAACCCAAGAATCCGTTGCTAGTATAATCGAAGTCTTAACAGCGTAATCCAAGAATAACACTCCAGATCTGACTGCAACAAAAAAAGGAAGCATACTTCTGTACAGAAAAATGCCCTCAATAATAGTAATAATGCACTTTAAAACTTCTGAGTTGGCATCCCTTTTCCTGCTCCTGTGCTCCCCTTTCCACTGTTCTTCCAGGTCTTGATGGTGGTGGTTTCTCTCTGGTGGGAGGCGCTGGGACTTGTCATAGTGTGTCTTCAACATCTGGAGTGCTTCACCAGAAAAATGTGATGTTAATGTTGATGGTTCCTTCTTCCTCACTCTAGGGTCCTGTTGGGGTCTATTTTATATATCTTTTTCTATACCTTACTCTCTTTTCATTGGTCTGCCCCCCACATTACATCCAAATGTATTATGTATGGATAGATACTTGTTCCTTGTTCTCTTAGTTACCCAAGATTACTGGTTTTGGGCAGCTCCAGAACACCTGTCCAGCTGCATTTCTTAACTGGCTGTTGCTGGGTGGTTTATAGCCATGCAGCTTCCGCTGCCAGCCTGTGACCCATCTCCTGCCATCCCATACTTGTACTCTTCTAAACCTCTTTATGCCTACAAAACTGACAGAGATCCACGTGCAGCACAGCCCTGCTGGTCCAGGCATTTTTACCTCAGTGTTGTTTTAACTGTCACAAAAATCTTGAAGACCAAATGCAAAGACAGGGAGCTTTTCCTTTGAAATCCCTGTGGCTTTCATTCCTCTTACCTGCTGTCTGCCATGTCTAATTGAAGTGCAAGGACCATGTCATGAGGATGGTGAAGTTGTATCCAGACTGCAAAATTTGTTTCCCAGCCCTGTCACCAGCTTCCCAGCTGACATCAGACAAAAACACAGAGTGCGCCCTTTGGTTTTCCCTTTGTAAGAAAAGGATGGCATCGCTTGTATCATCTCTGCAGAGACTTTGAAGGAAGGACAGATAATGTATTGACCCAGGTTTGCAGATGAGTTCTGACAACTCAAACAGTGAAGGAGAGGCTAAACCACAGTAATTCTCTAACCAAGTTTTCACTGGTTGTAGTCCTGGAGAACAGAAAAGAAATCCTGGGGTTCACAAACAATGGCAAATTTATGTAATCCCTTAGGGATTATCCACCTGCAGGGGATAGTGAAACTACAATGATTTCCCACTTTTCCCATATTCCTCATGTGTTCTGTGCCAGGGATGGTCTGGGGATGATGACTTAATACACGAGACTTGTGCCAGCTGGGTGTGAGGAACTCCTCAGCAGTCAGGTACCCATCCCCTCTGGCAGGACAACAGCATGCAGAAGGTCTGATAACCTTTCAGAGGCTGTAATAACAGCAATAAGAGGATCTGTCTCTCTTGCAGCCTGCCTTCCAGAGAGAGAATTTCTTGCTGAGATTCTCATCCTAATTCACTGCTTCATGCCTCCTGGGCTGCAACTACAGAAGCATGCCATTGTGCTCAGAAACATTTCTGTGTATGGCTTCTGGCTCCATTATTAGAAAATTGTGCATTATCTACTGGTGAGTGACTGGCGTGTTAAAAGTCACCCACGGGGCCCTGTCCCCTGTGCACACAGGGGGTGCAGCCTCGGGTCACCAAGATCCAGCACTTTGTTTCAAGCTGCTGCAGTGTTTCCTCTCCTTCACTGTGTCGTTCTGCCCATCTGATTCCAGCCATAATGCTGTGTACCAACGAGCTGCTCCTGCTAACCGTGGTGCAGATGGGCAGCAGTCTTGCTGGGAATTGATGGATATATTCCAGGGGGAGAGAAAGCAGAATTCAGCCTTCCAGTTGTCTGACACATCTCCTGCAGCAAACGCAAAAAAAAATACCATAATACAAAATAATTATATCTCCTACATCTTACCTTTCAGCATTAGGAATAGTTATGGACCTGGATGCAGCCCATATCCTGAGTCAGGATTGTAAATTTTGCCTTTTCAACACAGCTGATAATAGGTATCAGAGAAAAAAGAAAAAACAAAAGAGCAACAAAATGAAACCCGTTCCCTCTCCTATTCCCTGCTGGAGGATTTCTTCCTCGTGGTTGTTGCAGAGCCAGAGAAATAGCAGACTGGCTGTCAGATTTCTTTTTTGGCAACTGGCCTTCCAAAGGCAGTGCCTTTTCCCTTCTCCATTCTGTCTTGTGAGACTGCTCCTTCCTGTGCCCTTACCTTTGGTGTTTGTTCCGCTTGGCAGAAGCAGCCAAGTCCTCATGACAATCTGAAGTCAATCTGAAGTGATATCAGGGTGATTGATATAGGACCCCTTTAGCTTCACAGAATCACAGAATCATTTAGGTTGGAAAATACCTGAGAGATCATTGAGTCCAACCCATGATCGAATGCCACCTTGTCAACTAGACCATGGCGCTGCATTTCATGTATAGTCTTTCCTTAAGCACCCCAGAGATGGTGATTCCACCAGGTCCCTGGGCAGTCCATTCCAATGCTTAACAACCTTTTCTGTGAAGAAATTCCTTCTGATGTCCAGTCTGAACCTTCCCTGGTGCGTCTTGAGGTTATGTCCTTGAACTTTTCTCTGGGGACATGAAGGGGAACTCTGTAAAGGAGAATAACCAAACCAAACCCATTATTATTTGTGAGAACAATTATTATTATATCCACTGTGAACTACTCTAACCTATCCCTCTTTTCCCCTTCTGCCAGGTTACATGTCCTAGGTGCTTAAAATGAGAAACCACCCCAAACTGAGATGTCCTGGAGTTACCTGAGCACTGCCATGTCTGTACAAGCAGCTGGGATGGTAGCCCAGCCCATGGGCAGCTACCTCCAGCTACCACAGAGAATTAAGGGCTCTGTCAGCTGCACTGCCCAGAGACCCTGGGCAAGTACATCATTTACCCTGTAATACATGAGGTGGATTTTAGAAGGTGTAACTTCTGTTTTGCCCAGGAACAAACCCAGAAAGGCAGCTACAAGAGACCCTAGAAGAGGAACATCTCCCAGCTGTGAAGAAAAGTTCTGCATTGCCTGCTGCTCAGGCAGGGAGGGCCATGGCCACATACTGACGGTGCAGCCACATGCTCCTCAGAGAGCAGAAGAAGACCCCCAGCTTCTGGTCTTTGAGCTGTTCACAGCCCTGCCTTGGCTCTGCCTTCCCCACTATCTTCTCCCTTGGAGGGGAATTAAACAGTGCCTCTCCAGCCAGGCTGGCCCTGCCCCATGTATTTAGCCTTTTCACTCCGTCATAGCTGGATTAACCCTCCTGCTCATCTGGACAAGCTGATTAGTTAAAGAACTTGTTCATCCCTCTCTAGGGCTTTATTTTTCATCTGTCATTTTCCTCTTTATTACTGCAGTAAGCTTCTGCCTCTCCAGCTTTTTCCATGCTTCCCACTCACTGTCTTCTTCAGTTCCTGGCCACTGGACTTTACCAGTCTTTCCCAGCTGGGGTGAGAGTGCAGAGCATTCCCATTCACCTCAGTGTGATATTTCTCCATGCCCTTTTACCTCCTTCTTTCAGATGTTCCCTTTCACCTGAGTTAATGCCCGGTTTATTCCTTGCTTACTCCCTTCAATTTCATCCCCCTGGGTCCATGTTGGTCCCATGCACAGCACTGTGCTTGAAGACTCTGGTGCTCCTGCACGTTCCAACACAACTGGAGGCAGTCTCATGGGCTTGTATCACCGTGCTTGATAATCCTGGGCCAGGAGTCAAGAAGAAACTCTATGCAGGTATCTGTCCTACAGAATGCTTGCACATTCGCACTTGTTTCTGGCCAAAAGCAGTTTTGGATCATGAAATGGAAGCGCCAGGACTTTGAAGTCCATTAGAACGAGTACTGAACCTGGAAGCTTTTCTCAGCCTTTTGCAGGCCCAGCAACACCACTCCCTCAGCTGCCTTACCCATCTCAGCAGCAGGAACATGGCCTTATTTCTCCTTGGCTCTGTCCATTCGCTGGTCACCTCATCCTGACCATTGCTCCCTGCTCCTGACATCTCCTCTGTCTGAAGTTGTCCTTCCAAGTGTCCCTTTACATCCTTCTCCATCTCTGACCAATACAGGCAAACACTCCAAATGGTGGGCAATGGAAATGTATCTTTGGGGGGGAAAAAAAAAGCAAAAGGAGCCTATGATTATGTTGCCCCTGTGGCTGCCAGCAACAGCTCTGATCACTTTGATTGTACATTGTGACCCCTTTTGCCATGCTCCATCTGTTTGTTTTTATAGTCTGAGTTGTAGCAGCAGCAAAAGGACAGTGTCTTCTTGTTTGTATCTACAGGGTCTCCTGTGCAATATGCCCCAGCTCTGACCAAGGCCTTGCTCTACAGGAGAGACCAGGAAGAATAACAGTAAAGGGGGAGCCACAGCCAGCAGCATAGCCCTGTATTTGAGAGCAGAACAAAACAATTAAGGAAAGAATTCTCAAATAATCCAAATGAAGAATACAAGGGAATAAATATTTAATACTCTCTCATGCAGTTTCATCCTCTCTAATAATCCCTAATGTTTCTACAGTGCCTTTCAAAAGGGAGCAGTGCATAAAGGGCAGATGCAAGATGTGGCTCCGACAGGCCAAGATCCTCCCTCTTCCCCAGTGGGATGGCAAGTGTGCTGCTAGATCCAGGACATGAGGGAGTCCTGTCAGTGGCAGCCACAGCTGTAACCCCATGGAGCTCTGTTGAAGGACATATTCTGCTTAAGCCGTAGCTGTGGCCATATTTCCTATTCTTACTCCCCTTGACTGCACAGGCAGGATCATGCAGAGATTTAGATTTAGAATTGGATTTAGAATACAGTAATGCTCTGTTTAAAATTTAAAAAAAAAAAACAGTTCACACTTTTTGCAACACAGTTCATGTCCTTTTCTGTCTGGGGGCTCAGCAAGTTACTCTTCTTGAGGGGAGAGGGTGCACTGATCACAGCTTCCCTTCAAGAAACCTCTGCATTACGCAGATAATTTCTCTGTCCTCCTCTTGCCCAGGCATTTTCAGGTGTCAGGCTCCACTCAGGAATTCCCAGCACATACCAGTGCTGGTATGAAAAATACTGGTGTCCAGGCTGGGTCAAGGGAGTTGAAGACAGTGGGAAAGGACAGACAGATTGCTGGTGGATTGGAGTGGCCAGAGGGAGGGAAGGACAAGCAGAAGCATTAGTGTGTTCCTAGTGGAGGATGCTGGAGCCGGCACCTGGGATATGTGCTGGATATTTTGGAGTGGGAACATTTTATCTTCGTGCGTGGAGAAAGGGCAGGATTTCAACAGTCTGATTTTCAAACGTTTTCCCCTTGTCTGATGAACAGTTGTGATTATAATCAAAATTAACAAGCCATGATCCTACTGGGCAGGTAATATCTGTGAACAAAAGGTGACACATAGATATATATACCAGGGAATGGGCCACCTGCAGAGCATCTGCAGCCTTTTCCCCTCTCTAAAAGCAAACCTGGTCTATTTTCCTTCTTAGTAGTTAAAGGCTAACTGCAAGCAACTGGCAGGAGAGAGAAGAAGTTACCAACATGCTGCATCTCTGCTTCTGAGAGTACTTGAGTGTATTTGGGAAAAAAGAAATCCCAGTTGCAAAGGATGGATTCAGATAAATCTCACTCTGGGATCTGATAGGCTTATTGGGGATTGTGTTATCTTCCAGGGACTTGGATAAAGGAATCACATTCTCTTCACAAGTTCTCTGGATTATATAACCCTTTTCAATTTTCTGCAAAATCAACCATGCGTATGGAGAAAGCACCCACTTTGTAAGGTGGTCTCAAGGTGGTTTTATACAACTTAGTCTCAGGTCCTGCCTCACAAGATGAAGACAGGATGGCATTTCAGAAAGGCATCTTTCCATTAGTTTCCATGTAACCATGAGCACAGACAGCACTGTGTAGTGGCAACCTTGGATGGAGAAAGGACCAAAATAAAGAATTGCTGAATAATCCAGGTTGAAAGTGATCTTCTAACTCCTGCTAACTTCAAAGCTGAGTTGGGTTATGCAAGGCCTTGTGCAGGTGAATTTAGAACATCTTCAAGGATGGGGGTCCCACAACCTTGCTGGACACCTCTGTCACGATCACTCTCCTGGTGAAAAATGTCTTCCTTACGTTCAGCTGGAATGCTGTGTGCTGCAATTCATGTGTGATGACTGCCTTGTGCCTTTTGGCCTCTGGGAAGAGCATTTTCACTATCAACGCCTTTCACCAGCTTCCAACCACCTTGGCAGTCCTGCACTGGACTCTCTCCAGTTAGCCAAACTCCTTCTTTTACAGAGCAATCTCATACTGGGCACTGGACACTAGGTATGTCCTCATGAGTGCCAAATAGAGGGACTAATCCCTTCCCCCAGTTTGATAGTCAGCTCAGCTTCCCAGATCTGCCCCTAATAAATGCACACCATGGATGTGTCCTCTGCAGCTCTGCTCTATGCACTGCATACATGTTAGAAAAGGAAAAACTTACTGCTGAGTGTCAGATAAAATTCCCTTTAATAAAAAAAATTAAAATACTTCAAATAATTAATGTGTGAAAGCTACAAAAAGGGAAGAGCTTTCAAATGTCCAGTAAAATTTAAGGGCCAATTGTGTGTGTATGCTTGTGGGATGTGAGTAGGTGGCTGAGTGGGTGTCAGTAACACTAGAAAGGAATTCTTACTGCTTTTTAAAATAAAAAACATTAAGGATCAAGCAGTATGAAATAGCAATTACTACGAAGCATGTTCTCATTTCTGAATCTGGTATGAATTTCAGGCTCTGCAGCTATTACATTTTGAATAAATAGCAATTAACATCTAAGGCTTTTCTATTTCTTTTAATTTCTTTTTCTTGCCTCCCAACTTCTGGATAACTGACAAACTTCAGCCATTCTGAAATTCAAATACCTCTGAAGAGAATGTCAAGATCTCTACATCACCACTAATGAAAAAAAATCCAAAGCACATTATCCAGCTTTGAGATTTTGCTTTATCTTCTTGGACTGACAAGCGCTGACCACTTGTGGGTTGTCATTCATTGTAGTGTCAAATGCCTGCAAATCTTGTACTGACATGCAGCTGATTTGTATTTCAGCTTTTCATTCTAGCGCCTCACTGTCAAGTTTAGACTTTTTTATCCCCTTGTTTGTACAATAAGACCCACAGCAAAGTTTTGCAGACCATGTTCTACTGCCAGTGGTAGAACTCTACTTTCTGTGGCTCGGTGACAGTGATACAAGGGCATATGCTAAGTCTCCAAATTGTGCCTGAAGCAGCAGATGTGGGATGCCCCCACCAAGACTGGAAAGTGTGAAAATGCAGTGTGGAGATGAAGTATGGAGAGCTGGATCTTCATGTTACCCTTCCAGGTCTGTGATAGTGATGTAGGAGACATAACACAGAAAACAAATGAAAATGTAGTTATCAAAGAAAAAACCCTAATTCTCAGGTGGTATATTTTCCTTTCACTAGAAAATCCTTTCTGACCCATCTTCTTTCCTTAATGTCTTCAGTCAGTATGTCTAACATTTACAATTAGAAAAAAAGCCTAGAACATGAGATGAAACATCCACATCAGTGAATTAAACCATTCTTTTCAGTTTATGAACTCCTTAAAAAAAAAATCCAGTATAAGTGTTATTTATTTCCTGTAGAACAAATGTAAGACTGCATTCATGTTTCTTTGTTATCATCTGAACATCCTGTGGGAGCAGTCTGTGAACTTCCAGGAATCTGCAGAGCTCAGACTGAAAACTATTGCAGTGATGTGTGTGGAACGGATACACCGCCTGCAGAGCAGCTGTTGGACTGGTATTCAGCAAGATATGAAGCTTTGGAATAGACAAAACACCTCACTATTAACCTCTGTTTAATAGAAAGTGCTGTTGCTGGAGGACTGATGGAAGTTTTGCTCCTGAAGAGGAAGCAGTACCACAGCCCACTTGATCCTAAAACGCATTAACCTCACCAAGCAAGTGATGCAAATAGACCAAGAGCAGCTACTGCCTGCTCCAAGGAAACTATAGTCTGCCCCTCTTTCACATATTACCTCCAAGTGTACTTTTCAAACCTCCTCTGAAGCAAGCTGGGGTGTTGGCAATGCCTTCAGAGTGTGACACAGACTCCAGTTGGTTGTCCTTTACCCTCTATTCCTGCTTTTTTCCACATTACCCTCCAGAGGGCACAGCGGGAAATCTGGGCAAAAGAAGATTCCTGGAAAGTTTCCTCCCTCCAAGTGCAGGGGGAGGATGCAGCCTTTGCTGTGGTTTCCAGGGGGCAGAAGCAGGGAGCTGAGCAGTGTAGCTGAATCTTAATTCATGGCCATTATCAGAGGTCACTTTCAAATGCTTCTCCCTTAATGAAAAGCTGGCTGTTCCTTCCTGGTGTTTCATTAAATCACAAGCTGGAGCAAGCAAAGATGCACTGGAATGGAAACAGGGAAAGTGGGGCCCCAGCTGGGCCCCTTTGGGGTCTTCTGGGATCCCCCTGTCTCCTGCAGTTGGAACTCTCCCCCAGCTCACAAAAGAATAAAGAAAGTATTTTCTGTGTTGAGGGGTTTTGTTGTTGTTGTTGCCTTTTCCCTGTGCCGTGCCCAACGTTCCAAAGAGAGAAGAGAATATTTGATTGCAGTAATTAGTTAATCAGTAACTGGCATAATTTTTTTCCCTGATTAATGTTCTGAATAATCATTGCAGCCCTATCTGTAGGCAGTCCTGTTATCAGAGTCACTTTGAAAACAGCTTTGAAAAGATGGATCTGCATGCCTACAGATAAAATTAGACAGGTCAGATGCTCCACCCTCCAAAAACTGCTCTTTCATTGAAATTGGCCAGGGGAAAAAAAGAGATCAAAAATGCATTCTCTCCTCTCAGCTCACTCATTCGCACTTCCCTGTAAGCACCTTTCTGGAAGAACCTGGGGAATGAATCCACATGGAAAATTTCAAGCTCACAGGGCAGATGGAGGCACAGGATGGGCTTTCCAGGAAATGAAGACCAGGAAAAACATTTACATCAAGGCTAATCCATCTCTGTCCCTAGAGCTTATTCCACTGCTCCAGGGGAATGCTGAAACAGAGGACCATATGCTGATCTCAGGGAAGGGCAATCTCAGTGTGGACTCCGTGTGTTTATACATATTTACAGAACATGTATATAAATAGGGGTTTTTTTAGATATATACTATATTTTTCTATAATGTGTGTTTCATATGTCTTAGTCATGTTAAACATGCATGCATAAGATAAACAATAAAGCTAGCTTCAGAGAAAGAAAAAGATGTGATTTTTTCCACCCTGCAGGAGTTAGATCAATTCCTAAAGCAGCATCAAAGTTCAAATCAGCCTTTGGAGGGATGAATAGTGCAACTCCAAAATTTTTTTTGTAACAAATTATTAATTCTGAAAAACTGCATCTTTCAAGAAGAACATCCCAGGCTCAGAAGCAGTCTCTTGTCTCTTGGATGAGATTTCTAAATGGAACATTTTGAAGAGGATGCCTTCTGTGAGAGGAACAGTACAAGTGAATGTATGCAATGCTCAGAATGCTCAGCACAAGATAGCACTCACTGGGAAGGGCCCAGCTGTCAAAACCATGGCTTTTCCAATTTACTTTGAAAACCTGGACCTGAGTTTTACTCATCTCTGGTCAGTGCTGTACTCTCTTGCATATGAACTATTTTAAGTATCCACTCCCAGTCCATCACCTCTCACCAAAAATGCTTGGTAGAATGGAAGTTTTCCTTTTTGTTCTTTTTCTCCCATGAAGCAGGAGTATTTCCAAAATCCTGAAGGTGCTGGGAGGATGAGATACCATTTCCTGACAGCTGGACCACCTGCCTCCAGAAGCTGTGCCATCTGCAGTGGGCGCATCAGTAGCTGTGGGAGGAGCCCATCAGCAACCATGACTTGATCATCACAGGTGCAAGCTGAATCCCCTCCTTGAGCCAGTTCTCAAAAAACCACAAGGTGTAAGGCAAAAATCAAATGAGGGAGAGGAGAGGAGAGGAGAGGAGAGGAGAGGAGAGGAGAGGAGAAGATTGTGTGTGAGGACAGACACTGCATCATTCAGAAGAGCTGGACCCAGCTACATTGTGTGACCCCACAGATATTAGCAGCAAAGGGGTGAAAGAAATTCCTCTCTGAAACTAGGATTTCCTGTTATTCATGCAGAGAAACATATTTATCAATCTTACAATGTGATACCACAAGTAAATCAGGAACAATGGGATAGAATTACAATCAGACCATCTTATCTTTATCTAAACTATGTCCTCACTTATGTTATAACTTTAGTGAAAAATTGCTTCTTGGCAATGAGGCCATTCCTTCTGACCTTTTGCTTGTGGAAAGCCTCAAATCATTTGTCTTGCACCTCCAATGTTTCCTGGACATTTAACTTCCACTTAGCCTGCCTAATGCTGAGCTGACAAAAGCTGTCTTGGTAATGGGTACTCATACGTGCAAAACTACTACCTATACTCCTATCATATTCCTTTCCTAATGATTATTGTATAATATTTCCTACTTTCTCTTATGCTTAATACTATACTTAGACTTACTAAAAGAGTCAGGATTAAATGACATGTGAACAGCTATCAAAATGGATAATACTATTCCCCCTGCGACAGGAAGGCTCCCAGAGTGATATGGTCTGGCTGGCTGATGCATTTGTAGTCATGAGAAACCGAACAGACAGATCCCTCCTCATTTCTGTCTCTGGAGGAAGGAGAGCAGCTTAAAGATGCTTTCTCTCTGCTTAAAGGGTAGTGGCCATTTATAGGGGTGAGTACAGTAGGACCCAGACAGTGACTGAAGAGGAGCCTTGGACATCTCTGTCTCATTCCTGTACTTGGAAGAGCCAGGTCACACATAAGTAAAGACAGTAAAAACTAAGAGATTCATTCTTGTTTTCATTATTTCAGAAATAGCTATCATCTTCCAAAGACTGTTTCTGCCTTTATAATTGACCTGGTCCTGCCAGTATACAGATATCTGCAGAGAGGAAAAGATGATAATCCACTGATGTTTATTCACTCTCATCCCAGTGGGGATGCAAATACAGAAGGTCATGGCCTCCCTTGTCCATTTATTTAAGTAAGGGAATTTCTGCCTTGAGCTGCCAGGCAAACCCAGACTGGGAAGAGCTGCTGTCCTGTCCCTGCTGGTGGCAACTCCACAGCCCCAGGAGACTCAGACTTCACTGCAAACACAGGGAGCAAAAGCAGTGTTAAATTTAGACAACGTTAATTTCTGCTGTCTGAAGGAAGAGTGAGCAGCTGCCTGTGCCCTGGATTCCACATCTGAGCTGTCTCTCTCACGCTTGGATGCTTGGGCATACAGAAAGTCTGGGAAAGAACTGGGGGCAAAGGCAGGAAAGCTGGAGGACCTCTGTGCAATCTCATCCCCAGGGAGAATCTCCTCAGGCTTGGATGTATTTTTAATCTGTTCCATCAGCAATAACAAACATGGCCAGAAGAAGTAATAACAGGGATTTTGCTGTGTATGAACTTGTTATCATGAAACGTAATCTCTCTATCAAATTAGAGCTATGTTCACACATTCTCTTTACTGACCTTGGGCTCATCAAGAGAACAACATTTTCTTTCAAAGTTGGCGGGTCGCAGCTGTGTCCTTTAATCAGCCACCTGAACACTTTGCCCTTGTAACTACCTCTTTAATCTGTTGATGCCTTACTCTCTCTGAGTCAAGTAAGGTCAAAGCAACACGAGATGCTGTCTTTTAACATGAGATGTCCCATAAAAACCACCAGTGAGTCTGATTACTATCTTGTTACTTCTGTGCCTGAACCAGATACCAATTCAGAAGAGTTGCAGTCCATGCTGGAGTTATTCTATTGTCTTAGATGGCCAAGAGTAACTCTTTCCTTCATACTCTTAACTGATGTGTAGCTAAGAACAGAACTGCTGGAGTTCACAGCAAGGCTGTGACTAGACCCAGTGTGGGGGAGAATGCTACCTGAATGTAGGTAATAAGTTGGTGAAGTTTGTTAAACACCTTGGGTGGAAGATACTCATCATTCACTGCGACACAACTCCTTAGACAATCAATTCAGGATGTCAGACATCCTCCATCCCACAGTGCCAGTGGTTAAGGGCTCACAAGGACCTTACAGCTACTGCACCTGCTTGCTGGGGAAATATGATAAATGTCTGGGGGTGCCTGAAGCTGATCAGTCAATTCCGAGATGCAAGCTGGCTGAGTCTTTGTCCAGTGCTCCAGAAGACTTATCCAAACCCACACAACAGAAGTTAAAGGGTAGAGGTACCAAATGACCCTGCTGTGTCCTTAATGTGCCAGCATGCATAATTCATCATCCTCAGATAACCTGCAGTCCTTCCACCCTTCTGGTGACTGTATCAGCATTTGCAATGCAAAGCACTCCTTTAATTTTATTTATTGCGGGACTGATTTGCACAGCAGGGCATCACTTTGTTTATTCTCTGCTATCCTTGTTACCTTTAATGAAGACAATGAAGAATTTTAAATAATAATTATAAAATATATTCCCCTCAGTTACCGTGGCAACAAGCTGGAGCTTTTTAACACTGCCACATATTCCATCTGTTTCTTTCTTTTAAATGACAAAACAGCTTCCTCCCATACCAGCGTTGTATGGAGGAGAGAAGACTCTCAGGAGGAGGAAAACAGAAGTTCCAGCTAACAAACATCTCACTTTACTACCCTGAAAGAAAGCCTGTTTCTAGTCAAGAGTGGTTTCCTCCCACTAGCGCTGTCTAACAAGGTTTCTCTACACAAAAAAAAAAAAAAAAAGACACAGATCTTTTAGCAGTTAAGCCCCAGGATTTCATTCACTTCTTCAAGGAGCAGTAGGTACAGTGGTGAATGTGTTCCTCCCTTACCTCCATCTGCAGCTAAATCAGCTAAATATCCTTCAGCTTGGTGCAAGTCTAGACCTACTTATAACTCAGCCCAGTTTTGAAACAAAAGTGCATTCATGTGATACTGCATGAGAGATGTCACAACAAGGTCTTTTCCAATAGATTTTTGGGATGTGGATTAAGGGTAAATAAAATGTCATAAAAATGTTGTTTTTCTAGAATTAGTTTCTCTCAGTATTCTCCCACACAGATTTCCTGGACTAACTTTTTTCTATTATTCCTCTTTCTCTCTTTTGAGGCTTACCCCAGCTCATCCCCGTTCCCAGAAATTTCTTAGATCTCTAAAATGAACTCTGGTCTTCTCTCTTCCCTTGTTGGCAGATAAACCCTCTCCCCCTAAAGACTGGCTGTCTGCCACTGTTCAGACGTATGTCACACCTGCCTCCTGCCTAGCATCTGACTCACAGATGGAACCATTCATTGTACGAAGTCTCCATCTGCAAGATTTTACTCTTACTTGTAAGGATGTAAAGCCAGAGCAATTCTCCCAAACTTCCTGGAGATACTCTGTCTCTTATGCTTGCACTACCAACACCACAACTATGATCAAATGTTCCTCTTTGTCTCGCAGCTGATGTTCCACAGAGAAACATCAATGGACGAAACTGAATGCTTAGAAAGAAAGCTGGGAAGTGACCTTACAAGCAAATATAAACCTTATCTTCAGAAGCATCTTCAGAATCAAAGAGTTTGCACTCTCCCTTCCTTTCCAGCTTCCAGGGTTCATTTTGGTTTGTGTTGAGCTTTTTTTCCCCTATTATCTAAATGTTTCCTGCAGTCTTCTACCTTCGTTTTCAGTTGGTTTTGCTTTTTTCATCTTGTCTCTCAGTGCTTCTCCCAGAGTCCAATTTAATTACCCACAATTTTATTTTCAGGCAGGATGTATAGCGTTTACGGGTTTTGCCTCTTCTCATATCAATCTGTTTATTGGTTCCTTCTGTCCTTCCACATAAACAGTAAATTGCATCTGGGGATCAAGAGGAAGCTGGGAAGCAAACTGACAGTTCACCTACTGACACTGTAGCAACTCTAACCAAGCCTGAAATGAGAGCCAGTTTGTGGCCAGGAGAGGTTAACGTCTTTTGCCTCTGCATACGTGGGTCCTGGCCAGAGCCAGGCCTCGTCTCGACCACTTCTAATGGACACCAGATAAGCCATCGTGGTGGCAATCCCTACTTTAGAAAGACTCAGGGCTGAAAGCACAGAATCGGGACAGGCAGTAGCAAGGATGCACTTCCAGGAATGCCTGGAAGCCACAGACTGAAGTAGTAGAAAGTGCTGTGCCAGTGACTGAGGTTGGCCCAGGACATGGCCCTGGTGGTGCTGGGGGGAAAACGGTGCAGTGGCTGCAGTGTAGAGAACTGTGGCTGTAAGACTGGCCTGGCTGGAGGGTGAGTAGGAAAGTCTAGGTGTGGACACACAAGAAAGCAGAAGAGCTCTGAGAACAACAGACGTTAAAGACACCAAAATCCAGAGGTCACCAGGAAGTCTCTCAAAAAACTTGGAAAAAACTCTGGAAAAAAATAAACAACAAACAAATATGGTTCTAACTTCTTTCTTTTGTTTTTGGTATTGTAGCCCTGAAAAGTACCACTAGCCTTTCTGTCACACACAGACTGAGGTTCTTTCTCTCTTTCTCTCATTCTTTCTCTCTTTCTTTCTCTCTCTCTTTCTCTCTTTCTCTCTTTCTTTCCTTCTTTCCTTATTTTCTCCTTATCTTCATGCATAAAAAGCAGACTCCTAGAAATGCAGTTAGTTTCCTGGAGGAAACAGACAGTTATGAGAGCAGCAGCGATGGTTTCCTGTAACCTGATGAGCCGTGGAGCTAAGACCTAGGAGCCATGAATCTTGCCAGCTGACCAGCAGAGTGTGGGATGAATGGAAGAGAGCTCCTCAGTGAAGCATTGGACAATGGTGGAGCAGAAGCAGAAAGATCATGTGACCTTTTAAAATTGGGATAGAAGAACTACTAAATGAGCAGTAGAAGATGGAAAAAACTGGCTTGTTTTGAGATACCTTGCCTTGGGATTTCCAAGGGCAATGTGCAGTGTCTGAATTATAAACTACCAGAATTGTGGTTGGTATCAGCCTTTAGAGATGCTTTGTGGAAGTCTTTGAAGGGCAGAAGGGGAGAACAGATCAGTAACTTCTTCTGTAATATAAGTTAATATCACACCCCTGAGCCTGGAGGGCTTGGGGCAGGAATGCAGCATCCTGCCTTGGCCCTGCTGTTTCACACTTGTCCATTACTGGGGATTTTAACCTTCATCCTGAGGTGTCCCTTGGTGTCTGGTGCAATAAACAGGGCCCTGGAGCCAGATGGTCCCATTAGCAGTCCTGATGCTGGCAAGACACGGGCATAGCACTTGGCACTTTACTACCTGCTCCTTTACATTGCTTAAAACTGATGGTTGTGCTGCTAAAAAAAAGGACAAATATGATAAACAATCATGGAAAAAAGTAGATGGATTTTCTACTGCAAACTATATGTCCCTGTCCAGGGCCTCTGCACAGTTGTTAACGAAAACAGCAGGTAATAAAAAGCAAGATTTCCTACATTTTCAGTGATGTTTTGTGACCATGTGTAATATCAAGTGTTGAGAGACTGGCCAGAATTTCAGCCCTGGAGGCCAGACAAAACCTCTTCACGTCACACCTTCTGGGATCTTTTGCTAAAAGGAGGAAACCATTGCTGCCGGCCAGTGCTTGCCTGGCGCCAGGCCCTCCTCCTCCTTCTGGTGGTGAATCTGCACCTCCAAAAGAAGCCAATTTTTCACTGGAATCCTAGCGATCATAAAGCTAAAGGTGCTGGCCCTTGACATTAGCTCTTCAAGGGCAAAAATCTTATTTGGAGAAAGAACACACGCACAATCTGAGGAAAATCCAGAGTACTAGTGCCAGCAGAGACTTGAACCCCCAGTTTTCCAGGATCCCTAATGACAGAGTGAACTCATCAAAATACTTTCTTGTACACTGATGAGGATGTCCTCAGGGCTTCTGGACACCCATCTCCCAAACTCCAGTCATGACTAGGCATACCAGCCAGGTTCCCACAGAATAACCTGCCTTTGCTGTCTGAAAGTTAATCCAGCTAATTATTCACCCCAATTAGCATTCATACAGAGAGGATTTACCTGAGTCATTTCTGCTTTAACAATGCCCTGACCATCAACTTTCACCTTCTAGTCTGTAGCAGCTGTCATTGTCAAGATTTCCATCTCTGTTGGCTCACTGAATTCCTTGATTTATATCTTCTGCAGCAAAAACTTAAGAGGATGAAAGTTAAAAGTGCTTAGCCAAGCAAGGACTGAGATCATTGAAATCAAGGGTTTGGTACTCCCAGGTGAGGAGCAAGACATGAGTAAACAGAATATGCTCCACGTTAGAAGCAGTTCTATCCTGTTACCTGTATCCAGGGAGACATGGTGAGTGGGCAGTTAATTGTTACCCCCAAACACAAACGTTTTCTGCAACTGAAAATCAATACTTCTTTATCTTACAAATCTATAATCCCAGGTAATGGTGGTTTATTGCCCTGTCACAAGGAGCACTATGAGTAGGGAATCCATAAAAATGGAAATAGTCAGAGTCATTTCCTCCTCTACCTGAGTAGACAGAATAAAGGGTCCTTCATCCCTTGGATCTCTGTCTCTTGGGAATTGACAAGATGGAAAGATGACCTTTTTACTAACAACTGTGGATGTTAGAGGGGTTTTCTCTTGGATTTCTGCCCCAGTGGGTTGGTAGAAGTGGAGCATTAAAGGAGAGACGAGCATTTGCAGTCCTTCCTTCCTTCCAAGCCTTATCACCTTTTCCTAGCTGTTATGATGAGCCGAAGGATTTGTTCCCCTACCTGTCTTCCCTGAGCTATTTTTCATAGTGGATTGAGAAAGGCTTAAATGCTACAGATGGCTGAAAATCTTGTGGCATCAGCATGAAATGGCTGCTGCTGTTCATGCTAATAGCCTGAAAAGAACAGCAGCAGCAGCAACATTGTGAGCCTTGCCCTGGTCCCTGCAGTGTCTATCCGCTGAAAAAAATGAAGCAACATACCTAGTAGCAAATACTGTCCAAAGCCTTTTTGGCCCAAATTTGCCACTGTTTCTAAGACGGGTTTGGGTACCTCAGTGATAGCAATGGACAGGTGACCCATCCAGAATGCACAGATTCAGAGAGTTGCCAGCATTTTTCATGTTGTTAATGGCTTTTGGGGTTTTTTTTTCAGCAAAGATGAACCTAAGGGGCTGTTTAGGATGCTTGTTTTTTATGTGAACTTCCAAAACTTCTAGTGTTTGAGACCATTTTGCTACCAGGTCCCATTAAGACAGCTCACTACAACAGTTGGAAGTGCTCAGGTCAGTGTCACATTGCCTTTTCTTTGCTGTATGGTTTGGGAGCAGAATTAAAGGTGACCAGTATCTGACTAAGTGCTTTCTGCCTGTTAACCAAAGCAGCAGGTGAGTGTGCATCCTATATACCTGTACTTTTGCTTGGAAGTCTTCCCAACCTGTCCTTGTACAAGTCCTTCCTCATACTTGTTCCCTTCATGACCTGCCTTCTTTTTCCCTACTTCTTCCTCTCACTAGAATGTAGCTGACTCTGGTAGGATGAAAAACCAGCACAGCAATCTGATTTTCATTCTCACATCAAGGAAAAGCAGTAAATCCAGGTTCTTAGTGCAAAAGCACCTGTAATTGACAGCCATCACTGGAGCAATGGAGCCCTCTGCTCGCCATCCTCCTCCTCCTCCATGCAAGAAAGCTATTTGCCAGCAGACATTTGTACACATGGCTGTCATCTCTAAAGCCTTCTCTGTTACAAAGTGTGTAAGGAGAAGGTCACCCACACCTGTGTTTGAATTGTTCATCTACCAACAAAAAGAGTGATCCTCTTAAAATAAAAATATTCAAATTAAAAAGAGATGCATTTGTTGGAGAAAGATTTCAGGGTCTTTCTGAGCAGCTGAGCTTGGCTAAAATTATTAAAAGTGACAGGACCTAAAACTCAGTTTCCATGTTTTTCTGCAGATATGTTTTTAACCTCAACCATGATTATGCCTTGGACTGGAATCCTAGGAAAGCAGATGGGTTTTCCTGGCATCAGGTTTCCTAGGCTTTTGACTGTTGGAGTCTTCTGCATCCTGTTGTAAGGGGAATGTATTTTGCAGTGCCATAACAGGATTCTGTCTATTTCCAAATATAGCGGTTCCCTCCTAATTTTCCGGCACGAGGTACTGCCAAGAATGGCTCAGCCTGACACCATTTTACTACAATGGACATGTGAAAATAGCCTGATTTCTGCACTGAAATTCCAAGCCAGGAATTAATTGAATCAAGAACAAATAAGTAATTCCTTGTTTATTCCTCAGCTAAGGTTTGCTGCTGTTGTCAGGCCATAACAGGTCAGGGAGGAAAATTTCTCTCTCTGCCTCAAAGAAAATAATACTCACTGTTACAGAAAATTAATAAATGGCAGGACTCCTTCTCCTCCAGGAAAAGGTTGTTCTCCTCTCTTTTTAATTTACTATTTTTTAATTTCTGTCTCTTAACTACAAATTATTGGAATATCATTACTACTTCATAAACCATGAAAATCTTCATAACTTCCCTGAGGTTTTCTCTTACCTCAGACCCTTCAGTAGTTAGCCAGTGGGGAAGCTGTTAAGGTCACTGTTGGCTTTTGGGGCAAATGCAGACACAATGTGCCTGGAAGCAATGAGCTTGTGAGCTGAACCCATAAGTTTCCATGCAGAAGCATGGAGGAGTTAGTGAGTGAGGGGGTGCTCTACAGAAGATCACTGTCTCACCAAAGCCATGAGATCCAAACCACAACCACCTTCTGAAGCTCTCCTTTCCTCAATCATGCTGGCAACAGAAGCTGCTGGTGCCCACAGCTCTCTTCCTTCATAGGTACTTTTGAAAAGCTCCTTTCCTTGCTGTTCAGGCACTGTTCACCAGAAGCTGACTCTTGGCTTCACATCTCGTGGGAGCACAAGGACATTTCCTATCCATGTGAGCATTGCTTTTGCACAGCAAACTCTGGAAGGAGAGGTTTCCAGAGTGCTCGACCTCCTCTGTTGCAGGCTTCTCCCTGGCAGCTGAGGGCACTCTCCATGGTCTCTGTACAGCAGGACAGAAGATGTGCAGCTCAGGAACCTGGCTTGTGTCCCACCAGGGGAGACACACGCACTGCTAGCACCCTTCTGTAGCACAGCAGTAGCCCGTGGTCCTGTGCTTGAAGTTGCCATGCTACGGGGGCGCTGCCAAGATGCCTTCCTGACTAAGATTGCCTTTAGGAACAATTGGAGGGGCACCTGTGAGGACACACAGCAGTTCTGCTGCAGCAAGGGAGGTGCCCAGGCCATCTCTCCCTGCTCAGGGCTGCTCAAGGTGCTCCTCTGCTTGGTGAGACAAGGGGCTGCATCACGGTTCTGCTCCATGCCTCTGCCAGCACCCCTCATCCATGACATGTGGCTACTGTTACTGCAGAGAGCTTTTACCTTAGTATTTTACATTTTTATACAGCTTTTAGTTTTAACATTGTTTGATGATCAACCGGACCCTTCCACCACAGTGTAAAGCACCACTGAAATAATTCATAATTGGTAGAACCTTCCAACAGGGCCTGATTTTCCTCCAGCCTTGAGACAAAAAACTTGTGGAGAAGAAAAAAAGTGGCTGTTTGTGGTGTCCACTAAAATTATGCAAGAATATAGGACAAAAAGCAAAGTGAAAATCTGCATTAATCTGAATTGTTGGGGAGATTTAACAATCATATACTTAGACAGGCATCAATGTGGACAGGAAAACCCTGTTTAGTGCCTCTCTCTCTTTAGAAAAGGACCTGAATTTTGTGTATGCAGCAAATAAAGAATTTACCAGAATATTAATAACTTCCCCATTCCCACAGTGGGCACAAATATAAGGTTCAAATAGGCACCCTTGGTATACAAATAGAAAGGTATTGCTGTCCACCCATGGTCTGTTGCCTTTGCTACTTAAAGACCCCAACCATTTTGCATTTTGCCAGCCACTTGGAATATATATACCAGCTATAAAATGATACTTAAAGAGTTCCTGCACTTTGCACAAATGGCTATTTATGACCTGCCATCAATGTTGTTCTACAGAGATACATGGGGAGGGGGGATTGATGGAGCACTGAGCCCAATCCATCAGTCACTTCGCTACAAACTCTAAACAGATTTTAATTGTGAGGCCAGATTTATTCCAGCCATCTGTATACGAAACGTGTCTCCCCACTGAAACAGAGAAATACTTTATCCTGAATGTTCTTTTGCAATGTATATATTGTATCAATGTCAATAAAATATTTGTCACAGCAAAAATGTAAGCCTGTCTGCTGTGTAACAGAGAGCCCCAGTGGAAGGCAACATTCCCAGATTTAATGCTGACTAAACTTCTCAGTTTCACAGGAAATTAATGGGGCTGGGGAAGAGCCTTGCAATTAGAGGAGCAGGGCTACAAATTCTTGCCTTGCTGTTGGCTTGCTTTATTGGAAAGATCTCAGTTCTCTGAGCAGTACTGGGCTGATGGCTGGAATTGCTGGGAGCTTTTATTTCTCCTCAAAGCAATAAAAAAAAAAAAATAAAAAAGCCACTGGCATGACAAGCTTACCTATGCCTCCATGCCCTGTTTTGCCAGAGCAGCCCAGGCTGTTCTCCACCCAGAGCAGTGGATTTACTCCCCACAACCCCTTTAAACTACGGCATCACTGCTGAGACTGCCAACATGGGAGCCAATTAGGTGGTGCTGCAAAGATGTGAATGCCTGTGGTGTGAAATCTATCGGCTCATCTCAAATATCCCCTGAACTGCTGTAAGTGGCAGCAGCTTTTAATCATTGCTGAGCTTGACTCCGTTCAGATCATTTCCTTGAGCTATCCAATCCTTCTGTCCACCTTACTTCCACGATGATTAAAACTCTATTTACTGTAAGAAGGCAGTAACTTTAAATGTTATACCTTTCCTCATTGCTAACTAAAATACAATTGCTTCTGAACATCCTTGGGTTATGTGACTTCCACCTCTACTGTGGCAGACCCAGTCCACCACCTCAGATCTCTGGGCAGCCTGGCAGAGTCCTCAAGACCTGGTATCCAGTCCTGCCACTGCTCATCTCTCTCTGGCACTCAGAGAGGCATTGCATTACACCCTCCTTTCTGCATTGCCATAGACAGGCTCTCCCTGCCACTCACAGATATGTTTTACCTAGGCAGAACAGTTCTCCTTTGCAATTCCTAATGCATCTGTTAATAATAAAGGCAAAAAGTGACCAGTATAGCTTGAAAGGTTGGTCTCTGGGACTCCTAAAAGTGCTGTACATGTGAGAAACATTTCCTCCAAAATCGAGTGACCATTGCATGGAGGTGTCATCCTTATTTTCTGTGAAGGTGCAAACCTTACCAGCCCCATTGCACTCACATTTGTATTTTTTCTCCTATGGCATGTGTGTACCACTCACTCATTTGTTGTGATTTTAGATTATTCACACAGCTTGTGGCAGAGGACTCCAGTCTAATTAACCTGAATGGATGCTGGCATGCTAAACTCTGTGTACTCAGATTAATAGAGGATACCCCAAAAGCTTATCCTTGCAAGGCTTTTTATAATCCAATTTGCTTTTCACATTCTGCTGTTTCCTTGTCCCTTGGCATTTCTCTCTGATGGACAATGGAAACAGACATGTGGCTTTCACTTCAGTTTCTAGTCAGGTTTATTCTGAATTTTGTGCACTAACAGAGTTACATTTGTGTTGCAAGTTCCAAAAGGGGATTTTCCTTGTTTTTAAGAACATTTCTTTCATGGGAACTTTTTAATTAATTGCTGTGTTATGTTTTTATTGGTCTGTGGTATTTATTGGGCAAGAAAAACCTGGACTGAGGGTTAAGCCCTAGTCTTGGAGCTTTCCTCAAAATGGTGGCCCCTGGGCCACAGTTAGTGAATCTAAAACATTCATCACAGGCTGTCTATGTGCATGAAGGGAAGAACAGATATTGACAGCCTCTTATCTCCATTTCTGGACAGCCATGCTTGGTATCACGGCCGCTAATTCTCAAATCACCAGGTTCACCTCTGTGCCGTGTGATTCAGAGATCTGCCAAGGAAGAAAATAATAGGTCAGTGTCAGTCCTTCTGCGTTAACCTGGCGATGTTCGTTGCGCAGGCATAACCCTTGTCTCCTGGGTGATATTGAACAACCCAGGAACAATTCCAAACTCCTCAGGCTTTGCTCTTGCTAGGCTGGCAGCACGTCACCCTTCTCCCAGTAGTGAAGTGAGACATGGAGTATATGGATTTGAAGATGGGAAGGAATCCCAGTGAGGCAGGCAATAGTGTGGCAGTTAAATTTACCATCAAAACCACTCTAATGTATTCTAGAGGCACTTTAAGTGCACTGCATTAAACACAACCAGTAACACAAAAACAGAACAGAAATACATCTTTGATTTCCTTGCCTGTTTTTTATTGCTCTAGTGTACGCTCTGTAAACCACGTGAGCATTTGCATCCAGGATAAGGCATTAAATGACAGTGAAATTCAGTGGGCAATGTTCCTGCCTTTAGGCAGCAGCATTGGAAGGTCTGTATTTTCCTTCAAGCTCATACCTGCTAGTAGGAAAGCAGGAAAAGGCTGGAGGGGTAAGTTGCTTTTTGGGCCAAGCACTTAACAGAGAAACATTGTGAGATGCAACAGGGTGAAAATGAGGATGCACATCACTCATTCCAGAAGCATTATAGCAGAGTATAGTGCATCTGACACATAACAAAACTTATTAAAATGACAGTACAAAGTCAAACACTGAAAAATTAGGAAAAGGCAGGGATCTTCAGGCAACCATTAGTTTGCTCCCTTATGCATTAACTATGTGGCTATACAGTGTTTTCCCCGCAGGGCCCTGTTTCATTCACTGCACAAGGTAGGCAGCACAAACTTAATAAATAGCATTTCAGTATTTCCTTTCTCCTTGGTGTTCGCTCTGCTGCCTTCACGGTTGGGTTCCTCATCTCCTGTGCCCCTTTCTGCTTTCTCGGTCCCTGTGCTCCCAGTCATGTTCCCCTCCCTTGCTGGTGTTCCAGTCCAGAGCCCCTCTACAGGCACAACACCAAGTCTTGCTGCTCTTTCCCATCAGTGCCTCCAAGACATCCTGTCACATTTGTCTCTGCTCCCCTCCATCCTCTTCAACTCCCTTCAACTCCTTTCCAAGGGTTGCTGCTGTCTCTGTAGGGTCTCACTATTATCTCCCCACCCACACAACCTTGGTCACTGAGGACTGGCCTCCCATACAACCCTTACCCCTCCTGTCTCCATCAACCCCAGGGGAAGGAGCAAGAAGTCAGCCCTGCATCCAGGGGCTGCAGGGGTTGGGCTGTGACACGGAGAGACACCCTGCAGAGGGTTTTCATGCCAGCCCTGGACCAGGGCTCTGCAATACAGGCAGATCCCCATCTTCCATCAGCCTGGGAAGGTTTAAATCACCTGGAGGGCTCAGCAGCTGATGTCCCCCCACAGGCTATGAGCCCAGGCCCCATCTGATCAGACACAGAGGTGTCCGTCTGAGCTCATCATCTGGTGAGCCTTTTGCCGTCAAGGCAGAGAAAACACAGCAGTCCTGGGGCATGATTCATCCTAAGCAGGCACTTAATATAGGTCAGTCGAAATGTTCCCTAGGAGTGCCAATGGCTGTAAACAGAAATAGAGCCTGCAAAGTTGTGCATCTATTGAATGCCACACTGGTGGCCAGGAGGGGAAGAGCACACAGTCCCCTAGACACCGTCTCAGCCTCTGTAATCTCAGTCCCAGTCTGACCCCCTGATCTCACTTCCCTCACCCAGATAGTTTTCCAGGCCCAGTCCCTTTGCTCGTTGTGTCTCAGTCTTGCACCCTTCTCCAGATCCCAGCCTGGTTTCCCTCTCTCCCTCTTGCTCTTACCCAGGTGAAGTTCCAAACCTCACCAGGCTCCTGTGAAAATCTGCTGCCCCAGCAGCCACTAAAACCTGGCTCCACATGGCTACAGACCTTGAACAGCAAATTCTGCACAGCTTGAGGCACCAAGCATGCTCAGGACAGAAGGACTCTTGGGGGAATGATGCTTCTACAATCCAAGTAATTCCCAGCAGGCATGTGCAAATCGTAGTTTTGGGGGACCATATTTGGGGCAGGTTCACAAAGGGTCCATTCCTGACTCAGAGGCTACCCAAGTGCTCAATTTCAAGTTTATTTCCACAGCATGCTGGACACAGAACTTTTAAAGGAAAAGGTCACCTTTATTTCTTAATGTGCACAAAGGCATAATTATTTTCTGGCTTCATTCTTGAAAACTGTTACATCATTTTGGATGTAACAAATATATGTATCCCAAAAAGGAAGACTGAGTAACCGTGAAAAATCTCTGCCCAGAAACGGTCTTACATATTGAAAAGTAAGACCTTATGATGGGAAGTGCTGGACAAGCTTAATTATATGTGAGTCTAACAACCTGCACGTAAAGATGAGGCACTGTCAGGAACTGATGTGTCAAAAGAAAAATTGTTAGAATAAGTGCACTACATTAAAGAGCTGTAAATCACTACTTTCTGATGGGTCAGATTAAAAAATTCTGAAGGCACCTAAGAAAGAAGTTTTGGAGGAAAATACATAATCTCTCAATAAAATTAGTTAGCTGAAAGACAGCAAGCACCAAGTCTACCATTTTCAGAAACACTAGGATTACTCATTCCATGCAAATCAATCCATCTTACTCTGATAAACAAGTTTTGTAATGAAAATTTAAAACATAATTACAGTGCCACTGATTGAGGTACGTTAAGGTCTAACGAGCAAATTTTTGACACAGAAAAATCATGTTTCATTGTTTGATTGGACTTTGGATAAAAAGGCAATGGAGAGCTGGTTGCTACAGGCTACTGGATTCCTACAGAACTTTTGACAAAGTCTTTCTTAAGACAGAATTGCATAAATTAGGTAGCTAGAGGCAAAGAAACATTATAAACTAGAGCAAAACTGCAAAGCAAAAGAAAATCAAGAGGAACAAATGACCAATTTTCATTATGGTTAAACACCATTAGTGAGATACAGTAAGTTTGAGTGCCAGGGGATTGTACTATTTAACATAGTCTTCGGTGCTCCTGAAATGTGAAAAAAAAACAGCAGAAAAACGAGCTGATGAGTTTCCTTTATCTAGCCAAGGATATGTAGGACTGTGGGGGTTGCTAGGTGCCTGGGCTTCTCACAACTCCAGGGGGCCACCACTGAACCAGCAAGCCAGAACCCGGGTCTGTAACCTCGCTTAACACTGTATTTGCCTGCACTGCTTTCACAAGACTGCAGCTGCTATATTTCTTCTTTCCAACTTTAATTCACAGTACAGCTGGTCCTCAAACAAATGCTCCTTTAGAAATCACGGGTATTACTTACAAAGCATAACCTTCCCTCCTGGAAAGCTACCAGGCACAGCCCGTGCCATACTTGCTTTGGGCCTTGAGGATCAGCACTTGTACAACAGGGGTCTGTTCCTGGAAACCTTTGCTTCAAACTGTGAAATTTCAACCATGTTTTTAAATAGCATTGCATCATGTACATTTATAGCATTATAAAAATTAAAATAGTCTTTTCACGACAAGCAGTCAACCCCAATCAAGGGTCAAGCCAACCCAGGTCCTTTGTCCTGGCACATTTGGATAGGAGACTCCTTAAACTCCCTGCAGGGTCAGCCAAACTGAACCAGTTGCTGTGGAGGGTGGCTGCTTTAGTGCCTCACCTGTCTCTGCCTTTGAAGTCTTTGCTCAGAGTTGCTGAGGACAAGAATCCTTTAATCCCAGAAGCTGGGCATGCATCCATAGGTCGCAGCTCCCATTCTCTTGGGCCTGACCCCACGTTTTGTTTTGGCATGAACAAATCTCCCAGATGGTGCACATAGTGGGTAATAAACATGTCCTGTGCTCCCAGGTATGCTTCATTGCTGTGGCTGGGGAGCCAGCAAGGACGTGCTGCTTCTTGTGGCCTCAGAAATAATTCTCTCTTGGGATTTTTCCTCCTTCAGCAGGTAGGAATAGCAACACCAAGGAGCTTTCAAGCTCCACAGTAGCACCCTCCCAACTCTGCAAAGAGGGACGTGGGGAAGGAATGGAGGAAGAGGAAGAGGCAAAAAAACTTATCAGGAAACAGAGTCAGAAATGGGAAGCATTACTAAGCCTTCACCTGAAATTCAATACTCAAAATGGTCAGGCTGGTTTGGAGGCTGTAGTTCTGTGATGAAGTTTGGAAGTGTTCTGGAAAGAGCTGGGCGGTGCCCAGCTTGGTGTCGCTACTGTATGAAGGCAACATGCTCTGTGGCTATTCACCTCTGGGCAGTGCCAGCCATTGGGGTGGACACTGCCCATTCTCTCAAATCAGCTTTGTGTTTCAGAGGTGCTCCCTTCTCCTCTCTGTGTGGTCGTTTCCTTCTCTGCACACAGTGTCAGGTGCTCAGCTGGAGATAACAGGGATCTTAGTGATCCGTGTGAGACAGCCTTCATCTCCTTTGCCCCTCTACCTCTCTTCCATACCATACAAGCCACCTCTTGTCTGTACAATCTGATGTTTAAGCTCAGTTTCCCATATGGAAATTCATGGTTTTTATGTTTGACTTCCACAGGGGCCCTTCTCCAACACCCTCTTAAGAAGCCAAGAACAATCGAGATTTTTCATATTCTTAGACAGCAAAAAAAAAGCAAATAAAAATATTTACTGTTCCTTCAGCTATTTACAAATGCAGGTGGACATTCCCACACCAGAGAGGGCAGGAAGAAGTGAAAACTGTACTTCAGGGCTCCTAAATAAAAGCAGCTCCACAGAGCAGCCAGCTGAGCTGAGCTCTAGCACCACTCCCCTGCCCCCCTTTCACTTCTCACACCTTTCTCCAAGTCTCCAGCTAAAAAGAAGAAAAGCAACAAATCTTCAAAGGTCAAATGTTGTTGCTGGCTTGCTGGGGTGGGAGAGTTTGGTGTCTGATGTCAGTGTGGGGCTGTTTTCCCTAGTGCTCATGTCAGTAAAACAGATTGCTTTGAGGATGACACCTCAGAAGTAAGATAAATATTTGGGGTCTGAGTTGGATGGCAGCTGTCTAACAGATTCAAAAAAGTCTAAGAGGACAGTCATGTGGGTCTGGCAGCAAGGGACCAGCCCCCTGTTTAATATCTTCACATATAGGCTAGAAAGAAAGCTCTTCCCTCCTGTCCCTATATCTGACTGCTTCAGAGACAGGGGAACGTGTTTTTTGAAGCTCCTCTTGCAGGAAAGCATCTGTCACAGCAAGGAAAACATGGTCAAAAGCAAGGCAGCTCTGGGGCATGGTGCACTCAGGTCTCCCTGAAGTGATGTGCTGAAGTTACTGGCCTGAATGTGCACAGTTTAAAAAAACCTCTCAGCTGCCTTAAAGAGGGTCAGCCCATGAAAAATAATAAAACTTTTGCATTTGTGCCATGACTTTTGTGCTAGAGTAGCACAAAAATAGAGTCTCTATTGGGGGTCACATATGCCCCTGTCTCATACCTGCTCTTAAAAGGGGAGCTTCTGGGGAGAAGGAAGAGGCAGGCCATCTTCCCCCATACAAAACTGGACATTGCTAGCTAGATTCCACTGTCCTTTGCAGGGAAAATGGGGTGATGGGGAGTGCTGCAGCCTCCCATTGTGACCCAGCATGGACACGTGTGCCATGCAGCTGACAGAGCACATCACTGCCTCCATTTCCTTGGCAGTCAAGGCTAGGCGGGGCATCTGCACTTAGACCCAGGGTGGAATTGTGCCTGGCCATCAGCACACACACTGAGGTGTTTTCATTCTGTGCCTAAACCATCTCTGGGGGAAGAGAGATGTTTCAAACATACCTTCTTGCCCCAGACAAGGGGTTATATTAATGCATCTATTGACATAAGCAGTTTAGACTGTTAGAAACTGAGGGCAATTGCCACCAATTTTCTTTTTTCTTCTTTGCACAGATAAAACCCTGAGGACTGAGAATAATTTTGGAAAATTTTCATTATTGGATTTTCTGAGAGATGTTCATAAATTGATGAGGCACTGGAACAAGTTCTGGATGTTTCATCCCTGGCAGTGTTCAAGGCCAGATTGGATGGGGCTTTGAGCAAGCTGGTCTCGTGGGAGGTGATGATCTTTAAGGTCCCTTCCAACCACA
Source organism: Onychostruthus taczanowskii (assembly GCF_017590055.1). NCBI lineage: Eukaryota > Metazoa > Chordata > Aves > Passeriformes > Passeridae > Onychostruthus > Onychostruthus taczanowskii. The sequence continues at coordinate 11,865,515 of NW_024499351.1, forward strand.
ATCATACTATGATTCTACGAAGTTTGTAGGGAAACCCAACAGGTAAGGCAAAAGCCCTCTGATGCTGTAATAGGACAAATGCTGGGGCCCAATACAGGGTGGAGAAAAGATCAAGAGCAGCAGTTGTTTGACTTTCTTGACAGTATCATGAGTCCCAATTAGCAACCTCAGGCATCTTTGTAGCATCTTTCTATTAGGGGTGAGGCTTTCACCTCATCCTTCTCTAAATACTATTCTAGGGGAATCAAAAATAAAATAAAAATAAATGTCAAAATAAAATCAAAATAAATGTCCAAGATAGGCTCTGTCAAGTTGTGTTCCCTTCAGCTAAGCTATCAGAGTTCAGCTCCACAACATAGCCACATACAGCAGTTTTAGTTGGGCAAAATGTACTGAGTGTAAAGCTGAGAGAAGGTTTCTCTCTTTATACCATTCTGTCATTGATTTTCTCTATTAGAATTTCTCTTCAATAGGAATTGTTTCAATTTAGACCCTTAGGAATAGTCTCTTCATAATTTTTCATTCTGACTTAATGATATTAGCTTCAAAGCCAATGTAATTAAAGCAGTATTCCCTCCTCCTCCACAGTCACACTTTAACTGGCATAAAGGGACTTATAATGGTACTGTTTACATGAAAATTAACTGCATTAATTTTTCCTTCTCTGCACACCTGTATCAGATGCAAACAGCTGCAACATCACAAGGGGGTGAACTGGGGATGGAATAGTGCAACCCTTCTGACAAATTAAAATGTGTTTGGGCGTAGGCAGGTGATACTAACAAGGCAGACCACCTCACACTCTGGTCTTGTACTTAGCAGGACAGACTGAGAGTCAGCATCTGTGGGTTTTAGGAAAAGGAATCTAGAAGAGGCTGATTTGGGATACTCTGTCAAGAAAGTCCCAAAAGAATGGGGAACTTACAGCTTCTTCTGGTGTCACACCAGCATGAATCAGGATCTCCACTCCTGATGGCAGAGAATAATGTGTTGGCTTCAATTGCTGCCTCTCACTATCTTCTCCTACACATGGTTCTGTCAAGTCTCAAAACTTCTTGTTTGGATACTGGAGTTTGCCGCCACCCCTCCACCCTCCCCACCCTGCTTTTCCATCACCCAAACTCTAGGTCTCCTTACAAAGCAATCAGAGGCACCCCACATGAGATAAGCACATCAAAGTCATCACAGTCATCTTCCCTGCACAGATGCCAAACAAAGTGCAACATAATTTCACATTTGTCACTTCACAGACTCCTTCCCAGTCTCCCTGATTTGTGATTTCTATTTCAGGAGCTCTGCAAAGGATCTCCACTGATTAATCTTCCATCAATGAACTAAAAGCAGCTGTAATCCCATGGCATGGGGGAGCACCCTTAAACATTCCTGGTGGAAAGAGGCAGTATTAATTCTGGCATGGGAACAGTACTTAGCTTGCCCGCAGAATTACTTAATTTGTTTCTTAATGGACACAATGCTTTGCTGATAAAAGCCCTAAAGTGCCTTTAAAAAAAAAATTAAGAAAGCGATTGTTCCTTCTTTACCCATTGGAGATTTCATTTATAATGTTTATGTTTCATCCTGTAAAGTGGAAAGGGTCATGCTCCCGATGGAAATTAACAGGTGCAAGCTCAAGTACTTTGTTAACTTTGAAAGGGAAGGGAGGAGCCTGCCATTGAAGAAATGCTGAGAGCAGCTCCTTATGAGAATTATTGTCCAACCAGAGGTTCAGGGTGAGGCAGGAGGGATGCCTAGATATCCAGGGAAATGTTTTACCTATGATCTTGTGTGTTACAGGAAGAAGAGATCAGAGATTAAACCCAGTATCTAAATTTCCCTAAACTGGATAGTAAGGAAAGTCAGTTCTGCTACATACCAGGTAAAAGTGGGGACCAAACACCACTCCCTAGGCAGAAAGGGTTATCAGCCACTTGGCTCTTTCTTCTGATGCAGCCTTCAGATGTCGTCATTTTCTTATAATTGCTGATGACTCAGCAAAATGGAGGAGGAGGAACAGTAGATCCTGGAGATGGGAATAAGGAAGAGCTTTTTAGATTACATATATATAACATCAGAATATCAACCAAATATTCAGAAACGAAAATCAGATCCCTGCCCAGCTCTGGATCCTGGTCCAGTGCTTTGTTTTGGCCATTTCTGCAGGCTGAATTTGTGCTACTGACCACTGCCAGGCAGTCTAGCTCTGAGACAGATGAACCATTTGTTTAATCTAACATGACAGGTCCTGTGTTCTGTAATGCATGATGCATTTCCAGGGACCCCAGGCTTTCATCTTAAGCCCAACAGCCAGGTTTTAGTACCCAGGCTAAAGTGCTGGGGCTCCTGCTTGTATTCCTTGCCACATTTGCCTGGAGTTGCTGGGTGGGTGCCGAACCCAGCACTGCCATTTTTCCCTGTCTCCATGGCAGGCAAAGTCTTCCTGGCATCCTCTCAGAATGCGGTGTGTGCTGGGTATGGTGCTGCAGCAGGGTTGCTCATGTTTCCTGTCAAGGTTAGTGGATCACCCACTCTCACCCCTTCAGGTCAGGGATCCCTTGTTCAGTTATTCCCATGCTGGACCTCTTGGACATGCAAGACCGAAAGACAGCATCTCCTCTTATGCCTGGAAGCCTCCAGGAGGGAGGGGAAAGCAGCCCATCCTCTGAGGTTTATCTCTCTCTCCACGATGGGGACAGCAGGGTTGGATATAGAGAGCTTGGAGGTCAGTCTCCCCACAGCAGTAAGCCTCCTCCCAGTCCAGGAGATGAGGACAGAGCAACAAAGCTTCTGGAGGCCAGACTAAAGTAGATAAGAAACCAAAGTAAAACATTTGAGCTGACAGAGAAAACTTGATGATCCAGGAGTATCAGTGAAATGAGAGAAGATCTAGCAGAGATCAGTGCTATAAAGCAAAAGAACGTGACTAGCTACTCAAAATAAAGCTCCTTGAGTCATACTGCATTAGCCCATGGAGGAGAAAAATACCCTATGTAATGTACAGAGAAATTACGTACAGAAATCCTGGGCCAAGGCTGAGAGAGGGGGAAAGTGCACAGGAGTCTCTGTTTCAGTGCCACTCTGTCACAAGCACTCACCAAGGCACAAAGTGTCAATGAAAGCTGCATATCATCCTGCCCTGGTGAGCACAAAGGGCACCCTTGTGTCTGCAGGAAGAGACAGGGATATGGCACCAGGTCCAACTGACATGGAAAATTCCTTGACATTGAAAAAATCTAGGTTAAAATCAGCAGGAAGCTCTGTACTCTATTGGGCTTCCCTTCCTCTTGTCTAACAGGTAAAAATATTGGTACTTGTTCAAACAGGAGAAATCGGGGAAATCCCATTCCCAAATGCACTGTTTGCTGGCACTTAGCATCTAGCCCAATACTGATCTCACTTTTACAGGCATCAAGGCAGCATTAACATCATCTGAGGAACTTCAGACTTAAAGTGGTGTGACCACAATCAGAATCAGGCCTTCAATAATTTTTTGGCATGAGAGTCTGTTCCCCTCCCCCTGTTCCTCCCATTATTTTCTGTGGTCTACAAGATAATTCACTAAAAATATTACTATGTGCTGTTTGTACTGCCTGCCTCTTCAAGGTGTTCCTATGCCATCATCTCTTCCCCACTCCAATCTGTGGAAATTTCATAAATCACTGCAGGTTACACTGACCTGCCGGGGGGACATGCATCACCTAAATACCCTCTTCACAAACTGGCTTTCACCTCAAGGACATAAGAAAAGATGCTCCTGCTGGCTAGCCTGCTTCTTGCCTCGCAGAAAGCGTGAGGAAAACTCCAAACGCAGGAGTATATTGATCTAAATTAAACACACAGACACAATCTAATTGCACTGACAGGAAACTGGTGTTTAAAGGCAGAAAATTAAAGCTGTTAATATAATAATGAACAGTTGTGCTTACTGTCTGTGCCTCTGACATTTCGTATTGTCATTTCACAGCTAATCACCACCTCTCCCTCTTTTGTGGGAGTTAAAATGTTTTCATCCGTTCACCCAACAAGGTAGCTCTCCAGTTCTTCGACAGTTACTAATATATCCTACCTGCTAATGAGCCACCAAGCTGGAGCTGCCCAGGTGATGGAACAACAGCCACCCACGCTCCGCAGTAACACTGGTCAGGTCAGGCACAGCACACTATAAGCCTCCTGACTGCAGGTCAGGCACAGCACACTATAAACCTCCTGACTGCAGGTCAGGCACAGCACACTATAAACCTCCTGGCCACTTGCCTTGATCCCTCAGATGGGAGCAGTGCCCCAAGAGCCCCACTCACACCCCGGTGCTGATGGGGGAACATCAGGAGCAGCTCTGAACAATGCTATCAGGCTGCTGCAGGAGCAGTGGAGAGCCACAGCCAGTGCCTTTGGCCAGAGGGGTTCCTCCCTAGCTCGGGGCTGGAAAGTCAGGCCCTGGCCGTGGATGTGAACCCCAGCTCAAAGTGCTGCACCACCCACGGCTTTGCGGGGACCTGGCAGCTCTGCCCATGCAGCTTCCCAGAAGAAGCTGCAGAGGTTTTTGAGGCACTGCACTTGATGCTGGTCCTGGCTGTTACAGTAATTTGGCTCCCCTCACCTCCAGCCAAGGGCTGTGAAGACTTCAGCCTGCAGCCTGTGAGGCTGCTGGGCTGGGCCACTTCAAAGGGTCTCTCTGCAAGTTTACTGGCCAGCTGCCCCCTGCCTGCTCTCACAGAATCAGGGACTTGAGCACCGCAGCTCGATGACTTTTTTTGCCTGAAGAACTGTGCTCACTGCTAAGTAAAATCTCTGCTCCACAGACAGTGAGCCTGGGGGGAGGCAGGAAGACAGACTTGCCTGCGAGTCAGCAGCTGGACTGGGAAATGGAGCCTTGCCCCAGCCTCCAGCATTGCCAGTTCCCATTTCCAACAACAGAAGAGGGAGAAAGGGAACAAGGCTCATCTGCCTTTAAAGACAACCTGCAAGCTGATTTCCTCCAATGATTTTCCAATAAACTTGGCTACATCGCTTGAGTGGATTCTCGACAGCCTCAGCATAACAGAAAGGGCACCACAGTAGCCTCCACAAGGGCTGCAGAAGTGAAAGCTCGTGGAATAAATGTTACATTATCCAGGCCAAACCCTGCTTTGTGCTGCCGCCAGTTATGTCCTAGCTGATGAGTAACTACCTCGTTAATGGCAGAGGGATGACCTTGGAGTTGCCAAAGTGATTGGACCTGGGGCTACAGATCAGCATGACTGGGAGACACCTTCTGCTTGCACAGCCAGTGTGTACAGAGTCCCATCCAGCTGGGAAGGAGCAAATACAGAGAATTAAGGGTATTTCCATAATACACATTCATGCATATTTCTTTTTATTTTTGTCCCATTCTGTTTTTTGAACACATTAATTTTTGAGAGAAAGGAGTTCCTTCAGACCTGGAGCTATGTATTACACAAAAATAATTTCCTAGCTTTTTATGAGCAGCTTTTCAATATAATGAATCATCTCTGAGAAAGAAAATAATTAAGAGCCTCCAGTACACTTTGTCTAACCCATCTGTTGTTTTACTCTGGTCTACCATGTCTTTGTTATTTATCTCCTGTGTTTGATTTAAAAAATCCAGTATTTTCCACCCTTTTTCTTCCTGACTTCCAGTTCCTTTTACTTGTCCTCCACCTTTTATGGACAGATCTCCAGGGCAGAGTATAATACTGCAGGTAAAAGCAAGCCATCTAACAATATCATGGCATTACAGCATAGTCGATCTCCTCTCACATTTCCAGCTGTTCCATGCCTTGCTTCACCACCTTCCTGCATACTGGAGGGGTTTCATAGAGTTCTCTGCACAAGAAAGCTCATTTTTTCTTCCCTTAAGTGAAGACACAGCAATGTCACTGAACACCTTAAATTACCTCGCCTTGCTCCTCGCCCATGATGGCACCCACATCTTTGAAACAGAGTTTTGGCTTTGTTTGGGTTAGCAGTTTTCCATCCCCTGCATTTCTGTCCACCTGTCAGAAATGTCCACCATTTTCTGTCAGCTCCCTCTGTTTATGGACAGCATGAATTGCCCACCAGTCCCTCAGTCAGCCCCAAGTACACAGACCCACACCAGCTGCTGGGAGCAGTGCCAGGAGAAGGTGAATGCAGTCCTTCCTCCTACAGTTTGCTCTAAATCTTCAGCTGAGGAGCTACAGGAAATCAACCTCCAAGCCCAGACTTTCCACTACCAGAGACATGAAGAACAAAGTAAATCTTCATTCGCCCAAGAGGGAAGCAGTACTCGTGGGTGACATCAAGTTCCTGTGGGGAACAACAAGGAAGCCCCATCTGCCACACAGCATTCCCAGGTTCATTCCAGTGCTTGGGTTGATTAAATCCAAAGGGCAGTCAGGAAAGGCCAATGAGCAAGCAGGGACAGCAGAAGTCCTGTTTCAGAGGGAGAGTAAAGACAGCAAGGCTGAGTGGAGGGGGTCTGTTCTGCAAAGCAGAGCCAGCTCCACCATCCTCACCACCACACTGCAGAGCATTTATGCACTGGTCCCTGGGGATTACTGACAGTGAGGGAATTGCTCAGTGGAAATGCCTCACTTCTGGGTAGCCATGGCCACTGGCACCATGTGTTAGTCAGCAGAGATGGGAAGTGGTGATGGAGATGATCAGAAAACCCAAGATGTGATCAGCTGTAGCAATGAATCAGCATTTTCCCTGGCCTGGCCCTGCCCACGTGGAACAGAGAGTGACACTGGATGAAAATCATGGCTACCGCACCTGCCCTTTGCATTGGGAGTGAGCCCACTTCACATGGATCCCATCCTCTGACAGGTAGGTAATGTCCAGGCTTGGCCTGCAATTTGTCACTCAGAGGTCTCTTCTGAGGCACTCTGCTCCTTACTTGGCCCACAGCACAACCAAGAGGAATGCAGAGAAGGATGTAATTTCCCATTGCCCAGGCAATGAAAGTATCTTTCCTCGTTTTATAGGCACCTGCCAACAGGCTTTAAAAATAGGGGACCCAATTTCCATTTTCATGGTGTTCCCTTATAACATAAAGGAGCTTTAAATTGGAGTGATCTATATTCATCTCATGGTTTCTTTCCACTGCCATAGTGCTGTAAAACCTGCTGTAGTGTAAATGAGAATCAGGTCCAAAGTGTTCCCCTACAGCACAGAACAGCACTGGTCCAAGTCTTTGAGCAAGGCACTTGGAAAGGGGAAGAGAAGGAGAAATTCCGTGGTCAAAAAGGGGGGGAAGTAAGAGGGCAGGATGGCAAATGTGACCTTCATAGGCACATTTGAGAAATAACCCTCTACCAGGTTATGGCTGTGGATAGCCCTCAGGGATGAGAGTGCTCAAGCTGTTCACACATGGGTGAATTAATGTGAGTCCAGGCTCATGAGAGAAACAGACACCATGCAGGTGACACCTTCAGTGACACAGTGTGTATGTGTATGTATAAATCTATATATTTGTACACATGGATATCCCGGAGTTTTGGCAAATCTTTTCAAATTTGTTTCAACTACCACCAAGACCCAGTGGATTACTGATAATTTAGAGTTATCCTTCCTGTACAAGATAAGCAGTTTCATATGCAGTGTAAGCAAATATGTCAAGCAATTTCTTGGTTCACCCATCTGTAGCTGCCAGTCACGCTGGGATTTATGTATTAACTGTGTTGGATCAAATGTTGGCTCAAATGTTGGATAATTTGGTGAGAGAGGCCAGTGTTTTTCCAACTGAAAAGAGAACATGCTGGAAGATGGACAGGACTGTGAGCAATGGAATAGTTGTACTTTTTTAATCCCTGAAAAACGCCACAGGCAGCAAGGCTAATCAACTCCGCTGTTAAAACTGAGAGGACTGTGGGTTTGGTGTATGCACAGCTTACATACAGGTAGCCACGGGCAGCACTCCCCTCTGACCACCTCATGCCTGTGGGTGCAAACTTGTGACCCCTGGGCTTGGAGGAGGAGAAGGCAGTGCAGAGGTCAAGAGTCAGAGAACAACAGCTGCTCAGCAAGAGGTTTCTCTAACAACTCTCAGCCTCTATAAAGCCCATCTTTTTCTGTCAGGGTGTCTGTGCAGTCTCTTCTCTCACTGCTGATGGGTAGGCAGCACAGCTAGGAGGCATTTTGGTTTTATGACCAAAAGCCACAAGGGTTCCCAAGTCACTTTGTGCATTCATCTTCTAATGAAATTGGTATGGAGAGAGGAGAGAAACCACGTCCCATCCCTTGGACCCTCACTGAACTCCAGAGAAACTTTCTATCTTGAATAAATTGTGCTGAATGGAACCCTGGGACCTGGACCAGGCTGGTGGATGAATGTTGGCATGTCCCAACACCCCCACAGAGCTGCTTTGAGGACTGGAAGGACAACCTCTCTGACCCTTCTGCCTTCCTCTGCCTGTGGTACTTTTCTAGTTCCCCATGGGACTCTGAAACCTGACTGCCCCTCTCCTCGGAGTATCATGAAAAAGACAGGTACAGGATTCTGGGATGTTGAAAGAGAAAGGGAGGAAGGAAGAAGGGATTTTCCCAACCTAGCAAAGGTGAAAGTTCATTAAGTTTGTAGAAGGCAGCCTTCAGCCAAAAAAGAGGCTTTGTCTGAAGTCTCAGATATGTGAAAAAGGTGAGTAAAGTGCAAACACACTGGTCAATGCTTTGCACCATGGAGTTAACACTGTCATTATGTGACACAGCGTTTGGGGTGACAGGACTACATGAATGTCTGTGGTGTGGGTAACAGACCAGGAGACCCCATTAACTTGCTCCTTTTATGGATTTCTGCTTCAAAACAAAAGGACAGGTTGGCTTGAGGCTCCCCATAGAGAAAGCAGATGTCCAGTTGGCGGTCTTCTCATTCTGCAAACATCCATTGCTCCTCACCATCAAAGACAGAGGTCAGGCACAGCACAGCAGCTATGAAAGCACTGCACATTTCCCAGGCAGAAAGTCTGAAAACAGCTAAATGGAGTGGGTTAGAATGTGTCCAGGATGCTGGTACTCTGTCTTAGGAAGAAATGCTGTGGCATTTGCCAGGGATTAAAGATATCACTAACTGTACAGTTCATCCAAGTCTTGCTAACTCTTTTATGGATTCACATAGCAGAGAGCAGCTGTTTCCTGCAAGCACAAACACAACAAAACACCAGTGTCATTTCCCACAGCAGTTAAGTTTCCCATAGTGGGGCACTGACACCTCCTGGTGCTGCTTACTTTGTAGGACAGGTCAGAAGCAGAGCCCTGAGGGACATCATATGCTTGTCTTCTTCCGCTAACTTTTTCTTGCTGATACTGGTCATACCACCCTCCAGTCACCTTGGCCAACATATCTCAAGCAGAGAGATTGCTGTTGCCACTTGAATCAGACCTGACCAAGAAAAAATTACAGCCACTGGCTCTTCCAGAGCAAGGTTTGTTCACAGCAAGCCAAGGGATGAGCATGAGTCAAGAGCGGTTTTCCCAAGCTCCCAGGAAAGAAACTGTTCATCCCAGGTGGTGCTTCCCAGAAGACTTACCTGGCTGGCATTGTTCCTCCAAGGCTCATTTTGTTTTTGCTATTTCCTAGCTCATATTTGACTAGTTAAAAGTTTTATCAGCCAGGGCCATAAATTATCATGACAGCTTCTAGGGAAACTCAGCCCTTTCGTCTCCTGCTCATTTCCTCTCTGTCCCTTGCCATTGATCAAACCTGCAGAGTTTTAGACTTTTCAAAAGCAGAAACAAAGAGAACTCCAACCCTGTTTAATTGAGATGTAGGTAAAGTTAAAAAGCAGCTGCCACGCATGTCTTTGCTTCAATTAAATTGGCTCCTTGATATTTCTGATAATTCCTTTTTCTTCTTTCCTTTTCATATCTTTCTTTTTTTTTTTTTTTTTTTTTTTTTTTTTGGTTAGAGCAGCTTTATGATTAATGGGTGCTGTGATGTGGTGACATTTCAGGTTTTCGCATATCCCACGCCCCTGTTAAATGGCAGGGGCTTGAGCTCCTGTTTACAAGAAGCAAGAGGACTGCAAGTTGTACTATTAATCAACGGGGTAATTCAGCAGGGGTGTGGGGAGAGAGCTCAGAGCCCTGCTCCTGGCAAATGTGATATCCCTCCAGGAAATTTGAAAATGTTTGTATCCAATGCACTGTGCAGCTGAGAGCAAAGTGGCTCAGCTGAGTAGCGGGCTCAAGGAGTATCACTGCACTGCTTGAAGGTCATTAATTTGTGTCTGACGAGGGAGAAAAAAAAGCAGTGAAAGCCAATGCTTTTCCAATGTGTGGATTGAGGGCTCTAACAGGCCCTGAAGAGCTGATGCTGGAGAGCAGGAGTTGTGTTTCAACCCATTAAGCCCTGGCCTGACTTTCAATGTCAAAAAGGAGATAGATGATGGTGCTGAGAGCAGTTTCCTTGCACAGGAGTTTGGAGGCTGTACAGTAAACTTTGAACTGGATAAAGTGTGAGGAATATCAGGCTTTGCTGGGGGCTGCCTCTGTAATAACAGGAGTTTCAGATAATGCAACTGTCTCTGATTCTAAAGGGACTTCAACAAAACTGGGTTCAGGAATGCCTCACTGTGCTGAGAAGGGAAGGGTGGCTGGTCCTGGAGAGAAACAAGCGCAGTGGAATAAGACAGCACTGCATGCCAGGAAGGTGGGACTGATCCTCCTACTTAAAGGGCTCATTGAGAATCCAAAAGCAATGAATGAGCGTAAAAGTAATGTTCGACCATGTCTCTAAGAGAACATCCTAAGTTGCATTAGCATTATGGTTGCCTGGAAAAAAGCCTCAAATTTCCATAGCTGGGTTTCTTGGTCAGGTCTCTGCTAAGTCAGTCATTGTACAGCCAGGGAGGACGGATAAGGTGGTAGCCTGACATGACTGATAAGCTTTGTGCACAACCCAAGGAAAGCAGAGCTGAGGAATGGGCTATCAGGATTCTCCCTTTCTTTGCCTGGTGCAGCATTTCTGAACAGGGGTGCCAGCCCAGCATCTAGCATCTGATGAAGCATCAAAACACAGAATGTCCTTTCTTCTGAATGGGAGCTGAATAGACTCACTTGCCATTCAAGTGGGAGTTGCACAATGTGGCATGTTCAGCAACAAACAAAAAGACACAAGTTAAAAATAAGACTTCCAGAAAAGGACTGGAGAAGCTAACTTCGATCTTCTTATCAAAATACAGAACACAGCCCTATAATCATCAGTGTCAGGACAACTGAGGGGGCTGCAAAAAGTGTTACAAGAGCAGAAATTTCTTGAGTCGGCTTTCCGAGTAAAGGAAACTTATGATGTAATTACACCCTACCAGCAAGCACAGCAGCAGCAGGCTTCTATTGTCTCTGGATGTCTCTGTTCCTCCCTACATGGGTGTAGTTTTAGTAGAAGCAATTCAGCCAGTCAAAGCTATCCCACATAAAATAGCAGCAGAGAAAAAAATAATTTAAAGCTTTGTCTGCCGTGGCCTTATGGGGCTTGTAAATGATGTTCCCAGTTCTAAGAAGAGAGGAGGCTTCTCTGGGGGACCAGTACACCTGAAATCAGTGTGTTGTCTAAGAACTGTGGAGATGGAAAAAGTTGTGCTTACTCTTTGGGAAGACTTGTGGAGCAGCAGCCCTCAGAGAAAGCATCAGAGCTGGTGCAGCTATTGTGTGGAGCTACTACAGAGAGCAGTGTGGCTCAGCACCACAACAGCGACTATCCTTCAATGGCTGGGAGAGGAGCAAAGAGAGCAAAGCAAAGAGGAGAAACCCCCAGTCTATTCTACATTGCCACCTCTCTTTGCAAAGCATCAGCAGAGACATACAAGAGATGAAAGGGTCCCCTCTTGGGCAAGCGGTATCCAAATGTCATCCTTTCTGCTGCCTGACTAGCTCAGCTCTGAGAGGTACTGAACAAATACTCTCCAATGTAACTAAACCAAGGGATGAGCACCAAGTGCTTTCCCTGAACTAGAGGAGCTCCCAAAACAGGGGTTGGCAGGCCTGGGAGATCCAAGAGAAAATATTTTAAGGAGTCTTTGACAGCGGGTTCAGAGCCACAAGCTTCTGAAGGGGAAACATCAGAGGGACATGTTGGCACAGCTAACCTTGCCTGGGGAGTTTCTGGTACGGGCACATGTCTGCTGGGAGAGACCCAGCCCTAACCAACCCTGCAGGGGTAGGAGAATGGACCAGCAGATCTCATGACTTTCTTTTTACTCCCCTTTTCTGCAGTTCCTGTCAAACGTGCCTCTTTGTAAATAAAAGAAATCATTGTCTTAATTCTTCTACAACCAGGCTTAAGCAGAGCAAATAGATTTAGATATAAAACCCAAGGGAGAGGGAGCTCTGTTGGAGGCCACAGCTTTATCCAGTAACCCCAGCCACATCCTCTCCTCCCTCCTCTGCTGAATAATTCAGAGCTTCATTTTCTTATCTGCTCTAATCTGGGTTTGTACAAACCAGCCCTGCTGTTAAGTAACACGAGGAAGATAAAGAACAACAAGGCATCTTTGTGCAGGGGAAGCCTCAGCAGGCAACAGATACCTCCCCTTTGTGCTGCCACTGTTCAAGAGAGGAACTGGCATCTTTCCTCTGTACTGGCACACTTGTTTCCCTTCATTTTTTCTTCATGCTCCTTTCTCCACAAGGATTCATTATATGCCTAGGCTGGCTTCTACCTGAATTAGGAAAGGCCAAGAAGCACTGAGGGGGGAAAGGAAAAACAAAAAAGCCCCAAGCTCTGTAACAGACTTTTCATTTACTAAATCTTTTAGAAGTTTTCCTTCTTTCTTCACTAAATATCAGTTGCTTAAGATAATCTGTGAACCTGCAGAATGGCCATTAGGAGCTCCCTGGTGACTAGGTTAATTCACAGTAAATTACAGTCACTGCCAAGGAGATTGCAGGGAGGTTAGGAAGAGATTGGAAGCGGCAGGCAGCAAAGCACTGTAGCATTTACCAAAACTAGAAAATAGAACAATAATCAAGGATTGTAAGGAACAAGGAGTCCAGGCAGTGAATGCACATTGGAATAGTCATTTCCAAACTCTGACAAATGCTGGTGAACACTGGCATCAACACTGAGCAAGTTTTCTGAGTGACAGATCAGCAGTAGCCTGTTACCATACACAGGAATCATGAACAGGCATAAAGAGACTGCCCTTTTCCCAACTGTTTTTTAATGTGGTAGAACACAGGAATGTTGGGCAAGAGCCAAAAACTTGGCTGCACCAGGCACTGTATGCATGGAAAGATGTTTTTCAGGGAGACAACAACCTTTTCCACCTTCCCCTTCCCCCCACCATCGTTCCCTCCTTTCCGATCTGACTGTTAATACGATGGCACTGACCTTGTCATGAGTTCCACCACTGATGTTGCTGTGAGGACCTGGGCTCTTTCATAAATCAAATATTTGCTCATGCACTGCGAGTGCTACTGCTCACAGGCAGGCTCTCTGTGTGTACCATCCTGGTCCTGATGAAGACCAGCTAGTTGTAAGCATAAAGTGGGGGACAAGTTCCCTGTGCAAGTCACATCTCACAGACCACGCTTTGCCTCCTTTCTTCTGGCTCCGTTTGTAGCCCAGGTGCCTCTCATGTGCTTGGCCACTCTGATGTGGGAATAAGTACATTTCCATAATCACACTCAAGAGGAAAAAAGGGAAAATGCCACAATCCAGGAAATCCCTGAATTACTGAACAGTAATTTCAGTCACAGCAATGTCTAAGCACAATAAAATTGTGCCTGGAGAGCTTTTTGAGAATACCAGAGTGGTCTCCACTATAGGACCGTTCCTGTCCACCTGGGGACTGCAGCTGTCCACTTGCAAACCTCCTCAGGGCTCCCAGAACAATTGGGTACATCAGAAAATGCCAGGATTTCTTCATCACAGCTTCCAAACACAAAAGACTCCCTCAACACATTTGCCTCTTTGCCTATTTGCACATTTGTCACATTTGTCTGCATCCCTTCAAGAGACCAGCGTAGTGAGGACCAGCTCGGCCCATAGTGGCAGTGCAGCCAAAAAGAGGTCACATAGCAATTGTCACCATCCCACAGTGGCTTCTCTTCAGCCTCCCACACAAGATTTGTTTCCTTTCTCTTGCTATTTCCACAGTCCCTTACACAGCCACTGCTGTGGCTACCAGCCAATATTCAGATCCCTGTGATATTTTGTGGCTTCCTAGTGTATAAAAGGCTGGTGTTCAGCACTTTCACAGTAGGTTGGTAGTAGATCATCCTCCAGTGTTCTGGGGTTTTCTGCACTATTCAGCTCAATCCATTCTTCCACCTTTCTGGTGGGCTACAGGCAACAAGGTATAGAGGTCTCTGGAAATTCAGCTATCATCTCACCCTCCCTTCCCTTCTTCTTTTCTTCTTCCCTCCCCCCTCCCCAGGCTCTGGGCTGCCAGGGCTTTTTTAATATGAACTTAAATTTTTTCTGCTAGTAAAACATAACTGTATCAAAAAATCATTTATGCCTTTTTTTTTCCCGAAAATATACATGTTAACCTATTGGAAAGCCTTCGTTTCTTCTGCCAACTGGTATCAACAGTCAATCAGAGTCTGTCAACATACCAATTTTATCATCTCCAACTCGGATAGCAGTGCAGTCGTCATGGGAACCAAAATAGTAACTATGGAATAGCTGCCTTAGAAACAACAACAACAAAAAATGTGTTGGCATAAAATTGCATTTGTAGTAAATTTCACTTAACACTTTAGAAATTAAACAGCTGCTGTGTGAATCCTGTAGTTTGTAAAATCAAGAGCCCTCTCCAAGGAAATGGGGGCTTTTAAAGTTCCCCCAAGATCTAACCTTGTTGCTGGCCCCTAGTGCTCTAATTTGAAAGAGAAGTAACAGGGGGAAATACATACTTATTTTGATCTGGGCATTTGTGTAACATGAGATTAAAGATGCAGCCGCTTTACCCCTGTTTGAAGAGACAACCTGCATTCCTTATATACTGAGTTAAATTTGTGATGCTGGGGAGAACTGCTAACTACACAGACTTTAAAGCCAGGCTTGCTTTGGTCCTTGTGAAAATCCAAAAGAACACGGGGAAACAGCAGGAAGGGAAACATGGAAATTGCTGCATCAGTGCAGACCTGTGGCCCAGACTCTGGGGCATATGCACATTTCAAAGGAAAACACGTATTCTCAAAATGCTTAGGTCATATATGCACAGAGATTCAGCTTTTCAGGATAGTGGGTCATTCCCTTAGTCCACTGAATGCTCACATTATATTCCCAAAAGCAAGTGAACAGAAAGGGAGGTTATGTTTAAGAAGAGCACTTGCTGGGTTTGTCTTTTCAGAGGACAGGTTAAATACAGTGCTTTTATCCCCTCCAGGCCTCTGGTTTCTGTCCTGAAACACCTTCAGAAACAGAAAAAGTCAATCCTAGCTTTACTTTGTACGTGACCTGTAAAGATCCTGCCAGATCTCCTTGCATTGCATAGATGAATATGATTCTCTTAACAGCAAAGATGAGTAGCTAATTTTCAGGTCGGCTTTTTAATTCACTGTCAAGGAGGTGACTTCTCAGCTGAGCATCAACGCTACCCACAGCAGCAGGTTCAAATCCCAGCACTGTCTTCTCTGCTCTGCATAGAAAAATTCAGTTCTCTATCACTGAGGTCAATCAGACACTATGGACAGTTGAGAAAGAGTCCCCAATACAGTAATAAAGTCCTTTATGAAATGTCTCAGAGCTCTTTTTGAAATGACAGTACTATTCATTTCAGTTCACCAAAACTAACAAATATATAGAAAACACATCTGGCACTAGAAAGGCTGAGCCACAGGAGGCTGAAGGCTGGAGAAGACTTGGGGAGCTACAACTCTCTACTTATACTGGTCTTACCTATTTTCTGAAAGGTCCATTTTTTAACTCCTGACAGATAAAAAATGCTGTGGGAGTCTGACATACATGTTTTAGGTATTATAATATTCTTCCATACACATACCCAGTTCATTACTGGCCTATAGCCAAAGAACAGTTTTACTTAATCGGTGCTATATTAAAATTGTGAAAACATTGTCATAAAAAGGGAATGGATAAGTAGTAAATGTTTCTCTTTCTAGAATAAGAGGTAGTTTAAATATTTGTGTAATTGCAGTGTCACGGGGTTATAATCCATTCACTTTAACACCAAGACACTCTTTACTGGGAACAAGGCCATTGAGACTGTCAGTTTGCAACAAAGGCCAGTGACCCAAACTCCTGCTCGAGTAGATCATGTCCCCAGGTAAAACACAATCATTTAGAATGGTATAAGTGCTGTACACAATTTAAGTGACCTTTTGTCCAGATGAGTGTGTCCTAGTGACTAGTTACCTAGAGAGAGCACGCTCAGAGGAGAGCAATGGTCAGAAAGGTCAAGAAAACTTTCCATTCTTCCACCTTCATAAATCTTTTTGTAAGAATGCCTTGAGATGCTTCAGAGAAATCAACAGGAAAATTCTGCTAGAGCAGTAACAAAATCTGTGTCATGTAAAATGAGTTTAGACCTAAGGTTTAATGCCATTATCTTAAAAGGGCATCTCGCTACATTCTTCCTAGCACGGTGATAGTACAGTGGAGAATGGCCTGAAAAGGTGTTTCTCAAGAGGAGGTGTGACCACTGAAGGGTTTGGAGGATTAACCTTTCAGTTTTGAACCAGGGCTGTGAGAAGTGGGTACGAGTCAGTGAGGGCTGCAAGGCTATCAGCATGGACAGAGCTGGCAAGGTTACAAAACAGTTTGGGTGATTAGCCAAGAGCCCCAGTGGAATCAGTGACAGAAGTGAAAACAGAGGAGAAATGCTGCAGCTTTGAAGACAGGAACGAGGACAGTGGATAGAGAATGAGTTTAGTTTGCTCAGAGGTGTTTCTGTGCTAACAAACAGGGGCCAGGGGACTTCGGGGGAAGGAGGAGCCCTGTAAGGCTGATTCAGAAAACAGAACTATGGTGGGAAAAGGACCAACTCCAGAGGCATTAGCAAGCCTAGAGTGTACCCACGCAAAAGCTTGTAGCTATTAATTCCTCACTACACACATTTACCACTCTCTGTATCACTCGCCCCTTCTCCCTTTTATCCTGACATACACAACCACTTTTCCAAATTAAAGTGGGGTTAAGTTAGAAGTTATAAACTTTTGCAGTTTTACCACTCAAGAGAGCTGAGCACTAACTGAGATGTCCATATGGAGCTGTAATGGACTAATCAAGTTCAGTGACTGTTTGCCAAACTTCCTGTGCCTATGAAGCACACCCCTTCAGCCCGTGAAAGATGATTGCTACTGTTCTAATTTCTAAAACACATAGGAGAATTGTGATTTCTTTTTGCATCATGGAGTTATGGGTTGATCCCAACATTAATGGTGCCTAGCTGCTGCCTATAATGTTCTCAAATCCTCAAGTTTCCATATCCCACATATGCTACAATTAAAATGTTTTAGAGAGCAGTTTAACACCAAGAAGAAAGAAGCGGGAATATTTCATAAATCCACTAAAATCTACTGGGATAAGGAAGGCTTTAGGAAGGGCAAAGGGAGAAAATAAAGTTATTTCAAAAGACAAATGGGGCACAACATAGGATATACATGAGAACCAGTTTGTCACTGCCCCTCAGTGCCACCTCTGGCTCAGGAGGTCACACGACTGCAGTCCACAGGCAGCCAAGGACAGCACACCAGGGAAGCTTCATTGTCTAGTGGTTTATTTCTGGTGCTCTTCTCTAGGCCATTGCTGCTGCCAGGTACTGGATTCTGAGTGAAATAGCTCTTGGGTCTCACCCAGAGCAGCTGGTTGGATGGTTGTGTCCTGATCCATTCCTGGAAGGCAGCTTTCACTACATAAGCTGGAAAGGGAAGATCTTAGTACAGAAGGAAACAGTATAAGCAGTTCACAGTCACCATACACTAAGAGTACATGTTTACTTCTGACACTTCCAAGAAAACCTTTCTGAAGTTAGGTCTGCAACTGCTGACCTATTTTTTCAGTTACAAAACATACGAATTTTGAAGAAAAAGTGACCAAAATTGAAGCCAATTTCCCCATATATCAAAATAAGGAGCCAAATGGGGAAGGCATTTACAGTATCCCCTACATGACTATAAGCAATATTCCTTGTAATGCAGCAGCCCTCAGGGAAGGGAGAGGGAGGTGAAGCCCTGTCTCAGCCACATGCATGTCCCCAGCACAGACAAAAAGCTCAGCTCCACTTGGGTGAGGAGTTGTCTGAATGCCACAACAAATGGAAATCCAGGCCTGAAATGGTTTCATGCCAGCTTTGTGCAGCAGTATATTATCATTTCATGCAATTATGTCATTAACTAATTGCAAATTTACATAGAACCATTCATTTAATCTTTAAATAAATAGTATGGATTTTGCACCAGTGAAAACCCTCCAGAATAACTGCTTGGTGAATGAAGCTTTCCACTTATCTGTGAGACAGCAGCAGGACTAGCTTTATCCACATGCTGACCTGCCAGCACACTGCAACCTCGATTTGACAGATAAATGCACAGCTTCGTCTGAGAAGTTGTAGAAAGGAGCTCAGCTCCTTGGCTCAGGCACCTCATAATCTCTCTTGGACCTTTATTGCACATCAGGGCAGAAAGTTTTCAGAGTGCAGCTGGTACTGAGACTCATCTCAGTTCCTGTGCTCAAATCTGGATGTCTTTGGAATTGAAATGACTAGCAAGTTGTCACAGGGAGCCAGAAATGGCCCCTCCACAAAATGAGCACTCTGCATCTGTGAGCAGCCACAGCAGAATAACACACTTACACATTCTCTCACTGTTTTATTGTCCTCTGCCAACCACCTCACTTCAGTAAGTTATGCTGTGCTCTACACAAGATACTCACATCTCCTTAGACAGCGTCTGAAGGTTGCTTTATGACAACTGGTTGGATTAGCTCTGCTCCTTGGAAGCTGCCCCCACAACCACTTTTGCAACTTGCAGAGAGGCAGCCATGGCATTGAGGAGGGGCAGCAGATGCTTGTGCACCTCTTTGGTGGCAGATGGAGCTGGATTCTTCCACCTACCTGTCACAGCTGGGCAGACTGACAGACTTTCTCCCTTCATCAGGAAAATATACAGGGCCTGCACCATAAGAAAAAAGAGGAGGAGGATCCAGGCTTTTGCTCTACTGTCTTTCTGAAATCCGAGGACCACAACAGAGCCATGACAACTGCAGCTCTGAAATCAGCTGCAGGAGGCTGAGTGCTCAAAGAGGAGAGGAATAGCAGACAAAAATCAGAGGTAGAAAACTATCAGGAAACCAGTGAGTTTACAACCTGTGTTGTGAAAATAGATCCTGTGCCTCAAACCACTGCCAGGGAGGCACACTCAGCAGCCGGGCACACCTGGACCAGCCACTTGGCTCTCAGCTGCTCTTATTATTCTCTGCAACCCTTCAGCATGACTCTTGACAGAAAAATTACCAAATGTAATGTACTTGTGACTTAGTTAATTTGCACCTGTATCTAATTTCAGACCTGCTAGAATAACAGAGCAGTTCTGTAATCAAAAATGGAGAGAGGGAAAAAAAAAAGAAGCCAGAGCTGCCAGTCACTGGCTACTGCAGGGGAAACTGCCCTCACTTCATATGTTGTCCTCATGCAAGAGCTTGCAGGAAGGTCATAGGTTGCAGAGGTTTCCCTGAGAACACCCAAAGCAAACCCCCTGTGTGGGACTCAGAGTGAGCCCATGGCAATTCCCAGTGGCAGCTGGCAGTACCCTGCTCCTCCCTGCTTTGCCAGTCAGCAGTTGTTTCAGTCTTGTACATGTCTCTCCATTTTCATTTTGGGAGATTGTTCTGCACAGTTTACAATTGTCTACTCGTGGCTAACGGCCATGACATTCTGGATGCCAGAGGGTGCCTTGCTTCATTGTCAGAGAAAGCACTAATGAGACAAAGACCCTCTGGCCCATTAGGGTACTAGTCACGACGCCTCAGTTCCCCCTCCAGGCTCTGTGGAGCCACTGATGTTATAGTTCTTGTGTCATTTTTAATCCTCTCCCTCAGTCTTTGCCATAATCTAGGTCCTCCACAGTATTCAAGTCCCTAGACATGAGATTTAAGAAAGTCAAACCCACTTTGCTTTTGTCAGCTCTCCAGGGACCCTCACCCATGCTGGTGCCAGGGTGCTCTGCTCAGCCTTCTCAGCCTGCTCAGTAGCTGGCCATGTGCAGTGTGGCACACCAGCCCACAGACCTCTCATGGGCTGTTCTGTGGGACACTGGGCTGGCCCCATCCTGCCCAGCCAGCAGCTGCCTCCCCTTCATTGCACGGCACAGAACTGTGATTTCAAAAATGTTCTCTCTGAAGGAAATCAACAAGGAAGAGCTTTGGTTTTCTTCTTGACCAGCTTGTCTGTCCAGCCCTCTCCAAAGAGGGCAAATCCATCAGCCTTGTTTCCTGCTGTCCCTTCCCTGTATGGATCCCATTGCATCCTGATACCCTTTAAACCAGGTGCAACTCTACCCTGTCACATGAACCATCTCTTATTCTAAATCATCTCAATCCAGCCATCTTCCTACACCTTCCCTCAATGGCATCTGCTTTCCTGTAGCATAATCACCCAGCTCATCCCCAGTGATTGTGGTGACTAACCCCAGCCATCTCCACTCTGCGGGGACATGAAGGTGATACAGACAGTACAGCATGCAGCAGCCTGCACTTTTCCCCCAAGAAAGACCAACAGTCTTCAATAGAGCTGCATAGAGAAAGCAAATCGGGACATGAAACATTTTGAGATCTTCAGATGAAAGGGGTTAGTACGTCATTAACATCAATTTCTTTGGCAGACATGTTAAGCGCAGCTCTGGGAATATGTAAGTCTGATGTTTTAACCTTGGCCTTCTTACTGACCTTATCTCTCTAACCCTGGTCATACATTTTAATACCTTTGTCTTATTTTCTAGCCTAAAAGGAGGTGGGTTCTAGCTGTCCTGCCTTGCCAGGCTGCTGTGGTTCTGTAATTAGGTACAGCCCATAGATCTCTTTAAATGTAAGCATTATCTCTCTGTAAGAACCTCAAAACTCAGTGTCCTGCTATAGTGGGTGTACCACAGCAATATGTTCCCCAAAGAAATAGGCCCTTCCACCTCCCAGCCTTGCTTTTTTCTACATGCAAGGGCTCTCCTGGGCAGTCTGTGCAAGTAATATCTGCCCATTACAGCTGAAGCTGAAGGTTGAACCAAGAGGAAGGAATTTCAGACACTCTCTTGGGACATCCTCACATATCATGCTGTATCAAATAGGCCTTCTCTGCCCTAAATGTAAACCCAGGAGTGGTTGCTTACTCACCTGGTGAGAACAGTGCAAAGCACAACTGTTGATCAGTGCTGATTGTATCACTGCTGAGATTTCTTCCCAGAGATGCCCTGCAGCAACAGCTCAGAGAAAAAATCTGGGTGAAGGATATGCACTTCTGTCTTCAAAGGGACCCCTGAAGCCACCATTCCCAGCCTGCCATGGGAGCACAGAGGTCATGAAAAGACTATGCCAGCATTTACACCAGATCCACAAAAACAGCACCTTGGAGGAGCAGGACAAACTCAGGGCATTGAGTGGTGCTGAGGACTTCCTTCATGTCATAATTGGCTCCAGCAAACCTTCTGCTTTAGTCACCTGAGAACCGTTTCACATTCACAGTACCTCTGCAGAAATTCTTCTATGACAAGTAGCCTTTACATGAAACAGTCTTCCTATGCTTAGAGCAAACAACTAACAGAGGACTGGAATCCTCTGAAGCCCCGGTGACTCATGACTGGGTAATTACCTACAGCCCAGCTCCTCTGAGACATACACCTACCTATGGCTGGCATTCATCAGTCCTCCTAGTTTCAGTCCTAGCAGAAAGGCCAAGCCTCACCAGAGAAACCAAACATCTGATCCCCGCCCGAGGTGGTGCTCCAGGGCAAGGTTGAAGGAATATTAACGATACAGAGTGGGAGAGCTGCACTTTATCTCAGGATCCAGAGCTATCAATACAGCGCTGCAGTGGGGAGATGCAAAATCTTTAATTAACTTTTGCTCACTTGCTCCTAGCACTGGTGGAGGTGGGTGGATGTGATCGTTGCTCAAGGGAGGATTCTCCCCTCCCCCTGCTTTTGAATTCCCAAGCAATCAGTGCTCTGTATAGAACAACATAAATAGAGCTCCTCAAACCTGGTGGGCTTTAGTTTTGTTTTGTTCTCTTTGGGGTGGATTTGCCCTCCTCCCTGGTCCATCAAATACTAAGGAATTTATGGACCACTTTGAATGTGTGTGCACACCCTCTTTGCATCTTAACTGACAACATACATGCTTTTTTAATTAAAATTTTATTGGCTTTTCCATAAGTGATGTACCTACTGTAAGTAAGCACAGTTCAGTACAGATAACATGTGGTTTGTTTAGTTATCTTACAGGAGATTATTTCTGTTATCATTGTAAGTTGATTATTGTAATTATTGAAAGAGAGAAGGCTGACAGAAAGAGAGCATGCAGAAGGAAAATGGGGGGGAATTAAAAGATAATAATAAAAGATAGTAGCAGTCTCCTTTGTTCTTATTTTTTTCTCTTGACAACCTACTGTACATGCTAAATTTCAGTTTAATGTTAGAGTCCCTGCTTTTGCTAACATACCCCCAACAATACCTCGAGGTCTTTAAACCCTAGATGCCTGCAATTAACTTCAGTATCAAAAAAAAAAAAAAAAAGAAACTGTCTCTCTTGTTACTACTACCAACCCTGTGAATATCTCAGAATGATCCTTTTCACCTCTGTCTTCTGAATTAATTAGATATTTTTAACCCTCTTTAGAAATTGTATGGTTTGGGCATATAGAAAATTAAAGATAAGCATTATGTATGTGGGGAATGTGTGTGCATGGAAAGGCTGAGGGAGAGACATTATAGACTGCACAGATAACCAGGTGCTCCCAGCATCGTTCTGAGGAGCCAGTTGCCATTCTGTTGGTGATACACTGTGTTGCCCTGTGCTTGTCTAGAGGGACACATGTTCCAGAGGCAGTGAATATGCCCTGTTCATGTGAAGTGCAAGGGAATCTGTACATGTTGGTAATCTCAGTAAGAGAAGTGCCAGTCTCAGGTAAGGTTATTTTTTCCCACATTTCAGAGAGACACTGGGCAATGCTTAAAACTACTGGAGGAGGGTATCAGAGGGCCACTTCTTTCCTTTTCCTGCAATGGAAAATGGCAAGACTCTCATATAAATCAGATGGTGCTAATAAGGTTACTTTTTTAGATACTTTGATCCAGACTACTAAGGCTCTCAAGGACTGAGACTTTGAACTTGACTATGTATTATCTTAAAACATGAGAGAAAGGAATGGCACCACCAGCATGAGCTATTGAAGTGTTCTGGGCTGCAACAATGTCTCCCACACCCCAATGACTTTGTGTTCAATTGGGGCAGCTAAAAAGGGGAAAAGCATAGGTCTTAGTGGGACAGCACCACATCCAGGCATTAGTAGTAGTGGTGCACGTTTTCATCTCTAATAACTGAGTATGTTCCACTGAACCATTTCTACCAGACTGCAGATCTCCTCCTCAGCAGGGACATGAAGGGTTTCACAGTCAACTGAGTCAAATGCTACAGAAAGATACAGTGGGAAATCTGTCCTCTAGGTATTAAACGCAAAAGTGCCACAAAAGCAGTTTCATCTAATGTCCTGGCCTGACTCCAGCCAGAGCCCGTATGTCATTCCAGGAATACTGAGAGTGGCAAACCTCACTCGGGTTGGGGGGTCAGAACTGAAGCCATCCAGCTATGAGATATTCAGATGCATCTCAGAAAATCCTACCAACAGACCACGCGTCGTGAAACCAACGTGAAAAAGAAAAACCAAGAAATCAATGCTGTGCTCTTTACAGTTTTTCTGCGGCAAATAAATACTGCATTACCTACACTGTGCTCACATTAAAGGATTCTCTTCACTCAAGGTAGTTACTCTCTTCAGCATATTTGGTGTTAGCTTCCCCTCTTTGCCAAGGAACCTGATTTGTGATGTCACATGAAACTTCAAAATGAAGTGCAGCTCTCCCTTCCCTCTCTCAGAAAAGGAGGCTAACAAGCTGCACGCCCTTGCTCACCTTTCCCAAGGAAGGAGAGCTGCGGCCCATGTTACTGCTTTACAATGACATGACTATTTATGGTCTCAAAAGTTCTTGTCAGGGTTCCTCTAGTGAAGAGGAGAAAGACAGAAGTCTTTGAAGGTCAAAACAAACGGACAAACCAGAAAAATTTTTTTTTTCCACTGGGGGAGGGGTGAGAGATGAGGAGAATACACCCCTTGAGATCATCTTTGATCATGAAAAAGCAGCAGGGATCAAATCAGCTGAGTTTCATTTGAGGTGTAGAAATCTGGAGTTCAGACTGTAAATATATTCAAGAATAACCAATTTTACTGTGCCCTCATTATCTAGCAGTGTCTATCCTGACCTGCGGGAAGCAAAGCAATGAAAGAAACTGAAATGAAAATATTTTTAAATTAACCCAGATTTCTCAAACCACCTAAGATAGGCAAACAAACAAATAAAACAGGCTGAGCTGTCACTCACTTCTTGGATGCAAGATCACGTCAACTTTTATTTTTCTGAATTGATTTGCTTGTTTCTATTGCTTGCCATTTTTATTTTTTGGTCCCTGAAAACGTTGTAAAAACCAGCTAATAGGGGTACAAAATAGTAAGTTTTATGTACATTGCAGAAACTTGTATATGATGCAGTTTGTTAAGATCCCCGCCGTTCCCCCAGCACCGTGTCAGGTTTGTCTAACACCCAACCCCTGAGTTACAGTTTTACGGCGCCGATTTATAGCGCTGTAAGTTTAATATAGTGGCGCATTGTAAAAAGTTGGGTTTTGTTGGGGTTTTTTTGGTTTTTTTTTTTTTCCCTTTCCCCTTCCCTTAATTAATATTTCAGACGCCGGGAAGGCTGCGCAAGGGCAAGCGGCGGGAGCGGGGCTGGCACTCAGGGTGTCGGGCTGGCATTCCGGGAGCGGGGCTGGCATTCCGGGAGCGGGGCTGGCATTCAGGGAGCCGGGCTGGCATTCCGGGAGCGGGGCTGGCATTCAGGGAGCCGGGCTGGCATTCCGGGAGCGGGGCTGGCATTCAGGGAGCCGGGCTGGCATTCCGGGAGCGGGGCTGGCATTCAGGGAGCGCCCGGAGCGCGGCCCGGGGACGGGCAGTGCTGCCCCCTGCCGGCGCGGCGCCGCCCCGCCGCCGCCCTTCCCGCCTGGACAAGGGCGCCGCAGCTGCGGCCCCGCAGGCCGCCCTCAGGAACGGAGCCGCCGTGCTTGGAAAAAGCCGCCGTCATTTTAAAATAGAGCGCTCCCTCACTAGTTAAAAGAAGAAATAACCCACCCCGCCCAAGAATTTGGCAAGCGGAAAGTGCTGCAATTGAACGGACACAAACCCCCTCAATCGCCTTTCGTTGCTATTGGTAGCGTGGAACTGTAAATAACCTAAAACATGGCAGCCCTTGTGCACTGGGGGTAAAATACCAGCTTTAGGCCCAGGAGCTCTTTCCTGTGCTTGTCTCGTCCTCCTGGAACGATTGTTCTGGCCCTGGGATTGTGCTGCTTGCTGGGGCCTCCTCTTCAAGGCCTTCACCTTCCTGGAGCTTACCTCCAGCCCGGCAGGACTCTTCTGAGATGTAGGGAACCTCTGGATAGCTACAGGAAAATAGCAGTGCTGCTGCTAGCTTATAATACAATCATAGACTATCCTGAGTTGGAAGGGACCCACAAGTATTATTGAAGTCCAGCTCCTGGCCCCACACAGTGCCTGAGAGCATCGTCCAAACACTTCTCAAACTCTCTAAGGTTTGGTGCTGTGACTTTTAAGTCTCCTTGTTTGCCATCATCCAGCGTGTTGTTTTTTTCCACAGACTAGTGGGACCTAACAATGCTGCCAGCAAAACCAAGCTGTATTGTCTTACAAGGGAGGTGATGTGCCAGACATGAGTTGCGAAGTGAAGATGCTTCAGGGACGGAGGAAAGAAGAGACGCTTTGGCTTTCATGGCAGCCCCTCTTCCACTGAGCCCCCTCTACTCCAAACAGCTGTTTGCCATCAGCCGTGGCCCTCGCTGGAGTCGGCTCCTGCTTTAGTCCCTGCTCCCCTCCGTCACTCCTCTCTACTTCCCTAGATCACCAATTTGTCTGATTGTTTGCAATTAACTGTTGATTATGGTGCACAAAAGTCCAAGGAGGATAATTAAAAACTGCTCAGCCAGCAGTGGAAAAACTCAGCTTCTGCAGAAGAGAGAGCTGTGCACAACAAGCACGTCCCTGCTTCGGGTGGCACGACGTGGGCTGGTGAGGACCAGCGAGCCTGCTGTGCACAGGTGGGAGGTAGGCTGCAGGAAATGCAGGGCAGGTCAGAGACTGGTGGTGATCTCAGAGGACTCAGATGAAACATTGCAGCTTACTGCCACACCTCCCAGAACCGTGAAAAGAAGGGTAGTTCCCTGCCTCAGTTATGATCCGTGAAAAAAAATGAAATCTCGAAATCAGGGAATGAAGTGAGATGACCAGACAGAGGAGGAATTATGATGAAATTAATTCCAATTTTTTAAAAATTCTGAAATTAAGTAAAAATATTTAAATGGAATTGGATGATATGAGTGGAAATGAAAGGACCATAAATTACCCAAATGTTACTTAATGAAATCTCAGAATCAGGGAACAAAATGAAATGAACACACAGGAGATGTATTTTGGTGAAATAAATTGCAATTAAAAAACCCCCCAAAATTCTGAGATTAAGTGAAAACAATGACATGGAATGGAATGACATGAAGTGCAGTGAAACAGACCAAAACTGGCCACAGTGATACTACTTGAATTTGCGAGATTTCATTTCCTTTGTTAATTGCGTTTCCTTCTAACATATGTCCTCTCCAGTCTGTTCACTTCAGTTCCCTGATTTTGAGATTTCATTTCCTTTCATGAAATGAAGAATCTTCATTTCATAAGGGAAATGAAATCTCAAAATCAGAGAACAAATTGAACCAAACACATAGGACAGAAATTACAATGAAATGCAATCAAAAAGAAAAAAAAAGAAAATTCTGAAATGAAGTTAAAACATTTAATTGGAATGGGATGTCATGAGGTGCAGTTAAAAGTTCTAAATATTGCTGAAATGACATTCATTGAAATCTCAAAATTGGGGAACAAAGTGAAATGAACAGACAGAGGAGAAGTTGTGATGAAATGAAATGCAATTCAAAAATAAAAAAAAATAAAGAAAAACATTACATGTAATTAAAATAATTAAATGGAATGGGATGACATGAAGTGCAGAGAAATGTACTGAAACTTGCAGAAATAATACTTATAGAAATAGCAAGATTTCATTTCCTTTCAAGAAATGAAAATTCTTCATTTCACAAAAGGAGATAAAATCTTGGAATCAAGGAATGAAGTGAACAGAACACACAGGAGAGGAATCATGATGAAATAAATGCCAATTGAAATGAAAAAATATTCTGAAATTAAGTGAAAACAATTAAATGGAGTAGGATGACATGAAGTGCAGTGAAGTGGACCAAACCTGACCAAAATAATACTCATTGAATTAGCAAGATTTCATTTTCTTTCATGAAATACCAGTGGGACCAGGAGCCCAGGAACTGCAACATGCACCTCAGGCCGTAGCAGTAACATCAAAGCCTTGAGTGATTTCTTCAATAACTTTGCTGAATGGGTTGAAGAAACACACTTCTCTGTGTTCTCAAGCAGCATCTCTTTTTAGACAAATTGTCAGTGGAAAACCTTTCAGGAAATCACCTTGCTGTGAATTACACTTTTGTTGCATGAACTGAAGCACAAAGGCAAATGCTGGACCTGATAATGCAAAGTGCCCACTCAGTCCTGTGTCAACACAGACAGACAATATGGGGTGTTGAGGAGCAGCCTGGGCAGGAACGAAGTACAGACAATAAATTAAAACCTTGGAGGACTGAGTGTGAGAAGCAGAGTTTTATTGAGGTAGAGGCATTTTGCATTCCCGTTATACGAAAAAGAATTGCAGATCAATTAGAATGAAGAAAAGTCTGACCAGTTATATGTACTAAACAGATTCTACACACAGACCTCAGAGCTTCTCTCAGATGCCACCTGGAAACAAGAACAGCCTCTGACTCTGCAAAGGGAATTGGGAAAAGGGGTGTGCAGGTAGGACTGCTGTTTGTCTCTAATAGCATCTCAGAAATTTAAAAAATTAGCTTTTCCCCATGGAAAATAAATAGCTTTTCCAAATGAACCATGCATCCAGAAGGAGGTACTGAACTTGCTCTGTCATAGGTGAAACCAAGTCTTGCTACATGGTCAGCTGAGCCCACACAGCCTTTTCTGCTTAAAGGAGGGGATTGTCTTCCTCTTGTCTTTCTGTACCTCTCCACTTCCCCTCATCCTGTGAGACAACCTTGCCTTCTCCTAGCCCTTTGAGCCCATTTGTGTTGCCCACCAAACCCTTCACTAAGCTATGTGAGTCATTAGCCTGGGAGGATGTGATCCTAATTTCTGGGGTGGTTTCTGCTATCCTAGTGAGTTGAAGCTACTCAGGGTATGATACTTGCAAAGCAAGAAGATGTTAGATACAGCTGGAAGGAAAAAAAACCCCATATTTCTTTGGAGAGAATAACACAGTGGCAAAAGTGAAATGTTTCAGTATTTTCAAGAAATAAACCTAGAGTAATTCCCAGCCCTGACCTGTATTTGGATGACCATATTGTACCCCAGATAAAACCAGCAATATAGAAATGGGTAAAAATGAAGAGCAAAAAGAATAATTGAATTGCTTTGATTTTCAAAGAGGGATTCAGGACAGCCCAACTGTGATTATAACGAGCATATTTGTTTCCTCTGTGGGAGATCTATAGGGATACAGTTGATATAAAAATAGGGGCTCAACAAACTGGTAGGACATGATTACAGGAGCTGTGCCATGCTGTTACACAAAGCTTAGTTCAAGACACAGACATAATATTTTTTCTGAAAAAGGTGGAGTTAATTGCAAATTTTCTTGGTTTCACGGCGTCTTGGGTTCATTTCATGAAGCCTGAGCAAAGGAAATGTGAACAGCTGGGATACCAGAGGCAGAGTGAAAAGAATGAGGAATTCAGTGCAGGGGAAAATGCAAAAATATAAACTGAATGAAGCTTAATACATCAGGGATGAACTCTGTTTTCACTTTTTAAAATAATATCCCTTATCCTGAAGACACAATGCTAGATGTTATAAGAAAATTACTGTCCTCTGAAGCCTGATGTTTCAAAATAATGAAGGGTAAATTCTCATTAGATGTTTGTTTAAGGACTAACACATTTCGCAGCTGTAAAACCTAACCATAATGTCTTGCTGTTTGTCCACTAAATCACATTGTTCTCTAGCAGTGGGATGTGTTCTCTGTTTAGCTGCCCTGCCTGCCCTGAAACTAGAGTTTTCTCACTGAATTTGCCGCTTGGTTCTACAGTTCTTGTTCTAGACCTTGAATTTAGGGCTGGTCAAGAGGGATGTGAGAAACATCTTTGAAAGAGCTGATCTCCTGCCAGGCAGTTCAGGAGCAGCACAGGCAAGACTTTGACATAAAAAAGGAACAGTTTTTCTTTTGTAAGAAATTAAGCAGCAAACAGTAACTCCTGGAATACAGAGCTGTGGGACACTCATTTATTCCAGTGACACAGCACCTTGCCCACAGTTTACTGCTGTTGGCACCATGGGATGATGGACAGGTTGGAGGGAATGAGGGTTTTCTCATGGCAGGCACTGTCCTAAAAGCAAGCAAGCTGCCCATATTTCATTTACAATTTCAGCAGGAGTTTTGCTCTCTTGAACCCAGCGTGCTTTGGTCCATGGATCCTATTTAGCAGAAAGTTTCATGGAAGCTCTGCTGCTCACTGAATCTGTGCTTGAATGGACAGTCAAGTCTCAGTGTCCTGGCATTGAGGCTGCTGAAATGCAACGCCTTGAAGTCTCAAATCTTCATGTCAAGCTTATCATTTACCTCAGTCACTGACAGGCTTTCATCTCATTCAGATAAGCTGCTCTCAGCGTTTAGAAAGTCATCCTTGCAGCCCAGTCTGTAAGTCTCTCTGCTGAGCCTCTTAGCCAAATGACAAGTTTTATAGCTCTCTCCCCTACTGTGGATGTGCCAGACCCAGAATGACAATCGTCAGAACTCAAATCAATAAATTGTGCCCCAAAGTTGTGAGTTTTGTCCAAAAGTTTTAAGGTCAGATAGATTACTTAGGGACAACTTCAATTTTCCATAGTCTGTATTTCCCTATCAGTTGCTGTCTGGAGATCTGGGCTTTAGAAAGAAGGAAAGAACAAAGACATTAATTCCCTGCTCCAGGAGACAGACCTGCAAGACATTGGAAATCCGTAAAATCCTGAGCTGGCACCACCCCCAGCCGTGGGGTCTCAAAAGTGCCAGTGGGTGAAACCAGGCACCATAGCTCATCAGCACAGAGCAAATGCAAACTTTATTGTGTAGTCATTGTTGCTGGAAGAATTATCTATTCTTTATCTCTGTGAGAGCGCGAGAGATTAAGTTTGGAAGCCTATTAGCAACCATTGAAATGCCATTGTTATCATTCACTGTTAATCATCACGCCTGGCTCTAATGCACTTAATCAGACCAGTTGACACTTGGGCTCTAAATGAGTCAGCCAAGCGGGAGAGAGGTGGAAAATGCCCACGGCTCTTGCATGGGGCTGGCATCTTCTGCTCATGGCAGTTTTGAGTCAAATAAAGACCCCAGCAGCAGGGTGGGAACTCCTGGCAGATTATTCCAGATCCCTAACTGATTACAGCTCGTCTTGGCAGTACATTTAAATGGCACAGGGAGGTGGCATAAAAGCTCCCTGACATGAAACATCCCACACAGGACTAACAGACATGCTTAAGAAGCCAGTCCCTGGTCAGGGAAAATGTTTCTTGGGGTCTTTTTGGAAACTCTTGCCTGCCAGCTGTTAATGGATGGGGCTGAACTGCAGTCTGCATGTTAATGAGCCTATTATGAGCGGCACTTTATCTTGTGACAAAGGTGGATTTAATGGAGTTGAAAGATTTCCCAGAGTAAATTCTAAATGTCCTAATAATGCAATGAAGACTCTATTAGTGTATTTATTAATTACAACACAGCCACACTTCAGCAAGCTGTTTCAGCACCCCAGTATGTGACTTTCCCAGTTGAGAAAGCTCACAGAGACGTGTCCTGCAACCTGAAGATGAGAACCTGCAGTCCGTGTCACAGTCCTTCAAGAAACCCTTAACATGGTGTTCCTTATCTCGTCTTCCACTTTTACTTCCACTCTACTTTATCTGGCAGTAATTCTAGCCTTGATGTCTGTGAGGAGCTCTGGGGGCTTATCACCCAAAGGCTTCAAAAGCTCTGGGGGCTTATCACCCAAATGCCTCCTCAACCTATGTGTCACTGTCACAGTTCTGGAGTGTAGATCTCACATAGATTTGGGGCATATCTCACAGCTCCCCAGGCGCACCCCGTTGTTTCTCTAGGATATTTTGATGGGGCTTTACCTGTACCATGAATCTTCCAGGAAAAGTGCTGGGCATGTCAGCTTCCAAGGTGCCTGCTTTTACAAGGCACTGTGGCATGCACCAATTGTTATTCTTTGCATGCCTGGGCTCAAATTCTTTAAAGTTCAGGTTAGTCACTGAGATGAATTCCTTGTCTCAGGACTGATGCTGTCTTTTTTACACTACTGGTCAGAGGACTCTTCTATCTTAGATGCTCTGGCAAGGTTTCCATGAAGATTGTTCAGAGGAGAAAGGGACCATGATAATTGTTTTAGAACACTGTCAGATAGAGGACATCTTTCTTTGTCTTTCAGGTTATGATTTGCTTTAATAGTGAAGTGTGAATGACTGCAGGCTTTCTGTGGGTTTGCTGGAGTCAAGCTTTTGAACTCTTTCCTCTCCTAGGAGCTAGCACACTCAGAGGTGAGGAAAACAAGGTGTGCAATTAACATAAAATTCTGGCACAGTATCATGATTCATAGTATCACCTGAGGTTTGTTTTTTTTTTCTGTGCTCATCACCTTTGTCTCTTATTGAACGGCATCTGTGCACAGAATACCTATGTTTTCAAGCTGCAATCCACATCTCATTTGGCAACCATACACCTGTTGAAAAAAAAAAAAAAAAACAGCTAATACAACAGCTCACAACTTTTCACTGACAGAGAGAATATGATCTTTCCTACCTCCACCAAAGACTCCAGTTGAGAAACTTGTGGTGAAAGGAGCTGCACAGATCTATAGGAGATGCTTTCATTCATGCCAACAGGCTCATTGGTAATTTTTAAGAAAAGCTTTAAAAGTCTATTTCAGTTGGAAAAGGGGACTAAATAATCTCCTTCAAACCAGTTTCACTCCAAGCTCTCTGCTGCATTGTAATTAACTTTGCTATCTGCAGCAGTACAAGAACATTTTCAGTCAAAATAAGAAATTATCCTTCTTCTATAGTACTGTCTATCCAAGACTGAGTTATCATATCATCCTATTGCCTATTGCCTTCCTTTGCAGTGAAGCAGCTTGTCCCTGCTGACAACAAGCAGTGGTGGGACAGAGAGACTCCATCTCGCTGGCCCTGACTCACTGCCCACTCCTATGCACTCTCACTGTCACATTTGAAGACACCATGAAAGAGGCCGTCCTGCATGAGCCCTTCTTCGTGGCAAGCATGCCTTGCTGAGGAATTACAGATCTCATCAGAGGTCCAGCAAGTTTTAATACTGTATCTAGAAGAAAAATGGCTGTATTTTGGTCTTTTAAAGAAAGAAGGGTGGGGGCATCCCATCATTTCTTTAAAGCGAAGAAGAAATTGCTCTGAACATAGAAAGTGCCCTATTCAGATCATGTGGACCTTGTCTGGACTCAGATGCCATCATATAACTGTGAACTTCAGCATCATCACAGAAGGGTATCGTTAGAGAAGGAGGTCCATCCTGATTAACATAAGTATCCACACACTTCTGGGAAACAAAAGGACCATGACAGATCTGGGTATCTCTGCTCTACCACTCTTCTGGGGGTAAATTGAAGGAATCCTGGCAGACATCATGAAGGAAAAGATTAGCTTCCTGATGTTTGTCATAAGTGATCAGAGAGGCACCTTAAACCACAAATAGAACTGTTTGTATTTCTAAATCAGTGCTGGACATGGTGGTTTTTCTGGAAAATAGAAATAGTAAAAATTAATTTGTCAGCCCCTGTTTAGATCCCAGCCTGTTCCACAGCAATACATTGAGAAGAGCTGGTTGAAATAATTATGCTTGACTTATGCAATCATTCTTTTTATTTCTGAAGGCTAATGGAGTGAAAACACGCTTTCCAGACCTTTGCTAATGACGGAGTCAGAAATAATGATCTGGGACCCTTATGTTCCTCTCATAATGAGGAAAGCAACACAAAATGATAGGGATGTGAGTCCTCAGCAATCACTTGTTCTTTATTTAAAAGGCAAATGGAGCATTCAGACGAGTTCTTTAGGTTAATGGAGCCACAAATAAGGTTTTGGGGCAAGAATTTTTCACAGATAATGCAATACAGGCAATCACTTCTCTGGAGGACAGAATTATTTACAGATGTTGAAATTTCTCTATCACAGAGAGGCAACCTAAAAACTAACACTGTGAGGACAAACCAAATTAATCCTTCATTTTGCATTGCCCCAAGTCTGGGCACAAAGTCCCCTGTGGTGCAGAAGCACCACATGCCCGGCCTGTGTGTCAACTGTTGAAATGGTACAGGATGGTCACAGGAAGTGAGAGCCCCAAAAAGATTCAGAGAAGGAGACATAGTAAATTTGAAAATCACTTCTCACGTGCCTGTCACCTGAACCTCATGTCCCTCTGCCATGCACTTTCCTGTCCCCTGCCCTTGCCCAAGCCCAGATTCTGACACTAACCCAGGAAAATGAAAGAACCCCAGCAAAATGAAATGACCCAGAGACTCCCACTCTTTGATGGGGGTCATGAGACTGGACAAAGCAAGCCTAGGAGGTCCCTCAGGGAAGCCCTAAGTAGGAGCTCAGGCAGATCTATCCCAAGGGAGAAGAGGGGAGGTAGTAATCCACACAATCATCAGCTTCAGAGAGAAGGAGACGAGTGTAGGAAGTGGCCCAGGCTCGGTACTGATGGTCAGATGCAATTTCCTCGACATCTGCTAAAAAGAGCTGGAAGAAGTGAGAGCCTGGAAAGACTTCTTCCCTGCTGGGTCATTCTTGCTAAGGAGATTGTGCCTGTTTCTTTGTCACAGGTTGGTGAAGGCAGTGGCAAAATGGAGCCTCCATAACCTTGGAACAGCCGTTCAGGTCCAGCTCTCCAGAGTCATCTAATTTTTCACCGCATCACCACATGAAGCAGGTTCATGTTTCCTTTATAGTTCTTGTTGTAGTCATCAGTACTCCTGTAAATAGACCTGAAACAACATCCATAGGCTGGGGACTTTTAGGGAAAGGGGACTAACTCCTTGATTGCTAGCACCACAAAAATTCATTTCACATCACCGCTTTCCCTTCTAGTGCAGCAAGAAGGGAACCACCTGCAGGTTCAGGTGGTTAGAAAGAGTCCAAAGGCAAGTATGCCCATATCATTGATTACTCAGCAGGGGGAGGAGGAGGCAGTATATAATCCACTAAATAAGTTCTGAAAGATGCATGATTAGTACAATTAACAGTATCTCATTTCTTTCAATATGAAACCATCACAGGGGGAAAAAACTCTTAACAATCACTATAATGTTTATAACTGGGTATGTATCGAGAACCAGTCTCCTGGACAGAAAGAGAGAATAGTTCACAGATACATTTGTTTTTTTATCAAAGCCTGCTAAGCCCGTTAGAAAAAGAAATTTAAATCCATTGATCTGTCAGGGTGAACAACAAGAGAAGCACGTCTGAGAAATTGGTTCAATATTCAACACCCTATTTTAATAAAGCTGTTTTCCCAGGTTGTGATCTCATCACCTCTCACAAGCTTAGCAGCAGGAGCTTTTTGAATGTGTTCAGTGGGGTGCCATGAGCATGTAGAGGAGCATCTTGAAGTGATGGGGGAGAGCTGACCGGTCCGGCAAGTCAGGACTTGAGCCCAGCACCCTTATTGACATCTGCCTGGTGTAGTGATCCATGAAAAGAGATGTGGAGACAATGTACTCTAAATCTGTGACCATGAAATTTTTCACAGGACTTTGTGGACTTACATTAGAGTGATGTTTGATTTCAAAGAGGAAAAAACTATTGAAGTAGAGCATCTATCAGTGGATCCATTTTCATATGTGCAACTTCTCTAAGATTTTTGACTTTCACTCCAGATTCTGTATGAAATCAAGAAATTCCTAATAATTAACTGGAAATAGGCACCCTCTGTATGATCTTCTGCATTATTCTGTAGAAATATGAGGGTTTGGTGCTGTAAAGCAAGTACAAGCTGGAGAAATTCTACTACTGTGACTTTCCCTACCCTGCCCAAGACAGTGTGAGATGCTAATCACCCTTCAAACCTTGCTGCATGAAGACTGAACCTTGAGAGTCTATTAATGAAGACCCAGCTGCAGTAAGCTGGGCTCATGGCTTGGACAGATGGTATGAGACTACCCAAATAATGAACTGGGAAGGGCAGTTGTCCAAGAAAGTGCTTCAAGTAACTTTAATGCACATTTGACTCGGTGTAATTTATCAGCCAATGTATGAATCTGTAGTCACAAGCAGAGCACCAAGCTCGGGGATGATGTGAGCCGCTTTAATCAGCTTGCTGCTGGGTAGGAAAAGCACACAAGGAGAAGGGTACTGTCAGCAGCAGAGTGACACGTGCTGAGCACAGAGTAGGGCTCAACAGTCACCTCCACCAACTCTGATTCACTCACTGCTGGTACAACACGGTCACCCTCACCTGTAGGAGACTAACACTAACATATGCAACCACCTAAAAACAGTCTGTGCTGGCAAAAAAACATTTGCAAAACAGTCAGTGATGGGATCCAAATGTATTATCCTAACAGATATTTCAAGATGGGAAAAAAAAAAAAAGGGGAAAGAAAAGGAAACAAATCATGTGCTAGGGCTGCGATGAATAAGAGTTGACTGTATCAAAACTGGTTTCCTTGCAATCCAGGTGAATGACTTGGCATTTGGCAACATTAAAAAGCATTTTATTGAAATGTGCACTGCAGACTGCACCATCCTATCTCTCTGTGTAACCACTCTGTCCCCATCATTACTGGCTACTCCTTCAGTTTTTGTTGTCATCCTCAGATTTTATCAGCAGCAATTTTATATTTATTTCAAGATCACCAATAGAGAAATGGAAATAATACTGGACACAGACTATTTCCTAAAAACCTCACTCCCATCAGTCAGAATTCCCTACCTCTTTTGACTCAAGTCAAAATATTGTGCTGGGGCATGCTGAACACAGTGCAAAAGTACATTATCTCTCTGCAGTTTCTGTTGACAACTGAATTTGTAATCACATACAAAATGAAAGTTGTTCTGTTTAATAGGCTCTACCTCCCTGAAAGCTAAGTTGCCTGATATTAATTTTATTTCCAGTTAGAACCTCATATTTCCCTGTGCACTATTTTGCCAGATATTAATTTCAGGTTGTTCAGCTTATAACTGTCTTAACTGCTCCTGTTACACACCTCTGAAGGGGTGGCAAAGTACGTGCTAAACTTAAGACCTTTGCAGTCATCTGCTATATTGCCAGCTCTCCTAGGCTCATTAAAAACAGATGTTTCCTGAGCCAACCCTCTCAAGACTCCTAGATATATTTTGTCCTAATAGATAATGTTTAGCAGACTCTTCGGCTACTTCTTCTGGGAAGTAATCAGCCTTATCCAAGTCCATATGTTGTGGATTTTCAAATATAGAGTGGAAATAATGACATAATGCCTTTGACTCCCTGCCTTCGTTATAGTATCTTTAATTATCTCTGCATCATAATGCCAGCATTCCTACAGTTCCTAAAACTGCAGATAGTCCTCACTGCCTCTACCTTCTCTCACTAAATCAGAGGGTTTGTGTGCTGTATTTAGCTGCTTCCCACTCCAGCAACCCCCTTTTCTGCTGCCTCTTCCTCCTCTCTGACACCCCCCTCAGGAAGGGTGTTGTGGTCAAGGAAAGCAGACAAGTTCT
The DNA here is from genome assembly GCF_017590055.1 of Onychostruthus taczanowskii. Taxonomy (NCBI): domain Eukaryota; kingdom Metazoa; phylum Chordata; class Aves; order Passeriformes; family Passeridae; genus Onychostruthus; species Onychostruthus taczanowskii. The sequence goes on from NW_024499351.1 coordinate 11,902,639, forward strand.
GGAGGGAGATCATGAAGGATGCCTAACAACTGCTCTGGGATTCAGAGGCTTTCTGCAATTCATGGGGCCAAAAGCCCTGCCTGCAATTAGAAGGAAATTATGTGAAGAGAAAAATTTGAAAAGTCCCATTCTCAGGGTCTCTGTGCTGTTGTACAGGGTTTCTGTCTGTCAAAAAAGGTAATGAATAGTAAGTTAATAGTTGGCACAGAGGCCATAACAAAGACAGGGACAGAAGTCATCACTCTAAACTATTAATTTTGTGTCTTTTTCAATTTCACTCATGTTTCTTTTTCCAAATTACCTGGTGCATCTTGTCTTTACTGCCACATGCACAATGGAACTAAAAGCTTTGCTCTCAAAATAAATATCTACTGCAAGGAGAAGTTTGTTATTGTAATAGCACATTCACCACACACACACACACACACACTGCATTCTAACAACTACAGCTGTGTAGAGAAATCCTCTTAAATCAAAGAAATACCACAACGAATAATGAAAATGTTCAACAAAACCCTCTGAAGCAAACAGGGAAATAAAAAGATTGTTTGACCTTTTAATACTGTAAATACATCTGGAGTGCCCAAGGAATGGCTGCATCCCACAGCCTGCTGAACAAATACCTGATGCCTCTAATAACATTGTTTGCCTGCTGTAGCAGCCACATGGCTCCTCTTAGCAGCAGGACAGAGCACCTGGGATTATATGGAGCAGCATTTCCCAGCTGCCTTGATTTCTGTGAGTTTTGTTTTGGTTAGCTTAGGTTTTTCTTTCAGGAGCTGTGTCCATTGAGTGGGCTAAGTCGTCAAATACAGCACTCATTTCTTCTCAGTAGAGTTAGGCGATAACAGAACACCAGGGATGCACACGTGAGCCAGTCAAGGGCTACTTTGTTAGTCATGACAGCCTGAAGGACCAGCTGCAGTGAAGGACATGTCCCACTGGACAAGCTACACTTCCCTGGGGGAAGGAACATGAGCAGCCTCATCTCAGAGGTCCCCTAGTCTCGAAGAAACTGTTAGAATTAGAGGGGAATTTTGATGAATGTCTGAGGCGATGGCATGTTCACTTCCTCAGTATCTCCATATCAGGGAAGCAACCTCCATAGGTTTTGGGTTCACCCCATGCAAAAGTGGTTGCAGAAAGAGGGCTCCTCATTGTCTGATATGGGGGATAAGTATATACATTCTCCCAGGCACTTTCAAAGGACTTCCAAAGTATAAACTTGTCTTCTTAGTACAACCACACACAGGGCAAAGGCCATCAAGCTAATTCTGCTCTAATTATCATCCAAACTGGAAGGCGAGTAGCTGTGAAGCTGCTTTGCTCCACTGAAAGGCTAATTTTCTGGGCCCTGAAAGGTCTGCTGGATCTCTGGAAGCTGAGTTTGTTACCTGCACAGAGCTGCATTGTGCCATGAAGAATCATCAGCTTGTTAAGAGGGGCCAAAGCACAGCTCTGGGTCAGGTTTCCAACACAGTTCTGTTCCCACTGAGTTAGGTCTGTGAAACTCCAATCCCAGGTATTAGTAGCAAACTGTTTGGAAAGTCAAGCCTGAAGCTCTTGAAATCTGCCCTTTTTCATGCTCTTCCCATTACTACTGATCTCCATATTTAAAAACCTTGTTGTGGTGAGGGGTGGTGTGGTCAGGATGGTAATAGAAAAAGATTTTTGCAGTCTGATAAGCTACACTTGGTTGAAATGTTTTAGCCATCCTTTCTTGAAAGTAACATTAAGAATGAGAAGTAAATAGTAACAGGGTGTTTAAAATGACAGCCAGAGAAGTCAAAAGTATTTCACTAATCTCTCATAAATTTCTGGCCATGTCAGAAGAAAGCCATGACCTACTGAGACTGTCAAAATTATTTTGAGCAAGCATCACAAAAAAGAGAAACTGTAGGAATTCAGAGAAGGAAGAAAACTATTATTTTGATGAAACTTTAATAAAGGGAAAAGAAATAAAGAATCAGATGGCCTATTTTCACCCTGGAAAACATCATATGCCTCAAGGCACTCTGGATTCCACACTGTTTAATTTGCTTGTATTTATGTACAATCTAGAAAGGACTGGAACTGAAATAGAAAAAATGCACCAGCCACAAATTTTTAGGTGGGTGAGTAGTAAGAATTATTATGATAATGACACTCAGAAAGACCCTAGGCAACCAGAGAACTGGCTCAGATAACCAAATTCCAGTGCCAAAACACCAACAATATGTTACATTGGAAAAGGGAAAATTTTTACTTGCACAGGAATCTAAATGAAGGTGACAAATCTTTCCAAAGAAGCAAAATTTCTTCTACACCCAGCCCATGATCTGAACCTCCAAACTGCTGAGGGCCTTCATGGCTGCACAGTGCCTCCCCTTAGCAGACATGTGCCCAGAATGGCACGGTGGGTCTGAGCAGCAGCTGTCCCTGTCACACCATGGGAGAGGCTGTGCACCTCCCTTCCTGCTTCCCTTCCCCAGCCTGCAGCATGGGGCTCTGCCAGTTCTCCCAGACAGGTGCTCCTCTGCAATCTCTTGCCCACCACACATGGGGCCCTCAGGCGCCCTTGGCCTCTGTCTCAGTGAGGGGCAGCAAGCAGGAGAGAAGAACAGAGTATGAAACATGAAAGAGAAAGAGGTTGTGGTGTTATAAGCAAAGGAAAAATAAAGGACAGAGAAAGAGCAGGGAGGAGCAATGATTTAGGGTTTGTACCATGCTGCACTGCCGGTGGTACAAAGGTGACACAAGGAGACAGTCTAAGTCATCATTGTAGATATATCCATCCAGATTCAATCTGTGCACAAACGATAGCAGAGAGCTAAAATGAATTCCAAATCTCAAAATTATTTGAGCAATTCTATGTAAGCACTACAAATCCAGCTGAAATCCTACACATAGCGTATCTTCATAGGCTCTAAAACTTCCTCAGAGATACTGCACAAGTCAAATGGGGATATGGTTGGGATACGGTTGCTGTTAAAGCAAAATATTAAGAAGACATCATAGGGAAAGAGCAGAAGACAAGGCTATTAACAAGGGTTAGGTTTAAAAATCACTACAATAAGAGTGCTACAAATGGTGCAGGGTAAAAAGGAGGCCAAAGGAATAGGGAAGCTGGAAAACATTCTGAACTGACAACTCTTCCACCTCCAGGATGCCTGAGAGTCCTGGCTAATGCTGTGGTGACAAAAAGGATGAGTGGAAGGGTTAGTGTTGAGAGAGAGGCAGGAGCTACTGCTGCAGTTGGAGTAGGGCTGCCAAGGGATGGATGGTCTGCAAAAATAGCTTTCGTATAAGATCTTGCTTATCCTAACCATGACTGGGAAAGCTGGGACAAAAGTCAGCCAAGGTCAGCAATTTGGACTGAGGTGTGGATAAGAGTTTCTGTTGGGAGAGCTGCAAATCTGTCTGTATTTTTGAGTGGGGTTGGAAGCTGGCTGCCAAACCAATGCTTAAGCTGCTGAAATAATTCATTTTCTGAGACCTTTTGTACAATAATGTGATGAAGGAATGTGTAATCTTTAGAGTATACTCACTTTATCCCTCCTCCTTAGCTCATAATGTCAGGAAAAGAGACATGCAGTGAACAAAATCACATCAAAATCACCATAGATAGAAAGAAATATTAAATACCTTTTGCAAACAGGTGTTTAAGCCTATGTACTCATTCCTATAGTAGACCAAGGACAAAAGGTGATTCAAAATGAAAATGTATTTGTCTATGGATAACATTCGTTTCCAGAGTCATGGGAGTTAATGATAACAACAATTTTTAGAGTATATTAAATGCCATCCTTCAAGACTTAATCCAACCTCTAACTATTTTGGGATCAGGATGAGATCTAATGGGGCTTGGGAACAAGGTTGAAAGGATTGATTATCCTACATCTGCCTGCTGTGAGGTTCTTACATCTTCCTCTGAAGCATGTAGTGCTGCTGGCCAGGGTCAGAGGCAGGCAGCTGGATAGGAAGGCACCCTGGATTAGCTTGTTTGTACTCCCTCTGCTCTGCCTTGGCTGCAAGCTAGGCAAGGTTTTATGTCTGTAATCCACAGCTCTCCTTGAGGAACACAGAGGGTCTGTGAAATGCTAAACAACCCAGGGAAAGAAGCTTACCTGAAGCCATGAGTATCCCAGCAGTCAAACCTCTGGCACAGATTTTGGCTTCTTCCTCTTCTAAATGGCTCAAGGTTTGGATGTCTTTGTTTTCAGCCCTGTATCTGAAAGATAAAGGAATTAGCAGGATTCCTTTAATCTTTGTGTTCTCCCAGATAAGTGTATTACAGGAATTTTGTAGGTTATGGAAATATTTATTTTGAATTAAAATTAAAGCTGCACCACACTGTGTTTATTGTATCTTAGTGTAGGGCACAACTGAGGCCTGCAGTCTCCTATATCTGACTGCAGAAACATCATTCCTCTTGCCCAGACCTGGATAAATGAAATAACAATGCTCATTTTCAGCAAAACCCAGTTTATATCTTGTTGTGATGCAGCACACACAGAGCCCAAAATGTCTCCTTAAATAGGTATTTTATTTTCAAAATTTCATGGGGAAATTGATTTTGGCTTTCAAGCAGAAAAGAACTAGAGGTGTAACCTAGGGCATTATGGTTACGGCATGCCTGGTTACTGACAGAGGAGACCAATAATTGTATTTTTGTGTAAACTTCTTTTAGTAAACATAAGACTATCTGATCTGGCTCTACCTGAGCTCTCTCTAGCCAGTTTCTTCTAATTTAACCAGAGTAGAGGTGGCTGGTACTGTCAAAGAAAAAGAAGAATATAGAAAAGGTGATAGTTAACAGGCAGACATGCTTCATCACTGTGAGACTATCACTGTGTCCACAAAATTTCCTTCCCACCTCCAACAGAAATTTAGTTTTCAGAAAAGATCAAGTCCAGAACATATTCTAAATCTCACAGGCCAAGTGACCATATTTCTGGGGTGCAGTGCTCCTCTGCCTGAACAAAGGGATAGAGGGGAAGGTGAGGAGTACAAGATGAACACCTCCCTTCTCAGAACCTTATGGGGTTTCTCTGAATCCTCCTCATGGCAGTATGAAGCCCTCCCTGAACAGAGCAGCCCACAAGCAGCATAGCCCAGCACCAGCTGAACTACATTTTCACCTAACAACCCTAACAATTGTATCATAACCTTCCAGAAATCTCTCACTCTTAGCCATGGCCCAGTCAACACTCAGGGAAATGCAATTTAATTAACCCTTTGTCATGAGGACTCCATTCAAGTACCCCATCCAAATAACCACTAATATTGTCTCAGTTGTATTGCCTCAGTTTCTCTTGTCAGTCTTTCTTTTTTTTCTCCTTCTGCCTTCAGTAAGCTCTTCAGATTCAAGCACTAACCTCAGGCCAATTTTTTATTTCAAAGCTGGATTACTGTCTTAACTCTCTCTTCCCATTTTTCTACCACTTAGTTCAATGCTCTCTGACTGAGAGGATGTAACACAGCAACAAAGGACCAGGAAAAAAGACAAGGGATTAAAGTATAAATGGATCTAAATACTTAATAGCTGGAAGGAAGAAAAGTGTGACCTACCTTAATCAGAAACAAAGTGGTGACAATAGGCTTCAGCTGGCTGTGTACCTAATTGTTTATTTATTTGGTTAGTTATATATTTATTTATTTTCAAGGCAGCAGGTATCAAGAAAACATGCTTGAAAAGGTTTCATTCAAGTGTGGCTTAAGACACCATTTGGAAGTTTTCTACCATTTGGAAACAATCAAGGAAAAAAAAAATAAAAGCAAGTCAAGGAAAAGGAAAAAAAAATAAAAGCAGCTTTATGAAGACTAGCCCACCAGATAAGAGGCTGTCAAGAATTGCAGATTGAACCCACTGTGTGTAAATTACATGGATTTAAATACACCACAAGGATCTTTGTTGCCAATTCTTGAAACTTATCCACATGGCTTTAAAACTGCATTTTGAAGGTCCAGGCTCTGGGGTCAAGAGATTATATAAGTCTCAGCTTCCATCACAAAATTACACTGAATGTCAACAAGGTTCAGATATCAATAAAGAACCTCCCAGCTTTCATCTATCTTTTTTTGACTTATGATTTTTGAAGGCAAAGTTATGGGGATGGTGTTCCAACTTGTCTTTTGAGTTGCTGGAGTGAGCAGTGCAGTACACATGGGGCTGCTGTAAATGTGCAGATCTCTCAAGGCTGCTGGCTGCATTCTTTACTCTCCAGCTGCACTTGGAGAAGGGACAGAAGATTTGAATGGCCAATGCAAACACCTAGACTTGTGCCACCTCCTGCCTTGTGGAAAATCTGGGAGGAAGACTTGTTCTGCTGGGGCTTCTTGGCCTGCCCCAAACAGAGTGTGTCTTTGGGGTCCCCCAGATCGAAGCAATGAGCAGCTGAGAGTGGATTGCTTCAACCTATACCTTATTTGTTCCCCTCCTCTCAAGCACTGCAGCTTGACTCATCACTGTAACTCATCTCAGTAGCCTCTTGAGCTCTGAGCTGGATTGGGTTTCCTTTAACAAATCAGCCTTCTCGCCCCCGTTTTAACATTAATTGATTGGAGATGCTTTTAACTGTTCCTTCTGGGTGTATTAATTTTTTACAGATTGAATTTGGTTTGATGAGGCAGGAAACCTGAAACTATTCCTGGCATCTCCTGCATACTCAGAATAACCACTCTAATGCATTCAGAACAGCACACAGCAACAGGGTGGTAACAGAGCAGGGCTGGGGACAGGGGAGCAGAAGAAGTGGGGTAGGGTGAGCCTAGGTAGTCACTTATCCATTTCCAAAAGACATCAGTAAGTAATTGCTTACCCATTTCATCTTTTATATTAAACTCTTTTCCCAGCAATGCAGGCATTTTGATCAGGCTGGGACTGCTGACATTAACAGATATTAAATATACTCAGGAGAAATATGATCAAATGTTTGAAGTGTCTAGTAAATGTGCTGTTAGCTGCCCTCTCAGGGAGGCTTAGTGCAAGCTATTGTGTTTTGCTGAGCAAGAGAAAGGCTGGAATATTAGACAAGGAATCCAAAGGCAATTTTATCAGCAGTGTTATGCAGCCCTGGAACACATTGCTTTTCTATTGGAAGCTTTTCTGTTGCAGCCATCAAATTACTTGCTATTCTTAAACATTGAAATGCCATTTTGCATTTTAAACCCTCCAAGCTGGCATGTGTAAAGGATTGCTGTGCTCAACAGCAATACCTCTGTCTTCTGCCACTGTGGTGAGGCTCTGGACAGGGCCAGGCTTTGATGCCCTGTTAAAATAGACAAAGGTTTCATCCTTCCTGCTCACCCAGACAGGAGTGGGAGAAACATTTGCCCAAGTTCCTCTCTCACATAGCCCTACTCAGGTCAATGTTTAGCCCTTAGATGAGGTTGACTGATTCCATTCCTAGCAAGGTACCCTGAATCACCAAATAAGCTTTGTCTATCTCAGAGAGTGTTTGTTTCTTCCCACAAGATTTTCTATCCTTTTATTTACAGAGATGCAGTACCAGCAAACCCCAACATTACAGCTCAACTGTTCTGCTCATGGAGCAGAGAAAATAACAGATGAGAAGATAATTGCCAGAAGAAAAAGAGGGTTGGCCACACCAGAAGTTATATAAAGGAGCATCGGGAAAATAGACTGGGAGAAGAGCCTCCCTGAAAAATACATCTCTGGCTATTTCTCCTCTGCTTTTCAGCTTTTGGTTTTATAAGAAGGAGCTTGAGGCTGTTCCTTCCTCGTGGTACAGGAGGGATACTATAAGACCTCTGTAGGGTGGGCAATGTAAACACTCCCTTGCAGAGGTTTTCTCATCCTTAAACCAGCATCTCTGCCCTGCAGAACTCTTCCACAGGGCTTTAAAAAGGAAACCAAGTAAAAGTAAAAAGCCACTTTCTTTGGTAAAAGGCCAGATTTCCCTTAGGGAAAAATGGCTGTTACATTAGTGACATGCACAGTACTTTTGGAAAACACCCTCATTCCTTTAAAACTTCCCAGTATATCCAAATAATACATATACAGCCATGTCTGGACTAGATGCAGTCCTTCAAAATGCTCCTTTCTAGCCAAAAGCTCAATTTAGCCAAACTGAAGGACCAGCTTTTATTTTGTATGAAAGAATTCAAATACCATTCTTGTGGTATACTTCCATACCTTAGCTGAGGTGGTCAGTCCCAGGAGCAGCCCGAAGTCTAGGACATCCAAAGCACCCATAGAGATTATTTGAATTCATCCTGAATTCAGTCTTGTCCACTTTTCCAAGAGGCAATGCTAGTGCCTTCTGAGGAAGGACTTGGAGCATCTCATCTGTCCAATCAATTATGTGGTGCTGCTACAGGGCACAAGTGAGGACAGCCGAGCCAAGCATCATGCTCCGGGGTCCCTGCACCCACCCAGTCTTTAACACCTGTACACGTTCCTTTTCTCCCTCCTCCTTGTAGCCTGGGCTGAATATCTGAATTAGCCCAGAAGTAGCCCAAGGCAGTGATTCAACAGGATAAACAGGTAGTGCAGCTGGCTTCATTCTGGGCTTTGACATTAGTAATTAGTTGGTTATGATGGTCAACAAGGGGCTAGCCAGGGCACTACAGAGGATTTTAACCCAGGGTTCAAGCACCAGCAGGTGCTGGCTTTGGTGAACCAGTGGTCTCATTGAGAAAAGCAAGTCCTGGGCCCTCCTGTTTTTTAGAGCAGCATGCTTATTTTAAATTCAAACCTGCTGTCTTTTTCTGCTCCTCTTTTTCTATTGCTAAAAATGGTTTTATGACAGATCTTGATGGATATGAATTGTCTGCCATATGTTGTTTCCTTTCCTGACTGTTATCTCCATATGTCAAATGTACTTGGATCTGATGATCTCCATACAAATGATAACAAAACAAACAGACAAGGAGAGGCCAGACTACAGGGGAAACAGAATCTCTACCAGAGAACTGAAATACCAGCAGACAGCCTTTCTACAGGAGTCTGTACTGTTTACATGCTGTCACTCAAAAACAGTGACTCCTTCTAGGCACTCTCACACATTAGTTGCTCTGTACTAAGACAGGATGTGTTCAAGGGGAAATTCCTTGGGGATCCACCACCAAGCTTAGGATATACAGAGTAGTGAGAGATATAATAAATAAGGTTTATTTTGCCTCCAGCATACCTAGTGCCAAGCTTTTATAATTTGGGGTTTTTTTCCTGGTAAATTTGGTAAATTATCAGAAGTGCCTCAAGTGACTTAAATTTACCAAATATTTGGTCTCTTAAGTCCCTTAGACACTTAAGAAAAATTGATCTCTTCTCTCTTAGTCACTTATTTTCTCCTTTATTTTCTTACCAGATTGCCAATTTTTTTGGGTGTCTTTGAGACTTCTCCCACTCTCCAATACAGCGAACAGCAAGGCGTATTTAGAAAACACAGGATCATAAATACCTCATAATAAAAGATAGTGTAAGGTTGGAATCCTACCATGTTGTCCCTCATTACTTTTTCCCTAATGGTCCCAGTTTTGCTTTGCTAGAACAGGCATAGGAATTGCTGCTCATCCTTCAGGCTGTTCCCTCCTGCAATGGGCATATGTGACCATGGGAGTACTTAGCCTGGCCAAAGTCTCCTTCAACATCTGTTGAAGAGAGGACAGGATATTCCAGGGAGACTGGTGACCCTGAGGACAGGTGAAGCCTTGCTCCACAGTGCTTTTCTCTCCTCTTTGTGATGGGAGCTTTCTCTGAGGCAACACAGATCCAGAGCCATGTTGTGCAGCCCCTGTGAACATATTGTGTCACTGTTAAAGAATCATCTTTCCAATGGGAATCATACCTGTAGCCCTGCCTCCTTTCTTCTGTGCCCAAACTTTCCTGACACAGTGCCTTTCTTCCTGGCTATATCCACAAGGAATGAAATTGTTCTTTACAGGCCAAGGTAAATTTGTGCAGCTCCTAAGAAAAAACCCACCAGCAATGTAAAAGTCAAAAACCATATTTCAGGTATGATAGCTTTTGACTTCTTCAAGTTCTACGTTTCTGAATCCTTCTTTTTTTTTCTTTTTTTCTTCCCCCACAGTTATTGCCTTGCTGAGCTGCTCAGGAAGGGAAGCACAGTGTTGGAATAGAGATCTTTCCAAGGTTAGAGAAGACACCTTTCACTTTAACAAATGACAGTCTCCATCTGGTTAGCATCCCTCTCATGTGTCTGTAACAGATACAGGCAGAATTGATTATCTTTACTTCAGGCCTACTAATTAAAGCCCTGCTCTGATGTAATGGTATCACTAAAATTTCCACTTAGGTCATCTGTGTTTTTCTGTGGATCCTGTTTTTTTGTTTGTTTTTTTTTTTTTTTTTTTTCTTCAAGACAGAGGCGATTATATTTAAGGGAGTAGATTTTTTAAGGGAGACCAGATAGCAAAGAAATGAAAGGAGATAATGAGTCTAAACAACCAACACAAAGGAGTTTTATTCTAGGAGACCTAGAATAATTCAGGTTTGAAAGGATTTTAGGAATCCATCTAAACCAAGCACAAGCTCAAAATTATCTTCAAAAGCAGTCAAGTTGCTGAGAGCCCTGTCCAAAAGTTTTGAAAATTTTCAAGGATGGTGATGCCAGCCTCACTGGAGACTTGTTCCAGTGCTGGATTGCACAACTTACAGGCTAATACAACAAGCAAATAAAGGGGTTTGTGGCTGGTATCTGTCTCAAGCTATCCTTTCAAGGCAAAGCATGGAAAGCAGGCTGCTTTGTGACTGCTATTTGCTTGGGGCTCGGCACTTACCCAAGAAAACTTTAAGGCCCAGAAGAGGAGCTGGTAAATTGGTGTTTCAAGCTTTCATGTAACTACAAAGCATGTCAAGGATGCTAACTCCTCGGGAAGTGTAGCTCAGCCTGTACAGCCATTTGGTGAACAGAGAGGAGGAAAAAATGGGCCTGGCTAATTTTTCTTACTCATTCAGCTTTCCCTCTGGCATTCTGACTGTGCTTTGACAGGTGCTCTGAAAGCAGCATCCAATTAAGCAAAAAAGCATTGGGATATGGGAAGGCTGAGGACCAGAAGGGATCACTTTGAGTGGACTGTGACCACCCTGGCAATAGAGCTGGAAGAAAGCAACAATTTCAGACCTTCCTTCACCACAGCCCCAGTTATAAGAAGTCTGTCTGTCTATAAGGATTTACATAGTAAATAACTCCTAGTTTTGTCTCTGACCATTAAGTACCAGTGTTATTGCCCTTGGGGAGAACTTAATGTCTCTATCTATTTTAATTTCATATTATTTTGCACTGGTTCTTTAGAAATGCAAATTCATGCATTGCTTTGTTTCAGTCAATACCATCTAGACAAATTGAAGTCACTACATAAACAAGCTCCTTAAAGGTAATAATGCCCTGAGATGAAAAGAAAATATTTGACTGCTTCATATGCTTGAACAGGAAGGAATTGAAAGGACCACTACCAACATCAGACAACCTCACCATTTAGTTTTATATTTCAAGAATTTGATTATGTTTTGTTGTCAGACTCTTGCATCTCAATTCAGTACTGTTTTTACCAATATACATTGCACTTTAAAGCTGCTGGTGTAATTGTTTCTGTTTAGATGGTGCCCTTTAATCAACAAAAGACCTTGCACTACAGACAGCATATGTGGAAGTCCTGGAAAGCCTTGCCAAGCCAGAACCTTCACAGGCTCTAAAAAAACAGTCCTCTCTGTGAGTGAAAAATAATAGAAATCATAAAGCTTCCCTAATTAGTGCATTCAGTTTTGGTGCCATCTAAAGACTGAAGCATGTAAGTCTCCATGTTTAAAATTAATTCTACAAGGCAGAGAGGAATCACTGTAGTGCACAAGCAGAACTAGGAAAGATGAGCGAGGAGGAAATGGAACAGCAAAACGACCGTGGCACTAATGATTATGGCTAGTAACAAGATGTTGCAAGAGCTAAATTGTCCAGAGAGAGACACAGAGTATGTGTGTGTGTCTCTGTGTGTGTATGTGAGAGCATGGGACTAGAATCAAAAGGGTGAACTCCCAAATCTCAGTCGAGTTGAGCAAGTTTTTTAATATAAATAACTTCTTAAATGAAGTTTATCTTATAGTCTATTTAGTTATTGCAAAATGACTGTTCACAGGTTTGAAATTTTTTTTCTGAAATTAATTCACCATTTGAAATTGGATCTGAAAACCTGTTAATTAATTCAAGTGATCTACAGTTCATTCACAAGGTGGTTTTGGAAAAATTCAGTACCTAAAATTGTGCTGGTTTTGTATAGATTTCTAGATAGATTAATATGCTTCTCTATCCCTAGCTGCTGTCTCATTAATTGCTAACACTGGTTTCCAAAGGCAGTATCTATTGCAAATTTAAAATTCACTGTCTGAAAAAAATCACACACCAGCTAAAATTCATGGTAAAATGTAAAGGATGAAATTTTTCCCTTTTCTGAAATTTCTGTGAGCACATACACTCTGGGAACTCTGACCTCGAGCTTGCCTCAGGAGAACATGGCAGGGACAATGATAACAACTTTCCAAAACAACAGAGGGCTTACAAACATCACAAAAAAAGGACGAGGGGAATCAACTCGTGGGAAAGGCAGCAGTTTGAGCCTACATCTCTTAACATAAGACACATTTCAGACAGATGTTTTGCATAAGTTGAAGAGTTATCCCAGGCGAGGACAATCCCAGCAAATTCATTTGAAATCACAAATGTTGATGGCTAGTTAATTAATGGAATCCTTGAAATTTTTGAAATTTCCACAGTGTTAATGAATGGAGGTATCCTGAGTTTAGGTGGTACATTTCTTTGCACAAATGAAGCATGGTCACATCCCATCCTGCTAAAGCAGTACATCTGTAAATCCCCCAATATTTGGGATAATGACAACAACACAGATACTACAGCACATGACTGCAGCTGCTATAATTTCATTTTATTAAGTGATGTCTAAGGAGGAAAAAGTAACTTCCTGCATGTATTTGAAGATCAGCATTGAAAAAGGGCAGTGTAAAGGGTACCTAAATATAACATGTCTGTATGGTGCTAAGCAAGTCAGAGGATCTGACTGCAACACAGAAGACTCACACATGCCATACATATTAAATACATTACAGGTGTACATTACAGCTGTTCAGATGGATATAAAATGTGAAGTATAATTTTTTAAAAGAGTTTCTAGTAGTGCAATCTACCAAGCTAAGGGACAGAATTGCCAGAAAAGGGGTAGAACTCACAATTCTGAGATATAGACATTCAGTTTGATAGCTGCTGTGTCCAGAGGCAGCTAGAGGGAAGGTGATTTGGTCTTTTCCATGTATAGCTATGATTTTCTAGCAGCCAGTATTAGGGAAAAAAAGAAAGTTCTGTTTTCCTGAGGGTAAAATAATCCACTCTTTCATTTCTATGGCAACATCAACGATTCCCAGAGAGTGGGACAACGTGTCCTCCACTCCACTTTGTGCCCTGTCTTCAGACAACCCTTCCCCTGCTCAGCACCTCTTTCTGGAACTTATTGCTTCCTTGTCAATGGCAAACCTTCATCCATCACTGCTGCTCTAGGTTATGACATCAGGCTTGACTTCAAAATCCATGGAGGCAGGACTGACAACAGGCAATAATTTAAATTAATTGAGATTTTCCTCCTCATTTGGAAACAACTCAGGGAAAACATAAACCTTGTCATGTTTGAAAGACGGCTTAATACTACACTCCTGAATGAGACATGACTGAGTCTTAATCCCACTGAGTGAAACTTGACCTGTTTGTATTAAGCTTTATTATTATCTCTGATATTTCTCCCACTCTAAATCCTATGTGCATCATTTACATGGGATTTTTAAAATGGCAAAGCAAAATCCATTTGGAGAGACATTTTCCCATTTTAATAACATTTTCACGCACATCAGGTAAGTCAGTCACTGTTGCAAGCTCAGCCTCCCTTTTCTGCAGTGATCAAAATTAAATACCAGCTGATCTCCTGGGAGGCTACAGACTGAGCCCAGCACAGCAAGATGCTGTGGTAGGTACTGATGCTCTCAGTGAAATCCCATCACTACTTATTCATGTGTTTAGCAGTAATTAAACACCATGTTCTTACAGAAATCACAGGATCCTAGTCCAGCAATTTTTCCTGAGGAAGTTTCTTTATACTCTGAGACCAGATTTCAAACCACCTCACAAAGTGCCAAGTTAGCACCTCCCTCCACAGTGGATCAGGTGAAGAAGTGGCCCTGAAGTTAACACAGGAACTTAGAGGCAAAGATGGGAGGGCCTTCCTTTCAGGAAACTAAGAAGTAGATGACAAATTTAAGCTTTGCTCTTGTTTGGACAAATTCAATTATAAAGCTTCTGTTTTTCGAGAAGGAGCAGAATGTAACTTCCTTTTTTCCTCCTCCCCACAGAACAGGTCTCTGCTGTAAGGAGCTGAAAGGATAACTAGAAAGACCAGAGTGCAACCTCCCTAAGTCATGTTTAGCACTGCCTGGCTTAACCAGAGCTGGCCTGGGTTCATCCAAAATAAACACTGGGGCCTTTTAGCACCATCCATGTCTTTTTACAGGTAAGGTCTTTCTTCCAAAATGCTGTGATCACATGTATCATGCTCATTTCCTAAGGATAATAGCCCACAGCACCAAACAATTCAGGAACCTGTGCCATCAAAGACCTATGGATTTGAATTGACAGAGGGTCTATACATGTTCTTCTGAGGACATCAGGGAGAAACAACCTCACTTTCAGAGGCAGGAAATACTCTCATGTCAGGGGGTCTTCCACAGTTACTTCCTCCTGTCATCCCCCAAGAATATCTGTCTTCTTAATAACCTGAGCCTGAGCCCCTGCACCTCTATAACAGAGAGCATTTGCTGTGAGAGTAATCCTGAAGGGAGGGTCACACAGAATTTTTTACAGGACCATTTCAGATAAAAAAAAACCCAAACAAACAAAACCTAAATGTGCAGTATCACTGTATAATATAAGGCCTTTCATTCTCTCTGAAGTATGAAATGGATCTGAGGTCACACAAATGTTTTAAGTGTGAGTGCATGCAGAATCCTTTGTTGTCCTTTATGTGCTGCAGTTAGAGGTGATCACAGGACACTCAAAAATCATTGAGGGTGCAAACTGGCACTATTATAGTTCCTACCTGGGCTCAGATTTTGAAAAATTAAATTTTGTTTGCAGGTTGCAAATGAACAAGGTCATGGGAAATGCTATTTTATACCTAGTAGCTTTCTAACTTTATGCCAGTTTTGTTGCATGAGGATTGTGCTCAGCCTCCATAATCCTGTCTTCAGACAAGAGGCAGAAGAGCTAAGGAAATGTGCTACCATGTTTAAGCATTTGCTACTAACATTCTGTGATTGGGACTATTATAGCATCTGAGTTAGTCTTGCTTTGCACCTTGCACAAGGCATTTATGCTTGAACAAAGAACATACAAAATGCTACTCTTTGGATTTGGCAGCATGTTATAGGCATTTGGCACAAGCACAAATTTCAGTGTAAACTGCAAAGCAACAAAGAATCCAATCTCATTCACTCCACAAATAAAAGAGGAAAAAAAAAAAAAAAGAAGAGTATTTTGCACTTACCTAATGATAAAATTTGCCAGGGCATAAGAGCTTTTTTTTTTGCTTTTTTTTTTTTTTTGCTTTTTTAACATTCCTATCAGCCTTGCTTTTAAAATGGAAAGAATGGTAGCTGAAGGCAACTAATAGCTTACAGGGTCAATCTCAGCAGTGGGATTTGAATGAGAAGATGAAAGAAGTCTAAAGGGAATGAAATCCCCAGACACAGAACTGTGATCCTTTTGGGAATCATTCCCGTAGGGCCACTTAGCAACAGGCCACCATCCAAGCACAACACCCCTGAGAGCAGAAGAAAAACTTCCTTCTTTGTGTCTTGCCCTCTCTGTTGGAAATACTGTTTTCAGCTTATTCCCTGGGGAGTCAGAGGCTCATCAGGAAGAAATAAAGCTGGCCAGTCTGGGAGTGATTGTGTCTCATGTTCTGCAAAGGCACACATTTCTCTTATCCCCAGGAAGAAAATTGCCTCATTTTATATTCAGATTCAAATGTACTGAAATTATAAGCAGTAGAATAATTACGTTCAACATGACACACTAGATCTGACCTTAATAAGACAGCCTGGTGTCCTTAGCAGTTATGGGACCGGCTCCTTCCGTTTGTAGACCTGGGGATCATTTCCACATTCTCCCTCCAGTAAAAATAAGTTATGTGCTTCTTGCATCATGACCCAGGGGCTAAAGCAGTAGCTCATTCACTTCTGTTGTGTCAAAATGCTGGCTTGGCCAGTGCCACTAACATAGATACAAAGAAAGTAAATATATACTTAGAGAGAGTAATAGACACAGCTTTGGATTTATTTTTATCCCCTATTAGTTTGGTAGTAATTCACTTCAGAATTTTTCACTAATTCAATTTGGAATTTTTAGCAATGCTAGAAGAAACAGTGACACAATGAATTGGCTCCACTGGAGTAAGAGCATATCTCTTTCACAAAGGTATTTGGTATCAAAACCTGTCACAGAACAAAATCTACCAGGTTCTTCACTTCTGACTGCCAGGTCATGTTGGTATTCCAGTGCTACCCCCAAACATCTCTGCCAGTGCTACTCAGCCATGACCCACAGACCTTACAATTGGTAGCATCGAGCACCCCACACTATGCAGACAACTCATTTTTTCTGATGGAATAGGTGTAACATAAAACCATCACACCAGCTGGAATGGCTCATCTTGTTTGGAAACCTCCCTGTACTTAGAAGATGGAAAGCTGCAGGATGGGAGGGAATGGGAGGAACAGCTCTGTCCAGGACATATCCTTTGGAACCTGCAGATGTAGTTTTTAATCCCTCTTTTCCTTGGGGATCAGTTAATCAAAAGTACATAAGAGAAGAAAACCAACACATCAGCTTTCTCCTCAGTAACAGGAGCAGCTGGAGAGAAATGTGTGGATATAACTTACATCTAATGACTATGTGCCAATCCTTCTCCCCAGAGAGGTGCATACATGAAAATTTGGTTAAGAGCTTGCCCCCACCCTCCCATCCCCCTTTCCCTGATAGACAAGGAATTAAGGTTTTTGCAGCTAAATATCAGAAAACAGGTTATTAAACTGCTTTCTTCTGGAATTTATGCAAACATTGCTTATTACCAGTTCAGCTTTCCATATAATTTTGGATTTCTTCAAACCAAAGGCATGAGACATGCCTTAAAACCCTGAATTGTTACTTGTTAGGTGTAAAAGGAGGCACTCTAGCATTTCCTTCACAGGGATGCTGGAAGGATAACACTGCAAATGCTTGAAAGGTGTTCAGAAGCTGTGGATATAGTAGAGTATTGTAGAGTATGAGAAATACAAAAAGAAAGTACTTGTGTCTTTATTGGGAAATTGCATATGTATGCATCAGACCAGGAGACCTGGAGAAAAGATGTCTGTTTTATTTTCCCAAGTCTGTCCTTGGTATTTTTTCTAGCTGATGGTGGAAAAAACACTTTTCTTCTCAGTACATCCATCTCTCCAGCCATAGTATGGGTACAATACTACTGACCTTACTGAGGAGCTGAGGAGATTGGGAAAGCTGAATTCATTCACGTGCAGAATGCTTCGTGATTTGCATCACAGATCATGGGTTAGAATTAAGTGTCATTGTCCTGGTGCAACCCTAATACAGCTGATTTTGAGCCTCTAATAATTTCAGTGTTAAAGCAAGGAAAGCAAAAGTCAGTCTTGCTTTAACCAGCCTTGAGCAAACCACCTGTACTTTCTGATGTACACACCTTGGAAAAGGATGATCTGGCCCACTGTAGCCCTTGGGTCAAGGACAAGCACACAACATGAGGTTGCCTCTGCACCAGTGACAAGCCATACCACCTCTTGCATGAAGCCCCAAACCTGTTCAGTGAGCTCTACAAAACAAACCACAAAAAAAACCAGAGGCTACAAGAGAACCCGAGACCTCTGTTGTACCTTTGTCCCCCAGAGCTTCCCTGGCTCACCTGGCAGAAGTTCCTCCATGCCTATGATCTGCCTTGGAGAGCCTGGCAGGACAGCAGGAGCCTCATGGCAGTTTGTCATTCAGCATTGCAGGTCAGGGACTTGTGTTCCCTTCCCTATGGAAAGCCTCTGACAGTAATTTTCCAAGCTATAGTGTATTCTTTGTCTCTGAGGGAAGATCCATAATCTGCAGTTGGAGAGGGTCTCTTGCGCGGCAGGAACTGGTCAGTGCCCTGCTGCTTCCCAGTGAATGCTTCCCAATGATTTTGCACCTTGTCCTATTTTGCATGGCCTCAGCATTTATAGTCTGTAGCCTCCTATACACCCTGCTCTTTGCAGTGCCACCATGAAAATGCCTGTGTAAATGTGAATTTCAATAGCCATTATACTCCCAGCAACAGCAATCGCGTTCGGTGCCTCAGAGCCTGCTAATCTGCAGTAGTCATGAGGTTACTTATCTCCTGCTCTTTTCAAATACCTCTGCAGCGGATACAAAAGGGAAATGGCATGAGCTATTCTTCTCTGGAGTCTGAGAGGGGTTTTTTTCCTCTTTTCTCTCTTTCTCTCTCTTTTTTTTTTTTATGCTGTACTGTTGCTACATTACCAAGCATCACATTCAAAATCCAATGGCAAAGTTTGCAAGAGAGATAAGAGATTAAAATCTCCCAAATTTCTGCTAGTGTAAAGCTCTCAGCCCACAAGGGCAGCAAGCTGCAGGTTCCAGAGTGCTTAGCTGTCTGTTAGCTAATTAAAGCACTGTGATCTGAGAGCTTTGAAAGATTTAGTTCAGATCTTCCTTGGGGTCATTTTTAGCTTCACTACCTATTTGCTGATGAATCCTCAGCTCCAGGTGTTGAGCTACAAAAGGATGTTTGGAGAGGGGTGCTTGTAGCCATGGACTTAGGCATTGTTAAAAGGCAAAGAAAGACGTGGCTCCACAGAGACTTCTAGTGAGGATAACGGGACTTAAAAGCAAGCAAAGACAATAAATTATGAAAAACAATTATAATTTTGATTGGATTTAGAATGCTGTTGCTATGCCTCTTATGGTGAAGAATTTGGGTTGCTGATTCACCTAATGCCTGTCACTGCTGATATTCAAAGTTGAAGCCATTTCAACAACTGAAAACTCTCCCTGAGAGCCAGTCCTCATCCTTTTTTACATCCCTAGGTGGAGTGTGACACAGTAATAGAACACTGAGAGATCTCACTGTGTGACCAACTGTGACTAAAACAAAGGCACCAAAAAAGGCATTGAGGCACGAGCTCCATGATTAACCAGCTAGGTTGGAAACAGTGCTTAAGAGAAACTGAGGAAAATTCTCTAATGTGGGATGAAGTGTCCCAGTCAAGATCAGAGGTCTGCCAGGTGGAAATCCAGCTGTGGTGCTGGGCCTACAAAAATAAAGGAAGGTAACTGGACTTGCACTTCCAAGCAGGCCTGAACAGAGCTGGGTGCTGCAAATGAAGAATAATAGAGCCAGCTAATGTAGGACACAGAGTATAACAGATGGAAAGAAGGAATGGGGAGGGTGCTGAAGGTGCCTAGCAAGCAGACGCAAAAGATGGGTGTGCTCTGGTTCTCCTGAGGAGATGGTAAAAATGCAACTTTATTTTCTGCTTATAGAAATTGAGAAACTTAACAGTTCTTTCAGTGCAACTTTAATAATTTGGTAAACAAGAGACCCTTAGTCAGTGCACAATAATGAAATCTTCGTATTTGTTGTCCATCAGTCAGGCTTTGGAACAAAGGGATAGAAGAGGATTTTTTTCTATTTTGCTGCCCAGGGTCACAGAAAATTCAGTAAAGGACAATGTTAAGCTCTTTGGAAGGTATCTTTATTTCCTAATGGATTTCTGCAAGCAGAGTCATATATAAAAATAAACAACACAAGGCAAAATAAAATCAAAGAACAATGCCTGGCAATCTAAGATAAACTGTTCCTTTTGTTATTGATCACCTGAACCCTGTGCTTTCATTCCTAGTCAAATTGGAGAGAGAAATAACTTAAGGATTTCAGAGAAAATAAGCCAAATATGGTATACCTGAAAAAATATCTCAAAATATCTCAAAAATATCTCAAAAGCCATGGACCAGGAGCAGAGAAATGAAGTTGAATTAAAATCTGGCTTTCTTCTCTCCTCTTCTACTCCCCACCACTGAACTGAAAAGCTTCTGCCATCATGTGCTTGTAGAAAGGCAAAGGCTTCAGGCACCTTTCTTTTTCTGTGTCTGAATCATTGTAATTACATGAGCAACCACCAGTATAGTAAAGGAGTCTTTTTCTTCAGTGACTCTGCCTGTTTGTCCAGCCTGGAAGGAATACACTTTTGGTGTCTTTCCTTGTGCATCCTCACTTGTGGCCACTGCAACTTGGCTGCTAGTAGCTTTTCCTGCCTCATAGGGATAGATAGGAAGGAGGAAAAAAGTAAATGAGAGAGTGCCCAAGGTGCCTCCCAATGTGATTAGTTTTGTCTTTTGAATTATTGCTGCCACAAGCTAAAGAACATTTCCCCCAGCTTTCTCTCACAAGGGCAGAAAACTCTCTTGGTTCAACAGGATTTTCCACATGCCTGTTGTTGTGGGTAGAGGATATGCAAGCCAGAAATGAGAACTATTTTCACTGTTTGAGGCAACTGCATAAAAGTAATCAAAAAGAAAAAAAAAAAAAAGGCTGTTATAGAAATCAGGAAATGCAATGAATGAGCTCAGATTTGCATTCAAACATTACCTCACACCTCAAAGGCATAGAAATTTGAGATGCTCTTTTGCAGCATGATTCCTTGACATTTTCTGGACGTTCAAGTGCATGAATACAATTTTGTGGTATATGTGTGTGAGTATGTATATGTGGTATGAGTGTGTATTTACATGCTGATTATTTATGTGAACTCTGGCATGGGTGTGTGTACATACGTTCAGGGCTTACTCTTTCAGCTGGGGGTGTTTAGCCTGGAGAGGAGGAGTCTCAGGGGTGTCCTTACTGCTTTTACAGCTACCTGACAGGAGGTTGTAGAAGGGAGGGGGTCAGACTCTTCTCCCAAGTAACAAGGTAACAAGTGACAGGATTAAACTGGCCTGAAGTTGCACTAGAGTAGGTTCAGATTGGATATTAAGAAGTTTCTTCACTGAACAGGTTACCAAGCTTTGGAACAGGCTCTCCAGGGATGTGTTGGAGTCACCATCCCTGGAAGTATTTAAAAGTCATGTAGATGTGGCACTTAGGGACATGGCTTAGTAGTGCATTTGGCAGTGCTGGGTTAATGGCTAGATTCAGTGATCTTAAAGCTCTTGTCCCATCTAAATGTTTCTATGATTCTAAACCTATTTTCTGAAGTTTACTTAAGCAAATAATAATCCAGTTGTACTTACAGCACTTTGCAGCCAGAACACTTGGGGCACTGCAGAACAACAATAGAAATGCTTCAAAGCACAATACAAACACAGTATTAAAACCATCTTATAATACAAATAAAGCATGCTGAGTTCCTGAGAGGCAAAGCCATGGAGATGTCAGAAGGGAATAAGTATGTGGTTACAATGGTTTTGTTTCAAAGCACAGTGTAGAAAATGTGGTTTAGATAGATTTAGCAGAGGAGTGATGGTGGGGTGAGTTCCTCGTGTCAGAGCCCTCTCTGACAAAGACTGACTGTAAAAGCTGACCTGTGTCTGGTGCTGACACATGGTCAAATTAAGCTTGAAGGAAGCAAGCCCAGGTTATTGCAAGGATCAGCTGTGCAAAAGGCTTTCAATGAGCAGCATCAGCATGTGACAGTTGCTCTGCTTCAGAGGAATCAGCCATAGTGCTGAACACAGGGCATGTGAAATTTAATCTTTGCCATTTTCACCTACTAGTAGGGATTGAGGGAGTGACCTCCTGACCAGTGTGGGAGCCATGTGAAGAAACAAGGAATGACACTGTGACCCCAGAGGTGAGGGCTGCTAAAGAAAAAGCAAAACCTGTTGTTCATACACGTGGCCCATCCCAGGTACAAAATAAAATCCCCTACCTTCCTCTTTTACAACTCTGGATGCTTACCTTCTCAGATATTTACCCAGAGAAACACAGGTCAGCCCACTGGGAGCACCAGCTTCCCTGCTCAGCCATCAAGGAGACCCACAAATGCCACTGGAGCCATTGTTATTCCTCCCGTGCAATATCTCTGAACACAGCACAGAGATATAAAGGCAGCAGAAGTCTTGCAAACAAGAACCTCATGATTTGTTGAGAGCCTTCTCCAAGGCTAGTGCAACGCAACAGGAGCTGCATCTGGCGATAAGCGCCTGCCTCCAAGGCTACTGAAAGCTAAATAAGCCCGTGTTTGTTTGTTGTGCAGCAAGCAGATCTCTAAGCTGGATGCTGCCCAGTGCTTTCCCCATGTAAATCGGGGAGTTCCTGCTCAGATGCCAAATGTTAGAGCTGCCTTTGAGTGCCTGACATTGATTTCAATGGAATACAATTGCTGAAGCTTGATTCTCACTGAACAAAATGAAAGACCTGAAGCAGAGTTGTGCCTGGTGGAGCTGAGCTTGGTGTAGCAACACAAAGGAGGAACACTGCCCTCTGGCTTTTCAGCTCTTTGGAATTGACATTTTTTATGCCCAAACTCCCGTAGTATTCCAGGAAAAATGCCAGGAAGCTCTCAAAGGAGCTTAGGGTCAGGGCTGAACCCTGCTGAGGGTGTGCATAGTGAACTAGAAATAGTGCTGAGAGGCAAGAGTACTGAAGAGGGAAAAAGTGGTAACCAGGAAAGCACCAACACTGCAGTGGAGCATGGGTGTTCATATCAGCTGGCTCTAGGAGGTACCAGGAGACCACGGAACGTGTTGATTTTCTCACTGTCATTGTAGCAGAAGATCCCAAGACCATCTTTCTGTATGTCTTTACAACTCTCTGCTAAAAGCCCACCCTGTGAGAGACCTGAAATAGTCTAAAACTAAACCCTGTACTTTAATACAATCCTACTGACATAAACACAATCACGAATTTCACATGCCAATTCAACCACAAATGTGACATCCATATTTTCACTCTAATTTAAAGAACATTGAATGATCTTGACCCAAACTTTCATTTAATATAACCAGGTAGGGAAAGAGCTCAGTGTATAGACAAAATTATTTGTTTGCTTTATCAGAACAGAATAGAATACAAATTAGTTACCAATATTTGTACAGCACTTAGACAATGAGTGCTTGGGCTCTTGGATTCTCCTCTCAAGAAAAGGACAGAAAAGACACTGTTCTACCATTTTGTGTTCTCTCCAGCAACTTTCCCTGGAGGATGGCTAAGAAGGGGATCTGGCTAGCATGGGGCCTACTGGAATTTCTCCTCTTTCACAATGGCAGTACCCCCAAATGCCTAATTGTAACCTGACATGTAGGGTGCTGTGTATCTCAGGTGCAGTGCTCAGTCTGCACTCCCAATGAAGTCATTGGGGGCTGAGAGAATGAGAACTTTAAGTAATAATGAATCAAGAACCAGAATGGTTTAAAATTTGTACTATCAGAGTCACTACTGATATTCTTTAGTCTGTGCCTTAGCTGGAAAGCTATTTCCTTTGGCAATAAACCCAGCATCTCTGCAAGACTCAGAGACAGAGACTTCAAGCTGACCCACCCAAGTCTAAATTTATTAAGCAGGATCATGTGAGAAGAGACACAGCAGCTCTGTCATTGCAAGGTTAAATGTTTGAAATCTAATATACGAAAGAAGGTGAAACATCAGGATATATTGGGCCAAATAGTATAATTAACCCCCAAAGGAGAACTGAATTCCACATGTCCAGAATCTCTTAAGTGCTACCTTCCTCTCCAGAGATTTCCCATTATGCTGCCTCATGTATTATTAGTGACATTAGACCTACATCTATGGCCTCTCTCCCTGTCACAGTCCCTACACATCACACACTGACATTGTCCTTTCCTCCTTCATAAGGAATGACATTTTTGATATCACCCTATGAGCAAGGACTAAAGAAACAACAAAGCAGCAAGCTGTTGCAGGATGAAAATGCACAGATCCACCTAGTTAGTGATCTGAGAGTTTTGCAGGAAGGTAATGTAGGTTTCTTCTTCACATGGAAGGAAATAAGATACATGGAAGAAAGAGTCTCTCCCAGTCTAGGGCACCTGGTGAGAAAGTGAGAGTGTTCAGAAACTTCCAAAGTACATTTCATTCTTTTAGGGCACTGTTACACTTTTGGGTGTTTGAATTAAAAAACCTCCTGGGGCTCCCTTGTTCATTTTGAGAAACTCCTTTCTTATGTGAAACACTTCCCTTGGACATATGGGCATGAGGAAGTGTAGAAAATGTGCAGCCTGGGAGAAAAGTCTGGAAAGGCTGCCTATTCTAGGCATAGGTTTGAAGACACTGAAAAAGACACTGAGGCCACTTCTGCCTTCCCGTTCTATTATTCTCCTTTCGCCCTTCATTTTTGCCTGAAAATAACTTGAGGATAACAATCAGCAGTAACACAAATAGCAGAAAATGACAGATACTAGAAACTAATAAAGGAGATGCTTTTCTGGGATTGGGCTGGGGTCCATAATAGTATTGGAAGGTACTGAAGAACCTGACTGCCACATTGCTCCAATCTTTCTATATAATTTCTCACTTTAGTTTTCCTTGGTGTCAGCACTATACAGAAATGTTATATGTAAAAGAAAATAAAAAGCATTTAGTGCTGTCCAATTTTCTGAGGTTCTAGCTCAGTTTTAAATCAGTCTTTCCTCAAGCTTCTTCTGGAGAAAGAGCTGAATGATAATTAAATAATGGGCATGTAAAAAAGGAAATGGATAAACAGAATATGAAATATTTCTCCTGGAATTTTGTTCATTCTTCAGCCATTACCCTCTATTATGTACAAACAGGTGAAAGGATGGGTACAAATATGTTCCAGCCTAGACAAAGTAAAATTGATGGAGACTAGAGATGCCAGAGCAAATGAGATCTCTGAGGGCTCAGAAGCAAACTCTCTGACATATCCACTCAATATTCATTGAAATGAGCTCAGGAAACTTTGCTCAATTAAAGACTGGCTGTGGGGGAAAGCAGATCCAAGCTGAACTCTGCAGAAGTGTTTTCCTGGACACCTAAGATCTAGGTCAAAAGAGACATAATTGTCCAAGGGATGCAATATTTTATAATGACATCTCCAGAAGCAGTGTTCTGGAGTGCTCTGGCTGAATTAATAATGCTCACCTTTCACAGTTACACCACTGCAGTGTTAATGTCTGTACAGCTGGCTTAGTAGCACAACTGCACCTGGAAATGCAGATTTCTATGGACAAAGTGAACTTTTGACCCTATGAGTCAATGTATAGCAATTAGGACAGATTTTCCTAGTGACATTAAATCTGGAATGAATCCATGGAACTCATTGAAATTTCAGCAGTTTTGTAGTAGTACAGACTATTTTAGCTTATTTAGTTGTGATACTGCAGACTTATATTGATAAAATCATATATCTCGTGTCCATTTCATTTGGAGAGAGGAAACTACAGATGACTAGAGCCAGCACTTCTCATCCGCTCCCCAGACTCCCCACAAAAGCTCCAAAACAGGCATGACTTGATCAGGTTAAGCAAATCTGTATTGTCATACTAAACAATGTCTTCCCACACCAAGCCATATGGATGGTACCACTGCAAAAACATCTTACATTTCTGTAGCACCTTTCATCCCAAAGGAACGAGGGAGAGAACCTGTTTACAGGCTTTGGTGGAATGCTTTGACTCTCCTTTGTTGCACATGAGTGTATTAATTAAAAGTATTTTCATAACCAGCACTTGCAGCCCGTTCTGCTTCCCGCTGCTGCAAAGACCTTTCCTGGAGCCTACACAGCTCAGCCTGAAGCTCTGGAAGGCCACATCACCCACTGACCACCCAGCAAGCCCCCATGTGCAAGTGAAGCTATGAATGAATGTGAAAGGCTGCCAGAGATGAGCCACACTTTGCAGGTGCAAATCGGCAAAATCTCACTGCCCTATACAGCAAGGCATTAGGTGGGTTGTAAAACCTAAAACAAGGGATAAAGGGCCTGATGTACCAAATGCGAAACTGGATGAAGCATATGCAGAGACTTATCAGTCTTAAGAGAGGATCTAGATCAGATGGGGGCCAAGCAAAAGCTGAGCACTTTTGTCATGATGCATTCTCAGGCAATGCCATGAATATCTAACACAGAGAAGAAAATCACTCCTTTACCTCCACTTTTGGTAATACCTCTCATGACACTGAAGGCAGAATATAATTTAAGCAAATTTTATAACTAACTCTAGAAATAAGGGAATTAGAGCCATCAGTAAATTTTTTCACCTCAGAAACTAAACAAATAGAATCAAGTTGCTATCTGGTGTGATCTAATTGAATTCTGTGGATTTACAACCACAGATGAACTTTAACCAATAAAGAGAAGAATGTAAATGTTTTATTTGATACTCGTGACATCACAAAGCTAATATAGCTATGCAGTGAAGAAAAGATTTCTAAGCACATTTGTCTTATTTAAGTCTCACTTATAATCAAAAGTAATTAAATACATTCCATTAAATTGGATAAAGCAGAAAAGAATGCTGAAGAATGTCCCTTCATTTGTGGGACTGAGATGTATTTTGTTGTTTCCTGCTGTTTATCTTTAGCTCTGCAAGCAGGAGTTCATATTTATGTTCAGTTATCAGCTGCCAACCTAGAGCCCATTGGAAGATGCATGTCATTTCCAGAAGGATCTTAATAAACACCACCAGTGGAGAGGCAGCATTTCACACTTGGCAGTTCATCTGTCAGAGGAAGACATAACTTCAAATTATTTCCATGCCCGTTCTGCAAGTATTCATGGAAGGCAACTGAGGCCCAGAAGATAATACTTAGGGAAGACACAAGTTAGAGAGGACTCACTGGTTTCATTAGGAGAGAGCACAGCTCAGCAAGCTCAGTGGTGACACTTGTCTTACCATTGTTATGCTACACCACGTTCATCAGGCTAGTGGAAGAAAATTGAAATTTCCTTACAATGAAGAGCTCAGTACTGCTAACAGCCATTCCATGGCTCGGGGGTGCCACTGCCAAACCCCTCTCAACTGCATCATGGTGGACAGATCATCTGCAGGGTAAAATAGGGCCCAGACAAGTGCTTGCATCGCACAGAAAAGTTAAGAGAGCACCCTTCGGCCTCCATAGGAGCCTGTCTCTTTAGCAGCATCAGAGTTATAGTCTTCTGTTTCCCTAAGAAATTCTGGAAGTTGCCAAAGTGACTCCAGCTTAAGAATAAGGCCGAAAAGTTAATACATGAATCAAGTGGGTGGAAGTGGTAGCACTCACCTGAGCACTGCCCATGTCCCTCTGGACTGTGTTTCCACTGCCTTGTTTATCTGGTCATGTTCCTCTCTCCCCAATTTCCTATCTTTCTATCACCTTCCTGCAATTCTTGGATAAGGAGGAGAATGGGATGATAGCAAACAGAGAAAACAGGATGCCAGACTCACAGCAGGCAGCAGAAACTGAATTAAGTGTCTTGCATTCTCTCCCCAATGGAGAGGCAAAGGCACAAAGAAAGGCATGCATCCACAGAATCTCAGGAAAGGTGTCCATATGAGCAGCGCATCTAAGGAAAGGCATGGCTGATAGTGCATCTCCACAGCACCACAAGGTTGTAGCAGGTCTTGAGAAACAGGACCTCTGCAATTCTGGATATGCATCCCAGAGGATTTTTTCCTTTTCTGCTTGTCACCATGGATATCACTACATCATTACACTGCAAGTTCACCACTCCCAGCTACCACCAGCTGGTAACTACCGAGTCTGGGGACACACACACACACACAAACACACACACACACACACACACACATGCAGTCACACACACAGAGTCACACACACGCTCTTCTCGCTCCCAACAACACTTTGACAACAAGGGTGTTGTGACTTTTTCCTATTCTAAGAAAATCTATACATCAGCTTCCCCCAGCTCATGTAACATTTTTTTCTGGGGCATTTCTACAAGAGCCACTCCATTCTACGAAGAGGTAACGTGGAATGCAAATGAAATATAAATTTTAAAGGCTGACGAAGGCATGACAAAGCTGGAGGCTACTGAGCAATATCTCCTCCTGTGAAGTGTAAACCCACTGCATTTTTTTGCCCCATAGGTTAACCTAGTTCTGAGCCTCACTGGCTGGTAGAAAGGTGAAGTGCAGGGTTTTTGGATGTGTCAAGATCAGCAAATTTCAGAAAGTCATATCTCAAAGGTGTGGGTGGTTTTACACTTCTTCTTTAAGCCCAGATGCTAACCATGCTAAAATGCAAGTTTATTATGCAGCTTGGCAAGATTTCAGCGATTTTATTGAAAGGCCATTTTGTTATGTTTATTAGATTTGTCAAAAAGGCATTTTATGATGTTTATGAGAGCATATAAATTTGTGAAACTGTAACAATTTTTTCAAAAATAGCCTTTGCTGGAAATCAAATAATGCAAGTAGTAAAACCTCCCATCAGAAGAATCCAGGCAGAATTTTCTATCAGGCAAGGTACAGACTCATCCACAGAACAATTTGTGAAATACTGTCAATAAAATCCATTGTAAATGTAATCCATGCTGTAAAGCAGTGGAAAAGATGCTGGTTGCATGCAGGTAGGCTGCAATGCTCCCAACTGGGTACAGATGTGGCCATTCTGTCTGATATCCTTGCCTGGCTACAAGTGAGGGGCCTGCTGGTTTTGTTGCCCCAGCTTTTGGAGAAGGAAGGAATGAGCTTCTGCCTTCTGTTTGGCTTTGTGTTGTGTACTGCTGCCCATAACAATCACTTGTCCCTCTGCTTTCCAGAACACTGCTGGGGTTGACATAGTGCACAGGAATGTGCCACAAGCACATCCTCCACCAGTCTCTGCTTGTCTCCAAACCAGAAGCCTCTTCTGCAGGGCTATTCTTTCTCTTTGCTGCTGTTGTTGCTTTCCATTTACTGCTGTTCATTTCTCTCTCCCTCCTACACCCCCTTCAAGTAAAAAGCTGTCATGTATGTCTGCTCAGAGAGCTCCCTTCTTCTCCTCATTTTTTTTCTTTTGTTCATCCTCTGCAATACCATCAAGATGATGTGAAACACTTGATCTCTTCCTTTTTCTTTCTTCCTTAGGAGGTCAGTTTGGTACTCTGCAATTGATGCTCTCCTCTTTTTTGGAGGCTGTGATGTGGCAGCAGGACAGGCTGACAAACAGATTGAGCCATTACTGTGGCAGCTGGGATCTTGATCACAGCCATGACAACATTTCTAAAATGAGGATTTTGGAATGCCATTCCCAAGTCTCTCTTCCCAGGCAGGGGAAGATGTAGCAACAATAAAATGTTTCCCACACTGCTTCCATTTTGCTGAGGAACCCTAAAAAGTTGGAAGGGTGGTGGGGATGAGAGGCATTGGGTGTTTAGGCAGGAGAAATCCATGCACTAAGGAGCTGAAAGAGTAGGGATGGGGAGAGAATGAAGTCAGCCCTGCCTGTGTGTCAAGGCACATTGCTCTTATGCTGGAGAAGTTCATCCTGGCACGAATCATAGAATCATCGCATTTCTGAACTTGAAAAATACCTTCAAGGGTCCAACTGTTAACCTAGCACTGCCAAATCCACTGCTAAACCACATCCCTATTTCTGCACTTACATTTACAGCTTGCTCCACGATGTATCAAAATGAAACAGACCTAATACTCATACAGACTTAATAGCAATAATACTGCTAAAATACTGGAAGAAATAAAATACTAAATGTGTGAAAGTTTGCAATTCCCAACTGGTACTTTTTTACACTGTTTTTATGTATTCTAAGGAACACAGAGAAAATAGCGTAAATTTACTACTCCTAGAGAGACTGTTGTCTTTTAAACAGTGGCTTTTCAAAACAGACATGATGTTTTTGTACTGGTAAAGCAAAAAGAGTGTTGCAAGCACAGTATTTAAATTTCAAAAATTTTTCATTAAATAAGGCCCTGAAGGGCAGAGAAGGGAGCTATTTGAAAGCAGAGCACAGACAAGGGAGATGTGTTCACTTTGTGTAACCAGAGTGTCGTCTCACAGGTCATCACTTCACCAACAAGCCTTGTGGACCTGCTTTGTCTTGCACTCTTGGTGAGGAGGTGCAGCACTGCCTTGCTCGCTGTTCTCCCTCATTCCACTAGGGGACACATTCAAGCACATGACAAATCGAGTCCTGCAATAACCTCACTAGACCTAAACTCTGATGGTGCCAAGAGTGTGACTGTGACAGTGACCAGCCCAGGGGTATTTAATCTCCTTCCATTTTCACACATCTTGTTTTAGGAAATATACCTCATAAAATGCCATGGGAGCTGAAAGCTGACAGTGTCCATCAAATTACAAAGTGCCTTGTTTATTGCCCAAGCTCTCCTTAGCTGCAGTAAACTTGGATGCCCCTATTAAGTATTTATCCATCTGAAAGTGCTGCACTTTCTAATAAGTCATTAGTTTGATTGAGGTGTCACAGGCATGTACCACAGTGATTGGCCTGGAAAGTATGAAAATGCAAAAGTTGGGAGAATGAGGATGGTAAATAAGTGACAGTGTGCAATTACTATGCAAATTTTAGAGGAATGATCATCACCAAACGAAACCTCCTTGGCATGGATGCTGCTTTCAGCAGTCTTAGAATCCACAACCCAAACAGGTTGAAGAAACTGCCTGATTCTTTTGGCCTAAAATGACAACAGTTGCAGGGCTCACAGAACACATTTGTGTGGCTTTCCTTACCCCTACCTCTATAACCCCAATATAAACCTGAACGTGAAGTCTACCACCACCATCTTGAACACTTTTACTGTAGCTATACAGCAAGTTTAAGCTGTTGTTTAAGGATCATCCTTGTCTGGGTCTGTCCAGGGTTTTTGTTTGTTTGTTTTTCCACAGGGGAGAGGTCCTAGGTTTACAGAAATTTTACATTCTTGTAGCCCTGACTAAATTAGGACAAGACTCCTGTCTTCCACCAGCACAGGTCACAGCACACAAGCTTCTGCACCAAATATCAGACACAAAGCCTTGAGGAAGAAGTTGGTACATGAAACATTGACAGAGACCTTGTTTACAGACTCAGAGTTTTCTCTCCCATTTTTTCCAGTTTTATTCCATCCTTGTTGCGATCAGGTATATCCTAAGTACATCCTTCTCCATCATTTTACTATATATTCCTATCTCTCCAGGTCACTCGCAGCACGTCTGATCAGCCTGCTTTTCCTGGGTGTATGATGATCTATGAATCCTGGATGACTCCTCATTTTCTGGGCAAGGAGATTGGGAGTTGTGAAATAGTGCATGAGATTTTGAGCATGTATTCACAGGCTACTTTTGGGTACATGCACCATTAGCTGAATCCCATTAGCTTGGCCCTTGATCCAGCAAGAGCCTACAGGTAAGCAGATGAAACAACCCTGGCATGAAGAAATATCATATGGGATATCAGCAAGAGACCATGTAGAAAAGTACAAAGTATAGATGTGTCCATACAAAACTTAATACACCTTAGCTCATCCAAAGATTTTTGCACAAGCCACTTTTAAAATAAATCCAGTGTATCAAAAGTGAACATTGACTTGCTGCAGTTCACTGTGTGAATTCAAAGTGTTTCAGGTTTGTAAGGAGAGGGTAGTACAAAAGTACAAATAGAATAAGCTGGCCATTAGGTAGCATTTGTCATGTGGCTGTGAATAACTGAGACAAGCACGTGAACAGCACATATGAGAGAGCCACAAAAGACAGAAGGATCAGAGGGAATTTTAGAGCTTCTTACTCTTTAGAATTTATTTAACCCACTGACTGCTCATTTGTTTAATTAGAAATAAAAGATTACTGAAAGACCTCTATAGTTCTTGGATGATACATTAAGAATACCTTAATTCAGCACTTTGGGTTGGTACCCTTTGGACTGAACATTGCTTTGGCATAATCCCAGTGCCTTCTACCAAGATTCTCTCCATTACAATAGAGCTGACTTTCCCTCTCTTGCTGGGGCCACATAACTGTGCTCGGTAGTTATGAAAGGAATGTATGAAGCAGAAATTAAATAGAAAAAACAGTATGACTGCAGCTTCATGAATTTTACTCCAGTCCCAATGAAGCTGGAAAGATTTCTAGGCAAGCTTTTAAAGTCAGGGAATATTAAAGCATCAGGTTTTTTGAGTCTGTCAGCACTGACACTGATTTAGTATTTTCTGTATCACTTTAAACACAAGGATTCATAGACAATCTGTTAGACTTTCAGAGGAAACTGTCCAAGCATCTTGAGGTCACAAATGTCTTGGAAACCAGATGTCCTTAATATCTGTGTGTTGTTAGGTCAGAAGAGTTTCTTGTCCACTGAGAACCTCACTTTGCCTCTGGTAACTTGATAGGGATTACTTGACCAAAGAGAATTTGCTTCATACATAGACGTATTGCCAGTCCTGGTGAAAACCTGAGATCTTCCAAGGTTTTGGAGCATTGTATACTGTGAGAACGACTTTACTGCACTATGCTTTAAGGCATTTGGAAAAGAACAAACAGGGGTGGGGGAAAAAAACCAAACATGGGTCTGAGGAGCTCAATCACCCCTGCCCAGTGCAGTTTGCATACCTTGTGGTGGGCTGGCAGTGGGTATCTGTCAACTGAGTCCCACTTTCCCTTTCCTTCCACCTGTACTGCCCCAGACAGGTTTGCATCCTTTCCCTGAGTCTGTGGAATCCTCTGTCTGCACACCACGAAGCCTTGATGCTTCTGTAAGATAAGCAGAAGGGTATGTGAGAGACTGGGTGGGTTCCAAACTACTCCCTGGGCAGCTCAAAGCAGAGCAGCTTGTGGCTGAAGAGATGGCAGCGTTCAAAATACCTGGGCTCCCCTGAGCCAGGGGCTTGAGTTCCAACAGGGCCATTCAACCAGCTACTCCCAGTTACCCTACTGCTCTCCACATGTTTTCCTGTCTCTAATGCTTTAGATAAAACATCACATCCTGAAGCTGTGCCTGCTTTGTATGCCAGCAACATATTTTGAAGCGCTCTTGGTGAAAGCTGGGTTTTCCCCACTGATTCTCAGCAATGTTTGCACCAGAAATTATCCAAATATCTAACTGACAGGAATCCTAGACCTTCTGGGGAGTAAATTTTCTGGGGAGGTATTCAATAGATAAGATATTCTGCTGTGTATATATCAATATTTACAATTTCTAGGACCAAATCTGGAGGGTCACCAAATAAGTGGAAGAAAACACACATATTTTTACAGTGCTATGTAAGCACTTTGGGCCTCATTTCTAATTTATAATGTGCTTTGGGATTAAAGGTGTCCTATAAATGTAAGATAATTATTAGTAACAGTATCTCTGCAAGTCCAAAACAGTCAGCTAGGAACAGATACAGGGTGTTCTGCATGTTTGTCAAACCAAACAGAACCACTACAGAGGAGTATTTCTTGTCTTTTATTAGAATGAAGCAGATAAATAGTATGAACAAATATAATTAAAAATACCTTC
This sequence comes from Onychostruthus taczanowskii, assembly GCF_017590055.1. Taxonomy (NCBI): domain Eukaryota; kingdom Metazoa; phylum Chordata; class Aves; order Passeriformes; family Passeridae; genus Onychostruthus; species Onychostruthus taczanowskii. Next base: position 11,936,123 of record NW_024499351.1, read on the forward strand.
TGGATTACATGTACCCTGATTGCTCTTGCAAGCCAGATATCAAATTTTGCACTGTTTTATAGGGGTTGATTTTTACTCTGTAGTTTTCATCTGGTTTTACAGTCAGCATTACTTCAAGCTTATTAAATTTGTAACACAATACAAAATACAGCACCATTAATTTAATTTTATTTACGTTTCAGAGTTATTCAGCTGGAATAAATTGAACACAATTTGATTGAAACTGTCCTGCAGGACTGACTTTAGGCACATTCAGCAAGAGTGCTTTATAAATAATGGCAGCATTTAGTACACAAAAGACACCCTCTTGAACTGGAGGATTTGCAGGAGTTGTTATCCAATAAGGGAAAAGCAACAATGCCAAGCATTGGGCTAAGCTGAACACTTCTCTGGAGCCCACTTTTAATTGCATGTTCCTTCAGAAGAGACCTTGGCTGGAGAGCACGATGACCATGCACATACAGTTCCTACAGAAAGCAGTTCCTAACTTGGGTGTTTCACTGGCACAAAAGCATCAGCACTCAAACTCTTCAAGTGATGGAAAAGGAATGAGGAAGATCAATGTTTTGTAGTGGCCCTCAGAATTCCCAGTCAATGACGGGGAAAATGTTGTGAAGACACTTTGCAGAACCAAATCGACCATCCCTACCTTCCAGGTGTATGTAAAGGGCAGCAGGTGCATCTGGGCACACAGGGCAGTGGGTTGTTTGGTTTGGGTCCTGCTTGTCAATGTGATGGAGAGTGGCCACATCGCTGGCAAGCTTTTCATAGGCAACACAGTAAAGGAGTGTTTTCAGCAGAGATTTGGAAAGACAATGAGGGTATTTTGCTGCTCTTTACCAAGATTATTCTCAATAGCAGCAAGGAAAAGAAGCCCATAAGTTGTTTCTATAAAAATGTTAACAAGTGAGAAATAGAGACTGACAGAATGATGAGAAGGAGACGACATTGTCATAGCAGAGGAGAGCTCTTTGGCAGGGTGGGAAGGGGCTTGACAGGAAAGACAAATAGCTTGTGTTTGATGGAGTAAAGAAGAGGAATGTAGTAGAAAGGAGCAAAGAATGTGTAAAATCCTCAAACTGATGGATTAGGAGGATGATCTTTATAGCAGTACTTTGCAGGGATGTGCACAGACTGAAAATACACTTGGCAAGACCAAAGAGAAGGAAATCAAAATGCAAGACAATTGGATTTTAGCCAGGTTAGATAAGGCCATCTGATGCTTTTTAATGGGAAGACTAGACTACTAGCAGCAACTTTCTTATCTTGCCTGGAAATGAAAGGCAGAACTTTGAATCAGTTTTTCCTTGTGATTATCATTGGGTTTTGTTCCAAATTCTGACAGCCTGCAGCATCCATGAGACACTCCCATTCACATCTGTGGAGGACATAGAATCATAAAATTGTTCAGATTGGAAAATTCCTTCAAGATTATCCATCAAGTCCAACCATTAACCCAACACTGTGAAGTCCAACACTAAAGCATGTTCTTAAGTGCCACATCGACACATTTTCAAATAAGTTTAGGGATGATGACTCCATCACTTCCTTGGGCAGCCTCTTCCAATGCTTGACAACCCACACAGTGAAGGTTGAGGGATCTTTGGTGTCCTGCCACTTCTCTAAATATGCTCATATAAGTCCTGAATGAGAGTTGGAAGATATTCCTGTTAGGACAGGTAAGTGAGATTTGTTGGTGCTGATTTGGTGGTGTCTAATAGGTGGACACTCATGGCCAATCCTCTTATGGAACTAGCAGAAGAAAAAGGGAATTTTGTTTCAGACTACTGAGATATTTGTGATTCTTCAGTGCAATATTTGATTATGAAGGAACAGAATTGCCATGCTATACCAAACAAATGGACCATATAGTTTAATAATCCTGCTGTGATAGGGCCTGTAGAAACAATTCAGATTAAGTACAAAGAAACTAGCAGAAGATAAGTAGGGAATAACTTGCCAAAAGGGGAAGTTTCTTTTTAATTCTTATCAGTTAGCAACTAGTCTAGGCCCTGAAGCAAGAGGGCTTCCATAACAAAAGAAAATATGTATTCTATTTAATTAGAACATCCCCAATTACATTATCCATATAAATGTCTAATCCCTTTATTTAAATCCTACTAATCTCTTAGGCTTAATGTTATCTTATGGGAATGAGCTAATTAGGCATTGTATAAAATGCATTTCCTTTTAACAGTTTTATATTTGCTGCCTTATATTTCTATTGAATGTTCCCTTGTCCTTGTATTCTGGGAGCATGAATACTATTTCTCCCTATTTCTCCTTCTTTCTTCTACCCACATTTTTCACATCCCAGTCAGGGACCTCCTCTCTGATGTACAACTTCCAGTGTTTCCACATGTTCCAATCATGACATTCAGATCGCTTTGCAATTTCTGCCTTTTGTATCTGAGAGCCTTATTCATCTTTACCAAACAGAAACCTGAGCAGGGAAAGAGGATTATGCCATTGACCAAAGGCTTTACTACGATTACTACGACTGCAGGCTGGTTTGGCCAATACTCTGAGCAGACTGGCATTATCTCTAAATCTGAGCACCCCATCATGCCTTGAGCAGGAGAATCCACTGCACTCTCACAGTTCCTTTCCTGAGACATTACAGTTCCTGGAAAACCTTGCAAGTGCCTGGGTGCTCTCCACCACCACTTCCAGAGGCACTGTCTTATGCCTGCTCATGCAGGATGCCTCTGCCATTGCTCCAAACAGTTAAATAGTAGCCATGGCAGGGATTAAGGAGGTGTCTTGCTACCAGTCTTCACCAACTTTAAAATTGAACCCTTATTCCTTTGTTTCCATCCCTTTTGCAGGTGTTTGATGCTTCTTCCTCTCACCTTTTACCAACCTTGCTTTTTTAACAGTAACTTTGTGGGGAGCGTTGATACATATTTTTAAATGACCAAATAAAATCTGACAATTTGTTCACATCCTGTACAATCCTGAAGTGGTACTGGAGTCATGATAGTAAAGCTTGGTTCTTGCTAGACTATAAAGAGCCTGCAGGGAGTAGAATACAGAAATTGTGAAGGATTTCTATATTCTGGATTCAGTACAATATTTCTTCTGGCACCCATCCAAGCTTCTCCACATTGATTTTTTTTTTTCTCAGAGCTTACACAGGAAGGCAAAAAACCTTTACATTGAACCCAGAAGTAAACTGATCACAAGCCAAAGATAAGTCCTCTCTCTGCAGCTATCTGAACCATTATAGCAGCATTTATTGAGTGCCTTTATTTTTCTGGTTTTAATCTGCACAATGCTGACAGCTCCAGAAAGATCTTTCTTAATGGACTTCAATAGTGATGCAGTGCTAAACTTATATATAGCACCTGCCACACCAAGGCATCCCAGTAGACTTCCCAAATAATAGAGTTTAAAGCTTCTGCTTTCATAAGCCAAAGGCAAGGCTCAAGAGAACAAAATTAGGTTTAGCTTTTAAAATATTGACAAACTTGACATTATTAATTTCAAGAGGTGAATTCATCACTGCTGGAATCGATTGCAAGGGAGAAACTAGGGAAGGATCAGCAGAGACAGCATTGGTCAGGTCACAGCCACACACCTGCATGGGAACCCAGGAATGAAAACCTTTGTTCAATGTGCAGCAATTGCATGTTTACAGCTGTTTAACCCACTGCAATTAAAATCAGTCATCCAGAAAAGCAACAAGAAGTCTGAAGTCAGACTTGCTGTATGACATTTTGAGCTTTCATGCAGTACCGTCTATGCAATGGTCTCAAAGTATTCTACAACCTTTAAGAAGTTACATTTCCCTGAGAGCAAAAGCATTAAAGGTATTGCAAACCAAGACACATAAAGATCAAGTGATCTGTGGCAATTAATTCATAGCAGTACCAATAGCAGAAACTCAGGTTCTCAGATTCCCCGCCTATCACTTAGTCAGCAAAGATTCCTGAAACTCCAAGAGACCAGTGTGTTCCATGAATGACTTCTCTTTCACTTTGGTCCTAATCCAAAGAATGGATGTATAGGTGTCATTAAGGCTAAGACAGCATTAATAATTGAAACTTTTAACTGGCATTCAGCAGATTTCATTTCCCTTCACCAGAAGGAATTCATGCTTTGAAGGACAAGAAAGCGGGAGAAAAACCAGATCTTGTGTTTTCTGAGCAGTCTAGTCTTTCAGGAATAAATTAAACATGTCAGAAACAATTTGCAGACCATCTGAAGGAAGAATACAAGGAGATGCTGAAATGTTTAGAACATTTATAAACACATTTAAACAGATCCTGGTAGGAGATTTTACCTCATTTCAACAGAATAGGAAACCTATTTCCTAACTGTCTGTATGAGCTGATGGAAACTGCTTCTGAACAGTGACTACAAAGTTCAAGACAGGTCACACTTTCCAGCAGGAAACAGGGCACATGCTTACTTAGTGCTACAACTAATATATACTTATTTTTTGTTCCATATCTTTCAAAGTTAAGTGCATGTTCAATTGATTACAGCTATTTTCTTATTCTCAAGTTACTTATCACATGTCTATTAAATCTGTGAGCACCAATCAGTGCATCAAGCTACAAGCTCCCATTTGAAACTCCTGAAATATTTGTTGTATGATGGCAATAAATGTTTTTGATTCAGACAGCATAAGTAACTGCATCTTACTGATATTATGCAGAACTGAGCTTGGAATAAGGCATTTTTATTTCTCTGCTGTAAGATTGTCCTCCATGATTTTCAAACCATTCTCAGACATTTTGCTGCCAGGCAAAAGGTGACATGTAAAATCAGCTACTGGAAGGAAATGGTATGACTGGGCAAAAGTATGAAAAAAAAAAAAAAAAAGACAAAAAGAGCTCTTCTCTGAAAGAGAAAGTTTATAACCAAACTCAATGAAAAAAAATAGTCTGGGGATTCAAACTACTCTTATAATCCCATATGGGAGCTCCATCCTTCCCCAAGGTCATTCTCACTTTCTGCCTCCTATGAAGTCCATTTACAATCTTTTTCTGAATGTTTATTGAAGGTGTGAAGAGGGAAATATCTCTGACTGAGCTATGTCTAGCTAGGAACCAATTTGCACCTTTCACCTAATCCACAAATTTGCAGCATCACTTCTTTACACATATGGGCAGAGCATTTCACTGTGGAAACTAAAATGCTAGCTTGGTGGCTTGGTGCCCTTGGGCTGTCCTACAATTTTTTTTTTTTTTTTTTTTTGGCTGTCAGGACAATACAGCTGGGTAAGTCAGATAACAAATATCAAAGGCCCAGTTCTGTCTCTTTATGAAAATATGGCAGTACTGTCAGTGCTGTCCAATGAAGAAGGTACATCTTTGAATTAAACAGATCCAAAATATTAAGTATTAGTGGATTTGGATGAGAAAATGATGAAGAGATATGTCATCCCAAATGTCTAAGCCCCATAAAGATACGGCATAAAACATGAGGCACAGCCAAGCTCCCCTTAGTTCATGCATTAACCTTTATGAGCTGGGAAAGAGGCAGTATGAGAAAAGAAAGTGTATGCTACCTTTCATATCCAAATCTGGGGCAAATAGTCATCAAGAAGCAGTTGATACTGGTACTGATAAAGAAGATCAGTCTAGGCTGGATCTTGAAGCAAAGGATCAGACAGCAAAGGGGACAAAGAATACTCAGTAGTATTATATAGGGGTGACAATGTCTAAGAAGATGGCACTTCCTGAGAGCCACTGCCCCCAGGCAGCAAGTTGGTGGGGGACTGAGAAGCAGCTTTAGCACCTTGCAGGAAGGAGAAGGAATTAACACAGCTTTTTGCTAGGTTTTGTCCAGGGCTGGCATGGCATGGGACAACAAGAGAGGGGAAAGGAAGTTTAATAAATGGGTACTTTAGCCTGGGACTTTTAGTGGTTTTGTACCTGTAGAGGATTTTATGTGTTACATTCAGGAGCCCAGTACTTCTGGGCACTGTCACAACATAACCTACATAGGCAGATCTGCCTTGATAAAGTTACCAGCCAGGAACAGGGAGCCAGAACAGATCAATATATAATGTGGGAGTCATCGGCAAACCACCTGCTTAACCAGCGTCTAGCAGCCTGTCACCAGAAATAGAAAACAGGAGACTAACATGTGTGTGAGAGATTCTGCAGTAAATAATTATGGATTAAGCTACAGCTAACTACTGGTAGTTTGTCTGTCATCCATTTTTGTACTGTCTAACCTATGGCTGCTGTCTTCATGTATTTTACTTCAACCTCCAGAAAATGAGAAAGCTAGACATAGAACTTTTGCAGGGGTATAAATTAGAGACTAGGTTTCGGTGTAAGCTGAACCCAAACTGGACACAGTTGAAACCTAGACAGCAGAGTTTAATTTTAGTAGTCCTTCAATGCCATCACATCTCCTAAGCCTGTATTTTCCAGACTCTCTATTGCCCCTCCTTTTCCTCCAGCTTACTAGAAGCCACCTGCTTGTTTCTAGCAAAGCTGAAACCAAAAATATCACAACATTCTCCATTGCTTCACTGCTCAGATCTCTTCAACAGCCTGAAAAGACACTACCTGAATGGACTACTTGCTGGGCTGCTTGCTCGGTCCTGGGTGCTCACTTGTGAGAGAAGGGGAAACAATGTGGTTTGTGTAAGCACACTGACACCTGCAAGTGTGTCATGACACAGATGAAAACAGACAAGGAAAGATGGCAAAGGAAAGCCTTGGGAAGATGTATGTCCTGCTTTGGGGCAGGTTAAGCACAATTAGACCACCTCACTATCTGCTTTACAAGGCAATGCGCCACAATGACAAGAGCTGCCACTAAGCTGTCCCAGAGCAAGGTGACTGACAAGGCACACGGACAAGTCTTGATACAGTATCAAAGCGGAGAGAGCAGAGTCCTTGTGAGAGCCCTTGGCAACAGGGGGACCAAGAAAACAAGAATAGACCTTGGGACAGATTGTGTGATTAAATGGAGCTGGAGATAATTGTGTTTTAAAGATCTCCTGGGGAATGGGCTCGGAATAAATGCAGGAGCAGAGTTGGATCTGCAGCTATGTATAAAGCAACTGATGCATCTTTCAGCATAAGACAGGAAATGGAGAACCATGGTCTACATGAGTTCATATCTGTTGAGCAGGTCATTGTGCTGTTAACCAGATGTGCTGATAGCAGTGATGCAACATTGTCCCACACAGGCCCTTACAAGTCCCAGGGCTATACTGAATGAAAACATTTACAGGAATACTAGTCTCCAAAGGTTATTCTTCACAGCCTGCTATTTAGGAATAATGCAGAAAGCTGGAGAAGAAATAATTTTTAACCATCTTCTGGTTCTTGGTTTCAACACTACCTGGATGTTCACCCCCTTTATTCCTTATTCCTGACTAGGTGCCTCCCTTTATTTCTTTATTTTTTAATTTTTTTTTAACCACAGGACAGACTTGCGACAAGCTCTGATATTCACAAGCAGGATGAATGCCCAACAGCTGCCAGCTAGCTCTCCCTATTCATTCATGTGATGATCGGTCAACAGGTGCTGAAATCTGTTGCCCATGCATGTGTACAAACTAGCAAAGCTTTGAACTCCTTACTGGAGAAGTCTCCTGATCTTCTCATAGATGTCATGCAGATGCACCACGTTCCAATAAAGATGAGCTGCTTCCAGTGGGCTTTGCTAGCAGCATGGCCATGCCTTCAGTGCACCAAATGTGTGCACTAGCAGCAGCTCAGAATAGAAAAACCACTGGCTCCCAGGTACTTAGATTTCAGCATTTAACTTCTGGGACGAGAGCAATGCAGTCTGCATTTCTTTAAAAAGAGATACCCAGCTTTCAGTTTCAGCAGCACAGCCTCCCTTCTCTGGTTGCTGGAGCCCTTTTACCCAGTGCAGCCAAGGGCCAGATGAAGGACCCCGAGTGTGAGAGCAGCTATCGCCTCCTCGGCAGTAAATCAGCATTGCCAGAAAGTGCTGGACTAGAAGTGAGAGAGTCACAGTGTGTGGCCTTCTGGAAGTAGGGAGGTGATGGGCCCATCCCAGAAAGGCAGAGAGGCACCTCTGAGAGTGAGTAATGGCTATCAACACCTATTCCCAGTCATGCTCCTGAAGAACTTGTGACAGATTCTGACCCCAGAAGTGAATGAGCTTATTGGTAATCAAAGTTGGTAACAACAGTACTTCACTAATAAGCACAGGCAGCTCACACCTCAGAGCTGGGGTCTATAAATTGCCTTCAAAAGGTAGTAGAAATTCCTGAATAGGGGTTTTCAAGATTTTCTTTGACCAGGACAGCAGAAAGCTTTCTTCCCTAGTGAAATGATTAGGCCTGCACTGACACAGTCTTAATCCAGCCTTGACTATGGATAACAGAATTGGAAAACAAAGCAGTTTGTCTTAGATCTCATTTTGAGGTGTTGAACTGTCACGTTTTTTCAGAAAGAGAAGTCATTACAGAGAAAGCCACTCTGACAGCTTTTCCCTTGGTCTTCTTAAACCTCTCGTGTTAACCACAGCTGGGGGGGTTAATAAAGACATTAATAAACTCAGCAGGTAACACAAGTTACAGTCCCAGCAACACAGACAAGCTTCAGGAGGCTAATTGTGACAAGTAAGGGCTGGAGGATCCCTGCTCAGAAGTCTCTCCGTTTTTGTATCGCTTGCTAAGGCCTCACTGATAACTTCTTCTTTCCTATCCTCCTGTTACTCCTTTCTCCATTGCTATGGTTTCTGCCTGTGGTATTTCACTGACTTATTTTCAGCTTGTTAACCACTGACCTGCCCCATGTTCCACCTCTTACCATTAGCAGCCTTCAAGATGTATCCTGTAAGCTGTTCTTCTGTTGAAAAGTTGTCTGTAAAATGCAATAATCTTCCTGAAACCGATATGCAAACCCCAACAGTGATTTATTCTTTCTCTCCTGCATGCATAGTTTAGCCATAGAGGATCACCCAGTGTTTCATTACCGTGCCAGCACTTGGCTCCACACCTGAGTGTAGGCATTTGCACTGGTCTTCTAGCCAGACTCTTACTCCACTCACACCCTCAATTTATCCTACAAATCCACACATTTGGAGCCCATATAGGCCAGACTCACTGCTGAAGTCAAAGATGTGTTTGAGTTGCTGGAACGGTAAGCTGACCTTCAGAAAATGAAGAAGCTGCAGTGAGCCCATTTCCATCTCCTCTCCCCAGTCCAAGAGCTCTACCTCCCTCACCCATACACAAACACTGACAGACACTTTCCCTCCCACCTGCTCTTAAGAAATCCTCCCTCTCACAGCAGCTGTGTGACTCTGGAGCCACCAATGTACTTGGTATGTTACAGGCTATGAAATCTGGGGTAGAGAGTCCCAAAGACTTTGGGACAAGGCTTGCCATGCCTGCTGCTCTGGGCAGGAAAAGGATGGTTGCTCCTTGTACTATAGGGAGACAGCATCTCCCTGCCTCCACCCAGCAGTGGCCCCACACCATGCAGACCATTCCTCTTTCTGTACTGCTGGTACCAACAGAGCTGTGCAGGAGCAAAGTAAAGATCAGCAGCTGGAGTTTCCCAGCTGCTCCCACTGGAGCTTGTGGTCATGAAGTTCAGGTGCTGCAGCCTGTCTCTCATCCAGTCTGCTCTCCACTTTCTGTCCCAAATACAATGTTGTTGTGCAGATCAATTTCTTTCTCTTGCAGCTGGGCCAAGGTTTGTCACCATGGCTGGTGTCTTGTCAGAAGCATCTCCCTAACTACTGCTTCACTTCCAGATTTTGAGTTCTAACTCCCCTGGTTCCCTGGAAACCATCCTCTCATGGCTTGCTGCTTGGATTTCTTATCTGTTGCTTTGCTTTGTCTAGGTTCTCCTCAAATTTCTCAACTGACTGAAACAAAATATGGTATCCTCGCTTTAGCAGTAGCCTGCTAGAGTGAAATGCTTTGTAGCTTGACAGAGGGGGGTACAGAAATCCCCTGCTGAGTTTCTAAAGAAAATTCAAAGCCTCAGCATTCTCCTTACCTTCAACGGGCACCATTCCCTCACTCTCTGGCAAATACTCCAGCTCCTCCAAACTGGAGTAGCAGTTCTGCCCTTCAGGTGAAAGACTCCTTCAGATCTCAGGGTATTCAGCCCAGGGAGAGGAGACTAGAGCATGCTGCCCCAGGTACATTACTGTAAGAGGCAGGACAGGATTCTCCAGCAGCCACTCACCAATTCACCTCCTCCTCAGTTTCTGTTCAAGGCCAGTTGCTGCTGTTCTGGCCTGGGGAGCACTAAGCTGGTCAGGGCCACAATCTCCTCCTACATTTCCTGCTTGTATCTTGCCATCACCTTGATGTGACAGGCAGAGTGTGAAACACTTGGGGCTCCTGGAGGTGTGACTTTCCACCTGGAGTCAGAAGGTGACACACATTTAACAGGTTGGGCAGAAGGTTTGAGGACCACCACAAGCACTGGTCAGCCCAGCAGATGCTGCTGTATGGCATGATAGCTGTGGCTGGCTGCACACATTCCTGCAGGTCCAGGAGCCTGCCCAGTCATTTCCAGCCCACAGCTGGAGAAATGCATCTCAGAGGAACAGCAAGGGAACTGAGCACAAATGTGGTAGCTCAGTTATATGGCATAAAGGAAAGCTGTCAGTGTGCACACAGCAGGGGAAACTGTGCCATGGGTACAACTGTTAACACTTTAAACTTGTTTTATAACAGCATCAGACAAATTTGAAACAGCTGCTCAGTATGCTCTTCATTTCCAGTTGCAATGTATTTTTTTTTCCTTGCTGTAAAAGAAATTGGTGCTGCTGCTGTTTACAAAATTACCCGAGCGGCACTTATGACTTCTAACTTCTGATCTTGCTGTGATCACATGGATACCATAAACGGCAGGATCAGGGTTTGCTCTGCTAACGTTGGTGCCACAGCCCTGAAAAAGCTAACTGCTGGATACATTATGGAGGGGAGCAGGCAGGGGCAGCAAGGGAGAACTGTCAGCTCTCATTTCATATTCTCTAAGACCTTTTGTCATTGAACTACCAAACACTTTCTCATGAAGCCAAGCAATTAAGCCTCCCTGACACTGGAGTGTTTATGAGGGAATTACTGCTCATCTCAGCTGTGCTCAGAAACACCAGGTCAGAAGTCAGTGAATTAACAAACCTATTGAGGTGCCAAGCAATATGTTCAGTTGCTGCATCCCTAGGGCTGACATCTTCAGAGCAGTGGAGGAAAGAGCAGAAGTAGCTTATACTCAAACAGATTACCGGGGCAGGCACCTTCCAAGCTAATGAAGGTGAACTTTTCCATATTTATACAAGATGAGAGTTTTATAATGCTTCTTCATCTGTGTTGCAGTAGGACCCAGAAGACATAGGTGCAGACAAGATCCCTTTGCACAAGGCATTATGAAAATCCTGAAGACAAGTAAAGAAAACAGAAGAAATATATAAATATTACTAATGTTCTACCTTTCCATTTAACCATATTCTTTCAGCCTAAGCTGCTTTTTCAAATGGAAGGACACGTATAGTGCTTTATTAATTTTTATCCATGCAATTTACGAAGTAGCTGCAGCAATGACTTGAGATACTGCTGTTAAGCAAACATGGACACTGTGGCAGAAGAAGCAGGTCCTGGGAGGTGCATAGGGGAGCACCCAAGGCATGAGCTCTGCAAGATGGCACAGACTCTGCATCGGTTGCTATATTGGGAGTTGAGCAATGTGAATGCTATTACTAGATCTGCAGGTGCCTTCTTGTGTGACCCGAGGCAGCTTGTTTCACTTTCCAAAGCCGCTTTCCTCCTGGTAAAATTGCTGTCACAATGCTTACCAGTTTGTTTTTATTTCTTTTAAGAAAGATCATTTGCTAAAAAGAACATTCAAAGGCTAAGAATGATCTTTGCTGAGTCTGCCATCCAGCACCAGGAAGTGCCTAGCACAAATTCAGCATCATTACAGATTCATAAGTCTCATGGTTTCTAATAATAATGAAAGTCTCGCTAATATAGAACATAGAACCATTGCATCATTTAGGTTGGAAAAGACCTTTCAGATCACTGTGTTCAACTGTCAACCCAGCACTGCTAAGCCATGTCCCAAAGTACGACATCTATACATCTTTTACCATCTGCAGGTTTATTTTTGTGTGAGTGATTTCAGTATTAGTTGCTGTCACCATACTGTGTGAGGTCACTACTCAATTTTGTTTTCTAGGCATCCTCACTCCTTCTACTAAATCATGTCTAATATTCTGATTTTTATTTGAAATATATTATCTGGCATTTTTAGACTAGCCTAGAATGTTTGTTTAATTGCACTCCAATTTTTCCATCTGTGTTTTTTTCCAAGTGCCCTAGATTACATAAGGAGCAGGAAGGGGAAGAAATACATGTCTGAAAAAAATAGAAGTATTATTAATTGTCTCTGGGTTACTCATAATAATGCAAATTGCAACTGGTTAAGAATTTTCTCTTTAACCTTGGACCTTCCATCCAGCCATTAATTGCAAAGAAATGGCACTCTCTTAGTCACAGTAATAGCAACAGCAGCAGTTTTTCATTTCTAAAACCACCAACCAATAAAAACTCCTTTACTAGAGTGCCCATGAGATTATTGTTTCCATTTGAGAAAACGAAACTGAGGCACAGAGACTTAAAATAACCAGAAGAATGTCAAAGTCCCAACTCCAAATTCTGTGTTGTAACTATTTAAATTTGTCCTTTAGTTTTCAAGCTTATGTTTTATGTTTTAAAAAGACACAGCTACAAAAATCTTCTAATCTGCATGACTCATAAATTGATAATTCATGGCTGGTTTTTTGTTTTGTTTTGGTGTTTTGGTTTTTTCGTTTTTTGCTTTGTCAAAACAAGCAATATTGAGAGCCAAGATGAGCTCAGCTTGCTTTCTTTAATCTGGAGACTTCCTTCAAGCAGCAAAGAAAACTGAGTTGGATTCATTGCGGCCAAGCCAGAGGCTAAGGTGTGGGCACTTCTCTCTTCAGACAGCTTGCACTGACACCTAACTTAAACTAAATGAATAAGCAAATGCTGAGGCATTCAGCCGGATCACACCCTGCCAGGCCAGGTGCATACAAAACCCAAGGTATGCGTTTCAAAAGGAGAAAATGAGGTGAGCTATGCGAAGAGCAGGCACTTGCAAGCCTGGCAGCCTCAGTCCCGATTCAGTCAGCCAGATCAGTCACTTTTTCCAGGGTCAGATCTATGTTGCTGACTTGCTGCAGGTTAATGCCTTCATGGTCTGCAGTCCGTGCCCTGGGCTCTAGTGAATCATCATAATTGTTCACTTTTATTGTTTGCTATGGCTAGAGCTCAGACATGTCCTCTCCACTGCCCTTTCCCACATGCTCATTTTATTTCGCAGCCTCAGTACAGGTTTTAACAAGAATGATCTTCCAAAAGAAAAGACTTCACTAAGAATATCTGCCTACTGAAGAGCAATTAAAAAGTGGTGATCATTTCAATCAGTTCAAGAGTCTCTCAAACAGACTGGCATCACGAGTCACTTTTATAATTTCATGGTAATGTAGATCTCAAGATGAGAAGGAAGACGTACAATACTTGTGACATTCTCCACCTGCTCCACTTTATGGTTGTGCACATGTATTTCAGTCAGGCAGTCATGTTTACATTAAAATAAACCACCCCCAAATGTTCTGATTATATACACGTACAACCTTTTCTAGCATAGTGAGAAAAAAAAAGGGAGCTCTTGAGAAACAATGGTATTTAATTGATGCATTTAAATTTGGTGGAGTTGTGCCTCCTGATTCTGTGAGGTCTATTACCTCATCTAATCCTGCAATGGGGTCCTGCTGAGAATGAGCTAGAAATGAACCTCAGCGAGAGGTTAAAATCAGACCTTACCATGAGAACACTTTCTGCATATGTCTTAAGCATTTATCTCCTTAGAGACATCTGTTTCTATTTTTTACTAAATTCTGTCTGTCCTGCTAGCAAATACCTTCTATTTTTGGTGACAATTTAAAGTAAGAATGTATGATTATAATCTCTCCCCAAATGGCCAGACAGTAAACATTAGATTTTTCAAGTATTTCAGCATCTGCAGCCTGTATTTGGGCTGCTTTTCTCTGTATTCTCTGAATTGTCTGTAAAAATATGCCTGGAGAATAGCTGCAGGGTCACCCATTAAAAAGGATTAGTACCTTCCCCATTTCTTTCATGCATTCAGATACACAGAACTAAAATTGCATGAGCTGTTTCTCTTGTTATGTACTTAAACTGTTGCTCACTATTCCAGGCATCACTCTTCTCCAAATTACCTTCCCATCACTCAGGAGGTTTTCCCCCCACCTAATGCATGTTTACAATGCATATTTGCTTCCAAAGGCTGAAACATGCTTTGCTGTATCTGGACCATTTGATAACTTTCTGCATATGAATATTCCCAGCCCTAGAACCAACTAATATGCTACCTATCCCTCTATGTATTTCCTAAGTGGTGTTCATCCATTTGTCTGTGGATGCTTGTACATTATTGAGAAAGCATCCAGGGCCTGGACTCTGGATCAAAAAAGCCAGAGAAAATGTCAGCACTGAAACTCCTCAGGGGCCAGAGGCCTGGCTCAAGAGGCGATCTGTTGGAGGTTGGATCTGAATGGAGGTTGCAATGCCATGTTCATGACAGCATTAATTTTAGATCAGCTGAACCAGTTTTCTCCTTGCCAGCCTCTAAAGAAGCATCACTCAACCGTACTTCCCTTTGCTGCCAAATTTCAACACAAAAACACTTTCTGGTGGTTGCAAATGGATGGATGTGTTTAGCAGACACACGACACAAATCAAAACATTAAAGGGTTTAGAAAAGGAGGTACAGATTAACATACTGAATTTTCAGGAGACAATGCTGAACTGATACATTGGTAATTTTCTGTTGTCTAGACAAAGTAGGAAATACTACAAATATACAAAACCAGTGTTGCAAAGGTCACACTTGAAAATAAAAAAGGCCAAATACATTATTACAAACATAGCATGAAATCAAAGCACATGCTCCCCTCTTCTGGATCCCATAGTATTCAACTGCACTATAATCCTGAAGCCTATCATGTGTGTGTGTCCCTGAGATTATCCTTCCTCGGGGCATTAGTAGCAGCCAGTTTGTTGTTGTGTATCTTCACTGTCAGCATGCTTAATCAGTGTTTGCTTTTTGTAACAGCATTGTCCCTAAATTCATGCTTTTCTTGTGTTTACCTTTGAAGTACCACACCCTTGCAGAGATTTTAAAAATCTGAACTGCTTGGAAACCTGGAATTTTGACATTATCCCAATATCACTTTACAAAATTATAGAATGGCCTGGGTTGGAAGGGACTTAAAGAGATATCATCTAATTCCATCTAATTCCAACCCCCCTGCCACAGGCAGGAACACATTCCACCAGACCAAGCTGCCCAGACCTCCATCCAAGCTGGCCTCGAACACTCTCAGGGATGGAGCATCCACAGTTTCTCTAGGCAACCCGTTCCAGTGCCACACCACTCTCACAGTTAAATATTTTTTTCCTGCTACCTAATCTAAATCTACTCTGTCAGTTTAAAGTCATTCCCCCTTGTCCTTGTCCCTATATGCCCAGGCAACCCGTTCCAGTGCCACACCACTCTCTCAGTTAAATATTTTTTCCTGCTACCTAATCTAAATCTACTCTGTCAGTTTAAAGCCATTCCCCCTTGTCCCTGTCCCTATATGCCTATCCAAACAGACTCCATCTTTCTTCTAGGCTTCCTTCAGGTGATGAAAGCCAAGGTTGATTTGAAGTGACACAGAAGCACTGAGCAGAGAGACTGCTTCTGCACAACAGTTGTAATAGTTGAAAGCTAACTCAGTATGAGCTTACCTTAATAGCAATTACAGACATAAAGCCTATTAGATCACCTTTAAGAAGCCACTCCTTATCTGAGGGGAGTTTACAGCCTCTGGTAGTAGTGCAGGTAACCAGCACAAAAGAGACCATTTCAGTTTCCAGCTGACTTAGTGGCTTAAAGGCCTGAGTTAACAAGGCCAAGGCTATTTTTTTTTTATGTACTCGCTTCTCTTGGTACCCTCAGCAGTGTTGCCTCAGCAGCTCAGCTTTGTCCTCAGAGAGCTTTGCCACGGGACAGCCCTAGTGCTGTTCAGTTCACAGGGTGGTTTGCAGCTACAGACACTTCAGAAAGGGCACAGAGTTGCATCAGCTGGAAGTCAGGCAACCCCAGACTAGAATGGTTTGAAAAAATCACCACCATTAGTAAACTGTCATGAACCAGCCTTTTCACAAGTCTTGTTTACATTATTTCAATTAAATCCCAACTTTTTATTAAAAAGTTTTAAGCATGTGTGTATATGTACTTTGTTATTATTTTTTTTTCTGTCATGAATTAATTTGATAGAAGATGCTTTAGGGAAGCTTAATACCAATGCCATAATATCTTTGTCATAATTAATTAGTTCACAAAGATTCATACACTCTGAACTTTGTTAAGAATGTTTATTATTTTCAAAGTTTAATAACCTCGGTTTTAAGTGCAAAGCAAAAATCGAAGTATAAGACAGGCAACAGCAGTCAGAAACAGATCAAAATTCCCCCTTCATTAATGCCACACCAGTATTTTTCCACACATTTCCCACCCAGATCTCAAATTTCTGGTGGGGAGGGGTGGGGGTGGTCAGCACTATTTGTATTCCCCAGACAAAACCAAGGTACAGAGTGCAAGGCTGTAACTTGCTCAATACTATTGGCTAAACCAGTACCAGAAGTACAATCCCCATTACCCAGCCCTCAAGTCCAGGTGCTGGAAATTCCCTTCTCCTTTCCCGTCCGTCAAAGGTCGGCAGCCAGTAATGACCGTGCCAGCCGTGCTCTTCCCTCGCTGCCATTCCTTACCTCTCGCAGGTCCCAGGGAGCGGGGCCAGCGCGGCCTGCCTGCTCCGTGTCCTCACCCACCCAGTGCTGCTCACCGCAGGCGAGGAGAACCCCGAGCACGCCAAACACGTACACGCCTTTATTTCGGACAGAGGACAAACATCTACAGGATAAGAAGGCAAACACAAGGACAAACGAGGCCCTCAGACCTCTCTCCAAGCGGAGCCCAAAGGGAAGAAGTCCCTGCCCTCACCCTGCACCGCACCGGAGCCCCCCAGAGCCGCCCAGCCTCCAGGGAGAGCTCCCGAGCGCGCACAGCAGGCCCGGCCCGGCACACTGCGCTGGCAGCGACCAGGACAAGTGAAAGACATTCACTAGCCCCCCTCGGCGAAGCGGGTCCCGGCACAGCGGGAGCGGCAGCACGGGATGGGACCGGCCCGGCCCCCCGGGACCCGCTCCCTCCAACAGACTTCCGCGTCAGGGGCCCGTCTGCGCATGTGCGAGCGGCACCGGCACACCACCCCCCCCACCCCGCCGGCCGTCCCTGGCTGTACCACTGTGTGCCCAACGTATGGGTAGAGGCAAAAGAGGGCAGCGGCTCCAGACAGCTCTGCGGACCTCAGCCCCGTCTGGGACTCGTCACTGAGAATCCTATTCTGTTCTCGAGCCTATGGGTGCCCTCCAAACCCGCTTCTCACCCAGTTCCCGCACGCGATCCGCCCAAACTTCCCCCGGGGATGTGCTGTGGTACACGCCGCTCCCAGCTGATTCGGTGGCTTGACGAAACCATCGCGCTCAGGACGGGGGGAGCCACGGTGCCGGAGGGGGGCACGCATTGTTGCGCGAGGGGCCGAGCGGCGCTCCGGGGAGGGCGGGCGCGAGCAGCTGTGGCACCGAGGCGGTCACCGGCACCGGTGGGCGGGCGGCGCCGCCGCACGGAGCTCCGCGTCCCCGTGCCGTCCCGTCTCCGCTCCCCTGCCCGCCCCATCGGCAGGGTGCGGCCGGGCCCCCCCGCGCCCTCCCCTCCGCCGCCTCCCCAGTGGTGCCGCCCGGCTCCAGCTGACCGGCCTGGAATCCCGGCCGGGAGCCGCGCGCCCCCCGCCCGCCCCCGCCCCGCGCCCCGGCCCCACCATGGGAGACGCCGGCACCGAGCGCAGCAAGGCGCCCAGCCTGCCCCCGCGCTGCCCCTGCGGCTTCTCAGGTCGTAACCCCCGGCGCTGGCGGTCGCGGGGCCGAGCCCGCAGCTCGCCGCGGGGAGGGGGCGGCCCCGGGCCCTTGCCGGGCGGGCCGCGGGGGTTCCCCCCTTCGGAAGAGGGATGTCTCCGTGCCTGTGGGTGCCGGCTCCCGGGGGGCTGTGGCCGCTGGCGTAGAGGCAGCGGGTGCCCCGGGGGGAGGCGGCCGCGCTGCCCCCGGGCGCGGAGGGGGAGGGGGTGCCAAGCCGCCCGCGGCCCCCCCGCCGCCCGGACACCGCGGCCTTCCCGGCAGCCCGGCGGGGGAGGCCTGACCGCTTCCCCAGGCACGCAGGTTTCCTGGAGAGGCCGCCCCTCCTCTGGGGCTGCGGGCTGTGCTCCGGGGCCTGCCTTTAGCTCCTCAAAGGCGCAGATGAGTAATGCGGGCCCCTGGGTGCCCTGATGGGTGTCCCTGACACATCCCTGCGCTGGGCCCGCGAACGGCGAGCTGTCGCTGCAATTCACGCAGGGCAGCATAACTGATGAGGGAAAAAGGCTAAGGACAAAAACATACCTCTTTATCCGCCTTATGAAAGCGAAGTGGTTCATAATAGATAAGGCCCTTGTTAGCTGCTTACTGCTATCCGTTTAAGAAGAAGGAAGTAGGGGTCATTCCTCTTTGCCAATCTGTTCCTTCCTAAACTATCACCTCTAGGGTCGTGTCTGTTGAAGATATTTCCATTACTGGTTTTTTTTAAGAAATCAGTTGTACCATGGGAGATGGTATTCTCACAGATACACATCATCGTAAAATGTCTTTAGTGTCTATCACAGTAACATAACTCCCTAATGTTCTTATTTATGGAAAATTCATAGAGTATGTGGCTAAATAGACTTTTGAGGGCCCGCCTGAGATTTACACTTGTCTGTGATTGTACCTTCTTGGGATTTATGTAATGCAATTTAAGGTACTCTGGGGAAGTGGAGGCTGAGAGAAAAAAGATACAATAAGAGTGATTTAGTGATGTCACTGTACGTTTGGTTGGTTTATTGAAGTGGCAGGATTTTAAACGAAATCCCATTTTTTAGTTATGACAGAAGCCTGAATTGCAACAAATGCCATGGTCTGTTGGGAGTGATCTTGCAGGACAGATTATAAATACATAGTAAATGATTTTGTTTATTTTTGTTTTGTTAGGCTCCCATATTTGGGTCTGATATCTTTTGTAAAGTAGTGGAGAAGAAGGTTTTGCTATCTCTAATGCAGTGCACTGACTTCTGTAACATGATACTTATGGGAGAATCATAGAAAGTTGAAAGTGAACTTTTTCTTTGGGCTCAACTTCTTGGCTAGTTCAGCGTGTTTTGATAATGAGAAGAAAATCTGGTGCTTTGTGTTCAAGGATTTGCTTAATGGTTACAGGAGGCTCTCAAGAAAACCCATTGCCTTTAAAGCTGATTTTTTTTTTAAACATGCTTCCCTTGCACAAGCAGATATCAAGTGATTTTTTTTGCCCTCCCTTTTTTTTTCCCTTCAGAGTGCCATCCGTGCATGGGTGTTTTTCCTCACTTTTTCCACTAATACAGTGAACAAATTAGTCTGTTTTTCAGTCTCTTTAAGTGTTTGCCAGGTGCATTTCAATACACAGTGGCAAACTAAGTATCTATTTTTCTGCTTTAAAAAATGGTGCTGTCAGTTTCCAGAGTTGATTGCTGTACTTTTCAGTCCTGAAAAAGCTTAAGTGACTACATGACCTTGTTTACCTAGGCCTTGCTAGTGCTTGAACAGATTGTTTGGTAAATCAGTGCAGATGCGCCTTTCTATTGAAGTTGCATTGTCAGGAGTTCTTAAGGGGTTACAGTTTTATCCCAGCTTTCTGAAGAAAGTAAGTCGTGATAGCAGAAAGACTTATATTTGTGTGAAGTTGAAATTCTGCTGCTCTAGATTTCAAGGGTTCCCAGAGCAACCCTTGCTCTAGCTGGAGTTATGACGTGTTTTAAGATATGTTTTAAGACAGAGTCTTATCTGTGACTTTCATGTCATCTTAATGTCTGTCAAGTCACGTTTTCTAACAACAGGGCCAGGACATTTAAAGCTATGAAAAGTTATGAAACTTGTAATTTGATGTAGTAGTTTGTATTGCATTTGTAAATAAGGTAGTGTAGAGTATTGCTTTATGTTTTTGGGTCGCTGTCAGTGCAGTGCTTGAGAACCCTTTCACAGTTCTTCTTGAGTGAGCCCCAGCCAGGTAAGCAGCAGAGCAATTTTGTGTCTGAGGGTCCAACAATAACGTCTAGATTTTACCAAGTATAAAAGATCATGCCTTTCTTTTTTAAAATTGATTTTATGTAATGCTTACAGGACTCTGTAGTAAGATGCATGCTTTCTGCAGTAAGCCACAATGACAGGAAATACGAAGGAAAAGACTGAAAGAATTATTAAAATTGAAGTAAGCTGTGGGTTACTGTGCTAAAGCTTGCTCATTGGTTGAACTCAGGATAGAAGTAGCTCCAGAGACGCGTGTTGATAGTGATGGCATGCAAAGAGATTACAGGAGCAGACTGGTATGTACTATTGCATTGAAGTTGCAGGGGTTCTTCTTTTAGAAGACTTGGGTTTATATTAGAAATTTAGATCCTCTAGGCTTCAAGGATCTCCAGAGACTGGAAAACTACTAAACTCTTGATGTTTCAAGATCTAAGAGACTGAAAAATGAACAGCTGAAAGAAGATACTTTTGAGTGAGGCTGTTAAGAACTTCTGAAACATCTGCTTAAGGTCAACAACTAACGTTTGCTTGCCTTTTGTTGAAGATCACGGAATCCATCCTTGAATCTGCAGACTCGCCCTTCTTTTTAGAATCTCCAGTCTGCCATTTCTGCTCGAGTAAAGTTTAAATGGAGCACCGAGATGATCTTTATATTTTACAGAGTCATTTCACTTACCCATATAATCTCAATTGGGAAACCTCATCAGTATTCATGTTATTTATGAAAAATTCATGCAACTTAGTGTTTGGAAATATTTTGCTCCCCTTTCTCCCTCCTTCAACTTCAATCATTAGGAACTATCTCACTATTTATTGGAATAGTCTTAGTATACAAAGATTGAAAAGGGTTCAGTATGCAAGTTATTTTAGATTTCTTCATCTAAAATATGCTGTATTTAACTTCTTATTCTTATGACCTGGAAAAATGCTTTATTTTCCTGGTTAACAGACCAGAGATTTATAAAATCATGTAATGTTTGCTTTTTTTTTTTTTTCTTAGACTACTGGATTTCAGAAGCCTTTCCCTTATGGTTCAACCTCAAGGTTGAAGATTTTATAAGTACATGAAAATATTACTGGATGTATTATATTCCAGTTAAGCCTTTTTGTGTATTAGAGATGAGGCTGATTCTTTAATGACCTACATGTTGGCAATTTCCCTTTGACTTTTCAAGATTTCCATGAAGCTCTCATTTTTGAGGGAAACCATCAGAGGGCTGGGGATACTACTGTTAAATGGTTATATGCATAGAAGGGACTTGTAAGCTGGTGGTAGCATATACTGTGAAAAGAGTATGTCAGAGAGGGTGATACTTTTACAATTCTATTTGTAGTGTAGTGGCTGCTGCTTATCTTTTTTATTGGCCAGACTGATACCATACCACTGCATTTAGTGCCTTAGAACCAGAAAAGAAGGAAATATGTTAATAAACATAAAACAAATTAATTCCATTCTTGAAATGGTGGCAGCCAGCAGGAAGTTGATTGAAAACAGTATGATTAGTTTCATCTCATCTTCGTTCTGGCAACTATAAGGTACTGTAGTCAGCTAAAACTGATAGCAATATTGTTTGAGAACAGGCCAGCAGGGCCTTTGCAGGATGTTGCCATTTGGTCTGCCTTTTTCTGACACTGCATGCATCATATGTGTGATGAGACACTGTGCCCCAAGCATTTTGTGCAGGCCCAATTCAGAGTTTATTTCTGAGTCTGGATTTTCCAGTCACTTATGTATCATCAGATCCTTGTCATGCCAATCTGGCGCTTTCCTCAATTTTGTTTGCTAAAATAAAACATTTGATCAAACGGTGAATCATTTAACTTAAACATGATGAGTTTGTGAGTGTATATCACCAGAGCTTGCTCTTAGCTTCTAAACAAACAATGGTTATATATATGTGCCATTTAGAAGCCTCTTTTTTGACTAGTCTTTTCTTTACTTTTTTTGGTGATTACCGCTATTCATTCCATAGGAACTCTGTGTTCCTTTTTAATAAATACTGTCTCATCTCACAGGCAGTGTAGGTCATCATAAATGCATAATGCCTCCCTAAACCTAATTTTGCTTTAATTGTTGTTGCAACCTCACATAGATGTTCCTAAATGAAGCTTGAGTAAACTGTTGAAATATGTATCTTTCCCTCTGAGAATCTGTTTTCACTGGGCTTGGATCATGCAGTTCTTAGCCAGGCTTTCACTGGCTGGCACTTTGGATCAGATGCTGGAGTAAGCAGTGAATTTTTCAGTTTATGTGAGACAGTGTACTCTATTTTGCTCTTAGGTTAAGACTAAAAATACTTTAATATTCTAATTTTTTAATATTATGCATGAACTTATATAATACTCTGTTAAATTCTTGGATAAAAGAACTTGAAGCAGTTTATATTTAAATCCAGTGCTAACTGCTGTAATAATATATCTATTGGTGTGTTGCAGAAATAGAAGTGACAGATTATTTAACTGAGAAACAAAGACTGATGAGAATTTATTTACAACTTTCTTACAAAGTGCTACAGTGTATGATAAGGGGTGTTGGAGAGGAATTGAAATTAATTTGCTTAGATCCTAATTTTAGACAATACTGAGAATTATGAGATAGAGACGCTTCTGTCTGAGGAGAGAGTGGTAGTGAGGAATTGAGCTTTGTCATGTTCCCTGTTTGAATAAAAATATGCAGGATAAAGAATGATAAATTGTGACTTCCCTCAGTCATAATGCAACTAGAAGGACATATCAAATAAAGTCAAAAGGTATAAATTTTATCCATTTTTTGTACAGTGAGCTCTTGCCACTTGCAACTGCAGTTGCAAGGTGCCACATTTTTGCTAAGTTTTCCATTTGCTGTAGAAGCTTACCTTGTGAAATGGGGCTTACTGGCACTTGAAGTAAAAGCAGATGAACTGGATTTAATACTTTTAACTGTAATAAGCTCTTTTCTAGGAATGTGAAAACAATGCTTTCTTTTGCAGTACTTAACAGAATAGACAAAACAGAAAGGAGATCTTGTTATTTAATGAAAACCAGCTGTTCTGGATCAGACCAAAGATACATCCAGCCCTATTTCTGATTTGAGTGATAAGTGATGCTGAGGGAATAAGCATAAGGACAGAGCAAGCATGCAGTGATGCATATCTTGGTACACCTCCTTTGCTTCTGGCAGTCTGACATAAGGTTGTCCTCTGTTTTATAGATGTACAGCTTAGTAGGTCTTACCTATTTTTCAGTAAATTTGCATAATGAATTGGTGAGGCCATATGTACCCTTAACCCTTAAAATATCCTGCAGGAAGATGTTCCATAATTTAACCATTCTCTCTGTGGGAAAAAAAAAAAGTAATTGATTTTTTTCCTTTAAACTTGCTGTGTGATAATTCTAAGGAGTGAATAAATTCAAACAGCTGGTGTATGAGGGCGTTTTATTTAAAAAGATCCAGAAATAGGCCTGCTTGATTAAAAATGTCTGTTAACTTATTGCAGTCAGAATTTGAGAAAAAAAAAGCCCTCTTGCTTAAACCATTAATTTATTCAAAATCTGTATATAAAATGTTTTAGAAATATTTTCTAATTTTAAATGGGTGCTATGCTAATTATAGACAGGCATATCCAGTACCTTTTAATTTAATGATAACTTCCTCATCAGTCAGAATGAAATTCAGTATTGTAGCTGCTGTTCTTACAAGTGGAACAAACAAGGAAGAAGTAGATTGTCCTCCTTTTTGAACTTGGAGGAGTTAAAAGTTACTGTGTCTAGGTCACCTTCCCAGTTTCTGTCTTCCTGTGTAACAAAACCTTATCATGTCTTCTGTAAACTGTGATTAATCAAAGCTATTACTGTTCGGGCAGTGCTGGCAATTTTTCCACAGTTACTGCTAGGAAATATCTGTCTTAATGCTAATTACTAAAATGTTCAAATGTTGTATGGTACCACAGATGTGTTTTGTGTAATGCTTCATTTTGATGAGGATGCTTTCAGTTCTCAAAAGTTTCTGATGATAAGCCCAGTCAGTCAGAGGGTGATAATATAGGTATCAGTTTTGGGGAAATACTGCTGCTGATTTGAATTCCATCAATTTCAAACAATTTACCACTTCTGTTGAAATTTGATATTAATATTGTTGCTGCATGTTGGACAGCTGTTGAAGTCTCAAATTGGTGGAAGCTTCACAACTTATTTCTTTTAAGGTGTTGAAATCAGTGATACAAAACATTAATGAGAGAGAATGATCCCTGATTGATGTATTTATTGGAGATGTCTGGTTTTGACTTGAATGTTTTCACTAACATGCTATGCCGTTACTGGATTTTAATTTCTTTTTAAATTTGAAGTTAGTGCATATAAATAGGCATAGTACAGCCAGTGGGTAAAAATTATGAATGTGATATACTTTCGCAGCCAATTAGTGCTTATATTCTTTGAAGTAAAAAATTGTGTTCATGTGTCTCCTCAAATATGCAACCCTGACTGATGTAATTAACATTGTACTTCAAAAGTTAAAATAAATGTCTTGTGAATGTTGGACAGTATTTTATCTTGATTGTGTTGAAACCCTTATTTGGGTTGAGATAAACTTCATGTTCACTTTAGGCTGGTAAATTCCATTGATATTTTCTCCCTCTTTTTTTCTCCTTTTTCAACTGAAGTGTCAGAAATATTTCCTGTCTGTTTTGAACAGGCAGGGCTCCCTAGGTAGGATGGAATCCCTTCTTTGCTTTTGGAAGAAGAATTGAAAATCAGGCTGTAGCTGCAGCATCAATCAACTTCTCTTGATCATACATCTGTAAAGAAACTTAGGTCAGAGTAGCTACAGATATTAAAATGGCATCTCCTCAGGACACTGAAAAGGCCACATAACAAAATATTGTTGAGGATACCATATGCATTGAATAATAAATGGTTCTGACAAATGAAACATTTGTGTGAATGACCAATTAATGTCATCTCACGCTGTGGATATGACATTAATGTACAGAAGTAGTGGGTTGGTATTTTTAGGTTCTGCAAAAATGCCCAGTCATTATCTTCTAATTTAAGATTTTGATCTAAAGCTATTTTTGTAATAGAGATGGGTCTTCTGTTTGAAATGGTGGAAAGTTTATATACTTAATGAGTGTGGGGTTAAACTTCTATTTTTTTTTGACACTTTTTTGAAATCTTGAATGTCAAACAATGTATTGTAATTCATAGCTCCATTGACTCTGTTATTCCTTACCTGTACTCAGGAAAATATGGTAGTTGAAGAGTTGCAGTATTCCATGAGGAGAAGGAAGATGTTCACAGTTGTGTGTTCAGTTTCTGTTTATAGCATCTGACTATTAGCATTGTGGTAAGTGCAGTACTTGCCTGTACAGAGAAGTTGTATTAGAAAATTGTTGATGGATTTTTACACTTAGTGTGTCATTTGGTGTCTTCCCTGCAGCAGGGAATGCTGCTCCATGCTATGTATGAAAGACTTTTAGGTATCCTGTTTGATTCCATCTGTTTAATCTGGCCACCATTTGCATGCTCTGAACTTGAACAATGTAAGTCAATGCAACGAAGATAAATTTCAGTTTGTAAATATTGTAGTATTTTTATTAGTGTTTTAAGGAAGTTTATTTCTAATATTACTTTCATCAGTGTTATGTCCTTTAATAAAGGTACTTTGGCTGGTGTTGGATTCCAGTGTTTGTGTGGTCTAAATTAGAGACTAACTTAAAGTAATGAAAAATTTTGAATATAGATAAAAACCGGTTTTCCTAAAATAATTTTAATAAGCAGTTAGACAAAGAGAGAAAAAGAGTTTGGTTGATGATTACTGTCTTTAGTTCTTGCCTTTTTAGATTATATAGTGTCTAATGTTGGGTGAGTTGTTTATTTGAAGGCCTGTCCTAGTAATGTATATATTTAACTACTGCTTAGTTGAGTGTACTATTTAAGTTGAAAGTCCTATTTAAATACTAACCATTTATGGGAGGGGGAGGAGAAAGGAGCACGATACTAGATTTGAAGCAGTGCTTAAAAGAACGAAAAGGAGGCTGGTGTCATGATAACCACCTAGTTATGCCCTTGGAAAAGCAGAATCTAAAGTCATGTGCTCATTGACTTAATTGCTAAAACATAACAGTCCTTCACAATAGACTGTTACTGACATCAACTCTGTCGCCATAACTGCAGCATTTTTATCTCTAATTATTATATTCAGAGGTGTCTCAGAGGAAGCTGCATATGTAAGTATGCAAAATGCTGTCATTTAGCCAGAGTCCCTCAGTATTGGAAACTGTATTGTCCTCTATTGATTAGATGCTATTTTGGTCCAAGATAATGTCAATATTAAGGAGCCTGGCTTTTTGATAAATCAATTAAGTGTCTTTGAAAATTTTCTTTAACAATTATCCACTATTACCGAGTGAAATGCATTTTTTTACCTGAAGCAAGAAGAGTTCTAGGTTGGGTATTGCTGACATCAGTTTGCAGGATGAGGTGTCAGTAATGCTGGTTCATTGCTTAATGCCCCACTGTTACCTTTTCCTTAGTGATCTCCTTCAGTGAGCTAATGGACAATAATGGTTTCCAGAATTGTCCCGGTGTTAACAAATGCTTGCTTATTCATGCAGATGGGTTTCAAGTGTTCCCCTGAATTGTTAACATGTTTATCAATTCAAAATCTATTAATCTGTATTTTTAGAATAAACTTTGACTGTGTACTTCTATGAAGGAGTTAAAGCAATTATTGTATAGCTTGTTTCCATAATGAAGATTCTCTCCAAATTTAATTTGCAAGCATGGTAGTATAATTACTCCATTTTAATAGGAAAAAAGCATCATAATTTAAATTTTTTAAATGCTCAGAATTTTACAAAATTTAAAATACATTTAAAATTCTTTGAAGAAATATTGGGGTTTTTAAATTTTTTTACGTAGATGTGTGGACGAACAATCATTTTTGTTGTAACTTATAGGCTTTTAGCATTAGTCCATATATACTTAGTACCTTCCGTAGATGCTGACTCATTTTTGAACTTTTGAAAGAAAGCAATTAACAACAATATTTACACACTTTGAATATATTTTTCTTGGCATTGAGACTTTGTGATTAGTGTGTCTTGGCAAAATAATTGAAATTAAACTTGCCTTGGAAATAATAATTAAGATGGAGCAGGTTGACTCCTTTAATTTAGGAAAGTGGACTAACTCTGCTGCTTGTTAAATCCTGGTGTTGTCAAATATATGGAGTGTTTGTGATACTCCTAGCATATCTATTTTGAAGTATAATTCTTTTCCAGAATCTAACATCAAGTTAGAGGTTAGACTGGCTCTGCATATAGTGTTGAATGTCACTATATATTCTTCTCTTATTTTGACTGTAGTTTATTAGCAGTTGTTTTATTTAGGACATTGGATGTGTTCCTGTTTAACATTCTCTTGGGTACTGCTTTAGATGTTGTGCTTTAATGCTGATTTTTTTTTTGAGACATCTTTTTATTACAAGACTTTAGAGACTATAAACCTATAATGATGTGGGTAGTAGGATGTTCTTTTTTTGATAAAAATCCCTTTCTTACATTTAAGTTTGGAAAGGATTTATTGCTATTTCTGCTGCTGATACAGTGTGTCACAGTCTGTCCATGCTTTTCTCTGCATGGACTCTCTCTGTTTTCATTTGTGAATATTCATTCAATTCCACAGTGCTTTATGAACCTTGAATGAGAGATATTGTAGCAAGGAGTATTTAGGAGCAAGGAGTATTTTAATTTAGAGACAGGTGTTTGTTTTAAATCAGAACTTGCTGTAGGACAGTATTGACCCATTGACATGTTGTTTCCCAGTGGTTCATCTAGAAGGAAGTGTTTGTGGTGGGTGGAGGAAATCTCTTTCAATCAGAAGAGTTGCTATGCAATTAGAAGAGCAAGAAGTGCCTGCATTACACATCTGTGAGTCTCAGGTGGTTTTGCAGCACTCTCTTGATGAAGATAGGACCCCATTATTATCCATTATTCTGTGATGCAGTCTCTCCTTCGACTATTAAAGTTCTTGTGTGACTAATTCAGGAAAGACCAGAAATCTTTCTGGTGAATAATTAACACTTCCTGTTCTGCTCAAGTGACTTGCAAAGAGAGATTCAAAAGGTAAAAACAAAACCACAGTGATGTGTATTACAGTCATGTATATTATTATATAGCAAATTGATACATTATATTATACTGAAAATGCCATCACTCAGTGGTATAACAAGAACTCCAGCATTACAATTTAAAATTCAGTGGCCTTAGCTGAAGTGCAGCTGAAATTCAGATAACAGAAAGTACTGGTTGGTGTTGAAACTGCTGTAATTGGAATCCCAAAGTAAACAAACTAGTCCAGTGCTTTGAGAAACTTAAATCTGCAGCTTTCAGAGATTGTTATGATTTTTTGTTGTTGTTGCTGCTTTCTGTGTTACCCCCCCTATCGCCTTCCAGATCAAGTTTCCATCACACTCCTAGATGCCATTGAGACAGCAATTTAGCTGCTTTCTTATTAGCATTATTTTTGACCTTATTATTTCAGTTTGCTGATTCAGAGTGGCTTTCTGACTTCTGCTAGCAAGATGTTTTTTGTAAACTTGTATAAAGAAGAGGTTTTTTAAAATTATTTTTGAGGACTATTATTATATTTTTAAATTTTTTAAATGATTATTTTTAAAGATTATTTAAGACTGCTAAACAACCAGTGACTATTTAAATCAGTTTGTGGCCCAAATGGATTCATACTTCTTTTAAGGTTACCTAGTAAAATTCTGACACAAATAGAGGCTTCAAGGACTTTTGTTCTTTGGGTGTCCATGAAGGCAGTTACAGAAGGAGGTATGGGAAATGGTGAACATGATCCTCATCTTGGGATTATTAGCTGGTTAATCAGTGGTGCATAACTTTCTTTGGCTTAGTTTTCTTGTCCCTCATCATTCTGCAGGACAAATTCTGAAGGTAAGTGTTACATTTTTAGTAGCACAGCTGACTACTTAATTTGGAAAAAGTAGACCAGCTTTTGGAGGCACAGGCATTTCTTCAGCGTATGGGAAAATTAATCTGCTTTTTCTGAGTATATACCTAGATTTTACCTCTGTCTCCAAAATCAGTCTTGCCCGTATCCTTAGGTCATCATGGGTGCAGCAGTGACATGAAAGACAAGTGAGTTCTGTCTGCCAGGACAGGTGGCCTGATTTAATGTTTCTGTATTTTTTTCAGCTATTTTCATGTGTATGTTGTTCAGAAACCCCTATTTCTGCCATGATATGTAGCAAACACTAGATGCGGTGTTCTCCTTACCACAAAAGATTGAACTGTTTGATTTGTACCATCTAGAAAAAAGCTAGAGATGTGTTGAAATTGCCTTGAGTCTAGTTGAATTAGGCAAGTGTAAACATTTTCTTTGAGTGGGTACAGGTAGTATTTTACTTTCCCAAAACAGAGCAAAATTATACACATGAATTGACTGGAGGAAAATTATGCTTAGCTAAAAATCCAGAACTGTCATCTACCAGCCTACTGTTTGCACAGGGTTAGATATTGGGTAAAAGTTTTGGGAAGTAAGAGATTATGCTTAGCTAAAAATCCAGAACTGTCATCTACCAGCCTACTGCTTGCACAGGGGTTAGATGTTTGGTAAAAGTTTTGGGAAGTAAGAGGACAAGAAACAATGTACCTGAAGTTAGTAATTTACATATTTGTTGTTCACTAGTTTAATAGCTGAAGACACTTTTTTTTTTTAGTTCTGTCACTAAATTTCCCAGACTTCTGTCATGCATTAGTGTAAATGGACAGTGACAGAAAATTCTGTGGGCTCCTTTCATAAGAGGCTTTCCATGTGTGAAGGATGCAGCTGAACAAGGTGCACAGTTTTATGATTATAAGCATAAGGTCAGGCAGAATTGTGGAAATACCAGGTTTTCTTTTTTATTTTACTTGAAGACTAGAGGTGATTGAAGAGCTATGGGCTGATACTGCTGCTTGCTTAATTTTTAAAACTCATTTTAACTCCTGCTTCTGTTTAGGAGTCAGCATTAATTTGATGTAGTTAGTGAAGCAGTAGAGTTGCAGTTTGCAGCTACAGCTTGGCCCAGTGGTTAGGTGGTTAAAACTTGCTTGTTCTTCTTGTGTACTGAGAAGGTTACACATAGCTTGGATGAGAGTTCAGGATGAGGTAAGGTTTCGGGGCTCATTTGTGTTGCTTGCTATTAATGATCACTCTGCTTGCTTACTGTGCCTTTGCCTGAGATTGCCTTCAGAGATGCATAAAAAGCTGCTCTAATGAAAGAGCCTTTGCTGTTTGCATGCATGAGAATAAAATATTTAACTTGGCCCTGACTTCCCACTGTCAGAATTGGATGACATAAATGTACTGATTGTGATTTATTCTCTCAGTCTCCATTATTAGAAGAAAATAAGAAGTTGAGGCTTGTTCCCACACTTTCTTCATGTTATTCTAAAATAGGAAAATGGTGAGACTAATAGTAGTTTCTCTGAGTGCTGTGATGCCCTTGTTTTTGTTCATGTAAATAATTCTAGGCTGTCTACTTCGAACACTTAGAAAATAGTAAAAGCTACTTGTGAAAATGACAGCTGTGAAGATTACAGTTTACATTAGCATGGATCACTGAAGTTGGAAAAGCCAAAATATCACCCTGTGTAAAGGTTTCCTTCTCCTGTCATGGGATGAAGGATATAGGATGAAGGATTTTTTTTTTTACTAGATGTTTAAATCCCTTGAACTTTAAAGCAAAATGTGCATTCTGAATTCTTTTTACCTTGGTAATTGAAATGCAGTTGCCTGAGACCTGGGAAGTGTGCTGTGTGAAACAGGAGAAAGGCACAATGCATTACAGAGGGGATCTCATCCCATCTTCACATCAGTGACTCCCTCTTTAGAAAGAGCTGCTCCCTGACCTGTCAGCCACTTCTGCGCGTGCAGCAGCTCATTTCCTCCACTTCCCATCAGAGATGACCAGTGCAAACATAGTGGAGAAGGGTGAGCTGCCCCTACAGCTGGTCCACACTGCCTTCTGTAGCAGCTGTGGTCTTACTGAAGGGGCTTTTCCCTGAACAGCAGTGGAAGAAGAGCTCCTGACTCAGCTTCCATGGCACCATATGAGAAAGACTGTCCGCAAATATCTACACTCGAGAATGAATTTAAAAGGAGATATAAATGGGGAGGGTAAAGCATGTTCATATTTTGGTTATTCCTTTAGTTCCCTTATTGCCTTTTCTTCCAAGTTCTCCAAGTACAAAAGAAAAACCTAGGTATTTTTATTTTTGTCAAGGAAAGAATATAATAGTTCTGGATGACCTTGTTCTGTCTGTCCTCCAGCCATAAAATTTTAGTTCTGCTGCACTTGCATAAAGGCTTTAGTTATAAATTTATATGGAAAATGTCAAGTGGCTAGTCACAAAGTGTGATCTGTCTTATGTAGACACTTATGTAGAAACTTCTTTGCATATGGCTTAAAACTCTTTAGGAAAAAACCTCACTGCTTACGTGCAATTGAATTATGACAGCAAGAAACACATTACAGAATGGTAAGCACCAATGCTTTTTACAATTTTGCTTTAAATCTCGATGGAGTCAGTAGGACATTGGAGGGTAAGGTTTAAGATGTTTAAGAGATCCTGATTATTTACTTAAAAGCAGCTGCTGATGGATTTTATGTAGTTTTGAAGTACTTCAGTTAATTGTATAAATTAACAGA
This sequence comes from Onychostruthus taczanowskii, assembly GCF_017590055.1. NCBI lineage: Eukaryota > Metazoa > Chordata > Aves > Passeriformes > Passeridae > Onychostruthus > Onychostruthus taczanowskii. Next base: position 11,968,072 of record NW_024499351.1, read on the forward strand.
ACTTTTATGTTTAAAATGCAAAAGTAGATTGGTCTGCTTAAATTTGGGGGTTCAGATTTGTGGGCCATTGATTAGCTGAACTGATTTCATTATGTCAAAGTTGTTTCCAAACAAGACCTACTGCTGTTGATAGCACATTTGATGATTGACCTAAACACTTAACTAACCCCCTGTCATTTAGCATGCATAGTGTTTACTTAGTTGCATTTCTCATTAGTTGGATGCTGAGAGGAAATGAGATTGGCAGGTTTTGTTTATGTTTTGCTACTTTCTTGAATAACACTTTCTTATATTGCTGTATTACTAAGATGATAAATAGGAAATGCTGGGTTTTTCAAAAAAGAAAAGCTTCTGCTTGTTTATTTGAGCTTTACGTGATTTGTTACAATTTGCAAGTAATAGCCATGTACATCCTGCTTTTCAGAGGATTTTTTTTTCTCTGCTGCCACAGAGAGACTGAAATGTAAGATAAATACTTTTTTCATGAATACTTCCATTCTACTAAACCTAAACTTGGAATACCAATCACATGAAAATATTTATTTGTACTTTTGGGACACAGAAAGTTCCCTAAACTGGAAAAACAATTTGTCAAGTTGACATTATGCAGAATTATCAACTGTTAATAAATCAGTGTGTTTTGCACTAGAGTAGTTCAAAATCCTAAAATGGAATTTTTTTCCAAAGCGCATAAAACAAATGTGATACAACATAGAGCAGGAAATACCTGCGTCTAGTAGAGATACAAATGAGTTCAGCTACAAAAGTCTAAAGTCAGGAAAAATGCAAAGGAGATTGAAAATAAAATTGTTTTCCTTCTGCAAACATAAATGGAGATTTGTGAATGGAAGGTGTGTATGAAGAAAGCTGAATGATCTCTACTGGATATATAATTTGCTACTTAGAGGAGGAAAATTTGCATGGTGACTTGCTACTTAGAGGAGCAAAATTTGCATGGCTAAGAGCAGAGAGCAGGGTTGCTTGCACATTGTACAACCTGTGAGGAGTCATTTGCACTCAATTTCAAAGGAAGCACAGAACAACTTTTTGTTGCAGTGGATGGCTATTATCAAACTTCATCTTTGGGAGAAAAACAGTAAGAAAGAGCTCAAGCATTGTTTTCCCTCTCTTATGTCATTAAGAGGAGTGAGGATGATGCTGAAAGGCATAAGGTTGAAAGAGATTAGTGAGAAAAACAGCTAAAATTTCTCACTACACCTTGGAACATGAAAATGGAACAATATTACTTTACATTGAGAGAAATAATGAATCAATGGGTATTTTCATTCTAGAGAGTCTTACAGTCTCCTGTGTTTCTATTGCTGAACTTGTTTTTGTACACTTTCAAATATTGAAAAGCTTAAGACTGATGTAAACACAACTGAATTCTTATATAGAATCATAGAGTCTGTTGTATTTTTTTTCCTTGTGCAATTTGAGTTTTGAGTGATTTCCTGGGAGGGCCTTTTACCTAGTTAGAGGTTCCCTGAAAATAGTGTGATTGGTTTAAAACCAAACTCATTATCTTTCATGAGTAACAAAGCAAACAGTTCTTGTAACTGAGTGTCTTTCAGTGAAAATCTAAATACAAGAAATTATTTCAAAGCATTTGAATGACTTGTGTGTTAAACCTCCTTGATACTCAGGAGCCTTTGAAAATGTTACATTACCATCCATACTTACGTAATGTGATCAAACAGTGATTGTAGGACTGAAGCCAGAGCCAGAACTGTGGTGAATATCTTAATGGGGTGATTTACTTCAGTGGCAGAGGCAGCATTGGATAGGCTTACGTATGATTTGACCTAAGTGCATTTAAAATGTAGTTGTGTAGTCCATTTTTTTTAGAAAACAGTGTTATAAATATTAAACAAAATGTTTAATATTGAACCAGCTTTAAACAACTCTGAAAGGAGTTACATGTAGAAATAAATAATATAGTGTTACATTTTAATCTTTTCCCCAAATGTAAATACCACAGAGCAAAACCTGTTGTATATGCAATCTGTAGTTCACATTCAGTCTTGTACTAAAAATTTAGAACATTTTCAAGGAATATCATGAAATAAGATAACTAACTGTGGTTCTGTCCCTGGTTTGCCCATCTGAAAATAAATAATACATACATAGTGACATAAATACTTTTGAATATCCATAGGAAATGTTTTTTTTTATCGCTGTGGACAGGAGTGCATTGGTTTCAAAATAATTATTTAGTAATTTCTTAAGGCAGGTTTTTGTTTTTTTACTTCTTACTGGTTACTCTTTCATGTGTTAATTACTGGCAGAGGTCATCTTGTGTGTGTACAAAAATATAAATGTTTTCTGCATTGGTAAGGTGCATTATGCCACAGTAACCTACTATTGTTTCTGATTGTAAACTGTTTTGGAAGAAACACTTTATCAGCATTATGTTCACATTCTATTTATGACTATTTTTTGACAGACCCCACAGCAGTATACCAAATTTTTGAATAATTTGACTTATTTTCATTTTTGAGCTGGAAATTCCTTCAAGTATTTGTTGTGCTTCAGAATGATACAGTAAATTTTTGTGGATTTTTTGCATGTTTATGTTTACAGCCTGCAAAATGGTCTACAAGTTTGAGGGAAGAATTTGGAAATCCTAAATGTAGTGGGTTCATTCTGTTGCATTTTAACTCCTATGTGAATTTCTCTGTAGCCTCATTGTGCAATATATTTGAGTATCTCATGGAATCTGGCAGCACCGGTGGCAGTAGGATTTTTCCTGAACAGAGCGATCAAATAAATTGTTTGAAGTAGGGGACAAGACAGGATTACTGAACACATTGACTAGTGTGAGTGGAATAATTTATGGTAATGGAAGAAAAAGGTGTTTAAAATATACTGAAGTTTGGGTATCCTGAATCAGCAGATTTTCAAATTCCCATACTTCCTTCCTAAATTTGGAGGAGAGGTGACAGAGCAGAGAGGCAGGACAATAGCTGACATTAGCATGTATGTTTAACCTTTGATTCTGTGAGCTTAAAAGGTATTTGGAATATTTTTGCCTTTAACAGCAGTGTTTACCATAATAAATGCGCCCCAAAAAGCCCCTCTAGTTTCAGTGATGTGGATACCTACACTGGGTAAGAAGTAGTCCGTGAGTCCAGACAAGCTGTAAGCTCTGATGTTCCAGGGTGTGATGTTTGATTCAGTACAGTTTCAAAAGCCTCAATAACTTGGAAGATGAGTCAGTAGTGAAAAAAGCCGCATTACTCCATCCACATGAATTCTGCTTGTGTAATTACATGTGGTATCAACAGAAGGTAAAGCTTTCATACGAAACAGCTTTTATGGAGAAGGTGAATGTTTTTGGAGGTGTTTTGCCCTCCCCTAAGCAGCCTTCGAATTGTTTGATACACTTCTATAAAATCATACATCCTTTTTTTCTTATTATGCTATAAATGCCAGAAGTACAGCTGCAGTCACTGACCTTCAGCTGTATAACAGTAAGATAAAAATTTTTGAAAACTTTGGGACTGATGTTTGAGTGCATTGCTTTGTACATCAGGGAACTTCACTGAAGAATGAAGACCAGAGTATTCAACTGGGTATTCCAATTCACAGGATTTTTTTTTTAAACCATAGATGTAATGCTTCTATTCCAACTGAAAGTGATGATTCAAAATAAGACGCTTACCTTTAGGCAACAAAAAGCAGAACATGGAGAGACAGATATGACAGTCTGTCCCATTAGCAGCTGAGAGGTAAGAAGCACGTAGTTCAAAAACTTTTTTTTTTTTTCATTTGGACCATTTTGTCACTATTATTGAGGAGGCTTCTGGACCCTGTGCTCTGGGATGAAATGTTCACACTGTATTACAGGAACAAACCTTGCCCACATTGTGTGACCAGTTTTAGTATAGGTGTTATAAAGGAAAAATGAAACCTGCAGTGTAGTTATGGTTTTCTTGCAGAGTAGCAAAAATACAAAACTGAATATAACTTTTATTCCTCTGAAACTCCTTACAGTGATGTTGCTGTAGCTGATGGGTAAACTATGAAGGGTGATGTAGTTAAATGCAAGATAGAATTCTGTTTGCATCTTGAAGCTTTAGGAAAGTGTTGGTCACTGGTTCACAAATAGTAAGAAAATGAGCTTTAATAGCAAAAATAGTGTAAGATGGCTGGGGAAATGGAGGATTTGTGGATTTTTGTTGAGGTTTTTGGGTGGCTTTTTGTTTTTTCCCCTTCTTTTTTCCCCTAGAGTGAGTATTGTAACAGGGAAGAGCATTGTTTCATAATTTTAAGGCATTTTATTTCAAGTGCGAAGGTTTAATGTGTGTTTAGAAAGTTGTCTAGAGAAAATGACTTTTAAGCAATATATCTTTGTATTGCTTTGTGCTCTTACATTATGAAAGCCGAGAGCTCACTGCTTGAGCTTATGATTTCTGGTCAGTTTCAGGTTTCCAGACAGCACATTTCACAAGCCATAAACAGGCGACATTAACAGTATACTAATATACATACAAATATATAAAAATATAGAAATATATAAAATATGTATATAAATATATAAAAAAAATATTTATCTATAGATGTATATTTCTATTTCGGTTGGAGCATGGTGGTAATAATGCCAGGATTGTGAGTTCAATCCCTGTATGGGCCATTTACTTTAAGAGTTGGACCTGTGGTTCCCTTCCAACTCAGACTATTCTGTGACGTGTATATATATTTCTCTATATCTATGTATCTCACTTACATTGAAGTCATGGACCTTAGTGTTTCCTTACTAAATTAAACATTTAATCTGTCATAGCTGACTTTAGCAAAGAAGCTGTGTTACATTTTTTTAAACTTTAAGATATAGGGACACAAAATTCCTTATGTAATGTATAGAAAAGCAAAAGCTTTATGACATTTAGAAAGTCCAATAATTAAAGGTCTCAGATGACCTGCAAATGAAATTTGGAGGAGAATAAAATTCTGGAATCTGAAGCCCCAGCCATTTGAAAATACTGACTTACCTTTTTAAAAAGGGACTACTGAAAGAAAGTGTCTTACTTGCTTTTTTGTGTTGTTATTTTAACCTTTATAGAGACACTTAAAGACTGAAATTTTTCAGTAGATCTGGTGGGCCTGTCAAACTAGCTTCTGCTGAAGTTAGTGGGGGTTCCTGTAAACCTTTACTGAGGGAGCAGGAAGTGAGTCAAAATTACGATTTTATTAACTTTGGCCTTTCTCAAGCATTTTGTGAATGAGTCTCATTCATTTAAATATAGTAAATATTCATATTTGTTTTTATAAATTCTTTCCTTGGTAATAATACCTTCCATTACGTCCATTCTCTCACCTTCTGATTTGCTAGTTTTATTGTGCTGAAAAGAAAAGCAGAAAAAAATAGACCAGGTTTCTTGTAATACAGTGTAAAAAGGAGGCAAACAGATACATGCTTGTGTAATTGCTCATATTTTCTTTTCTATACTGGGTAAGTTTTCTGGGTTGTTTTGCTGACATGATACTGAGTCCTGTAATATGCTAAGTTCTAATATTGATGCCGTTTCATTTAATCCAGGATTCAGCATTTCCCCTTCTAATAACACAAAAGACTACCACATCAATAAATGTATTTGATTACTGAATGCTAATTTTGGAGAGTGGTATTTCTTCCCTATAGATTTATTTGCAGACATTGGCATTTACAGTCAAAATTATCGTATAGCAGTGCCCACTGCAGATGGCATTCACTGGAGCCTTGCAGTGCAAGTGTAAGCAGGTTATGCATTTAACTTGGATTTTTGTAGAGCTGAGGGAAGATCTTCTGAACTTGCTGTTAAGTCCTGTTGTGACTCACCCATTGGTACTGGAGTGTGGTAGCCTGCTTCTGTATCGCATTTCCTTTATACATTAAAGTGTTTCTAGTAGTTCAGCCAATTCAGCGTTTACAACAGCAGAAACCCATGTGTGCCAATAGTCTGAGTTGTAAAATGTTTCACAGATGTTAGAGTACCTAGAGAATTATAAATGTTTAGTGTAAACTAGCAGAGACCCGGAGTACAGATTTTGTTTACACAGCAGATAGGCACTTTGGTAACTCCTGCCTCTGTGGGTACTTTTCTGAGATGCCACATCATTTTAAGGGTGCTGCGTACTACCCATGGATTTTAGACTGATTGTGTATTTGAAAGTATATTGAGTCATTAACACTTTTTATTGAACAAACAGTAAATTTTAATTTTCTGACCTTGGTTAAGTGTGAAGGCTAAGGGGAAGTGAGCACCATCTAATAAAAGATAAGCAGTCTCTCCCCAACTTTCTTTGCTGCTTTTTTATTGCCATATCTAATATTTAAATTTTTTTTTTAAGTTCTGCAGACTTTAAAAATAGCTAAACTCCAGCCAAGAACTAAACTGACATTTGGAGTCTGGTCCACTTTCTCTTAGTAGGTCAGTTAGATACACTGGAACAATTTGCTGGTCCTTCATAGGATGTGCTAAAAAAACCCAGATGGAATATTTACTGAGAAATAACCTCCTGTGTTAGTGAGCACTGTGGGACACAGCTGGTCTTTCTTAGAAATGCTTTTGATTTAATGCATGCCGAGCTCACACCATAAACTTCTCTCAGGAAAATAAGTGATTTTAGGAATTATATGTACAAGATACTTTTGAAGTTGGCTGCAGTTGCATACATATCACGACAACTGCATTATTTCTTTTGCACCCAATTCACCGTAATGCCTTTAAGAAAATAAAGATTAAACTTCTGATTAGAGAGTGATTTTTGTTGTAGATCTGACTGTCTTCTCAGGTAGTAATCAAGTAAATAACAGAGTTTGATCTTCATGCCATTGGTTCCAATTTAACAAATCCTAGGAATGATTTAACAAATCCTCAGGTATGATGGGTGGTAGCTGGAAGTTAGCCCATGCAAAAGTGATTAGAATATGCTTGTAGTAGATTGTGAGCAGTGCTGATTGACAGCATAAGGAATAATTTGTTCTGTGTCGGGGATAACAGCAGCTGCATTTACAGTGATGAGTGTTAGTTAAAATTTCAAACAGTGAGTCCTTTAAGCCTGAGATGACAGCCTGTATGGAGAAAGATTCTTAAAATCTATCTGTGAATCTGTTCCTTCCACCGATCTTGTCTCTGCTTCTATGGGTACAAATGTTCATAGTTGAATATAAGGGATTGATTTTCAGGCATGCTGCAGTCGAACATGCACAGAGAACAGTTTTTGGTCACAGTCAGAAACAAAACAATTGAGGACTGACAAGATCCCCAGCACTTGGATATTTTAAATAATAGTGTTTTGCTGGGATAGCTATATTAACTACCAAATCTGAGTATGTGGAAACAGATGCTGTTGCTTCCTTTTAGAATTTTGAGAAATGTAATTTTATGTAATATTTTGAAAAGGTATGGAGAGTTGAAAAATGCAAAAATAAGAAACTCAGAATAAACTAGCATAAAAATGCCAGTGTTCCATTAGGACATGGTGACACTTGTCTGATAGATCCAATTCAGCACTGATGCTGTCTGGGTTGTTTTTTGTGTATTGTGCTCATTTTATTTCAGTTCTTACAGAAGATACTTCTTGCTGTTGACTTCCTGATCAATATCATGACAGTAGTAGTGACCATATAGCTGCAAAAGACAATGGAAAGATGTTGGTCTAGTTAAAAGAAAAAAGAAAAAGCATCTGTATAATTATTAACATTTACATATTAAGACTCAAAATATTTTTGTTTAATTGTTTCCTTTTGTTTCATTATTTACAGAGAAAGTTAAACATGCAAAGGTTTATTCAGTAAGGTTTCCCATAGCAGAGAGGTCTTCTTGTATCGGGTGTTTGTTTGAAGAGTTTCAATTTTTGTCTTTGAAGAAATTAATAAATATAGAAATTAATTAATAATTATAGAAATTAATTAAGAAATTAATAAATATAGACTAGTAATATGTCAGTTTTATTCAGTGAGTCAGGTGCATGTTAATGTGAATTAACATGTGATAAAAGAAAATTGCAAGGACTGGAATACTGTCTACTAAAAAAATACATAGGGTACTCTTCATCTGTGTTTGAAAAAGCTTTACTACAGTAACTTAATAAGCTTAATTCTTCTGTAGTAGAACCAAATTGTATGGCTAGAATTACAGAAAGACCAGTCTTTTAAGCTAACTGTAGGTAATGAGAAGATTTAATAATATTTTAGTGTTTCATATTATATCAGTCGTAGTCAAGTTTACAGTCTATTTTTTAATGTGTAGTTCTTTAGCCCAGTTAAATTTATTTTAAGCATTTTTCTATTCAAAGTAAAATTGAGAAGAGTTTTCAGGTAACATAGCTGGATAAAGTAGAGTTAATGTAGCTGTTCCTCCTGGGCATATGAATCATAGGATTTGAGCAAAAGAGCACATTTACTTGCAGTTCATTTACTGAACTCTACAACATTGTTAACTCATTAACTTTCCAGAATCCCTTACTTGAAAAAAAAGAAGGGCATTGAGCAGCATTCCCTGGGTAAAGCTTGGGTCTTGGAAATTGTGTTGGAAGATGTAGGGAGGAGCTGAGATTTTCAGATATTAAAAAATCTTTAATGCTTAATGTTTTAATCATAGCTTGAGAAAACCTCAAAACCAACCAAACAACCCAAAATAATGTTCCCCTTCCCCCAAAAAAATCTTCTCAAGTCTGTCAAGCACTTAATTTCATTTTGAATTTCTTAATTGTGCGGATTTCCTACACCCACCACTTCTGGATTTGTCTTTGAATGGAATGATTTGAGGTGTTCATAGAGCAAACACCTTCAGCAAGTGAAGGGTCTTGGGGCTGAAAACACTTTCCATGACCAGTATCCACTGTGTCTTCGAAGCTCCTGAGAAAGTGACTTTGCACTGAACACTGCTGAAATGAGGATGCTGCTTTATGTGAGCTATCAATGGAGCTGTAGGTCCCAGCCTATCAAATGTCATTTTTCACTGAACTAATGGTGGTTACTGTATAACTGCTGTTGTATTTCTTTACCTGTGTTTGTGCCTGGGTACACATGTGGGAAAGAAAAAATCGCACCTTTTTCTATGTTCAGATTCCTGTCTTGCTTTGTGTAAGTCTTTGCTATTATCAGCCTAATTCTTGTTTATAACGTTTTGGGGGTTTTTTGAGGGTTTGTTTGCTTTTTGAAGTGGTGTTACCAAGCATGTTTGTGTTGGTTTGTTCCTTAACTCTTTGTTGTTCTAAATTTTACCTGTTTTATTTAGTCTTTTTCAGATGCTTTGGAAGTTGGATGTTTAACGCAGAAACATTGTGAAAGAATTATTTAGAAGCAGTTTTATGCTGATTGGAAATGCTGTATTGGTTGGAATGATGCTGAACTGTTAGAAAACTCCCAAGTACTTATGAGAGGATATCTCTTCTCAAGGTTAAACATCCAAAGTGATGTTCTGAGCCAAGACTTATTGTAATGTATTGGTGAAAACATAAGTTCATAACATTTCTGCAGAATAGCAAGAGAGTTATACTGTTTCTTTACTCTGGGATGGTTCTTTTGAGGATGGGAACCTCTCCTACCTGATAGAAAAATCAGGGACAGGCATCCACCTGAGAGCTATTTGGAAATTGACCAAAATTCTGGGATGACCAAGATGAACATGTAAACCTGCTTTTGCTAAGAGTAAGATAGTCTTGGGTGGTTCATTCCAATTTAAAAAGTGACTTTTTATGTGGTTTTTTTTTTCCTACTTACTTTGTCTTATTTTTCTGCTATTGTAACAGCAGGGCGGAATTGTTTTCTGACAGTGTAGGTAGATCTGCTTCCAGGAACGTTTTGTTTAGTTAACTGGCAGATCTTCCTAGTGTAGGCATAATCTTAATACAATTCAAATTCCTGAGGAGGAGCTGAAGTACTCTTGTTTTCTAAAATAGGATCATGAGACCTAGCTGCATTTTCACAGCTGAGAACTGAAAATGTCTGTGTAGAGGCAGCAGTGACCAGAGTAAGAGCCCCATTGCTTCTTGACTGTACAATTTGGTATAAGGCAGGCTAGAATGGAAGAAAGTGAATTCCCTCTGGTGAATATCCAGGTAAACTTTTGGAGACTACTGAAACCTGTTTTAAATGGGGAAGAGGAAAAATGCCTGCTGACTTCCATACTGGCACCTTCTTTCAGATGTGTTTATGAACAATGTAGTTAAGATAGGATTACAGGCACCTTGTCAAAATTCTTCAGCTGCTTTTTCAAGAAGTGCCACAATTCTGTCATGGTGTGCAGTTCCAGAAGGATTCAATAACCAAGGGGTACAGAGGACCATAAAAGGGAGTTTGTCTCTCATTCGCAAAATGTCTCTCATTGCTGCTTTTTGGGGTTGTCTAGGCAGGTGAGAGATCCTGTTGGATAACCTTGTCATTACTAAATAGGACGTAGCTCCTTAACCATCTCAGAATAGCAATGCTTTCTTGCTTTGTCCAAGGGATACTCTTTCCTCTTGGTTTTGGCTGCTTTATTTCTGAATCTAGCTTCCTGTATTTTTAACTCATAGAAATGAATAATCAAAATAATGATTTGGATTCTAAGTCATCCGGTCAGATCTTTTGCATATAGTGCACCTTCAAGTGCCTCTCCATGTTTGGGATGGTCAACACTTGACACTCCTTTTTGCTTGATTAATATTTGACTTGTTAGATGGAAAATGTAGACTCTATTACAAAGAATTTTGTTTTATAATTTTGGTGTTCTCCTAGCTTTTGGGAGAATACACATGGCACAATATTTATAGCAGACTTTATTGGTGTGATTTGTAAATGCAACAACAACATTTTAAAACCAGTTTGCATACCTTGTCCTTTTAAATGTGACTTGATATAAACCCTTTCATCTTGGAAATACTTTGCAAAGCTGTTGCCCTCCCCCCACGCAGGAAGAATTGAAACGTTCTAACCATTCTAAGGCACATAATGGCAGGCATTCCTAAGTATTCTTGTGCCATAGAAAAAGAAAAATTTTTTTGTATTAAAAAAATGTAATGCTTTGCTATGCGTTTGTGTACAGAAAAGACATGCTGAGCTTAAAATCAGCAAGAATCAAACATTTTCCTACTTTCTATGCTAAATCCGGCAGTTCAGCTCAGGAAGTATTTTAGGAGGTTTTCTTAGCGAGGTTTGATATGTAATTACCCATATCTTTAAGTCCAGGGACAAAACAGTTTCTTTCTTGAGGTTTCTTCCAGCTGCCTTTTTTTTTTTTTTTCCCTAAGAATGTTTTACTATTTAGTATCTCTTTACTGATCCTGTGGTAAATGGAATAACAGAAATGGAATAGATTTTTGAGTGGTGCTTGTCAGCAGAGCATTTATTGGAGTGTCTGATCTGAAGAAAAAGATAAAGTTAATATCTTACATTGTAAATCTCAGGAGGATGATTGTGTTGTTATAGGGCAATGTTAGTTACTACCTACAATATACAGGAAAATAATATCCTTGAGGAATTGGTGAAAGGTGGGTAGATCACAACTTTCAAGTTTTATTCCTACTTCACTAAAGGCTTCTTCAACTCTCAGAATTCCAAAATTTAATTGTCCTTTAAATAGTAGACTACACATCTTCTTGAAAAAGATTTTGAAGAGTTATCAGAGGAATGTTTGGTATATGATTTTGTTGCTGAGATTGTTTTTTTTGAAGTATAGAGTTGTGTATTCATGGGAATATGAACCATTTAGCTTTGACTGGAGGGCAACAAAATTTAAGTTCGGCTAGAAACCCAGATGAATCAGGTGGAAGTTCTCACAACCTGTCTTAGCTCATTTAAATGCACTGGATTTTTTTGCAGTTTATTTTAAGAATTGTTGGAGACGGCTTTCAGTGAAAACTCTATCAGTGTTTTTGTGTGTTTTGTAAGACTCTGCTACTTCACTGTGTATTTTCCACATTCTCCCCTCTTACCACTTGTGTGTTTGTGCTCTTTTCTGGACTAATTGTAAACTGAGCACTTCATTGTCTTTATGTATTTAAAACATAAAAAGTCTTTCAGTCATAGAGTTTAAAAGGGATGCTTTAGTGTACCCATTTGAAAAAAAAAGTAAATTAGGATCCAGCTACTTCATTGGGCTACATCAGCATGTCTTTTGAGTGTGGAAAGCTGCCAGAAGGGCATTGCCCTAGTACACTGTATAGTTCATAAAGTCTGCCCTCCATTTCATTTAAAATTGAGGTAAGAACATGTGGCTCACTGACTGAAGTATCATTTTCAGCGGGTTACCAAAAATCTTCAGATGATAAGCAACATTTAAATTGTGGTGAAAATGAGAAGTCCAACACCAGAATACTGATGTTTTTAAAGCACAATCCCTTATAATAGCTGTAATCATAAAAAATGTTACTGATAACACTTTTCTAATTGAAGTTCTTAACCCTGGAGCATATAGGTATAGAATAGATGATTAAGTGGAAGATTTTGATTGCATTTGTGGGATATTTCAATTCAGATCTTAGTTCCCTTAAAAATCTGTTTCTGAATGCATGTGACTTTCTTGTTGCCAAATTCTCTGTAGGTCCACCTGCGTTTGCCATGCTCCACTTCTGCTCTATTATTTGAAAGGAATTTGGCGTGCATCATTTATGAAGAATAACTGAATTACTTCAGTTTGAAAATATGAATAATTGTTTAAACTGACCCAAAAAACTTGCCTATATTCCCTTTACAAGATTATAAATTACAAAGGATATATAAATATAAAATATACAGCATATATGGAGTTAGTGAGGTGACTTCTGGTTTAGAAAGGTAAAATGGCTTTTTTCAGAAGGTAGTGTACAGGATGTATAAAACTTTCAAAGGACAACGGAGGATCTTATTAACACAGCCTAATTAATCTCCCTCCTGTACAAGGTGAAGCGTTAGATGCTCTGAATGAATGATGAAAAGTGTCAGGGAAATACAGAATTGGATCGATTTTCTTTTAATAATAAATAATCCTTCTAATTTATTTGGATGAAAGTAAACGTGTCTGCTATGGTTTTGCTTTTGCCCTGTGCCAGGATTCAGCTCACAGTGAATTCTTAGCAGAGGTCTAAGGCTTTGAAAATTGCTTTCTAATGGAAATGGTGACAGATCATTAACTACAGTACTATAAATGCATTGATTTAACATGAGTATAGTCATCCTAAGTTACAAAATGCATTACATGGTATGTGCTGAGCATATAGGGAGCATCTTTGTGTTTCTAACTAATTAATGACGTGATTCATACTATGTTAATCTTTTTCAAACATAGGGCCCCTGACAATGCCGGACAGATATCATTCAGGGGCTGAGATACATTTGTACTGTAGTGACACTGTGATCCCACTGTAATTTGCTGTGCTGGAAGGGGACCAAGAAGCATTTAACATGCTGCATTTAATCACCACTGCAATTACAGGGACACTGAAGTAGATACGTTTTCCTGCTACCAAGTCGTAGCAACTTCTGAATTGTAACAAACCATTACTAGATGTGCTGGAAGACTTTAAGGCTTTTTTTTTTTCCAATAAAAATGCAGAACCTGGGATTTTATAGTCATGCTTAATTAGCATCTGTGGTTTTTAATGTCTCTAAAACTAAATGTCTAATGCACATATGCACACATGAAAGCATTTTTTCTCCAAAGTCCTTATTCCATCATCAAAAGACATATGAACAACAATTAGTTTAAAGAATTATGATTATTCTAGTGTTGTTTTTTAAGCATTAAGAATACATACTTGTATGTAGTAGTAGAATTTTTACTGCAAGGCAGCTGCACAATTCTTGTCATTGGTGAACATCTGCACTGATAATACTAGGTCACCATTACCGTAAAAAGTCTAGGTGGCATGCTAATACAGGTGAAGCTGAGCATTTTGTACTGCCCTTTGGCACTTGCGTGCCGTAAAGTTTCTGGTCTCCTTTTGTTTTTTGTCTTAAAGATGGGATGGGGGAGTTATGAAGCACCTGGCCATCTGCTGGAAAATGGAGGATTCTGTTACCAAAACCTTCATTATTTATTAGGTGTGCCTGTCTAAGTTTCTTGGCAGAAGTTTGTTTTTGGAGATTGAGTATCTTGAGATCAGCCAAGTTTTGTCATACTTCTTTTTAACTCTCTTTGACCGCACAAAATTTCCGCATGTGATTTGTTCTTGAATCTTCAGAGTGAGATTGCCTTTTGAATCTGTTTATTCTGATCAGCTGCTGTGCATCTAACAGTTGTGTCTTTGAGATTTAGGGCTAGAATTCACTTGCATTCTCTGAATGTGATTTTGTATTGGTAGTCATTCACTGGAAAAGGGGGAAGGAAAACCAAACTTCCAGTGGAGAGAGAAAAGAATGTGCATTGATTTGGATGGTTCCTTGCAGTGATATACTGTAAAATGGCAGGGAATATAAGGAATAATTGATAGGATAGAGCATAAAATTGAGTTTATGAGAGCAAGTGCTCCTCTTGGAGCAGATAAAGCCACTTCACACCTTCATAAGAATGTAGTGGAAGTACCATATGAAAATGGAATCAGGGAAGCAACAATCTCTTCAGTTTTGTTAATTAGTTAAATATCAATTGTGGTACACGATATGAGCACGTGTAGGATTTGAAGTATGTGATTTTTGCTATTTAATGCCCATTGCTGGCTCTCAGTTTGCATTATGCACCTTTGACTGGAGATGCAGATGTGCATCTCTCTGAGATTGGGACATTATAGTGGTGCACATCTGTCTGAATGCTCAAATAGTTCCCTCTGCTGTGGCGAGTTGTAGGCACGACAGCACAAGTAAGGGGTGATGGTTTGGAGAGCCTCAAATGTGCATTTTATTTTTACCCTTACATGCAATTTATGTCCTGCTTAAAGTATAAACATGTTAGAACTTCCAGGATTTCCCATTTCTGTAAATTTCTTCCTCTTTCGAAGTCCCTATGTCATTGCTACTGCTTTCATGGCCATGTTGTTAAGGGAGTGGTTTTTTCCTCAGGCAGCGGAGGCAGTTTTAATGCCCTCACTGATTTCAAACCAAACCCTGCAGAACTGTTGCATGCAATCATTCTATAACCTCTGGGCTTGAAGTATCCTCTGCATTTAACTTAGTCCACCACTTGACCTTCTGAGCTTGCTTCACCTTGTGGTTTCCAATCTACATAATAATTTTGTGTTACACTTTAGTTAAATGATTTCTTTTTGACAGATGGAAGTACCTCCATAGAGGGTTTAACTATATATTCTGCCTCGACGATAATGCCATTCTATTTGACTTGATTTATCTATAAATATGAATGTCTTTCTGAATACCAGCTTAAATTATGTACAAGTAGAGATTATAAATTATCTGTATAAAAATTACCTGTATAAAAATTACCTTCTAGGGATATTGTACATATAAAATGTATATTGTGAGTAATTCTGGATGAGGTGCTGTTCAGCATGAAGCTGGCTTTTTATGAGAGAAGTCTAGGAATTGCTATAATATGTGCAGTTAAAAACTGTGGTGATTTGATATCTGATTCAGAAGCATATCCCAAGCTAGCTGTGTCAGAAGGGTGTAGAAGTGCTGGGTGTCAGCCTAAAGACTTGCAGTCTAAAACACAGAATTCTCATTGCCAGGACTAACTTAGAATTCTAGCCTTGCTGTGCCTTATACACCACTACAGTCATGATATTATTATGTGTTCCTAGAAACAGGAATTGTATTGCCTTCCCTAAAAGTCATCCATGACCGTCTTTTTCCTATGAAGTGGAAACAGAAGGCTGTGTCGTGATTAAGACTTAGATATTTCAGAACTTTGAGTGTTTCAAATGAAATTGTCCCTAGAAAGAACAGATATTGCAGATGTATGATATATTTGAGAAGGTTGTTAGGAACAAAGAAATTTTACATTTTTGTTTTTCTCCCTGGCACTATGAGCTTCTGGTGAATTCTGGAGTCACTGAGAAATAATTAAACCAGTGATGTGGTTAACATGTGCTCTGCAAGAGAACAGCAATGTGCAAGTTTGCTCAGTTTTAAGTCTGGGGAGTGAACCCTTGCCGGCTGTAAAGAGGAGATCCTCTTAGCAGTGACAGGAGTGATTTGCAGTATAGCAAAAGGCTGTCAAACATTTTACTTGTCATAAACTGACCTACAAAATTTGATGTACATAAATGCATTTTCTTTATAAAAGTTTTGCTCCAGTTAAATATTGCATTTTCATAAAGAAGCTGACTTGATCGATGCTGTTGCTCTGTGTTTGCTGTTTCCTTAGTTCTAGTGTGGTGCTGCTGTGTGTATCTGCTCTCACATAAGTGGCTATGTAAAAGAAACTAATAAAAAAACTGCTCAAGGTTCAGGTTCTCATCCTAGTAGCAGCTTCAGGCTGACTTGGATGCCTTGAAAAGGCATATACAAGGATCGACAGGAAAGTGATCCTTGAAACTGTAACAGTGTTACTTGGCTTACAAGGTCACTTGTCCAATAGTGCTGTCCTTTCAGAAAATTTGATGCGGTTTTGTGTGTTGGATGTACAAGGCAGCCTTTTTTTTCTTTTTCACAGAGCTCTATGTTGTGTTTGTGTCTCTGTTTTCCATTGCGGGTGTGCTGATAAGTAAATATTATATGGGGCTTTGGATTGATATTTAAGAGCTGAGATGGTTGATTATACCACTGAAAAAATTTGTCGTTGCCCATTCCAATGTCATTAGTATGAACCAGCTGAACTCTGCCTTTCTTTTTCTTTGCTGCCCCTGGGGTTTAATGGCTTTGCAGAGAAGGTCCTGCCTGGCATATTGAGCTGCTCCAGAAGGTCTAACCCATAAGCAGTGAGTACTGAACTGCAGCACACTGATGCTGTAGGTGTTGACTCACCATGCTGTTTTTAATTGCAGTTCTCTTGAAGTTAGATAATCTGTGTAGACTGTCAACCCATTGAATCTTTGGGTATCTACCAGGCTGATGATATATTTGTATGGCTACAAAGGCTGTTCTGCTTTTCTTCTTTCTTGGAAATTAACTTTTCTCCTGTGCACATGCTGTTTCCATTTAAAACTAGCTTTCATGTTTCTGTAGCTCTTGCTATAGCTGGCAAATGGTTATGTCTCAAATCTCCAGTGATATGTGTTCTTATAGAATTTTTGAGCCTGATGTAAACCAGCTTTCAGATGTGCATGAATTGAAAACCATCTCTGATGTTTTGGTGATACCAAGATATGATTGATCAGGTCTGGATTTACTTTGTAAAGTAATTTAAAATAACCATCTGCAAATTCAGGTGGGGGAATCTATAATTCTGATGCATGTTCATTTGTGATACAATTGCTTTGAAAAAGTTGTCAAATTTTTTTGTCTCAAGGTAACAAGTAGTTTTTTATAATTGATATGTTGTTAGACTGAGATCTCCTCTCAAAAATCCCTTTGTGTTTGCTTGGAGGTAGAAAACAACTGTTTTCGTAGTCTCAGTTGTTTCTTTGTTCGTATTTTCCTAAAGAGAAAGGTGCAACTAATTTGGCTAAATTATATGTTCCAGCTGGAGGCTGCCCTGGGGAGGAAGAAAGGACTTAGGGGCATGGACAGTTTTGGTACAACCTTGCCTGTTAATGGATACTTTCAGACTTGCCTAGGATGGTGTTAATGCCTGTAAATAATGGCAGAGATGATTCAGGAATGCTGAACAAATCAAATATTGGGCAGTGTGCACAGAAACCAGTTCATTTTTACCTAAAGATAATCAAACACATAGAGAACTTTTGAGAATATTCTCCAGGTCACTTTGTAAAGGAGATGTGGTGTTAGAACTTTTTGTAAGCTGGAGGCTTTGGGTATTTTCATGGGAGCCCTAGAGAGGTCTTATAACCCTATTTTTTTTTTAAATAAGGCTCTACTGACTTTCTGATGTTTGAACACCTGTGGCATAATTGCATATGCACTTTGTAGACATCTGGGAGGCTTAAGAGACTGCTGCTGTTCTCCTGCTGTTATTCTCTCAGCTAAAGGTTGCTGCCCTTAAAGCTGAGCCACCCTTGTGGATCATGGGAATTATCCTAGTCCATGTCAGTGCAAAGTCAGCCAGGTTATTTTAAATTACTGCTGAATGCAGCTGAGGGTAGTAATGAACAGCTTGATGTAATAACTAGTTAAACCATTCCATCTAGACTTCCAAGAGCACATCTGTCTGTGTCCTTATAAGTACAATACTTTAATCTCTCCATTGCTGTATTGTATTCAGGATTTGTCAGGACTGCAGAGCTGTTGCTGTGGGGAGTCTACTATTCAAATGGAATGTATTGGTTCTTCCTATCTATCATAATTATCACATTGCAATACAAAGATTAGAATGATTAATGTGTAACGTATACATTGAATGGTCAAATAAGTTTATTTTCATATATGAGGTAAATGTGTAGAAGTCATATTTTGGAAACTCTTGGAAAGAGATTACTGTACAAAGTCTTTTTCCATACTCTCATTTCTAGTTCAGCCACTTCTAGCCACTTACCTTTGATTCCTAGCCATTTAAGTTCTTACCTTCTCTGTTACCCTTGCTTCACTGCCCCCAAAACTTCCCTGTATTGATTAGAAATATAATGAATTTTTTAGCTCTATTTTTTTTTTATTTTTTTGCCCCAGGTCCAGCAAGACTATGAATCTCTGTTCCAAATGCTTTGCTGGTAAGTGCAGTAAAAGGTTTTGTGTTTCCCTTAGATTATTGAAACCACATTGTTGGCATCTCTCTTAGGATTTATGCATGGGTTTCTTTTCCTTCAGTGTGTACATGTAATCAGATTTTCCTCACTTTAGTGCTTTCTTTATTTGCTAATCAAGAACCTCTTGTGTAAATGTACCCATCAAACTTAGTTCTTGAAGTTTAGGGAATTTAGGTACATCCTTGTACTACATAGCTTCACTGCCAGCACAGCTCCTGTATAGATGATGTGGTTTCCACAACACGTAAATCTGAATTGTAATTTGGAATTTTGTAGGATTTATTTTGTAATAACTTCTGATATATAGAATGAATTAAAAAATTAAAGGAAAAGTTGGTATAGAACACCTTCTTCCATTTCCTCTAACTTGCAGCCCTTGACCATTAAATCATCAGTAAGTCATCAGTAGGCTGTTCTAATTACTTCATGTTATTTTCTTATTGTAAGGTCATTGCTATTGTGTAAAATCTCAGGAATTGTTTTTGAATTGTTTTTGACCTTTTGCTGCTAGCAGCTTCTAGCTTTGCCCTTCTGAATTAATTTTTTGGTATTACACAGTATTGTAAGCTTAACTTTTAATTGTAATTGAGGTCCTGTCATAACTCATGATTTTTAACTGCCTTGGGGCAACATAAAATTTTAAAAGGTCCAGCTTTTTTTTTAACTTTAAAGCTTATTTAGCATTTTTAAAGCAAAAAATTAATTTTCACTTAGATTTCAGATCTTGGGTTCAGCATCACTTCATTAAACAAACACTTGGGAAATAAAGATTGCTAAAAGGTTGTTCAGCAAAATGTATTTCTCTAGCTGTTTTCCAAAGGCATGGGTCTATGGAAATGGTACATTGAAGAAAGTATAAGTAATTTCTTGTACTCTTTCCCTACTGACCACAGTCACAAACATATCTTTGATTTGACTCAGTAGGACTGTTATGTTCGTATTAGCATTGTAAGTAATTTGTGTTTGTATGCTCAGCAATGCAGGTATTCTGATTCTGGGACATCAAAACAGCCCATCCCTCATTTGCTGAGTTTAGCAGAGTACCCAACACTTCACAGCCAACAGACTAGGCATTAGGCAGAGCATCATTTCTTTTGGTTTTTACTGGTTTGGGGATTTTTTTTTTATTTGCTTGTAATTTTGTTTCTTTTTAAAGAGAAGATAAGTTCTTGGCTTCTATTGTGCAATTTTTCTGAAATGCTATTACCTCTGATAAAGTTATGTTTTCTCTGCTGTAAAATTTTGAGATGAGACCTTGTGTGATTGGCGGGGTGGGGGTGGGAGAGCTTATGTTTTTAAATTTCCAAGATGTTCCTCAGAGCCTGTTTATTTTAATGACATGAGTCTTTGCAAGAGTTTTAGTAACTTAAAGAGCTGCTAGTGGTTGGAATAAAGGTACTGTAGAAGATACTGTGGAAAAAGACAAGTTTATCTTATTTATATCTTAACTATTGTTGATTCAACAAGTAGTATTAAAACTACTCCAACTCCTTTGGAGTCATAACTCAAAACCTTTCAGTGTCATCATTCCAGCATAAAAGTGGTTTTCTATTTTTTCTTTTTTTCCCCTGTTGTTACTGAAATATTTTTAGCATATTTTCTATACTGGGTTTCTAGCTATATACTGATATAGAAAGACCTGTACTCCTGTTTCTGTAATTTGAACCACCACAGGTAGCAAGATTCTAGGCAAGTAAGGTGTTGAAAGATGTTTTTCACTGTTTCAAGCACTCCAGAAAAGGGATGTGAAAACTAGTTCCTCTTTTTTATCTTTTAAAATGGCAGGTTATTTATTTAAATGTGTTGAAGCAGAGGGAAAATTTCAAAATACTATTTCTCTTGACCATCATTTCCTTTTTCTTTTATTTCAGAAAAAAGAAATCCACACAATGAAAAAGGTTAGTAACTCTTTAAATTACTTTTTTTGTTCACTTTTTTCTAGACTGAAGAATCCAGTCTTCCTTTAAAAAAATATTAATTTGAGACACACACTTGCAGGAAAGACCCTTACATTTGTGTAAGCATTCCTTTCTTACATATATCAGGGGAGAAGGACAACAAGTCCTCAAGGAGTGAAACATTCTGTTTACAGTACAGTATGATTTATTCATGGAACCTCCCTATCTTAGCAAGTTTTTCAGACTTTCTGAGCTATCAACAAGTTTGTAAATACATGATCATGAAGTTTTCTTTGCTTCTGCATTTCCTGGCTTCCCCATTGTTCTGGTTCTGCCAGGACAGGGTAACTTTGTGTAGGTTACAGGAGGTTATTCTGTACCATCTCACCTCATTGCCAGGGGTGGGGGAAAAGGGACACTCCTCCAGGGAGAAGGGGTTGTATTCCAGTCAAGAAAGTCTGGCAGAGAGTGGTTTGTTAGCACTGGTTCTGAGAAGTTTGCATGTGAACCACTCTCCTCTCTCTGGTACATTTTTGTTACTAATATTGTTGCTGTTAATGTTTGTTTTCTTATCTCATTGCTGTTTCCAGTAAGTTGTTGTTATCTCAGCCTGAGATCTTTACCTTTGTGCCTCCAATTCTCCTCTCCAGCCTGCCACTAGGGGAGGGGGAATTGAGGGAGCAGCTTGTGGTTTGGAGTTTCAGTGGGACACTAAATTTGGGAGTACCATTCCTAAACAATGACACCCGTCCCTTGGGGGGAAAAGATGGTCAAGTTTGACATAAATCAGATTAATTAGCCCAGAACTGGAGCAAAGGGTAATGTCAGTTTGCCTTATTGTTTGACCAAGTGCTACTGTTTTCTAAATTTATTATCAAAATAAATTGACTGAATTTTCACCCACATTTGTCCAAAGATGAGACAAACTGCGAAAGCAACCAGATAATATGGCAGGGAGACTGACATTCCTTGTTTTGGTTATCTTTTGTACTTTTTTCTTACATTAAATGTGGGAATAGTGCTCACAAGTTATTACAGAGGTAAGTTGTTGGCAAGAAGTGAGAAGTGTATGGCAAGAACGGGCTGCATACTGCACAGATACATGCAGCCCTTTGCCTGTAACTGCCCAGTGTTTTCATCCAGATCCAGAAAGTTCATTAAGCTCTTCTGTACAACCATAAAATTCCTGTTCATTTGCCACAGACTAGTTCTTAGCTTGCAGATAAGGGTTGATAAATACTGCAGAAGAGCTTGAAGTTAGCTACCCTCTTCAGCTGTCTTTGCCTCCTCTTCACACCATCTGCTTGTTCCAATAAGGAATACCTGACTTGCTTTACTTAAACCCTGCAGAAGCAACAGACTCTAAAATGTTCAAGAGCTTCTCTGAAATAATTTCAAATTAATTGTACTTCTGCAAAGTACTTCACAACATTCTGTCTCCAATTCAGTGCTGACCATGTGTAATCAATGCCTCAGAGTCTCCAGATAGAGAACAAGTGTAACCCTACATATTTAAGTGCTTCAAATAAATACGCTCTTTAGATGGTAAAAACGTAGTTGCTTCAGACTTCTCATGCATCTAGAATACAAATGCAGTAAGAGTGGTGTGGGTTTTGTAGGTATTTTGGTGTTTATTTTTTTGGTCAGAATATAGGTTGGTAAGTAAAGAAATGTAAATTATGGCCAGAGTATCTCCCTTAGCGACACCACATCTTTCTAGAATGCTGCAGCTTTTCTTCTTTCAATACGGTAAACTGTGAATTCTGAGTGATTAAATACAGGACAGTGATGAGTTAAAATTTTCAAAAGTACTCTTTATTAACCATCTTTGCTCCTATTAGGTTTATGGAAGTTCTAGTATCACCTTCAGGTAGGGACATTGTTTGAGTACCTTTTGAAATGCCACTTGATAAAGTAAAATCTTTCAGGCAGGAATTCTGCATTCATGGAAACAGCACCTGGTACCTCAAGAATTCAGTTTTAATTGGAACCTCTGGGAACAGTCACAGAATGAACTATTACAGAGTAAGAACAAAAATTTAAATAGAGAAAATGATAAGACTACACTTTCTACTTACATCACCCCCCAGAAATGCAGTCTGTCTTTAATCCATTTGACTGTGAGCCTGGAAGGCTTAATTCGTGTTATGTTCTATCAGCCACGGAAAGAGAGGTACAGAAATTTCAGCTTTTTCTGTAGTGTGCGAAGCTAAAGGTAAGCGCAGCGCTGGATGGTTTGGTGGAGAGATGTAATAGCAAAACTGGAAGAATAAGGATAAGATAAAATATGGTTAGAGTATCCATGGATTTTTGAATCAAAATCGTAGGTATTCTGTCTGAACATGCAGTTGAAACTTCTAGAGGTGGGTATCTATCCCTTAATTCAGCTGTGTAATATTTATATTCATGTTGTGCAAAGTACTAGATCAGCGTCTCTGAAATTGAAAAACTAACTCAGCCATAGAACCCAAGAATGGTCTGAGTTTTAGGGGCTTCAACTCATAACTTATTTTTAGGCTGATGTAAAACGTGTTTTTTTAATTACTGGGTTCTTGATGAGTAAAAAATGAGAAATTTTTAATCTTCGTTATAGTAGCAGAAAGTCGGTGTTGCTAGAACCACATCTCTATTTTCAATACATTTGCTTAACTCTATGCTAGGTTATTATGAAATTTTGAAACTTTGATAGTATTTTTTATGTTCCTGAATTGAAAAGATCTAATAAGGAGTGAAAAAGAAAAGTAGACATTAACATGTACTATCTGTCATCTGAATCTAGAAGTGTCAGATTATTCACCTATTGCCTGAACTCAGATATCTGACTATAGAGTTACTTCATATTTTTGCATATCTTAACCTTCCTTTGTTGAGCAGATCTTTATTTTGTCATGCTTGAATCACACACAGTTTTTGGAGCTTACAAAATTGGCAGGTTTTTGTGTCTCAGAGTTATTGAATAGTACAATTTCCTTTTCTTTCAGTTTTTGTAAATCTTGGGAGCTCTTTAGAACTTGTCTGTTATTGCTGCCACCTCTGGCAGTAATGACTCCTATTGTAAGCACGAGCTAGTAAAAATCAGCATTCCTGCCTAAATAGATTTTGCTGTTATTTAACTGCTGATTTGATTCTTAGTTAAGCTTTCAGCTTGCTTACTGGAAATCTTTTCAGCATGTGCATCTTGCATGTTGCTAGTTCAAATTATGCTTTTTTTGCTGTACTGTATTGTATGGTAATTACTAAATTATGTTTCGTTCAGCATAGTGTTCATAAAGTTTTCAGTCCTAAATGAATGATACAAGTCTTATATTTGTATTTTTTCATACACTTGTAATTTCTGATGTCAATCCACAAAGTTTTAATACTTTGTTAGAAAAGCAGCAAGAAGTGTTTCCAGAAATTTTCTGAACACCACTAAGAACTAGTTTCCTTTACCACTACACAAGACATTTCTTTTTTCAGTATGGTATTCCCTTTGTTGGCTCCTAATAGAAGCCAGTGCCTCAACAGGTTGCTTCATTAGATTAGAATTTGCTGCTGTATTCACATCTTTGTGTATTGAAGTACATGGACTGCTTGCTACGAGAAATGGCCCTCACTGGCTAGAGTTTGAAAGTAGTCAAGCTTCATCTTTAATTTCTATTACACAGTCAAGCTTGCAGCTAAATATTTCTTTGGAAAATTGTATGGCCGTTACAGTGGCAACAAAAATGTTTTGTATTTCTAGAGCACCTTCTAGTAAAGAATGTAAAACATTTCAGATATAACCATAGATATTGTTTGGCATACATTCAGTTTCTTTTGCTCTGTACCCAGAGAATTTCTAAATGGGTAAACCTGGTAGGAAAAAGATGTCTTAGCATAATCAGTAAGCTTGAAATGTGAGATGTGTGCTAAACTTGAAAAAGAGAGTCACCATGAAATGGAATTAAGAAAAAAATTGGATAAACTGCTTCAGTTATTTATACACTTGATTTGCACTGCTGACCCCAATCATTCCTTTTACTCTGTTAGTACGTGTTATTTGTTGGCTTTAAAAAAATTTAAAATCTGAGTAGTAGCTCTGTTTGGATTGTTAAAACAGGGGAATATATTGTGGAAAGGTTGGGAAGGGATTTTTACTTGACTCCTTTTTTAACCCTGACCTGTCTTAAATGTTTAGAGGGGAAATGCAAATCAGGAGAAAATTAATTTATTCAAATACAGTTGTATGATCTAAGCTTAGGACTAATCATTTTACATTTGTCAAAAGGAAACATCAACCAAATCATCTAGCATATTTATACAGTACCTTCCTAGGTCTCAGTATATACAGGAGAACTGGAAATTTGGGAGAGAGGGATACCTGAAGCTTTCTAGCCTTTCTGGAGTTAAAATACAGATCACATGTTGAGTGAAATTAGTAAAACACTACTTGAGGTGTCCATATCTACATTGTCATGGCATGGAAACTGCAGAGTACAGTGCTCCTGTGTTGCTTTGTGTCAATACTGATATGATTTGGCTGTGCATTGCATAAAAAGGTGTGGAAGACACTGAGTAGAAGGCGCAACCCTCACCTTCCTGGGACCTGGCTGTGTGAAGGCATTGTGTACACAGCAGTGCAATGAAGCATGTCAACAGGGCCAATAGCCAATGGCTCAGCTGCTGGTTTGATGTGCTCAATTATTTTGTCCCTTTTCATCCTCCTTTAAGTTCCCCTGGATGAAGTAGTGGGAAGGAGCAAGCACTGATGGAGGACAGACCCATGAAGTTTCTATGCAATTGTTAGTGGAAGAAAGAATTTCTTTCACAGCTGCCCCTCAAATGTTGTGTATTGAGGTAGGACAGGTTCTTGTTTTTCTCTTTTCTTCTTTCTGGCTTCTTTAAGTTAGTGGGGCATTATCCTGTCACATAAGGGTTTTTTTACCAACACAGTCTAGTAAAATTTAATGCCTTTTAATTAATAACTATTGTTATTTTACAGTCAATCAATCTTATCAGCAAACTACCCTGTAGGACATTAGTGGCTGTTGGATTGCATCTTGCAAAATTCAATCTAGTAGACTGGGACTCATTTGTTAAAAATATGAATTACACTCACACAAAAATACGACCTTTTCTCAGTACTGACTACTTGAAAAGACTACCAAAGAGTTTTAATTTAATTTTTTGCTCTGTCTTGACAAGACATCACTGATGTTTTCCATGTGTTTCCTTATCTCAGGGGATTGCCAGTCCCATTGTACAGATTGATCTACAAGTAAAGAAAAGTGCTCAAGCCCTTTTTTTCCTCAGACTTACATTATTTTTAATTTTTCATGGCTTTGTTTTCTAGTATGTTTTTTTTTCCTTTATGGTAAAGCCAGTTTCATTCTCTTTTCTTAATATCTTGTTCCTGTTTTTCCTCAGACTTACATTATTTTTAATTTTTCATGGCTTTGTTTTCTAGTATGTTTTTTTTTTTCCTTTATGTAAAGCCAGTTTCTTTCTCTTTTCTTAATATCTTGTTCCTATTCTAACTCGTAACCTTTCCAAATGACTCGTTGAAGCACTGGCTGTAATTTAGTCTCTTGTGTATAGGTTCTGTGTTGATGTAAAAAAAAATGTTTAGAAATACGACTTAATTGCCATGATGTTTGCACTTTGCCAGCATGAAAGTGGAGTTACCTACTGAGGATGTGCAACCCACGGGTTTAATTTATTTAACTTTTTTATGACTCCATTCCCTTATGAATGTGTGCATAAGATAGAAGAAGAAATGTTATTCTTTTTTTTCTAATTTAGTAATTTGCTTGATTTATGGAAAAGTCTGTGCTCTGTTTTGTGTATTTGCTCATTTGGAACCCTTCTATAGTTTATAGAGACACTAGTGATTTGTTCCTTAGCCTCCCTGTGGAGTTTGTTCCATATTACAATCTAATTCCATGTCCGTGTCGTGCACTCCTGAGCTGTTAATTTGTACATTTCGATGCAGTTTGTTTCATCGTGTTTTTGTAATCCAAACTGAATCTAACGAGCTGTGTGCTTTGGGGACCCAGCCTTGCCTTGCCAATTAGAACAAGTGGTTACTGAGAGAGAGCATGTTTTAAATAAAACATGGCACCTCTGCATGGGACCAGCAGCATTCAGGGAATAAAAAGAGGATATTTAACTCTTTCTGCCTGAGAAGAGAGGGCAATATCAGAATGTGCGCTTTAGAAACATTCAACTCATTCCTTTAAAAAGTGTTATGCACATTCATGGTCCTGTCTTTTAAATAAAATGTAGTATGCCATTGGAGATCTTAGGCACTACTGCCTGAGGAGTATTTAGAAATTCATAAGGATATCTGTCGGGCTGACTGCATGTTTTCTAGGATTCTGATTGTTAATGCCACATCAAAATTATATGGGACTAGCAGCTACCTTTTTCCTTTCCCTTGTACTGCCATACAAGAGGCTGAGAGAGAGCAGGATGAATGCCAGATGGTTAAAGAGCTGATTTCAGAAGGTATTTTACAAGGGAAGGAGTCTAGAAACAACATTTATTTTATTAGAGTGCTAAGGTTATGTTCTAGGTGACCAAGAGGAAGTTACCATTTTGAGGTAGCTGGGAATGTGTGTGTTTATGATCAATATTTGTGATCATTGAAGAAATTATCTAGCTTCTACTGATCTTCAAACTAACTAAACCTGCTGGTGAATTCAAGCAAGACACAACAGTGATTTAGGAAGTTAACTCTATTTTGCAATTCTTTCTTGGATTCCACCCTCAGAATTTCCTTTCTTCTGTCATTACTATTAACTTGTACGTCTACACACTTGAGTATCTCCAAATGGAAGTAGTTAGTTACTGTCCAACAGCAACTCTTAGCTTAGGACAGTGAGAAAGAATTTAGGTGAACAGTTGTGGCAGTTAATTCAGACAACATTCAATATACACAAGCGGGGCAAGACCAAGAGCAACCTCCATTGTGAAAACCTTTTTTTTTGAGCAGCTAGCTGTAAGGGAAGTACGTCTGTTTACTTAGCTGATTTAAGCTGTTTGGGAAAGCAGGTGTGTGGGACAAATGTGATCTGGATAATAGAATGAAATGTAACTGATGACTTTTCAGTTCTTCATCCATTTCATATGAAAGAAATGTGATCTAGCAGCTAGACAACTAGCTAGGATCCTGACTTGATTTCCTTTTAACAGTCAGTGAGGATTTCTTTGTGATACTAGACAAGTTGGGGTTTTGTCTTGCACTTTTGTTCCTCATCACTTACTGAGAGAGGATACTATTTTTCTGCTGATTTTGGACAACCTGATTTTGGACTTGCCTTTCATGCCCTTGAGAAATGTATGCAGATAGGGACCTTTTGTTCCTTTATTTTGTCTTAGCCTTCAGAAGTCTTAGACAAATTGGAATTTCACTTCTTTTCTGTATGTGTCTTTTCTGCAGTTGAATTTATCTTCTTCATTTTCTTGACATTCTTACCTTCAGTCCAGTTTGTTTCTCTCTTAATTTAAAGGAACTCCTACTGCAGTGGTACAATTAATGCATACCATTTCTTTTAAAAATTTAATGATTTTTCTTTTGGACCCTGCAGACATGCCAGTTGTTTATTTGTACCAGTCGTATATGTATATACATATATACGTATATTCGTATTCGTATATGTATTGCAAAACGTTCTCACAAAGTTTGTCACCAGAGGGCAAACTGCTCATGCAGATTTAGTCAATACAACTATAATTTCCTGGCTTTTTAAAAAAAGCCCAACAGTCTATGAGTGAGCTTCCATGTGGTATTAATTAAATAAGCAGTTTAATGACTGTTGTCTTCAGACATAAAGAAGTTACAATTTTACACTGAATGAGATGGAATTTTTAAGAGGTAAAATTTAAACTGTTGGACTAATTTGCAAGCATTGGGGGAAAAATACCCCTTTAGATAATCCTTTTCCTTGTTATCACATTAAATATCCCTTGCTAAATAAGTGATTAAATATTACTTAACTGTTAGTCAGGGAGAAAAAGTAGCTTAAAACAGTTTTCAGCAGGAATGTCTTTTTCCTTAATTTTAAGTAGATGACACTCTTTTTATGGGGGCAGGTGTGTGTGTAATCCTGTGCTGGAGATGCAGATAAGGCCTTTCTTGAAAAGTCACCTGAAATAACTATATCTCTGGTAGTTCAGCCTGTAAAAAGTTGTTCCTTTCCTTTGCAGAAAGCATAGGCTGTTGACTGAATCTGGCACTGAAGATTTAGGAAATGACAAGACAGGTTTTAGTGCTGTAATAATTAATCCAATCTGTGTGTATGCATTGTAACTGTCTTTTAATTATGATAAAAGGATCAGAGTACAGGAAAGCACAAGATTACTGGCCTAATCTCCTGGTTTAAATCACAAGTCATTAAATGTCATCTAGGTAAGCTCTGTTTGCTGAAAATTTCTCCTTTAAACAGCTGCTCTGTCTTGATGTGAGGTTGCTTGGGGTTCTGAATGCACCATGGTTAGTAGTATTTCTAATGAGTAGTCCCCCTTACTATTAAGTAACATTAAGGTATGCCTTCTTAATTGCAACATTGTAGAGATGACATTTGCACATTGAGCTGAATAGAGAATAATTATTTTCTTTAGAGAATTTCTTTAAAGAACTCATTAGCCCCCTAGTGCTTCAAGAAAACAAGTAATTTACCATCTTGACATTTGTGTGAGTCAGAGGTGGTGATATTCTTGTTCACTGTACATAGATAAGAATCTAAAGCACAAATGCCAAACATCCAAAGATATTTGGTATCAACTTTGAGAAGCCTTGTAACTGCAGTCCTTTCCTAATCTCCCTCCCCCAAGACATAACATTTTTTGATGCTTTAAGCATTAAAAATACTCACCTCCATAACTCTATGAAACTGCAAAGGTATTTAATGCTTCTCTTGGTGAACCTAAGAATAACTTTGAACATTGAAAATAAATACAGTAAATACATTAGAAAAGTCTTGTCAAAATTCTGTGGCAGAGAAAGCAGGTAGAATTTAGTTATCTTTGATTTTGGTCTGGAATGATCCTTGGGGTTAAAACAAAGTCAAGAGCAGGAAGGGGCTTTGCTTTGCTTTCTGTAAAATTCCAATTGCACGTTTTGAATGTCTTTCATTCTATCCAGCAAGGAAGTTAAGGGTCCTCTAAAAGAGAACCTCTGTGACTTGCATACATTATGAAAGTAATTTAAAATTAAGTCAAGAGGTCAGATCACAAGTGTAAAAAATTGATTAGATTGGGCACTTCTTTATTTCAGACTGCTTGACTTTTCAAGCTCAGTGTAGGATTTTGTAATGCCACCCCCAATCTTCTGGTATAAATAAATGCAGTTATGTGAAACTATTAACTATTAATGGGCCAAAGTATTTGGAAGCCATGACTCAGGAGTGTTGATTCTGAGCTGTTGGGTTGCAGTCAGGTTGGACACAAATGCTCTGTCATGGTTGATCAGAAGTGCTGAAGCTGAACAAGCAACCTGACTGGGGACTTTCTATAGAGTCCATCTTCTGAGATTGCTCTTTTCTTGCTGCAACAAAAGCAGCTCTAATAATAGTCTTCAGAACATAATGCAAGATTTTTTTCTCTCTCCTATGCATTAAGGCTTCTGATTAGACAAATGTGGGATGAGGCTCTGGTTTGTATATTTTTAACTACTAATGTTACCCACATCCTAGCTGTTCATTACTTGAATAAGTGAACAGATGAATTTCATGATGTGCAAGGTTAATGATCCAATGCATAAGGAAGAGCTTGGAGCTTTCTAAACATTTATTTTGTATTTACGTGCATTTATCTACATTAATAGTTTAGCAGCATTGGTAGCATTTTTATTAGGTTTCAGCTCCTAAATAACTGGAGCTTTTCTATTTTGGGATTGGGGATTTCTGTATAAAAGGTCCCATATAAGTGGAGAGCAAATTATGAGCAGACAATAGATGTCATGGGAGGTTGGTAAGCATTAGAAATGACCAAAAGTACACTTTTACATCTCAAATGATTGCTCAAAGTTGACATGGTATTCACTGGAAGTTGTTTTGTGGTGAGCTCAATCAGCAATAAAAGACTAATTTCTTTTTTTGGTAATTGTGTAAGTTATAAGCTTTGCTCTTTTAACAAAAGATGCTGGAGTTTTGTCTTCCATCTTGTATTTTGCTTCAGAATAGGAAAAAATCCCTAAAACTTCAAACACTTTAGAGGGTGTTTGTGGAGGTAAATACCAGTCTGGCTTATTTCCAGGCTGAGAAGGAAATACACTGTGCTATTTACCTTTATGTTCTAGCAATGTTTAGTATAGCATTACTGGTCTTCATAAACAAGCTTTCATCCTCCTCTGTTGACATGTCTTGCCCTGCAATATGTGAAGAAATAGAAAGTTGATTCCAGTGTAGGTGAATGCAGTCCTTTACCATGACATTTTCTGTGCCTCAGCAAAGTCAGTGCTTAGCTTCAAGTTCTCAGGAGAACTGCCATCTGCTGAAACACTTTGAGCAGCAATTTGAAAGGTAGACTTTGACAATGCTGGCTTCTTTTTTTTTCCTAGAGACTCAGTAGTATCTAGAGAAAATTGGGATAGGTGTAAATAATCCCAAAAATGCAAATGCATATAATGAATGTTGACATCTAATCAATTGACACAGATAAGTTAATGTTTAGAAATTGCTCAAACATTATTCTTAATTCTGCAGTGCTTCTATTAGTGTCCATAATTACTATTTCAAAAGAGTTAAAATTATTGTATAACTGGAAACTTCTGACTGTAAACATTTAATGTAAGGTAGACATAGCAGTGACTTGTTTGGATAATCGGCACATTATGAGAATCACAGCTGACATGTGGCTGCAGCTAGTGTTCCAGTATGAATATTTTCTTTTTTTTCTAAATGAGCTCTCAAATCTGTGCACAACTGAATTGTAAAAAAGAGTATGTCTGAGTCCAAAATCAAGACGGCTGGTAATATTCTCCAAATCAATACATCTGTGAGCTGTGGGTAGCAGTAGGTCTCCAGTGCATTTCAGTCCTGTTTTTTTCCCCCTCTTTTTTTTTTCTTTCTCTTTCTTTGAAAGGAACCTGATATGCTCTAGCTGAGGAAGAATATATAGGAATATTAATCTAATAGATTTAGAAATGCAGAGTGCTGAAAGCTTTCGTAACAGAACCAGTTTTTCTTGGTAGAACTAAATGAGCTTTTCTTCATGTAAAGGTCAGATTTCATGTATTTGTTCCCACTTGAGTTCTTCTTTGACAGAAAGAAAGCTATTTTGCACTTGATTTATAAGATATTTATTGTGAGTTAGTACTGTGTTCAAAACAAACTTTTTTTTCTCCCCTCCCTTATGTTAGAAAACTCTTCTTTCATTTTATATTGTGCCTTATGCTGCATTCAGCAAATTTGACATTGCGAGCCGCACTGCGTACCGCTGACCATGCCTTGGTGAAAGGAATTTTGAGGTATTTATTGTGGTCTTTTCTGCAGGTACTGTAACAAAGTAGAGAATGACCATTTACAGGAGAGCAGGAGTAATTATTTTAACTTGAAGCTGTTTTCTCTTTCATACAGCAGGCTGCAGTAACTCCCTGCAGACTAAATGGTCAGTTGTGACTCTGTGACACACGTGGGCCTGAGAAATTAATTGTGCCTTAACATACAAGGAAGGGAAACTCATGGCTCATTCACTTTAGACTTCTGAAGATGATGTTGTCAGTAGGGCTTGAGAGTGTATGTTCATTGAGGACACTTCAGAAAATATTTAAAGTATTAAATCTTGTATTATGGCAGCTTGTTCTTTAGTTAGACTTAGCAAGGTATTCAAATAAGAGTCTAGCTACTTTCTATTAAAAAAAAAGCTAGGCAGATAATTGTGTTGATGTGATGACACATAACTTATAAAAATTCAAGTTGAAGATGATTTCTGTGAAATTTTTACTAATATTTTATTATCATAAAAGCAGTCATTTTTACTAACAGTAGTAGTGTCTGTAAATAAGTACAAAGCATTTGAGATAACTTCTTACTCAACTAAGTAATCTATTTTAAGTTCCTGTGTTTGTGGACCTTCTATGAAATTCCAGTTTGCTGTATTCCCAAACCATGAATAGACAAGTGAACTAGAAAACAGTAAGTGTCCAACAAACAGGACAAATATTGTGCTTAATTATTTTGTAAATGCAGCTAGGTAGCCCTTAGTTTTTTCAGTTAACAAAAAGAAGTTGTAAATTTCATTATTAAATATTAACAGTGACTAAGAATCAGTCTTTAAACATATTCACCAAATAATAAAACATTTTGGTTAAAATGCATCCTTTTGAACCAGGATTAGAATAATGTTTTTGGGTTTAAAATCTAAAAACTCTTTCTAGAGCTGCCAGGTTAGAACATCTTTCTTCCATTTCTCTTTTCTTAGTGAAACTCAAAGGAATTCAAGCCCTGAAAATTGAGGAAAATCATGTTACTGTGAGATTGTATTCTTGAGCAGGTGGAGAAATCCCATGTTCTGTTGTTCTCCATCAGGTTTGAGGCTGAGAAGCTGTAGAATCCATATAAGCAACTAACTGCAAGGGTTGAGATGTTTGCTGGTTGCTACCCAGTCTTCCTTTTTGCTTAGCCAAAAGGAGCTTTGGCTTCTAGACTCTCAGTGGAAGCCCTTTAGCTTAGCATATGTCTCAGCCACCTTCTTCCCTCTTTGGTTCCCTGTTCTGTGAAAGACTCATGTTTGGGTGGGTGGAGAAGTTAAAGTGACAAGGCATTTACTGTGTTCAAAACAAACTTTTTTTTCTCCCCTCCCTTATGTTAGAAAACTCTTCTTTCATTTTATATTGTGCCTTATGCTGCATTCAGCAAAGTACTGTATTCCAGTAAGGACATGAGCTCCTTTACAAAACACTTATCCGAAACTGGGTTATTGAAGAGAAAGTTTCCTGAGCTTTGAGTGTATTTGCAGGTTCCAGTTGGTTGGATGAAACTAATAGCAAATTATTCTTGTTGCTTTTCTGTGCTGTTCTGGCTCTCTGGGTGCACAGCTTTCTTCACTAGAACATGTCTATAGTAGTATTTAGTATCACTTATTAAATAGAATATGGAGTTGCATTTCATGGTTAACTGCAACTCATTTTCTGCCCTTTGCTCAAGGGAAAGCAAGTAGGAGGCTTCCTGCCTCTTTCCGCAGTTTTACTGATGATCAGGGAAACAGAGACTATAAAAGTTAGTTCTCTTTCCACTATGTAAGTTTGTGCAGCAAGGTATTAACAATTTTTTGGTTGTGCCCTGGCCTATTAGCAGGACTATACAGTGGTACAAGAATGAATTTGTTCAAAATTTTATGCCTCCATGACCTATTGAAGAATGGTATCCTTCTGCAGTGTTATTAAGTAATTTTTCTTCTCCTCTTAAATTAATGTTGATGTTCTGTTACTGGATTTGTTCTTGTCTTCAGATTGGAACATAATGGAAAAAAATCGTATTGCTGCTGCATTAAAATTAATTGTTTAAATATTTTCCTTGATGTAGAATTCAACTGGAAAGATTATAATGTAAAATCAATGTATGATTTAGTTTTGCATTCATGTATGAAAAAGTGCTTGTGGAACATTCAAAGCAACTGGGGAATGCAGAAGAGAAGGATAAGTGGAAATCACAGTGAGAAAAGGGCAAATTCCTGAGGAAGAGGAGATACTCTTCTACATCTGTGTCAGTATTCCAAGGGAAAATAATTCTTTGGAGTTCTGCCTTTTGTGAGCATGATAATTCCTTTTCAATAACTGCCTTGTGACACTGGTGATGCAAATTTTGTGCAATGTATGGAGAGGTGGGAAAGCTGTTTGATATCAAATGTCAGTCCTGGTGGTTGGATTTGGTTTTGTTTGCTTTGAACAGAGCCTTTTTACAAAACTTGGTGCAGGTTTGGAGCTGGCATTTTGCAAATGCTTTCACTATAGATTTTTGCTCTGATTCAGCTTAGGTCAGCCTTAACTGGAAGTTATTGATAAGGAAGTTCTGTTTGCCTATGGAAGATAAACAGGCTTTATAATTCTGTTTCTATTGAATACTTCGTAAAAATTTCAGAATACTGTTTTGTGGGATGATTGTGGTTTTCCAGGAGTTTTTCTAGTGTCCTGTCATCTGCTTGCTCTCTTATAGAATAAGAACAGAATCGTGTAAGGTGTATTCTTTTAATGCATTTGGTTAAAGTTAATGTCTTCAAATTATATTCAACTGGCTGAGTTATAATATGAAATTTGGTTTGCATTGGTTTTAATAGTGTTGTGCCTGAGACTTTTATAAATGATGTAAGCTGCTGGCTTTAACCAAGAATTAAAAGTGGAGTCATGCACTGGATGGAGTGATAGGCTGAGATGGGAAAGGTAGGATTAGTTAGTTTCTTTATCTAGCTGATACTGCTCAAATTTAGATCACAAAAGCAGTAGTTGGAAACTTTTCTACTGAAAGTCCAAGTTGTGTGCTCATATGGTGGGACTGACTCTTGATGTTATTACATGAAGAAAGCTTCTTATGAAGAAAGCTTCCACAGAAGCCATAACCTAGTGTAGTAAAGCCATTTTGATTGCCTAGTCCATCTACAGATGATACGGGATTTCTCATACTCTTTCTTGGCATCTGGTGTGGGCTACAGAAATTGTTTTGAGGATTAAAGGCAAATAAATTCAAGGAATTGATTCATCTTTTCAAAGAACAAAGAGAAAACGCTCATTTCACTGATGTCTACCAAATGAGATATCAAAAGGAGTTGAAATACATATCCTTAAAACCTGAGAATTGCACTGCAAATACAAAAAAAAAAAAAACCAAAAAACCAAAAAAACATGTTGTCAAACACTGTTTTTGCTTTTGAGCTAGATTTGCTCCTGGAGGATTTTGTAGAAGTTTTAAAATAATAACATAATGTTTGTCAATGTATTAGCTTACCAATAAAGCACAAAACATAAGTGTGAGTTTTCTAGCATTAAAATAAGTAATTGGTAACACTGATTTTTATTTTTTATATTTTTCCTTTTAATTATTCTCCCTCCTTCTGAGAAGTGAGACCTTCACAGAATGTCAGGTGTAGCTGGGCCCCCAATGGGCATGAAGAATCTGAGGCATGTACCTTACCTTGGACTTGTCTTCTTGCAAGAATTCTTGTAAGGCTGTCAGTCTAACTTAGCTTTTTCTAACTCGGCCTCATAGGCTATGGCTCCTGCCTTAGAAGGTACTCATGATTGAGCCCAACCTAGAGCAGATCATTACCTTATTTTTTTTTAAAGGTTTGCATGAGAGTTCATATTATTCAGCTTGATCTACAGAAATGCACAAAAGAAAATGAGGAATCTGTTTTAGAAGAGCCTTCATCTAATGAGGGTCTGAGCTTGGAATGTCTGTGTTCCAGATGGCAGTAGTTTGTGCTGCCATGTCTGCAGGTGTCTGCTGGAAACAGTTCCCTTATACTAGACAGTTCTTTGTAATGCCTCTGTCCCTCCACTTTTTTTGTTTCCTGGTTTAGTTCAGAAGATGACACATCTGTCAGTGTGGAAATACCTTACAGAGTGCAGTACAAAGTGGTTAAAGGAAAGCATCTGTATCTCTGATAGCTTTTTGAGAAGCAGTTTTAATCCCTAGAATACAATACATTGCCTGTCTTGTATGATCAGTGGAAAGTGTTCCTTTCAAATCAGGCATTCTCTGGTAACCTTTTTAAATTCATGAAGTCGAACCCACAGTGTTCAAGAATTTTAAAACCAATATTCTGAAGATTCTCTGAGAGGCAGATGTGCATTAGCATGTTGAGCAGCGTGCTCCTACTGTTTTTCACTGAGAGAAAATAAGTGAAACCTTAAAAATTTTTATACTTTGTTAATCTGGTAAGTCATTTCCTGTCACTTTTTCCATATAGATATAAATGGTAAATGTGAACTGCATTTTTGAAGGATTTTTCTGCATCTGTGCTGTCTGGTGTTTAAATTGATTGGGTCTTTTCTTTAACTCTTATAATGAGATTTCAAAACTGTTTTCATTTCTGACTGAAGCTTTCAGATATGTTCACACTTGAAATGTACTGGGCTCTGAATAGAGTAAGTGGGTTTTTTTCTGTATGTATGCTTATTACTTTTCCAAAGAAACTGAAAATTAATCGTAACTCTAACCTGGCAATAGTGTGTATGTGAGATATGGGACTGCTCCATGATTAAAAATTTAGGGTAAGGTTAATTTACTAGGTACTGACAGACAAATTGTGAAAGGTATAGGAGCTAACTGCAAGAGAATCTGTAGAGAAACTGTGCTCCCTTTTGAAAATCATTAATATTTAATTTTAATTTTAGTTCAGTAGCTTGAATCTGTCTCCCCTGGACATTCTGGGGAAATTGCATCTGTAGCTTGTCTTCTGTGAGTAGCCAGTGAAGTAAATATACAGAGCTTTATCCACAGGGCTAAAGAGATGAGAGAATTGTGTAAAATAAAAATAAAAGTTTGAAAATTTATGTCAAATTTTAGGATTCAATTAAAACATATTGACAAAAATTAGCAATGCTGTTTATTTTCAATGGGCCAGTATTTAAATTTCTCAAAAGCATTAAACAATGGTGCTGTATTTACTTATATAGGGTTGGCACCCAGGTTAGAAAATCACACTTCTCTCTTGGAGCACAGCAAAGCTATTCAATAATTAGTAAATTTTAAAAAAATTGAGGCTGCCTAAGTTGGTGGTACCATGTGGTATCACTGGTGACGAAAAGTTATTAGGAAG
This sequence comes from Onychostruthus taczanowskii, assembly GCF_017590055.1. Classification (NCBI taxonomy): domain Eukaryota; kingdom Metazoa; phylum Chordata; class Aves; order Passeriformes; family Passeridae; genus Onychostruthus; species Onychostruthus taczanowskii. The sequence continues at coordinate 12,005,331 of NW_024499351.1, forward strand.
CCTGAAAAAATTATTTACTTCCTCGTGCTCTAGTCACAATAATGAATCTTTTAGGTTGTCTTATTAAAACTGAAAAAAACCTGGATTCTAATTTCAGTTTCGTTTTACCGTGGCAATAGTGTTTATGGAATTTCATTGTGTGAATTTTCCACTATTTAGGCAATAGGTATTGTAATTTCTGTGTGCTTCAGTCAAAGATAGAGCTCTGTCCTGTATGAATAAAAGCAAGGCAGAGTAAACATTCTTAACATTGAAAGGGGGAGAGGGCACTGATGCTTCATCCAGCTCAGTCTAAGGAGTCGCCCTGCTTACACACTGTTCCTTTATTGGCATAGTTCAATGAACATTCATCTTGTCTGAGATTGTGATCCTGAGCAAGTGGCATGGGAAAGGGAAATACATAGCTGAATAAATTGTATGGAAAAAGGCAAAGGTTGCTTTTTGAAAGGATGAGTTTTGGTTCCTCTTCTCAATGTGGAGCTCACGTGGGCTTTTAAGGAGAGTTCCTTGCATGGTGCAGGAGAGCGAGACATGTTTTGATGACAAATGTTTGTCTGGTTTGAAATACTGCCTTACAGATAACTGCCTCTTTATACCTGGATGTAGAAGTTTCTCTCTTCCCTTTTAACTTCTGGTGTCATAGGGAGGAAGAATTTATGAAAAAATGTGAGTGCAGGTTAAACCAGGGCACACGGAACTCACTGAAGTTTCTGTATGGATGCAGCCTTTTTACTCACAAGTTAAAACCTGGAATGTTATGAGCAAAAGTGTTCAGCTAATCTTCCTGAAGTGTGTAAGCATGTGCACATCAGGGTATTTTCTTTTTCTTGGTCAGATGGCCCCATGTATAGTATATTTTGGATTTGTTGAGAGTAAGCTGATTTAAAAAGTAACTGTTCTTGTATTTTCTTTCTAAACAGAAGCTCCTCTAGTAAGTCTTCAGATTTTCTTGCATTCATCAAAGCAAGACAAGGAGCTACCAGAGAGGTGGAAGTGCAGAACTCAGTCTAGGTGGCAGTGGGGAAGGGTTTTCTGCCTGAGGCTGTAAAAGGCATGCTTGTCCTGTAAAACTGTGTAGAATGTAATACCTTCTGTAAATACTGATGGTGGGAAACCACTGAAACTGTTGCTTGGGTTTGTTTTTTTTTTTCTTAGGGCAAAATAGATTGGTTTTTAACTCTGAGAACAGATTCTTTCCAAAGACTTTTCATTTGTCACAATTTGGTGGAATAGATTTTTTTTTTCTGGTTTCCAAATTATATTATATGGTTGTGGCTGTCTTAGGAGAGAGAGGAAGACTGTGTGCATGTGTGTACAACCATTTATTTATATTAGTTTCCCTTATATAAGTTTCTCAGATGCTGAGAGCCTGCTGTTTTGGCTGTTTCCATAGAAGTAAGTGACACCTATCCCAGTCTCAGTAGAAAGAGGATGTATTCCTCATTTCAAGTTTTATTAATGGATTGAAGACACACTCCTTTCTAGGAGTAACTACTGGAGCATTTTATTCTTGTTGCCTGTCATTGTAGGTAATGAGAATATTTAATCAGTATAATACTTTTTCATCTACTTTCTAACAACAGATATGAAACACTTGACAGAGCAACAAAATGTGTTCACCTCTTACTGGAGTTCTGGATGGACCTTTGTAAGAGGACATTCTCTACTTTATGCATATTCTGTGCATAATTTATTTTCTTTCCTTGGTGAAAGGCTCGTTAAACATGTGAGGACATCATGCATCTGTTTAAAAATAGAGGGGAAATGTGTTCACCATGGCCTGAAGTGTGCCCCTCTACTGCCTCAACAGTTCTAAGTAGAAAATTTCTCCATTGCTAATAGTGAGATAAGAATTGATCAGCTGCATTGCTTGACAGTGAATGAATGGAAGATTGAGAAGTGAAAAAAGAAAAGGGAAGGTGGCAGCACTGTAATGCTAGAGACATTACTAAAATAATGTTAGTTCTGTTGATGTACTGTCCTGTGTAAGTGCCATAGTGGAATCTATTGACTCTTGCAGGAGATTCCATTAACCACATTTTTCTCAGTTTAGAAGGCTTCTTGGTTAAAATTTATCTTGTTAATGTGACACAGACTTTTCCTTTGCCTCTATTGCATTGGCATATAAAAATTCATTTGTATCAGATGCTTTATTCTGAGTTTTAGTTTGAGTTCTTAGAAATAAATCTCTATTTCCATAGTTTTAGGCAAATCAAACTTGAAATTTCCTCAGTGAGTTCTGTTTGTGCTGTCTCTAGCATGCAGTTATTCTGCTGTGTGTGAATGTACATCTTAGCTGCCAACAGGTTTTCTCTTTTGAAAGGTACAGTTCAGATGTGGAATATAGAAAGTGTACATTATGAAAGTGTTCAGTTAAAAAGTAAAGAGAAGAAAAAACCAATTTCCATTTGCATAAAAACATCAATATGCAGTATGAAGTTAGACTTTCATTCTCTCCAAGAAAATCTCCTATCTGAAGACATAAAAAGGCATCATTTAAAGCAGCTTTTCCATTGATAACAGTAATATAAGTAAAACTGTACATTTTACTGTTCAGTTTTGAGCAGCAGATTACAATACATCTTGCACTGCTTTGATAGCTTTCAAACTAATTTCACAGTATTTAAATGTTTTCATATACATGGTTTCCATGTGGATTTTGCATTCTGCTGTGAATTTATTTAAAGTATCTCTAATTTTTTTTCTTCATTTCATATACAGTAATTGTCTTTGTTGTGTTGATCGCACAGTACAAAAATTTTAGCAGATAGTAATTGCTTTAAGAAGTTAAGAGTTACCAGAACTGTATGGCTACAAAATTCTGTTTCAAAAGTAAAATTTTCATTAGCTGGAAGATGAGAATAGTGATGGAAAAGAGGACATCACCCACTGTCATCACAGATGCAATAAATCCCAAAGCAAGGTGGTAGCTCTGGAGAATAATAATGGAACTATGCCTTTCATTTACTGAACTAAACAAAATTAATTCATGGTTAATACTGATTATATTTATGGAATATTGTCTATGTGAGAAGAAAACTAATGTTTTATAAATACACTTCCTTTAATTTATCAGTTGCCATACCCTAGTTTTGAGTGTAGAATATGGGTAGAATACATTTTGTCCCAAAGTGTCAATGTGCACAAATATTTGCATTGGAGAAAGGCTTCAATCTTACACTTACACTCCATATATTTTTAGTGCTTGTCGTTATTATAAAGCAAAGATGAGAGTTAGTTTTCAATGTAATGGATGTGAAACAAAAATCCCCATATAATTAGTTTTAAAAGGGTAATGTTTTTAAACAAAAGGGGAACATCTTGAAATTCATGAGAGAAATTAAATAATATTGCATGGTGCCTTTAAGAAAAATCCAGGATATTCTCTGTTAATACTAAAGTCATCTTTATTGTGAAATGTTGAGAGGATTGCAAAAACCTATGCCCAGTGTGCTTAAAGTGTGTCTATTTGTATTGAAATACTACAGAAGATGGCTTCCAAGCTGTTGGCAGCTCATCATGGTAAATGTTTTACTCAGCTAGTTCTCCGGCATTGTCTCAATTCTCCTTGGCATTATGTGATCTTCTAGTGGGATTGTGTTCTAGTCCAGCTGCTTGTCTGCCCTAAATACACAGTGTCCTTGAATGCTGATTGTATTGGCTCAATTGTGACATTTTCCAATGAATTTACCTTCTTAGTGTGGGTTGTTGTTACTGTATGCAACAATATATATTGTTGTATATATGGTTCTCCTTATTGTAATGCCTGAAATTAGGCAAGCAATCTGATTAGCATCTGTTATGGGTGGTTTGTTTTTCCCCCAAGGTAAGCCCTGTAGGGTTGTTACTAAATACATTCCTTTATTCTCTGTTCTATATTTGTTAGCAAAAGCTATATCACCAGAGTATACCGTGCCTTTAGAGAAGATACTGATAATATTTGCAGTGGGTTTAGTTTCTGTAGGAATCCATCACGGAGACTTGAATTGACTGTGGGGAAATCTGTGCTATGCAGGTGAGCTTTACCCTTGCTTTAGGCAATTTGTGGTGTGTTCTGCATGGTTCTCTTCAGATACTTTCTAGTACCGTGTTGGCAGATAACACTTATCACAAAGATAAGATCTGACATCTCACCTAAATTTCCTCTCTGAGAAGACAGGATAAAGGTTTGGATGGGTTCCATGTGCTACTGGCAGTATGGTGATGACTGCTATATTCAGCTGTAGCTGTAGCTCCCTGAGGGTCTGGACTATCAGCGTAGCTGTAGAGCATCCTGAGTATAATGAAGTTGAATGTAGTTCAGGCCAGATCCTCACCATCATCTGGGCTACAGCTTCCCTTACAGCAGCCATTTCTTAGAAATCATATTTACCTGTAGATTGTGAGTATTTATAGGTTGTTGTCACCTGTGATTTTCACATTGATTTGATGTTCCATATGCTCTCCAAATAGTTTGTTTATTCCTGTTCTCAAACAGTAGCATCAGGAATACAGTCTTAGTAGTGCAGGTAACTCTATCTGCAATTTATGAGAACTGCTTGATGTTGAGAAGGATTCTTGTCATTGGTCAGACTTCTGCATATTTTGCATAATCACAGACTGCTTGAGGTCAGAAGGGACCTTTGGAGGTCATCTGATTCAAGCCCCCTGCTTAGGCAGGGCCACCTACAGCTGGTTGCTTAGGGCCATAATTCAGATGGCTTTGAATAGATCCAAGCATGGGGACTGCAACCTTCCTGGGCAACCTGTGCCAGTGCTCAGTTGCTGTCATAGTGAAAAGTGTTCACAGGATCACAGAATATATGGATTTGGAAGAGACCCACAAGGATCACTGAGTCCAAGGATCGTCCTCCTGGCCCTGCACAAGACCATTCCTGACAATCACCTGTGCCCAAGAGCATTGTCCCAAACACTTCTTTGAACTCTGTCACCCTGTGGCTGTGACCACTTTCCTGGGGAGCCAGTTCCAGTGCCCAAGCACCCTCTGGGAGAAAAACCTTTTCCTAATATCCAACCTAACCCTCCCCTGACACAACCTCAGGCTGCTCCCTTGGGTCCTGTGTTTCTTCATATTCAGATGGAGGCTCACATGTTTCAGTTTGTGCCCATTGCCTGTATTTGAAGGAATGTGGTTTTCATGGAAGAAGCAGGATGAGCAAGTAGTCTAAGTACATACTCTTGCCATTCCAGAGTAAACATTTGTGAAGAAGGAGAAAAAATATAATTAGGTTTTGTAATAGTTCAGATTGCTTCAAGGAATATTCATTGTTTCCCTGGGCTGTTGTGTGTAGAAGTCATTACATGGAAACAATATTGTTTCAAAGTTCTGTTTGCTTTGACACAGTCATATGTCTAAATGCATGATGGTATTACTAGCCAAATATATCTTTGAATTTCCATTCTGTGCTGCATAGCAGTATTCTATTTCACTTTTGTGTCTTAGAGCTCAATCAAGCACAAGCGTACTTCCTGAAAATGATGAAAAGTTTCTTGTTTCTTTACAGTCCAGGTGTTAGAGGTCACATGACAGGAAGCAACAGGAGAATTTTTGCTTCATACCTCCCAAAATTTGAACCAGGAATAGATTTATTTGAGGTTTTAATGATAACAAACATGTATTCATCCTCTATGCTGTTTACAAGGATTGTAATGCATTAAATAATGAGGTTAGCTGTAATGATGAATTTCAGAAATCATCTTAATTTGCATACAATTGTTGAGCTACACAAAGTAAAGAATTTGTAGCTTGTCATATGGCAAGCAGTTACCTCGGGTAAAATCAATGTTTGGCCAAGTTCTCACTATCTCAGTTTTTCCAGGCAGTGAATTAAAAGCAGTGTCCCAGTGTTGTCTTGTCATTTCCAGAGCTATTGAAGCAATTTTATAAGAATAGGTTAAAAGTTAGCTGTTATATAATTTACATGCAACAGGCACAGATACCAGCCAAGTGAAAGAGTATTTACGTCTGTCTGTCTCCCTCAAGGGCTGACCAGGATTCTCAAGCCTGGGTTTTTACAACTGTGTAATAGAACCTTAATCTGTCAATGTGCTTTTGTGGGGTTTTGTTTGTTTGGTGTTTTTTTTTCGTTTGGGCTTTTGTTTTGTTTTGTTTTTTGGGCTTTTTTGGTATTTGTTTGTCTGTTTTGGTTTTTTGTGTTTGTTTTTTTTTTTTTAATATTTTGCGGGGATTTTTTGTTTGGTTGGTTTTTGGGGGTTTTTTTGGGTTGGTTGATTGGGTTTTTTGTGTTTCGGGGGTTTTTTCTTTATTTTTTCCCCTAGCATCCATTAACTCCATGGTGTTTGTCAAAAAGGAACTATAAGGTAGATAACTGACACTCTCCAAATCACTTACAAAAGATGTACCTCTAAAATGTGAAACTAGAAGAACAGATAAAATAATTTTAGGTTTCTGTTTGAGTGACTTTGAGCAAGAATGTATCATGCCCTTGAGAAAGGTCAGGTTAATCCTTAGTATTATGGATACAAGGTACTTTATTCTGTGTTTCCAGTAGAAAAGAGTTTAATGAACTTCAGGTAGGGTTTAATAACTACTAGCATAAGTTGAATTTGCTAGCTGTTACACGTCTTTGCATTTGCTGCAGTGGCATGTGGGATGCTGGAGAAATTTCACACACATTTTGTTTCAGAGTGTTCTAATTGTTTCTTTTTCATGCAAAGTGTGAAAAGGCTCTCACAATTAAGAGAACTCCTTCTTTAAATTAAATGTAAACCCAGAGTTTTAATCAAACTAAGTCCAAAAATACATCCACTTGTCTTCATTGTGGTGCCTTGAGGGTTAGCATATTACTTCATAACTGAGTTGAAACAGGACTTCATTGCAAATTATGCCTGAGGTGCCTACTGAGTTGCCTTTGTCTCATTTCTTGACTGATTTGCATTTGTTAGAAGATTGCAGATTGTTAGAAGATTTGTCCTGGGTTGCCGGTCTTGGGGTAGTTGAATAAAAAAGCTGTGCAGTTCTTAAAAATCCTGGTAATCTGCCTTTACATGTGTTTTCTGGAGGCATGTGACGTCACAGTGCTAACTAGAGATCCTCAGGAAGAAATTATCAGCATATGGTATTCAGAAAATTTTTGTCCATATACAAGATAGGGGGATGAAGGTGTTAATTTGAGAGGCTCTAAATAATTACAAAGTGGTACCGTCCCTTGGCAACTCTTATGTTCATCGATGGACAGCAGAAAGGCTGCACCATATGCTAATGGAATAAATAGCACTTCCTCATTATGAGAAGCTGTAGCATATTGGTGTCAGCTAATTTGAAAAATGTCCAGAATGAAGTCATGCACCATAAATGAGAGCCTTCATGAGAAGCTGATTGCTAACTGTTACACAAAAACACTTTCTAAAATCAAAGTTGCTTCAGAGATCAGTGTGTTAGCTGAAAAGTGCCCTCAAGCTGACATATATTGGAGGGAAAATCAATGTTTTAGCTACAAAGTCTGTTTGGAAGTGTTATAATGAAAATAGGATTCACTTTTCCCTGTACCTAGAATTAAATGAAAACCTGGGGGGGCACACACAGAGAGAGAGATGCTGTGAGCATAGTTTGTCATATCCCCTATTGAACCTGAGCTATTAATCATGCAAATGCATGCAAGTGATCTATATAAGGGACTGATGCATACAAAATCTAGCCTTGGCATAAATTTGAATTTAATTTTCAGTAGGTTTTTTTTTTTAATTCTCTGTATAGTTTTAAGTGCTTTGTAATTGAGAAAATAATGTCTTATAAGGAACTAAGCATTTATTTTCTGGTTTTGTGTATCAAGTAATTAAGGCCAGGTAAAACAGCTGTAAAAACACAGCCAGTATTCTTGATGAAGTATTAAATAATTCTTGGGAGCTGTTTTAAACTAGTGATTTTGGTCAGATAATTGGCTGTATGGGATAGTAAACTAATCCTAAATTAATGAAATGTCTGTATTTGTTCAGAAACACTGAAGTTGCTATGTGGAAAAGCTTAAGGATGTTAATTACTACATGTGTTTACCTAAACATATTTTTATTGCTGTAGTCTCTTCCCTGACCCCCACAACAACATGATCCACAAGTGACTTGATACATAGTGTTAGAAATACTAAATTTTGGCCACTGTGCATTACCTATGGGAATGTACTCCCAAGCAGTGCAGGGTAGGTGTGCCACTCGGTAATCACTGATCGTGGGTGGTGTGAAGTGTTACCCTTGTCTGTTCTAAAGGAGAGCTGAGGAGGCCTTGGCCCTTTTCCAGATGAGCTGATGATTGTATTAGGCATAATAAAAGTATCTCCTTCCTGAAGGAGGACTAGGAAGTGCTTCTGTGGCTTCAAAGTATGTGCAAGTTCTGCAACTGGGGAAGGCTGTACTGCATTTCTTAAGCTGGATCCTGATAGTGTAGTTGTTCAGTTACCTGTTTTACCTTCTCACTGAACAGAATTTTAATGCAAAAATATCTTGGATTTATTTGGCTTAAAATATTTAAAGAATAAAACTACTTACCAAGAACCTCAGGTAACATCTGCCAGTGCTTTATTTTGAAATCTCTTTTTGTAGAAAATGATAGGAACTAATTCTCAGGTGTGTCTTCATTATTTTGTTCCCTAAAGCCATATAAATGTTTTTTGTTTTAAAAGCCATATAAATGCTTCAAGGTCTGCTTTTTAGGTGTTTCTGTAAGAATGAAGCATTGTTTATACTGCTTGTCAACTCATTAAGGTGAATTGCTATTGATTGTTTCTCACTTGTTATTCAAAGTTTCCTTTACTGTACATTATTCTCATAGTAGTAGAAATGAGTGGGAAAGCAGCTGCACCATGTGCCTTCCAACACAATGAAAAAACATCATTGGTAAAACAGTTGTTTTTATTTAATGTCTTTTTTGTCATGCAATGGGGAAAGTATTTACTGATGTCCAGTGTGCAAATGACTGAAGCAGTGTCCTATATAATCACTCTTGCACACACTAGTGTTAGTTATTGATGACATTTCACAATTTGTGGTGTGACATCTCTTCCAAAACACAGCCTTATATCTGCTGAGAACAGGATGTGTCTCCCAGCTCACCAAATGTAGTTGGAGATAACAGGTGAAACAATTTAATGCTGCTGTCAGTAATAACAGGTGGAACAATTCAACATTTTGAAATCTCTCTTATACCTCTGTTGTTTTTGTAGCAGCCTGCCAAAGCAAGTTTCTGTGCTTTGAGACCTGTGTTGTAATTTTATAAGTTCTTTATTCTGTGTAGCAGATGACAGCTTCCTCATCTGTCCCCAGGCTTCCTATTACTAATGTGATAAATATTTGGATGATTAACAAAAGTTTCTACTGCTTTGCTTACTTGAATTTTTAATTTTGCGTGATGCTGGTTGCCACAACATTTCACCAACTATGAAGAACAATAACTTCTAAAATTTCTATCACTGTTAAAGAGAACTTCTATCCCAAAGTTTTTTTCCCAGGAGACAGAATTCCTAACTTGAGTGGCAGCCAGCACTGGACCTAGTGCTAGTATGGTAATGAATATGCATATGTTCAAGAGTTTATTCTGTTTTCACTGCTGGGTGCTAATTCTCTTGCTTTCCTTGTGTCTCCCATGGCTTGGACAGTACAGGAGATTCTTAAGAGCAGGAATGAGTTTATAGTTGAGGAACTGAGATATTCATCGTGGGTTCTGCTGTTAACTTTACAGTGTTGCATCTCTAAATGTACGTCTGTTAATGGTTTAAAAATACTTTCTGTTGACTGTATCTGTTAGACTTTGCATGGATGGTTGGGACACACATTTAGGATCTTTACGTTCTGACTTCTGTCAGCAAACACAGGAACGTGTGTTGGCCTCAGGTAGTAAAATAGTTGAAGAAACTGAAGTACAGCACCATACCCAGTGAGAATGTGCTTGGGTATCCCAGTCTGACTATTAAATGGTGATATATGTGGTTTATAACTCCTATTGACATGGAAAAAAATAATAGGGAAGTCACTCTCACTGTTCTGAGAGTAAGAGTAAAAAGCAAGTGTTTGCTGCAGTACTCCTAAACCTAAGAAGTGTTTTATCTAGATTCAGAATAGTTAAATAATTGTGACTTTATTTTCTCAACAGTAACACTTCCTAAATCAACAGGGACTTCTGAGAAATAAAACCCAAACTGTAAGTCTTGTACACAAAATAGTTCTGAAGTTCCATTTACACAAGTTTGTGTATATTAGTTTTCAATATGTAAAATAAGTACAGAGCTAATAGTGAAGACTTCTATTATGGGGTCTGTGGATGAGCAGGTAGGAGTAATGGAAAAATAAGCTGTTTTTCCTGTTGGGCTTTTATTTAGTTAGGCTGTCTTTCTGTTATACAGCTCCTTCAGCAGATGTTTGAAGTTGTTTATTAGTGTACCCAGCCAGCCATGTATTCAGTGCTTTAAAAATACAGTCTGAGAGCTTGAACTGATTAGACCCACTATATCAGTGTTCCTGCTTTTGAAAACACTTTACTGCCTCTTTTCACTTGTGCATACAGGAATTCAAGATAAATTCTAAAATGTATATTTCTTCTTAAAGCTTTTTCTACTGTCTCCTGACAATGCAGAAGCAATAGAAGGAAAACAAAATTCCACACCTTTGTAAGAATTGCTTAACCTGAAAGCAAGACCAGAAAATCACATAACCTCTCAAAGGCTGTGGAGCTCACTGCTGAAATTTCTCCTAGTGTTCTTGGGGTTGAACAGACAACAAGGATACAGGTTTCTCAGCAGACAGTGAAGTGACACTATGATGTATTCAGTTTTTTTATACTGAAGATAAAATTATCCTCTAGAGGCATCATGTCATGTTCCAGGTTACTACTTTTTCTGTAAATCCCTTTTAGAAGACTTGTACTGTCTACTGATTTAATAGCTGCTTTTTATCTGGTATCTTTTGTACTCTAAACGACCTTCTTTTGGATTTTGTTTTGGACATATCTTAAAGGTCTTATAGAATTAGACACATGGTGGTATAGATTGCTTATTAGGCTTTAGGTATTGCTTTCCCCATTCTTGCCTGTCAAACAGTAGCCATGCCTCAAAGGTTTTCTCAGCTGTGGTTTTTGGTTTTTTTTGACAAGTTTGTCTATATTTAGACCAGTGTTACACCCCTCTCAGTGGCTGTTTCCTGCATCAGTGTTTGGAAGTTTCATCTGAAGCTGTCGGTGATCACGCTTTCTGTGTTTAGATGATTGAAGTCAAGTTAGTTCAAATGTAACTCAGTATAGAGTTTCACTGTCAATATGGACTGGTTTAGGTAAACTGAGTTAGAAAGCCTCATTTAATATTTCCCTCTGTGGGTGTGGTGATTTTGGCCACACAGCAGACTGAACTAGGGGCAAGATATCCCATCGAACTGCAAACACCTGGATGAGTTCTGTATTTCAGTGTATTTCACCACCTTGCAAATCATTTTGTGACCACAAGGAGGGGAGCAATTACACATGGGTTAGCATAGATGGGTACTGGAAATTAATAAACTAATTTCAAACTAAGGATATGTTATTAAACTGTCTGACAGTCAATTTAGGAATAAATAGAGATGTCTTGATTTCTGTTCTTTGCATCTTAGAATAAAGAAATCCGTGCTAATGGCATGCTTACATATTTCTGACAGGGCAATGCCTAGAGGTGCCTCCCATCCAGAGTAATATGGTAGTGAAAGCTGAAAGATAAGAATAAATTTATGAACTCCCTTAATTGTTGCCAAGAGAAGTTCAGAATATCATGGAAATGACACTTGAGTTGCATTGCATTTAAAATCTTGTCTGGAGTGGGAGAGATCCAGGACTTTTACTAAGAAAAGTAGCAAAAAATTATCTAGAACACAAAACGCACAACTGTGTAGTAAGTGATAGCAAAGGGAGACTTACTTTTGACCCTTGTTGGCAACTGATTTGCCTCGAGCAGGAGGATTTAATTTATAATTTATTTATTCTTTCAGATAAAAGCATTGTCTGTGTTCCCTCTTCTAAATCTGTCTAAAATGTTGACTCCCATGATAAGTCTAGTAAATATATGTCTGGCTACAAAGAAAATAATTCCATTCTTTAGCTAAAAAAATGGAAGAAGGGAAAGTTATGGAAGATGTGTGGTTGCATTTAGTATGTTTGTTATAAATACTTGACTGTGTCAGACAGACAGTAGTACTTGCTTATAGTTTAGAGAGTCACTTCTAATGGAAAATATATTGAAAATATTAGTTGAGATTGTCATACCAAAAGATAAAAGGTATTTTAAAGTTTTACTGTTAGGAAGTTGATGGAGCTGCATGGAGGGAAGGAAGAAAGGTCTAGGGTGTTGACATAGTATCTCCAAGTGTGGAACCATTTATTGATAAAAGATATATGCCTCTGTAGGTAGAGGGTATAATTTAAGAAATTTCCCACAAAGCTGCTGAAGCAAAGGTAACTATGTTAGTTGATTTTGCAGCCAGTTTTGAGATACTGAGAACACAACTGCTCTGAAAATTTATCACTGCTTACTCTACAGATATATGAAACTGAAGTCAGAGTTTCAAGTACATTTCTTCTGCGATTGATACAGTTTCAAGAACTCCCTGTTGTTTGTTTCCTCCTCATCCACCCCCGGTTCTTTTGTGTAACCTGGGCCGGGAAGCAAGTGATGTTGACCAGAATAAAAAAAGAAATTGACAACCAAAATGTGCAGCTCTTTAGGATGAGAGGAGGTAGTGTATTTTTTCCACATTCAGCTTTCTGGTGTGGTTCATCATACTGGTGTAGGACAGTTGCCTGAGGGAAAGCTGCTTAAACTGGCACAATTGTTGGAAGAAATGCTTTCTGAACTTTGGCATGTTTATCTCTTCAAGATTAAATTTTTTAATAATGCGGTCATCTTGTTTTGGATACTATTTGGATGGAAAGTACTTTGGTTATTTTTGCATTGGACAGAATTTCAGACTTCTCGCTCATGCAGATAATAGGGTGGGATAGGTTTAGGATTTTTTTTTTCCTATTTGAGGAATAAAATGATCCTCAAACAGAGATTGGATTAACTGTATTACAAAAATTACTTTTTAAAAGTGAATGAAGTTCTGCTTTAGCTAAGGAGAAAACTTTTTTTGTTATTGCAGCATTACATACTGTATCTCTTTTTAAAATTTTACATGAGAAGGGAGGATGGCAAGGCTTAGCATTACCTGCATGATTGTAAAACCTAAGGTAATGCTGTCTAATTATCCTGCTATTATATTTGGGGACTTGTAGACTTCATTCTAGCTTTTGGTGTGCAGATGGCTCAAAGAGAAGGTTTGGAGGAAGAGAGTAGTGGATTTACAGGTCACTTCAGGTTTGTGTAGGGAAATGTCAGATCCCAGAAAAGAGAGCCGGATATTTTCCTGATTTTTGCTATTGCAAGGGATTAATGCACTTGATATTTCACTGCTCTGCAATAAGAAGTGCCACAGAAAGTTGCTTAAAAATACTAATGAAGAGGATGATTGCCCTTTATACTAGATCATAAAATAGTTTTGTTTGATTGTCCAGGCACCACAAAGGCAGAATCTCACAGAAATGTTACAGAAGACTGAATTTGTGATTTCATTATGTTATTTGAAGTTCTCTGTAATATTGCAGATACACTTCTCTGCAGTCTTGCCTTTGCGTGTTCTCATTGTTTAGAGCTCATCTTGTTTGGTAGAACAGCAGCCCTGACTTGTTTGGGCAGCTGGTTACTACTGCAGTATGGATAGCTAAAGAATTGGGGTTTTTTCTTATTTAACCATGTAGAAAGGTTTTGTGGTGTTTGTTTTTTTTTTTTTTAATTTGTGTTTTGGGATTTTTATAATCATTGTTTGTAGGTTTCTGTCTTTATTTCCCAATGTGAGTAGTTGGTATAATTTAATGTACTGGTTTGCTTTTCTGTCAGTAATTGCAAAAGGTCTGACAGTGGCTGAGGTTTGCTTTTTGAAACGGTCACAATGAGGCAGAGAGACTATGATTTCTATTACAGCCACGTTCTTAAGTGTCTAAAGAAAACGTGATATAGTAGCAGTGTTATTAACATAAAAATCTCCTTTTAACCCAAGCAGTTCTGTGGCATGCTCTATCCAGGGGACTTAAAGATTGTACAAAAGCATTTGCTTTGTAAAGCAGGGGCAATGGTTTCTGCACTGAAGCAACAAGGCTGGATAAAATGACTTGTGAAATTAAAGACTGCCATCTTGAACAAATGCATCTTGTTTTCCTTCTTCCAACCTTTATACAGCCTTATATTGTCCAGATTGCTTTGGGTCTCTTTGTTAAATGTGCTTTGCATCTCTCAGTTAATTTTGTGCCAGTATCACTTTAGGCTGACGGCTGTAGGTGTTTGTGTATCATTAAGCACACTGCCAGGACATGTCCACCACTTGCCACCTCTCCCATTAAATGGCTGTCAGCAGGTTTACAGAGCTGCTTTCTTGCTTTGCATTAATTTCTGCAACTCAGTAGATGCACTGAAAAGCACCTATAAACAGAGAACACAGTTTGTCTTGACATTTCTAAAGGTAAATAGAAATGCCATGAGCAGTTAAGTCATATTTCATATACAGTCATATCAATATGATTAGTACGAAAGAAGTGTCACTTCTTTTTAAATTTTCTTTTTTCACCTAACCTTTCTCCTTGAGCTCCGACCTCCAAAAGGAAAATAAGACGAATCTAAACAAGTGTATGTCAGCAGATTCTTGCGTGTGACTGTCTTGTTGAAGTTGTATGTAATCCCATGCTGAGATTTGCAATTGGTTCCGAAATGAAAATCTGGTAGGATTAGATCAAACATTATCCTACCTGAGATAAGCAGTGTGGGGAAGTTTAGTGATTTGTCCATGAAAGTCAACATGTAGATGGGTTATTAGTGTAAGGCTTTTCAAGAAATGTACTAAAATGCAGGTGTGCTGGCTTAATTTGGTGGGCTGCAGCTAGTTTGCTGCATACTGATGTGGTGTATTTCTCTAGACTAGGAAATTTTGATTCTAGTTCTTAAGGTAAAGAATCTTTTTTTGGGTGAAAATCCCTTTGTATTACATGAAGCAGTAAAAGCAATAGTAAATAATTAAGGAGTGAAGAAGTAATTTTGTATATCTAAGCTCTTATTCAAATATTACTTTGGAAATCTACTGCTGAATGTGTGTAGGAGGCCAGTGCAAGATGTGGGAAAACTAAAGTGTATTGACTGGAGTTGTGAAATTTAATCTCAAGCTTATCTCAGGGAAATTTGTGTGAGACTTTACTATACTTAGCCCTATGCTCAAAGACTTCAGACTTTGATTCATTCTAATTTAACATTCTGGAGCATCCTTTGTAGATGAATTTTGAGAATAAATCATTGTGTTGATGAGTTTACAAGCTAATTTGACATGACCAGCATATGGAAAAAGCTGAAAGAAATTAGTGACTTGTGCAACATCACCCAGAAGACAAGTGTTGGAGAGCTGAATAGCTCCCAAGTGCTTTGATGCAGATAAGTATCCTCTATGCTGGGTGGCCCAGTCTTCTAAAAATTACCAAAAGTTCTATTCATTCAGCTCTCTGTGTCTTCTTACACTGTGCAGGACTGTGAATTTTTTACCCAGCGATGTTCTCTTAAGAATCTTTGTGTTTTATACATTTGGCTGAATATGCTGAGTTGGTCTTTTGAGGGCTAAAAAGCTGCCTGCTTTTTGGGCAGCCAGTGGTTGATCATACTTACCTCTCCTACCATACCTGCTGGTGGTAAGCTGCCTACTTCCACTGGTCACAGCATGTTGGTGAAATAAACATTTTTTAACAATGATCAGGATCTTTACTACCTTCTCACAGAAACTTGTGTTCTCTGTTTTATCCCTATGCAGTATTTTTCTTTACCCAACGTCTCTATACTGTGTACAAATAGACTTAGGTAAACCTATCCCTGATGCAGGAATAAAATCAACTTTATCACCAGGTATGTTCTATTCCAAGTAGTTTCTAGGCCACTTGAAGGTAGTACTATAAAGTAATGGTCAACATCTGACTTAAATACTTTGAGTTCCTTTCTGCTCTTTAGTAATCATTGCATGTTGCTGACAAAATGTTGATGGTTGTGAAAATGTGGAAAAACAAACCAATATCCAAAACAAAATACAAAAAAAACCCCTTCTATAAATGTTTACATTCAGCTTTTGTGCTTCAGACTTTCTTGTAAACCATAAACTTCTTCGTGGTTTTTCACGGCCTCTCAGAATCTTTGGAGTGCCTACTGCTCCATCTTGCACAGCATTAGTTAAAATCAAATCAGTTCTAAGACACATTTTAACTGATTTGTATAATTCTGTATAACATTTTATGCAGGATTCTTTACTGTGTGTCACTGTATGTTTTGATCATTCCCTGACAGTGCTGAAAAGGTATGATATTTTCATGATTACAGTTCCCTTGTTGTTTTGCCAGGGGTAAAAATCCTGTGCTGGCTATGTAACTGCATTTTTGTTTGAAAGGCTTTGGGGAAGGGATGGGACTGGGCAGGTAGATGTGTGTATGTTACGTGTTAGGGGGAATATATATATATATATATAAAACATACTTGGCATATGTAGAGGAATTAATTGAGCTGTGTGTGGTTCATTGTCCTGAGGGAGCTCATTGCAGGTTTTGGTGAACAGTTTGCCTCCTCCATTTTACCTATCTGACTTTTATAGTTAAAAAATATTCTGTTACTCCAGAGATCTGTCAGCCACTATGTCACTGCCATCTCCAGCAGAACACCTTTAAACCTGCCCTTTTTGAACATGTTTCCAACAGTTTTGCTAGCCGTATCAAAAGTAAAGATCTGTTGAATCCCACAACACTCTGTGCCACTGAGATGGGATAAAAATTCTTTAGCCAGGAGAAAATAATGGCAGTAGCTATTGCCTCCCATCAGTGGAGTCTATTGGAGGTGAAAGTAGAGCTATTTTAAATGCAATCAAATTGTCCATTAGGAACCAAAAAATCACAATTTCAAATGGGAGTTTCAGGTGTCTTTACATGGAAGATGGTGGAACCCAGCTTTGTGAGGGCTATTAGGTTTGAAGTAATTTAGGGTCTCATATTTTTTATTTATTTATAATGTGGTGATATGTAGATATAGATATGCGCATCCACTAATTATCTACAAAACTAAGTCTATAAAGTAATGTTAAGTAAAGTAAGACATGAAGGAAAATAAAAGGATCTGAAGATGTGGGATAAGTTTGGAATTTCCCACAAATTACTTCACTCCCCTAAACAAAATCATGTAATTTTTCTACAATGTCTGCTTTGTCAGATGTGTATTTATGAGGAATCAATAGCATTTAAATATCTGAGATGAAAATTCAGGCCAGAGTATTGTGTAAACAAAAATAGTGATCCTTGCAATAAATAATAAACCTTCTCAATAAGCAGGAAAAAAGATAGTTTTAATATTTTCCTTTATTCCAGACTTTTACCCCTGACCCTGTAAGCTGAGGCCTGATACATATTTGGTGATTACATTATAGGTTCAGAATTTCACTGGGGCTTGGAGGACGTTTTGAACTATGGAAGATTTGAGCAAGAGAAATTTAAACTTAACATTTAACATAGAAATAGCAAACCATAAAATCACAAGTATGTTAAAGACCTTTGAGGCTCTAGCACTGGGAAGCAAACTACTTCACAAGTACAAGGATTTGTTCCATATTGAAAAGGTACTAATTCAGGTTAAGCCTTTCTTTGCTTAGATACTTGTAACTGAAATCTGATGAATGTTTAACTGATGTCTGACATGGATCCATTTATTAACTGCTTATAACTTAAAAATTGGTGGTCAAATCTTAAAGTATTGACATCAAATGTCAGGCACGTTCAGTAACTTGTTCGGACGAAGAATTTTATCAGTAGAATCCAAATCCTTGTGTGTTTTCCAAACTGCTTTCCTTTTCCTTTCCTTCTTTTTCATTAGAAAATAACTCAGCAAGTGCTGTGGACATGTTATGGCTGTGTTAAATGTAAATGTCAAAAGATGTTCTGAAGAGTTACATTGCTCTCAAATTCCAGAAATCTGCAGGTGAATTGTGTAAGTCATGAAACAGTGAATGGCAGCTGGGAAGTTACTTCATTCTTTTGCATCTGGTGCAATTAAGGGAACAGAAATAAAATGCACTTTGGAAGCTTTGTTTTCCTCAACATCTCAAAGTTCCATTGCAGAGTTCTTTGCCACACAATCTCCTAAAACATACTTTCTGTATAAAAAACACTTAGAAAGTATATATTTTTTAAATCCTTTTTAATCAAATACATAAAATATCAATGAACATACAAAGAATTAAAATCCTATTGGAATTCTGTAGCTAAAGTAATTTATACAATAAAAGGTGAAGTCACAGAAAATCAATAGGAAGTTTTGAAGAATAAAATTTTTCACAGCTGTCTGTTTATATAAAAGACTGTTAGCAGAGACTATGCAACCAATAATAGATACTGAAGGGGAAGGTTTCTTAGTCAGTAAAAAGTAAGATGTCATGAAGTCAGCAAAAATAATTAAAGTAGTAGATTCTTTGAAGCCTAATGCAAGTTGCCTCTCTTGCACTTCTTCTTTGCTCTTCTTCTGACTTCTGAGAAAACTCAAGTTTTGTATTTGAGTATGGATTTGTATTGTAAAAAGGGGCAGAGTAGCATGTCTTGTAATTCTAGCTCATGTATTTACTAAGAATGTGGTTTGACAGTTTACTGTGTATCAGAGTCTCTGATAATAACTGCCTGTCATGGTACTTGATTAAAATAACTTGATGTTTTTTGGTTTTTAGGATTTTTTTTATCATTTTCTTTGTCTTGTCTTTTTACAACATGTTGATTAAAAGAAGCAATGTTATGCTGGCTAGAGAACACAGTAATTGCTACCTTCTTGCTCAGTAAAGCCCTAATTAGTGTGAATGAGCATGAAAAATAGATACTGAAATACAGTAGATAAAGGTAATACTGTGCCACAAGAGAAAAGCTTTCTTCATTGTGACCAAATTCTGGCATATTTAAAGTATTAAGAGGATTAAATGGGTGAATTAAATAGTTGTGCTCTCACACACCATTTGCATTTGAAAAGAGATACTATGTGGTGGAGTTTAGAGGAGGAAATGGGTCCCAGCCTGCTGTCTCTGCAGGGACAACAGAGATTATAATGGACCTACTAGGTTTCCTCACAAAAGTTTTTCTTACCGAATAATTTTTAGGAGAGCGGCAGAAATGCATAAATACCATTAGATTTAGGATAGCTTTACCATAGATGTATTTTGTTTGTAGATACGCTTTTGTTGCAAGTATTTGTTACTAAATTACTTTTTAAAATAATTTAGTGAGTGCTTGGTGTTTATACATATATATATATATTCCTCTAATAATTTTGAATCTTGATTAACCTAGGACTATTGAGTGCTTTCTTAAAGATGAAAATTATTTTTTAAAAAAGCAGTATGTAAATTGCATGCTGTTATTGCAATATCTCTTTTTGATTTTTATTTTCTGATAAAATTGCTTTCAGGTTCATGACAACTAAAGAGCATCTTTTCTCTCATTGTATAGCTAATCACTCTGTTTATTCCCTTTTCTGACATTATATTTAGTTGCTGAATAGAATATCAAATAAACATATTTTGGTTGCACTTACAGTTTAGTTGGATAAAATATGTGAAGTTATCATCTTGGCTGCTTTTTCATTTGCATCTACAGATTTCTAATCACTTCATAATTCAATTATTCATTAGTCTGGTGTGTTTTTAAACAAACCTCATAAGTTGTTGTTATATACTCTTAAAATTTGCAAGAAATAGCAACTGTTCTTAATTGGATACATTTATATTCTAGTGTTCTTTACTTTTCTGATGCAAGTTCTAGTTCTTAGCTTAGATAGTATTTCCAGAGATACATTGTTGGCAGCTGAATACAGACTAGATGTTGAGTTTTGCCTAAACAAGTCAGGTAACCTCTTGCTTAAAACTTTCAGAAATTCATAGTTGTGGCTTTCCACATCTGACTCCTTCTGAAAAACTGAGCAAGCATAGGGCCCAAGGAACTTCTAGGCATCAATGAGAGATCCATGACATAACACACTATAGAGAGTTTGTCTCCTCTTCTTGTGAAAAATGGTAAAACTTTGTAAGCAAGACAAAAGTCTGCAGAGTAGTTTTAGCTTGGCACTTCTGGATCACTTTCATTTGAACTTCAATTAGACAGCAATTTTGTATTAACATAGAGAGGCTGTGCTACCAACCTCTATTTTTAAAAGCAGATGTCTTTGAAGATATTTTAGTACTAATCAGGCATCCAGGTGGAAAGCTACAGCTTTCTGTTCTTCACCACATGAGATTTGATGAAAGCCTTTCATTCTGCTGTCATTGAACAGGTAAAGAAGAGAATAGAAACTCTCCTTTCTCAGCATTGCAACAGCAGGCTGAGATTTGTTTCCCTAAAGAAACTAGGAGAACGAGTTGAGAATAGCAGAAGAATAGCTCTGTACCTTTACTGAACTTTTCAGATCTTCTTAAATGTGATACTTCTGGCATGCTCTGCTTTGACAGAATTCAGCTGCATTGGGACTGCTTTGCATTTGCCTGGTGTTAATGTGTTTGCTCTCTCAGCAGGTTAAGAATAAAGTTGCTCTAATTTGCTTCTAGCCATGTTTTTTTCATCCCTTGTGCTTGATAACAGAAGTAAGAGAATGACCTAAAGAAAAAGAAAGTAGAATATGCTCACATGAGAAGGCAATGCAAATCCGACCTACAGGAGTCTTAACTTTCTTTTGTATGTCTTTAAGATATCATTTGATTGGGGATATTATCAAAAAGGAGGGGAAAGAAAATACATGAAGTGTCCATTGGTGTGAAATCTGATATTGCTCCTTAAAAATAAATGTTGAAAAGAAGTCATGTATCACTATGATAAAAATACCTTTTACAGCACTGAAAGAAACCTAAAAGGCAGCTAATGCAGAAAATCACAAACACAAGTCTTGAATTTAGAAGCTGCTGGCAACGTCATTTCTGGGCACGTAGAATTATCACTCCTCAGTGGCCAATGTCTGCCTCAGTCTTCAGCATGAATTAAACAAAAAGCTTGAGAATCCAGCATTTTACAGACAAGCCTGGTCCTAGCTGTCTTTGTAACTGTAATTCCTTTTAAAAAGCCACTACTTTTCTGCTACCTAATTTTGATGTGAAAACTAGTCTAAAAATACTTCAGGTGTGTGCCATGTCTTCAACATGAGCGGCCACTGCAGATTTTCAGACTGATGGTTTTTCTCCTGCCATTGCAAATCAATACGACTGTGTAGTTTTCTTCTAAAGCAAGTTTGATGGGAAATACTGACTCTGTAAATCATCTTTAAATTGACCAGGGAGCATAAGATTCACATTTCTAAAACTACTTTTTTGAGGGAGTGTGGAGAAGGAAAGAGATTTCAGGTTTGATAAAGCAAGAATAAGAGAAAGTAGCTCGAGAATCAGACAGTGGTAATTTTTCCATACATTATAATGAGCTACTTCAGGGTTCTCTGGAAAAGGAGAGCAAAAGTAAGGAACTGAAAAGCTCTTCATGTCGGCTGTGGCATTGCTTCATTTAAAGTTATGCTAGTCACTTTGCTGTCAGCAAAATAACAAGGTACTTGAGTACTGTGTAAATGTTTATAAAGATGTTACAGGTGCTGTTTCTTTTCAGAAGGGCTGTGTGATCTCCTTTTCAAAAATAATTTTTAAAAACAGGTTTGTTTGTCTAGAAGGATTAAGATAATTAAGCAAGATAAAAGCAACAAGCCTTACAATTCACAAGCACAATGGCTATTTTCTGAATTTTCATATTAGTTGATTTGTGACATTGAGATCTTCACACAGTGTACAGTTAGGAACTGTATTATTTCTTTTCTGTCGTTCTTTCCTCAGCTTCATTTTTCACTACAATGTTGCTTGCTGTATTCAAACTGTTTCCTGTGCACAAGCGAGCAATTCCTAAATAATTCATTAATTTGAATAAAATAATGTTTTTACAGTACCAGCCAAAGCTGTGACTAATCAGCATTCTCTCACCAATTGTGACCAAGGTGCCAGACTAAGCAGATAGAGCAAGCTGTTCTCAAAATTTCTAAAAATACTCAACAAAGACACCCTTCCTAAATTTGAAATGAATCTTGGTTTCCTGAGTTTGTCATGCATCTCCAGCATGAAATTGGGCTTGTAGCTTAATTTTCCTTATGCATAGCTGTTCCCTATCTCTCAAGACACTTGGATACCCTTAAAAATGGTTATGAAAATATAGCTAACAGTACTGAAAGCGTATTTGATAACGCTGAAAAGATCACTCAACAGTAAACACTAATTTAACCTTGAGTCATATAGCATGTGACATTTTCCACTCTGAATGGTGTGCAGTGTAAAGCAGCTTGAAATAATCTGGTTGAACATACTACAGAAGCTTGGATTTCGTCTGTCACCTCTGCCACCATGGTCCCTTCGGAGCTACTGATTTGTCTCTGTTTTTTAAAAATTCTTTTAAATGTACAAATTTGAATCTGCTAATTTGAGTAGCATCACAACCAGAACTTGGTTTGTTGGTAATTTAATAGAGCAGAATTCAACTTGGGACAGACCAGGCAAAGCAGAAGTAGCACAGCTGTTACTGTAAATGTCTGCAAAACATAAAAATTAGTGTTCTTGCTTAAATTAAATATGAGGTCTTGAAATCTTGTAATTGAGAGTTCAGCTTCTGTAATCATACTGTTTATCTCAGATGTAGCTGACACATTCTAGTATAGCCTGGGGAACTTGGAAATGAAGGAAGCAGGAAGCCAGACCAGTGTTGCAGTTAAGATTTAGTTATGTTCTGAACTGGAAACTGGAGGAGATTATGGACTGACGTCCCAGAGTGCGTTGTAGAGGTCACAGATTAATTAGCAAGGGAGTATGTTGATGGAATTGAATAAATGGTTTTCGTATCAGAGGGTTTGTAGTGCTAATATGTTCTTAGTCATTGCTGAATTTGGCAGGAAGAAAGTAGGGCATAACCAGCAGCTCTCTTGAGTCTGTGAAATCGAGTGCAGGAGATTTGCAGATATTTGCCTTTATGAAACAAGATTTAAGATTCAGAGTTTGAGTTCCTATGGAGTATCAGTATAGTTAGCACGCAGGTCTACAAATTAATTTCTTAATTAAGAGTCTTGGAGAAAACATGCATTAGCTTGGAATTTAGTTCTAGGAAAAGAAAAATGTAAATATTGGGCTGTGGATTGATTTAATTACCTGAAATCCCTTAATTTTACTTCCGCTTTCAGTTGAGCTGCCACTGTTATTTGCTGTGAATCTTAATGTACTAATGTTTACAGAAACCTTGGACAACTAATAGAAAGACAGATGTTTCCTGATGTTGTCTTCCAGAATACCTAGTGGAGCCTATTTTTTATTTGAATAAACATATAAAACATCTTTTTGTGTGTGTAACCAGTGTTTCTAGAGATAACCCAAGCCCAAAGTATGAATAAAATTAATGGTTGCATTGCTTCTGTCCCATGTAGAAAAAAAAAATTCTTTCATTTTTATCTGTGCTAAATATATTTTTTGTTGAAGTTTATTTTATATTTAGGCATTAAAATGTATCTGGTTTTATATATGTCACTGTGGCCCTAGTATATGATTATGAGAATAAAATCTATACTTCAGAACTGTAACTTCTGAAGTTGTTTACCTCCGATATTTTAATGCACAATTAGGCAGGATTGAAATGTTACCTTACAGCATTTTGGATTAGGGCAAACACTGGAACATCAGTCACAGAGCATTACAAGTTAGATTTACTGTCACTGTTTCCAAGCCAAATCTATTGAATGGGTAAATGCTTTGCTCCTCATTTTTTTTTGTAGATACATTTCTGTTTCTCCAGCAAGATTAGAAACATTGGAGATTGTCCTGATAAAAGTTACCATCTAGTGTTCATATATTGAAGAACTTGCAGACTTTAATTAGAAATAGTCAATGCAATGGATGACAGATTTCTACTCCTGAAGACTGGCGTTTGGTGTACCCCGTATTTGAAGTGATACAGGAAATCCTTGTTCTGTTTTTCTTCTGCATTTCTATTTGCTGGTTTGAGTGTTGCATGTATTACGTGTTCACCTCTGTAGGAAACATACAACTCTTGCCTATTTTTCCCTAAATGGGAGGTTTGGTTTTATTACTTAGGCAGAACAGGAGAAATTGTAAAGCAAGATAGCAGGCTTGTGAGATTTTTTGTTTTCCCCATGCATAGTTGAGTTGCTCACTGTAGACAGTAGAAGTGGGTATTTCAAGACAGCCATTTAGGCATTGTATATTGTAGTCATTGTTTTGCTAGTGTTGGCACTCTGAATGTTTTTTGTTTTTCCAGAGGTGTCTGCCTCAGTCCTCTCAAACTTCTATCAAAATTAAATTCTTGCAGTTAGATATTGTTGGTACCACTCCTTTGTCTCTTAGAAAACTACATTACTGGGTGTTCCCACAGATTTATACAGAAGAATTTACCAAAGATGAAATAACATCAGTCTTGCTTCTGCAACTATATCTCTTTTTCTCATATTTAATTTAAAATTTATTATTCAAGTTTGGTAATGTGCTGCACAGCAAGGTGATGCCCCGTCGCTTTATTTTCTTCCCCTTTTTTCTTTTACTTTTGTTTTTCCTCCCTCCTCACTGAAGAAAGTAGTTTCTGTTTTGGAAAAAGAATCTGTATTGGTCCTCAGTCATATGGAAGATGTGCATTTCTGCTGTCTTTGTTTTATGTGTCAGAAAAAGGATCAAGGGCAAGGTTTTTGTTAATTGTTTGAGATTAAAAGGATGGATTAAGTTACCAGGTTGCTTCTGTTAAATAATCAAATTTGCCATAGCAGTTCTTACTCTAAAATTGATACATATAAAAAGAGACTCTTTAAAAGTGTCTTTACAGAAATAAGGAAGCTTCTTTTTCCGCTGAAGATGATTAGAATAGAAGTCAATGCAGGGAAGGAAGGTTTTGGAAAATGCAGCCTAGTAGAACACCTCCCTCTGGTGGTAGATATTACAGTTCCGTCTGCTCGGTCACACCGTGACTGGAACCTTCATGGCGGGAATGCCACTGCTACTGAAGAGCTAGGAGAACTTCTTAAAAATATAATTGAATTGCATATATAGTTTCCTCCCCCCCTGGCTATGATGGGGGAGATTTAGGCTGCTTGACCTCCTTCATTCTGAATTTGTCAGGTAATCCATGCTTACTTCTTCTCCCATCTTGCTGCTGGGATTGGTTGCATTTTGCCATTTTTGCTGGGCTGTAGGAATAGGCTCTGTGGATCTTGGTGCTTTAAGCAGGTAATCACAACAGTATGCACGAAACAGCTCATAGCTTCTAGCAATCATTTAGCTCGTTCTGAAAATTTAATTAATCTTTTAGTTTATTCATATTTAGCTGCTTGGTCTGAATTTCATGTGCCAGTCCTCAGTTAGTTTCCAAAGTAATATCTATAATTACTTGTACTTGAAACACGATTAACCACCTTAACTGGAGGAGAAAGGTTGCTGTTAACAGTTTATCTTGTAGGGTATTAATGCCAAGAAACTGATTATTTCAAAGTTGTTTTTTTTAATCAGCTGAACAGGAACGGGTTCAATCTATCAATCAGGCATGTGAGCTCCCAAAGAGGTTGTAGAATTGTTATTTTTAGCTCTGTTTAGGCATAACAAGAACGCTTTAAAATGATTCTCGAAGGCATATTTTAGTTCCTTGCTTTTCATGCCCATTACACTTCAGAAAGTATAGCAAACTAGCAGAATATATGAGAACAACATTTTTTATCCTTGTTTTCCTTTCTATTTAGTAAGCATTTTATAATGTTTTTTCCTGTTGTTTTTTCACAGCATAGTGAAACCTGCTCTTATCCCCCCCATCCAGGCTGAGCACTCAAAACACTTCTAGCTTTGTTTTGTATGTCATTAATAGAAGAACCTGTGAAACTAAATCTTCTCCAAGGCTCCAGCTGAAAAGCAAAAAATCTGGGACATTTTTGTGAGTAGGAGTCCTAATTCCATAACTGTGACACTGTTAAACTGAGGGAAACAAAACTTCAGACATGGAGGACTGGCTACAGAAGCCCATTTTTATGTGCAGGATCCCAACATTACCAGCATTTAATTAATGCACAGTTCAAGGTCAGCACATCACTGCTCTGATTTGCAGGTTGGTTTTTTGCTACTGTAGACTCCCCTTTGAGGGATTCCACACGTGTTGTGCCAGCTAAGAACCCTTTGCAAGCCAGAGCTCTGGAAACACCACTGGTAAAAGGTTATTTTTCCGTATCTGCATAAACTTGGAAGTGATAGCACAGGAAGTCAGATCACATCAAATGACAAATCATGGATATGAAAAGCAAAAGGATTTTTTTCTTCTTACACCTCTTTTATTGCACTTTGTCTTAATATGGAGATACAGACATAGACAAGAGTGGGTGTTTTAGGCAATTTCAGCAAGGATCCTCCAGCACTGACAAGCAGAAGGATCACTTCATCATCATAAGAGATGCTTTAAGTTCTCATGTCTTTGTAACTTAAAAATAAGGTGAATCGAGGAGCAGTGTATTTATCTGTGTTTTCCACTGAGGGGACAGGAATGCAACATTCTGACAGGAGCAGTTTTTCTATTCCTTTTCCTTTTCTACACTTCTATGGTTTCTTTGCATTAAAGGAAGCATCAATATCAAAATAGTCAGCATTTGTGAGGGGAAAAAAACACTTAAAATCCATGAACTTCAGATATTAACTCAACTAATAACTTTTTTGTAGCCATTTTGTACCAATTTCAAATGTTGAGATGGTTTCCAGCTTTTTTCTTTGGGATCAATTTACTAATAATGAAAAAGGTTGTTGTCTTTGACTTCTATTCAGAATTTCTAATGCCTTCTTCTAAAAGACAATTTTAATAAGAAATTTTAAAAAAACCTTTTATTAATTCAAAACTTTGTCATGTTTTGTTGCTCACAGAGAAGCCCAAGCAATGTTTATTTTATGTACGCATTCAATGTCTGTGTCTGATACTTTTGTTCCTAAAGGACTGGAAAATAAATATGTATATTTAAACTTCACTGAGCAGAAGCATGGTATGCTGAAGTATAGGCTTGATTTCTGAGCCTTGGTGTTCCATAGTCAAAATTTAATGTAATGCAGAGGTTTGTGGCATCCACAGCTAGGGAGAGTTCTCCATGTTTGAGCTTTGGGATTTATAAACCTAAGTTGGCTTTTCTTTTCTTTGTCTTTGAGCTCTTGTGTTTTTGGTTGGTTGGTTGGTTGGAGTTTTTTTGTTGTTGCTGGCAGGTTGAACACTACTCTCCAGCATTTTTGTGTGATTATAGAATGTGGTGGAGGGGATGGTAAGTGGGAGACTACAGCTAGTCCCTCAAGCTTCCGGACTCCTTGCGTAGTTAATGAGCTCTGGAGATGGAGGCTAAGGCAGCAAGGTGTCAGATGAAATTTCAGTGAATGTTCTCACTCGTATGACTAAAACATTGCTTCAGTTTTCTTCAAATTATTTTAGATTATTGAAGTGACAGATTGCTCATATAAACTAACCATTGCAAAGTTGTTGCCCCAAAAACTGAGGACTGTCAGACTGGAAGTTGGCTCTCCAGGCTTTCCTGTAGCTACTTCATATGAAAGGCAGATGTGTATTACAGGAAGAAGCATCAGGTTGCTGTAAGACTGAGAAGAGTGGAAAGATTACCCCTTATACTTCATCCTTCATTTGGTGGTAAAACCTAAATAGTGAGAAAATACTAAATCTTCCTTACAGACACACATTTCCAAGTGTTTGGTTGGCTCTGGGAAAATGAGGCCAAGAAGTGGGAGCGCCTGCTCTCCCTTTTCTTCCAGAACAGCCTCTGGGCTGTTCAAAGGAAAAGAATCTGATAAATAAGTGATTCTGGGAGATGTTTTGAGGGTTTCAGTAGTAGTTATTAAGGTGCCCTAACTGAAGGTAAGGGCGAGGGCACTGCTGAGTGGCTTACTACTAAGCAAGGTTTAATCTACTGCAGAAGCCTTTGGTCCCTTGTGAAAATCCTGTCAATTTATGACATAGTCAAACATTTGGGAATGCTTGAACTATAAATGTGACTATTATTGACAGAAAATGAGGCAAATGTACACGTTAATTGGAATGATATAAGTTAGACTGGAGGAATTAATTAAAAAATAATAGACGTGTCTTGAAATTGGAAAGTTCTCTCTAGATATTGGAAAGGGCATGGTAAGGTGACTTGCAAGATAGTTCCAGTATAAGAAAAGCTAATTGAAACATTTCTTTTATTAAAATAATAGTTCTATGTGTCCAGAATAAATATGAGTTGTAATTAAATCCTGTCAGTTAACAATCCCATTTTCAAGATCTCTCATTTATTATAAACACACCTTGAGAAGTTCACTTCATTAGTTTGTTTCATAGGACTTGCTGCTGTTGCGAAGTGCTTGGTTTATGGGTTCATGGGTCAGTTTCCTCCACCAGAACAAATGTTTCTCCCCTTTTAGGAGTGTAAGTTTTGGTGTCTCATCACTCTGAATTTAATTTAAACTTGTACATTTACTAATCTGTTTAGTTTCATGAAGGGATAGTAATACTGAAAGACTTCTAGTGATAAACATACTGAAATTTAGGGGAATAATAGAGGCACGGTTTTTATGGGCTGTGTGCTGCTCTTAATCAGTTTTATGCTTGCGTTTTTGAGCATTTTCTAAAACTGTCTCGTCTTTTGTAAAATGCCCGTGTCACACGTTTTCCAAGCTGTCTTTGAGAGCAAATTCTACAGATCACAGCTGCTTACATGTTTTCCCCAGGTACTTTTAAAAAAAATTTCCCATGTTTAATTCTGTTATATCTCTGCTGTGTTACCCTCAGATCATGTTAAATGTTTGTTCTTTTTAAGTGCCAAATGAGTCTTCAAATGACTGCAGGATTTTACTTTTCCTGGCTATGAGGCAATGGAGTTCCTTGTCTTGTTTCTTGGAGTTGGTACAATTGTTGAGATTGCCATCTTTAGCAGAGGAGCATTGTAAGAGTCCTCAGCAACCTGCCCACTCAGTTGGTGTCTTACTAGTCCACTCTGGTATATGCCCTTCCTAATGAATACCTGTTCCACATATCATTGAAAAATAAAATATTTCTTGCAGTCATGATGGAGTGGTTTCTTTGTCTTCCTCAGTTAAATTTCATGCTTTACCCTTGCACTGGTCTATTACCAATGTCCTTTGATACAGATTCAAGAATCCATAGAATGTCAATTAGTTGGGTATTAAATTGTCTTCATGCCCTTGTTTTACCAGATGCAGGTGCTGTATAAGCCATCCCCTCACTGGTTTTAGGTTTTGCAATGTAACAGTACCTTCAAGTAGAGTTTTTTCACTGTATGTGATCTATAATAAATTAAAGTATGAATGCTAACTGTGGACCTTAGGGATTCTCTGACTGAAAATTTAAAGTGGATTGTTAAAGTAGGAGTTTACTCTTCATGGTTTCAGCACATTGGATCCTGTAAAAGTCAATAATATTTATTCTTTTTTATGTTGGTGAGTTTTCTGGAATAATGAAATTTTAGTTGGAATAACGTAAGCCTGCTACTTTACGTAAGAATAGGAAATGTGACACCAGGGTACAGAAGTTTTCAGTGACCTTGTTCCTGTACTGAAATAGCTACAGTAAGCAAAGTGTCATTATCAGGCAGAGCAAGTAGTATTTGTTCTGTGGGGTAGCCATTCTCAGGGGATACTTTGTAGATGATAATGAAATTCCTATTTCATCAATTTAGGATTTCATAACTGCTTTGAAAATGATGGGATCATATGCCGTTAAAATGGCAATTTTTTTCGTGTCCGTCGTGCAATGTGTTATAAGTCTGGTTAATACAGTTGCTGTAGATTCTTTTGTACAAAACTGCATTTTCCTTCCTTAAAAACATTTTTGTATATATAATAACGACCTGGATCTTAAGTTGAAGGTCATCTCTAACAATGGTATGCATGTTGTCTCGATAGTCTTTGCTTATTAGCTATTCATGAATTTTCTTGCTAATTAATAGGCAAAATATGGTAGTCAAATCTAGAGGTTCCTGTGTAACTTTGGGGAAGAATAATTTTATTGAGCCAAGGGAAATAAGGTTTATTATGGAATCTCCTCTTTAAGCAAGGAGTGTCTTTTTGGAGAGAAAACCAGGTCAAAACACATCATCATCAGACTTCCTCCCACCCATCAAAATCTCAACCAACCAAAGCAAACAAAAAACTCTACAACAAAACCCCCACCAAGCTAAATCCCCAAAATATTGATACATTGCATAAGACTTACAAATAAGGTGGTGTTATATACCTTGACCCTTATTCCTCAGTGATAAATACATGTAATTGCAGATGTGTTGTCTCAGTGTTTGCCACCCTTGCAGATGCGTCTTTTTTATTTTGTCTTTGTAATACTTCTCTACTTATTTGAAAGGACAATGAAATGCTTATGAAAAACCTAGTATATGCAATATGCAAAGCTCTGTGTTATTTGACACTTATTAATAGTGTGTTGCAATTTTTAAAAGTATGGCAATCATAAAGGATAACTTAGCATAAAGAACTAATTTCAGTTTTTCTTCATGAAGAAGAAAAGCTGGAAAAACCAGACAATATTGTGTTTATGAATAAAACCCCTAAGATCTGAATAGCTTTCCTGTATCATACATGCTCGTAACTCTAAATAATGTTCTTTTACAGAAAATCACCTTTCTAGTATTTTTACTGTTTAGTTCAGTACTTTGTACTGTGAAAACTATATCTGCTGTTAGCTCTTATAAGAATATACTGCAATTGTAATTTTGTACTTTGCAGTCTTAATATATTTTATTTATATATTTATAAATATAATTTACTGTAATTAATACATACCTCTGATACCTTTTTATTACTTTGTTTGTCACCTCTTAATGTAAATGCTTGTGTGTATTCTATGTTGCATTCTCCTAATAGCCAGATATCTGTGTTTATTCTCCAAGTGGGCTAATGCATCTTTCTGTCTGCATGTTATTTAAAAAGAAAAAAGCTAAAACATCTCTTTCCAAGTGGGGTTTTATTCCCAGACCGTTACTGCAGCTCTGGATTGCATTCAGTATGTACTGAAAGTGAAGGTTTATCCATCTCACCTTAATTTATTATGCAAAAAGTAGTTACATATGAATGACACTTGAAATGCCTTCAGTAAGCTATGAACCAAAGAAGTTAGTGAAGAGTTCTCAATAGGTAAATAAAATCTCTGGGAATTTCAGTACTATTCCCTGGCCATATGTAAATAGTTTCTCTGTTCTCAGTTCTGTGAACAGACATATGAAGAAACGAAAAAAAAAGGCCATAACTTAAATATTTCACAGTAGCAGTTTCAATGTCATAACATTTGTTACTTCCCATAGAATACTCTCAGAAAGCAGTTTCTTTTACTTGTGGAACTGTTTTTTGAATAGACTACTGTATGTCTGTTGTGTACATTGGGATACTAATGGACTGGAGACATTTGATGTTATACCAACACATTAATTTATGCTCTGTAGAAGAACAGGTTGCTCTGGGAATAAAAAACATGCAGATTGTGAATTTAATGCAGTGTAAGAAGCTAGCACTCTCCAAATAACCTTTTTGCTAGCTCACATTGCTAAGTTATGGGAACTGTAGGATTGAAGAGTTAGGAAGTGTAATATTTCCTATTGGTTAAAATAATTACTTTAAAGACTTTGATTTTCTCCCCTTAGCATGCTGTTTACTCTGACACCTCTTCCATCACATATTTGAATGAACTCATTCTTTATAATGAAACATCTGTTTTAGGTCAGAGAATAGGAATTGTTTGTAACTTGGACTCTCAAAATAACCCAAAAGGAGATTTTTGGCTTGATTTCTTATGCCATAGCAGTAGTGCAAATGAAGAAACAGTCTGGCTTAGTACTAAGTCATTTCATGCAACATTTTGACATACCTCTGTTTTTCAGAAGAAATGCTTTGTGATATGCTGATGATGTTCATACTTACCGTTGCCTTAAGTTTTAACTGATTGTAATCACAGAAGTTACCAGAAGCAGTAACTTCTGGTAACTTCACCAGAAGCCATGAAGGGTCGTTTCCTGCTTGGTCACAGAGCCCTTAGTGAAACAAAAGTCAAGAACTCAAGATTTTCTTGGTGTTTTGTTGGATATTGATGGCTAAAGAAGGCTACCTACTGGAATTGGGACTGTCTGATTTCTTGTATCACAGAATCAAGTATATCAAGTATTTTAGGTGGTGGAAGGGGTTGGATGTCCTAAATACTTGTTCTTGAGGCAATGGGTGAAATGAACATGCTGGGAAGATGGGCTCTTGCAGGTTGCTCACCATAAACTGGTAACAGTAACTGGACAACTGAACTTGAAAGTTTTAGGGCTGTTCAGAAAGTGTGATTTTGTGTGGCAACTCCAGTTTTATGGGCTAGAATCAGAAGCTGTAAAGGCAATGGTTTTCATTATTAATGTTATCTTATTAATAAAAAAGGGCAAAAGATGGTCCTGCCAAAGAAGGTGTTACCTGAAGTATGGAAACAAATGCAACTTCTTGTCTTCCTGTAGTCTAAGCTGTTAGAATTCATTGTACATATAGAATATGAAGTGATTGAACCATGTCTGTCCATTCATACAGTCGTTGTTTTATTTACAAAGAAATACTAAGCAACAAAACAAAAATAGCACTCTTAGTATTAATATCCAGTGCACGAGAGCGCTGAGATACTCTGTTCTTGCTCAGCTATTTGAGGTACTGCGTGTGTAACCCCTGAACTCAACAAAGCAAAAGGTTTTTGGAGCTTGAAGCAGCTGACAGCTGCTTATTCTTAGCAGCTTTTCTACCAAGCACTAATAGTTTATTGAAAATATTTCATACATTTTATTGATAGATCTTTCCATCTACTATTTCCTCATATTTGCAGGAAGGAGCAAATTTTCATGTGTTACTTTGATGTTGACTCCACCATATTGTTAACAACAGGATACTTCGCAGTATAACAAAAAAAAACCCTGCCACAGCCACCCCAAAAAGCCCCAAAAACCAAACCCACCAAACCTGAAGGCAGTGGAGAAAGGGACACAATGTTGAGAGGAAAAAGAAAACACCTTTTCTAACAAATGGAGAAGGCTTGTGTTAAAAATTGCAAAGATGCATTTTATTAACTAGGAATGGGCAGTGCAGGTTTCGTGGACTTTCAGTCACCCTTATGCATTTTGGCACAGATTCTGCTAGTATAGTGAAAGTCTTAGGAAAAAATTTTTAAAAATCAAATTAAAGTGTTTCTCGTGCCTTTCCAATTAAATAGGAAACTTGTGCAGGTGGTGATTAATGTCTTGCCAGCTCTTGTTCTGTTTTTTCCTTGTTGAGATTATTAGGTGAGGTCAGTGTTCTGTCAACAGAATTGCATTCTGATTTTAATCAGAATAAAGCTTACCTTTCAAAACTTGCCAGGGTCCTGCCTGTATCATGTGTGTATTTTTGTTTTATTTGTTAAGCATTTAAGGCTTAACTGGATTTATTCAGGCTCAGCTCTCCTGGAAATACTGCTAACTTTTATGGTGCTTGCAGGAAGAGCAAGGTGATCTGCAAGTTATTTGTGTTAATGAGAGTCCTGGTTTACAGAAGCCAAATGTCCCCCAATACATGGATGAAATACAAAGGCAAGCTTCAGTTACAGTTCTTGTGTTTAGGGTGCTTGGGATCATCAGTCTTAAGGCTTTTCTCAAGTACTGTTGTCTGTAATGAAGAAGGGGCTAAAACAGGGGCAGGAGGTGTTCTTGTGTTCCACTCAACTGAGCAAGCTAAAACTTTTTTGAAAGTTAATTGATTTGCAGTCTGAGTAAAAGTTAGTTCTGAACAGGAGGTCATGGGTTAACAGAGGCAAAGAGCACTTCACTGCCTGATGGATTTTGCTGCTGCAGCAGCTCTGAACTGTTAAAATTGCCGCAGCTGCCTGATTGTGGCTGGTGCAGAAAAGTGTCTGAAGCCTTCTTGATTGCACAAACACACAAATAAAATCCAGAAGCCCAGTTTGGGTTAGGATTTGTTGATTCCTAGTGAGGCCTGAGTAGAACATCTTCCTCAGTCCTGTAACTCATCCCTGACAAAAAGATTCCCCTTAATTTTCAGAGCTGTAATTTGGAGGTGGATGATTTTATGACTGCCACCTCCTCCCTCCTCATCCTCCCCCCTCCTCCTCCCTGGGTATGTGCTTGCTCCTCTCCCATCTGGACTTCTGGCTGACTCTTCCACAGCAGAAGTTAAGGTTTAATTCTTCTGGCAAATCAATTAATTCCTAAATCAGCATTCAGGGACTGTTTGACTGTAGTGCTTCCTAATCCCAGTGAGTCATGTTGGCAACCTGTGTTTCTAACACATCATCATCTGCAAATATTTATAGACTGCTCTCTTTTCTTGTCTGTCATGACATAATAGTGTGCAACCAAATATTGATTTATCTATGTATTTATGTATTGAATAAATTCTACACTTTTATGTAATTTTTAAAAAATGTGCTTAGATACCAAGTGGTGGTGCACTTCATCTTCAGCTGTCTCTTTACAAGGAAGATGTGAGAGAGCTAGATGCTAAGCAAACCAAAATTCATTTGGTTGGCAGGTATGCTTCCCAGAGGCAGAGTGTGCCAGACTGAAATCCAGTAGTGTAGCTGGTAGACATGCTATAATCAATCATATATCAGGACTGCAGATTTGGGAAGAAGCTTTCAGTGGGGAATTTGCACTTGAAAATATTTCCCCTCCGAATCTAGTTTGGAGGTAAGGTAAGCCAGAGGGTGATGTGTCAAACACATGGGACTTGGACTATGGGGGCAGTTTGGAGACAAGTGTGACTTGACATTTGCTGATAAAAAAAGAAAACTTTGAAGCCAAATCGTTTGTACACATCTTCAATATATTTTAGTGATTTACTTTCCATACCTAACTCACTGCTCTTAGATCAGTGGGCAGCTTTTAGTGCCAGTGTTGGAAAGTGAGGGAAGGAGGAAACACCCCAACCTTCCCCCCACCTCCTCCCACACATTCCCTCCCAAATACCATCAAAGTAATGATGCAGACAGAAGCAATCCTTCACCTTTCCATGCTAAACTGGCACTGTAGCTGAGTACACTGGCTTTGCC
This sequence comes from Onychostruthus taczanowskii, assembly GCF_017590055.1. Classification (NCBI taxonomy): domain Eukaryota; kingdom Metazoa; phylum Chordata; class Aves; order Passeriformes; family Passeridae; genus Onychostruthus; species Onychostruthus taczanowskii. The sequence continues at coordinate 12,040,528 of NW_024499351.1, forward strand.
AAAACTGTTACTGATGGGATTTTATATAATAGCAGTGAAAAGTGTAACATTCCCATAGTGCTGAATTACATACCTTGGTTCTTCCCTCACTGGATGTCTGTTCCCTTTATGTTTCTGTACGTGCTTTGTGTAAACCCTTCAAAAAATTGATTCTGTGTGCTGTGGTAAGCTTTGAATGCTCTTGGATGGCTGGAGAAACAAGACCTTTGTGTAATTTGAAAATGTCTTTTCCCTAAGAAATAACTTAAATTGTTTTAAATCTGAAGCAAAAATTCGAAGGCCACTGTTTGTGTTTATCAAAGTGATGATACCTCTGGCAGTGTTTTGGACTTAATTTTATTACATGGGGGTTTTTGCATAAAATTTGATGATTAGACTGAGCGAGTGTGGTGACATGACATCTTGGTTTTGATAGATTTCCAGAAGAAACAGCCAGACGATGACTCTACTCCCAGCACAAGCAACAGCCAGTCAGATTTGTTCTCTGGGGAAACGAACAGTGACAACAGCAATACCTCTCTAACCACGCAGGCCGCTAACTCCAACCAGCAACTTTTGACAGAACTGAATGTAACTTCACCGAGCAAAGAGGAATGTAAGTACAAAAGTCCTAAGTGAAAGCAAAGGAGGCATCAACTTTTTGCTTTGTTCTCAGGTTTATGTTTCATTGACTTCCTCTGGAAGTTAATGGCCTGGTTTTTGGGTGAAGGGGAAGGTTAGAAGCTATTCACAAAATAGACATTATGGCTTTAACTGAAGAACAAATAGGAGTTTTTAACTAACTTCATATTTGATAGATTGTATTTCTTATATATGTAAGCCATTTGATGTGTGGGAGAGAATTTAATTGTGAGAAACTCCCTCTCACATTAGTGGTAAATTCATATGTGTATTCTAGCAGTATCTTGTGAAATTTGACTTTTAAACATGTTGGTTTTTAATTACTGTAGTTGCACAGAACACTGACTGTAATGTGTGTTTATCTAGACTGCTACTTGCGTATAACTTGTTTTGTGTGGTAATTTATCTATTCTTTCATGACCTATATTTTGTCTTTATTGAACTGTTGGGCAAAAATTCTCCCTGAAGGTAAGTTAGAATGCTTAGCAAACACAGTGAGATAAAATTGACTTTTAAATTATTCTAAACCTCTGTATAAAGTTCATCTTGCATTTCACCTATTGAGTTGTAAAATCTACATTCTACAACCTAAGCTCCAGTGTGTAATTTGTAGCTTCATTTTTCTCCAGTAGTAGATATATTTTAGAAGGTGGAGAGAAACCCCCTTGAGCTGAGATTACTTTAGGCTGTGGCTAGTGAATAGGTCTACACATTGCAAGAAAATGCTTGTTTATCAGTAGGAAGTTTACAAAAGCTACTCTGGTTCTTGAGCATTTAGGCAACTGCCGGAAATAACAGTGTTGACAAAGTACTAGGACTAATACATCTTGCTTTCAGTTGTGTTAACTATTTGCTTAGGATGGTTTTGCTGAGTTGTCCAAGTATTTATTCTGTTTACAGGTATGAAGAGGTTTTAAATATGGAGGTTGGCTGTGCACAAAGCATAAAATGTCATTTTGGGATTGTGGTGGTTTGTTAGACTAACTAAAGTAAAACTTTTAAACTGTGATGTTATTATCTCTCTGTATTTGTGACTATTGTGAGAAATCCAAGTGCTCAAATGTGAGTGTTCTCTGATGAGTTCTTGTCAAAAGACTAAACTTGCCATGTAACTCTTGTCTCTGCTTTGTGTACACAGTTGCTGCTGACCACCCTTCCATCTCTTCCTTCTGTTCAGTGCTTCTTCAGGGGAAACCTGTAGACTGCTGTAAAAACAAGGCCTTAAAACAAGCTTTCTGGGGAATTCCGGAAAGCACATTATGCTTCAGCAACACATTTGGGCTTCACAGTGCAGGGAGCTTAGAGCACCTCGCTCGCTTATTAGCTAGTGTCACAGGATGCTTCTGTAGTGCTTACTGGGTCAGCTTTCCAAAAGTTTATTCAGGTAGAAATGAAATTGTATTACAAATCTGTGTTACAACAAAGTGTTTCTGTTGTGACTGAAAAAGATTTGGTAAGTGGGAAGGTGATTACAAGAATGGGAAAGAAATTAAATTGTGTCCTTCATTGTGAATTGCTGCGAGCTTGTGAGCATACACTGAACGTGACGGATATTAGGCAGCACAGCCTGCAGAGCATTTGAAAATATTGCCTATTAAAAAAACTCTCTTTATGACTTCCTGCTGGGATGTTTTTAAGTGAAATACAGTGGAGAGATTTATTTACAGCTCAACCTTCTCTCACATCCCCACTACCTCTTTAATGGAGCTTAATATAATTTATCAGAAATAATTATGTACAGATGGAGATTTTCTGATGGATAATGACCTCATTGTGCAAGGTTCTTTCCTTTAAGGAAGAATGCCCAGACTTAAATGTCTTTTGGATTTTAGTTTGAGGTTATCTTTTTCTATGCAATATTTATTTATTTTGCAGCATATTCTGTAAAGTATGCACTGCTCTTAGTACAACTGTGTTCTGTTATGAATAGAATTGTGGTAATTCACCAGAAATCAATTGTATGGAATCACTGGGCTAATCCTTATCCAAGTGTGGGAAAATTGATCTAATCGGGAAGGATCCTCATATTTCATTCCATTCACCTCTCTTTCCTTTCAAGATTTTGAGGAGAGTCTTCTGAGGAGAGTCATTTGCCACAGTACTTGAGTCCACAGGGTAAACAGAGGGGACAAAATTGCAGCAAGTCGTTTAGGCAATTAAAGTCATTTATGTTACAACAACTGAAGAAAACTGTAGAAATCACATTTGGTAAGATTCATACTCTGTATCGGAGAAAGTGAAAGGGTTTTTGTAGTTGTTTTTAAATAGTTATTTCTTTTTTATCACAGAATGAATTATATAAAAGAAAATTTCTTTGAACTGTATTTTGCGGAAGTTCAGTTTGACACTGTGCAAGTATTTGTGTGGTTTTTTGTTACTGTTGTGATTATATGTGAGAGTTGCATTTGCATTCCTGAGTGTCGTACATATGCATAACCAGGTTACAGTGACTTTCCATCTCCCACCAACCTCAGTTCCAAAGAGTTACCTACCACAATGACTGCTGTGCCTTCTTATATCTCTCCCCCTTATTAGGTGGAAGGTAGTTCTCAATATTATATTTACAGTCAACAAAAATGTGATAAAAATTTATACCCAGAGACAATAGCACAACTTCAGTAATTTTTCCCCTCCTTCATATATGTTTGATCTATTATGATATATTACTAATCATTGATTTTTTTTTTTTAAATTCTGTTGAAATTGGTGAGGGGGGAATCCTGTGGAATTCTTTTTTTTCCCCCTTCATGTATACTTCTTGAGTTGCCTGTTTCTATCCAAAACTTTCAGGTCTCACCAGTTGCAGTAAATTTTCTGAAATAAACTTGCAGCAAAGAGTAATATTGATATTGGTATAGCTCTAGTTAGTCTAGAGCTGCATGAATTTTACTGATCCATTTCTTAACAGGTACTTGAATCAGTCTAACTTTTGTTCTACTGCTGCTTTATGTGCAGATAAGTTTAATATGTTCACATTTTTCCTTCCATGTCCTCCTTTCATTTAGGAGTTCCTAATGGTAGTTATTTCAGCATCAGTCACTATATCAGCCAGTCCCTCTGTCAAAGATTTCCTTTTCATATTGAGTGGGCAAGGTTTTTGATTATTTTTAGCAGACAGGAAAAAATGGATTTGACAATGGCCCTCACTTCTCTATGTCCTTACTTTCAGCCACCAACATTCTTAAAAAAAAAAAGGCAGCTTATTAAGCAAGGTTCTATGTATTTTTGGTAGAGAAAAGGTCACACTGCACATGGAATAATTTTGCTTAGTTTCAGGCCTTCAATGCTTTCTTTGGGGCTGTCACATCATTTTTCTGTCACTGTATGAGCAGAGCTAAAGCTGGTTCTGTGCAGGTTTGAAATTAACTGTGTTGTTATGTGACAGGAGAAATGTCAGTGTGAAGAACACTGACTGTGGCGGCTTGATCAGATTTGGTATTTCAGTAGTTTTTAGCTTCGGCTGACAGGATTTTATTTTAATTATGTGCTTAACTTTTCTTGGCCTTCTTGAATAGCAAAAACCACAATTGAAAAAGGACAAAAAAAATATCTGCAGTTTCTAAAAAAATTAAACGATCTTCATTCATGTGTTGAAGAATTTATAAGAAGATAAACAAAGATCTGAGCTGTTGCTGTGAATGTCAGAAAATACACTGGAGATTTCAGCCCAGAAAGATGGTTATGATCACTGACCACACCTTACCTCTCTGGGTGCTGAATTTTAGATGCCCAAATACAAAAGTATTTCATGACTGGGTGTCTATAAATTTTGGCTAGTTTCTATATACCCTTCAGAATTTGAGCCATTGCACATCAAAACTAAAACAATTTTGTCTCGAACATTTAAATTTGCAAGATAAGGTTAGAAAAATGCTTTTTAACATTGTTATTTTATTAAGCATATGTGTGCAGTGGAAGCAGTGAAATACCCCTGATGATGGAGTAATTTTTGTGAAGTTAATGTACATTAAGTGTATTAGTCCTGAGACAAAGATACAGTAGGCTTCTGTAAGAGATGTCTGGCAGAAAGGTGAGAGATTGTTTTTCCTACTGCACCTATTGGATGTTTATACTCTGAATTTTATTGCTTGTTGAAGCATGACTGCGTAAAAAGCCACACAGGCTATAGCACTCAAAAAGTAATGGTATTTTTTCTCTTTGGAATAAAATAAAAATATATGTCATTTTTTCAACATTCACTTTGTGAAAAATGGATAAACAAGTGTATTCTTTCTTTGCTTCTTTCTTGCTGAACGGCATTTTCTCTGACACTATGCAAAAGATTTTTATCAATTTATAACAACTTCATGGTTTTTGTATTTTGTCTGGGTTTGTGAGTAAACTTCTAGATGACAGCTTTTCTATGTATGCTCTGAAAATACTTCATATTTTGAGTTATTATGATGACATCCTTAACTTCAATTTGTGCTTTTTAAGGGGAGTGATTTGTAAAATGACAGTTGTTCTTGGGTGTTATTCATTGTATTCTTTTTTAAATGACCTAACTTAGAGAATTCAGCTGCTTATTGCAGTAGGAGTCAGTTTTGTACTTCATGTCTTCATTTGTTTTAGGGTTTTTTCAGTTTGGGGTTTTTTTTCCTGGGGGGTGGGGGCTGTGGTTTTGTTTTGTTTTGGGTTTAGTTTGTTTTTTTCCTAATTCACTTGGTGGGGAGCTTTGATCTTTGGCTCATCTCTGACTGAAGGTTACATGCACACCCACTTCTGTAACTAGTAATTCAATTATCATTGACTCTGATTTTTTTTTTTTAATATTTATCACAAAATACATATATTTCACTATCAATGCAAACACTTTTTTCCTGGGAATTTGTAAAAATGCTTTCAAATATAAAACCATACTGAGTTGTGGGCTATTTCTTTTCAGAAATGCCACCAGTATTAAGTGTCAGTACAGGACAAAAAGGCAGTTAGACATTTGAATAAAAAGTGTCATCATCATCATCAGTGAAAGATTTTTCTTAAGTTTCCATCTATTCCATACAGTCTCAGTTTCATATAAAGAACATATCTGTATTTTCTGGCAAGCAAAGGTCTGGCACAAAGATTTGTGAAATGAGCACATCTTTCCACCTCTGTCGCATGATAATTTTGAAACATAATGAAGACCAGGGATGTTATACCACAGTAATTGTTCCTTCTGATTTATAGTCACTTCACATGCAGAGTAGACAGTGTATCCTAGGGTCCCATTTATTAATGTGAAAGGACCCCATGGAACACAAAACAGAAACACAGCCACATTGGAAAAATGTGGGGTAGAGCTGCACAGCTATTGAGGTTAAATAAAATTGTTTATAAAAATGTTATTTAACTGCTGGTTTCAGAAGCACATTTTACCGTTGAACTTACACGTACAAAGTAGGAGAATGTGACATCTGTTCTGTTACTGAGGAAAAACAGGTAACCAAGTGAGACAATAGTAGGGGAGAAGGTGAAATCTGAATCCTGTCTCTCTTTACTTCATTATAGTTGTTAAATTTACTATCTATTCGGCAACAGAGCAGTCCGGGTTTCATTTCCTTGTTCAAAAGCTTCATGCAGACAAAAATCCACAAAAGTACCTAAAGGCTGATTTGTAAAATTAGATTTTAAAAAGTAAGTATTTTTATGTGATATAGTCCTCTTATCTTTGTAGTAATGACATCACTTAGGTGATCGTGCATCTTGCCCATTCTGGGACAAATAAGCGGTTCTTAAGTGTTGTAAAATTCTTCTGCCTTTTTTCCTTAAAGATAGCAGAGTCTGTCTGTGCAGACTGAACTTAGAGATTTATGTTTCTGTTTGTTTATGTATTGGTGTTTGTAATCGATGACAGTCTTCAGACTCAGTCTCAGTCGTGTAGATTAATTAGATTATGTCTCTCCCGGCTCAGGAAATGTACAACTATGTTACTGGTTTGGACAGGTTTCCCAAGGTGGGTTCTTTCCTGTATTGCAGATAGCCATTAAATTGTTCCTGTCGTGGCTACAACACCGCTGTCCAAGGAAATTCTGCTCTTATGTATTACCTTCTTCCAGCCTGTTGCATTCAAGGGGTCTTAATGCAAGTGGCTTATCTGGAGAGGAACCATCACAGTACCCAAAGCTCAAAGAGGAGTGCCTCTGTCCTTATCTTACTGTAATCAAATGTTACTGAGCTTCAGGCACTTCTTATTTTTCATATTTGTTGATTATCTGGCTTGCAGTTTTTGTGACATTTGAAATTGTTTCAATGTATTACTGTAATTTAGACTTTTCACTCATGTGTTAACTTAGTTTTGCTCCATTCTGCATCTCTTTCTCTGCACAGTGTGCTTCTGAGTGCTGTTCAAACCCACCTGATTTGTGTCCTCTGAGCTCAAACTTACTTCTTAGTGCTTTTTCAGACAGCAAGGAGAGGGGATTAGAAACCCTAGTGTTGAACTTTTTTCCTGAGTGGAGTCACTTAACTTTACAGACTTCAGGAAGGGGAAACAACAAGTTGCCCTGACTCAGAGATGTCCTCAGGACAAATACTGCTTGGCAGCAGTTAACATAGTTCAGGAAGGGAGATGGATAATGCAGAAGGGCATTCTAAAAGACAGTTTAAACATACAGAATTAGAATGGTCTACAATAGTAAATAATGTTAATGTATCCATAGAAATATAAGCAATATATAAAATTTTGCTACTTTGGATAATTAGAAAAATTAGGTTTGAATCTGGTTTTCTAATCAATATATTTTGAGTACAGCTAGCAGTAAGTTACGGAAAGCTGGAGATATCAGAAGCCAAAAACATAGTAACTACATTAACAAGACCTATTGTATTAATATAAGGTTTGAGTTATCTTGTTTTGTCCTTTGTTAATTCTATGTTTGAATTTGCAAACTTGAGGATTCTCAAAATTCTCACAATTCTTCTAATTTCTTCAGTAGCTTTTAGTATTTTTGCATTTATAATCATCTTCTCTTGGGATTACATTATCCCTGGGCAGTGACTGCTTTTGTTTGAAAGAGGAGTTGCAAATGTCAGAAACCATACACTGGAAAAAATAGGAGCAGAAGCTGTTGTGTTATCTGTTAATTGGATATAGAGTTGAAAGATATTTCTTTTCTTCCATTTTAATGTCTTGTTTGTGCTGAGCAAAAAGAGCTCTACAGCCTTGTGGGTTATGTTAGAAGCTAGACATGTGTGGCCTTTCACTGTGCACTGAAGTGTTTTACGTAGCAGAGTTAAATAACCTTGAAAATTTTACTTTTTTGGCAATGAAAATGCAGATATATCCTGAATCTTGCAAAGTTATAAGCCTACCTTTGTGAACAGTCAAGATAGACTGGTGTTCTATTGTGATGGTTTCCCTTTTCTTTTTCACACACAGAATTTTTATCAAAGCTGTGAGAAATACACTGTCCTGTTTCAAACAATACAAAGATGCCGGAATTAGCAGTTATGTATACCAAAAGATTCCATGTAGTGACTTCCACGCAGAGCTGCACAGCCAAGCCCACAGCACTGAATTATGCATGACATTTTTAATGGTGGAACAAAAGGAATAGCAGAAGGAAATGCGGCAAAGTACGTGCTGCCTTCACTGGTTATTAGGCACTAGTGTACATGCATGCAAATCCCAAGATACTCTTTATTGAAACAGTGGTGCTGTGCTATACAAATCAAAGCTGTATGAAAGCCATACCTAATGAGGGAATAATAAATAACAGAAAACTCTGACAAAGAGAAGTGCAGAATGCATGCCAACTTATTGTACTTTAGAGAGTGAGAAATAAAGAGTTCTTACATTTGGCTGGATGCTGAAAGTATCAGCTATTGTAAATATTTACTTTACAATAATTGAAAGGATTAGTCTTATTTGTTAGTCCACGGTGATGATGCCTCTCACTGTCTATTCAGTGAAAACTGGGAGAATGTAACTAAAATTATTTACAGAAGAGCTGCTGCATTTTAAGAGGCAGCTGCATCTAAAGTCAGTTCATTGAAATTCTGTACCCTGTTGAATTTATTGCTAACACACATTTTATATTGAAACCAAATACTTGGTGTCTGAAAGTAGAGAGTGACTTAACAGACCTGCTCTGTAGGTTTTTGAATATGCAGAAGGTTTTACTAGAAAATTTGGTAAGGATTCTGTTTCAGTATTGATTTTCTTCCCCAAATGCACCAACCCCTACACTAAGCATCTTTTGAGCCTTTTGCAGCAGTAGTACTAACATAGATCAAGATAACTTTTTCTAGGCCAGAATATAAAAAAAAATTGAAAATATTATGTTATTAAAAAAATATTTCTGCTTACTTGACCATTTCTGGTTGTTGAGAAGAGGTTGTTGCTTGCCAATGCTGTCAGGCTTTAAGCCAACACCACTTTTGTGATACCAGGATGCTTGATCCGTCCATCCAGGATGCTTTATTTTTGCCTAAGAAAGGACCCACCCTGGGACTCCCAGTCCTCCTCACTGCAAAAGCAAGCTTGTATCTTATATGCGTACTTGAGGTCCCCACCACTCCCCTCCCCTTACCTGTGCAGTTCAGCCATTTCTCACCAGCTCCCTCCTTACCAGCCTGGAGAATCCGCCTGTGCCTTGCAACACTGTCTGTAACATCTGCCAGCTACTTATGCTATTGCCTGCCACAAGCAGCATTTCTTTTGTCAGGTTCAGTAGTTTCCCATGTCCTGATGCTTGGCTTCACCTCTGACCAGGCCCTGATGAGTGCCCTCAGTGCTGGCCTGCAGGCCAAGAACTGGCTTCTTGGCCATTGTAACCACCCGTTAAAAGCTTGCCTGTCGCACTGGTATGAAATGGTGTGTGTTGCTGGAGGAACTTGTTGAGAGAACAATAAACTCATCAAGTGTATTGGTCCTTCTCTGGAAAATTGAGAGTGTAAAACTGTTCCCCAGTGGACTTCATTGAAATCAAATGCACCAAAATAAGTTACTCACATTTTTCCCCCTCAACTGCAGAATTTTGTTATTTTTTTAAGAGTTACAATGCTATGAGTGTTTCAGGGTAGACAAAATTGTCTGAGACCTGAAACTTAGTGAAAAAGAGAAATAAAGGAAAGCTTCAAGGGGGAGCATCCTAGAAAGAAGCAAAAAGAAACTGTTTACTAACAAGCCAGGCTTGAAAATACTTGAAAAGGTAAAAACATTGCCACAGTCACAGTGCTGCTTTCCAGTTATGCAAAGACTGGGGGGAAAAAAACAAAAGGGAAAAAGTATTTTTCGTATTTATCTTCGTGCATGAAGACTTAATGTTAAAGGTTATCCTGTTATACTAAGCTGTGTTGTATTGCCAGTAAGTATTACTATATCACCAGCAGTTTAGTGCAAACTTGATTATTGGTATTTTGATAGCCAGACTCTAGTAGGTCTAACTCAATTTCAGGCTCTCTAGTATCTTCCCATTTATAATATTCAATTTTCAAAGCTATGATGTGTTATTACCATTGGCAGTGCTACTGTCAATTTCTCTTGGCTTCTCTGCATGGAGTTTATTTTTATTTATTTATTTTTCCTACAAGTCACTGTGTACACTCAATTGGTTGCTACTTTAACAAGATCTCTGGAGAACTCCTCAGCGATGATGCATGTTAAGAAAAAAGGCAGAAAGCAATTTACTACCAAGCAGATACCAGATGAGTGGGCAAGAGTCCAGAGCTGAAAAACCTTAAACATGGAAAGAGCTTGTTAGCATATGCTTGTGCCACACTTAGAACACATAATGAGAACAAGATCAGAGGCAAAATTGTTATCTCACTGGAGTCAGTAGCAAGATTTGATATCAGAGAAGTGATCACTTTGTCCCTTGTGTTACTTGTGGGTCACTTAAATACATTTCTAGCATTGCAATTACGGTGTATATTTTCCTAAAAATGCCTCTTGAAATATTTATAAAGTATATTTTAAAAGTGTAACTTTGTCCCAACTTTTCATCTATTTTTTTACCACGAGACATTCACATTCAGCTGGGAAAGAAGTACTGAAGAGTAGAACTACTTCCATATGTGCTCTCCAAAGACAAGTGCTCCTCCGTGTTTTTTATATTCTTAAGTATAGTCTTGATGTGGTTGTAAATGTTAAATGTAGGTGATGTTTTGAGACATACAATCTTCTCTGTTTCCAGGTGGGCCATGCACAGGTACAGCTCATGCCTCGTTAACCACGCCAACCAAAAGATCTTGCGACTCAGGTATGTGTTTTGCAGGATCAAAAAATTAGGTTTTGCATTATATTTAGCAGTTATAGTTTAATAGTAAAGAGTAATAACCATGCCTGGCAAATGCCAAGTGAGAATAAATATTGTCGCTTTGCTGACAGAAATGTACATATAAAAGGATTAGTATGGCAGATAGTTCATCTGAGAATCCTGTTAAACATAATTCTATAAATACACATTGTTTTCAGGTAATCTTTGTAAAAACAAGACATACAGGAGTAATCAGTTTAAGTCTAATGATTGTGACAGTGTTCTGGAAATCCTGCCCTTGAAATGCAAAGTATTGAGTAGAAAACTGTTCTGAGTACATTGACTTTCCCTGATTGAAGATGCAGTATAGACAGCTGATCTTTGCTTTGAAAAATTTTACCTGCTTTGCGTCCTTTTGATGCCTTCACTTCTATATGCTGGATGTAGATGGATAATGTCACACAGAGCTGGTATTAGGAGTGACATGTTAGGTCACTGTCGCCTGAAGTCACTGCTTCTGAATCAGGTCTGTCCTGAGGAACCACACGTGCACTCATTCAGTCAGGCAGCCAAGTTACCTGCACTGGCTCAGGTCTTCTGCAGGCTTTGGTTTTGTGTGGATTAAGGAGAATTTACCTGATCCTTTCCACCAGGACCACTGTTGGAAGCCATAATCTCCTGGGGAGTGGTGGGTGTGTAGGTAGTGGTAATGTTCTTGCAGTCTGTGTTTCCAAAATAATTTTTGCCTATATTTGCATTTATGTGCAGAAAGGAGGGGTATTCTAGTTTGCTCTTTAAGGAGTTCAAGGGAAATTTCCTCTGAAGTCATTCTTTCAAAAAGTCTTTCCAGTTACTGTTTGAGCTGAACTGTAGTTATTCCATGGGTGAGTGTTGTTAGCTTGCAGCAGGTGTGTGATGATACAAGTTGGCTTGTTCTGCAGTGAAGGAAGGTTACAGAGAAGCTGCTCGTGGTGCAGGTGCAGACTTCTCAAGTAGCACATGATAATCTTTGACAGTGAGTGTTTTTTGCCAAAGAACTGAGTTTGGAACTGGAAGATAGTTCTTCAAAACAGGGAGACTGGATTTTCTTTTCTGTGTAGCCATGGACGTGTATCTAAACAAGATGGAATGTTTGCCACTATATCCCTTGAAAACGAATCTGCTTTGCTCACGGTATTTCTAAATTGTATTTTCTTTATATGTTGGTTGTTGTAATGTTTAGCTGGTTTTCGTGGCAGAGTAATTTAAAAGCTTGCTGTGGTGCTACAGATACAGTAAACTGAGAGTACTGCTGGAAATTTTTTGTGTGTGTGCTTAGCAAAAAGAAATGTAAGTTCATTATTTGAAGTGTGAAATAGCACCAGTAAAAGCTCCTTGGAGTAAAGCAGATGAAACCACAAGACATATTGAAAAATGTCTTGGCTAACTTTGTTCAGTAGCTCTTTTATTTTCAGTTTGTGCTCTCGTTTGGTCTGTACATGCTTGTATGTTTTTCATCTAGTGTGTTTTGCAAGAAAAGAAGGAGATGGCCTTAATTTGATGCACCAACTTTAATCTTCAGTCAGCTAAATCTGCTGATTTTGAATTACCTCAATTTCCCCTGAGGTTTTTACATTATTTGTTCAGTAATCTACATATTATCTTTATAGACCCTTACATGTATAAACCTGGTACCAGGAGTTAGTTTTCTTCTCCAGATCTTGAATTTTTAGCAAACTTTCATCTTTAAAATAAATTACCATGTTGTCATGGGAATTGGTAAGAAAACATTGGCTACAAAATATTACCCAGAAGTGCTGTGACATCCTCAGGCGTGAGCAGCATACTATGTAGGTGAATATTTGTCAGGGTTTAACCACAAGGCAAAACATAGCTCCATTATCTACTGTGAAGAAAATTAACTCTATCCCAGCCAAAACCAGCACATTCTTTCACACTGGAATCACTTCAGCTTCCCAGGAAGCTACTTAAATGATGCAAGCAGTATTTATTAACACTACACATTGTTTATAAGCCTATTTTCTGTAAGTATGCTGTGTTTCTTCTGCTTGGAAGAGCTTTGAGGAAAAAAAATGTTGTGTTGGATTTTATCTGTGTAATTCTGTTCACCCTTCAAGCATAGTTTTTTCCCAAAGTTCCCTAGATCAGCATTTGAGACAGAAAATTAGAAATTTGACCTACTTATTTTATATGTAAGTTTCCATCAGAATATTAAGGAAGGAGACAAACCTTTCACATTTTATCAGCATGAGTGTAACAATTGAAGAAAGATCAAAACAATAAATCTGTCAAGGTAAAGTTCTCATAGAGAAAAAAGAGATTTTACCTAATGTGCTTGTCAACCTGCATGCTGTAAGAGCTGTTCTGATAAAAAAAATCATATTGTGACACCAAATAGTGGGGGTTTTCCTCCTGTTTGCCAGAATCATGACTGTGGTAAAAGTATTTCTATTCCAATGTACCCACAGGACAGGGATTATAATGAAAAAAATGAATAAAGCATTATAATGAAAAAAAATGAATAAAGCCTTGCAATCATTAGTTTGGATGATGCCTCAAAGGCTTCTGAGTGCTGGCAGTCTGAAGATTTTGTAGGAAGAAAGATGGGACTGTGTGGCTCAGTGTACAGCTTCTTATGCATTTTGATTTGTTTCTTAATGCTTGGGTAATGTGATGATTGATGGCAGGTACTGGGAGGCTTCCTCTAGTACAGGGCATCCACCTCCCATTTGTATCAGGTGCCCATGTTGAGAAAGTGCAGTAGCAAGTAGCATATTATTCTTGTTTTTCTGCTGTACAACTTTAATGATGATTTACTACAGAACTCTAAACAGCCAGGTTTTATAACATTTTTATGCAGCTTAAAGAAACCTGGAAAAAATTGATGGAACTGTTTGAGTGTGCTCACTTAATTTTTAATTGTGCAGTAGAGAAGGTGGTAGAACCTAGGCAGATAAAATGTGGTAATGATGCAATCAATTCATACATTATATCCATAAAGTTGGTGAGGTTTTAAGTACTCTATTTCTCAGTAGCAGTTCATCAGAGATGTGCATCTGTAATATTTTGTATAGTTATATGTGTAGATAGCTCACATTTTATGAGAATATCTGTTATAGATTGGTGTGATGGTGTTTATATTGTACAAGATGAGAATCTGTCTTTTTTCTCTGTGTGTTTTCTAGCTTACAATTTGAGTCTAGAAGATGGAAATAATTATTTCATTGCTTGAGTAAAGTGGTTAACAGGGCTGTGGTCCTTTTTGAAGTTTCGAATTTATTGATGTTCTTGCACTAATATATGTGCTTACTTTTAACAGTGCCAGGAATCCAAATGCATTGAGGTTGAACCTCCACAATTGAGAGGACAGCCTTTGAGGAGTTACAGGAAGGTCAGGTTGTGGAAATAGAAGTACACAGATTTTGAGCTTGAGCTAAAACCATGAAATTATTACATTGAATATGATCATTTTTTTAAATCAATCATTACGTGTTGAGTAAGGACAAAAGGACCTCATACACCACTAATTACATTTTCTTTTTTAATTGCTCTAAAGTGTTAAGCTCCTGAGCAAAAAATACACAAAAGATTACTGAAGAGGGCTTTATAGCATTAAACCAACTTTGAGGTCTGTTTTTCATTGGTGTTTCAAGGGACTATTAAGGTTTCTTTAGTGTTTGACTTCTGGAGGGCATTGTGTTGAAATCCAGCCTTCTTGGAGCTCTCTCACCAACAGGAAAGTGATGATAGAACAGCCTTTGAGCAGCATAGTAAATCACGCAGCCCTAGCAATAATAGTGCCCATTAGGGACGCTCTTCCCCCTCCCTCTGCTCAGTTTCCAGCTGCACTAATAGAGCAGCACATCAAGCAAGGCTGTAAATAAAAGTTACAGCCTAATAGGTGGGTGCTGAAGTGGAACGGACGGGAGCTGAGGCGTGGAGGCCTTACTGCTGCTCATCAGCAATTACAAACAGGATGAAGTGCCTGGGACTGCCACTGATGTGGCAGGAGCTGATAGAGGCTGGGAGATGACGCTGTACCGTGATCAGATGATGTATGGTGATGGCTTTTTACTGCCTCAGCTTATTGCCTAGTTCTGTGACATGCTGGATTATCTGTTCTGTGCTCCCATATCTATCTGGATGGACAGGTTGGTTTCCTCTCCTCCTGGTTATCTAAGAGCCTTCTCAAAGTGTTATGATTATTGTAGACTAAAATCCGCCTAGTGGTAAGGATCATAATAGTCATAGCAGTAAATAAAATTAAGGACTTGCTCTAATTTTATGATTTATTTCCACTATTGCTTTTCTCAGCTTTACAAAGCCCCCCGTGTTCATTAAAAACTGGGGATGTGCTTCGCCTGAACTTTCTTTTACACTGAAGGCATCCCATGATTTTAGACTAATTGAGTTAGTTGGAGAATCCAAAGAGATGGGTTTGGGGTCCATACATCAAAAAGTTCATTAAAAGTCAGCTATAGCTGTGATGATCCTTGCCTCTGAGTTAAAAAACTTCAGCTGTTCCTGGGAAGGTTTATAAGAGCTTGTTAGCACACAATAATTCATAATTTTTTTTTTTTAAATGTCTTTCTTGATTTTTATCTATCAGTCTAGCACATTTCTGTGCTAGACATCTAAATCATCGCTTTACTAAACTGCAGTGAAAAAAGCTTTGAATTTTAGTCCATATTTGCTTTGAACTAAAGAGAAGTTTTGCAAGCATCTTCATAGTTCATACATTAATCACTCATGCTGTTTACTTTTGAAGAGAATTTTCTTCCAAGTAGTGGAAAAAACACAGCATTCAGAAATGAAAAGGTATGCAGCAGCATGACAGCATATGAAAACAGTGACTCCTGTCCCTGTCTATTCAGTACAGGCAGGATAAAATAAATAGATTATTTTTCTATCATCTTATGGTATTAGGACAGGAATACTTCTTTGCTTCTGTCTTAAAGTACACGAAACTAACATGACTGGAAACTTTTCACAGACAGAATTACTTTGAAATTAACTTTCACACTTAGTGGCTCCTAGGTGTACCTTTTCTTTGCATTGATCATCAAGTGAGGAAGCTAGATAGCTGAGGTGGCCAAAGGGATTAAAAATGTATCATGGCTGTGAAAGCCCTCTTTCACATGCTGTATAGATAAATAACAAATACTTAAGAGACATGCCAGTAATTTTATTTAGGGTTAGCTCCTTTTTCTTACCATTCTGTTGTAGTCATTCTTGAAAGGATGATTTGCCTTAAGAAATAAAATTACTGTTGTGGAATATGATAAATAGATGAACATTATAACTTACATGCTTACTAGTGTTCCCCATTTTATAATTTTGTAGTCCCAAAAGCCACACTAACTGAGATCAATTCTCTTAGGACCATGTAAGGCAGTTGAACATGATCTCCAAGAAAGAAAACTCCTGGGTATAAGAACAGTTTAATAATTAAAATAATAATAAATTGTAAAAAAAGGAAAATAGCAAAAAGGAGAGAGAAATAACCAACTTTTGCCAGCCAGTTCTTGAGCAGCAGCCCCTGGCCAGCTTTCCCCCTGGTTTATATGCTGATTGTGACACCATAAGGTATGGAACATCCCTTTGGACAGTGGGGGTCAGCCGTCCTAGCTGTGTCCTTTCCCAGCTTATTGTGCTCTCCAGCCCCTCTCATTGGTGGGATGAGGTGACAAGCTGAAAAGCTCTTTACTCTGTGTAAACACTGCTTAGCAACATCTAAAACATCAGTGTGTTATCAACATTATTCTCAGCCCAAATCCAAAGCAGAGCACTTTACCAGCTAGGAAGAAAACTCCAGTGGAAACCAGGACAATAACAATCAACCATTTTTTCCCTTGTGGGGAGGAAAAAACCCCAACCCAGTAAAATAGAGGCAAAACACAATAATAAGAATCTGTCTGTGGTTGGGGAGGAAGGGCCTCCTGGCCTGTGTGGCCTCCCAGCAGGTGCTGACACACACACACCTCTGTGTACCTCATAGTACTCCCAGCTCTCTGAGGTCAGTTCAAGTTCAGCATCCTAACAGAAAATGCCCTCTGAGTACTTAAACTGTTATTCCCACTATCTTTATTTATCCTCTCAAATCACCCAAATTCATCTTCTTTCATCCTTTGTGCAATTCAGATAAGCCCTTGAAACTTTTTTATTCTTCACAAATAACCCCTTTAAGACTTTCTGGGTTTGTGTAAGTCCATTTCTCAGCTTTCACATGTCTTTATCTCTTTTTGCTGCTTTTGTTTCAAATTTTTCATCTGTTTCATTTCCAAATTCTGAATCCCATAAAAAAGAACAACTTGGAGGAAAATGTACTTGGGTCAACAGGACAGCATGATCTCTTGAGAGTTCACATTGAATTGTCAGCCAATAAGGAAATTATTTTGAATGTCAAACTAAAGATACCAGATGATAGGAATAAACACTGTCTGGATTAACTGTGTTAGGAACAGTATAGCTGGCTGATTAAGGGCAGAGATTTTTTCCCCTCTAGTTGACACTAGAATAGGTACTCACAGAGGCTGCGAAGTCTTAGTCTTTGAAAATTTTTTAAAATGTACCAGGCCCTGAGCAACCTGATCTAATTTCTTTGATGTTTTACTCTGCATCGAACAGGAGGCTGGACTGCATGACCTCCAGAAATCCCTTCCAACCTAATTTTTTCAGTGACACTAATGGAAAACAAATACGATGTGAGTCTTTAGAGATACTTAGTCTAACCTCAGTAGCATTCGTAGCACTTAATGAGAACTGAGGTCTGGAAGTACAGGCAAGCATTTAGTGCCTCAAGCACTTCAAGCTCTGTGGAGAAGAGCCAGGAAAGAGACTCTTGGAAAGGTGGGAGGGTTGGGATGGTCAGTGCAAAGCAAAGATATGGGAGAGCAGTCCATGCAGCAGCATTCTCTTGGGCCATGAGCAGGATAAATGACCTGTGCTTTTGTAAATGAGTCTCTCCTGTCCTGCAAAAATGTGTGCTGCTGCCCTCAACATTTTCTCACTACATTTTCTCTATGGGCTGATGTTTTTCAGTCTGGTTGGTGAAATTGTTGCCAAGTAGAAAACTAAGCAATTGTCTTTTAAAATTCAGATATTACCACCTCTTTTTACCAAAGTCTTAGGGAATTATGACTAAGAATTTGTCTTCAGTTTGCTGAAACTGAATAGCTAATATTTTGTCCTTTATGTATATTTTGGTTAAAATGAAACAGCTTTATCTTGATTATTTTTTAGTGGTTTCATGCCATGTTTAGTTTTCAGAACTCTCAATTAAGTGATCTCTGACAGTAGGTATATACAAGAATATATGAAAGAATATACATCTATTACCCTTATTTAATTTAGTTCTCCCAACAGCTCTGAACTCCTTGTTTTTTAACCAAAGACTGCTGGAAAAAATTGCATCTCATAACTTTAAACAAAGCACATCTCCATTAATTTAAAGAGTAGAGAATTCAGGGTTGTACATCTTGCATTTCTCACCTACACTCTACTGCAAGAGGATTTGGGGAGCCTAGGGTTTGCTTTACTTTCAAAAATATGGAGAATGTCGCAAAAAATAGTTGAGATCATTAACTTTAAAAACCTGTCTCCTGTCAAGCTGAAGAATTGATTTTACCGCAGCAGTCAGCACCCTCATCTGATCTGTTCAGATCAGACAGCTTCCTTACAGATATGCTTTTGCAAATGATATACATAATTTTAAATTTATAATTATAAACTTATAATTTATAATTTTAAAACTCTTACTTTACTGCTTGTAAACTTGTAGGGAACAAATCCACAATCAGATTCCTGCTGTACTTTTTGATGTGAGTGCCCCAAAGGTTTCATCTGACTCTTTGTGAAGTTCTCTATTCTGACTATTTATTTCAGTGAGCATCAGACAACTTCTGAGAACAAGTTTTCAGTGTTTTCATTTAGATGATGGTTTTCATAAGGACTTCAAAAACAGATGAAGGTAATTTTAAAGCCTTTTGGAACTATTCTTTAGTGTGTTGAACATACACAGGGAAAGTGTCACTGCCTAGAAAGTGAGGAAGTTGCTTGCATGACAACTCTGTGAACATACAAATGATGTCTTTTTTTTGTTTCTGTTCCAAATTATTTCCGTAACATGAACTTTGAGGAATAACTAATAACTAATGAGAGCAACATCTTGGAGCAAAAGAGGATTGAAAAGGATCTGGGTATAATATACAAGACAGTTCATGTACTGTTGCATCCTCCAAGTTTCACTGATCTGTTCTTCCTCTCCCCAGTCTTTGGTTCAGGTTTGCGTAGAAGCTTCCCAAACATCTCCTTTCCAAACAGTAAGAACTACCTGGTGAACCAGCATGACTTCTGGTGTACTATAGACACCAATCAGGTGTACAGGAATTGTGTCCTATGACAGGGTTGGTTGTTTCCCCCCCCAAAAAAAATTGCTAGAAAAAGGAATACAGTCAAAATACAAACTATATAATACAAATCGTTAAGCTTTATTTAAAGTAATGGAATTAAAACCAAGTTTGAAGATTGATTAGCTGTACATTTCAGAATGTACCTTCTCACAAATGCATTCAGGAAAATTTTTATCAAAATATAAAAGCTCTTAGGGTTTTTTCCTTGACATTAATCAGGTACAATCCTTGAAGCTATAGTCTCTCATTGCAAGATTTCTGTTACTAATGACATCACTGAAGTTCTGCACTTAAAAGACAAATTAGTTTTTTGAAAGATAAATATTGATAAGTATTTTTTTCACTGCTAGCAGGCAAGAGTTCTTTACAATTCCTCTTCTGAATATCTCTCTTAGCCTTGGAAAACCCTCATTATACCAATGGGGGAAGGGTCTACTCAGGAAAGCTCTGTGTATGAATGAAAAATAACAGAGCAAATATTTTCTGTATAGAACTTGTTTTAGGCTATTAGTTTGAAGAATTACCTTCCTGAATACTGTATACCATCTGATTGATGAGGACATAGCTGGAGTATACCACTAGGATTTGGAAGCAGAGCAGCACCGCTTATTTATGCACACTGGAGCTGACTAGCAAATATGAAATATTTATAACATTATCTGTTCTTGCTAATCATATTTTAGAGAATTTCACAAAGCATAAGAAAGTTCTCATTAAAGTCAGCAAAACCAAAACTATGATATTGTTGAATGCTTTCAAATTTCCTATTTTATCAGAACCAGTGTGAGCTTATTTGTGTGTATTTCTACATACATATTCAGATATGTAAATATGCATATTTGAGTACTACTAAGTAGTCTTCAGGTGCTGAGGAATGGCCAGGATGTTCATGATTTGTCTTCATAGGTTCTTCATAATGTGTATTAGTGTTATGCCTTTTTTCTTTCTACTTGTGTCTTGTTCTTCCATTTAGCTATTTGTAGTGTGCATTATCCCTTCACTTAATAATCCTGTTCTGATTATTCAGGCCACTTAGGATGTCATTTGTTCTCTAACTTCAAGTGTCACCACAATTGGCCTTTGTCCCTCTCCAAGCCCTAACCCTGTTACTATTAAAGTCCATCATTTAATAACGAGGCAAGAAGTTCAAATTGACACCATAAAATTTTTTTTGTAATTTTTTTTTAATTTAGTGTTGTGGCCCTTTTTCTCTTCTGGCCTTTTCAAGGTTCATTATTTATAATAGTCTGAATATATGAAGATGAGATGCTGCTTGTGAGCCATTACAAAAACCCCCACCAACAACTTATACCAGCTTCCCTTAGCATCCTTAGAATAGTATCAAGCTTCTACCCTGCATCAACTGCCCCCAGTAATCAAGGCAGTGGGAATTCAGCCTCATGCCTGTACACACCAGCAGTCACTGTGTGTGTACCTGGCTGTCAGCAGCTGTTGTTAAACACGTTCTTCAGGTGTTTACCCTTGGACCATGAGATGAACAGCAGGCCAGGACTGTCCAACCTGTTCTCTCTTCACAAGTTCATCTGTTGTGTCTCTGAAGGTTTGCAGACTTCTCCCATGGGTATAATTCAGGAAAGGAACCCCACTCACATAGTTTTCTAAACAAACAAAATCCTTCTGTCAGCCAGCAGCAGTAGAGGTGGCCATTGCCTTAGGAAATGTTCTAACTAATTGAAATGCCTGAAGTTAATCCATCAAAGGAACTGTACAGTACAGGTGCCTGAATACATTTAAATATGTGCTGGTTTGAATCAGTCTGATATATAAGTAAAAATGTTTTGAGAAATAAATTAACATTTCTTTTAACTAAAGACATGCTGACATCAGAGAGTATGGGAAAGTAATGCAAAAACTGAAATATAAAACAGAGTATAGGAACCTAAATACGAGATGAAAACTAATTAGCTTTTCACATAATTTAACAATTATGAATTTTATTGACAGGAAAGTATAATAGCCATTTTCACACTTTTTCTAATTATAGCTTAGCTAAAATACATGCAGGAGCCAGTGTAGTTCACTATTTCTCATATTTCTCATACATGCATTAGATTAGTCTCTTCTTTTTCATTAGAGATGGTAGTTAGCACCCTTATTAAGTTACACTTCCTTTTTCCAGGTGATAATACTGACAGTACAGGTTTAGCAAAGAAAAAAAAAGTGAGTGGTGGGAAGGAATTAGTATATCATTTTTAATTTTATTTTCCTGTCCATGACTCTTAGAAGTAAGAAAGGCTGAGGGTGGGACAGAGCTCAGGAAACTGATCCAACCTCCCTGCTTAGAGCAGTCACCTAGAACAGGCTGGGACCTGGGTCCAGTCAGGTTTTGAGTTCCTCAAAAAATGGTTTTGAGTACCATTTGTGGATGGAGCTTCCACAAACCCACCTGGGCAGATTGTGCCAGTGTCAGGTCTCCCCTACAGTAAGAAAGCCTTTTCTTATGTGCAAGTGGAATGTTACCCAAACTGTACATATGATTACACCCCCACATTCTCTGTTTTTCTGAAATCATCATAATTAATATCCATTCACTCACATACATAGATACATGTATATCTATATCCTCTTTTCTAGCAATGCATGTCATGTGTGCCAGCTCTCATTTTGGAAAAATGAAGCCATGTTGTTGTTGAACTCGAAAATACCACTTACACCCAAAGCAGTATACATGCTAAGTTCCTTTTTTGATTTTTGAGTGTTTGTTTGATTGTTTGTTTTGGGGTTTTGTTGTTTGGTTTTTGTTTTTTTTTTAATTAATCCAATACTTCAAGTCTGTAATGGAATCTTTTTTCTTAGCTCTATTGCAAAGGGGGAAGGAGAATTTTTCTGTCAAGTGTTTGAAGCACATCAGTAATGTTTCACATTTGGAACATTTTACAGCAATTCTTCCACTTATGTGTCTCAAACAGCTAGGCCAAAAGTTGTGGGGGGGTTTTATTGGTTGTTTTTACTCATTAGAGCTGGAAACAACTACTGTTGCATGGTTTTGGTGATGGATGAGAAATAATAACTTATGTAATACAACTTAGGAGTGTTACATATAGTCTCCAGTGTGATTTCATGGAGAGCCTCCTGAGGCAAAGAAGCGACTGATGGGATGTGAGTTCTGTAGAGACTGTTCCCATGTGGTCTCTCTATTCCACATTGTTTAGGGACATTGAGTTTTAGTGCAGTTGCTTTTAAACTCTGTGGAGGGGGAAAAAAATAAATCAGCGAAATAATGATGCTAAGGGTCCTGCAATGATACTGGAAAAGAGATTGTGTGGTTAAATATTACCAAAGGGCTTATATAAGATATTTTTGAGACATCTGTCTGTAGTATTTTTTTAAAAACTGAGGTGAATTCACAAAAGAAATACATTTCTGGTGAGTGTTAGTGCTTCCAAAGAGGTTCACAGCCTTGAGATGCAGTCACGATTGTGTGAGAAGACAAGGTAAGATGTTCATTTCAGTGAAATATCAGAGTTTCAGAATGACATTTTCCACAGCACTGTGCAGCAACAGGGAGGGACTGAGGCGGTCACAGTTGTCAGACTTGGCTTATGAGGTGTTAATCTTGAATTTCTGTTTCTTCATTAATAGTAACAAACAAAAGGGTTTTAGAACAACTATGTTAATTTTAGATTAATTTGAACTAGAGAGATTATTTTAAATTATGATTCTGGTAAATGTGATAGGGAAGATTTGTATAGAGGCAGTTTTTTCTACATGAAATTTTTAATGCATAATCAACATGCCAGGCAGTTAAGTAATCCCTTATCTAAGAACAGAATAATGAATTCTAAAAAGAAAAAAAAAAAAAAAAAAGAAAAAACACCCAAAAAAATAGAAATTGGCAACAAGCTATTGCTCAGATTTTAGTTAATCCATGTTACATTGTTATCGTCTGTGACTATGCAAGTTTCTTCATGGACAGAGGTTTTAACAGCTTAAGCTGCTTCTAAAATAGTTTCAGGGGAGATGGCAGTAATGTTTGAGGTTCATTAAAGACTGCTTGTTCTGGTGTTTGCACAGACAGCTGAGATCATAAATGCCAGTCTGTGTGATGGGTTCTTTATGATAAGGAAAAAACCTGATTGCCTCAAAAGCTGTCATGAAACCAGAGATTAAACAGATTCATCTTGAAGAAAGCAGCAGCAGAGGAGAGATCCTCTTTTTCTTACGATTTTCCCATTTCTTCCATCCTTCCTCCTTCCCTGTTAAGTTTTGTTAGCCCATGTCTGTTGGGCCTAGAGCATCCCACTCTCCCCCCAGATGCCATGGAGGAGCCATCATGGTTGTAACTGAAGCCATTTGCGTGCAGCCTGCAAACTCCTCCAAGGCTGGAGAGTAAGGGAGTGAAAATCAGCTCAGGTGCCTTTTTTTGGAAAAATTTTGAGGGGAGAACATGAGTAATAAAGATGAGAACAGGAACAGTGAGGAACAAATGTGAGTCTCTGTTCATGATGTAATAGTTTTAAGAGCACTGTTCTGCTTATTGATTCCAGACAAGCATCCAGTTTCAGCCTTGCCTAACTGAACTTCCTTGTTGTCTCATTTCACATGGGAGTTTGATACACAATTAGAAGGATCTCCACCATCAGATATCAGTTAGGAGAATCCTTGCTTCTTAACTCAGAATTAAATTTGCAGTGGCAGAGTGTCAATGGCAGTTACTCTGCTGAGCAGTTTCTTCCTGAAATTTTGGGGATTTCTCATCCTTATTGTTAATTTTTACGGAGAAGTTTTAAGATTTTTTACATCTGTGGATAAAAGAAGAGCATTTTAATTTTTCTCTCTGCCTGGGTATTAGTTGGTTTAGGTGCAATAATAAAATACAAGTTGAGCATGGAAAATGTTTCTTACAAGCAAAGGAAGAAGTAACTGTTGTTGAATTAACCAACTTTCTGAGAAAAGCCACTGTCAATCACTGGCTGAGAGAATCCTCTTCTCTGTAGCCTTTTTTGGTTGTTTAAAGGTTCATGCTGGGTGTTTACTCTTGATTCTAGTTGCAGCACTTCAGCCTGTATTCTAGGGGGTTTTTTTCAGTTGCGCTCCAGGTAGGAAAGCTATGTATGACAATTTCATTTTGCTGTCAGATCTTTGAACTTTAAGGTTGCAAGATTTCAGGTGCTGGAAGATGTATTTAGTGTCCTGTATTGCATGTGTCAGTATCACAAAAAGCAACTCGATCTGGAAGAAATGCAGGCAGGACTGGCTCTAAAAGGTCTATTTTCTGCTCTGTGCTTTCTCCTTGCTTGTTGTACTCGCCCATGGGAAGATGGAACTGTGTGAGCTGTGGGTCTGGTTTGTGATGACTATTAGCTTGGACTCCTGTGTTCAAGGCCCTGGGCAATCAGTGATCAGAGAGTTGGTGCTGTTGAGTTTACCTCAGTGTTAAGTGTTTTAGCTTATGTCAGAGAGATACACATTGTGAAAAATGAGATACCTATAATTTCTATGATAATGACCAACTCATGTTAATATTCAGTTAGTCGTTACCAATTAACTGAAAGTATGTGATTAAGTATTTTCATTTGTAGGACACTAGCCTGACTTGAGGTAGCTATTTTTCTCATTAAGGCATATGGTTTCATTAACTTACTAGACACTGGTTGACTCACACCATGAACTGAACTTCAGGATCAGCAGACCACTATGGTTTCCATCAGTGTAATTCAGAATACCAAATTTGCTTCTGAGAACTACCAGAATGGCTTATATTTCCAGAAGCAAAGATGTGTGGGAGGCAGCTGTTCCATAATGGCAGTATCTGTTTGAGTAGAGAATAAACTGCAAATGATGTACATCCTCCATGTGGGGCAGCAAGGTGGGCTGGAGCAGGTTTTACTGCATGCTGAGTCAGCCAGGTCACAGGACAGAATCTGCCTGTTGCAGGGGGTGTCCTTGTACACTCCAGGCTAGCCTGGTGTTCCAGGCATTCTGAAAGCAAGTGTCCATGGGACAGGACTGTTGGCCTTGGAGTATGAGTCAGGATCTCTGTTCAGGGAGTCGGGCAGTCTGTTCAAAGGATCTTTCCCTTGAATTGTTATCTCCAGAGATTTAAGACAGGACTAACTGTTCCATAGCTGTATTAATGCATTATGCACTACTTTGTTTTCCTTGCCAAGGCTCCTGCATGGCCAAGCATGCAGAGGTGGAGTATGTTATGTACTGAATGTTAGTTTAGGCCTAATATATGTATTTTGTAAGGTGTAAATTGTAATCTGTGACACTGATCAAAAAGGTGGCTGTCTTGAGGTACACATCAGATAAAATCATTGCAGCTTAATAAAAACTTATCACCTGTATGCAGTGCAGAAAGCAAGTTGCTCTTCTATGAAATGTGAGCTGCAGAGGCTTTATACTTGTTGGAAAGCCAGGCACATTTTCAGCATATCTTAAGAGCAGTATGACAGAAATAAAGTAGGCTCCAGTGAAGAAAGGTGTATATTTGTAATGGCTGTAAATAGTGGGGTACAACAACTTGAAAAACATTGTGACACAAGGGCTAAAACACAGGTAGGAAATATTAACTAGTATTGTATGTGAGGAACCAGAAGAAGTTAACAGAGTATCCCTGAAGAGAGAAGCTGCCAAGTATTCCAAGTCTGACTCCTTTAGGTGTTTACTCAAGGAAAGTCAGGATGTTGATCAGCAGTGGCTCAGGTAAGATAGCTGACATAACAAGGTTATGGACAGTGTTGTATCCATGGCAGTTTCCTTTTCCTGCCTAATCCAGGACAGCACAAAGCAGACCATAAGCAATGGAATCTTAGAATAATGGTACAGACATGTTCAGTGGGTTACCATCCTGCCAAAAAGATAGATTTAGCCTGTTATTTGTTGGATTAATGTTGGTTGTAAAGGGATTTAACTCGGCTAATGGGCTTTTTTTCCTTGCTCACCATCCTGCAGTAGAATACTGACTGATTGCAGTAATGTCTTTCAGCAGCTCCTTGCAGCACTGCAACAAACAATTTAATTTTTAGTACAGTTGGGATTAGATTTATTTGCAGTTTGTATTACAAAGAAATACAGCACTGATTCTGCTGTGGACAGATCTGGGAAGGGAAAATGGCTTTTCTGACCTGACTTAGATTGCAGAGCAGCAGATCCACTGAAATGTCATGTCTCTGACATGCCACAAAAACAAGGCTTGGACATCTCACTGTTCAGTCCGTAATGGACATTCCGTTTGCTACTCTAGAACCCTTGTCAGTACACTCTCCATTGAAAAAAAAAAGGAAAGGCTGAAAAAAAAAAAAAAAAAGTAAGAAGTAAGACTGCTGTAAACTAACTCCTAAAGGCTTTCCACACACCGTTTTCTTACAAGCTGAAATTTATGAAGTTATTAATGCAAATAGTATTCTGACTAATACTTTAGAAATAGCTGGGCATTTGGAATTTATAGGATGTATGTACAGATTGTGCTTATTTTGTTTGGGGTTGTATTGTTGGTGTATACTAATTTACATTTAAATTGTTATCCATGTGGAAAGAGAGGGAAGCATGGTATGGTGCTTTCATGTACCGCCTTCAGTCATAAGAGATACAATTTACATGCTGTGCTTGAAAAATCCCCCTCCTGTCCAGGGAGGAAATAGGTCAAACCTGTGCTCAGTTGTTTTTCATCACTTCAGTCAGTTGTGTGGGGACACCGAAGGCAGCGCAGGAGAAAATAAATGAGATGGCAGATGAAGCCTGCAATTGTTTAGGATGGTGTATGCTCTACATGTATCTCCATATGACCCAGCCAAGGCTGGAAGGAAGCTAATCAGTTCACTTTATACTCAGTGTTGATAGCAGGAGGGGTTCTTGTAGGGAACAAAGATAATTTGTCCTTTACTTGATTCTCATTTTGGTTGTTAAGAAAACATGCATATGCAATAGAATGGGAAGTATCACACTGCTTGGTGGTGACCCCAGCTGAAAGCAATGTACCTTCAGTCTGTCTAAAGGGATGCCTCACCAAGGAAATTCTAATATTTTTCCTAAAATATTTGTTGTGAATACAACAGATTCACAGTCGGAGAGTGAGGCTTCTCCTGTGAAACGGCCACGGCTACTGGATGACAGTAATGACAGGCCTGAAGAAACCAATCGATCCAAACAGAAGAGTAGACGTCGATGCTTCCAGTGCCAAACAAAACTGGAACTAGTACAGCAGGAACTGGGATCGTGTCGCTGTGGTGAGTACAGTTTGGCAGTAGCATCCGTGCTCAGGTCTGTGTCACACATGGAAATACAGAGAACACTTGCATTTTTCACCTTGCAAAGATGCTTTAAACAGAAGCTACAGCTTCCATTGGTAGCAAAAAGTTATAATTAGTTTCTGTCAAATTTCCTCTTTAAAACTTTGGCCTTGATGTACTGCCTTGTCTCAAGAGATGCCAGATATTAATGAATTCAGCTTCAGAAGTTCCCTGTAAGGCAGGAAGGGCATCATGCCCACTTGACAGGAGAAGAAGCACAAAGCACATCAATAAACATGCAAAGAAGGTTTCTATAGGGTGTAAAGAAACATAGGTCAGTAGCTGCTTCTGCATGTTATAACTACATACATATTAAAAACTTAAATCCAAAAAACCCCTCTAACTGAAAATATTTTCATTCTCACACTTAGTTTGCCTGGGGAAGACTTATTGTTCACCATACACTTAAAGACATCCAACTTGGCTTTTCCAAAGTTGATGACACTGTTCAGGTAGTTGAATTGAAGACAATAATCTCATGCAGGCAGCTGATTTGGGGTTTCATATTAAATGCAAATAAAATTTCTGAAACAATAATTAATGTGCCTGGATTCCAAAGGAGGTGCTCTCTCCTTCATGGAACAATTGTGTTCTTAACTGGTTTAAATGTGCTTGTTAGACCCAGTGACAATGGCATGTGGTAGTTTTACCTGCTCATTTTTTTGTATAATCATGTCTTGAAGGTTGCATTGAACTCTCTGACAATGCTTGTCTTGATACGTTTGTTTCAGTTATTCCATTGTGTCTCAGGCAGGGGATAATTTCCAAAGGATCTGCACGGATGATAGGTGCAATTCATGTTGCACCTGTGAAAATAAAATCTTCTGTTAAAACCGTTATCTGGAGAGAAGACATGTCCTTCTGAGCAGCAGTGTGGAGAGGAAGGGTGGGCTGAGGTAGTTACAAAGACAGTTAATCCGATACTGAATACCAAATGGCAAGTGAAGAGAAGTGATAGGAAGCTGCAAAGATTTTGGGTTGTGCTTTGTTCTCTGCTTCAGCATCTGTCTGTCTTCAGGCTCTAGACATTACTGTTGTGTTGGGCTCTTTTGGACATGAGATACGGCTTTGTTTTGATATTGGAGCACTGGCACAGAACTTACCTTATCTGTGAAGCCACCAAACATGAAATCAAAAGCTGTAATGTTGAAATTCCTATTATGGAAATCATGTGTCAGGATACTTTGAAGTGTCTGGTAGCATTTTTCTCAAACTGAAGAAATTCAGAGCTATCAATGACATATTTTGGTATGGCTCTTTCTGCTCAGCATGGTAGAGGCAGGAATTTCTGCTCTTGGTCTGCTGTTGTCATGAATACAATAACTCAGGCTGCTCATGGGCACCTGACTGAAATAGCAGAATCTTCCGAAATACTGGGAGAGTTTGAATTTTCGGGTGGGTTGGATAAATGATTGCTTAACCATTATGTAATATCATTAATCTCTCCTGCATTCTGCAATATTGGAGCTATGTAAGAGCACTTAAGTTGAAAGCCACTTCTAAAAAGCCCTTTCATTGATGAGTAATGTTTTTAAAATTATGTAAGACCTGCCTTTTTTTTTTCTGTAAACTGGATTACAGATACATTTGGTTGGTTCCCCTCAAGTTTTCATGAAGTGGTTCCATAATTCAATACTGTTGCAATATAAATGTTGTAGGAATTATTCTTTAATTTTCTTCTACTGGATATATATAGCTTTATGGAAATACTTCTGTTAAAGTTCATAAAATGTGTTAATAAAACATGAATGTGAAAAAAATTCCAAATTCCTTGGCAATAAGTGAGGAGATGAAAATTTGCATTCCTTTATTACATCCTACACAGTTTATAGTTTGTATTATAAACATTTGTATTCTATACTTTTTATAAGAAAATAGAAGGCAGGAGTCTATTTCCATGTGTCCAAGAAGGCTGAAAAAACTGGACATCTTAGGTTTCTGTGCAGTTGCAATGTTTCATTAATACTGTGTGCAGTAAGGGTGTGTTATCTGTGCTCTGGTATGATGTGAATGTGAGCATACCCTGTGCCACTTACGTTGAATAGTCAGATTAATAAGAAGCAAGCCAAATGCTGCCACTGAGCCACACTGGGCACCTCAGCTTCGCATCACCCAAACTGCTTTACCAATCGTAGCAGCTTGTGGCTCCAGTCTGTTTTAAAGATGCTGCCTGAGAAACCATTCTTGCTAGCTTGCCCTGCTGTCTGTAAAATTAGGTTGCTTTAGGTCATGAATGACAAGCCCATTCAAAAACTCTGGGTGGAGGTGATGGAAGTGCAGTAGAACAAATCTGTCAAATTCTCATTTGTTTAAAATATTTCCTAAATCCACATGACTGGGTTATACTTTCCTGTCCTGATGGGAAGCACAGGTAACGAATCATGTGTGGTTAGGTGGAGGTGATGAGATAGAATCAACTGGTGTAAAATAAGCATGTGCCCTCTTCAGAAGTAATGGTCAGCATAGAACATTGTTTGATCTGAGTTTTGAACCACTGCTATTAAATTCTTGGCATCTTAATCCTGAACTAAAGCAATGGGAAAAAATGAGGGAAACTCCTCCCAGTTTTAAACATTAAGAGAAAATCTGGTATTAGGATCAATAAAAAAGGCAGACACCATCTTTGGAATGACAAGTGTGTGGGTTTGCTTGGATGTAAGGAAAAAGGATTTAAAGCATAAAAATGTTGACCCAAAGCTGTGTCTGAAACAGTCTTGTTAAAATCCAAATTAACTCCACAGACCAACAATTTAATTGTTTGCTGTTGCACATCTTCTTGTCCTAATGTTAAAAGTACTGAAAATCATCTTATTTTTTAATGATTTGTCCTGGTAAATCCTCCAGTGAAATTTTTAGTGAGACATAATGGAAAGGAAAATATATACATACTGAACAATGTTTTAATGTAGACATACTACAAATACTGATCCAGTTAACTGGGACTTGTCTAACAAGGCACAGCCTTTTTGGAAAGGAGACAGAGAGAGTGACTGGTGCTTTACACCGCTTAGAGATCTTTGGGAAGTGCAGTATTGGCTTTCCTGTCTCCTGTAAGCCATGTCCAGAGAGAGGTGACACTGCTGAGCTCATTCCCTTGACACTACATGGAATTTTTGACAGATTTGACAGTGCTGCAGGGCTTTGCTGTGAAGAACAACAATTCACTACTGAGAGGGGAGTTCCAGCAATTCAAACACAACATTTTTCAGATGTAGAAAGATTTGTTTGTTTTCATACACACATACTCTCAAGATCTTTTTTCATACTTCTTCCGCTGTGTTCAAGTTACTAACTGCTGACAAGAAATTCACATCTCATAAATAATGCTTAAGAGCCATTGCTATATAAATTGAATGTGTTATGAATTGTGATGGGCCTTTTTGTAGCATTCTATGCCCGGAGCAGGAAGAACAGAGGATGTCATTTTCATTAATTTCTAATGAGGTGCCAATTAAAGCTAAGGAAGGAACTCAGAAGGGAAGAGTCACAGAGCTCCCCTGAATCCTGTGCCCCGGGGCTGTCAAACGAGTGTGCTGCCAAACCTCCTCTGAAAGTTCCAGTAAATTACAAACTCATCCAGAGCACACACAAGATAAATTCAGCTTGCCTTTGATCTTCAAAAGAGCAATTTGTAAGACGAGTTCTGAGCCTTTTCACACACCAAACTGGGAGAAGTGATAGGAATTGTTAATTGCTGATGCACTTGCAAGCTCCAGTGAGAAAGAAATTTTAAAATGAATTCTCATTTTGAGCTTCTGACAGGATAACCTTTATATCAACACTGCTAAAACAAAATCAGCTTCCTGTGCACTGTTTGTAGGTGACAGTAAGAGTAGGCAAGTCCTGCAGACAGCGGTGTTCTGTAGTTTGGGCTAGATGGCCCTTCCAATAGTTCAGTGTCTTACAATGGGTAATGATTGTATTGAAATAATTTTTATTTAATATTCAATTTAGGAGTCAGTTTTATCATCAAAGAATTGCAGGAATCATACTCTTCAAGTTACACTCTGTTAGAGCATTTCTGCAAGCAGTCTGAAATCAACTGCCTGTGATCCTTGATCTGAAAAGGAAATTGTTGCCTCAGTGGTGTCATAACTAGGTGGTTATCAGAGAGTTGCTTCATAACTAGGGGAAGTGAATGTGTGAGTGGAAGGAGCTACAAAACACTGAGTTCTGGAAATATATTGTAAAAAAGGCAGGTTGATTAGTTGCAAATAACACTATAAATTTCTAGCCCTGCCCTTAGTTGCTTGACTAGATGTATATTGCTACTAAATAAAGTTATGTACAGTTTTAAAAGACACTGAGCTGTAAACTTTTAATCTATAGAAATTATTTGCACAGAAAGCAAAACTTAATTTTATGGAAGAGGCTTACAGTTTTACAGTAAAAAGTAGTTCTGGTAGCACTAGGTCTGTGGTACCAAGCCAACACACAGAAGTCTGCAGTGATCTTGTTGTTGAGATTGCATGAGAAATATGATCCACTTCTACTCAGCAGTTAAAGAAAAATTAGTGTAGTGTGCCAGCTCTGCAGCAGCTTTTATGTAGAACGCTTTGGTGTTTGTTGGCCACATCCTTATGGGTGTGTCTGTACCTCAGACTCCACCTGCCTCCTGGCAGTCAGTGGGGTGGCTGGGATAATGGGCCCTGCAAAGCAAGCCAGGCTGTAGCTTCCAGCAGCAGTGCCATTTGTTTGTGTGCTTCTCAGACAGGAATTGTAATGTTTTTCCTGTTCTTAGGACAGAGGAGGTACTTAAGAGGATGGGAAGATGTTGAAACCTTCCAGCTTGATCACATTTGCTCGGTCATGTTGTGTTCTGATCAAACACTTGCTAGCCATATTTCTTGCCTGTGTGGACAAGAAAGCTGTTCTTGGAATTTTGCTGGCCTAGGTTATGTTGTAAGAAGCTACAGTTTCCTGGAATGCATCTGGCCTAACAGCTGTGCACTCTCTGCTGCTCTTGGGGGAGGCTGCTGTGAGTACTAACCTCAGGCAGAGGTGAAGGCAGAAGTGGTTTGCAATTTTAGTTTGTGAGATGTTGGCAAGTACTGATGTTTGTCTGCTTTTTGATTGGAAGGGATGCAGTTCACAGGTGGCCTTTACAGCAGTAAGACTGAGCCAGGAATCAAGAGTCAAGCTTTGCAACTCAGCCAGAGAGCCATGTCAGGGTGCAGAGCACCTGGAATTGAGGGTGGAGCACATGGCCCAACACAGCCCGCTCCTTTAGAAAGGCATAAATTTCCTTCCTAGTTACTGTGCTTGCGTTTCTACATCCCTGTTTTTCGTTTAGTTCTGTATAAATCTATAATAATCTGTTGAAATTATTTTATGGTGTTACTGTTGGTTTGTTTTGTTTTGGTCTAAGCACAGGGATAAGAGGGAGAGAAAAACAGACTCCTATCAAGCACTAGCAGAAACAAAATACATCCACACAGCAGTGACTGTACTTACAGATAAAATGGCAGCAAGTCTCACTGTCATTAAGTAATCAAAAAAGTGGAAGAAAAGCAGCTGCAGATTCTTAACTTGGATAACAGAACTGCTGGTTCATAAACACAGGAGATGAAGCACTTGTTTGGATTGTGCCAAAATAAATTTGGAGTGATTTGATTTACTCAGTTAATTTAGAAATAATCTTCAGAAAGACAGGAAAAAAGAAACAAATTTAAATAGATAAACTGCTCCATCTTCATACAAAGTTGTCAAACATGTATTGAAACTAATGTTTCTCTTAAAACTTGGTCAAATATTAAATCATAGTTCCATTTCCATGGGATCTTTTTCTGTGGAGGAGAATTTGTAATGGTGCTGGTAAATTCACTTTCTAGATGGATAAGGTTTATCTGGTACAAGCCAAAATGGCTTCAGGGCATGATTATGTCTTGGTATAACAGATGTACTTCCATTGATTAAGATGAAATATGCACAGTGCTTCTGGAGAGTATGAGTCAGCCAGTTCAGTAAGAAGTATTAAAATAAATCTTATTAGTGACTGGTTACTACAGCCCTGGCAAGTCTTACTGTCAGCCTGTAAGATGTGCCACATTCAGCTGTCTTGTGTTGGCTGTACTCCTGAGGGAGTTGCTCCCAGAATAGTTCTTTTGCTTCAGCCATTTCAGGAATGTCCAGCATCTTACCTTATATTGCTGCAAGTATTAAAAAAATACCCAACAAAACACAAAGTCTCTTGAAGTTTGAACTTGAACTCGGGGTGGGGGGATTGTTTTGTTGTGTTTTATGAAGATGTCATTCCAAGACTCCAGTTTAATTGATGGGGAATAGGAGCTGTTAACTAATGTTGGTTTTTCTGACTAATATGTATTCTGAAAGTACTGGAAATGAAGAAGTAGTTGATTAATTGGTGCATCACAGACTCCAAGTGTAGGACCCAGAAAAATGCTTTAGTGTCTAGGTTTCAGAAAAGCTGTCCACAGCTTTAAAAGTGTTAATGGAGTTCATGCTCCTTATAATTAGTAATCATGAAGTACTGTTTGAAGAGGCTCCAGTATAATTCTCCAGCTTGTTCAATTAACATGAGTTTCTTACAGGATGTGCTGATTTTGATTTCTTCCATTGTGCTACCAAAAGTTTGGCAGTGTTGATTTAGTAATGTGTACTGAACCTGTTCCTTACCTTCCTGTAGTCCCAGTCAGTCCATGTAATTGAAATGGGCTGCTCATCCCTTAGGGTCCCCAAGTTCTCCTTAAGTAAAACAAGTGTGGATATTCCTTCTAAAATCAAAACGTTTTTATTTTGACATTACTGATGTGGTAAGTCTATCAGTATATAACCTTCTGAGGGTTTTCAAATGGAAACTGCAGTACTGGGTGAAAAATCAGCATTTTGTAGGCGTGCCACGTAAACTCTCTTCCCTACATACCTGTATTGTGGTTACAGAAGAATTAAGTGTATCCATAAAGTGAAAGATGATGCGATTTTTTAATTGTCTTGTATGTACAAGAGACACATGGCCTAGTGAACTTGAACATCAAAATCTATCGGAGACTATCTTATATTTTTTCCAGTACTCTCTTATATTTTTTCAGGGAAGTATTTGCTCAGTCTCTGAGTCATTTTTTCCTATAACAAAAGGACAGACAATTCCCCCTAAAAGTGATTCAAACATGTTTATCCATATGTTAACAAACAGCTGTACACAGAAGTACTGATTCTACTAGTATTTGATATTTGAAGTAGACACAGAAGGCCCAAAAATATGCCATAATAATCTGAGGAACCCTGAAGGAATATTACCAGCTAGTTAACTCGCCACAAGGTAAGGCTTAGGTAGGGAGGAATGTGAATTTTGTTGATGAAAGTCTAAGATATTCACAGGAAGAAGTGGGGAAAGATGCCCACAACTGCTGCAGAACTGGGAGGAGAAAAAGGATAATTTAAAGGAATTGTCTAAATTTGCTTGAAAAGTCAGAATTCTTTCCAGGAGCTAGAGTATTTTTCCCCTAAGGAGTGTCCTTAAATAAAATCTTACCTTAGAGGAAAATACCACCTGTGGTCCTAAATTACATAATTCAGTTAAAATAAGGTGTTAAAGGTGGGTTCTGAGACTTGGGGCTACTTAATGTGGATGTTTTAAGGATATTGATGTCCTAAGGAAATGGCATTAAGATCAGTGTGCATCAGTTTTCACAGAAGTAAAAAGAATAATATTAGTCTGTGTCAGGGCTTTTTAGTATTAAGTCTTATTGGCCTTGGAGGAAGGTTTCAAGGGCTGAGAAACTGCATCAATGGATATTAAAATCACTTATGAGTATTCTGTAAGTTTTTAAAGGGTAATATATTTATTTACTGCATCTTTATATATTGAAATGCAGATGCTTACAGAGGTGTTCAGAGCTGTTAAACATTCCCAAGCTGATGAAAGTTTTGCAAATTACAGGCACAAGTCATGTATGGGGGTCCTGCCATATTCTGAACAAGCAGGAGCCAGGAATGTTTTTTAAGTCTACACCAAAAGAAAAAAAAATGGAATAGTGGAAGCGTACATTGCTCTAAGCATTTGTTTTCCTTTGTGTTGTGAATGGGGCTTCTGAATGGAGCTCTATTTTCCTGTGATTAGAGGAAGAATTACTCTTGACATAGATTGCAAGAGGCTACAGTAACAGAAGACTTTTATGGAGCAGAAGGTGTAATCTTAGAGACCCTGAACAGAAGGTGTAAATAAGGAATGAAGACATGAAACACATTTTATTTAGGTTTAAAAGAAGTAGAGCTGCTTCCCTCTTGTTTGGCCAGCCAGCCTAGCTGCTCTCAGACTGTAGATCACTATGGTGCAACCTCTAGGAAGCTACTGAAACCCAGAGCAGAAATAATACAACTCAGGAAATAGACTGGAAGTTAAACTTGGAATCATATTCAACATGTGATGAAGTCAAAATACATGCAGAATGCAGGAAAACTGTTACAATTAATGCAACACATACTGGATGTTAGTACAGACCCTTTCATTATTCATTCCAGTTCTTTATTAGTAGCCTTATCTTTCCTGCATTTTCATTGGGCTAAACAAAATTATACACATACATTATTGAATCACTAGGTATTGCTTGCTATTTTAATTAACTTTCTGGGTACACTTCAGCTTTTAATTAAACGCTCAGCTTCTGGGAGAAGTGTATAAGCTCAGGTGGGTTTGGTGTAGAGAATTCTAGAAGTACTAAAGGTCGCACAGCTCTTTTAAAGTGTTAAATACTGCACAAGTCCCAGCTCTGACCTTAGGAGAGCTCTGTCATCCACCTGCAGTTTCTCAGGACACTTTAATAAAGGTTTCACACTACTCAAATCTAGATAGTTTACACCGCTCAAATCTAAATATGTTGAGTAGGAAACAAATGCCTCTTGATGAGCTGGTATAACCCATGGAAGATCTAACTTTATAGCAGTACAAGCATTTGTGATAATGTAACCTATTAGTATGAGTTATCTCTACTTCATTAGCTGCCTTGGACACTAGGAGGCTATTTGGCATCATTCTGCTTTTTTACCATGCATTCTGTTCTTTGGATTCATTTTCCCACATAACCTTGTGTAACTAGGAATGATTTGGGAGGTGCAGTATTATTTCAGTATGTTCTTGGTTGTGCAAATGTGGCAATGAATATTCCTTTAACAAGTGTAGCAGTGATACTAATTCCTCTTGAATACGCCATTGCAAAATCACACAATTGTTTAAATAAGGAAACTTTTCACCTACCTAAAGTCTAAATTTTTAATGTTGAACCTTACTTTTCCCCTCCTTCAAATAAGCTCATCATTGATGTTCACCATCTGATACCTCACTTGATGCTGTAAGTTGTTTGGAGCAAAATGGTTTCTCCAGAAATTCTCTTGTTAAATTAAAGTTTAACCAGTTTTGGTTATTTGGGGTTTTTTTTCCTGCTTTTGTGTTTCAACAGTCGCACAAGTCTTTGGTGAAAAATGTTTCTTCCAGTTATATTGACAGATTACATGACAAATTAAAATGCTAATTTCTGGGAGGTTGCATCCTTTATCACAGATGAACTGGGACCAGAGCCCAGTTCTGCAGAGATTACACAAGAGCAGTAACCCAACAGTTGTGGTTGGAGAGCGAGCTTGTGGTGTCTCAGCTGCTGCTTGTGCCTGAAAGCTGTGGGTGAAAGCTGAGACCAAAAACCAGGGACGGTGTATAAGGTCAGAAGGGGAGCCTACAGATGCCATTGTCACCACTGTGTAAGTCAGTGATCTCTGAGGTATGAAGCAGTTTAGAAGTGAGTATTGATTGCACGGTGTATCTGTGGGACTAATCCTGGACCTGAATTGTTCTTATAGTCTGTCCCCAGTAGATAATAGCCTTAACTTAGAAATATGTTGTGGGTGAAGAAGTTGTGATGTGGAAGTGTTTACTCTCAGATGCATGAGATCTGTACAGCAAGAAAAATATCTGGTCCAAATCAAATGATTTAACCACCGTCATCTTCTGGTACACGATGGAACTGGGACACAATCTTGACTAGAGACCTGCAGTACTCACTCAGACCTGACCCATAGCAAACATTTGTTAATGCTACTATTACAAAGTAAATGTGCTGTGTTTATGACTTTGATTCATTAGGGATTATTTGAAATTCAGAAATAATTTCCTGAAAACCTCAGCTCTGTTCCTAAACATTTTCCCTACTTCTCTGGGATTAGTGTTCACTACAGCAAAAGTAAGAATTGAATCTAGAAGAGTGCCATATCTTATTTTTTTCCACTGCAAATACAATGTCTTCAAAGAAACAGGAGGAAACTTTGAGTTGTTCTTCTTAGTTCCAAAGACAAGCAATAGAATAGTGCCTTGTGTAGAACCTCCTTAAAAATTGTCGATCCAAAAAATTCCCCTAAAAAGCAGCACATGCTCTCTCCTGAAGTGATAGGAATTCTCTGTTCAAAATTTGTCACATTCAGTGTAGGAGAAAATAGTTTGAGATCTTTCTGTGCAAGTAGTCAGATAAATAGGAAAGCATATTTGAAATAGCACGAATTGGGATAAAACGTATTTTGTTTGCAGGGTCTCCACAGTGGCAAACTGCATCTCTTGTGTGCTCCCTAAAGCAGCTTCCCAGGCTTATGATCTTAAAAGAGAGAAAACAACTTTGAAACACTGGTTATACATGACCAAACTTGGGAATACAAAGTCTTTTCCTTGCAATTAATAGAGTTCTTGAAAGATTCTTAAAGAATCTTTAACCATACCTGTCCAGTGGCTGTTACAGTATTATGTCCTCTGTCTTTGGTGTACAACTTCTTTCATTCACTTCTTGGGCAGTCCTTTCCACACATGCTTTTTCTGTCTCTAGTGAAGATACATGCACATTGCTTTACCCTCCTTATGGCAGAGAGCAAAACATAGGAAGAACAGGAAAAAAAAAAATTCTTACTCCTTTCTTTTCTCCTAAGCATAACACCAGTAGTAGAAATACAAAATGAATCTGTAGGATCTCATGAGCACTCTTACATCGCATCAGGGATATCACAGAGCTATATGCTTCCAGCATGAAACCTGAGATTATCACTGACTGAGAGCAGGATGGAAGTCCCAGGGTGCCCATCCAGTCCCAGGGACAGATTGCCAGAGTAAAAGAAACATTCTAAGGTGTTTTACCATCACTTTTCTTTTCCTCTCCTTGATTCAGCTATTGATCATTTTGGTAGTTGCGAGTAGGTATCAATGATCTGTATGAAGAAGAAAATACTGTAAATTAAGTTGCAGTAATCATAGCAAATGGGTAGAAAAATAAGTTAATAGGAAAACGTAACACTGTACGTTTTGTGAACCTTTTGCAGCTGTGCTGGTTGTGAAGATTCATGGAACTGAAATGCCTTGAGAGGGCAGTGCTTAAGACAATGTGCATTGATATTTAGAGACTTCTAACTGTGAACACCTAGAGGTTAACACTCCTCATCCACTCAGTGTGGAGTGGAAATGATAGAAAGGACTACCTCAATTTTGTGGACTTTTAATAAATACATCTGGTTAAAAAGCTTCATCATACTGTGGCATGCTCCTCTTTCCCCTTGGAAATGAGTGACAAGATTCCTAACCAAGTTATTCTGAGGTACTTAGCACTTTGTCAAAGTCTATGTCAACTTGCAAAGCTGGGAAAGAGAAACAGAAGAGTTTAGTTCACTTATTTCCAAAACCTCATTGTTTTGTTTGGTGGGATTTGGTTTGGTTATACAGAAAATGTCAGTAAAACTGAAATTTCCTTGAGTTGTGTAGTGAAAGCTGACAATGCTAGTGCAGAGCATTCCCACGGAAGAGGGAGGCAAGATAATTAGAGCAGATGTAAGAATGGAGCTGTCTAAAAGAGAATAATACCAGATACCAGCAGACTAGAATATATTTGTATTGCCTAACGCAGTGCATACGAGCTGCCCTGGAAGCTTTGCCCGGCTGGACTATAGCACACATTCCCGTCTTTCCATTACCGCAGGTTCTTGCTAAACAGCCTCCAGAACATAGGGAAGTAAGCTGGGTCATACTGTGCTTCTCAGGTGCTGAAGCCTTTAGGACCTTGCTTTGTATCTTGGTAGCTATTTGTTCTACTCTTCATTTCTTATCTATTTCATGTTTTTAAAAAAGAAAGAAAATACTTCCTTCCCACACTTACTTATAAATAGTTTTATTGTTAGTATAATGTGCAGCACATTAAATCGTCTTTCCAGTTGGAAGGGCTACAGGGGGAGATGCACAAATGTTGTTTTGGATGTAAATGGTGTGCAGTTGTTCTGAACAGTGCAGCAGCATGAGCTGATCTCTGCTGGCTCATCTGCCTGGTTTGGCTGTGCTGTGTAGAGAGCCTGCAGATATGTTCATTGTTTAAAGAGATGTTAAAATCTGTTCTTGAACAGAAATCTGCTTGTAGACTCATGCAATACCTTGTTAGATAACACACCTTTGGTGTAGTTGGTTTACTTCTAAACTTTGGTACAGATTTTTTGCAGTATCTTCAACTTTTAAGTCACAAAGTATTTTTAAATTCTGTTTGAACATCTGTTCATTAAAATTAAATTTCAAATTTGCAAGAGAAGTAAAACAGCTCATGAAGAATGTGAAGTCAAAGCACACAGCACAGAATTCTGCACAGGATTATGTCTGTGTTATTACTAGGACTGTTTTTGAATAGGCTTTGTATAGGGCTCTGTACAAACACTGGTTGTTTATTAAATAAAATTTGGAAATTGTGTAAGCTGCAAGTTCTGGCAGTTCTGAACTTCTGCCTGTTGACTTGGGAATGAAAATAGTAAATACTGATCCTAGTGGACAGGTACGATGATTTTTAAGTATCAGAAGCTCAGGGTTTTATGGTAATGTTGACTTCACTTTCTTTTACCTACCAGTGGGAGTTTCTTTGAATGTATCAAAAGGGGTCACTGTAGTATAGAAGGCTAAACTTTCAGAGCAGTTGGTGCCTGCAATGAAAGGATAAATGTCTAGAGTGAACAATTAAGATGATTGATGGTACTTGGTAATGAAGGGCTTTGCCTTTCCAGGTCAGCAGTGATACTTGAACGGCTCAGCTTTCAGAAACTCAAAAATGTATCAGGGATCTTGAGTGTAGCAATGACGAAAAGGCAATTGTTTTTCATTACCCACACACAGCATACTGTAGGTCTGTGATAACTCTCTGGTCTGGAATATGGAAGCCTATTCTGTTTTCTGTTCTCTCCAATATCCCTTTCCCATCAGGTTCCTCAGGAATGATGCAAGCAGCTTCATATTTGCTGGTGAGGTCTTGAGCTTCCTTTGAGTGACTCCTCTGTAAGGCAGGGATGGTGCTCTGCTTTATGACTTCAGCCATTTTTGCTCTGGTGATGAAATGGAAGTGAATTTTTTATGATGTATTCTGTAGAAATTTCTGCGGTGCTCAGATGAGCTCAAATGTTTTGAGGCACTACATAATGTTTTTCCAAGATGTTTGCATTAGAGACCTGAGGAGTGGGTGATTCATAGTTTACTTCTAACATAAGAAAACAATTGCAGAGCTGTGAGATGTATTATTACATTTACTAGATTGAAATCTTCTGTGCTGGGAGTGGAAGTCTGGCATGTTTTAGGTTGATGACTTGGGCAAATGAACTTCAGCTGGCAGATGGATTCCCTTTTGCAATGCTCTTTACACTAGTAGAAAAGTTATTTATTTTGTCTTTTAGTTAGAGTGTGCTAAAAGAAGCATTTCTGCAGTAAATTCCTTTAAGAGACACCATCCCATAATGAACTTAACAGCATATACACTGCAGGAGCTCATTTATCTAACCTACTTTGTAACCGTAGAAGCAGAGTTCTCAGGAGAAAAGGTTTCTCTAAATATGGATTGGCATTAAGGATCAAAATACAGATGCATCTATTGGCCTTCTGCCCCGGCACGCACTAGTCAGTAATGAAACTGCTGTAAAATCTGATGGCCTTGATGCAACTCAGGCACTTGTGCACGTGCAGACCACAGAATGTCCATTCTGATTTTCAAACCACTGAAAAAACAAGGAGTGAATACAGCAGTAATAACCTATTTGAATATACGCACTCTGAACTAATGAAAAAATGTTCACAACTAATGTCACTCAATTAGTTGCTGAATAACAGTGTTTCAAAGGCCTTGAAATTTTAAATAAAACCTACAAAAAAAACCAAGTTCCAATCTTTAAAGCGACTTCAGCATTTGTAGCAATGAGATTAAAGATCTGAATTCTCTTTTTGGAAATGGAGCTTCCAGGAGATCTGCATTGCTAATTCAACCAGAATAAGACCCCTTCCATGAATCAGCCAATATATGCAGAACTATTTTTGTAACATTCAAAATGAGCTTGGGTATTCTTTCATTAGATACTATCTGTTCTAATTAGCAGTACATATTTATATATATATATATATATGCATGTATTAATAACAGGTCTAGGTCATTTAGTTGCTGAAATTAGACATGCCATTCCTATACTCTGGGAAAAATGAAAATCACCTGCCATTCTTTTGTGGACAGTTACTGAAACTTTGTTCAAGAATGCATTAAAAAATCCTTGATGAACAGAAAAAAATAAATAATGTGTCGTGTGGAATAAATATAGTGTACAGTACAGATTTTCCTGTGTGAAAACAGGTGCTCTATAAGAAATGAAAGGTGCTCAAAAATGAAATAAAGATGGGGCAAATCAGAGGATAGATTGTATAAGGGATGGCAGGGTAGAAAGGAACACCATGATGCTGTGCTGGTCTCCATGAGGCTTTGTAGAAGGAGAAGAGATGGGGCAATTGAAAGGTCATGTTCCAAAGTGATAAATGGTGTGGCATATGTACTTCCTTACTACATTTACAGAATTGTCAAAGGGTTTTGGTGAAGCAGTGCAGAAAATAGTATAAATTTTCAAGACCACTTTTCAGTAACATTAGATGGCATTTTTACATACACTTGTTAAACATTTAGAAAGGATCTGTAGGACTGCCAGGATTTAAAACCAGTTTTTATCCAGAAGGGGCTGATACACCTCCTGCCCAGTCCATATCTTCGTGGTCTCTTGCATCTGCTTCTAAAGCGTTCATTGCAGCTAAGATTTTGAACTTGATTTTTGAGCTCATCCAGGTGGGTATTTATGATTCTTGTACCTGCAGTGGACATTGGTTCAGCAATTTGATATCTTATTTCAAGAAATAAGGGAAGCCTTCAGACCCTGCTTTCTGTGAGAGAGAACTGAGTGAAATGAAATGCCTGTTCAGTATTGGCACTATAGTCCAGGGATATTTTCATTTTAACAGTCAGACCTTGAATTTTTGGCACCTCAGGAAAGGTATTTGTCACATTTGACTGTAGTATGACCCAGATTGAGATTGAAGTGGAAGCAATGATCACAAGGGGTGAGATACATATCAATTCAATCTGCATGTTTCCATCCATATTTCTGAATTGTACATACCAATACAGAAAACTTGTCTTTTTGGCTTTGTTCCTATTACTGGGTTTCAAAGCCAGACACAGGTAATAAGCATGTATTTTCGTAGCTTGGTGCTACTGAAACAAAGAGCAAAGATAAATCAATTTTTCTTCACCTTTTAAAAATAATTCCATGTATGACACTTTTCCCCTCTCTGTTTTCTTAACAATCACTCTCATATAAAGATAGCAAGTTGTTCTCTCCTGCAACTGATATTTTGTAGTCCAGGAACTTAAATTACTTCACACACATATTCTCATATAGATGTGTGTGTGTATATATGCACAAAACACTCTCCCAATCATTCACTCACTCATTTTTATCCTTTTCCATCTCTCAAATACTATAATTTTGTGGGTTGAATATCTTTGGAGCATTTAAGAGCAGCAGTAGTGTAAAGCATTCAGGTAAGAGGCAGAGTGTTACTCTTTGCACCATCAGGCAGGAAGAATATCCCAGCACAAGCGACATTACATGAACCACACTAGGTTTTGTATACAGTGGACTGGTGAGCCCTGTATCTGTGTGACTTCTCCCTCCTATAGCATCACTGCTATTTAACATTCACTTTGGAGGTGGGAAATCTGAGGCAGTTTCTTTACTCTTAGAAAGTGTTAGCGACAAAGAGGAAAAAAGCCGATTTCCTTTGTAGACTAGAAAGTGGTGGCTATGGCAGATGCCCTCCTCACCTGCAGGGAAAAATACTGGCAAGTCACGTGCTCCCTGGAAAGCTGAGTAATATCAAGGAGCTTTAGACAAAGAGACGATAACCTCAATGTCTCAGCTACAGAGCAAAGTGATGTGGCATGCCACATCCCTGTCCCAAATGTGTGTTGCCCCCTGTGGTTAGTGTCAGAATGGTTCATGGGGAGAAGCTTTTGAAGACGGGGATAGCGAAGGAGCAGTGAACTCTCCTGCCGTCACTGCCAACGCTGGCAATGAGGAGGAAGAAAGGTGCTTAAATTTAACAGTTCTGACCTGAAAATCTGCTTGGGAACTCATCATAGAGTACCATAGGCGTGAGTTTCAGAAATGATAACAAAGTCCACTCAAAAGTAGGAAAGATTTCAGCGAAGGGGATTAAAACCCAAAAGCATTAGCTTTGTTACTATGCAGACTTACATAGCCTAGATGATTTTGGAGGTTTCCTGTATAAGATGAGAGGATGGCAAAAAAAAACGACAAATCTCGTATGACTTGAGCTTTGGTACTGTGTTGATAAATTCTCAACAAAAGGCAGTAAATGATCTAATATTCATTACCCTGTAAGAAAATAAGTAAAAGCTTTAAACTGCTGTGAACTTCTGAGAACTGAGTAATCCCCCAGTAGATGGGGTGGTTACTCACTTGTGTTTCAGGTGAGATGCCACCTCTGTAAGCAGTCCCTAACCGTGTCTCTTGTCTCCCTGTGGCAGGTTATGTGTTCTGCATGTTGCACCGCCTGCCCGAACAGC
Organism: Onychostruthus taczanowskii; assembly: GCF_017590055.1. NCBI lineage: Eukaryota > Metazoa > Chordata > Aves > Passeriformes > Passeridae > Onychostruthus > Onychostruthus taczanowskii. The sequence goes on from NW_024499351.1 coordinate 12,084,897, forward strand.
ACGACTGCACGTTCGACCACATGGGCCGCGGGCGCGAGGAGGCCATCATGAAAATGGTGAAACTGGATCGGAAAGTAGGGAGATCTTGCCAACGCATTGGCGAAGGATGTTCCTGAGTGCAAGACTGCAACCAAATGCTGTTCTCTTAGTTCACTAATGTTAGCCTTATTTAGGACAAAGTCAGCCAGACACCTTGTACTAGGCAAGTTTCAGACTACAGCCAATCAGTTTCCTTCCTTTAGCCAACCGTCCTGGTACTGTAGTTTAGGGATTGATGGTGGTTGAAATCTATCTCTGGCTGGTTACTAAGGTGCCTGCTAGCCACCGTATAAAAATAAAACATGAAGAAATATTATTTTTGAGTATGGCTAGTGGATTTAAACAAAGCAAGAAAAATCCAAAGGCTTCTGTTATTGCTGGAGTCACTCTAAAAGCCTTATGCTGGAAACATTCCAGCTGCAGAGTTAAAACAAATAGTTGTATAGAAGCTGGTGTAAAAGTTTGCTATGCACATGGCTTTCGGACAAACTGTTTAATGTGCAGCCTTTCACCTCTTCACTGCTACTGAATCCTGAGGAGGTGAAATACTACTCGGAGCAGCAACTGCAGCTGCTTAAGCCCAGAAGACCTGACTGGTCACTCGTGCCTTCATCGCATGTGGCTTTTGAGTTAGGCAGTGTCACCAGCATCAGGGATTCTGTTGGGGTAGGAACACCTTTCCTGTTCTTCCCAGGAAGCCAAAAAGAAAGGGGGACAGAGATTCTTATGAAAAATTTTTATATGTATGTTACTATAAAGAACCTATCAGGGTTTGGTTTGTTTTTTTTTTTCCTTCTTTTTTTTCTTTCTTCTCTGTTAAATTATGATCTCTCTTTAAAGCCAACTCCATCCTGGAGCAGTAAATGGTGCATAATTTTTACATGGCATCCACAGAGATTCTACGCGTTGTGTGAACAGATTCCACATACCTTGAGCAGTGCAGCCATTCCCACTGGCCGAAACCTGATTGGCTCTTGTTTGCCTTTTGCTAAGTGCAGGTATCTGATAATTGATCAAATAAGGCTAATTCACAGCACAGTAGCCATGGCTGGATTCTACAGACTGACTTTCTGTAGCTAGACTTACATATTGGGGAAAAAAGGACATTTTGTAGCAAACGGAATTCAGTAACAGTATTGGGGAACAACCTGTAAAACAAACACCCTTTGTGAGAATGAGTTTGTGTTCCTCACGTTCAGAGTGTCAATGAGATAATCAAAGGGGCTCCATCAGCCCTCCTTCTATGCAGCTGAACACGCCCAGGAAAATCCCTGCCCACAAAGTGAGTATAGCAAGTGGATGTGAAAAGCATGACCTGGATCTGGTTAGAGCCTTGGTTCTGTGTTACGGTGTGTCACGCTGAGCTGACCGAGCCGAACCGCACCAGCTTTGCCACTTCGGAACATAAAAGCAAACATCATAACCGGGCTGTCTCCTGCTGCACACAGGGCTTACGCAGGTAAAAATGATTCGTGCCCATGGCGCCCAGCTTAATCCTGAATGAGTTTAACTTCACAGTCGATTAGTAAGTTATTAACAAGTGGGTACATTTGTAAGAAAACCTGAGGGGAGGGATCGACATTGTCTTATCTTCAAATACTGGGCAGATGTGAAACATTGGGGGTGAAGTAACCTGTCACTTGGAAAACCCCAGCTTGTATGAGTCATCCTCCACTCTACTTGTTACAGGTAATAATTCCTTATAGGCCAAATTATACTGTTACTTTGGTAGCCAGTTAGGAACATTTAACAATTAGACAACTAATTAAAACAAGAATACATATATATATATACACATATATATATGTCTCTCCACACACACACTCAGCATCTGACTGTATTAGCATTAACCATGAAGCAAATCAGAAGTGTCCCATCATTATAAATGCAAGCTGTCTGGAAGGCAAGCTGTTTTTTTTTTTCCTTGTTCTTATTCAAGAATATGAACCAGCAGCAAAAGCTTCTGTAATGGGCTGCATTTTCAGGAAGTGGTCCTGGTGAGAAGGACTGTCCAAGGATATTATTTACATTTGCCGTGAAGAGTTTAAAAAAAACATGGATTTTGGCGGCTGCTGTGATACGCACTTTCTTTTCCTACAAAATCCTATCTTAGCATTTGATGGGCATTCTGATTGATACACAAGACTTTTCTGCATTAATACTGAAGATGCTATTTTGTTCCTCCTTAATATTCTCTTTAATCTCGTTACAAGTGCACAGACGGTTTCAAGGTGGCTCTTGAGAGGACACTACTTAAAGTTCATGTGAAATATGGACAATGTTCACTTTAAACAAAAAGTTGGGGAGGGGGTTGTTCCTTTGCAGTATCTGTTCTGTGAAGTTTGTTAAACGTAAAGAAAGCTTAAGTTCTTGTATCTTAAAAGAAGATCTTATTTAACCCTTTTGTGTTCTAGATTTACTTACACATGTAGCCTAGAGCTCAGTTTTAGTTTAACATTGTGAAAATATTAAAAGAATCTTGTAACTTTATTCTTTTTCCTCATGCTAAAAAAAAATTAAACCAATCAGATTAAAGTTTGAAGTCCTTTCTGCCTATTCCAACAGGTCTTACTATTTTGCACCATTTCTACTGTAAATTCATGTAAGAAATACAAACGGGGAAAAGACCAAGGTTAGGTCAGTAACTTGAAGCTGAATTTACAATTGGTGAAGGGTGGACAGGATTTTCTGCAGGTTTGGAAGGGAAGGATAGTATTTCTACTGGGTTTGAATTGAGGAATTTGTTTTGTAAGCAAATCTGCTGTAGCCAGTTTGGTCCATTTAACTTTGAGGTTAGACACAGTAATCAGAGGAATAAGTTGTGCATACTCTTCAAGTCAAATGCATCCTGTACACTGTATCACTGGCACTAAAATGTCTTAAATGTTCTTTCATGCACTTTGACAGCTTCACCTAGAGTAGCTGTATTCCAAATTAGAATGAGCTATATTCATAATAGATAAACAGAGGAATAACTATTGTTTCTTAAACATTTAGATGCTAAAAATGCAAGGCTAATTAAAAACCCCATAATTTACTATATTAGAGGGAGAGAGAATGTGTAATTAATCATATAAAAAAAAACTTGAAAATCATTTGGAATTGAAATTGTGCCTGATTCAGGGGTCACATACACCCATTTTTTCCCCTCAAATTCTTATGGTACTTTAAATTATAAAACTGAATGATTCTTGAACAAGATAGCTGTCTTCTAGTAAAGGTAAGTTACATAAAACAGCTCTGCCTTTTTGTCCAGTTTCTAACCTGTGTCTAGGTGTGAGCCAGGGCTTCTAGGACAAATAAGATTTGCCTGGGAATTTTGCTGTGTCCCTGTTCTGTTTCGAAGCAGCTCCATGTCTTGACTGAGCAGCAGCACATCTGTAACGTGAGGTATCTGAGAACATGAACTGCTCTTCAGTGTGCACGGGAAACACCCTGAAAAGAGTCCTGGTGCAATTCCAGCAGTCCAAAAATGATATTAGCTGCTTTTATCAACTCAATGCCAGGTGATAAATACATTCAAAACTTAAATTTTGCATTACTTTTCTTTTAGACAAATTGCAATCCCCTGGCCTAGTGAATACAATGTCCTCGTTGTATTTGGTTTTGTACTCACTGTGGTTCAGTTCACTGTGTAATCAGCTGTTCCTTCTGTGATTACGCTACATCTTCAATATAAATCTCTAGGGGATAAAAGCACTTTTTTTTTTAATCTTACAATGATTATTTCAGACTCTAGGGGATAAAAACACTTTTTTTTTTTTTTTTTAAATCTTACAATGATTATTTCATTACAAAGGCTCACCAGGAAGGAAAACTGATAGGAACTGTGTCATAAAAATACAGATTTTAAAATAGACTCTAAGAAGTAATATCAGTATACTATCTGATAGCACCTGTCCTCACAGTCAGCATGTAGACAGTTAAGTGTCCTGACGAATTGTAGTAACATTCTCTTCATTGTATTGTAGTTACTGATATTGTCCATCACCAGAGGAACAGCCAAGAGAAGGTCTAAGCTAAGTAATCACTTAATGTAACAATGAGCTTGTAGCCAGTTCATGCTGGAAATAAATTAATATTCTCCTGGAAACTTTCAGGCCTAGAAAACCAATGGAAACATTTAAGACTGCACTTTTTTAAATTAACTACATTTATTGGTACCACATGTTCATCTCGTTACTCAAATACATGATTTGAATTCTGCATAAAGAACAAAAATAATATATCTGGTTCAACACAAAGGCTGTGGTGGCAGGAGCTGCTGTGTAAGGATGTAGTTTTAGTATAATCAGTTCATAAGATTATGGTTAGTTAAGGCTGCGTCTGTACATACTTTACTACAAAAGGATCACAGTGAAAAAAGAGTGCATAAGATTAAACTGCTCAAAAGTATTTGCAGTGCACATTTTACATGGTGAACTGGTGCAATAATGGGCTTTATTTCTCACTATCAGCAGCTGTTTTGGGAGAACAAACGTCACTGCTGCTGGAAAGAGCCATTCTTAAATAATGTTCCTGATATACATCAGTGAGGAGGACTCTTCTTCATCTTCATTAATTTTTCCTTTTTGTTGAAGCAGTCAGCATGTGCAGCTGGGCATTTGAAAGTAGTTCTGCTTGAATGTTTCTCTTTTTGGCTTTTCAGTATTCCCCTCTGAAAAAAAAAACCATCAACTTCATTGTTCTTGCAAATCCCTGCACATTAGTTCAAGCAGATTAAAATACAGGTGTTGGTCTACAGAAGTGATGATCTCCTTGTATTTTACTGCAGTGGCAGCCTATTTCTTCAGTTAACTGAAACATAATGCAAACACAATTCACCTGTTCTGCATTTTGGGCTGTGGGGTTTTTGAACTTCAGTTCTATGATTCTGTTCACAAAAGTCTTCCCATAAATTCTGCATGCTTCATCTTCCACTCTGAAGTTGATTAAGGACAAAAGAAGGAATGAAAACAGGACGCAGAGGACAGCAAAGTGACAAATGCTTAGTGATCACATCCACTTTTCTCTTCAAGTCAGACTGGATCATAGAATAGCAAAGAAGCAGATAATTACTTGCCAAGCACCACCACCTTTTTTCACTTGGTAACCACAGAAAACCATTTTGCTTTATCTTTGTGACTATACTTGTGTAGAGTTTGTCTGAGTCAATTCTGCAACAGACGTTTTATGCAAAGAAATGAAACAGCACCGTCATAATAGGAAAACATTTTTGATGGATTATTTAGTAATAGCTACATATTTTGCTACTGGACCTTCCTATTTTGCAATATGCTGCTGTTTTCTTTGGAAGACAAACAAGCAGAACTTTTTAAGACTAACTAAATTATTTCAAATTCAATATGTGCATCTGAAGCATTAGAAAGAGATTACTGAAATTATATATAGTTTTTAAAGATATGATGACTGCATCCTCTAACAAAAGGGTTTTGTTCTTCACATAGTAGCAAGTGTTGATGGCCATGGTTTAACCATAAGCAGAATGTTCGTTTCTGCTAGGTTTGTGTAAAGCCAATAACATGCAGTAGGATGCTCTGAGTTAATAACTTCTAGCACGGTGCAGTGACTGTGTAAGTAATGAGAATAAAATTATAGAGACCTACTCCTGTCTGTGGCTCTCCCTTCACACAAATGGACAGATAAAACCCACTGTTTCCTTGTTGCTTAGTCCCCTTTATTCTTTTCTGAGTCGCAGAAGACACTTTCCTTCCTTCTACCAGCATGCTCAAGGAGGATGGAAAGCCAAATTCTAACTAACTATTATTTAGAAAAAAAAAAAAAAAAAAAAGTTGACATATCAGAAGGTAAAGTATTGAAGTTATATGGATGTTAGAGATGCAACTCCAGAAGGAGCTCTCCTTTGGGTTTTTGGAAGGAACACTTGAAAATTTGGGGGTGTCTTTGTAGATTGTTTAGGATCTATTTGAATCAAAAAGCTAATCCTAATAAAATCCTAAAAAATAAAGAAAAGCACAGCATTGTATCTTCCTTGGAAAGGGGCCTGCATGACCAGCACTGCTACTTTAAGCCAGCTCAATGAAAGGTTCATTGCTGACTCCTGACATACTTAGTCTCATCTCTCTGCTTTTCAAAGGAGCACATGAATGCAAGACTCTTAGAGGAGGGAGGGAAGAGTGTGAGCTAAAGCCAAGCAAAATTCATTCTTCATTCTAGCAATATTTGTCTTTCCCCCCCCCACCACCTCCTTCTGCAGTGTTTATTCTACGTTTGCTTTAGATTCCTGGAAGTTTCAGCTGCACGAGGTTCTGGAGAAGTCTTTTAACACGCTGCATTTAGCAGCAGCTTGAGGAAGATGATGAGTTCCAGTATGTGAAAATGAAAATTAATCACTGCTGGCCAGCACAACTCTTGTCCACACTAGAGTGTGAAAAGGATGGCTATCTAGAAATGTTTCAGCTCATCCTCCTGTATGAGCTTTGCATCAATCCTTCTCATTTGGTAGTCTGCCATGTGCACAGCAGCCAGAGGTGTGACCTTTGTCCTGTCTGCAAGCCGACTCTGCCCTTTGTTACACACACCCACCCCCACATTTCTATAGATAGAAACACTCACCAGATAAGCAGCAGCTCAATTAGAAATTCTACAGCTATACACCTATTTTCAAGTCACTCTGTATATCCCTTGTTTTCTCCTTTTGACTGTTTGGTCTTAGGTCATGTCAAAAATAATAGTCCCACATGTATTTCCTGTACATGGATCTATATACACTCGAATCTTCTGGGACATCAAATGGCTGTAGCAGAATGATGCTGCTGGAATAAGCCAGCTTTCACTTCTGCACACCCACACATGTATTATCAGTCCTTGTCTGGCTTGTGTTCTGGGGAAAAGTACCTTGTCCCCATATCTCAATTTGCCTGTTTAATAGTAGTTAATTTAACTGTAGTTAAATTATTGTCAACTATTATAGACTTGGTCCTGGAACCACCATCATGTTCATTTACAATTCCACTAAAAACACTCCCCTCGAACAGGTGGGAGGTTTGAGTGACTGCCAGCAGTTCTGATCTCTGTCCATAGTGTGTGTCCTGCTGTCCTGGAGCACTGAGCTCTGAGGGATGACAGGAATGTGCATCTTGTGGTATCAGCAAGGTGATGCTGATTGTATTCCGGCTACCACCTTAACAGAAATACTTTGTCCCTGAGGCAGCAACTCCTGCTAAATTAGTGGGAACAGGTAAATATGTGCTATTTGAAACTTACTATCCAATAAATATCTATTTATCAGCCTGTTTTCAGCACCCCTGAAATTTGATTTGCTGTGATTTCCATAAGCTTTTCTCCATCATCCCTTTTGCAAATTCTCCCTCATTGACTTTGATGCCCACTCTTATATCAAATTATCATGTTCAGAGACAGAGTCTGTGTGAAGACAACAGGAGAGCTGATCACATATCTAAAGGTGCTGGGGTTTGTGTTGCCATCTGCAATGAAAACATAATTTTCAAATGGTAAATGATTGCTGCTCTTTAGTATATGAAACTCCTATAGCTGTTTTAATACACTGTAGCAAATAACGTTAAGGCTGTGTTCTACTTCCAGTTCAATCCCCTTCTTCCTTGCTCTTAACTCTGGACTTTCTCTATCTGAGGAACCTTAGGCTAGCTTGATGCGGCAGCCACTGGAGATAGGCAGGCAGTGTTTAATAGCACCTCTGCAAGTACCAAATACCCATCCAGACCAAGAATACAAAATTGTCTCTTTGTTCTGCTTTAGTTCTTTCTTCCTCTTGTTAACCCAGTATTGTTGTTTTGTGGATAAAATATAAAGCTATCACTCATTTGCCAAGTAATGCTAAACAATTATCAATCACAGTGATTGGTTTAAGATTTTTAGCATGTGGTTGATACTGTGGGTTTGTTTGGTTTCTTTACACCAAGCTTCATGAAGACAGTGCTCAAGTGTTAACTACTGAAACGGGCAGATCTGACTGACATAGAAACCAAGCGTTGGGCAGACCTGAGTCAGGACTTAACATGAATCAGAAGCAGTTCCTTGCCTTTGCTGTTCTGCATGTGGAGAATAAAGGTAAAGCCAACTCTGCTGCCTCAGCTGCACAGCCTGTGCCAGTGGTGCCCTGGCTCGGCAGCTGGAGGAGTGCTCTGTGCTGTGCCCCAGGCCTGAAAGATCTCAGGAGTCACGGAACCATCATCCATGAGTCCCTGGAGGTAGTCAAGCCTTCACTGTACCTCCTCTTTCTAAACATGTTTGTTCTGCAAAACAATAAAATTGTTTATGAAGAGATGAGCTGTATTAAACAAGACAATGCTGACCTGCAATTGAGTGGTGCATTCCAGGGTGGCTTTCTCTAGCAGCCTTTGGCTGGTAGCATTAAGGTGGGTAAGGAACTTCAACAAGCCTATGGAACTTAAATCATTCCACAGGAACCAAAAAAATGTTAGGCTTTATGCAGTCTGCATACATCCAGCAAGGCAGAAAGATTAATGCCTTTATTTCATACCAGCCCTGATTCAGTCACTTAACACCAACACAGATCAGTTTCCCTCAGCCAACATTCAGCATCTTTCTAGAGTAAAGACAAGGAGGATCAATCATTTTGAGAGCAGTCCGCAGATAAAACATATCAGAGTTAAATATATACTATAAGGATTACAGTTTAGTGTAAAGCGTACCAAAATAGAATTCTAATACTGCAATGCATTTCAAATACAACACTACATTTCTGATTTCTCAGAAAGCTCCATGTGAGCCGAGATTGGAGCATTAACAGCAGAAAAAAACAAAAGGCAATAGGCTTCCCACACTATATAATTCTTCACGGTAAGACAGTCTGACCCTTGCTGTTCTTACTGTTTATGGATTTCTTGGTGTAATTTTCTGTTTGAAAGAGCTTAAAGGTGAACTACAGTTTGTGGATATGGTGTAATTCCTTTGCTAGATAACTGCTACTCCAAGTGTGTGAGAAGAATGAAAGCATTAAGTCTTAGAATGTCTAGTTTTTATCCTTTAGTTTCAGGCAAATATAAAATAGCAAATTTTCTCAACGAGCTTGTGTAAACTTTGTGCACAGATTTCATCAACATGCTAATTGAGAGCTGCCAGGTAAACAGTCTTCAGTTTAAAAAAGCCTCAGTGATAAAGTGACTCACTCACTCCAGCCAGGGGCACATTCTTCATGCCATGCTTCTGTTCCATATGAATTATCCGTGACTACTGGGCCCCGCCTGTGCCAGCACAGCCGCACAAACAGTACAAGCTTTGCAGGACAACTCTCACAGTTCACAGAGGCAGCTGAACTTCAAAGGTTTGCAACAGATAACGGGTTTACACAATGCTGCTCCAACCATCTTTTGTTTTACTTCCCTGCTGGCACCTAGGTCTTATGGAGGAGCGTAACAAATGCCTTTGTTTTGTGAGGTGCCAAGCCAGCTGAGACTTAAACACTGCACATAACCATCCCCAAAATAAAAAGGATCCTTCTTGAGAATATGAAACCCAGTCACATTACTCGAGTTGTGATGGGCCTGCAGCACTCACAGGGGAGTCTCCCACAAGCATTATTTCTTCAGAGATGACAAACTGCAACCTTCACCTGCACACAGTTCAGCAACTAGTTCATGTAATTTGGCAAGGAGAGAGAAGTAATACTGGGCTCTAAAGTATCCACTTATCCCAAATTTATCTGAATCTGGGAGCCTGCTCTGATACTGAGTTACAGTCCACACCAACCCACATAAACGAATCAAGCTCCATTTCTGTGCTTGCCCACACTGACTATACCAAACCAGAAAATGAAGTGCCATCTCTGGTGTGATAATCAAACAATCTTGTCACTCCAAAGTCAAGAGTTCAGACTGGCCAGGCCAGGCCAAGACCTGTGCACCACCTTCTCCGCAGAGAAAAGGGTACAACCCCCTGCTAGTGTGGAGGGAAGTCACTGTGACATTCCTGCACTGACTTTGGTAGGCAGGACAGAAGGGCAGCCATGTGTGAGATACTGTCAGTACAGCAATTGTGCAGTGCTGAAGCTCCCGAGGCACCTCCTGTGTGAGCTCCATGCTCTGCCCCTACATCACTTGGCCATGACGTGCCTGTACTCTGCAGACCCTCTCCCCCAGCAGTAGTTGAAGAGCTCCTCTGCAATAACATCCACTTACCTTCTCTCCTCAGTGAGTAGCAGATCAACACAGGCAAATGCTTGACCAAAAGCCCTCAAAGAGGAAGAAAAAAGAGAACTCCCTGTGCTGCTTTGGACTACTGAAGGCCATTTTGAAACCTTCCCTCTCCGCATTCTCCAAATCTTGTTTCAGGTCCTGAAAACCTGTCAAGCAAAGGTCAGTGAAGGGACACACATGCTCCATACAAGCCTACTTCTGACATCCCACCAACTCCTGTCCACAGGAGCTGCAGTGGTGGCTTGGTATTTGATGGTACTGGAAAGATTGGTGGGGGTGTCATGGGAAGTGAAACATGGGTGGAATGTCCTCCTGACACACAACAAGGGAAGTTGCTATGCTGTTTTTAAAAACTGGCAAGAACCAGCCTCTGTTTAGTGAGCTGACTGTGCCCATTTTATCATTTTGGACACAGAGTTTCCTGCAGAAGGCAAGTTTCAGTCAGTGACCTGATGTCTGGGCACAAGACTGTTCCTCAGGAACAGGAACTGTAAATCTGCCAGAGTTTCATTCTCTGCTCAAGCTGAGCCCTGCATCAGTGACTGCACAATGTCAAGGTGTGACATAAAATATCTGGCTCCATGCTGAACTAATGCTTTGACTCAGTATTTCATTTTCACAAGAAATGAAAAACAAATAGACATGGAAGATTACTGAAAGGACAGGTCACTAGCCAGGCTCTACATTACACTGACTTCTTACAAGCCATTCAAGTTTCCTAAGGTTAGCTGGAGTACCATTCTACTCTTTCCCACATTAACAGGGTGTTTGATTTTGCTTTCAATGTTGTAAATGTGTCAGATTCCTCACAGAGGTATTTGCCCTTTGGGAAAGGGATCAAAGTGTGCAATCCAATTTGTAAAGCACAGAAATACTTGCAAAGTATTCAAAAGTGCAGCATACAAGTTATTGAGAGGCTGTCTGTCAGTATTCATTTCAGAATAATCTGTGTGCAGCAGAAAGTAAAATAAGTGTGTGACCCTAAATATAAATAAAGTTGGTATGTGGCTCCTGAAGAAGAACATGAACATTGTTGACCCAGAACCTGAAGGGTAGGGTTTAAAGGACTTTCCTTTCATTTTTGTTTTAGCAGCCTTGAAAGTAGAAATTCTCCCCTTCTCACATGGCTACCTCTCCCACAGTTCAGGTCTTTGGTAGCACTCCAATTTCACATCTGTGTTTGTTTATGAATAAGTGGACAAAAAGTATTGAATTGCCCCATTTCGCAGCTGAGAACTAAAGCTGAGAATTAAGAGACCAAATAACTACAAAAACTTCTGGTATGTGGCTGGAATGAAACTAGATCTTAGATAAATCAGAAGTTCCTGATTATTATCCTGACCATTAAGATTCCTCCCAATTCCACTGGTATTTAAAGAAAACCTCTCTGCGAATGCCGCAGCATCACAGAAATTACACAAGACTTCTGTAAATTTCTGGGCTAATAGAACTTTAAAAATCCCAAACAAATATCAATGCCATGAGAGTGCATTTGCTGCCATCTCTTTAGGCAGCAAAGACTAAGTGACACAATGTCACCTTTCATAGAGTTTTAGTTTTTCGTACTGCTAATAGCAGTTCTGTGGACTGAAATCCAATGCACAACATCTTGCAGCCGTGTTACACCACCAGAGTATATGGAATTCTGCTCAAGTGCTGTAGGAGATAAAGCAAGCAAAAGAAGAAACCCTTCTTTATAGCAAGAAGAGTGTCTCATGCCAGGAGAGAGGCAGCCACCCTGAGGGCACAGCAAACAGCTGAGTAGCTGTGGTGGCACTGACCATCCTCCACTCCACACAGATGCAAAAGCAGTTCTGAACTTCACTGGGGTATTGCTCAGTGTGCAGTGCTTGCCTTGCAAAGGCATTGCCCAAGCTGGCTTGCAGACCTGGCCAGCAGAGTTAGGCTATAATTGTCCGCATCAAGTCTGGTTGAATTCTTGCCACCAATTTAATCAGCGGGTCTTGTACACATCCAGTGCTGAGATCTCCTGATTGCAGATTTAATATCCATACAGTGCTCAGCACCTGAGTATCAACACACTACTGCCACAATGCCACAAAGACAGCAGCAACACTGACCAGACACCAGCAAACCCTTGGGTTGTTTCTTGTATTTGGCAAAATCGCCATTTATCAGGTAAACCATGCCCAGGTAAACTTTCCCTGCTGAGCCTCACAGACCTCCTCTGGCCCCTGCAGAGTATTGCCCCAGTACTTTGGAATAAAGACCCTTTCCTGCTGAAAACTGGACAAAGTCTCTCCTGCTCTGAGATCACCAGGCCACACTGATTGCCAGCTGCTGAGCTCTGTTATCTTTGCTTTTAAAGCATACTAGACAACCACAATTCTGCACAAAACATACTCATTTATTTAGCCAAATTACATTAGCCTTGCCTATTACATTGATGCAGCCAAACTGACATTTTTATTGATCCAGGTAGCCTGTTCTATGTACCTTCTTCATTATTTTCCATTTGTTCAATTAAAGGAAAAGGAGAGAAGAAAAACAGGCTGTGACAGAACCCTGAAACAGCTTGAGTATTCATGTGGAACAACTCCCTACCTTTTCTTTCAGATAAGCACATCAAAGTACACCAAGAAGCTCTCAATCACTAAACCACATGTTCTAGTTTATTAGGCTCTAAAATAAGCCCTTTCTTCAAACAGATAAAAAACTAAGATTTGCTTGGTAAGGCAGTCAATAAAAGAGTTTCAGAGCATTCTCCCTTTCACATCACCCTGTTCTTATGGAAAAAGAGAGAGACTCTCTGTCTGTTAGGGTTTCCCTACCCATGTTGCATTTTCTGCTGAAGAATTTCTAACTGAGAAGAATCCAAGAAGCCATCCCCAAGAGAAAGTACAAATGCTTCCCACAGTACTTCACCCTCGAGTAGCAGGTACAAGACACACAAGGAGCTCTTCCTCACCGCTACTCCACTGCAACACACCTCTTGAGAAACAAAGGGAACAAATTAGGCAGCTGCACCCTTTGCATCAAAAAACAAGAACTGTGTACAAGAACTATGACAACTCAGCTGTTGTGCCCAACCTGCATTACTGTACACCCTAGATAATGAATTCACTGCAGCCAAGAATAACTGAAAAGTCATATAAAATACACAGGAAAGCTGGGGAAAGTGAGCTTGCTAAATTTAATTCAGACTATTAAACCTGGATATTTTTTTTTTTTGTCAGATTCTGTGGGCAACTTAATATGCCATGAAGAGCTATGAAGACAATATTCTTCCTTTTACAAAAAAAATCCAGACAGAAGGCAGCTGCCAATAAGGTAGCATTTGCTTTAGTCACGTAAATAATATCTTCCATAATCTCCATGTCTTGATGTCAACAAATGACAGTAATAGAGAAACTGAGATAACAGCAGGTCTGCATGAGCACAGAAGTAACTCCAGGTCTGCAGGGATGGGTGGGTGAGCACTGTTTGACAGATGACCTGAAAACCTGTGCAGGGGCTCAACTCATTCTGAATGGCTGCTCTTTACTGTGGAATGCAAAGGGCACGTGTTGACGATACTGTGCAGGGACGTGGTTTGCATAACAGCTCTATTGTTATGTTTGTTTGTTTTTAAATGAGGTGTGGGAACCTGTAATCCAAAAGTTTTTAAAATGCTCTGCCTTTTTTTCAGCTTCCTTTCTCAGCTGCCAACATGTTCTACATCTACATGCTTTGAGAATTTCCACAGCTGTTACACGCAATAACTTCAGCAGCAGTTGTGGGGTTGTTCAGTGTTTGTAGACATATTCAATTAGTTAACACGGAGAGGAGAAGGCTTTGGTTCCTAATTTGTTCCATTTCTGTTTTTTCCAATACCTTTCCACTGAGATCAGAATTCCAGAAGTCAAGTCAAACTGTGCAAGTCAGTCAATGTCAGATGCTGAACCAAAGTACTTTTTGAATAGCAAAAATAAATTTCTCTTCTTTCATTAATTACAGCAATGCAGCACCCCTTTATCTTTCTTTCCTCACCATCCAAAGAAGACAGCTGAGATGGCATATGTTGGCTAGGCTCTCTTCTCTCATCTGGAGTCATTTAGTGGCTTTGTACAACAAGCACCCAGCAGACAAAAAAATTAGCCAGAAGGTTTTCTATTCAAACACAAGTTTGGTTACAATGGTTAATCTTGGGCCCCTGCCCTCTGTCTTTTAAGCAGTTCTGTCATTTAAGATGCAGGTGAAAAATCAGTGTAATTAGTACCTATTTCTCAGTGGTAGCTGAGCTGACCTACCTTGTACATGCCATTTTTCCTGCGCGATGCCAGAGCACAGCAGCATCTTAACTTCAGCAACATAAAGGGAAGATCAAGTCAATTAGTGGCAAAAAGGGAAAAAAGAGCAGTTCCTCTTATATGTAAGAAAGGGAGAGCAAGTACTGCACAGATTAGGTAGCTCATTACATTCTTTTTCATCTTAGATTTTAAAGGGTAGCAAAAATGCTAATATATCATCAGAAGTATTTGCTAGGAGTTTCTGTAGTCAAGCCAAAGTCTAATGCAACAAAGAAGAATTAGAAAACCCACGCAAAGCCTTGGTGCCAAACAATTCCTGAGCAGAGCAGTGAAATGCTTCATGTGGCATTTAGAATGCCACAAGCATCAGAGATCTGCCCTTTGGAGATGATATAAGGCATCAGAACATCTCATTATTCTTTACACTAGAAAAATCCAAACATTCACTCTACTACTGAAATTTTACTGCTAGATGTAGCCTCGATTGCAAAGAGCCCAAATCACAAACAATTTGTTCTTTCAAAAAAGAAAACCTCTAATATGAAGAGTTCTCTTCTCCTGCTGAGTTGC
The DNA here is from genome assembly GCF_017590055.1 of Onychostruthus taczanowskii. Lineage (NCBI taxonomy): Eukaryota > Metazoa > Chordata > Aves > Passeriformes > Passeridae > Onychostruthus > Onychostruthus taczanowskii. The sequence continues at coordinate 12,099,916 of NW_024499351.1, forward strand.
CTATACACAGGTAAACAAAGCCTAATCCTTTTCACACAGGAAAATCATCAAATGTGTGGATTAAAGAGAGATTCATCACTATCCTTCTGAGCATGCTGGCAACACTGCACATTTCTTTGGCTTGAAAAAACCCAATCATTTTCAAATGAGATTGCTGTCTCCATCCTGAATGGAACTGCAAGTGATTGAGTTACTGTGGTATGCAGTGGATCAGAGCTTATCCATTGAGCAGCAGCAGCCAAGGCCATGGTGTGTCCTTAACCCACTGCAAATGCAAAGTAAAACCACTTCCACCGGTCTAACTTAACATCTTGTACTAAGGTACCATCTATCACCAGCACTTCAGTAATTCTTCACATGCATTTTCCTCCTCTTGCAAACACAGGCCTTCACACACAGCACCTCAAACATTTGTTATCATAGGAATGTAGATTTAGGGAGGCAGCACTGAAGTTGTTTACATGGAAATTTGAACAGGCCGCGCAGAATAAGATTCTCCCTGCCTTGGGAAGTTTTTAAGTGCAGCATAAACCAGATGCAATTTTCATGTAGTGCATGAATGATGGCACTTCCAGAAGGACAACATCCCCTCTTATCACAGTATTGTCTGGCCCTGAAGAGAGAGGAATGCCAGCTCCTCCATCAAAGAACTACACCCCTTGCAGCACAAGCTTTTCCCTCGGCATTCTCCCAACCTAAGAACTGACCAGATTTGAACCTGCATTATCTCACAAAATTTAGCAGAATCACAGCCTGTGGCAGATGGCCAGCTTGTCAATCAAAATGCTACTCTGATCTATGCAGTGTCTTTTTTCCAGCTTGACTGATTGCCTTTGAGCTGGATCCTCAACTCCAGTGACATCCTCAAAGGGACCAGCTGCAAGACATCGCACTGCTCATGTCAACAGTCTGGCACTAAAATGGCTGCGAAATCCCACTGCATCAGAATGGGACACAGATATTGTAGCCCAACAAGGAGATGTGCACTAGAATGGGAAAACAAGACACACAAAAGGAAAACCACATTGACTGATATTAAAGGGTCACCCAAAGTATCATCCCTCTTTTCCTTCACCTGTGCAAGTCCCAGATGGATCAAATAACTTTCTGGAAGGTCACTAGTCAGGAAGAGAAGGATTCAACAGCCAGTATTTCAAAGCCAGCCTGACCTGAAACATTCAAGGCACAACCTCATGTTTATATCATGGTCCATTATCCTTGGGTTAGAAGACATCTCCCTAGACCACAAAGTCTTTGGGATTCTAGATTAAAGTCAGGGATAACATGGAAGAATGCAAGGAGCACAGGCTTCACAAGAGGAGTTTCTCAAGCACACACATTTTGCACAATAGAAGCAGAGATTGATTACTCAGGATTCAGGAACCCCAACCCTCCAATACAGCAGCCACCCCAGCCCACTGACGATGCAGAGGAACAGTACAAACACCTGTAAAAAGATTTCAGCAGGTTCATGTTGTGCCCACCTCACTGGCTGCAGGCACTGAGGCACATCTCAGCAGCAAGGTTTGCTGGCAGGAATGGTGTGGCAAAGGGGCCCAGGATAACAAACCCTGGGTTAACGACCTGACCTGGCACTGTGGAAGCGTGAGCTGCAGTTGTGGCATGAAGGAAGCCTATGGGAGTCCCGGGTGACATGGAGATGGGAGAAGCAGTGTGTACCTAAGAAGCACCTGGGATCCCACAGTCTGGTTGGCAGAAGCAGTGTGAGGGCTCTGAGGGTTCTCTTGGCTTGTTGTTGACCCAGGTGCTTATATTCTACTGACAGTTGTCCTTTCAATGTTACAGCTTTCTTCACATCTGTACTCCTACATCAGGCATGACCTGGACCTGTCTGAACTGCTGAAAGGAGACAGACAGTAGAAACAATTACTCAAAAATTACTCTAGACAGAGGAGTGCTGTCTAGATTTGGACTGTGAAGCGAATTCTGCTTCAGCTTTCCCATGAACAGCCAGGTGATCAGAAAACAAATGAGAAAAACAGAGGTAGGGTCACAGGGTGAAAGTAAAAAGGAGAGGTCCAATCCAAAAGCAGCTGCATACAGCAATCACAAACACTCTGCTCTCTTGGATGTTTTCTGTACTCAACAGCTGGGAGCAGTCACAGTTGAGTTCTCTGCCCTTGGTAAGAACTGGGCAAGAGCATCTCAGAAGTGGGAGAACACATCTCAGTGTAAAATTAGTAACTCTTCTGTAGATGCTCGTCAGACTCAGCATCTTGAGAGACCTAAGATGGAAAGCATAAAAACCCTGTTAGATCTGCAATTTTGTTGCAGCAGAGGAGCTGTAAATTTAGAGAAATTCAGCATATTTTTTATTAGCTTAGCAATAAAGAAATCATGTCATAGATGGTTTAGTAGCACTTCACCCTCCCTTAACTGCCCGTGTAGGGGGTGCTCTGAGCTATGCACTGTCCCTGCAGCCCAGGTGTTAACTGACACTGGGCTAGGATTAAATCCCAGAAGGAAGTTTTTCCTTCCCCCAAAACACTAGGGAAAGCCCTGCTTGACAGACTACACAAAGAATGCAAGGGTAATCCTGAGTGGCACAGGAGCACTGCACAGCCTCAACATGCCAGACACTGCTTCCTAAAACTGCTTCTGTAGTTGTAAAATCAACAGAAGAGCTTGCTCTGCACCTGCTGTGGTTTAATTGGTTTGGCCGCAGGTGACCAGGCTGTACAATAAATATTCTGCATATGCTGGTACAGTCTTTGTGCTTTCCTATTGCTGCTGCAAACTCCTCATTCAGCATGTTTGGAAACAGAAATACAAAGCTGAGATTATCACAAGGTGTTGGGACAGTGAGGTCTATCCGCATTCCATTTGTCACTTCTATTAGAGCAAGGGGCTGGCCACAATTTTCCTCTTTCCCTCAGCCTATGGAACCCTCCCTGGTTCCATTTACACTACTGCCTCACATAATGCAACAGCCTTTACTCCTTCACAGTTCAGTTACCTCCACTCTCCAGATTTTCGTCCTAATGTTGAGGCAAAATTAATTGCTCATCAAGTCAAGGGTGCCTCAGGCTCATTCTGTGCTGCCCTTTAAACACAAAAGTAGTCACACAGTAAAATCTACAGTGTCACTGAGAAAATTCTTCAGGTCTCATCTTCAGTGCATTGCTCACAAGATATATGACAATGGTTGGATGAATCACGCTGTTCCAACACTGGTCACTCCCCAAGCTGCAATTTTTATTCCCCCCTTCTGCTGTTATCCTGCATTACTCTGGCCCCTATCCCTCTATTTTTAAACAATTGTTCAAAGGTCTTTGGGACGGGGCTTAACTTTTCATTACATAGAGTCTAGAGTCTGACTGGGGCCCTCAGATGCAATGATACAAAATAATAATAATAGCTGCAGAGCAGTGGTAATATTCTGTAGTTGTAATGGGCATGCTGGAAAGATTACTTGATGTTTATAAAGCTTTTTCAGACTCTTAGATGAAAGTCAAGCTAGTGATGCACAGGATTTATTATTCTATTCAGCACTTCAGTATCCAAGGCTAGCATCTATTCTAGTTGAAAAAGATCTTTACTGTATTGTAAAATGGAAACAAAATGAAATATATACAGTGCATGGTGCTTTATATATAAGGCACAGGCAGCACAGGAACAGAATTTCATTATTGAAATGGATGTAGCTGAAACTGTTACACACAGTAGGTAAAAGACCAGATTCAATGACCTCTTATTCCATTTAATCAAAATTGTTAGTATATGGTTTTCCAAAGGCCAAAGAAAATTTCTGGGTTTTTTTTTTCTTTATTACATATTTCATCACTTTGTAATAAACCTTTGTAGTTGCTTATGATGTGAATCTCAAGCAGACTTGACCAGCAAAGAAATGAAAATAAAGCACATGTAGGCTTAGCAAACAAAGCCACGGTTCTCCTGTAATACCCTGTGCATTTAACCAGCAGTTCACAATCATCGGAGGTGGCTGCACTCCCTCTCCCTCATCACAAGTTTCTGCTCATTTCACAGCATCCCCCACTGCTCTATTTAGATGTGAGTTTCCCCCTCCTCCCGTTCTGCGCTTGCTGAGCACAGAGGGAAGACGATGCTGTTTTAATGGTGCTGGTTATGCTATACGTGGTCTTGCTGTTTCTAGGAATAGACTTGCTCAGACATCAATTAACATCTAATTGCGGGAATTAATCTTGTTCCTCTGCCTCAGACACCACAGAGATCAAACCAAGCCCATTTGCAGCTCTATTTTTAATTTACTGGAATTATAGTTTTTTCCATCCAGTGAAAAATAATTAAGTGACATGCTGTCCAGAGAATACACAGTTCAGGGATCTGGGTGTTCAGGAAGAAATGAACCAAGCAGGAAAAGATCACGATTACTTGTGCGAAAGCATCTTTGTTACTGCAGGTCTTTCCTCTGTTCACACCTTCTCACCACTACTTCTCTTCACACCTTCCTGCTTGAGTGATCCTCAGAGAGACAGTGAGAATTACGACAGTAGCTTGAGAAGGAGCTGGATTTACCACCCTAGCAGATAATCCCTAGTTCTCAGTGTCAGCGTGTGCATAAGGGCAAAACAAGAGCGGAAAGATAAAACAAGGAAGTGGAGGGAAACATTTTAAAAACAACAATCACCAATGCCAACCAACCAAAAATCAAACAAAATGTTTTTGCAGCTTTGTCTTTAAGCAGTCACCCATCTGCCTTATTATTTCTTGAAGACAGACATTGCAGGCCACAGACAAGGCTTTGTACTGTATTTTGCAATTTTTTGTACCCAATGGAGCAAATCAGCTTTCAGCAGACAGCTCCCAGACTTAAGATCCTGCCCCAGTTTCCTGTACATATGAGCAAGGATGGCTCGAGCGTGGCCAGTGAAGCTAGGGTGGGAACAAATTGGATTATTTAGCAAGAGAAGAACAGAACCTTACACAATAAGAGTGAACCTGAACTATCAGAAAGCTGAGCTGTAAAAGGCTGTGTGACCTAACTGAGACACAAGACTGCACTCTGGGACTGGGTCACAACACCTTCTATACCAAACCTAAAGCAGCTGAAGAAGGCATTATGTCCACGTACAATGCAGACTGCTGATTTATATTTATGGAAAGTTCTTTGATTGTTCCCTTGGTTTTCAGAAAGAGCTGAACCACTCTTCCTCATTCCTAGGTTAAATTGGCAATGTCCTAGGTTAAATTCCAAGGTCAACTGAATGACATGTAGCATCATTCATTTTTACTGCTTGTGTCAGTCCAATTATTCTCTTAGCTTGTCAGCACCAGAGACCTGAGCTGATCTCACCTAAGGCCATCACCCCTTTGCTTCCTTTTTCTGTCATTTGCCAAATTCAGCATGCCCAGTAATAAATAACATTGAACCCCTCATCTTACGTCCTCTTGCTAAAGAGGAATGTGGAACATTCCCACTTCATACCAGCTCAAACTCCATCCAGAAATGCAGTTTAAGAAAAAGCTGCATCTGTGAAGCTTTCTGGCACCTTTACTGTAGACTGTCGCTCCTGGTGTGAGGAGCCCACTTGGAGGCAATGAACGTCAGTCAGCCCCACACCAAGAGACATTTCAGAATTTCCTCCCCCCCCCCCCCCCCCCCAAAAAAAAAGGTGTGGAGGAGCACCACCATTCCATTTGCTCTCACAGATTTTCCAAATCCCACATTCTTACTTTCAAATAGAAGAATGGTTCCCAGAGCTTTGGCAACCAGACCCATCCTTCCCACATTGCATTGTAGTCATAAACATGACAAGTGTTGGTGGAACACCAACATGCCATGTCACACCCCACTGGAGAAACTTCTGGTCGCTTTAGAAGGGGGAGATGCTCAAAAGCAAGACTGAGTTTGGTGATACTTTCCTAGGAAAAGGTCAAATCTGTACATGATTATGTGTGAGTGAAGGGCAGAGGCGGGCTGTGAGTAGCAATCTGTGCTAAGAAGTAAGACAAAAAAACCCAAAATGCGTTTATTCAATGCACATCATTAGGTACTTAATTTACATTCCTACCAAGCAGCAATAAACATCCTTCTGCTGCTTCCCATTTCCCCTCCCCCCAGTATTTCCATTAGGAGCTCAGCTGGAGGCAAGGAAGGAATGGGAGGGGAGGGAAATAGAGAACCTAATTCCATCTATCTAGTTCTCAAAATACTGATACGTTATTCTGCCAATACACGTTACCTGGACTCATGACCTTTGTGCCCCCAGCAGTCCTCACTGCTGACAGCAGAGCTCCCATCTACCAACACCACATCTCGACAACAAGTTGACACACTTGGCACTTCTTCCGCTACCTTATTTCTGGAGTTTGTCCCTCTTCCTCCTAATTGCATCGCCCCAAACCACCAATAATCCATACCATTGCAATCCAGTAACCTTATGCAGCAAGAAAAAGGAATGCAATCAGTGAGAGAGCTGAAAGGATCCAATCGCTACTGTCTCATCCTGTCCTACGGTAAATCCTTCCTAGGAGAAGGACATTGCAATGAAGCAAGAACATAAAGAAAAGCAAACCCTTCCCAGCATAAAGGTCTTCTGTCCAGGTGAAACCCCCACAAAATGCATAAAATAAGGACCATTCCATTTGGATGGCATTTACCTGACTTGCAACACACGCAGAATTTTTTTGGTGTGAAAAAGCACTGGCTATTGAGTGATAAATACATCCTAGAATAGGGAAGACAAAGAAAGTAACCTTAATGTAAACCCTAAGCACAAAGCCAGCATTTTTAAAAGCGAGCCGTGCCCAAACAAAAATATTTTCACATTCAGAGATTTTTTTTTTTTTGCTCTTCAAAGGCATAGACAGAGACACCTGATCCCAAAGCCATCAGGCTACTCCTTCAGAATAATGGATACACACCCGAACTCAAGAGTAACAAACAGGTACTGTTAGAGTGGTGCAAACATAACAAATCAAGTGGCTAAACACAACACTGGTTTGGGGAACATGCCCCAGGCATGGATGTACTGCTGAACACACCAGCACTTTACACGGTTTTTGTTAAGAGCAGCCAAGATTTTATTGAGTAGGAGAAAGGGGTGTTTAGATGAAAGACTGTAGTATCTCATTTCTAACTTAAGCTGCAAAGCAAATAAAAGTGTGACTTGCATTCCTACCTCAGTTTTCCATTTATATAATCAGGATACTAATATTCAGACAACTTTAAAAAATATTTTACTATCTTTGTTTGACAGTTGCAACATTAATTAAGTTTATTCATGCTAGTCACTTCCATCATACTCATTAGCTCTACTTGAAGACATCACAGCTTTATTAGAAACACCAAAACTGCTTCATAAATTTCAATTACCTAGTACAAATCATTATTACTATTATTTTATTAACTCTTGTGTAATTGCCTGTTGTGTATACAATTACAAAGTTAATATAAGCAAATCCAACTTCAGAAGTTCTTTCTGTAACTTTTATCTCCATATCTGGCACATGTGTAGGCTTACATAATTTTTCCATTAGTTTTAAAATCTCCATCCTGAAATTTTCACTGTGCTCACACACTGGCATGATTTAGACATTAAACCATGATTCTTTAAATGACCTTATTATTTCCAAAGCAGCCATTTGTATCATTGAAAAAAAAAATCATCTTACCATTCAGAGGTATGCAGAAATATCCATATTTACAGGAAACCTCAAAAAAGAAGATCGTTATTTCTTTGATTATTTTTCAGGAGGAAAACAAAGCCACCTAGTTGGGTTCTAGGCATAAGGTAACAGGATCCCAAATTACTAACCCACAGCTTTCACTCAGCTGTTACCTATTAACGGCAATGGTCTGCTTTTACGGAGCACCTGAGGACTTAAAATATGCACCTGAGAGAAGGCAGCATTGACTTTTGAGCATTACTCCAGGGACCACTATTAAATGGTAAAATAATTACATGTTCTCAGAACTCTGGGCACGCAGGCAGCTGAAGTACTTCATGTGGGTGCCAGATTTTCTTTTCTCATGTATTATTTTCTGGATGATGACACAGGTAGCAAGTACTGTGCCTCTCTCCCTGTAAACTGCAGGCTTAGAGTATTTCTGGGAGTAGAGAGAGTTGTGACTTTGAAAGTTGGGAAGTTGCAAAGAGAACAGTCTCTCACTTGCTACAGTTTCGCTGACAAGGTGCTGTATACCAAGATGATACCTTCATCTCATCTCCTACAATGAGGATGCATTAAGGAAGAAATAAAAGCTCTTTGTAGACATCTCTGCTCAGTAAAGAACTCCAGACAATACCCCAAAAGTTTCCTAATTAAACACTTGAACTCTAAAAAGAGACATGATGGATAATGAACCCTTCCACTCAACCCTTCCAAATGAAGCCGTTTTGGCTTTTAAAATGCTGCACTTCGTTGTGCTGAATTGTTTTTGGTATCTAGCTTCTAGATACTGACATAATGAAGCCGTACTTACCTGCTTTCCTTGAACTAAACGAGCATCTGAAGGTAAACACAGCAAGTTGTTTTCAAAAGGAAAAACGTGGAGGGAAAAAAGTATAAAACTAAATTGATGGGAAGCCGAAAGCACCTTTCATTGTAATATTACAATGAAATAGGGTATTTCAGGTAAGACTATAGTGCTTTTACCTAGGCAAGGACGAGCAGGTCCTCTACAGACCAAAACCTGCTGGGGCGCGGCACAAAGGAGCGACTGATACCCCGGGAGCCGCCACGCACGGCAGGCCCCAAGAGCTGCACAGGAAATCAGGAACCACGACTGGAAAAGGCAAGAAAACAACAAGCAGAAACCGAACGAGTAACAGGGCACCTCTTGTAAATAAACACAACAAGGATGGAATTACTGTCAAATCAGATTATACCAATTACAGATCGTAGGGCGCAGCTGCAGAGCTGCCTGGTTGATCCAGGTTGGGCGGCGGACACCTCCGACATTCCGAGCAGCCCTTCCCCTCGCCGGGATGCACGGCCCCGCAGGCAGCCGCACCGGCACATTTCACACCCCTGGGGATGGGCCCTGCTGTGCCGCCGGCGGGACGAGGGAAAGCCGAGCCGCTCATCCTGCCCAGAGACAGACAGGGCAGCGGCCCGAGAGGCCCCGGCGCCGCCTCCGCGGCCCGGCGGTCTGCGGCTCCCTCTGCCGGGGCCGCAGCAGCGCTGCCACCGCGGCCCCGCACGGCTCTCCATGTGCCCAGTGCCCCGGCTGGCTGAGGGAGGGGCCCGGAGCTGCCGGGCACGGCCACGGAGAGCCGCGGCCGGGCACGGGGGAAACCCTCGGGGTGCGGCCGCTGGAAGAGGAGCGGGCCTGGAGGAGGAGGCGAGAAGAGCGGGGCGCGATGTTGGAAGTGCAGCGGGGGCGGCTCGGAGCCCGGGTGTGGAGCCCAGGGAAGGAGCGCTGCTCTCCCGGCGCCTCCGCCGTGAGGGGCGGGCGGTGCTACCGCGGGAATGGCGCCCGTGGGCCCTGAGGGGGCCCGGGGCGAGGCGTGCAGCCCTGCGCCCTTCCCCGGTATCTGATCAGAGCGAGGTGCCTCTCCCGGGGCAGATAAACCACCTTTCCTGTAACAAGCGTGCTCCTTTCCAATTTGAATGGTCTCTTTCAATAAAATAAGTTGTTTTTATCGTTTATTCTGTCTGTACAAAACACTCCAGATTTGTTGCTAGAGATAAAGCTATAGCAAAGGACAATGTTTAACAAAGATATCAAAGGGTTTCTCACAAAGCAGTGCTCAATACACGCTTCACATTACTAAGGAAAGAAATAGATGGCCATTGTAGATTATCCATCTCTACAGAGAAAAGAACTTTCCCCAGAAGTTACTAATGCAAAATTACACCTGGCACCCAAAATGCCCAAATCGGTGCTTTCAGCTGTATTTTGCTAAGGATCCTAGAACAAAATAGTAAACCCTTAAATACATTATTGCACTAAGCTCACAATGTCAACCTTAATATGTGACTATTGCCCTTCTGGCTGGTGGATATCAGCCTGCATTATGTGGATATCAAAAAGCATTAAGTAGTTTGTAGGTTGCTTTCTCTTCAATCTTTCCTTGCCCAGCAGTTACACAGCATTTCCTTGGGATACTCTGCAAGAAATGTAAAAGAAGCAAAACTAAATATTGCCTCAGCTTCCATTACAGTGTGAAGCTCATATTGTAACTCACGTAAATCTTCCTTTGAGGTCTTGTCTCCATAAACTGTTACTTAACTCACCTGCTTTTATTTTTTAATAAAATTGTCTTTAAAATGTATGTGGAATATTGGAGGGGAGAAGGTATACAAGGACAGAAAGTGCACTGTCAGCCAAGTAAGCAGCTAAATGCAATAAATAAATAATGAAGGGAAGCAGAAGACCCTGAAACATGGGGCTATAAAGATGTGGGAATGCCCAGGAGAGCAGTATTGTAAAAGAGCAAACACTACAGCTTTGCTTCCAGACAGCCACCCAGCACAGGGGAAGAGAAAGCTACCACTGATGAGGGCAGGTGCAGTAAGCTCCAAGTGCAGGCACAGGCACTTCCAGGGCTAGCAAAATTAATGCTTCACACAGGACTCAGATGCTAATTGCAGGTCACAAGGGAAAGGAGAATCAGTTCCTGCTTGAAATGGTGAGCTCTGTGTGACTGTCCTAGGAGTCTAGGGAGTCTGCCATTTCAGGTCACTAAAAGTCTGTGATCTTGCTCTGGAATGACTGAAGCCAGTTCAGGGAAATCAGGAATTCTCCCCTCTTCTTTCTTTCTCTTCCTCCAAGATGACAAGGGCAATACTCACCTTTCTGTAATGCCATGTGTCCAACATTTGTTGGAAAACTGATGCTGTCATGAAACTGTTAAATCCAAGTGATGCTATTATTCCCAAGAGTTTCATTGATTTGTTATATAGCAAGGAACATTATTAACTGCCCAGATCACCCTGTGCCCTTGGCTTCACAGTTTTCCATTTAAATAGATGGAGACTCAGGAAGATGTTTTCAAATAGAGGAGCTGTAAATTTAAACACTGTTTGATTTTCAGAGGTGCTGATATTTCTTAACTATCAGTGAAATTAATGGAGGGGCATTTGCTCAGCACTGCTGAAAATTAGGGTGGTTTTATTCAGGTATTGCATCAATTTGAAAATAAAAGCCCAGTTTATGCACCCAGGCTGAAGATTTTGGCCATGATTTTTAGCAAGTGTCAGTCTAACACCCAGTGCAAAATCCATGTGGCACATGGGGAAAAAAATTCCTCGTTTCATTCTTTGCAAATGTTAAGAACAGCATTTTTGACTCAGCTTTTTTTTCTCAGTAGGACACAGTGTTCTGGAGATTACTGGGCCTGCTCTGTTCTCTTCATACTTAGATGCTTAGATTAATGGAATTGTCCCCTTTGGGGAGAGGGATGGCGGAGAGAGGCCTGAGGACTGATAGCCAAAGTACTGATACTGGCTGTGGAAAGCCCATAAGAGGAATAAACCTATAAAAAGATGATTTTTTTTTTTTACCATGAAGATGCAAAAGAGCCTGTGGCACATTAATTTTTCATATGGAAAAGATAGAAACAGGTTGCAAGTTTAAATAATTTACTTAGAAGAGTTAACACACTCTCTTTTATCTCTTACTCATTCATCTTTCAATTACAGATATTTCTGAAGAGTAGATACTGCTGGCTCCTGAACAAGTTTGTAGTGGGTGTGGTTTTACTGGCTCAGTGGAAACTCCAGGTGCCAAGCCAGCCCCTAATGCCAACTCACGCCACCACAGCAGGAGCAAGTGAACAGCAGGGTGGGGGAGAAGAAAGGTCCCATGTGTCAGGATTTCTGTAGGTAAATGCACAAGTGAAACTCAGTAAGATTTCCCTTTAAAGCAGCTAAATCTTTACTGTGATATCCTTATGAATCTAGTCTCAAAGCATCTCGAATTGATACTATTCCTGGACTCCCATCTGTAAGGATTTCTGGGAACACTTCCACACTGTAGTTATTAGGTGAAGAGCAAGCTTCGCTGTACTTTAGTCATCCTGCTTCTTGCTGGGATTAATCTGTGTATAAGGAAGAGGAACACCTCCCAGTCATTTTCTGGCTACATAGTTCAGTATTGTTCAATTTGATAATTGTAATTAATACTATGCAGAGGGTTATGAATGCAGCTGTGCTAAATAGAGAACAAGAACAGAAAATATTTCAAATACACCACAACCATTCAAAATACTTTGCAACACCAGAAAAATTGGAGTGTCTGTTGATAAGCAGTCCCATCTTTGGGAACTCTCCATCTGAGTATCGATGTTGGAAGCCTTTCTTCCAAGGATTCACTCTAATTAGAGATCAGATCAGAAAACAAAACCTCTAGCTGCTTTCAACATCATTTCCCACAAGAAAAATCATTGTATGCATTACAATAAGGTGTATTTTTTTTAAGGCACTACTGTCATGCTAGGAAAACAGCTTTAGAAATTCCACCACCTTGAGACTCCTACCATGATGGGAACAGCATTCATGAAGAGGCTGGCAGAGAAAGTGTCTTAATCTCTGCTGAGCAGTATTGGGGTGTAGCCACTCACAAAGGTCTTTTCTACCATGCAAGATCTACTAATAAGGATTTCAATTAATGTGTCTCATCTCTCACTACAGAACAGCCATTTTAAAAGACAAGTGTAGAAAAAAATAATTGTTTTCAAGACTCCACATTACAAAACCACCTGACAGATGGCAGCTGACAGTGAATGTGGCTGTTTTGATGTAACTTATACATCTGAGGAGCAAAGAGTATTCTGCATTTAGAATTAATAAATGCTCATATTATAAATTAAATTAAATTGAATCATGCTCATATTATTGGCTAATGATTAGTTTGTGAGTGATGAATATATTAGTCGTGAGCTATTTTCCAACAGCTATATGACCTCATGGAACAAGCCCATATCAATCTGATTTTAGATCGCAAACATTACAGTGCCTCAGTATTTACACAAAATACTCAGTGAGTAGCTCTGGGTGAGAAATTGTTCTCTGTTCAGAAACAAAATTCAAACTCAGTGGGTAAATAATTTGTTGCAGATAGCTCAGGTAGACCAACAGTGGCAGGCTGGGTGCTCTGTCGCTGTTCTCTGTACCCACAAAAAGAACATTTGTAAGGGTGCATGCTGCAGCTCAGCATAAAGGACAAGCAGAACATCAAGCTTTTTCTTCATGGAAAAACTGAACGTGATGCTTTTGTCAGCTGCTTCCAGCAGACAACATGAAGCTGTGGGTAGGAAAGAGGAAGCTCTAATAGAACAAAGCTTTTCTAAAGGGCAAGTCAAGCAAGCACTCTATAAAATTTCCAAAGAACAAGCACACTTTTTGCAGTCAAATCCACTGTCCAACTGAATCTGTTTACCACCTGCCTTATCTCAGAGGCACAGCTGAAATAATAACAGGGATTTTGATGCTGGTGAATTGCTTAAATGTGGCTCATTAAAACCCAGAGCAACTTGTGAAGGTGAAGTATTTTCTACGAGACTGAGTAGTGTCAGAATCAGGGACTGACATATAAGAATGCCCTCCTTGCTGGTGGCCTGCAGTGGCCAACAATGAGGGCTGTCTGCTTGAGGAATTTGGAATATGATTTGGTTTTGCTCTGAGAAAGGGGCTTCAGTTAGGATATGAGGAAAAGGGCAATATGTATAAATCAGAGAAAGTGCAGATGGACAACCTAGTCTACATTTATATCAGTGTCACTATCACATTAGATGGCAGCCAAGATTTATTCTTCCAGAGCTTTCATAAGGAGCTTAAACTTCCAGGCAGGCTGGAGAGAGAATTTCTATGGGAGTGGATACAATATGATGCTTTTCCCATTAAAGAAATGTGATTAGCCTATTGCTTACTGTACCTCTTAACCTTGGTGATTTGAAACCTGTTTCATGCTGACCATGTCTGGCTACGATCCCAGTGCGCAGGACCTTGCTGTGAAGGCACTTGGCTACCCAGGAGGGATGATTAGTGACTCCCCTCATCACCACCACACAGACTAGGAAAATAACATTTATCTGACCTCCCCAGAAAATCTGAAACCTCTAAAAAGCCTTGGCAGCAAGATGAAGTAGATACTACTGGGTAGGAATCTTGCAGCTAGTATCTCTGGTCTAATCCTGCCAGCCCTCAGAACATAGTTGACTTTTGCACCCTTCAAGGAATTGTCACACTTCTCTATCAGTTCCTGAGTCATATTTTTGTTGCCATGAACATAACGAAGAAAATGGGTATTCACTGAAGCCATGGACTTTTAACCAGAACTTTTCTATTAACATTCATTCTGAATCCTTATCCACAAACATGAACTATTGGGCTCATATTGGTTATTGCTTCATGTTAAGTAGAACAATTGATTCTTCATGGAAAGGTAGTGCTGGCACAGAGGTATCAATCAAAATTCTAGTCTCTAAGTCTCATCAGTGTTAGCACATGTGAACCAGAAGAATGTGTCAAAAGAATCAACGTGCCTTTACCTTTCATGATATAGTAATAAGGAAGAATTTCTGAATCTGTATCTGACTTGTTCTTCTCTCTTTTTTCTCCCCAAAGCAGGGCGACAGAATATACATGTACCAACTTACACAAATCGAGTATTTAAGACAGCAGAAAGCTGATTATAATACTGTGCTCTGTCAGCTCTCCAGAGATCTTATCACAGTTCATAATTGCTAATTCAGGCTCAGAAACCCCGCTGAGATAGGCTGGAGCCAGTATTTTAATTTTCAAATATGAGTAAACAGAGACAGAGTGAGAGGTCACAGCTCATGGAATATTGCTTCAGGAAGACATCTTAGAAACGTGGCACTGCTGCCTGAGAGCAGACTGGTTAAAGAAGGCTTGTGCCCCATTCTCACAGGACTCCAGAACAGTGTGCTTACTGAGCTTAAGGGTCTTGGTCACACGTGGGCAGTTCTACCACCAGAAAAGTCAGAGGAAGGTATAAAATTCCTTTGGCATAAATTCAGATCATTCCCAAGGCATACATTAGTCACTTCTATTAAAAACACTGTCTCTCTCTTGCTTAATTGCACTAAAACCTTTGTGTCCTTTCTTCAGGATATGAAAGGGATAAAAAAAGCAATAAGTAATTCTGGGTGCAGAGATGCTGGTGTTTGGGTATCCTTTAGCCATCAGAGAATCAGAATGATCTATTAATGTTGTCACAGCGAAAATACAGCTCTCCTTCAAATGCTTTAGAATCACAAAGAGAGCTGATTTTAGTGGTTGGTTACATATTCCTTTTAATAGAATTTTCCTTTTTCACTTGTTAGCCAAGAAGGGGAATGTTTCAGATTACTGTTATCCCCCTCGGTTTTCCATGTTCTCCCAGGGAGGTGACTATATCCAGGAGGCAAATGAAACCTGCTTTGGTTCTCTCTAAATATTTGAGTACCCGGGATTCCCTTCAAGGGGTTTTTCATTTAGCTGCCTCTCCTGCATATACATTTCAGCAGATTTAAGAAGCTCATCCTACTTTTCCCCTGAGAATACTCATAGTCAAGTATCTGATTTATCATGACAGTGTAGAAGACAAGCACTTTTCCATGTTCAATTCAAGACACCTTTGCAGTCTTTTTTCTCCTGCACCTCCACACTCACCCTAGGCTTGCAGAGCTGTAATTTGGAGAAACTAATACCATGGACATGACTATGCAGTCACCTCTCTGTTTTCTGGGATTGGATTATTCAGATTGTGGTTTATCTCTGGTATGGCTGCAAGAGGAGTTGCCTTTGATACAATTCATATTATTGCTTAGGTGGAGAACAATGACACACCACTGAGAGGCTTGGAAATCACAGAGCTGATCTGTGTTGCTTGGAGCCCCCACTGTAAACCTTAGATTCAAAGTCCCTCAGTGGCTGTGCCACACTGGCAGGACCAGGTGGGCTGTCAGGAACAGTGTGCAGCAGCTACTTCCAGAGCAGTGACACTGAGTACAGCTGTGCACAGCAGCCCTTGCAAGCTGGATCTGAGTCAATGCTGTGCAGAACCACCGCCTGTGCACTGCAGCTCTGTGCCCCTGGTTCCAGGGCTTGTTTGTTCAAGCCACAGTGCAGCTGCAGACCCAGATTCAGACTAGCGCTGTGCTGCATTAGTGAAGTCTCTCTGGAAGACTAGGGAATGCTAGTGTGACAGCAAGAGCCAGCCTAGCTCTGACACAGCCAGCTGAATGCAGCCCTGCACTGGACACAGACACTGTGTTCATTTTATTGTGGTCTCAGGTGCACCCAGTGGCACATGTATAGGCTTCTCATCTCACAGGTTTATACATTATATCCCTTTGATAAGGGAGATTCTACTATAGGATCTCTCTCCCATCTCTTATCCAACAGTATTTATGTATGTGGGAAGAACAAATGTGGATGAGATCTGCAAATTGCCAAACGCTGCAGTTTTTGCAGCTCAGTATCCACATTTCCATTCTTAGTTGAACACATTTCACAAGAGATTCTAAAGATGCCCAGGTACAACTTTATCAAGCACAGCTTCGTTTGTTGCCTCTGACGTTTTACTTATTTACACACAGATAAGATCAACAGATTCAACCTAGAGTAGCACCTGTCTTACATTTCTAAGAGGCTAGGGAATGCCCAGGCAGCCTGCCAAGGCTGAGTATGCTACTGGAGAGGCCAGCTAACACAGAGGAAAATGGACTGGTTTCTGTGGCAGGGGTGCTAAATTAATTAACTGTAGTTTGTAATAAATCTGATATGCTTTGGACATTTAATGCTCAAGAAAAACAACATTCTGGAGGGAAATAACAGTAAATAATTGTTTGGACTAGCTGATTATGACTACCATTTCTCTACATCTAGCTCTATTCCCAAGTCCCTGGCTGCCATTTTTGCATCATTGGCGTGTGAGATTTCCTTCACACTGATTTAATAGAAAGCATATTTGCACATTTCTTTTCACTTCAGTTTCTCCAAAACTAAGCTTCTTTCAGATTTTTTGCTTCCTCTACCTGATTTTTGTCACAGCTTCTAATTTTTCTCTTTGTTTTGGCTGAGATACAAAAATTGAGATTCTGAGTAACTTTGCGTATTGAGGTTCCATTTTTTGAAAGAACCAGGAAATAACTCAGTTTTCTTAATGGAAAATTCTATTGGCAGTTTTCCTTTTTAATATCCCTTCCATCTTTTTCTTAAGGATCTGTACTGCCCTTTTTATTTGTTCTAGTTCTCCACATATTTTTTTCCTTCTATTTTTTCTGCTCCTCAAACCTTTCATTTTCTCTTTCTTTCCAGCTTCTCTCTACTGTGAAGCACAAACGCCTGTTCCCCACAGTCCTGCAGGGTTTTTCTCTTGCCATGCCTTGTTTGAAAAGCCTTCCACCTTTAAAATGGCTTCCACCTTTAGAGTAGTCTTAGTGTTAGCCTTAATATCTGAACATAGCATGGGGTTCTGAGTGTTATGTTTCAATTTGACTGTTCTCTGCACTGTCTTCTCTTTCTGCATGTCATTCTCCAGTACTGTCCTAAATTCCTGGACAAGCTGTGAGGACACATGTTTATTCAGAAGTTCAGAGGTAAAGTAAATGTCATGGTTTGCTGAGACTTATAAAAAGTTTTGAGGTGGTTATAAGCTGATTAATAATCACAGGAGAATGAATAAAATCTGTAGACAAATCACTGCCATGCCAGTAGCATCTGACAGGCTGAGAAACCCATTTGAATGCAGAGATATGTACCAAGACTCACCAAAAAGGGCATTTCAGGAGGGGTGTTTAAAATGAAAACTATGTTTTGGAAAATAAAATTTACATCAGAAAAATGAAAGCCTGTAACTTTCCATTTGCAGTCAAATTACAGTCTTGCAAGATCCTCTACATGCCTGCAGGGACCTGTTTGGTAGTCAGAAATGCAAGTTTATTTTTTGTTTCACTCTTGAACTTATTAAAATGAGGCCCAGATTTACCATTTTTGAGCTTGTATCCTACAGAGAATTTAAAATATCCTATAGCCATGGATTATAAATCCCTGACCTGCCGTGGTAGTGAGTGATACTTGTTTGCTCCTTCCCTGCTACAATCATTAGAGAAGCGCTTTCTCTTGATCAGAGGACACAAAATGGATTCCTGCAGTTCTCAGGCTAGCCAGCAAGTTAGTTAGCCTGTTCTCTTTCTGTCATCAAAAGAACTGTATAGAATGATTAAAAAGAGGCCATGAACATGGAGAACAGTGCAATTATTTCAAATCCATATTTTTACCAGCTGTTAATCATGCCAGCAGTTTCCTCCCACTCTGCTTCATGTGCTGAGGCTCCTCGTTTCCTTTAATCATTAATTAAAGCACTTTTCAAGCAAAAAGATTCTCACAAACTCCAAAGCCCCTCTGAATTTAGTGATTGTCAGCCCTGTCAGCCTTTCAGCAAAGTTTATTGGTTATGTTTTATCAACTCCATTCACAGTAAAACAGTTTGTCACTGTATTGATCCTCGCTGGTTATATTAGGGGATAGCCACTTTCCTGACACATACGAGGGCCAAAGGGACACTTGCACCAAAGTCATGCCATAAAGGGATTGCACAAAAGAGCAATAGCAAGAACCAGAAAGGAGGAAACAAAAACGTGCAGAGCTTAGGATTTATTAATTTAGGATACCCTGTTTCATGTGTTGCTTTCTCCTCCCTCTCTCAGCAGCTTTTTCCCTTAACATAGATGCTCCTTCCCACCCACCTAAATTGTTAGTCTGATGTCCTATACTGAATTTGGTTGTGCTATTTTGTAGAAACACATCAGGCTGAGAATCAGTATAAATACAGTGACTTGCGTGTTTTGGGTTTTTTTACATAGCAAAGCCTTTAATCTTGTTTGGTTATCTAAGTCCTGCTAAAGGGAAATTTAGACAAAACAGTAATTGAAACATAGATGTACCATGGTGAAATATGAAAGACAGCTGTTACAATCTCTTTTGCCTCAAGGTATGAATGAAAAAAATCCCAGCATCCCAAGGTAAATTTGTTATGTGGTAGGATACTTGTAGCAAATGTTGAGGAAAGGCCTCCTGGGATGGAATATACTAGTTGCTTTCTCTAAATATAAAACTACAATGAAAACAAAATCTGTCTTCTACAGAGACACCACTATTCTGTGGTTTCTGTTTTCATATAACAGACATTTAGAAAAGTCCTTTTAAATCCATAATACACTCTCTGGGTACAAAAACCAACTTATTTTAATTTAGAATCATAGAACCATTTAGGTTGGAAGGGACCTCTAAGATCATCGAGTCTAACCATTAACCCAGCACTGCTGGGTTCCCCACTAACCCTCGTCCCTGAGAGCCACATCCACACATCTTTTAAATACCTCCAGGGAGAGTGACTCCACCAGTTCCCTGAGCAGCCTGTCCGATACTTGACAACCCTTTTGGTGAAGGAATTTTCCCTAATGTCTAATCTAAACCTCCCCTGGAGCAACTTGAGGCCATTTCCTCTCTTCCTATCACTTGTTACTTGGGAAAAAAGACTGACTCCCATCACACTTTCTTTTCTCACTTTCACCTCACATCTCCTTTCAGATGCAAGAAATTTGCATGCACTGAATGAAGTGCTTTGCCACAAACCTTTTTTTTTTGTGACCTTACCAATATTTAGTGTTTGAAATTGGATTTCAAGTTCCTTGAGACAAGAATCCCACTTTATGCAACATAGAGATCTTTAGAAAACACTGAGCTGACTTTAAAAACACATTGAAAAGAAGAAAACATAACATGGCAGTGATTCTGAATGCCATGGGCCTCCATTATTGCACATCTTCACCCGTTTTTATTTCTCATACAAAGGATTTTGTGTTAGATTTAGAATTAAAGATTGCATGTGGGTAAACTGGGAACAAAGGCCATACTCATAAGTTTTTACATTTTAGTTTCACAGACCTCCTGTCACCCATATAAGCAAAGACAAATCTCCCCATCCAGCAAACCAATCAGGTCACGATAGACATGACTAAAGTCATTATCTCAGAAAGGTTTTTATAGTATTTCTCGCTTATTTAAAGATTCCTTTGTCTTTTGAAAATACCAGCTCTTTGGGGAAGAGGTTGCCTTCAAGCCATTTCTCAGACACCTAACTTTGCTGTTGCTGGGACACTGATACCTCCTTCTGCTTTTGCATGGGGCAGACAACTCAACAACAGTTTTACTGACGAGTAATAAAGTAAATCAGATAATCATGCAGTTTTAAGATCAGAAGTGTCTTTCAAATGTGCCCAGAATCTGCACTGGCTGTGCCTCTCTGTTGATTGTTCTTACCAGAGTTCGTTTTCCAGGTGACATGGGACAGGAAAGAAGCAGAAAGAATTTCTGAAAAATCACTGCATTCTTGGTCTCTGGGCAGTGATGACAGCAGCACAAATTTACCTTATATATCACAGATGAACACTGCCCATAAACACAAGCAATTCAGGAAACCAGCTGATATTGCAGCTTCTTTGGTAAAACTCTGTGATTCAGTGTGTAAAACACAGCACTTACTGTGTAACTTCACTACAGAACTCCTCCAGGATTTATGGCAGTTCAAACCATGTGAGAACATTGACAGACATTGTGACTTGGATAACCTAACTGTAAATAAATATAAGACATTTTGTTTACTTGGTTTAGCTACTTTATTGGAGCTTTGATGTGTATTTGCCAGTTAGCTGAGAGACTCGGGGAGCTGGATCAAAGAAAGCTCCTGTGTGTGTGTGCATCTGCATTTTCTTGTGCATACACATGCATAGATTCATACATACATAACTTTACCAGTATAAAAAAGTGGGTGAAGAGTCTTCCAGTCTGTCTAGACTTACGTGGTGGAAGTACTTGTACAATCAATATCTATGATCAGTTCATTCATCTCAGAAAAATACCCTGGAGTTTGTTTTATTTTTTAAATTGTTCTTATTACTCTACTATTCCTATTTTTATGCTGCTGTATACTTGATGCTTTAGAGACGTGAAGTACTAATAGAGTATAGGAAATATCTATAAATACTACATATGCCACAGATCTTAGACTATATCCATCCTGATTTACAGCCTTTCAGTACACACCATCTGTCTGATTTTGACTAAGAAGGGGAGGGAGAAAGGAAGAAGAGTGGACTTGGGGGTTGAAGGACAGACTATTATAACTGTTTACATATTTTCTCTTTTGAAAACAAAGGCAGTTAGGTTAATAAAATTTTCACACTAATGTTGTTTGTTACCATTAATTAATCTTGATTATATGCATGCACTGTACCTCTCAAAATCACAGTGACATCTTTCACAGTGCTGCTTTCCAGCATCTGATACCATTGTAATAAGCCATTATATGAAACTCCTTTATTACTATGGCTAAGGGTATAAAAATCTAACAGATGTCTGAATGACAAACATGTAATTGAATAAATCATATTATGCAGTGCAGTGATGTGTCTACTGGGAACTGGAAAATGCTGCATCTACTTTGGTCTGGGTTTATTTTTCCACTGTGGTTCCAGCTGGAAACCATTGCATAGGAGCAGCATGTTGCTTGTATCCTGAAGAGTCCCACTGAGTCTGCATTTCTTTGGACTCTGTTTCAGGATTTTTTAGGATGGTTTTCTGACTTCACTGACTCATGCTGCCCTCTACAAGGTGACCCTTAAGCAGGCCAATGCACGTGTTCTCTCCCAGAATCACTACTCACTACCATGGACACACCCCCAGTGTGATGATGTGAAAAGTCATGATCCTCAGGGTAAGGTGAAACAGCAGGAAAAGTGCTATGCAACAGGGGTTTGGGTTTTTAATTGACATTTTATGAAAAACCTACTGAGCACCTCGATAGATTTGACTTGCCAGTATCAACAAAATACTCTTGTATTTTGATATTGAATGGGTGGAACTACGACAGTCCTACTTTACTGTAATAGCTCAGCAAAGATCCTGGAGCATGTTGCATATTTTGAATTTGCTGTAATGGAAGAAATATTTCTGGTCACTTCAGGAGGAGGGGACATTGCTTTACTGTGATTCCCCAAGCTTTGCCTGAAAATCAAGTCACAGTCAGCTGTAGGCAGTAGGAAGTCAAAGCTGACCGAACAGTCTAATATATGATGCCTTCTGTTTGCTCTTCAGTGTTTCTGCAGATTTCAGTATTCAGATATTCAACTTTAAAAGCCTTTCCCAATTTAACACAGAGTCCCTGATGCATCCCTAACTAAGGAGGATGATTAGATGAGCCAGGCACACAGTGCTGTTCCACTAAGGGTAGTCTCTGTGGCAAATCTTTGAAAAGCAAAAGATAAACTCCCACTGGAATACACAAAGAAGCAATAACCATATGGGGATTGTGATGTTGAATATATCACAGAAATCAAGAAAAAATATATCTCAGGATAAGTCACCATATGGCAGGCATCAGCAAGACTTAGATATTCCCCTCAGCTTGGGCTGTTTCTTGCACAGGTCACAGATAAAACCCACTAATACCAGGAAAAAAAAAAAAAAAAAAAAAAAGAAAGATCAAAGTCTGCACATGAGTTAAAAACATCTCAACATGTGGGCACAGCACGCAATCCACGGAACAAAATAAGCAGTGTAATATATTGCCAGCTACACTTCCAATACCTGATTGCACACAGGGGTACAGCCACCTCAGCTCCCTCTGCCTGCAGCCTGGTCCTCTGACTACCTCTATGGGAACCATGAAAACAAAGGCAATCTGACCTCACACTGCAGAACAAACAGTCCTCACGTGAGGAGATAATTAGAATTTCTCTTTACCTGAATCTTCTACCATGCTGATTACCACAGTTTCTGAAAATGCACTCAAAACAAAAATTAAACTTCTTTTTTGTCTCCCCCCTACCTGCATGTTTTCTCAGGAATTGCTTCCTGACTGTCTTCTTTCCAGGACCACTCAAATCAAGTATGTTTTAGAGAATGTTTCCCTTCTATTGAAGCATCAGACACCAGTCCTTGCCAACAGCAGTGGAACTGATTTGACAGTGCAAGAGATGTGTGACAGCATCTGTGCTAGCAATAGTTTCCCTTTCTTTCTGGAGGCAGATTGTTCATTCACAAACTGGTCAAATTTGTTTTGTAATGCACTGGTCTGTCGCTTTGGGAAAGTGAGTTAGCAATTTCCAAGGTAATTCCCCAATTTTCCTGCCGAGAGCTCTGACAGGACCCCCCAGAGAAAGAATCATTAAGCAAACATCTGTCTACTTCCTATCTGTCAACAACACAACAGCTTCAGAACTGGGGCTGACACAAAGGACCTGCCAGCTTTACCAGAGCCCAGATTCTGAGGCTGCTGAGATTAGTAGAAACTCTGTCTCAACAGTGATAAAGACCCAGAGAGACACTTAACTGCACAAAGTAGTGAATTGCTGTTTTCCTAAATGTATTTTGATTGCCTTGATACAATATAAGTCAATTTTTACAATAAAAAATCTCCCTTGAGAACCTGCTGCAGAATTAGCATTGTCACCTGTCTAGTGATGATACATTGTGCTGTCAGCTTGTCAAAATGATTAAGTGAACAAGAAAACCAAATTTTTAGCACTTTCTTGATAAATTAAGAGCAGAAGAGGTTCTTTCTGTTTGTCAGCATCTGCTATGTTTTAGTAGTTTGGCTTTGATGGTGGAGGGAAAAGGAAAAACAATGGGGAGAAAGACAGGTAAGGAAGCCCATTAATCTTGAGAAAAACAAGACTCTGATCTGCCCATCAACCTTAAGATTAAAATCACTCAAAAAACAATGGGCAATTTTATTTTCACTTAAGAAGAAAATGTTAAAACAACTTGCTACTTCACATTCTCAGAAGAACAATTGCAAAACACATGTTATGTAATGGTTTCTAGAATATTTTCAGGAGAACACGATATGTTAGTTATCTTCCTTGCCACAAATGGGCCAGCCAACACTTCCAAACTACACCTGAAACAACACTTTTGCACAGTACCTAGCAGAGAATATTTTCATCAGTTAGATGACTACCAAAACTGTGATCTTATGTCACCAGGGAGGTGCTGCAAGTGATATTCGTGACAGAGACTGTACCGTAGTTACCTTGACACAAACTTGTAACCAAGTCAAAAACGTTTAATATTTTGGATGTAGATATTACAGATGCATCTTAATGGAATAAAATTTCATACAGGACTGCTTCAGGCAACCATGAGCATTCTCTGTGGTGCCTTAGCAGAAGGCACATAAATCTAGGTCTTGCCCAACAGCATGGTTGATTTGGCCTGCCCACTACTGCAATCAGTGGAGACAATTAGAGATCATCTTCAATATGCCTGGTATAGGTATCTGCCAGCTTCAAAGTTCAGGCTGCATAGTCATGATTTCACAGCCTTGGAAAGCAGATGATTTAAATTATTTTGTCATCTCTTGACCTTAGAAAGTATTACAGGTGGACACCAGCCTTACCTGTTGGTCAGTTGGCTGTTGTGGCACTGAATATTCATGTTTCATCAGCTCCTATCTCTGTCAGGGAGGAAAAAATCCTTGCAATGTTTAAAAGAGCATCTCCTTGACTATGGGTCATATGATAGCCTAAAGTGAAGTGCCAGGCCCTTTCATGAGCTGCTTCATATACATAAATCTGACTAAAGGATCATTTTCTGAAGACGAATAATAAGCTGGCTTCCTGTTTTTGTATTCCACTGAGAGAATATCTGAAATGTGTAATGGTTAAGCTTAGAAAGCATAGCATTTAAGTTATTGGGACAGTAATTTCCCTGAACAGCTACCACTGGGAGCAGTTGAGAGTTAATACGTGGAAAACAAGAAAGAAAATGCCCTTGGAGTATCAGTAAACTTGTGGCTTGTGTTTCTGAGCCTGCCAGTATTAACAGTGATATGAAGGGAAAACAACATCCTCTTTGAGCAGATGTTTTATTCACCCCGATCATGTACAAGAACCCCCATGTGTTGGGCTATCACCCAAACAGCTTTGTGCCAGTGCGAGAGACAGTGGAAGTTCTTAAACTCACCATCAGTCAAGCCTGAAAGTGGCAAATGCTAGAAGATTACAGGATTTCTTGCTGTAAGTCATGGGTCCTACTCTAGTTTGAAACAAAAAGAAAGGTCAGTTTAATGGGGAATTCTGATCTCATAAAACATGCAGGATAACATACGTATGCTTATATTACTGCTCCTTGTTATAGAAAAGTAGGAAGAATACTGGACTTGCTGTCTGTTCCAGTCAGGAGCTCACACTGAATCACAATTGTGCCACAACTTTCCTGTTAGTTTTCAAGGTTTTTAAAGTACTAATCCTGTATTCAGTGTTCTCTGCCCAAATACTCTCCCAGGTCAGCAGCTGGAGTGATGCTTTTGACAAGGGAGCTACTGGCATTTCCCACCATTTAAATAAATATTTGGACCAAGGCTGTATGAGAACGTGGACAAAGAAAATATCTATGTCATAATTATATGCTTTATTCCCCTTTCTGTAGATTGAACTCGAGAGCTGGAGAACAGAACTGTCACTGGCAGAAAGCCCTTCAGACTGGAGCTACAGAAGGAAGAAAGCTGCTGGAAGCAGGACAAGAAAGCAGGACCATTAAACATGGGAGAAGAGTTAACTGTACACATCAGCTGGAAAGCTGTTGACTGGGAATGTGTGAACATCCCTACTGTTACTTCCTGTGTTTGCGCAGAAAACCACATTTCTTCTAACAGCCTCAATTGCATAGCTGTGCTTTTTTATTCCCCTACTAAGGTTTAAGCAGGACCGTAATATGACAGCATCAAAAGCATGGGCAATTGCTTTCCTTGTTCCAGTCACTTCCAAAAGTAGCCATTCCCATCTGGTATTACCATTAATAACCAGATAAATCAAAATATAACTATAATGTAAGTTTATATATTGGTAGCAAAATTCTACTAACACTATATAGCTTAGAACATGGCTAAAGGATCATTGTGACATATGTTCCATTTATATTAATAAACCCCCATTTATCTGTTTATTGATAGGGAAACTTTAGCTTAGAAATACATCTGTAAAATAAAGCATCACCTCCATTATGTGATACTGAAGTCTGAGCAGTGTAAGTAGCAATAAAACCATACTGTGTCAGCACCTTGGCAAAAATATCTTTTCACCCAGCAGCTGATAACAAAATGTGATAATGTCACATCTGAACTAAAACAACAAGGATATTTATGCAGAGGTTTAGCAGAGAGCATTCAGCATAAAGAACACACCTGACAGAAACAGATCTATTTCTACCACATTCTCCTTTCTTAAAATACACATTGTAAGTGTTCATTTCATTAGACTGCTGGAAAGCAAGACCTTTCAGATCCTTATAGCGGCATCAGTTGAACACATTGCAATGATGGATTGATAGTAATTTGCCTTGTAAACAGAATGCACTTACAGACCTGCACCAGGCAGCCTCAGCTGTGCCTTAAGCAAATTTCTAATACTCTTACCATGCCCTTCATTGATATGTGCAAGTACATTTGTCTGTGCATGATCTCTCTGTATGTGTGCCTAATGAAACCATTAAATCAAGCTGCAAAATGGCTATTTATCAAAAAGTAAATACCTCTGAAAAGAGCTCAGACTTCGTCTCATGCATCTCCAAGACAAGGGCAATTAGGAGTAATTGTAGCTAGAATCACTTTCACATGGTTTTTAAGCAGCAGTCCTGGAACCTGTGACAAAGCTTACTACCTAAGGACACAACAGCCCATATTTTCAAAGCTCACAAATTCTCTGTATGGAATTTGGGATCTCTCATTAGCAAAGCGTGTGCATGAGCGCAGCTGATTTGCTGGTGGCCATTTGCATACATCAGGTGTGCAGAAATATGTGTGAGCATGCATCACCTACAAGGCAAAGAGGTTTTTGTATTAAATAAGCACAGCTGTGTCTCAGTCTCTTCTCTTGCCCATGCATGAGCTCCAGGAAGTAGATTCAACTATTTGAGAATACCTGAGGCACAGGGCAGTAGCTAAGGTTAGATCAGGGAGGATGCAATGGAGAGCAGTTACACCTCCATGAGGATTTTAGCCTGGAGAACAGGAAGCTCAGGGAATCCCTTTTTGCTCTCTGCAACCCCTGAAAGGAGGGTGTAGTTGGGTGGGGATTGGTCTCTTCCCCCTGGCAACCAGTGCCAGGATGAGAAGACACAGCCTCAGGCTGTGCCAGGGGAGGTTCAGGTTGGATTTCTCCACAGAGTGGTTGATTCAACATTGGATGGATAACCCAGAGAGATGGTGGAGTCACCATCCCTGAAGATGTTTGAGAAATGACTGGAAAAGGCATTTAATGCCATCATCTATTTAAGAAGGTGGTGTTCCGTCAAAGACAGGACTCAGTGATCTCAGAGGTATTTTCCAATCTGATTCTGAGGATGACCAAAGCCCTTGGCTATTCTACAGCTGTGATTCCCGGGCTGGGGCAGGTTCCTCCCCTACATACAGCACATGCAGGTGCCCAGCAGCAGCTGGTGTCTTCTAAAAACCACACAAGTGCAAGTGAAGGATTATGAATGAAGCTGGAGACTGACAAGCAAGTCTCAGGTAAAAGCACACGTATGACCTGGCAGATGTGAAAATGTAAAAGCTATTGCACAGTGCACAGAAGGGTGGGTCATCTTCAGTTCCTCCTCAATAGACACACAATGGGAACACTCAGGATGGCTTTTGTAGAGGAGATAATTAACTCACAAATGCATTTAGCGTCTTGACGAAGTCAATGAACACAAGGATACCAGTGATCTAGTGGGTATATTTAGGTTTCCAAAAAGAAACTCAGTTGTCACAGGGTGTAGAATGTCCCCTCACAAAAAATAATGTTCAAATGATAGAAAACCAAATATACCTTTTACATTATAAAAATGCTTCCTTCTTGCCAACTTGATTTTATTCCAGAGTTGGTGATATTTCTGTGCTAAGAATACCACTATCTGCCTTACACACATGCTGTGAACATTCACATCTGAAAAACATTGAGGTGTTTGATTAAACAGAGCTACAGATGCATTTCCATGAACACATTGAGAGCAACCAGACCGTGCCCTCTCTGCAAGCCAGAAGGGTTCCTGTGCAATCAGACAGTTTGTTCCTGAGGAAGGGGGGAAGATTTATGAATATTTCAGTTTCTCCCCGAGTCATGCAGGCTTCAAGGAAAAATACCTAGCAATTTAAACATCAACCTTCAAGTTAATGTTTACCACCTTCAAAAGCAGACAACAAGGAACAGTCTTTCATAAACAGGACTAAAGGTGGCACTGCACAGACCAGGCACTTCCCAATGACTCAGCTGCAACACAGAATACTTTTGTGATGTGTCTACTCTTATTAAGCAGGATATGCTTTTATCTCTATAACTCATTTCTTGCTTTTGAGGCAAAACCCACACACTTTTCCAGCTGCAGAAGGTCAACATATTATTAGATGAGAAAAAAGGAAAGAGAATAGCAAAGCATGGAAATATAGACTCAAATAGAAATTTATACGATTATTTCTTTTTTTGCCTTGAGCTACAAAGGCAACCACTGCCTACTTTTTAGGATGTTTAATTTAATTAGTACAGCCCACAAGGATATTTAAGCAACAGTTAATAGATTATAAAATACAATATGAATAAGCAATAAAAACGTCCTGTTTATGTGCATTTTGCTTTGTATTGTAAAGATAAAATGATTGTGATTTGATCTGGTCTTTCCAGGTCTTACTGAAATGACGTGTCATGGTGTTTTAAGCTCCAATTGCCACTGCTCAAGCAAGCTAGTCCATCACTTAGAATTAGAAACAACTTTGAAATAAATCCTCAGGTTGTAGCAGTGACAGTGCTGACTGCACTCCACTACTGCTTGGAAAGGCAGCTGTATTTCCACTTCAGTCTGCACTCCCTTCATGAGCCCTCCCTGCTGATGACTTTACCTAAGCACAAAGATAAACTGGACCCTTACCAGAGCAAAGAGAAAGACTATTTCTTCTTAGCTTTGTTCTCATCCTGTGGCCGCAGCTCTCTTCACAGAGAACAGCAGGTACAACTTCTCCAAGGATTTTTCCTGGAGAAGCACAGAGAGAACAATTCTTATCTCTGCTCACTGCTCCTGTTCTTTGGCACATGTGGAATGTGTTATGGAGATTGTTTACTGAAAGTGATTTGGTAATTGGACACAGGTGAGTGTTGTTTGGATTGACTGGCCAGTTAGGTCAAAGCTGTGTTGTGCCTGTCTCCAGTCTCAGGTTTTTCTTTAGTATAGTATTCTTTAGTATGTTAGGTCAAAGCTGTGTTGTGGCTGTCTCTAGACAGTCTCGGGTTTTTCTTTAGTATTCTTTAGTACAGTATTCTTTAGTATAGTATCTTTTTAGTATAGTATGTCTTTATGATGTAATTTAGCATAGTACTAGTGTAATATAGTATAGCTTAATAAAGCATTTGTTCAGCCTTCTGAATCATGGAGCCAATGCACATCATTCCCCAGCTGGGAGATCGCCTGTTTCTATTCTATCATCCTACCTCTTTTCCTGCTCTCTAAGCTTTTTTTTAATGTGTTTTTTCTTCTAGTCTAATATATCCAGCACTCGCTACAAACTGCATTGTCTTGAACACAATCAAAATTTTGCTGAGGGCTGCAATGCAAATTCCCTAAAGGCCTCAAGAGGCCTCTGATTTGTCAAGACAGTAAAGTCATTGACTCTCTTTTTAACTTGGACACATGGCATGGGAATGCAGATGGCTCCAGCATAAGCTTCTTCTCATTGACTGGATTATACTGCTTTCTGGCTTACTTGCAGCCTGTACCTTATTATGCACACATCATTTCAAAAGTAAGGCTTCCTTGCCTCAGTATTTCCACGTGTCACAATTTAGTAACTGAGCTGAGTGGCAGCTTATGCTTCAGAATCTACACATCTGCTTCTTAAAACGAACAGGAGGATGTGACACGTTAAAAATCTCATTTTTATTCTCAGAATCTAATAATAACTGTCAAGTGCATTTACTATTGTATGACTAATCAAGGCACAAAAGAAATTAGATTTAATTACATTGTGGCATTGTATGGTTTGCTGTGGTACCTCACCTTGCTCTTACAACTTAGTACCATCTTTTTGAGTTTGACCTCTCCACTTTCTAGGTAACAAAGGTTATGCACTTTTATGAAGAAAATAGCATGACATACAAATGTTTAGAAGATTACATGACAGAGGAATGCAGCATAGTTACAGAGAGAGACTGGAGGACAGTATCTGCTTTAGGGTATGAAGTTCTGAAAGATGGGCAAGGCTTACAAAAATTCTGTTCCATGTGTGCGGCTGATAAGCCAGGAAGATAAAGGTCTAATATTCATGAATCAAACATTCAGTGCTCCCACCTTTCACGGCAGTCTGACGGGTTTATCGGCTACAAGCCTCTGAAAAATCAGGCCTTTTTTGGTTTGTTTTTAGGAAACAGAATCCCAAGTCTCACTTTTTTTTTTTGTGAAATAAAGGGAAATACTCATTCATACACTTCATCTAGAGAGTGTAACAGCACATAATGGTAGCAACACCCAGCACCTGTTGGTCCAAACATTTGCAGTAGCTTTGTGGATGCCCGGTGGCCTGGAATCACAGTGAAAATCACCCCCATTTTCTATGTTGATATTAAGACTGTGTAGTTATGAGTTAATATATCAATGATGAGGTTATTAACCTCCTTGCTCTGATGAGAAATCAATACAGTTCTGCCCAAAGTCTTCTACTCACACATGAAATATGTGAGCAGCATCAGACAGGTTCTAACATTATGTTAATAAAACTACAGACAAGCAGTGAATCACAAAAGATCACTTTATTTTTCAAATCACACCTCTCTCATTCTTGAAAAGGTGTATTTCTAATTGTTACTATTTTAAATATACTCTATATTTTCCTGTGAAGTTAAATACTTTGAAGAAGAATCCCCAAAGAAATAAATACAAAGCACAAGTTTCACTTTATTATTTGCTTTGAGCATTGTCTGGTCCTGGATCTACTCCGGCACTCTGCTGCTCTTTGAAACAATCCACAGCCAGCCTTCCTTGTGTGCCACAGCCCTCTGCTTATCAGCTGTTAATACAAACTGTTAATACAATGCCAGAGCATGCACAAAATAGCTTACAGCAGTTTAGTAATTCTAAAACTTTTGTTACAAATACACACATTGCTACTAAGAAAATAATTGGGATGCTTCTTTTTCCGGATGCTCATAGAAAATTCCATGTTACAAAATGCTTGTTTGATGATATGCATGTCTGCTGGTGAAAACTAAATCAGTACTAACGAGGTTTGCTGGGTTGTTCAATGGATAACTTACAAAACCAGACAATTCCCAAAGTTATCAACTGGATCACTGCTGCACAATCTGCAACCACCATTTAACCTGAAACCTAATCAGCCCAAAGGGTCAGTAATGCATATCTGCCACAGTATAAAATGACAATAAAATGACACCAAGGTCATCAGAGCACGCCATGTGGGGTTTATTCTCATATGATGAGCACAGTCCAATGCAATAGCATGGATCCTGCAGCCAGGGATGGAGGCCTGATGATGCAGTTTTATGATGCTTGTCACGATGATGGAGAGGTGGAAGTCATCCAGGGCAGGCAGCATCATGTCCCTTCAAAGAGAAAGTTGAAGCGCTTCCCATACCAGAAGTTGCGCTCCTGAAAAGCTTTTCTTGAAAGAGGTATCAGCGAGAGCCTGAACAGGTGTGGCTGTGAATTCATCCCAATTACATGTCTCACTTGGGACCATGTTCCTGAAAACACAATCAGGGTCTGGCAGGCTGCTTTTGCTACATACACATGCACTTAAAGAACATTCCAAGACTATGATAGAGGCTAAAAACTGTAGCTGAAACTCGTACCTGTTCACAACAAAGTCTGAGGTAGTTTAGAACCATCTATGAGAAAGAAGAAAAGGGATTTAATGCACAAGAATTTCAAGGTACCATTATAATTGCTGCAGAGAAGGGGAAGGTAATATAGTGTAAAATGGATTTAAATTACTGTCTGTCAAGAAAGAGGAGCCACTAACAGAGAATGAGTGAAAAAGTTCACTAAAAGCTAAACTTCTATTTAGTCTGGCTCTGAACATTAACATTCACTTAAAAAAAAAAATCCAAAGACAATAGTGACACTGAGCAAAGCAAAAAGGAAAGAACATTTTATGAGAGACTGGACAAGATCAACAGACATGCGGTCCAAATTGTGAAATAATGCTGAACTTCACAAAATGAGCCCGTGTGCTCAGTATGATGTTCAGATCCCTGGACAGCTACAATACCTTCACATAGGGACACTGAAAAGTTATGAATTATTTCAAGGTTCACTTGTGATGATGCAGTACACTTAGAAAAGATCACTTATGTACAATTAATGCTTTGGACAATGCACAACTAGCAAATTGAGCATATATCTGTTGTACCATGGTGAGAAAGAAATACCTAAAATTTGTATTTAAAGTTATGTAAGCCAGCGCAAACCTGACCTACTTCCTAAGTCAACAGTAAACTTCTTACTTGTTTTCCTCTTAAGGGTAACAGACTGTAAACAGATCATGGAAGCACAAGGCCCAAAAGGACTACTATTTCACACATCCATGGAGAGCCAAATTCAAATGTTGCTGACTAGCACTTGACAGCC
Organism: Onychostruthus taczanowskii; assembly: GCF_017590055.1. Taxonomy (NCBI): domain Eukaryota; kingdom Metazoa; phylum Chordata; class Aves; order Passeriformes; family Passeridae; genus Onychostruthus; species Onychostruthus taczanowskii. Next base: position 12,132,490 of record NW_024499351.1, read on the forward strand.
TAGTGATAGTTGCCTTTTGAGTCTGATGTGAATGAAAGGGGATTATGATATTTTATTCAGCATAGGATAAAGAAGTAAAACAAAATAATTTTAAAAAATTCCTTAATACATTACAATACAGAGGAAAATTACAGAGAACATCCCAGCAACAGTGATATGATGCTATGTAGGGAGGAAAAGAAAAGGAGTAACAAGCAGGTTGGGGAAAGCATGTAGAGAAAGTAAGAGCTGGAAAGATTGGGGACAAACAGAACTAGCTCAGACCACAAGAATTGTATCTTTATGTTGCTCTTGCCATAAAAACTACTAAAGCCTCACTTCCTGTGTTCTCTTTTAGTGCTCATATTCAGATAAGTGATAGATTCCTTAATAAAATTCGATTTTTTTAGCAAAAAAAAGGCCATATAGAAACACATCTTTGCAAATGGTCACTCAGCTTACTTAACACATACACTTCCATTGCTATATATGCACAGATGCAGCCAGGTAATTCCATACCAGTCTTTCTTTCTGCCAAACTGCTCTTTTTGCAACTCCAGCTCTTGCTTTAAGAGATATTTCTAATCTAATCATCCAACCCTCATGAGCTTTTTATTACTGCATAAAACCCTTCATTTAAGTATTTACCTCTCAAAATGAGTAACACAATTTCTGAAACAGATCCAGATCATGCAACACTAACACCCTTGTTATTAATAATGGCAGAAACAAACTCTGAGAACAACCCAAAGAGGGTCCTGGCCTGTAGAAGCAGAAGAAACCCACCCCAGCCCTCCAGCAATGAACCTGCCACTTTCAAAAGCCATTTTTCAGCATGACATATCTCTATGAGAAATTTCTGAGAAGAATCTTACCATCTTTTAGCAACTGAAGATAATTCAAAAATCCAACAGACAGCTATAGAAGATGCCTAAAAGCCAGTTCTGTAGCCTGAATATGTTTCAAAAGCACAAGCTGAAAGTTTTGAGTAAAGACAAAAATTCTTAACATCTGTGGTTAAACACACTTACTGGATTCCAGATATCAACCACAAATCTTGCCATCTAGCAACTACAGCTCAGGAGTACAAAGACAACAAATAGCAGACCACAAATTACATGAATGAAGGAAAAGAGAAGTCTTTGGGATGACCTGACTGTGTCTGTGCAGTCCTTAAAGGGAGCCTACAAGAGAGATGGAGACGGATATTTTACATGGACACGTAGAAGCAAGACAAGGGGGAATGGCTTCAAACTGACAGAGAGCAGGTTTAGATTAGGTATTAGGAAGAAATTCTTTACTGTGAGGGTGGTGAGGCAGTGAAACAGGTTGCCCAGAGAAGTTATGAATGACCATCCCTGGAAGTGTTCAAGACCAGCTTGGATGGGTCTCTGAGCAACCTGGTCTGAAACGTGTCCCTGTCATGGAAGGGAGGTGGGAACTCAATGATCTTTGTGGTCCCTTTCAACCCAATAACTCTGTGATTCCCTGATTCCTCTACAGAAAAACACTATGATAACTACTGTTCACTTGGACTACAGGGCACATAGTTTAGACACCCTCATCTGAGCAGTAATACTGTCCAACTCACTTGGTATTTCAGGACTTGGCTGGTACTTTTTGAACACACAATTTGGTATAAAAGACCATATTAGATTAATTTTCTAAATTCTTCAGACTGCTTAATATAATTGACTAAAGATGTTCATGTGTATCTGCCGATTTTCAGGAGTCAGAGGATTAATTTTGAAAATGATGAGAAACTTGTTTTAACTGAGCAGCTGCACAAAGAGAACAGATGTGCCAAGATGATAAGTACAAAAAGGATGAATAAAAGTTCATTTTACCAACAGTGCAGCTTTCCTCCTCTGTGATAGCCCAGGGCCTAAAGCAGTAAGAGGCACTGGAGAGGCATGTTTACACCTGTGCAAAGTGATGCCACCACTCATTCAAATATTTAGTAATCTGAACTTCAATTCCATTACATTCATGCAAGGAATCAATTATAATTTCTTCAGAACACTGAGTTGTATTATTGTATTAGGCTGTAAGGAACAGTACGAGAAGTACTTCTCTAATGACTGGCTATGTAAAAATGGACACTGTCATGGGTGTACGGATCTCATTCTTCACTTCCACCATCTGGACATGCCATGGTAATTAAACACGTATGTATGATAAGACAGGTACGTGGTTGCACAGGCAGTCAGAATGTGGGCATATGATAGAAACCTGTAGTTTCCTCATTCTATGCTGCAGTTTTTAATTTGGGCTTTCTTTATCTAAAGAAAGTTGCAGAGTGATTTAAAAACTTTTCATGTAAGCATTCAGAGACCCAGATTCCACCACGGAATGTGAGTAGGACTTTGTCATTATGTCAGCCAAAGCTTTGCAACAAAAGCTTGGCAAGGGGAAAAAGACTGCAGGGCTTTTTTTTCAGCAGGTGACAGAAGTCCTACGAAGATTCACTCTGTAAATACTGCAAACCATGGCAGACAAGGTAGCTAGGAGGAATATTTGTATCCTTTGGACTGCACTCATCTTTGAGATGAGCATTTAACTTGTTTTTTATTATATATACCTCACTACAGCCAAATCGCCAATATTTAACAACTGGACAAAAACTTTGGACTGCTTCACCTATACCTTTTTTAGACATTTGCACTTTTAAAGCAACCAGCATCCTGCCATACCACAAGAGCAGTGTTTCACAGCTGCCTGCAGAGATTTATTTTTTTTTTTTCATTTTGGAACTTTAGAACATATTCTAAATGCAAGCTAACTAATTAGCAACAACCTCAATTTAATGCACACACACACACATATATATACACGTGTGTGTGTATATATATGTATGTATGTGTATTTAATAGTCCAAAAACTTGACCCAGGACCTTTACTTCTGTATCCTGGAAAAAGCTTTGTGGAGCTTCCAAATATATATATATATATATATATATATATGAGTTAACTAGTACAACTGACAACAACAACAATCAGTTCAGAAAGAACTAACAATTCTAACCTAAACAGAACCATTAACTGAGAGATGGGAATGGAAACCAGGCCTCAAGCATCCTCTAGGATATACAATTATTTTTGAAGCATGGTTTTAGTCCTCTGGCAACTGAAATGACGACGCACAAGCCTAAACGTTTACTCTCGGATACATTAACTCTTACTGGCTCTATCACTTGCTTACTACTCTAGTCACAACAACAAAATTACCAATGCATTCACTTGTTTATTTGACAGTAGACTAACACCTGTCAAAATATAAGCCAATTAATATCTTCGTAGAGAAATGCAATCTATAGCTTGTGTATATATAGTTCTAAGCCCTTATTAAGCCCTTATTAAGTCTCTGAGTGGGCGTCACTTTATAACTAGAACTACGATAACAATCAGACAAGAAAGGCAGTAACTTTGTAATCTAATTTTTGTACTGAAAATTTAATTAGACTGAAACAATTACAGACTTCTTTTGCTTTCTTTTATGGAAACCAACTCTCATCAAGTCAGTTACTCAACTGAAAATTCTCTCATGTTGTCATCAGTAAAGATGAAGATACATTAAACTGAATTTTTCAGCAATGCTGAGAAGCACTGAGCTCTTACATGAGCTGTCATAATGAATAAGCTATTTTCATGGAGAAAAGAAGAAAGAAGTGGAGCTCTGAAGGAAGAAAACTGCAATGAAGAAGAGTTCTTGCTCTAACAAAATTAGCAATTTCTTTTCTGTATTGTCTTTTACATTAGACTTGCATTAACTTCTCTGATTGTAATTCCATTTAACAGCCATTTGAACTTGTTTAAAAGCTGATTGGAAATGACTTGAAAAGTATCTTGAAAAATTGTAAGCTGCACAATGTTTGCTCACTTCAAAAATTAATTTCCTTAGATAATAATTTCCCCCTACATTCTGTGAATAAAAACCCTTTTATTTTCATTTGGAAAAAGTTAACTAAATAAAAAGATTTTAGAAAGGCCTTTGCTGAGCTCCACGTGAGTTAAGTCTAAGCCTGAATTCAACTTATGGAAGTAAAATTGAGAAAAGGAGACTTGGGGAATTTAAAGATGCTGAAGTACCAAATAGAATCAATGGCTCAATATTGTCAGTATAGTTATTTCCATTATGCAGAACTCTAACAACACGTCCATTTTATAGTTTCTGATAAGAAAGCACTGAGTGCCTGGTCCGTTCTGCTCTAACCTTGTTCTAAAGACTGATTACACAGTTCTGAATAATTACATCATTTCATCACTTTGATAAACCCTGATACTACACCATAACAGCACAAGTTACCTTCCCTGAAAAGAAAAGCAAAGATAAAACATAAAAGGGAAAAAAAAAAAAAAACTTCAGAGGAATACACAGGAAGTACATCTAAGTACCAAATAGAATCAATGGCTCAATATTGTCAGTATAGTTATTTCCATTATGCAGAACTCTAACAACACGTCCATTTTATAGATTCTGATAAGAAAGCACTGAGTGCCTGGTCCGTTCTGCTCTAACCTTGTTCTAAAGACTGATTACACAGTTCTGAATAATTACATCATTTCATCACTTTGATAAACCCTGATACTACACCATAACAGCACAAGTTACCTTCCCTGAAAAGAAAAGCAAAGATAAAAAATAAAAGGAAAAAAAAAAAACCTTCAGAGGAATACACAGGAAGTACATTGGAACTTGGGAGTCAATAAACACAGACAATAACTAGAAAGAATGAGAACAATGAGAACATTCACAGAAAACCACAAATCAGTTCTGTGTTGTATCCTCCTCTGTCACTACTAATACCTTGCTACACAATGTTTAAGACAAAAGACCTCTTCTAGGCAATACAGGTATTAGGGGTGTTTGGTGGTGAGCAGTATTAGAAGACCCAGTGGAGTTCAGCTCTCTGTAAACATTGTATCTTTAAATAAAAAGGGTAAATTTGAAAGTGTGAAGGGCTTGTGGCAGGGCTTGCCTTAAAAGCCTGGGAGCTCACTGGGATCATCCCGATGCCAGGTTCTCACAGCAATCAAAATAAAGACTCTGAGAAAGGCCAATTGTGACTGAGAAGAAGTCTAATACTAAAAATTCACCTGCATGAAGGGATAATGCAAAGTTGGTTTTTCTTTTTACTGATTATGGGGGTGGGAAACTGAAGGGTCTGTAGGACCTCAAGAGTTTTTGCTTTGGGGATTTCAGATATGTTCATCCACATTCTTGGCAGAGAGTGAATGTCATAGGAAATAAAGAGATTTCTTTTCCACAGTGAGTTACAGGACAAGATCAAACAGATGTTCCATAGGTTACAGCCTACAAGACTTATTTGTATCATAAAAATTAACTGTGCACATCAAAGATTACAAATGGAAAAATTCCATTCTTTCTCTGAGAGCCTAGGCTCAGAACAGATGGCATAACCTTTTTTGATTTTAGTTGTTTTAACATTCTCTACAGTGGTGTCTACTAAATACTAGCAGCTAGGAAGTTATGCTCTTTCCTCATCCACAGTTTGAGAGAAGCAGACTGGTTTGATGGAACTGTAAAGAAATACCACCACTGCCATGCAAAGACTTATCTACCAAAAGCAAGATATGCTCCAGGCATCTCAGTAATTCCAGCATGGATTGCAACTGAAAAAGTTTTCCGGTTTTGAAGGGAAAAAAATTCTAACTTTTTGGACTTATGCATAAACATGAGAGTGGTGTCCTCAGTAGCTGGTCTCAATTGTTCCATGCTCCAAAGGCTGTTAAGCAATAAGGTAATCAGCCCTGCAGACTGGGAAACGGCTGGCACATGCAGCATCCTGCCTCAGAACTCCACACTGTCAAAGGCAGCTGTGGCACATGAATTAGAAGCTTTATACAGCACAGTGGGCACCCATCTTCACCAACAGACATTCACAAGTCAGAACACAGCAGTGGGAAAAGAGGGAACTGTATGCAAATGTCAGAACTAAATTGTAATTTGGCAATGAAAAATACTATAATATTATTGATAAAGCCTAATCAATTTTATTTGAAAGAAAAAGGATGCTTTTCTTATTTGAAATATCTTCTGATTCATTGCTACCAATGATTGTATTTCTTCTTGGGTTTAGCACAGCTAGTATCCAACAGGGAAATAATTTCAAATTAAGCAGTGTGATAAATTAAGATACAATTTGCTATGTTGATATAACTCATTTTATCACTATGGTTATGTAATAGAAAACCGTATTTATCCTGCACTAGCTTTGTTTTCTTCTGACAAGGTTATTTATCACCACAGGAAATTCCAAGTTCATAAAACTGGTTAGCTGACATTTCCAATAGAAAATACTTTGTGAGGAGGAGCAAGCACCCTAATCAATTTTGCCAATTACACCAGCGTTTGTCTTAATACAAAATCTCTTTATCCCATACTGAAAGACCAACATGGAGCTCCTTCCTAAAAGTCAGGCAGATCTGGAGAGTAAGAGACTCCATCATCATCAGTGTGAAAACAGAATAAGCAAAGTAGCAGGCAATATAATCCAGACAGATATGGATAGATAACGAATTCTGTGACTGTAAAGAATCAGATCTTTTACAATACAGTACAAAAGCATCATATTTTATGAAGATCATGAGAAATGTTAATGCCTACACAGTCTTTGAATTTTTAGCTCCAGACTGTAAAACAACTTCTTGGAAAAATGTAAATTATCTACAAATTCGTCTCTTGGTATTTGAACAACTGCTTGTTGTGACCAGATGGAGTTCCACTTTTCTAAACCAAACATTTTTGATGTTCTGTTGCAAGTTGTCTTAGGCAGGCAAAATTTAAATAATCATCTTCAGGAGTGAAAAAATACAATTTTCTTCAAGATGGATGTTTGATTTAGAAACTTCCTTCTGAATGTAGGAAATGACAATTTTGAACTTTGAAAAGTCAACTAAGGTCAAGACTAATATAGATACATTAATTAGTTTGTTGATATCATGAATGCTTTTCTTGTCATCCCACTGATGAATGAGAGAATTTGCATCTCAGCAGGTAAACATGTCTGATACTTCCTTAATTTACTGTACAGCATTTGCTATAGTCAAAAAAAGGAAACTAAGTGGAATACAGAATGAAAATGATTTAGAAAACAGATTACTAGTTAGAAAGGAATACGGATGAAGAATCACCTTAAAAATAAAATATATTCTGGACTGATGTGTTCCATAAACAATTTTTTTGCTAATAAAAGCCTCCAGGGAACAAATACTTATTTCATATGCTTTCCATTCTGCTTGAGTAATTTTAGATTTCCACTGTAGCTCTGCCTTTTATTTCCTTCTGTTGTCCTTGCCTTGGTTAGATTAGAGAGGTAGGGTATTAATGGGGTACTTGATAAAGATTGAAGACCTATTTTCTCCCCCCTTGGAGACCAGCCTGATTTGAACATATCGAGGAGAGTGCAACAGTCTCTTTATGTCCTTGGGAGAAAGCCTTTTCCATTTCAATACTTCCAGCTTTCAGACATGGTCCCCTTCATTCATAGAGAAAGAAAGGTGCCAACACAAGAAGATTCTAAATAATTTCACAGAATGTCAGTGGGGCTGCAAAAGCTCCCTTTCAACCTCCTTTATGGTTGGTGAACTTGAGGATGCGAGGTGGATCCAGGAGGGGAATGCAGGGAAGCAGGTGCTGCAGCTCCAACAGGGCAAGAAACAAGCTACTGTCCACTAGTCCCCACCTCTGTTGTTGCTACTTCCTTACTACTCTCATCCTTGTGGGTACTGTTTTGTGCTGGGCACTCAAAATGCACACAGTGAAACACCTGGAGAGAACAAAAAATGAAGATAAAGCAAAACAATTTAATGCTGACAAAAACATGATCAAAGTAAGATGAAGTCTACATGGAAGTCTATATGGAAGTCTGCAGGCCAGATCAGCGACAGAGTCAAAATAGAATGTTTCACCATGAGGTCAAAAGCATTTACTCATGGGCAATAAACATTAGGCAGGGTCAACACTGGAGCAAGAGAAGGCCTTCAAATTATACCAACCTTTACATATAGCACTAAAAATCAGAAAGATGGTTCCAAAATGGATAGGGATATTTGTAAACATTTTTTTTTCCTTTGCCAACTACCAGAAATACCTACTACATGCTATTGGATAACAACAACTATTATATTAGTTGTCTTAAACACATTTTATGATCCAATCACTTCCTCAAGAGGCTGAATGTTCATGCACACTAGAAATGAAATTTAAATCATTACCAACATGATTCTATTTCAAGATTGCCCTCTGCTGTAATAACAATGGCAGCTTTACAGACATGTCCTGGAGTATGTAGACAGGCATTCAGTGTCCAAGGAGGCTGCTGCTTCATCAGATGAAATATTCCTTTTGAAATAGTGATCATTTTCTGATGATTCAAACAACACCTGGGACCAGTGTACAGGTGACTGTGTCTTAGAGTAAGAGGACCATGTGCTTAAGCATTTTTTCCAATTTACTTTCTACTTTACTTACTTCTACTTCTTCTTGAAGAGCCTGGGAGGAGAAGGGGGAGGAACTCTTTAAAATTGTTACAAAGCCTCTTTCCATATGATTTTGTATTGCTATGAATTGCACAACTTTGACGCATACTAAATAAAAATATTGTTTTACACTGCTTTAAATTTGCTGCTTTCCCATGCATTATAGTTTAAAAGCTAAAGCTCAATGAATATTAAATCCTGAATTTTAAACTTATTGTCTTAACTTTGTATACTTTTATGACATCTTCTATTATTCTTGTCTTTAAAGCTCTTCTCACAAAGAAAGGTAATCTCTTATAATCTTAACTGCCCTTTCCCAGACCCTTTCAAATTAATGTGGGCAAAATCAAATATCATAAACAAGATGGATATACTACATATTCATACAAGACCACAGAACATTATATTTTCTATCTTTTCTCCAATATAACCTAAAATCCTATTATTCTTTTTGACCATCCCTGCTCAACTGAACATTGAGCAGACATCTGCACTGACATGTTTGCAGTAGCCCCAGGTCTTTTCTGAGGATGTAGCTAGCTAATTAGAATTCTGACAGCATATATAAAATGAATTTAAAAATTTTCAATCACTGCTTGGTTTTTTTTTAACCACCATTATATTTTCTTGTGCCCCTCAGTGTAAGTTTTTTATGCAGATACATTGCAATACATGCTTATATTTCTATATATACACTCATGCTCACATAAAGATGTATTGCTATGCCTTTATATATACATATATATGAACAGATTACAAATCTGCACAGGCACCCACACATAGACACATGTGCACAAAATGGTTTTCCTCTGCATTTCTTCTGTTATTGTCCTAAAGCTGAACTAATTCCTATACTGGCATGCATTCTCTCCATCTGCTACAGTTCTTGAGAAGCCAATTTTTCTATTTATCTACACTTCTAGAGAAGTCCCCTCATCCCACTCCTCTGTTTTTTAAAGTAACAGCTATTGTAATTTTTCCAGCTGCACTTTTCAGGATAAGGCCTTGCAGAAAAGAACATTCTCTCATCCACGTAGCTCTGTAAGATGCTGCTTTCCTTGAAAGGAAGCACAGAATGTGATGGAGGTCTCTGAGCCAGAAGATTCTGTATTTCTGCTGTATCCCACAATAATAGCATTTCTCATTTAAAACCTCGCTTCACAAAATGATACAGCTTTTTCAAACATAGCGTGGATAGCCATGAAATTTAGCTAATACTAGTCTAGAAAGTCAGAAGTACACAATTCTTAAATTGTAACTTTCATTTTTACTGATTTTTTCATATCAAATTCTTAATGGTGAAAACATGTGACATATTGGCAAGCCTGTGAATTTGGAACATGATTCTCAGTTACTGTGCCACCTCAGCATTTAAGAATACAGCATGTGGGAGACGCCTAAGCCTGAGAAGCACAGTCGAGCCCAGTTGCCTCATCCGGCATCAGAATTAAGCATTTCAGAACAGTATCACTAAAAGAAACAATCTTGCATGTGCTTCTCTCAAAAGAAAAAATGACAGTTCAGGATCATCCTGTGACCCACATCATGTTCTGCTTCTCATGGATATTTTGAGAGAGGTCAGACACAGAAAGCAGGAAGGCCAAGTACAAATACACTGGTGCAGTAATTTGTAAGATAACGCTCTCACATCAGCAACTAGGTGTCCTTTCCAGGTCAGTGATACTGGAGAGGAATAACAAGAGAAAACTTACATAAAGTATCAGGTGACGTATCTGACAAATAAATAATGACAAGGAAAAATAATTCTTTTCTCTGCAAAAGTAGGATGTGTGTAAGCTCAAGAAAACAGAAAGTTACACTGATATCATGTTCTAATATAACAAAAGCTATTCAAACTCCAGGTCAAAAAATTAGTGAACTTGTCTTTCAGAATTTGGAAAACATGGTGAGGAAAAAAAGAGTTTAAAAGATTAAAGAATTCACAAAATGGAGAAATTTTATGGGATTTCTTTTAAATTCCAAAAATCAACTCTTCCCTTAGGGATGTACAGATTGTGTTTCAAAGTTCAAAGGCATGTGTAGGTAGAACAAGTAAGGAATATTTTGCACCTATTAAAGTAATACTCATTGATAAGAATATGCTGCTGAATATGCTGTATATTTTATTAAAAATGAAAATGGTTTGACATACTGTACTAGCAGCTGTGGGCAAGTAATTCTGGACACTGCTTGTATTCTTACTGAAGAGACTACTGAGACTATAGAACAAACTAAGACTTTGGTTAAACTGTTCCTATTTAATTTGTAAATAGGAAAAATATCTTGATGTTTTCTTTGGAAGACTAAAATCTATGACAAAACATTACAGACCCTCTCTTTTATATATATACACATATATGTAATTTGGTAATATGTGCACACTGACACTGTTCCTTCTCTACAGGCATTAAAAGAAATAATTTAAAAAATAAAAACCAAATTACTGTTGGATGCAGATTTTACAGACAAAAGAGGAACAGACAAAGGAGAACAGCATGTATTTATAATTCAACTGAGACACTACATGAATGGCTGTAACCTCTATTCATACTCATCTTCACTACAGTAATGCAGTGCTCTATATAAAAATTATACAGGATATTAAATTCCTTGGAAATAGTAACTAATTTGAAATTGGAATTATGGCTAAAAGGCCATTGCTCTTCAGGGCTTAAAGCTACCTTCAAGAATTCAAAGTTGAAAGCAATGTTCCCTGCATTGCTAAGTTTATGCAATGCACTTCATTCTTTTCTAACAGAGAGCTGGGAATTTACAAACACTGGCATGAAAGGAAACACGACTGTCAATATGGATCAGTAACGGAAGAAGCCTTCTTCACACATGTACTACCCCACAGGCAGCTTCTGACACTAATTCTAAGGACTCATTGAGGCTGAACTGTACATGGTGGGAGACACTGCTCAGAAACACAGAATAAAAATTTGTCTTCCCAGTTCTATTGGTTGGTCAGCTACTTTCCAGCTGTTGGCTGAGACATTGATATCTGCTGCTGCTTTTGTCTGCAGGAGTTGCACTACAACTGGGAACAGACAATGCCATTGGATGATGCTCCCAGTGCTTAGGAACCAGCAATGCTAAACCCCAAATGCTAAATACAATCAGAAAACCTCACCTCTGGAGCTGACACATTCTAATTAATCCAAATGTAGTAGTGCTACCCCAAGCTCAGTGTAAAGCACCCAAGTACCATGTTTGGTGGTGAGCTACACGAGTGGGATATAGACAGGCAGGTCTATGCACGCAAACTGTGGCCTTTGGTGCCTCTTGTAATGTTGTCATTTAAAGTCCTAATCTCACAAAGACGTACATATACTATTAAATTCACATATTGTAAATTGTTTCATTGAAGTCAAGAGTAAAATCTAGACTTTATCTGAGACAATACACAATGACTACAAAAGAGAGAAGCACAAGTAAACAAAGATGGGATAATACTGCACTTTCTTTTTATACGGAAAAATATCTTTTTCTGTATAAAATGAAAAGAATCTTCTGGTTTGGCCACTATTAGTCAACCAATTTACCAGGTATGAAAATCAATTATAAGTGAATCTTATGCAAATAAGATTTTCTTATGACTACTGAGATTTTTCTTATATTTTATTAATTAAAAAGATAATATACGGGTGATAAAATCCAAGTATATCAGAGACCATACATCTTTCTCTAGTGTATTAAATTGGTATTTTAATTGTTCATCAAAATCAGGATTAATTTAAAACCAAGCCCAATAGGAGTGTTTGATGGCAGTGTGGAAAGGTCAAAACGAGGAACAGTTTCAAGCATTTTGCTAGATTGCCAGAGCAAAAAGATGATGTATGTACATTTGAGAAGGCCTTATCAATTTGACTGCAAGATATGAAAAACTGTGTTGTAGTATATCCTTGAAGAATATGGGGTTTTTTAGAAGATCCTTACCTCATTAGCTGTGTTGCGAGTTCCAACTATTCTGATAAAAGATGCAGGCTGTTTATCAAAAGTGATTGTTTGCCAGGATCTACAAAGAAAATTCAGAAAGACGTACAAATATTGAACAGCTACAAAAGCCTCCAATAAAACATACAGAATGCATTCAAGTGACAGTATGTACTATTATCACTTAACAGGGCAAATGCAGAAAGATTTTTCATGGCCTGAATTTCCAGCACCACTTCATCATTTTTTAGTGTCTTGACTCTGCTTATACAATTTCATACATACCTTATACCACTATAATTTGTATGCAGGGACAACAATCATACTACTGAAGCTGAAAGTTAAGAAAATAGTCAAAGAAAAAAGGCCTGGATCAAAGCCTAAAATCCTTGACTTATATAGACTGTATTAGATAAAAAAAAAAGGTCAGATAAATAAAAGTGCATCCTTCTACTAACTTCTCACCAGGAATCACCAGAGTTTGTTTCAAGAAAATTACAACTGCAGGAGGGAAAAAAACCCCACATCAAACTACCTAAAACCTCCAACTTTTCATACTCTAAGTGGAGCAGTAGAGCAAGAGGAGCCAAGATTTCTTTGTGTGGAGCAAGGTCCTTCCAGCAGTTAAAAATGCCACAAAGTACCATTTGCAGTTCAGTTTGTGAGCATTTCCCCATGCTGACATAGCAGCAGTGAGGAGAACAGACCACTCTTCCAGAGCTGGTCTCTAATTTTCAGGCTAGACTAGAACACTAGAGGTACATTGGGACCACTATAATCTTTGTTCCTTACTCATACTCATCTGATCTGAGCGAGGTGCAACACCTCAAGCAACCTAATACACAGCAGGAAAAGGACATTATAACTTTGTGCTCACAGTACAACAGAACAAATAAACAGAATACCAGGAACTAGAGGTTTCAGTTGGGCACCAGTTTTCCACTAGTTTAGTACTTGAACACATTAAAATTTAAATTATTTTATATTCATAAAACATGAAAAAAAAAATCCAGAACTTAACTTCTCAGCCAAACTAGACTCTATAACAAAAGGCCTCAGAAATAAAATTAAGTTAGGTCTAACGTGATTAATTTACTATGGAAAAAAGCTGGACAGTTTTCCAGAATGGGTTCTGAATACCTTCAGAAGTGTTCATGTAAGAAAAAGGGACCAAAGTAAAACTGGAATAGAACACCACTCACTGCCAGCAGACAACCCCAAAGCCTGGCAGTATGAACAGCTTCATCGCTGACTACTTGTCTGACATTTGATTTTTCTCTTGTTGGGACAACTCCTTTTGTCACAAACATAGCATTTCTCAGCTTAATTTAGTTGGCTATTACTTTTATCACTGCTGTCTGGTTATATTTGCTTAAAGAAGATTACAAATCAAATCAAATCCTAATTTCAAATAGTTTACTGGTCTTACTCCATGAGGTAATGGGTGTAATTAGAGTCATTCAGGATAACAGACAGGTGTGGTTTGTGGCAGGCCTCAGAGGATGGTATGGTTTATTTATATGCCTTATGTGGCTATATCTCTATTTGAAAGCTCAGGTTGTTTCTTCATGCTCTAAATAAAATATAAAATGGGAATAGACTATTTTGTTGATTGTTTCAAGACCGGAAAGATTGTTATGATTTAAACATTTTCCCCAAACAGGATAATTACTCTTCTTGACATCCCTTCTAACATTACTCTAGCATGGTCAGTCAATCTCCATGGGCAAACAGAATTTGTTACCTTGAACTACAATGTCCCAAAGATGAGAGGCTGGGATAAAGAGATGATCACAGCATTGCTTCTCATAACAAAGCATTGCCATAGTTTGCATTATGCATATGCTTTGACATTTACACACAAAAACTTTATGCAAGGAGAATTATGATGTAAAAACAGTTTGCTTTCTCATGATTTGGAAAATATTTTAAAGCTGCACTAAATAAAAGAGTTTAAAATCCTAAAGAAGCTATTAAGAAGAGCCTGTGCCTCCTTAGACACTAATGTAGAGTTAGTGTTCTGTGATAAGAAAATACCACAATAATAATAATAATAATAATAATAATAATAATAATAATAATAATAATTAGAGACCACAAAATAGAACAGAAGTGGGTCTGTATTTATTTCTACCATTTCTGAGCACTGGTCAGATACACACTGCAAGAGCTCAGTGCAGAATTCCCAAGCACAGCAATAAATGTCACTGTTTGTGCCATGATGCGATACCAGGGAAGCTGATGCATCTATCTGGGAATACATCTGAAGAGCACAACAGATAGTAAGAGAGACTGAGAAAAAAGATCTCTGAAGATTGTTTTGATGACATACTTCCAGATGAACTCCTCCAGGAAGTTCCTATGCTTGTTCACTTCTCACTGCATTGCAAGTCCTTACTTTCTGCTACAATGGCATTATTAGGATTGTATTATAATTACTTCTTTAATAATATTAAAATATAATGAAAAATAATAAAAAAAATCTTGAGGGTGTTTTAGATAGCATTTTCAGCAAATTCAGTCCTAAGAATATTTATATTTTGGTATGTGTCCATTTTACTCCTTTCTCATTGGAAAAAGAAAGTCAAAATTACTTACAATTTGTAGGCACGCTATTAAAATGCAAGAATATTGCCACTGGAGAATTAATACTTAATTGCATAAGGAGAAAATTAGGTGGTTCATTTTATTTTCTTAGCAAAAAGGAGAAAAGCCAAATAGAAAACAAGCCAAGTGGATTGGGAAGAATAATTTTTGAAATAAGCAAGCAAACCTTCACTAGAAAAATGCATGGATTTGACTGTAACAGTATGTTTGAGAATGCTGATATATGCAAGGCAATACCTCTACAGTATAGACAGTATTATGCAGCAAAGAGATAATTTATGCATGTAACTATACCCCTATAAGAAAAGAGATTTCTGACAGAACATTATCAAGGCATATCTGATCTCTTTTTTTGCATTTGTTGTTGATATAACAAATTGACTTAGACTTCTATTAATGTACAGAGCCATAATAATTTTTCAGTGGTGTTCCTCAATTAAAGACATCACAGGAAATCCTCAAGTTTATTCTAACTTTCCTTTTTACTACTAGGTATCTCTGCTGGTACTATTTCAATAATTTCACTTTCTCTGTAGAAATTCTATTTTGCAAATTGTTTTGTAGTCACATCATTTATCTATTATCTTATCACGCCATGCCTGTGTGCTTACTTTACATTTTCTTTGCACAAGCTTGTCTTTCTATTCTCAAAATCACTTTTGATGGTCCTTATAAAAATTTCCTCCAAACTTTATACATTGCTCTCACAATGATTCACACAAAAGTCACTCTATAACAGAAAAAGCAGCATTAAAACAGATGAAAAGCACTTCATTTTTAGCCTGGGATTAGATAGTCCTGTGTAATGCATGGCATCTCTTCACCTTTACTCCCCATATGCCAAACAAACAAATCTTACAAACTGTTGGCAATACTTTTACTGTCCTTACCTGGGACACAGTCATAAAGAAGCTATCAGAATTTACTTCTCTCATAAAATGACACTGCTGTCTTTTGGACTTTTTGTGTCTCTGTACAGCTTATTAGTGACCCTATAACAAATATAGTTTTCAGGGTTTAGCTTTATTAAATATTCAGGCAGTGTTGGTATTTTTTATGCTTTGACACCTGTCTTGCTGGTTGATTTGTTTTAGATTTGTTGGCTCAGTCTGCAGCAGTTCTGGTCATCACTTTCACAACAGAAATAATCACTGCATCAAGCTGGGGTTTCCATCTCGAAGAGAAGACCCAGGACTAGTAGCCTACTCAGATTTATACCATGATCCCCAAGATGAAATGCAGCACTGGAAGTTGTTTGGCTAGCAGCTCCATTTTAAAAAAGAAATTAGCCTTGTTACAGTCCTACAGCGTTTAACACTCTACATCTCACCTCAGCCAGATGACTTCTAACTCTTTTTCTGCCTGACTCCCCTAAGGAGACGCAGTAATTGATGATTAGCATTCCAAAGCCATGCTTGCATCCTGTGAGCCTGTCATACTTAATTACATTTTAACTATATTCGTCTTCTGTAATAGCCTGAACATAATTTAGATAATTATCTTTTGCTCTCTTATTCTCTGACTCTGCCTGTCTCACTTAGAGCTCCTTGCAATGAAAATCACTTTCTCTGTTTAAACATATAAACAGACTCTTGGGCAAAGAATTTTCACCTCTCCAACAGCAACAGCTGAAAACCTGATGGCTTTGTGCATCTCACAATCTCTTCGCCACACTCTATTCAGAGAGAGAAAAAAGATCACTAGAAATCATCCTGCTTTCATATTTCTTCTTGTCTTTTTCCTTATTAGGCTATTGCAAGAAGAATGCAAGAAATTCTGATGTTCAGGTAAACCAAATACCCTGCTATTCATCAAACTATCTATAGCTCCAAAATAGCAATTCACTTCCTAAAGGACATAATGAGTTTTTTAAGCATTTGGAATATTTTCCTAGTTATTTCTAAGAAAAGCTGCTATCTTTCTAAAGATTAATTACACATAATAGGACAAATAGTGATTCTTCCCATTATTTCCTTCTCTTCCAAAAAGAACAAATAAAGAAGGGGAAATTTATATTTTATTGAGGTTTTCTAATGAGCCAGTGGCACTACACAATACTACCACACTATGGGCTTACTAGAGCAGCACTGATCAGAGCCGAAACCCAGTTCAGGCCAAAGATGTCAGACAAAAGAGAAGCTGTAACATGTCACTAACACTCATCAAGCTGTAATAACCATACCATATTCCTATCAAGGCTTGCTTTAGGCTAAGCATGTACGTTTTCAATGCGCACATCATGTCTCCTCACTTTCCAAGATGACATACAACTACCATATTTCTGTTCCTCACTCCAAGAAAAACAAAAAAAACCCCAAAACAAACAAAAAAACCACCAAAAACCCCAACCAACCAACCAAAAACAAACAAACAAAAAAAGGCAAAGCCGTGAAGCAAATTTAATATCCATTTTACTTTCCAATATTTGTCTACATATACCTTATTCTACAGTAAGTGATGAAACACTTCTTTGCTTATTTGGATGCTGACTTTTTCAACTGTGACTATGTATTTTTTAATGGAATTTTTAAAAGCAGGTAACAAGACAATGAAAGAAGAGTTGTGTCCTTTTTCTATATATTAGTGTGATGACTGTACTGATATAAAGAAGGCAGATTGTAACCAGCATGGGATGCTGCCATATAAAATTGTGTGCACAGATAAGCAAGCTTACCGGAGGAGTGACACAGTATGTTCTGCATGTTAAGTTACACCCCCTGCTTTGTTAATGAATACCATACTAACCTTTCTTATGGAGTACCTACAAAATAAACACGGAACCACACACCATAAATGTTATAAAAGTAATTGTTATACAGATACTCTTTGTTATAAAAAGGTCTATAGCTACCTTATAAATTGCCTATAAAACCCATGTTTTCCACCACAACAGTACTAAGCAATGAAGGGAATACTCCCTCTCCTGTTACAGCTGTACTTCAACATAGGAACTCGGAAAGACAGACATTTAAAGAAGTCAGACCGAGCAGCTGGCTCAGCCAACCCCTTGCCACCCAGCCTCCCAAGCTACTGAGGGGGGAAGACAAAGCATGAGAAAGAAAATATTGTTAGGAATCAAAGGTCATCAAAGTTTTGTTTTATAAATTGAAGCCAATTAAGATAAATTCTACCACTGCTCTGCCTCAACTAAAACTGAGTTTCCATCTCATGCTGTGACCATGATGGCAATTTCTCAAAAGGTGGCCTATGAAACATAGGACTCCTAAGGAAGCAAGGAAAGCCCAAGCTGGAAGTAACAACTTTTTATCTGTTGTTCTCAGAGATGGAGGCAAAACTGACCTAATTAGGCATCTTGGCAAAAAAACCCGAAAACCACCCAACAGCCAAAAAGGACTTTAAGTACTAACAGAGGTACTAAAAACTGTTTGTGTAAATATTACAAGAGTCTAGAATAAACATAAGAATAATAATAAATACTAAAAGCCACCTGTTGCAGTATTTGTTACATAACAGCTTTATATATTGACAAGTAAAAACATGCATGGACATCTTTTGGGAAACTTTCCCTCAAAAGTTTTTACTGTAAATATACTTTCCATAAGGACTGTATAATTCTGAAAGCATCTGAACTAAATTCGTAGCTATTTGTAGGATAATTTCTATGATTTGATCCCTCGCACCAACCCAAACAAAATATCTGTCCTCTATAAGAATGCTTTATTAAAATGCTACAAATGTTGTATTGCACAGGATTTGTTGCAGAAACCAAATGTGGGCTTGACAAAATGGACCTACTAGAAAAAAACTTCTGACATATAATTGATTTCATAAAGTCTATACTGGCTTTCTGACATCTTTATAAAACTTCTCACTTGAAAGACTCCATATAGTAACAACTGCTTTCAAAGCCTCAGTGCTGACATTTTTACTTTTTTAGAAAAAGTATTACAAGAAGAAAATGTTAAAAATACAGTCAAACTGAAAAACGGGAAAACTGAATGTAATAATTATCTTTCTATGTAAATGAAGCAATCAATTTTCAAATATTTTCACATACCACTGTAGGCAACTGCTGGAATTTCTGTACTGAGTAAGCTCATATAATTTAGCTTACTTGCTCACTACACCTTTTTTCAGTTTCAATAAGACGTCTTTCTTTATTCCCCAAAATATAGCTTATATTTTAAAATCTTACATAAAATTAAATTATTAGCAATTTGCTGGAAACTGGCAGAATGCCATGAGCCAAATTTCTAAGTTGTAGCAAGAACTGTGCATGTAATACCTACACACACATCCCTGGGGACTGGCAGTGGCAGATGAAGCTGACAGCAGACAAAGGCTGTGAACTGGAGGAACTTGAGAGCTCATCTTCTGTGTACATCAGAGCACACGTGCACATGACAAGTCTGCATAATCCCAGAGGCTGAACTGGGTTTTTTGTGCTTACTTGTTACCAATAGTTATTGCTCCTAATGTTCACACTGGTAGCAAAGTTATGAAAAGTTATCCAATGCAATAACAAACCAATAATACAATTATGGGAGGCTTTCAACTTTGAAGACTTCTTGTCCCCATAAATCTACAACAGATTGTGGGCTACTTGTATTATGTAACTTTTCATACCAATGGAAAAGTTGATTAAAAACAAATATATAACCAATTCTTTTAGAGATATGAGGCAGAAACATGCTCCCTATTAATCAGTTTCTTTGTAGTGTGTACGCTAACGCTATTTATCGCACTTGTCTCTTCCATTCCCCTGGGTGTAATTTCACGGCCCACTCGTAAAAACTTCACATTTACAGCAACCGCTCTTCTATTACAGTCGATAACATCTAATTGACATGTCAAACCTCCAAGGAATGCAGTAAATTGAACCACAGCCTCTAAGAAGAATAAAACAGTGAAAAAAGTAAATCAGCATGTGCCTCCTCACAACAGCAATACAAGCATAGTGAGGTTTGGCAATGGAAGGGAGGAAAACTGTTAGCCTTTCTACTACCACACTGAATTATCTATTAACCTCAATGTCAGAAAGGAAAGCCTTGTGACCTCAGATTGAAACTCACCCACTAAAAACCCTGAACCTGAATCCAGGACTGCAGTAATTTTAGACATGAGAGTGAAGTGAACCAAGACAGACAAAAGTAACATGTACAACTTTTCTTCTGTTACTTTCTGAACAGAAAAATTGAAAATCCCGCAGAACAGTGTCTGGAAAACTGAATTTTATATTTAGCTGGGAACTCTCTGCCTTCAAAACTTACAGACAAAGAACTGGGAAAATTTCACAAATACAATTTAAAAAAGAAAGGAAACATGACTCATAATGAAAGAGCACAAAACAGAAGTCAGGCAAAACTTGTTTGCATAATAGCCAAGGTATCAGGAAAAAAAAAATTATTTCATATATGTGTACATGAAATATATGAAATCCATTAAGAAAGAAAAATTAGTTTACAGGTATAGAAGAAAAATAATGGAATGTAATTGAGTAATATGATGATGTGCTGCACTGAGAAACAAAAAATTCTTACTGTGGGAATTCTGTGTAATAGAAAAGGAAAGAGCAAAATGGAAGCATCATCTCTTTAAGTAAGTGAAACAAAATGACAAAGCATTATTCTAAAAAAATAGACCACATGCCACACAGTGCAGAAAACCTCAAAGGATGAACCCAAAGATATAATAATTCTTGGACTTTGTGTTTCATGGTTATAATCTGTCCTGGTAAAAACATTACTGTGACTAAATCAATGGCTTAATACTGCATGAATCTCAATGCAAAACATTTGTAACCCTAAAGACCATACCTGTTTTGGCCAGCATAAACAAATGGGTACTTTTCAGAGTTTTGAGGAAATTAGGTCTTAAACATCAACAACCAAATTAGGGCAAACCTCTTGATTTGACATGTTAACACCTGTCCTCCTGACAGTACAAGGAGGTGTCAACAGTTGCTGTATTACTTAATTATTTTGCCTGTAGGAAAGAGCTAAAGACAAAAAAAAACCCCTTACATTCTAGGTTATTTGGGTATCTCTAATTAATTAGTTTATTATCTTAACCAACAATGAATTTCAAAGTAAACAAACAGCCTCAAAACAACAGTTCAGGTATTAGCCATTCCTTTCTTATCTCAGGCAGATAAATAGGCCAATTTCACAGAAGACATGTACAATTTGGATAACCTTTTTGAACTAATATTTATTTATACAGGTGCTGAGAGGGTGCACGTGTGGGTATGCCTACATACATGTGGATATATGCATGCATGCACAGACATCTTCAAGAGAGAATTTAAGACTGTGAAGGCAAGCCAATGTACTGTCACAACATAATAATAATAATTCTTGAAAGTAAATGACTGTTTGTTCTTTAAAGTAAATGACTGTTTGTTGAAGAGAAGACTATACTACAAATATTTTACACATACTGAATTGCCTTTTCTTCTTAAAGTATGTTTTTCTAGATGGTAATAGCAATACATATATTTATTTTTAATTTAACTATTTTTGCTGGTCACCAAAGAGACATTCACATCTTTGCTGGCATGGGGAAAACTCAGTACGTAAAAGAAACAGGCAGTGATGTTGTGGGCATTATTTGGTATTGCTTATTTTCTCTGAGGAGGCAGAAGTGAGCTAACATCCAAATTGATGTCAGATTTACTGTGGTGTTTTCACAACTCTCCTCACAGCAATGTGAGTGAAGAGGAGCCGAGATCATGGCAGTCACAGGGCAAAATGGAGCAAGGCAAAACTTTAATGAATATTGTACATGCAGAGCTGTAGTGAACAAGAACATGGAAAAACATTTAAGGCAGAATAGGACACTGCAGTTTGCAGCTCCTTGTTACTCTATTGAAGGCTTGCTCAAAAGAGTCATGTATATTTGCAGCTAAAAAGCAAACACAAGGAACTGAAGGTAGAAGTGGAAAAATAGAAAAGACAAATTAAGAATTTGAGAACCTTGTGATCTTGAACCGCTGTTAAGAAATGTAACTTTAAAGAAGCCAGACTCTTCTTCAATCAAGCTAGAATCACCTAAAATAGAAGCCAGCAAATGAAATGTTAGATTCAGAAATTCTACACTGCTGAGAGGCTCCTAATGCTCTGAAATATAAACTCTGTTTTCTCTCTGTGAAATCTTAATTCTTTGTGCTTAATAAGGCAGCACTGTGAAGCTGGAGTCTTTCTTCTTTTGCCTTATTAGAATCTTTCGAAAATGTGAGCATATAAACACAGGGAAAAATATGTACTTCAATGCCTCTATCGTGCAGGGCTTAAAAGCTCAATAATTACACAAAATGACCCTTTATATCTGTCTGACTCGTTCCAGCAGGCATTATTACCAGGATAATGAACAGACTAATGAGAACTCTTAGTTTATTTTTGTGAAGTGAGACTTGAAATTGAGCTTCACAGTGTAGCAATTTCCCAGACATCTTGCTTGAATATATTTCATTTTGTATTGTATGAATGTGGCTACAGTGAGTTCGGCAACCCTGGAGCAGGCATCTGGATTTCACAGAGCTGCTGTGAAATTTGCTTCATGTGAAATAAATAGGATGAATCATAGTTGAAATATACTCCATTTGACAGAAGAAGAGGTACAAGAAGAGTTTTACTGTGAAATTAACTTCATGTAAAATAGGTTGAAGTATGGTCAAAAAAATCTGCTTGACATCAGAGGCACAAGAACAGCTCCTTTTATCCTGTTCCACCCTGCTGCTTGGGAGCTCAGGCATGAGACAGAATTAAGGACTACAGAGAAATTAGGAAAAATGTTTTCTCATTCTAGGTATGACAGGAAAATAGAAGCATGAAAAACTGATGGGAAACAACATAAGAAATGTAATGCAGGCATACAGGCAGTGGGAAAGAGCTGAGAAACATTTGAGCCATTTTATTATGCAAGAAAAGAGTTCTGTAGAAGTAGTTAAGGAAAATAATGATGAATGAAAACTGATGCAAGGGAATTCGAAATGGGATCGTATAGTGAAGTGCAGGAACTAGAAGAGGAAAGGAATAAAAAACTGTTGTGTTTGTGGTTAAATACAAGAAACTACAAATATAGGTACATAATGTGCCCCATGCAGGAAAGATATTCATACACTTCAGATATTACCTCCATAGCAGAAGAAATAATCATATCATGATAGCTATTAACCTGGTTTCACAAAAGTATACCCAGGAAAAAAATCCCAACTTGAGTTTGCCACTATTATTATTTAGAGCAGAAGTATTTTCTCACTAGAAATCCTCAGACAACATGGAAAGCATTTTTCTGTACCTCAGGAAAGTGGTTTAGGACTGTTAAGCACATGATCTAGATTTCTCTAGGTGTTCTTTACCTGTGAATTATTATCAAATAAAATACAGTAGTGAATGAAAACTTGAAACGCATATAATATGTCATGAGGTAGAAATATGAAACACTGGACAAGAGCAAAAACCTCAAAGCTGAAAATTATTCTGAAAAAAATAAGCAGAAGACAGTTAATAAATTTTGATAATGAATCTTGCATCCACACTCCAAAGGCTGTTTCATGTGAAAGTATTAATTAGATTTATACATGAACTACAGAAAAAAAAATTGAGGGGAACTGAACTGAGAATTGAAATAGCTGTTATACAATAAAAACTCAATAAGCAATGGAAATGTGAAATTAAGTTTCGAAGCTTTTACACATTTATAACAGCAGAACATTCTGAATAGCAAAGAATTAAAAATACATGTATAATGCAGTATGTTATAAGCCTCCTGGAAATCAAGTAATGCCTGCCATGAGAAAATCTCAACCAGCCATACAGACAGTTGCTACAGACTGCTTTAGAACTGCCCATCTAAAAACAATATTCATTGTCTCTCAAATTCCATTACAGTATTAGATAGAACATACTAATGTACGGCAGCATGCCTGCTGCCAAGGGATTAGATCCATTTCACAATAACTACAAAGAAGAGAACTCTGAAGAACGATACTGAGTTGACAAGCACCGTGATAGCCTGCTTAGTATTTGTGTTTGCAGGGTTTATTTTATGAGAAGTGTCATTAACTCTGGGGTCTGGTTCTCCTACTGGCCTTTGGTATCTTTTGTTTTTCATTTGACTTTCAGACTCTGTCAGCAAATTCTCCTAACAAGTGCAAGTCTCTATTGTTCAACACTAACACGCCCAAGTCCACTTATCATAAATGTTTTTAAAAATAGAAGGGAACATGACTGTTTTTCATTACTGTCATACTGTGTAGAGAAAACCAGCTTATTGTGGAAAAGAAAAAAAAAAGTAGCCTCCATAGAGCATGTGAAAATTGTCAATTACACAACCAGTATGCATAAATTGGCTCTCACTTAGGGAAGGTACACAAACTTCCCCTGTGAAGATAACAGACATTCAGTTTTTTCTTCAGCCTTTTAAAACTGGGAGAAGAAAAGGTTAGGAGTAGCCTGTCACTTCCTGCCTTTGAGCACTGAATTATTAATTTACACAAAATACTACATTAAAAATGCCATTAAAACAATCCAAAGCAGCACACTGATAGTTTAAAGGGGATGTTCATGCTTCAGTAGTCTGCCAAAACCAATACACGCTCTTTAAACATAATTTAATTTTTTCTCATAGTTTTTTCTTCCACTTCCCGATTATCAAAGGTGTCTGTCGAGGTCTGTGTTTGGCAGACAGTTCATCCTCCTCTTTGTGCTAGCAACCGAGCAAAAATTATTTGGAGACCTCACAGGGCACTTGCAAGACAGCAGGCTAATGACCTCCACAAAAGTCTAACTCCACTGCAAGAACAGGTAGCCATAAAGCCAGACAGCAAACAGCAAAGGCAAAAGGTCTTATCCACAGAAAGAACTCTTACCCACAGATCCTTGAAGCCAAGAAAATGAATAGGAAATATTACTAGTAGTGCACATTTTCTCACTGAAGTATTCTGTCTCTTCAAATCTGGGCCCGAGTGAAATTCTCCCATGTTTTCACTACATCCACTTGGATTTTCTACATTGGAAAGCAAGTGAGCTATTTTTCTTCAGTCTACAGCAATACATTAAACACAGAACTAATGCCAGAAAGGATAACCTCAGGATTTCAAGACCTTATCAATCACTTATATTGCACTCCCATCTCCAGTATGTATATTGCAGTCAAGTGGGCAATGACAGTCCCACGGAAGGACATACTTACTTTTTATTTTCCTTAAACAAAGACACAAGTCTCAGTGAAGGCAATTTTTATACCAACACAGGATTAGTTAATTTCAGACTGCAATGTCAAATATTCATTAAAAAAAAGAGAAGATTTGGCTGAGATAAAAAATAGCTGCAAAATTGGACCACATTAGCAAAAGATTTGTTTTGTTTCACCCAAGTGAGAGAGGAGCACAGCATTCAAAACCATACAGGGAACAAAGAGATGAGGGTACTGTTGTTTCTATCCCTGTATGCTCTAGTCTGGTTAATAAAAATTGCCAAATGTAGGCATTATAACTGTCTGCCTAAACCTGATGGTGAGCCAAACCCAAGCACAGTGCTTCAGTGTAACTGTTCCTTTTCCTTGGGGAGCCTGTAAATCAGCAACAGAAGTCATTCAAAGGCAGACTAAAACTATCAATGTAATGCTAAGAGGAAGGACAGAGACAAAAAAGAAATCCTCTGCATCCACTAGGAGTATCTTCATCATTACACTATGATGTAAACCAGAAAAACGGTACCACCTCCGCTTCACCAGCATGTGTTAATTTTGGTTAAGATCCAAAACTATCTTCCCTATTTGTTGTCACTGTTAAAATTATCTGAAGTTAAAACAAGTTGTTTGTTTTCATGGCAACCATCCCCAGGTTCCAATCTGAGCTTTTTTCTTTTTTTAAATTACAGAAACTAACCCAAAAATTAGTTCTTCACATATTCCTGGCAGTAACTGGTTCAATTTTTCCCTCTTCATTAAGAAATCTCTACCACCACATTGAAAGTTTACCCAACACTTTTAACTGAGGGCCTTCATTCAACACATGAGCCACTGAATGATGATGTCTCTTCTATTCTACATTCCACTGTTTTTAAACACTAAGAGTACGGTTTTTTAGATCTACTGGGTTTCAGTATTTTTCAGCAAAAAATAATTAGTGTTCCAGTACTGTATGTAATCACACACTGTATGAAATTACAAGGCTCTGATCTTTACAAACGAGTCCTAACATTTGTGGCATTTGGCAGTTATATAGCATTTTATATATTTAACATATTTACTAGAGAAAAAAATATTGATACTATAGATATTACTGCATATGTTTACATGATACATATACTAGGTTATCAAACTGCCATTATAATTCAAGTAATTTTTGAGCTGAAGTAACTTCAGCATTTCTGCAAATCATACCTGAAAATATAATGAAACATTTAGTTTTCTTTGACTGAAAAAACCCCAGTCTATATTTCTGATCATAAAGGCAAGAGATATAAATTGAACATAAAAAAAATGCTATCAGATGCGAAGAAATCACCTGAAATTTGATGGCCAGTGAACTCTGGCAGCTTCATGACCAGGTCTTTTTATCTGTTTAAAGCAGATACAGACAGTGCTAGGACACTCCGTGTCTGTAGACTTCAAGAATAAAGACGACTGGCATTATGCCAACTGACTCCATATCTGTCAGAGTAAGAAGTTAGGCAAAATGCAATTCTTTAATCCACATAAAAATTGTTCCTGCAGCCACAGCTTCAAGAATTTCCAGAGTATCTGTGTTTTAAATCAAGATTTGAAGTATACCCAAAGAAGGCAGCTATCTTTACTTTAGGGATGTACCTTTATTTGCTCAAGGCTAAGGCTTTGAAAATAACAAAAAAAGCAAAAAAGCGTGGTTTGAACATGGTGAAAAGATATTTGAACTGGGCAGTCTATCAGCAATTTCACGTGCACTGTGCATACTTAAGCAAGTGCTCCTTTGGACTGTTAAAAGGCTTTCAATATCAAAATGTAAAAGGAAAAAAGTGCACAAAGATTCCTGATATCTCTTTCTCTCCCTTTTGTAGTTTCAGCCTTTTAGTGCTCCCACTGCTGGAGGCAGACAAAAAGATGAGTTTTATCTATTATGCTGAGATGTCTTTGAGAACGAGTGAAGATTTAATCGTTCTCCAGACCTGCAGGCAGAACCCAGGTTTCCTGCTCATCAATACCCTGCCCTTTGCAGGCACTGAAAGGACGTGTCAAGTTCTCCTTCACCAATACATCTAGAGTGCATTGTAAAGCATTTGAGTCACATTGTTTGTTAAGAGATGAAACATAAACTTTAGAAAAATGTGTGTCAGCAGTGCTGCTACAAAGGACTGAATAACTCTCTTGCTTGAAATGATGAACTGAGAATTTGGAATGCCACTGAATTTGTAAAATCAATTTTGTTTTGGTTGGCACAAATACAAGATGGGTGGGGGCTGGCCCCATATAAGCTGATGACTTGAATTTTGTCCAAAGAAAGAAAGCACATCTTATGGAAAACTGACTTAGGGAAAATGAAAGATGGAAGATTTTTATAATTCTGAGCTTCCCTGGGGTTTTAATCTGGGAATCACATTGCTTCAACACTTGCTGAATGCTGAGCATACCCGGCTTCTGGATACGTAATATATAAATTTGCAGACTGTCTTTTCAGTCCCATGACCAGTACCTAGATCATTCTTTGCTAGGAATTAGAATCATTATCACATGGCTTTTCAAGAAGGCTCTCAGTACTAAATTATTCTTCCATAATTGAGGAATGGATTTTATCAGCAGAAACTGCAGTAAAGCCTACGGAGAGTATACAGTCAGAGAGTATGTATGCCTGATTTCTCCTCATTTAAGTGTTCAAATGAAAATGGAAGTTTTTCTCTCTTCTTTATCTCTGCTTAAGGAGCACTCTTTTTCTATGGAAGGGTGCTTTTCAAAAGCAGAGTGTTTGGTGCATAAGTCAAGTACTCTACTTTTGAACAGAGACAAGATCAAGCTTTCGCAACTGTGTGGTCTATTATGGTTTGGTCCCTACCCTCACTCTCCTCACTCTCTTCAGATGTCATACAATACATTTATGAGTTTTGATAAGGGAGAAAGACATTTGAGTAGCAAAATCCTTTATCAAGTATGCGCTCTTCCCTCTCCTACCACATTTCTCAAGGCAGGGTGGTTTGACATCCAGGGTCACCATAAACATGTGACCTCCAGAAAAACACAATTTAACTTCTAGTGATCACAAAACCAAGGGTATAGTAAGCAGACTTTTTATGAACAAAGAGTCCAACTGACTGTCTGAAGATACAGTACCAATCTTAGGAAATTGATTCTGTAAGTCTTGCATTAACGTACAGGTTATGCAATGATCATTCTTTTCACAGTAACCTATATAAGTAGTGAACAAAAAAACCCCACCAAAAACTGTGGCTTCCAGTTCTTAATTTGTGCTAATGAGTGGAAAAAACTAAACTCACTTGCAGGAAATTTTTGTGCGATCCACCACCATGGTCCACTGCTGCTGATTTGTTGAAACCTCAATGTAGTAGCTGTAGCTCCGATCATCACAGTCCCAAAGTAGCAACCTACGTAAGAAGAAGTTTTTGAGTGGTAAGTTAAACAAACATCAAACCAACTTTAATTTTTCACAGCCCTTTATTTTCTTCACTTAATCCTTTCTAAATATAACTGTTTCTTTTGGAATGTACCACTAACACTCAACAAAGTCTTCACTGTTTTTGACATCTCAAACTACTGTGACTCTATTCTTATTATCCTGAGGCCAGTAATAGACTTACAGGCTTATAATAACCTACTTATGAACATTAATCTATTACATTCATCCAATTACTTTTAACTGATTTGCCACATAGCATTGCCTTTTTTAGACACGATGCAAAGATCTGTTTCAAAAAGGCAGTTTAGGAGGGGACAGGAAAAAAAGAATTAGGTGATTAAAAGGATTATGCTGCCTTCTTAATTGTATTTTAATGGTTTTGGAAAATATATCAGAAATATATTAAAAAAAAAAAAGAAAGTAAGAAAATTCCCAGTCCTGGTTCATCAGAAGAAGAAAAAAGGCAATAAATTGTTAAACAAATTGCTAAAAAGGCAGAAGAAAAAGAAAGACAATAGTTGTAACAAATATGCACTCCTTCAGGAAGGGCATTAAGTGACACTGAATAGCCTTTGATTTCCATACTTGTTTTACAGAGAAGACGACCTAAAGCATCAGGGGTGGCATTTAGCTCAAGTATTATCAAAAACCATATCTGGCAAATGTATCTTCTTTACTTTCCTTTATATGGGCATTATCTCCCTATTGTAAGAGATATTTGGCCCAGACCTGGACACAGTATTCGAGGTACAGCCTCCCAACACCAAGTACAGAGAGAAACATCTGAGTTCAGGCCTTTCTTTTCAGCTTTTGAAATCCCAGTGTTAAAAATGGAATTAGGTCTAGTGGCCAAGCAGATTCAAAACAAATTCTCTAGATGCCGAATGTAGGTCATTAATATTATCAGAAATAATATGCTGTCAAAAGCAGCTTTAAGAAGCTAAATTAAAACACTTTCAACAACAGTCTTTTAGCACATATGAATACTGTCTATTTGCAAATTAAAAATTCAGAGCTGATTTAGTAAAAAACAAAGAGTTGTCTGTGTACCGTGACAGTCTTAAAACAACATCCCATATGCCAAAACATAACCATTCAGATTCAACACCTCTCCTTCATCTGATTATCCCCATTCCACTTTTCTACAGCTGAAAGGTCTCCAAATACACTGAATGAAGTGTATTCTCTTAAAAAAATAAGTTTACTGATTACAATGCTCTATTTGGAAACTGCTACTAATCAACAGGTCCTGAATTATTTAACATTTATATTTTAACCAAGTCTTCTAAAATGATAAAAAGAGGAAAAATAAAAAACATTCATAAATTTGTTTTCCTTCAAAAAGTCTATCAAAATGTAGCTAATTATGCTTTTCGACAGAATCCTTGTTATCATGGTGACTCATTGCTGTTTCCTTGATCCATGTTTTCAAAGCTATGATCAAGACTTTGAATATCAGAAGCACACTGGTGACTGTAATTTCAACTAACAATAGTATAACTAAAACACAGCTGGCTTGGTTTTAAAGCAAAAGGCTAACAGGACATATTTGCTCCTTTCAAAAATATATAATTGCTCTCTTCCAAATCAACCTAATCTCATTAAATAGGATTAAAAATCATATGGTTTAGAATTATTACAAACCAAATAATGAATTAAAGTCAGCAGCATCTTTCCCAAAGTGACTTTGCATGAATGCTAAACATAGATTTCTGTTTCTTTGATACTTCTGAAGGAAAATAAAAAGTTATTTCTTCTCTAGTAGCTTTTTAGGACAGACCTAGGATGTAGTCTGACAGTAGAAGTTATGTGGAATTTACTCTGCTTGAAATGTCTTTCTGGATAAGCTGTGAAATACTTTCAGGTGACAACTAGAATATTCACAAGGGGACACTGAGCACAAAAGCCACTTTTTAAGCCAGGCACAACAATCTTTGCAACACATTACAAGCAAATTACCATGCTGAACTTTTTTAGCAAAGCCATCTTTTGCTAAGATGAATATTAAATGACAGGAAGGAGAATATTCCACTTAAAAATGAGAACTATACCCATTGGAAACGCATCTGTTTATGGCAAAATTTCCCATGTTCTTAGGACTTTCCATATTGAAATAAAAAGCTAAATTAGCTCATTAGCGTATCTTGCCCTCAGGATTGAGAAAGAAAAACTGAGTGAAGATTTATCCAGCTTACACCTTGCAACACTGAGATTTAAACATATTTCTGTTTTGGAGCCTAAGCCTGTGAATCATTTAATATTACATTGCTGTTTACATCACATGTTCACAATGCCTCGCTTTATAAAATAAAAGCTTTTCAGATATGAATGAAACTTCGCATTGCAGGCACAGGAAAATGATTATACTTGCTACCTGTTACAGAAAAAGAAAAACGATGCAGGACTTTTTTAAACAGTATGTCCCCTAAATGTCATCTGTTGCTCTGTGATTGAAAGTTCTGTGTTTCTAAAAACATTTTCTGCTGTCTGTGTTTACTTTTTATTTTTAAATTCCTGTAAAAAACTGAACTGTTTAGTTCAGACTGCTGTATAATGACATACACTCAAGGTGTTAGCAGAAAACCAAATAATATTAGTCATGCACCTGACAGAATGACACCTGCTTCCTGAGTGGTTTAAGTCACTACAAAGAACATATAGATAAATATTTGACAGTAGTGTGTTCATAAACCACTTGCATACTTGTAGAAACCCAAAAGACAGAAATTAAAACATGAAGTAGCGACATATCTTGAAAGAGAAAGAAAAAGAAAGAAAACCCTTCCACATGGAAGGAGGATTTTTTATACAATTGTTGCTGCATTTTTACCTCTGGTTGTCTATAAATTCCTTCAATTTTCTGCAGATATTTATGTTTCAGTAGTTACCCTGCAAGAAACCTTCTTTCTTCCTACAAAGAAGACAAAATTTCTGCATATCTTCTAAGTGTTCCTATGATCATTCATTCTGAGTCATGATTTTACTCTCAAGTCAGGCAAGAACAGAAAATGAGAAGCAAAGAAAGAAAAGCTTCATAAGTGGAAGTGGTATGGAAAATCAGAAAGCATAAGAGATGTACATGATGATGGTATAAGCAAACAGAAAATACATTCAAGTTCACTGATGCTGTTTGTTAATTTACTGTGGATTACTGTGAATATGAAAAGCTATTGATTTCATATGAGCATCAAAGTCTTCAAAAAGATTAAGTTGGATAAGTTGTTAATGTACTTTTCTAAAGACATATTTTTGTCTTCTTATTTATTCTAACATGAAAATCACTATGGCATAGATTTCCATCTCTACCACATACACTCTAACAATTTTTTTTTTTTTAATTTATAAGAAAAATCATCCAAAGACCGTAGCATAATAGTACTTTATTTCTATTCCAGATACATGCAGGGAGAATTAGACAGAAAGTTATTGTGATAGGGCAGCTGCTGCAATATTCACATTTTAGCCATTTAAAAATTAAATTGTGTTTACTATGTTACACACACCAGTAGCTTTCTTTCTGTTCCTAATTAAACACTACAAATACAATATAGCATTCTGTCACTGAATATGGGTCCTTTCAGGGACAAAAAGGAAACAGATATTTTGTGTCCAGACAGGCAACTACATAGGAAAAAACACCTAAATTAACAATTACTCTTCTGTTAACTCTTCTGAGAGCTAATAAAAAAAAAAAACCTCTTAAATATTTTCAAAAATATCATGATGTAAAAGACCATATTTAGTAACAACTGTTAAAAAAACCCCTATAGAATCATAGAATAGTTTGGATTGAAAGGGATGGGTTGAAATCTCCATGTTTTCCATGTCTTTTCTATTAGAAAATAGTATTAAGTACTGATTGTCATTAGACCTCTTTCAAAAATTCTCAGTAAATTTTTACGTGGAAGTCAAGGGCTCCAAATTTATATACAAATAGAAGAAGTATTCTATATTAACAAAGTTTCAATGAGGTCTCCCATGGAATTCCTGAGTCAAATTGAACAGATGTCATTAGTTGCCTGTGTGCCTTCTCAGCAATGAAGGCCACAAACATATGGAGCTGAAGTAACAGCAACTGAGCCAACAAAACAATGGAAAGAGATTATTGTTCTGAACCTGACACTTGTTAGATCATGCTTCGGATATTGAATCCCTTTTTGGATCCAAATAGAACATTGATACATCTCAGCAATTCCAGCAGAGGACCATCAAAATGTTCATGAGGTTGAAGCACACACCCTATGCAAGAGACTGGGGAAGCTGGCTTGCTCAGCCCAAGGAGGCTTGGGGTTGGGGAGGAACCTAACAGCACTTGTCAGTATCTGAGAACAGGATATCACAGGCTACCCAGAAAAGTTGTAGAATTTCCTGCCTTTGAAATTTTTAAGACCTGAGTGCCTAAAGCCTTGATTAGGATGATCTTTTTTCATAACTGACCCTCCTTTGAGGAACAACCTGATGCTAGGTGCTTCTTCCTCAAGTCCCTTTCAACCTAAGGGTGCTAAGATTCTTAGACATTGGAATGATTTTGGCAGAAAGCACGCATACAATATCTATTCCTGAAACATTCAACTCTCTGCATTTCTAAGGCGTATCTGAACACCAATAGTTCTTCTGGTTTTTTTCCATACTCAGAATCTAGTTGCCATGGTAACATTATGTCTTGGAGGCTCTCTCCAGTGATATTCCCATTTCTATAGACTAAAAGCAGCTACTACCTTTTTTCAAAGGTTTATATATTTACCCCCTCTGAAATAAATATATTCAATGGCACATGTGTTTCTGAACTAAAAAGATACATACTTTAATTCCTAATCATTCATTTAAAATCCAAGCCCATGAGTATAATGACTCAGTTTCTGAGGGTAGCAGAATTAATGTCATTCTGTAGTCATGGTGTACTGCCAGCAAGCAAACGCTCCTAGAATTTTTTTCTATTAGGTGGGAGCATGAGATCAAGGGAGTTTTCAAGCAAGCAAACAGCAGGAAAACAGGCAGTGAATACAGTTCCATCATTTTTGGCACACATTCTGTTAACAAAAAAATTTTCTTGCTTCCATAAAGATGAAATACTAAGACTTTTTGCTGTCATCTATGTCTACATATGATTTGATTTCTGTACAAAACATAGATTTCCTGATGCTGAATAAAGAGACCATTGTCACCATCTTTAGCACTGCATAATACAGAACGTGTTCCAGACCCTTGCCAAAGCTGTAGATGCCACAGAGTGAAACTTCACTTCCCCACTCCAAGGAGCAGATTCCTTTGGTTGCCTGTGACCTGCAGTAGACATGGCTAAAACTCAAAACACTTGTTCTTCTAGGCAGTACACAAAAAAGGAAAAATGACATGCTGCTAGCATTTCTGTCTCTAGGCAATGCAGGCAGTCTCCCCTGTCAGAAGATACCCCAGACTATGATGTTTAATAGCTTACTTTACAAAAATAACAATAATAATCTTGTTTGCACTATACATGCAGGGAAACTGACAAAGAAAGATGAGATTCTGAAGCTGTAGCTGTACAATTCAATACCACATAAATCACTAAATGCCTATTAGTTTTGAATTATGTAATGTTTGCATTATTTTTTTAAATTTGCTTTACACACTTACTCATTACACAGTTATTACTTCTTGGCAACCAAAAGTTTAATTCAACTAACACACCATTTAATAAAAAGACTTATTAAAAATCTGCACAAGAATAAACAATAGCATAGCATTTAATATAGGAAACTCAGTTTTTTTCACTAACTGGAAAAAGATGGTACAATGCATCAATGGAAGGATATACAATTGAAGGACAACAATTGAAGGATATCAGAAAACAGTAAGATAGGAAGACAGAGGAACTGAGAAACTACCCATTTTAGATAGTATATTCTTCTCTTAATCTTTTATATGGCCAAAGCATCGCTGCTAAAAACTGCTACTTAAGTTCAAAGTGTCATGAAAATGCTGGCACTACATATTCATTTACCTGTTTAAAGAAATCTGAGTACTGCTTGGTTGTCTACTTGAGATACAATATTTAATAGAATATTATAACACCAAACTCAAATGAGCGGGGAAACTTGCCACCCACACTTACTCAACTTGTTTCACACAGTGAGAACAATGCCGGACTAGCATTATGCATAACATCTACAGCTTGCATACACACAAAACACTGCTTTTGTTGGGTCAGGGATTTTCCTGCATGTCTGATGTCAAACTCTGAAGACAGAGTTTTACAACCATCATAACAATGCCATAGGCCAAAACCAAACCACACAAAACAGAAATTGGCAGTTGTAAGAGCTTTCAAGTCTCACTCGGCAGCTCGTAACAAGGAGAACACACTGAGCTCCTAGAAATACGTATCTATGTACATGGTCTCTGTTGCAAGCCAGTACTCACCTGGGATTTCAGCCTCTGATCACTGGTACTCTGAACTTCAGAAATCTTTATTTCTCTGTCACAGAGCATACAAATTAAGTCCCTGACTACACAGTCTAAATTTACAAAGACCATTATCCCATTAAGACAAGGTTTTGTATGCCTGATTTTATGAAACAAACACCCCAAACATTTATAGTTAGAGAATCTCAAGTTGGCAAGAATATTTTTCTTTTCACCTGTGAAAAATTTGTCTCTCCTATCTATTTCCTAAGTCTCTACATCAGCCAAGATTTTCATCTTCGTATGTATACACACATTTACAGTAGAAACAGCCCAATGAACTTCCATCCAAAGCTAAACACATTAATTAATCTAGCCTTGTAAATCAATATTCACGTTGCTGTACCTTTATTACACCCTCCACGTTTAAGTAAAAACCAGCACTAATTGTATAGTGAAAGGAAGCCTGGCTGACTTGACATGATGATTTTCTTTAAGAAAACTGTTTTCAGAATTAAGTGGGTAACAGTAACTGCACCTACTTAACCATAAGTGAGACTGCAATTAAATTCTATTTTAAAATAAGTATATAACTTTAATCTTATAATTTGACTGTTACTACTATTATGCCTCTGAAAAGTATTATTTTCTGAAATCGCACTCTGTATCTCAACATATAATTCTCACATTTAATTTTTAACATGCCTGTTACACTGAAGTAAGAAGCCAAATGACAACGACTAAACTAGCTCCCTAATTAATGTCATTTCAAATGTCACACATTCTAAAGAAAATAACTGCTCAGCAAAAATTTCAGTGTGGCCCCTAATTTAGAGAAAAATAAATCCTCCTACCGTATTGATCCAATCATGTAGGGCTGTGCCAGCTGCACCACAATAGCTCCGCTCCCAAGCTGGTGGCATGTGTATCCAGAATCCCAATCATAGTTTTTTGTGTCTCCATTCAATAAGGCATTGCGACTGCGACTTACACCCTCAATCACACTGGCACAGTCTGCAATTGTTGCAACATTTTCAGTGGGAACTGTGAATTAAAAACACAGAGATGACAGACATACAGTCAGAAAACAGTTCAGATGCCAGTGGTCTTTATTTCTGGAGAAGAACTGGTAAAAAAAAAAAAAGAAAACATGATCAACAAAAGGAAATTTACTCACATAAAATGAACTACAAACAAGTGACGAACAAATGGTACAGATAGTTTTCACAGCACTATTCCAGAATAGCCTGGTAAATTAACAGATGGATTTCAGTATTGGTCATATGAAAACACTCTTTTAACACAATTGCAAAAAAAATCTTGTCCAGCAAAACATTAGAAATTTTGAAATAATTTCTTCCTGTTTTCATGATGAAACCTCCCTCTACTACAACATCTGAAAATGGCAAGAACACAGCTATGAGAATTCCAGAGATAACTGTATGCAAAAAAAGAAAATTTTCCATGGAGAGCTAGGATTTTGTGATTTCACTGTGCTACTGGTGTCAGAAGCATAATATTAAGAAAGCCACTACCCACCAAAACACCTTAAAAAACACATGGGAAGAAACTGCAAGATCACTGCCAAGTAGTAATCCAAGGCAGTGGAAAAGCAACCAGCTCTGGAAAAGGTACTGCATTACCAAATGTACTATAATCTCTGTCTGCTCATAAAAAATTACTAAAACCACCACTTTACTATTCTAGAAATCTCCTGATTCCCTTACTACTGAAAAGAGGCACTCAATTCCCAGATTCTTATGGGGGAGCAGGTGTTAGACATTAGAAGTACTTCACTTGGAACAATCGGAATAAAGCAAAGCCTAACACTGCAAACTAAGAGTACTGGCATTGAATTAAAATTTGTCTTGACTTCCTTTTCTTCCTCTCCTCCCTGGGAATAAAGGAACTTACTTGTGTATTCATTTTATATAGACTTTAAAGCATCTTATACACAGAGCTGTTTTTTTTTTTTTTTTTTTTTTTTTTTTTTTTTTTTAAATAGGATGAGAAAGCTATTGCAATCTTGGTAAAATAGTAAATGATTAAAAGATAGAGTCAAAATCAATGCTCATATTGAGGATCCATGGCATATTCCAGACACACTCTAAGCTATCTAAGTGATTAACTGAATGTAGTGCAGCTCAGTTCATGCAATATTTTGCCTGTGTGCCCTCTGAGCATCATCCTGCTCCTTCTCACATTTAGATTTCTGCACTAATTCATGACCCTCCTAAGAAGATGTTACCCTGATTAGTTAAACTCCTTAAAAACTGTACAGAAACTGTCTTGCTGTGTTTTTAACATAATTCTGTGGTCTTCCCTACAACAGCTAATTAGAAAGTGACTCTGACTAATTCAAGTGTGCAGAATATGCCATCCTGTCCCTTTTCCCTAGGGGGTCTGCCACTCCCTATTTTGAATGTTCATTATCATCTTTTATATATGCTTGATAAATTTATTAAAAGTACCATCTGGTGGGGACTCTGTTCTGTATTTTCAAGTATTTTTATTGTCTTTCTTTCTCCCATTAGAATATCTGCTTCCATTTAGGTCACTTATTTACAAATACAAACTGTTAAAACCAACAGTCTATTTTTGTTTCCTTTTTTTTTTTTTAAATCCACCAGCTATCCAGCTCTTACAGTAACCAATATTGTCAGAGAAAAGAAAAGAGAAGATTACAAATATAATTTTTTTCCCCCTACTGTTCATACAACAGTTTTGGGCTGAAAAGTCTGATTTGCTTCTAAGGAACAGAAAAGACATGTGTTAGCAAAGCAAACACATTCTGTAAGCAAACAAAAGAAGAAGATGATTGAGGTTACAGGACAGCAGCATCAAACATTTATTAAAACTTACTTTCTTGTCTCTGCCTTATGCTGCAGTACGGAGCGATGAAGAACTGGTAGTATATATAATTCTATTTTTATAAAGGATTGCAATTTTCAAGGCATGGCCTAAGGGTCATCTATACTGACTATATTTAAAGATAAGACAGATATGTTATTCAACTTTCGTTAGAGATCTTCCAAGATAAAAATGTACCAGAAGTGTGTTGTAACCTCAGTCATATTTATCACTCCTTAAGCTTGTTTCTCTTACTTTGACTTTTTAGCATACTTGGTTTTTCAAAAGAATTTTTATTTTTCCTGAAGCACGCTGAAAAAAAAGTTAACGCAGCTGCTGCCAAGTGGCTTCCATATCTGAGATGGACTACTTCCTTTCATCTCTCATTCTGGACAGGTCAGCTTTGCTTTCTATCCATCCACTGTGACTTCACTACAATGTGGATGAGTGGGGAAATGAAAGAAAATCCTCAAATAACTTTTTGCAGCACAGAAAGGAACAGAAGTAAGCGAGTATTTGTATTGGTTCACATAACCAGCCATTAATAAACCTTAAATAAATTATGAAAACAAACATACAGGGAGATGGCAGATCTACTACACAGTCTTATTTTCTAGGAAAGCAGCAATTTAAAGCATTATGGGCTGTAGAATATATTTAAACTGCTCTCTAGGCAATAGTCAAAAGCTCCCTGCTTATGTGCCATCATTGCAACAAAACTGTTAATTTTAGGGAATTCTCTTAAGATGTTTACAAAACTATCATTGTGAAGAAACTATAAACAAGAAATTACATTAGAAGAAAC
This sequence comes from Onychostruthus taczanowskii, assembly GCF_017590055.1. Taxonomy (NCBI): domain Eukaryota; kingdom Metazoa; phylum Chordata; class Aves; order Passeriformes; family Passeridae; genus Onychostruthus; species Onychostruthus taczanowskii. The sequence continues at coordinate 12,171,123 of NW_024499351.1, forward strand.
ATATTTTTGTTTTAGTTAGTATGAAGGAGTAATTTTACTCTAATGATTATATCAGTTAAATGTTCAGCTTCCAATTGCTCAGCTTTTAACTATAAAATTGCATTCCTTCTCTATTTGAACATCTACTAACCTGACAAAAGTTTCCTTCCTGGCTGGTTGGAAAATAGAAAGCTGAGACTAAATAAAAAGAGAATTAAGTACATAAGGATTATTTCAGAGTTTGATCATATTGTATAAAAGAATTAAAGAGGTATTAGGCATTTTGCTCTCATTATTTTCCACATGCCAAAAGATTTTTTAAGTCTAATCTTTATTCCATATATGAATTAGCCCTTGTTTATTTGCTACATGGAAGAAAAAATAAGAAATCTACAGACTTTTCAACCAATAAGAAGTACAGCCAAATGTCCAGTCTTTCATTCCATACACTCTTTGTTATTTTCCTGAGTTGAAACTTGCTGATGAAATTACTAGATTTAGTTTGAATCTTCAATTAAATTATTCAAAGAAATCAAGAGCTAAAAAAAAATCAACTTCAAACAAATATCAACAGTATTTTCACTTATTTCAGTGAAAAGCCTTCTGCAAGCCATATTTATCTGGAAAACAAAACCTCACTAATATATGTTTTTGTCCAACTGTCAGAAATTGTATTAGAAAAACTTCAGAGAAGGCTGATTTTTCACTTGATACCTGCTACACTTTGTGATTCCTAATCCAATAAATTAGAACAAAACCATTCAAGTCACTAGAACTGGCCATACTTTTCATTGCCAACTAATTGGCTGCTACAGGGCTCTTTCATTAAACATTGTGTCTGCAGAGGGCTGTCAGAAGTATCAGTTGTTTTAGGAAGTATGCATCCTTCTTTGTGGTACTGGAGATAGACAGGAAAGAATTTAAAAATCAAAAAAAAGAACTGGAACCATATGAACAGATCTCTCTCAAAACCAACCATTTGGCTGTCCTTTCTTGCAGAAAGGGGAAAAAAATTCCTGCAGTATTTAGATTGTCTTCAATTTTTCATAATTTCCTAAAGCTATGTCTGCAGCCGAGCTGAATTACACTGCTGGGTAAGCCTGCATTGTTTTGGAAAAAATGTGACCCTTTTCAAAAGGGAAAAAGCAAAATATGATAGCTTTGTATGGAGTCAACATTAAACTAGACAAAACCCAGCATCTTTCACTGCTTCCTTGGGGAGAGACAAAGCAATCTTTTACAAAGCTGAACCACACACTAGGCAACTGATATGACTGGTTTCTCCCTGTTACACATTCAGTTTTATTTGTTCTTTTTCTTTTTCTAAATTAACTGCCAGAGTAAAAGACAAGTGAATATTTATTTGTATCATTTTATCCCTTTTAAAACAAGTTCTCCTAAGGCATTGAGCAGCACACAAATGAAGGTTCATAATGATTCGTAAGAACTGAACAGCATTCCTCAGAGGGTGACCAAGGACATTTCAGTGTTTTTACATCCATCTTCTGCTCTTCAGTCATTATTCACTGTTCTCTTATTCATGTGTATTGTACACATTGCAAGACAGTCTGATAGACTGAGACAGACTACTGACCAACACTCATATGTGGAAAAACCATCCCCACTGCACTCCCAATGCCCTTCACCAGGCTCAAAACCAGAAAGAATGTTGGTAAAGCCCACATAATCCTTGACTGCCCCTCAGCACTGAGTACTGATTAAAGGACACTGAGGTTATCAATTGTTTTTTCCATTTGGCGCAGAAAAAAGGAATTTTTTCTCCTACTAAAGTGGGAAAAAAAACTCCCAGAAACCTAAAGAGGCCTTGCACAGAAGCAGTCCTTTAACTGCTGTTGTAACTTCTTGCCACTGGGCAGATTAGAACATTGTACAATACATTGCATGACACCAGGTACTGCTTCCAAAGCAGTATGTCTCTTTCTTGTGAAAATATTCTTTTGTTTTGAATTCTAGATTAAATATTAATGGCTAAAGACCATTCAAAATTTCATAAGCAGAAGCTCATAATAAGCAAGACCTATGATTGTGAGATTAAAGAATATTTGCATCCTTGTTAAACGAAAGAATTATGTTAATACCATGAATTTAATATGGAAAACTGTTAACTTGCACATTTAGAGATAATACTATGCCAAAAAGAAAAATACATCTCAACCCTAACATCTGCGTTAGGGAATTAATTTCATATGATTACATTCCTTTCTGTCACCTCATTTCACAAGACAACAAACTGTAAACCAACACTTAAACACCAGACAGTGCTATAAAGAGCATTTTCTGCTACTTTTGCTTCAAAACTGCTACTCAGCTACCATTGGGTCATGTCAGTACGACATCCAGTATTATACAAAGTAACTGTATAAATCACCTTCCACAATGACTTTTAAATGCAGTATGTCAAGTTAGTAATTTTTCATTAAAACCTTGTACACAAAAACACAACAACATAAAATTGTTGTTATAATGAAACAGCACTTCATTTTTATTATTTGTTTACCAGCCCTCTAATCTTCACTGCATGGTGACAGCCATCACATAGATATTATGTACCAGTAGTAATAGATCTGATAAATTACCCTCTTTGCATACACTCAACTCTTTGCAAGGTATCTTTCACAAAAATTAAATAAATAGTTTCTCAAGTCTCTACATAACATATCTAACCAAGTACCTCAGAGGCCTCATTTCTTTGGAATGAGTTTTCAAATGACAAATCTTCACATCTTATCTTCAGTGTTGTTTTGGTAGAAGTAGGGGTCACTAAATCTTTTTGAAAGGGAAAGGACCTTATGGTCTTGAAGGGCTGACCAAAGGACCTTATGGCCTTCAAGGGCTGACCAGTAATATTTCATTTTTTTAATAAAACAGCGTATAGAAACAGCAGCTGTGTTTGTTCTAACCTAATTTAATACCACATTTAATATCATATGGGATAAGCAATGAACCCAATGAACTGCTTTTCAAGGGTTTAAGATAGAAGTTTCTCTACTCAGTCAAGCTTAAAAGCAATCTACTCTGATTACTGCACTTTCATATATTTTGTTGATTTTTCCTAACTGCTTTCAATTCACTTTATCCTATCTGGTCATTTCAGAAGCAGAAACAAACATTACAAATCCTCATCACAGTAATAAAATAAATCTGTGCCAACCCACTGGCACTCATACTGAGTTTTTACACAGGTGGACCTTGGACTTACAGTCTGCTTGATTGCAGGAGCCATACAATATGGCACCTTACGGTAATCATCACACTGAAAAAAGGCACTGGATAGATATAATATCTCTTTGCTGGATCAAAGCTGCTGAGAATATTTTTGAATAGGCAATACTGATGGCCAAAAATTCTGATGGAACAGTCATAGGTGTCTTTGCTCCATTTCACAACTGGACGGACCTCAACTAGTCCCCAGATCTTTCCATTTCTATCTTTCTCACCATAAACTCTGCAGGGTCATGTACACAACTGCTGGTGCCTCACTGACAGTTGGAAGACTCTCCACATCCCACTTTCAATTAACTACTCCCCAAATTCTTACTTTTAACTTTCTACCAACTGTATTGACTAATATCCCTTAAATATAAAAAGCCATGTAAACTACAGGCCCCTCTCTTTCCTTACTGTTGATCACTTCAAATGACTTATGCATACAACAGCTTGACTGACCCACACTGAAGAACAGCAAAGCTGCCCTTGGTTAACAACCACCATTAACACCAGAAACCCTCACTATTATGCTGCCCAAACCCTATTTACCTGTAAGATTCTACAAAACCATTCTCACAAACTGAAAATTTTTAATAAAGCCATATAAAGCCTCCATCCTCTAGATTACCTTTGAAACTTAAGAAGTGTTAAAACAGATCAAATAGTTTACCTCACCAGAATGATCACTCAACCAGTAAAAAGAATTGAGTCTATGAAAGATGAATCACTTTCAGTAAAAGTTCACTTATACAAACATGCACGGATTTACTGCCTTATGATCAAACAATCTTTGTGTTAACACTCAAAAATATTTAAGTCCAAAATTCAGCATTTATTAAATAAGTTTGATCATCTGAAATCAAATACATACAAATGTTTGTACACACTAACTGGATTTTGTAAGAAGTTTTTAAAAATTCATAGCTGGCAGTGCTAACTATGAAATTTAGCTCAAAGGTTTTATCAAATCTGAGATACTTTGTTTCTCTGCTGACTAGCTAACTGAAGGGAGATGTTTTCTTTTAACACAATTCTTCTTTACTGTTTATTCTATTTTGAAGTCAATAGCAATTGCAATGCTACTTGCACACTACCTAAAACAGAGGGAAGGCTTTTGATTTGCCTTTGTATAATGTATGCGGAACAGGCTGGAGGAATTGGGTCTTGGTTTTTCACTGCTAAATATTATAGTTTTCTCAGTGAAAAATTTAAAGTGAATATGTCTTACTAAAAATCTTCTTTCTCATTCTATTTTGCAAACTTTTTCCCTTCCATCTGTATTGGGTACATATTTAAAATTTAAATATATGTTTAAAACCAGCATGAACTCTGAGAATTTTGCTTAAATTCTTGATTTTATGCCGTAAGTAATAAACTGTGGGAAATCCCATCTAGACAGCTACTAAATACTTTCTCTCCAATGAACTTCAGGATCTGACTTTTATGAGTTTATATGGAAGAAAGCATAGAAACCACCTCATTTTAACTATTAAAAAAAAAATCGATATTAAGTCTTTCTGTGACACATGTTACCATCCAGTACCGTTGCTCTGTAGGGGATTTCTATCTTAAGTAACATAAAGGTACTTAAATCAGTGTTATATAAGCTGCCCAGAGCTAAGACAGCTCCATCAGCGTGGTGTTCTGAGAATAATAGCAGTATAACTGATATAATGTTCTGCCATGGCTAAGCATGTCTATGACTCTTCAGGGGGAAATGAACACATGAGAGTTTACTTTCAGCAGTTGTAACCAAGCTGTATAAGAGGCCCTAAATGTCCAAATCCATCATCACTACAATAAATAGCTGTGCTTAGTCCATTCTTGTAAAAGAATTCAGGCTAACCTACTGGGAGGCATGAGCAACTGTACTGTGACATGCAAAGAAAAATAACATTGCCAGCACTGACTGACTCAGCTACAAGTTGCTTTGTCAGCAGCGGCTGAATTTCAGCATTCCTGCAGCATCATTAATTAACCCACAGTACTGGAATCTCATAGAAGTTGTAAGGACTAGCCAATTAATTCTATGCTTACAACACTGTTTAATTCAATTTAGAGATTTCTGGATGGAAACAGAAGTAGAGTGCAGTAATGGCCAGCTTTAAAAGACAAGTGTTTACAACAGTTTATAAAAAAGGAAAATGGTTTTATGTCTTACCTATCAGACCTTTCTCAAGAGTAAAGGATTTGTTCGTGAACATGCATTCAAATGCCACAATATGGAAAACTTTGTTCACTGTATTGTGGGTCCCAACAATTCGAATATACCTATAGGGAAACAAAAAAAAGATAAACAGCACAAGTTAAACATGACCAACTTCTGTGCACTTAAATATAATTGATTCAGTTAGACTATAACATGCAGACCCATAAGAACTGAGTGACAATTTCATAGCAGTTTGCATCTAGTCCAGCATTTCATGCTGGCTCCAGTGCAATTTAAGAAGAAAAAAAAAATCTTTAAAGAGATATGGAATCTGTTGAAAATGTTTCTGAATTAATTTGCCAAGAAAAGAAAAATTAGGGACCTTCTGTTTCAGAAATTGTCTGTAACTGCAAATATGTGTTCATGGAGGTTTTAAATACTGCTCCTACTAATGACAGTAATAATAATAGCAAGAACAACAGTAATAATCATTCTTTTACCAACAAATTTTCAGCACTGCGAAAGATTTCATACAGCCAGGACAAACTCAAAAAAAGGAGTCAGGCTTTTCTTCCAAAGCCAAAAATCAATTCCATTTTATTAAGACTGTTTCTAATTCTAACACTGGATGTACACGATAGCAATCTCTGTTGCTGTATGTTTTACTAATACTGAAAAAAACCCTCATTCAAATATTATGAAACAAAGCTATTCTGGGTTTCATTTTTGATGGTATAGCTCACATTTACACACTCCAACTGCAAATCACATAGAGCTGCTCTCAAACATTGTGACCTACTCACCTGCTGCATTACCCTGGAGGCTTCACCTTCCATAAACAACCACTAACATTGATTCAGTCTGATTCTGCATTTTCTGAAGAGATCCAATAGTTCTTACTATAAATTTTGAAAAAACTCAAAAGGACTATTGTATACCTCTCAATAAACGCTGAGCAAGCAACCAGAAAACTACCTAAACCAAATACCAATGACCACAAGATGTGTTACCCATACAGAAAGCTTTGTATGAATTTAACTCATTTCAATCATCAACTATCAGAATGTATGAATCTTAAGCAATATCCTTGGTCTGTCTCTCATTTACATGGTATAATTATATTTCTAACATAATGGTCATTCACCAACAGCATCATTTTGGCTTGTGTTCTCCATCATATCAAGTTGAGAAGATACACAGTATGTTTTCTGAGATTTTCTTTTTAAACAATAAAACAACCATCATAGCTATTTACTGTGCTAATGCTCAATCTCCAAATTTCATTTAGAAATTATTTTAATAATAATAACAACTTGGAACAAGCAATTGTATGCTATTGCCTAATTAATATTAACTCACACATCAATCAACTATCACAGTAGCAATTGTCCTGAAAGTCATTCTATGCAGAAAAAATAAATTTGCAAGAGTGTAGAAAATATTTATTATTAATAAAGAAGATGAACCTGTGTTTTAAGAGTAAAGCAGAACTCAGCCCATACGCTGTAGCTGTGCCAAGTGCCTGTAAAGAGCATTGCAGGAATCTTGGCAGACAGGCAGGCAAACAGGAGGTGTTTCCCCAGACCTGCCTGTGTGAACCAGCTGACTTTCTTTTTATGAACTCACGACCACAGTCCGAACCCTAAAAACACAGGGAATGTCCAAAATTCTACAATGGTAACTGATCTTGTTCCCTCCAGCCTCAGAAGCACATAATTCCATTAAACACAGGAATAATTTTGGAATATTTTGAAGTGCACATGGAGCCTGGCTTGCCATAGACACTCCCTTGACTCTCCCAGGCAAGGAAGGTATTGATTGAGTTGTGCTGCTTGGACAAAATGCACAGGCAAACCACCAGAGTGTTACTAATGGAGATGTACTTTGACATCCTTCAGTTACGCTTCCTTGCATTAAAGAGCTTAGAGAATAAACAAAGTAACAAGATTAATAAGAACACAAGAAACTGCTTCATAATTAGCTTTAAAAGCTAATTTATTTAGATTTTTTTGTGTTATAAAATTGTATCATTAGAGCAAACTTCTTGATTGTTTGTTCAGAGCAATTGGAAGTTGCTATCAGCAAAAAAGCATGTTCACATGACACAAAGTCATCTTGAATCTTTGTGTGATTGCAGAGTAAACGAATCACAGTCCAATGCCTAGACTAGCTCCACTGGGCTTTAGACTCAACTGGTAAGACTGGAAGACAGAAAAAAAACCCTGAATCATTCTCTAAAGAGAAAACCTTGATCAGTTTGTGGGGTTTAAATGAACTTCCCTAGCAGGTAAACAGGAATGCAACATGAACATTTTGCCCCTTACTTTTATTTTCTGGCCCTTTTGGAGAATGATGGATACTGATATAAGTGGTCGAATGTTTCATGTCACAGACCTCTCTAGCCACACAGAGTCAAGCTACATGTGACCTTAAAATCCTCACAACAGGAATATCAACCAGAAAAATCTGGTTGGTGGGTTTTTTTTTTTCCCACTACCAAGAAAATTGTTTTGACTATAGGGAAACAGCATGTTCTACTGGATCTTGGTAGAATTCTAAACAACTGAAATTTGAATGGACTACCTGGGTTGATTAATTAGGCACCTACATGGCAACATCTCTCATTCATCCCCTATTTTTCCCAGGGCAATTCTTCTCCTTCATATGAAATTACCATATTTGTACTCTGATGTGAGAAGATATCTAAACAACTAAACTATGTTTTACTTCTGCTCTTTACACTTGTAAAGCTGACACACATAATTCAGATAACAGCTGCTGCAGATCACACCACTGATTCTGCTGTGGATACCCTAGAGGACCACAAACACCAAAACTCAGCTGCCTACATCATCACAGCAGTGCTTAGGAAATATGTGTCAAAGCATGAAAATATGCATACTCTAGGAGCCATTTAATCCTTCATTATAATAACAGCAGTAAGATACAGAAAAACAAATATATTAAACACAAATTCCAATCCCTTGAGAATATTGAGACAGAAGACTAAATAAGGGGAAGGAATGGAAATTAACATGTATTTTGCACTGATACCCACTCTTCAGCTACTATCAAAGCAACCTAGAATAGCAACAGCAAACTTGAAGAACTAAATCTAATATGTACAAAATGTGCTCTTATGAAATTGGCATTTCATCTTCCTTTGTGGAGCATTTGGTATGAGACACCAGTGCCAGAATTACTACATACTTTATACCTCCTCTAACTGCTTAGAACCACTGACATTCACATTCCAATCACTGCCACAAAGATGCGTGAGGCACAGCCCAACACACAAGGGCATTAGAAGACATTGTGTTTGTTTTTCAGTGGAAAAGGAAACAGTGTTATTCAACACCTTCTAAACTCCATTTATTGACAACTCCCTAAAACGAAAAATCCTTCAGACTCACACAGCTGAATCAACAGACCTGTGGCAAGAAGATAGAAAAAACAGGGAAGAAAAATCTATTGCCAGTATTAAATCATGTGGGAGAACAGTGGACATAAATAAATACATAATATAAATAATTAAGCCAGAACAAACATGAAAAGCATATCTGTCTTTTGACAGAAGACAAGTTTTCCTGCAGTTAGACAGGAAAGTCTAATAAAGTCTATTTTATACCAAAGGAAATCCCTACTGCAAATATTGAAAATAACTGTGACAAATTAAATAAAACACTTACACAAGACAAAATCATTGAACTCCAGTAGAAAAAGTACATCTAACATCTACAAAGCCTGAACAGTAACAAACATTTTCACCTTGGAAATACAACCGACAGTGAGGCAGTTTGGAAACATAGCACATTTCCTTTTGTAATGTGCCAGAATGTGTATGCAGGTATTTTATGCTGGGACATTCAAGTGACTAAAAATATTGGTATACAACATTTAAATGGGACATGTAATTGTTTGTGTACCACATGTAAGCAGTATGTCAACCCATCAACCAGTGTTTCTCAAAGGATATAACCAAATTAACACTGATGTGCTTTGGAACATAAGTAAAACTTGCACAATGTGATAATATGTTGTGTATTCCATACACAATAATCTGTAAGAATAGTAAGTTTACAAATGCTTTGTTCTTTTCTAATGATCTCCAATTTTTATTTCTTTAAAACAGAAAAAAAACCAATTCCAGGTAAACTGGCTTTAACCACCTCTTCACATTGTATGCATCTCTAGTTCCAGTGAAGTTCTCAAATCTGAACTTGGTTCACCTGCTTTTATTCTGGGTCAGACCTCAACCCAAAACAGCTCAGTTTCCTAGAACCCATCTGGATATGAGAAGAAATCTGCAATTACACCTGTTCTCATAATGCACTTCCACTATAAGAACACAAAATAAAAAACGAGATGATATTAAGATTTGGATGTCATGAAATCTACATTTAAACCATATGCCTGATTTGACTGTGCAGCCAAGCACAACTTAAATATCACCCTCACTTATCTTTATGCCATCTTTACTGAACACATAAAATGGGATGCTAAAAAATTTAACTGTATAGAAAAAAAAGTAGTTTTTAAATAGAGAAGAAGGTATTGTTCTTCAGAAAGTCTAGTTCTAAAACAAACTGGACGGGGGGATTCAGAGAACAGACATGACCTGGCTCTGCACACCTTCTAGGCTGATGTGACATGAAGCCAGATTCTTCCCAAAGAGAAGAAGCTCATCTGCAATAGAACTAATTTTCTTTGAATCACACTACATCCTCATGAGGTTTTATGACTTAGGATCAATTTAGCTTCATTATACAGATACATTGTAACCTCCACATTTTTAAACATATTGAATAAAACAAGAAAATACAGGAAAGTGCTGCTCCATGAAATCTGAGAATGTTTGCCATTTTCCCAAGCTTCTCATGCTCCACCAGCCTGTGAATTTACCATGCAATACTTATTTCTTGCTCCAATGACACTTCAGTAAGTGCTGTCTAGATCTAGGCTAGAATCAGACTATAAACAATATGACAAAGAAATACCTGAAAAGTATTAGAAAAAAGTGAGGGAGGATGGAAGGACAGAAGGAAGGAAAACAAAGATACATTGATTTCAATCTGCATCCAGGTAGCTCAACAAAGAAGCAACTGTAGTTTTGACCGGTGCTTAAAAAAGCAAGATATTTTGAAATTTGTCCTATAAAACTGTAATGAAGATATATACAAAAATTTGTATTTAGCTCTCGCAATACAAAAACCTGACAGGCAGTGGTAAAGAAGGGTGGATTAAAAAAAAAAATCTGAAAATTATTTTTAAAAAAGGAGGCAATTACTGAAATAATCCTTTTAATATAAGTTTTGTTTGGACGAATCATTACAGTACTCCTGGTATTTGAGCTCACAGGCATAAGAGAATAAGAGAAGACCTCTAGGGCTCTCAAAAGGGTGTCATAAATACACATGAAGAATTAAATGTTATAAGGTAAAAAAAACCCTAACAAACTGTCCAACAAACAAACTAAATGAACCACGACTCCTATCCAAACAGTATAACATCTTCCTTACAGAAAAATACATCCAAGGATATATGCAAGAAACCTTACCATTCATGATGTTAAAATTATACTGGAAAACTACTAAACAATACTCAAATGAAATCAGCTAAGTATTGGTAACATAAAAACGACTGATTATATATTTTTCATCAATATTTTTACGATTTGAAAACTTGTACGTAGAGATACAACTCCTTGTACTTGCAGGTGGTTAAAAAATTGATGCAAAGTATTGCTGGCTCAATTTCAAATTTGCTACCTAGTTTTGGAATGCTGAAATATGAGATAATTCATTAAGCAAAGTATGTCTCATACATTTTAAACATTTGTGATATAGCATGTAGTGTTACTATTCAAATGTGGTTTGGATCTGGAACAAGAATGCCTTTGTTAACTGAACAAGATTTAGTTCTTTAACTAAAGATATACAATTATTAAACCCCTGTATACTACCAGTGATTTAAAGATTTACAAACACCAGCCAAGAGTAACCGTATCACAAGAAACATCAACTTCAATTGTTCAACATTAGGAGCAACGTTTTTAGGAACAAAACCACTAAAAATAAAAAATCACAAGTAATGTCCCACCTAAAGCAGCAGAATGTCAGTTCTGACTGCTTTGGTGCTCCTTTCTAACATAAAGTGTGCAACACCTGTTCTGCTCCTGATAACACACAGCTTAGTCAAACTTAAACTATGATCATTCTTTAGATGGATTTTAGAAATTATTAATGCAGACTAAAATTCACATGAAATATATATCAAATATTATGAAAGAGTGTTTGTGAAACCAATGTCTGATGTGAGACAGAACAGTGAAGGCATCAACCAATTATTTCTAAATTCACCAAGTTCTGTCTTTTATGAAAAAAAATCTTACATGATATCCACTAGCAATGTCACCTGCTACACATATATACCACTGCTACCTCAGATAATCACAGTCTCTAAACTTCCTTGCTTATACTTTCCAGAATATTGAAGACCCAGCTCTTAGCTACTGCAGGCCTGAACTCAGGTATAAAATAAAGGACAAAAGAAATATTATTTATGGGCCTATTCATCAAACACAGATAGTGCAGCAGATTCAATCTCATAAGCTTCATATGTCTAGTTCTTTTAAAATCAAATTGTGTTTCACCGGAAATAATTGATGACATGGTGAAAGAAGATCATAAATTTGGATTACAAGTAGGTGGTCTGTATTAACCTGTACAAACACTGCTACACAGCTCATCAGCAATGAGATGGTAAAAGGGAAGGGTAGTGACTTCTAATATATGTAACAAATAATAAAATATCCAGAAACTCAAGTTCATGTGAGAATAGTTGAATTATGGTTAAAGACAGAGCATTTAAGACAGACAACTACTGTAATGATTTCTTGTTCTCACTGCTCCTCTTTCTTCTGCTTTTTTTTTTGTTATTTGTTTTAATTGTAGAGTAGAGCCACATGTATCACACAACATTTGCCACATTTCTCTTGTTGATTTAATAAGCAGTAAGAACTGTCTAATTCAGAACAGCACTCTACAGTATTGCACCAATTAAACTGATTACAATGGATATTTATTCACTGAAACACTACAATCAGCCTGGAGTGGTACACTGAGTGTCACAGCCCCAAGAAAATGTTATTATTTTGTTAAAATGTAGTTCTTGTTCTCCTACAAAACAAAAATAACTTATGTTTGACATGTTTATGAAATACACCACTATAACTTGTGAGCAGACGAGCAGAAAACAGAAATATATTGACTGAGCTACTGAGTTCAGATCTCTTTAATTGGTTCCACAGCCAAGGAACAATAACCACTCAAGAAGTTCTCTTCCTGTGGTTAAGCATCTAAAGATATGAAACTGATTTAAATCTGATTTCATAAATCTTAAAATAACTTCAGGTGCAATGGAAAAGAAATGGCAACCAGAAAAATCAAGTAAGGCTTTTCTTCCAAACTTTATTTCTTTTAGAGTGTAATAAAAAGTGAAGTTCTCACCTGCCCAAAATTCCCCTAACACTGACTGAGCTACACACAGGTTACTTCTAGGTGACACTAATCCAGTGGGAGATTGCAACCACTGATGCACTGACCGCCTCCTCAGAATGAACTCCATACTCAAACAGAAGGAAGAACACTACTTACAGAATAATTAATGTGGGAAGTGAGGAATACAACTAACAAATAGGGGTTTGGCTACTAATTAATGCAAACATTATGTAATTGCTAACAAATGAATGCTGATGCATTTGTTTGTTGAAATGCATAAACAGCATAAAGTTTTGATGGTCAAGGAGCCAGCATTTTATGCATTACCACCCAGATCCATACTTGGAGCAAACTAGAATAAAAAATGGAAATACCCCACCTCACTGTGTGAATTGATGCTGCACAGGTAACGAGCCTGTGTTTAAGACAACAAAAATGCGTATTTGTATCAGTAACAACAAAAAATCTGCCTTAGTAATGCCTTCCAAATACTTAATAACAGATTCTAGAGGGCTCTGAAAGGACATGAAAAAGTCAGTACTTGCCTGTGCACAAAAATTTCAAACAGTTGCAAGATGACTACTTTTGTAGTGAAGTAAGCTTTATGGCCATGCACAAAGAATCTCTTATCTGAGAATGAAACAGAGCTTTACCTGGATGCCTACTTGAAGACAGAATGCATTAAGCCATCATCCATTTGGCTATCTATATATTAAAAACTGCCGAAGAGCAGTTTCGTCAAATGTTTCAAAAAGTAACAAACTCCCTGAGTATAAGAACTGCACTGAAAATGCTGGAAGTTACAAATCAATAGGCTTAGAGATGAGTTATGACAAAATAAAAGATTCTTAAATAATTAAATGATCTACCGAGGATCCTCTAATGTAACAAACTTATTTCTTTTTGATAAACCTCTGCCTTTTTCAATCCAGATGACATGTAGTACTTCTTTTCTGAGTTTAAAGCTGTTTCTGAAATATTTTCATTACTCAAAAACGTACTGTGTAAGACCCCAAATCAGATAAATCTTGATATCTTTTTCCTCTACTGTTAAATTTTGAACTATGTTCAAAACCATTCAAATATAGCTCAGAAATTCATACATACATACATATATATGTAAAGAAAATGTGAAGGAGATCTTTTAAGTGCTCTGATCCATCTAAATGCTTACCACAATATCCTTGACACCACCTTATAAGCCTCTGTCACACTTCTGTTTTCACCTCAATAGCAGCTGGAAGAAGAATTCTGCTTATACAGCACATCTCTAGCACTGACAGAGTTTCCAGCATTTGGTTTGATGGGAACTCGTTTTCTTTGACTTCTACTTTTGACTGTTGCTGAACTCACACAGCTAGCACTTAGAATGTGACTCCTCAATGAAGAAATAAACCACTGTACTTGAACTAAAAAGTCAGAAAAAAAATAAAGGAGAAGACAAAAAAAGAAAAATAAGTAAAAGGTATTTCCCTATACTGCACAGCAGGTAAGTTAGTGAGAATGAAATTAGTGATTTAGGATATTAGCTCTAACAATCGTAGAGTCCATTGGAAACCTGCAGTTACACATTTGTGTTGGTATCAGCTAAGCTGGTCTATTCATGTGCTTGTTTCACCACAGCTACCCTCAGGATATTTGATAGCTCTTCATTGTTATTACCTTGCATGTGGCCTTCCCAAAGTGGCTGTGAGCACACACAACTCACTCCCATTCGAAATCCAATTAGATCATTACAACATTACACTGGAAAAACGGCCACTGAAAGGCATTAGGTTGTATTGTATCTTCTTCAAGTAGATTTTTTCCTTTAAATAACACTATTCTTGCCTCAGAAGTGACAGAAGTGCTCTGTGGAAGAGTATCTTTTAAATGAATCTACCACACAGTTATATGAATCTCAGTTCTATGGACATAAACTTCATTAGCACATCAATTCAATTTTCCTGAACATCTTGCATTACCTTTTAAAACATCTACTTCACTTTATTAAGCTGATAATTTGAACTCAGTACTGCATTATTTTGATATGTAACTAAAAGATAAGTTAATGCATTTTATTCTTATATATGAATGCAGTGAAAACATGTTTCAGGAGGCAGCTCTTTGTCATACTTCATTGCTTTATTCCTAGTTGTAACTAATGTCAGGCGGCTATTATCAGTCTAATAGTACCTTTTCCTCGATAATATTATTATTATTCTCAGTATAATGACATAAATATCCATTTAGAAATGGAGGCAATCAATATTATTTATTGCTATTTGTCATTAACTAGAAATTTACAGAGAATACAAGGCTGTGACTTCTTTCTGTCCTTCATAGAGTAGAACCTTTGAACTTCAGAACTAAGGTTCCCCCATCTGACCTTCCTTACCTGGCCTCTCTGACCTTCTTTACCTATGCTGAAAGTCAATTTTTCACACTTAATTTTCAGATCTTTTACTCTCCACCTCTCCGTTCATGCAATCTTTCCTTCACCTTGACACTCCATCTCCCTACTAGGTCATGTATCCTGAAATCCAGTGTATTTGATATATTCAAAATGAATCTTGATATACTTAGAATACAGTCTCCAGATTTTAGTGGAAATCTATAATTAACCTGTGTACTTTTCATCATAAAATGATGTTTAAATACCCTACTGCCCATATATTTAGCACATAATTGTAGTATTGATCTATGTAATATATATCTTTTGATGTATACCCTAACCATTTTTTACATACCTCATCAGAGAGCTTTCTTGATGTCCTACAACCTCTGATGACTCAACTGCATTAATCCTAAATTAAACTCAAACTTTCTGATCATTTTCTTTTATTACATTATAGTATTAGCTCAGAGAAGTCTGGCCATTGTTTCTACCTAAATATACACAGTTGACTCTAAATACTTCAGAACATCAGATTCAAAATATCAATTCAGGGAAAACATCCCAGTAACACCAAAATGCTAGCAAAAGAGTGGTTTATAGGCTGATTTCAGGGAAAGGAGTCCAGGACCACAGATACTTAGCAAAAGTGACCAAAGCATAAGGGAACTAAGTAATAGTAATTTTTATGCTACAGTATCATCGCATTTACACCTTACATTATGGATTAAAAACACGCAAGTCTTACAAATAACCCTCAGAATCTCAGTAGCTGAAACCTGCATCCCTACAACTCACCTATTATTATCCATGGTAGCCAGATTAAAGTTAAAACATGGATGTTTAACTCATGTTAGGATCATGCCTTCATTTTGCTATACACATATACCATAGAAATAGGATTTCTGTGTTATCAAATTGCATTTGAAGCTCTCTCTTACACTCAGGGATTCTACTGTATTTGCTAATTTTCCACAAATAAGTAAACCAGAAATACAATGACTGGACATGAACAAATTTCAGCTCTAATAATTTTCTATAGCCAGAATACTAAAAAATTATTTGCCAAATGTCTGATTTCATTCTATATATAAATATCAAGTCAATACATGAACTGTTTGGTGAAAACATTAAAACCAGATCCTATATAAAGATGTATAACTATACATGATAAGCAATTTGAGCAATCAGCATCTAACAAAATGCGGTGTAATGCTAAGAGAAGATCAACTAATCTACAAGACTTGACACCTACCTGTGTTTCAGGAGAGATATTTAAACAAAATAAAAAACAAAACGATAACAAAAACCCCCACCAAAATCAACCAAACGACCCACAAAACTAGGGAAAGAACAGAAATAGTAGGAAGAGTGACCAAAAAAAAAAAAAAGGAAAAAAATGAGAAAATGCAGTGAAAAATCAATAAATAGGCAGCTCCACATTATTCTATACCTATCTCATTTCAACACATATTTTTAAAGGAACTTACTTTCGTGTATTATTTAACCTCATAGTGAAAGTAACAAAATCTTTCCCCACACAAATGATATCTGATTTTACTGTGACACCTCTTAACACACTTAGTTTCAGACTTCAAAATATTCACCATGTTTTGTGAAAGACAAAAACAAACAAAAAAATTGTTTGGAAAACCAGCATCATTTTGCAAATATCTTGCTAGGCATAGATTGTCAATATTAAACAGCAAAAATTCAAAGCTCATTTTTCTTATCAATAATTCACTATTACTGCGGAATGTCAGTATTCTAAAA
The DNA here is from genome assembly GCF_017590055.1 of Onychostruthus taczanowskii. Classification (NCBI taxonomy): domain Eukaryota; kingdom Metazoa; phylum Chordata; class Aves; order Passeriformes; family Passeridae; genus Onychostruthus; species Onychostruthus taczanowskii. The sequence goes on from NW_024499351.1 coordinate 12,188,125, forward strand.
AGTAAACCCTGTATATATGCTTTTAGTTCTGCACCTACAGCTTTGGTTTTCCACCTCTTTTTCAAAGTGATAATACTGCACATATATAAACTAAAAAGGACATCAAGAATGAATAAAATTCAGAAGTCTGCTTTAGTGCACTGCAAATGAACAGCAGGGTAGGTGCACCTTACTACAACTGGTATGTACCATGTCTGCTTTGCACTGGCGAAGTCTATGAATCTGCCTACTCTGCACCAAAACCAGCCTAAAAATCACTCACATTCTCATAAATAAGCTAAAGGCCTGAGACACATTTAAATTAGAACTCAAAGTTAAACCTTCATGACTTTTGAAATATTAAACCATCATCAAAAATACATTTTTAGAGGTATTACTTATATTTTATGCTATGATGTCCCTTTCCAGAAAGAAGTATTTCAGACCTGTAGTTTAATGAAAGGTCTGGACTAGAGACCAGACTTCATACAAATAAAAAGCTGAAAATGTGGAGAAACTTTTGGCCTGGAAAAAGCACTCTTGTTTTGGCACAAAACTTAAAGTATAAACCACTCATTTTTGAGAGTGAGTTCATATACGGCTAATACATCCCTTCCCTTTTAAAACAGATAGACTACTTGAAATATTCTCCTACCAATTTTCTTCTGTATTTATACACATTATTATTAGTGTGTTCACTAAAATCACAGCTAAGCTTTGCACTAGATCAGGATAAGCCAAGACTGATTTTCCTCACTATCAAGGGATGAATACTCTTTGGCTCTTGTTTTTTAAAACCGTCTCTTCCAGACCTGTTGAACATTAGTATTCTCCATGGTACACTGAACTCACTTTACTGGTAACTGACACAGGCTCACACTCAGTGCTCTTACTCTACATTAAGTTCAGTGTGAAAATTAACATTAAACCTGTCCCATGCCTTATGAGTATGCAATTAGCAAAAAAAGTCAAAACCATCTCAAAACCTTTCTGTATCAGATGATGATATATCCTAATAAAGGACACATTCAGGACAGAAGTCATTAGCACTAGCCATCGTGAGCACACTCCCCACACTAAGGGCAGAAATGTACCAATCTAACAATGACCTCTGAAGTCCTCTGAAGTCCCCACATTTGATATTTTGCTTTAAAGTAGAACATTTGCTCTGTGGTCAACATATTCAAACATAAAGAAAAAGAGTTTCTACAATTGTATTTGAAAACTAACTGGTGGAGACTACTGCAGGGGGAACAACTGTTTCCAAAAAGTAGTACAACAGAAAGTAGCCTCATAAAATCATCCACTCCTCCCACCCATTACAAGACACATGATCATTTTAACTTCATATTCATTTATATGTATATACAGATGTATGTAAATATATGTATAAACATGCCTAAAAATAAGTCAGCACAAAGCCACAGTTCACAAATAGAATGGACATGACCTATTAGCTCAGAAGCTTCAGATTTCAAATTAAGAAGTTGATTTAACATAATACTCCATTACAAACATCCAGTAAAAATGCTTTAAAAGCTTGAAATAATAGGATTGTGTACCTCATCTGCTCAAGGACAAACATGAATCAAAGGATGCTCATGTGGTGACAGTTAAAATGACAACATGCAGTTGATGATTAAAGGAACTTTATATAGATTCATGATCTCTGATGTTTCTGAAGTTGAAAGAGGTGACGGTTACCCCTCTGCCCTGAAACATACGTCAATCAAGTAAAATTGAGATTATCAGATGGAAAGATAAACTGCATTTTGATATTATTTCTTTGATATTATACTTAAATTTTTTTACAACATTTTAGGTTTGCCTGAATGGTTTTGGCTGGTTTATTTTACTTGTTTAACAGAAATGTTAAAAATGTTATTCTGGACTGAGAATGGATGAACCCTATAAAACAATGCTTTAGCATCTTCCAAACAGGAAAGAAGTGCAGAAGGGAAATCCTGACATTTTATTTAACATCAATAATATTGCCAGTTAATATACACAGTCAATGAATCTGTAAATTACAGTATGGAGCAGGAAACTAGCATTTCATATAAGTTAATTCTGACTGCCCAAATCTATTTCTTTTGATAAGGCCAAAACTCATAGAGACAAGAAATAATTTCCTTTTAATGGCATCCATACAAGGCAACAAAAGATTTAAATTAATATTACAATCTTAAAATATATGACAAATTTTCTAAAATTAATACTTCATGAGAACTAAAATAATTTACTAAGGATTTGAGCTTTATTTTTACCCACCTCAATTGGAATTAATCGTTTTATGAGCATACACAGCCTGTGAGTTCAATAGTGCAATACAATGAAGAACAATGGGGGAAATTTTCAACTATCAATAAGAAATTTTGAAGCAAACTGCTTCCTCCAGATACATACACTACACTGTGCAGTAATTCCCAGCCACAGAAACAGAATTTAAAGGACAAATGACAATGATGTTGGCATACCCAATCCCACACAAAAGAGGACATGATAATGATTTAATTATTTTTAACTATATTGGGTTGGGGTTTTTTGCCAACTTTAAAATATCAATATAGCTCTTACTCAATTCAAAGTTTCAAGTCCTTTCTTATTTTTTCCTTTAATCCTTGCTCTGCTGAATTTAATTGCCTTGGCAATACCAGAACATTGCCTGATCCTAACAGGTCAGCATTGATTGTTCTAAACCAATTGGTTCCTTCATTACAGAGAAAATGAGGTAAAGAGAAAAGGCAGGTGTGCTCTCGCACAGTCAGCTGGACTTCAGCACTTGCCCTTCTTCTCCCTCATTAACTAGCAACCAATCGATCAGGAACCTGCCCAGAACCCACAAAAACTATTCATCACTTCTGACATGCAATGGTTTTAACAGGTCATTCAAGGAAAGAATATTTGAGTTATCTATCTTTAGAGACTTTAAAGCTCATACAGTTTTTAAACTTCCATCCATGAGAAAGGAAAATTGAATTGCTACACTCCTATATAGTTCCAGTCTAAACCTTGAATCCAAAATAAAAACTGTTATCTATTTGCCCAAGACAAGAATTTGTGGTGTACCTAATTTTAAGTGCTCTTTAGTGTGAAGAACATTGATGGAGAGAAAAATCACAGCTGGGAGAAAGACTGCAGACAGGCCCACTCCCTGCTTAAAGCCCATTTTCTTCTGTACTTCCATGGTCTTTAGTTGAAAAATTTAAAAATGCCAGTGAATGTTACTCCTAAAGCTTAACACATCATTTTTACCTCCACCTTTTAAAATATTTGAACACTGCTTGTAGTTCCAACCATTTCACATCACTTTTTCTTAATAGTCCCTTTACTGTCAAGCTCCATACCTAATTTGCCCATACAATTGCAAAAGACCCCCTTTACCTTGCTTGTCAAAATTACTAACTGTTCAGGTAACTTTTCAAGAAGAATAATTTTTAAGAGTAATCTGCATTCATTAGCTCTTATTCTAATCAGTTATTCATGTTTGTTTCTTTTCTTTCTCTGATTGTAAACTCTGTGCAATATGCCTTGTCCTTGTGCTTTGTTCATTAACACAGATTCATAATTTCACTTTACTATCAGTTTGAAATATTGCTATCAAGTTGATTTCAGGAGAAAAAAAAATGAAAGAGATACTATTAATGAACATATAAGCAGGGAATAAGATGTCTGAAAAAGAACAACCAACACACCAACAAAACGCCTCAAAAAGAGAACAAGAAATGAAGAAAAGGAAGAGGCAGTAGACAACAGATTGCATGAAGAAATAAAGAGGAGTGGCACCATTTTGATTAGGAAAAAGAAAATTACAGTGAAAGATAATGCATTACTCCCACTAAGAGGACCAGAAAAGAGAAACATCAAACCGGAATGTCACTTTATGGCACAGTGAATACAAAAAAAAATTAAGAGGGCTGCAGAAATATAGGTGTAATCCTTTTATTTGCAAATCAGTGTAAAAACCACTTGTCTCCCACTTATGTCTCCTGTCTAACAAATGAAAAGAAAAGGTTAAGGTTATTATTTTGAACAAATCCACAGAAACTAATTGACTGAATCCACAGAACATAATAAAGAAAAAATCAGGTGTTTTACCTGTGTTCTTTGTAATAGAAACATGACATGTGACCAGTCATATTAGAAACTAATTTCAGCTGGGAAAAAGTTTTACCCGTTATATCATATTCATCCCAGACTACTATAACAATTCTTAACTATACAGTAAAATGGAATTTCCAAGCACAAATAAATTAACTCATTCTTTTGCTGAATGTTTCATGTGCTATGATGACATACAGAATCAGCTTACGTTCTGCTGCTGTTTTTCACCTCCTTTTTTACCCTCCCATCCCTTTTAAAATCTTTGAACCAGCTGTCCTGCGTACCACTAAAAGGCCATTATTTCTGAAAAGATATTGCTATGCAGGAACAGTCTCTTGTGAAGCAAATCAATTTACCAATAGAGCACACTATGTTAAGGGCTATTCACACGACCTAAGTTAGCTGTTTGGATTCTACCTGAGCTCTGCACGATGATTTGAGTTCCCCAAGTCTGGCTGGGTTATCCTTTGTCATTGAATCACACACAATTGCCCACTTATGAGTAGGCAACTGACTCTGACAGAAAATGGATGATGAGCCTTGCTGTGACTATTCAGCAACACATAGTCATTCATACATCAGAAGAGAAGCATGAGCATGTTCAGCAACAATTTTAAACACTGTATAAGTCAAAAATTATCTTCCAATGGTAAAAATAAATTCCAGCAGATTTGTTACAATGCTGCTAGAAAAAAGAATTAAACATTTTACACATTACTGCAGAAAAAACTTCATTTAAAAAAAATCAGCTAAATCAAAGGTTCTCAAATTCTTTGGTCAGTGGCCATTTTCCAAGTTTTTATGAGTTTTAAACCTTTTGAGAGGTTTTTCATACCTCCCTTCAGACCTCTCTTCTCTAAACCAGTAAGTCACAAGTTCGTCCATCTTTTCTCGTAGGTCAGACTGTGCTGGTTCTTGGTGTTCCTTTCTGGACTCTTCACACATTTTTTGAAGTGGAATTTTCTTTTTCTAATGATAAAATTATAATCCCCTCAAATATCCAGAATCAGCAGTTCAGATATGACTGAACTGAGTGAATGACACTGATTCACATTACAAGTTATACTCTTGGCTGTATATTAAAATAATATTGTTTTTCACTGGCAGGTGATACTGCAGCCCTGTATCCAGTTTGGCATTGCAGAACTTTCTGGGGCTGAAGCGCTATTCAGCCATTTGCTCCTTACTCTCATTCTCTAAATCATATTTCCCTACACAGGGAGAGATTTTTTTCCCTTGTTTTTAGGAAACTGCATTCTATTTATTTTAGACTGTGTCTCCACTGCATCTTCTCTCATAGTTTCATGCTATCTGCAAACTAAAGAAAAATACATTCCTAATATATGGAGTTGTGTGGAAGAGCCCATAAAAAACCCACTTCACATTATCATTCCATTTTCCATTTCTATTTAACTATGATTACAAAAGGTGCTAGTCAAACTTTATATTCACTTTACAGCATTTTCCTGTAGACCATGTTCCCCTTGCTTGGATAAGGAAATACCCTTTTACTGTCAAAAGTTTTACTTACGACAAAATATAACATGCACTGATTTATTTCTTATCCATGCCCAGTTTTCTGCTTCAGAAGGAAACTAAATTGACTATCTGTTTTTGACAAATCCAGTTTAGCTGACAGTAATTCCTTTATCTTTGAGTGCCTACAAACAATTTGGTTCAATTACTTGCTCCAATATTTTTCTGGAAACTGAAATTGTGCTGTACTACACAGCTCCTCAGCTCCCTCTTTTTGTTTCTTTTAAGGATGGGAAAGGAATAAGTTTGGTACTCATTACACATTTTCCATGAATTTCTAAAATCAATAAGTCTTCCAAGCTAATAGGCATGAGCTACAACTACTAGTTCAAAAGCTGTTTTCTGAGGAGTAAAAAGCAAGTTCCGTATTTCTGCGGAGAAATAAAAGGGAATTCAAATACAAATTTCAGGCATCAGCAGAACAGCTTTCTTCCTGGTTCTACAATTACTAATTGTTAATTGCAAGCATTACTGTCAAGAAACTGGAAGATTACATACTGTAATTTTTCAAGGACAACAGCTGATATTTAGAGTATATATTGTTGTTTATATTTCCTGGTTTTGTTAAGAATAGAATAAGTACTGCCTCTTCTCTAACATCACTATTGCTCTTTACAGCCTTGTAGTGAAATAAATAAGGAATTTTGGGATTAACTTGGCATATCATGAAATCATCTCTAGTATAAAAGTAAAAAACCTTCAAAATAGAAGAGAAAAATTACACCTTACTAAATAATATTCTCTAAGGAACACAAATCAAGAACATACCGAGAAAGAAGTAAACGTGATGAGTAATTTTGAAACAGTTTAAATTAAATAAAATATTCAGTGTTAGTGTTAAGACAGAATGCAATCCATACTGCCAAGAGTGCTATTCACTAATTTAATCAGATGCAATAGTATCCCTAACAATACACCTGTGAGGGCTTCTCAGAGACCTGTACTGGAAGGCCGAAGAGGAGAAGAGACCTTAAGTGAAACTGTCATATTCTGCTGCAAGCCTTTACAGAAAAAAATACTGACACCTTAATTCTCCTTTTCCCTCCTGCAATGGATGGATGGATGGAAGGGAGGGAGGGAGGGAATACAGCTATTCCCAACAGCTTTCTGATTTCTTGATAAGATCCCACTCAAGAGGAAAATCTCTGCAGTTGAGTGCTTATGTTACTGGAAATGCACAGAAACTACTGTTCAACACACATCATGATAGGACACTTACAGCTCTGAAAAACAAGTTCACCTTATTTTTTTTTTAATTTACTGACTGAAATCACTAGAAGTGTGACAGCTGATCTGCTGGTATCTGCTAAGTATTCATAAGAATTATCTGTTGTTTTCTACCTAAACCTAAGTGCTATAGAAAACTTTATTTCAAAGTCTGTCTTGTCATAGCATATATGGAGGTTAAAATAACATAAAAAGAAAATTAAGAGAACTATTTTAAAAATAGTATCTTTTTCTAAATGTAAATTGGTTGCTGGAAGGCACAACAAACCCAAGGAAGACAGTTAGCTCTCTCTTGTTCTTCTGTATGGAAAAAGTAATAATGTTGAGGTAAAATGATGTGGAGTTTTTATTTGAAATAACTGTTTTATAATATGGCTAAATGGGAATCAGGGAGGAAGAACCTATTGCATTTGTTTGCTCCATGCAAATACCTGCATGTTAATTTTACCATTGTTTCAAAATCTGGAAACTCCAAGTAAGGGAGCAGAGAGAAAATCAGCTGTGTCAATAACAACGTCTTATGTGCTTTGCAACAAAACCCTGAGAGCTGCATTCCCACTTTACAGAAGCGGCTGCCCGTTTAAAAATGTTTCACTATGTTTTTTACACTTCAATAACATCAGCCCACGGTGTTGGTAACATAGCGGCATGTTTCACATTGGTATCCTTGTACTATTTAATGCAGTAATCACTGGGAAAAAGAACAAAACTCAGAAACCTGTGAGACAAATCCTTACCTTAGTACCCCCAGAAATTTATACTCTGATTAGAGATACACTTAAAATCCCTCTGGGGCAACTGAAGTAACATAGGTTTGTTTAATATGCAAGGATAAAGCAAAAAAATGCTATGTTTGCTCCTTTAGACGTATTTTCTGACAAGAATAGCCTCAGAAATAGCAAATGGTGAGATAAAATCCAATAACACACAAATTAGAAATCAGAAAAGAAGTTGAGTGCTTTAGTAAGCTTAATTTTCAAACCTATTATAGTATCCTTTGATGACTGTAATCAAGTAACAGAAGAATAAGCACTATTCCACAAGAGAGATTAATTACCAGCTCTTCCTATTCAAAGCTCAGTCATTTTACATTCAAATTTTCTCCATGTGATATACAAATCTTAAAAGAAACAAAAAAAAACCATAACATGATTGTAAAATATTATTTCAGAAATTGTCAGTCTTAGCACTGCAATACTGGAATTGTGACCAGAAGAAACTTCAGTGTGGGAAGAGCAGTACTTCTACGCAGATTCAACTTAAATCCACAAAGACTGTTCAAACCACTTCCAGGCTAAGTCCTGCAGGGCTGCTGAAGCATTTCCCACCCAAGCTTATTATACTGGAACAAGCACAACACCAGTACTCAGATTATAAACAAAAAACAAAGACTTCACAGAAGGAGTGGACAATGCTCGTCATCCTGATCATCAGCAAAAGTAGAGGGCAGAGGCTTCCAGGAAGGTTTGCAGAAAAGATCAGTCTGCACTGGGACTGAGAAGGTGCTGATAACCCACTCTGTGCCTCTGAGCAGCTCTTAAGTACACATCTTGGAGATGTCTCTGCTGAACTCTGCAGCAAAAGAGGATTAAAACCCAGGCACTAACTACTGGTTACTAACAACTGGCTAATACTACTACTGCCCTTCCCATTTTCCCAGCTGTAATTTTTAGCTAAGGTAAAGGTACATTCAAACTCCCAAAGCAAAACTGACGTCTGCCTCTTTCTGTGTACTTGTACACTTTATTTCACTGCAAGAAATAAAGTCTACAGATTGTTAAATGCATTATCTCTGCTTCGATAAAAGGCTCTTCAAACTGTAAAGCTGTAGTAACAGTTTTCTAACTTCAAGGATTTATGTTTATTCATTTCAGATGGACCATTAATAAAGTTTAGTAGTAGAATTTCAAAGACTGAAAATAGCTGTATCTCACTGAGGAATTTATGCGATCTATTTCTTATGTCATTATGAAGAAGAACACTGAAATGAAAGTCAAGACACTGTTCCATACTTATTTTCAGCCTGGAATCATACTTTCTTTTATAGGAAATCTCTTCACTGTACCTTCAACTAGAACAGTTACATGCTTACCTTATTCTGCTAGTAGTTCATTCTCTATTTTTAATACAAACTTTTTTTTTCTGCCAGTAGCTTGCTGTTTCCCTGTGAAGTAATAATAAGCTCTTGCATTTCATCACAGTTCATCAGTTGAAAATCCATCCAACAGAATTAATATATAAAAGACTGTCTAGGCTAAATTGAAACTTTGAGACATTCAGTGCAGTCTGGACATTACAACAGCATCCTGATCATCACAGCTTCAGTGACCCTGATACTTTCGTTGACCTTAGTAAAGAAAAAAACCCTACCAAAACAGAGCTAACATTACAAAAATTATAAGAATAAAAACCACTGTGGAAAGTCATTTATTTGCTGTTTTTATTCTATTTTGTTGATATTTTTGTTTAAAAGATGAACAAGAGATGGCAATCAAACAAACACTTTAAATTTTCAGAAAAGCATCCTTCATCTCAAAGTCAGCACTAGCTCCTTTTCAATTAATAGCTCAATCAAAACATGCAAATTACACCAAGTAAAGTATATTTGGAAATGAAAAATATTGAATGACAAATTAACACTTGAGAGCCATTTCCTAGAAGTTGCTTGACAAAAAGAAGATTCAAGAACACTAGATCTGCAGCTTTGACACTTTGCTATTTCAAGTAACATCAACAAATTTTGCTTTTGAAAAGATATTGTGAGCCTACAAAATGAGAATTATTTACATTTATTTTACCACTTTACTGAGTCTATTTCTGTGACTTTGCTGCTGCTCCTGTCACCCACCACCTTTAAAGGGTGGTAGAAAATACATCAGCAGCAGATTCAGTATTGCTTTGCACTTTCAATACCGCCCTTCTGTTTGTAACACAAACTCTGGTTTTGACATGATAAGAAACCACATAACAATCAGTTCAACTTTTGCTTACCTCAAAGAATAATCTATTCTGCCCATTACAATACTATCTTACTGATAATATAGTTGCAAGAATAAAATCAGAGCAAAGACAACTCACTCTGCAGCTTTCAGTCAGAGTACTTCTTCTCCAGAGCTATAATTTCTAAATAGGGTAATTATTTTTTTAAGACAGTAGGAAATAAGCAGGTAGGCAGACAATTTTTTTCCAGTCAAACGTGTCTGGTTTAAGACACTTGATACATTTAATATACTTTCAGAACAAACAAACACAGTTTTCAAACTCATTCAATGGCACATTATCGTTCCAACTTTCAATATGTTTATTTTATCTCCCAGAGATAAGGCCCCAGAGCAATCACCTCAAATACATCACTTTGCTTATCACACCATCCTCAGCTCGGGATCAGTTCTGGTGATGACATAAAAGACAACGCTGTAACAGCCTCAGACACTATTGACTTTGCAGGAATGGCAATGCCTCAAATACTCTGGCCTCTCAGAGAAAGAAGGCTACAAAGCAGGATGTGAGGAACACATCAGCACTACCACCAGACTCAGAGAAGGAAAATAGCTACAAAGCTTGTACATGAAGTGTGAATGCCTAACTTGGCAAATATATTTATATCAGCTTTTGTTTAAGCTAAAATGGATACCTACTGCAAGAGACAGATACAAAGTCTATTTTCAATTAAATTCTCTATCCACCACATTGTTTCTGAATCAGGCATATCACATGGAAAGAATATTTTTCATTCAATATATTTCATTCTCAAAGTATGTCAATTCAAAGTCCAAAAGAAAACTCCTTAAACCTATCTTTAGGAAAAAAGGCAAAACTTGATTAAAGAGGTTTATTTTCCTTTTTCTGAATTGGATATTAAAGCAGATGTAACAGTGGTTTGCAATACACAAAACAAATCCCAAATTCACCACATCTCATACTACTTTACACTTATTTACATTTCTGCTCTTTTAATGTCAGCTATACACTAAACCCAACTCCTATTATTCAAAATGTACTTTTTGTTTAAAGTACAGCATTATTCTCATTGTTAATAAAAATTTCAAATGAAAAATATTTCTTTGAAATAACACAGTAGAATTTTTACAAAGAATTAAGGAACTGCAAAGAATTAAGGAAAAGTAAAAGATCTTCTGGATTGAATGAGGCATTCTTTGTAGGATTTTAACCTAGCCAGCATAATAATATTCCAGAACAAATCTTTTGTACATCTATGTCAGTATACGGAAAAAAGTAAAACCAAACCCAAACGACACCTTTGACCAACATGTCCACACCAGGGGAAAACTGCAGAACCAATGTAACTGTACCACCAAAATTTTTTAGGGAATTAGTATAATATACTCATCAATGGAGGTGTTCAAGGCCAGGCTGGATGGAGCTCCAAGCAACCTGGTCTAGTGGAAGATGTCCCTGTCATGGTAGAGGGTTGGAATAAGACGTTCTTTTGAGCCCCCTATCACTCTATGATTCTACACAGAGCAGGAAAACAATGCTTCCTTTGCAATGGCTTGATGTGTTGTATATATACTGCAGAGTATTAAAGACCAAAACAAGCCACTACAACTTACTTGTAGGATTAAGCAAAATCACCTGAAGGCTACTGTATTTCTATATGCCAATCATCATGTGATTTAAGATCCTTACCTAATATATACCACTCTGTCACAATTCCAGTGATTCAACTCTGCAGATGCCCTGGGCCATTCCCACGTGTACACATCCTGAGCAGGAGGTTTTTTACACCCTCCCATATTATACTATACCACATCCCACAAAGTATATTGTGCTACAGCACATAAAATCTGTGCCAGGAAAAGCAAATGCTGCTTACAAGATATTCACTACGGTAGACAGGTAATATCAAATTTCCACCAGGAAAAAAAGAATAATAAAAAAAAGTAGGAATTTGGCTAGGTTCCTGAAAACCAATGTTTTCTTTCCCGGTTACATTTAATAGCAATAACTACCTGTCATTTAAAATTCTGTTAATTTTCCAGTGGACCTCTTCTCTCTTTCACAAAATTGCTGGCAATAGTGGAACCTTCTGTTTATAATATACTTCTAATATTTGCCTGTCATTTATGTTGAGAGTGTAATGAAGACTGCAAGTATTAGCGATGCTATGCCACTTTATTTGCAGTTTCTTCTTACTCAACAGATGCAGTGGTTGTTCCAATATGCAATGTTTTATGAAAGTTCACTTAAGCCATAACAAATTATCAGTGAATATCTTTGTACAAATTGTGTATAGGCTTGGTCTACAACTGTGAAAAACTAACTTCTGCTATCCCCAGTACCACCTCAGTCTGCAAATAAAGGTGAACAGAAGCATTAAATCTCTGCATTGCACATAAAAATCCTGCAAGCCCTGTATCCTTACATGAAGGATTCCTGTGCATCTGATGCTTACACACCTTAGTGTATCCAACTAAAACTTTTCCCTATGTTCCATGATCCAGTGGCTATGTACGCACCAATTCCCCACTCCTGCCTCACCGAGTTACTCATTCACCTTCCTCCATGCAGCCTGAAGTGCTTCTACTTCCCAATAAGCCACTTCTTAAGATACATGATCCATATGCTTCAACCATGTGCTTCTATGCTAAGACAGCTAATGCAGTACTCCCCAGGGCAGAGCTCAGAGTTCACAGAATCTCAGAATCAGTTAGGCTGGAAAAGACCTCTGAGGTCCTCAAACCCAAGCTATGACCAAACATCACCTTGTCAACTAGACCATGGCACTAAGTGCCATGTCCAGTCGTTTCTTGGAAAACTCCCGAGATGGTGACTCCCGCATCTCTCTGGGCAGTCTGTTTCAATGCTGGACAACCCTTCCCATGAATAAATTCATCTTGATGTCCAACCTGAACCTCCACTGGCACCACTGGAGGCTTGGTCCTCTTGTCCTGTCGCTGGTTATCCAGCCTCACCTTGAATATTGCGTGCAGTTTTGATCAGTGCAATGTAAGGATTATAGAGTGTCCAAAGAATGGCTGTGAAGATGGTGAAGGGCCTGGAGGTGAAGCCCTCAAGGCTTGAAGTATGAGGACTGGCGGAGAGCTCTTGGTCTGCTCACAGCCTGGAAAGAGGAGAATGAGGGGAGACCTAATTGCAGTTACACCTTCCTTGTGAGGGGAAGAGGATGGGCAGGCACTGATCTCTTCTCTGTGGTGACAGTGACATGACCTGACCAGGGAAGGGCCTGAAGTTTCATCAGGGGAGGATTAGGTTAGTTACCAGGAAAAGGTTCTTCACCCAGAGGGTGGTTGGGCACTGGAACTGGCTCCCCAGGGGAGTAGTCACAGCACCAGCCTGACAGAGTTAAGAAGCATTTGGACAACACCCTCAGGCACATGATGTCACTCTTGGGGTGTCCTGTGCAGAGTCAGGAGTTGGATTTGATGATCCTTGTGGGCCACTTCCAACTTAGCTTATTCCGTGATTCCGTAGGGACCACGCAGAGCCTCTTTTTCTCCAGGCTAAACAACTCCAGTTCCCCCAGTTGCTCTTCATAGGACTTACCCTGGTGCCCTTCTCTGGATACACTGCAGCACCTCAACATCCTTCTTGCAGTGGAGGGCTCAAAACTAAACACCAGTGCCAAGTACAGGGGGACAACCACTGCTGGCCACAGTGTTGCTGATACAGGCCAGGATTGGCCTTCTTGGACACCTGGGGACATGCTGGCTCATTTTTAGCTGGCTGTCGACCAGCACAAGCTCATCCCATCTTTTTCACCTACATTTATGGATGTTTATTCCTCTTAGAAGCAGAATGAGAGTGTGTGTGTCTACACATATATGAAACCTGGGCTCTTAAATGCCTAAGCCAGATGGAAGGAATGTTCTATATCACCACTTAGAGGATAGGGGCTCAGCTGTTGTTTTAACATGTGTAGAAATTCTCACCGAAAACTCCAAGATGGAAGTATGAGTGACTCAAAATCTAGAAAAACTCCAGTAGCATAACCAAAGCTAAGTTAGTATCAGCATAAAACTGAACCAGTATGATTCAACCTCCCTCATATACTGAAAGCATTTATAGTTCTTCTGAAAAGCTTCTACTCAACAAGACCAATGTCAGTGGTTCACAGTTTGAAACTCACAGCGAAAAGACATTAAAGTCACATTTAGATAAACAGAAGTAAGTTAAACTTATAAATATAAATTAAATTTTTATAAAATCCGTAATATTTTTAAATTCTATATTAATAGAATATATAAGTTAATAGAAGTAAAATTTAGAAGTGCCTTGTGGGGCACAAAGGCAATTGTACATTTCTTGTAGGGTTCAGAAACTTGCATAGTATCTGCATAAAATAAAATACCTAAAAAAATAATAAAGTTTTTAAAAAACTAACAAAATCTTATAGTTTTAAATGAATGAATTCTGGATCATTTAATTTCCTCTTAGTAACTAATTTCTTTATATCTACTATTTGTTTAATTTATCAATATATTACATAAAGCTTTGGAAAGTCAAAATATTAGACATATCCCTGCACAAAAAATTTGGTAAATATCACACCCTCTTTTACGCTTTAATGTCAACACATTTTAAAAATTGAATCCATTTTAAAAACCATTTAAGATTCTAAAGTATTTAATGCTACAAAAAGCAGGATTTTGCCCTAGCTAAAAGGGATAGTTTGGTGCTTTCAGTGTGATTTTGAATCTGCTAGGTTAACTAAGTTTATCCCAAGAAGAGAGCAATTCAGTTATCCAAATGTGATGTATACTCCCTGGATCCTCAGAGGAAAATAAAATACAAGTCTGCAAATAATGCATGTGCACAGTTGGAGCTGAGAAATCAGGCTGGTAAATTAAAAATAGCGTAAGACTGACTGCAGAAAACCTGTTCCATTATTTCTGAGGATGAAACTACGGGGTGAAACATGAACAAGAGTCAAGGACATAACTGGGGCAAAGCTGCATGATTTAGTGCTGCACTGTTGAATGGGGCACAGTCCCTTTGAAGGCTGCAGTTCTGATGGGATGCCCAAAACCTCAGGTAGAACAGGCTTTTCTCAAGCACTCATTAGGTCAGGCTCCCCAATATCTGAAGCCTGTGCCTTCACTTAACAGTCATAATTGTAATATGCGTTCAACATGAAATGGCAATAAATGCAAGACTTTATAATAAATGTAAACTGAAGGAGGCCAAGTAAGGTTATATACAACACCTTGATTTTGGCCTTTCCAAACATCCAATTACTGGATTTGCAACTCTGCAAAGAAAATACAACAGAAAATTCACAATTCACAGAAAATTCAACAATAACTTCTGACCTTTAAAGTCAGTATATCTATCATATGGTGTAACTTTTGTCCATTCAGATGACTAGACCAAACACTTTTTTCATACAGGCTTGTCAACAAAAGTTAACCAAGAGAAATTAAGAACAACAGATACTCATTCTCCACCCCATCAGCAGTACAGGTGAATGGGACATTTAAGAGGTTTCACAGATATTTGCTGCCAATAGGGGAAAACCAACACTCAATACATCTGAAGGTGATATTAATTATAAACAGAATATTAAGAGAAATGCAGCACAATTAGCAATCCTGGTTTTAATTTTTC
The DNA here is from genome assembly GCF_017590055.1 of Onychostruthus taczanowskii. Lineage (NCBI taxonomy): Eukaryota > Metazoa > Chordata > Aves > Passeriformes > Passeridae > Onychostruthus > Onychostruthus taczanowskii. The sequence goes on from NW_024499351.1 coordinate 12,203,560, forward strand.
TTCTTAATTTATTTATGCTCACACACACTTCAGATTTGGAAAGGTGATTTTTCTTAATTTCACTTTTAAATTTCCTTTGTGTTGAAAATTATCTTGTATTTCAAATGAATACATGTGCTTCTGAGGACATCAATCACCAATATACTTATCATTAAACTAATTAGGAATAAGACACATTATTTCTATTGCTGACTATAAACTGCGAAATAATGGCAGAAAAATACCACCGCCCTGAAATAAAAATGTGAAATTCATGTTTAACATACTGATATATTAAGCCATTTTATCTCCTGTACTCTGTTATTAGGCCTATGAGTTACTAAGAATCAAAACGAAACAATGATAGTAAGTGGTAAGACCAACTGTATTAAGTGCTCCTTTATCTGAAAACAAAACATGAAGTACAGCTGGAAGGTAAAATATTTTAAGATAAGTAAAAATGAAGTACAATACATTTGTTCACATCACCAAGCAATACAAGTTATAATAATTGCTAGAAACCCTAATAAAATACCCTTTCAAAAATATTGATTAGAATAGTCAAAAATCTAAGTGCTGTTCACACATTGGTGCATATCCTGACCTCTAAATCCTGACAAGAAAAAAAACTCCTTTCTACCAGTAGAGTATTGCATGCCCAAACACTGTGTATAATTTTTGTGTTACCTCCTGATACAAAATTTCCAACCTCCCACTCAGAGACAGGACATAGCTTGGCTATGCAGGTTGTTCTGCTAAGGCAAGAAACAAGACCCCATGAAAGTAAAGTATCTCATTCCTCATACTTTCATCAAAAGAGAAAAAGAAAGGAATTCCACAAGGCATCACTACAGCAAACTGACAACAAACGCTACAGGATACATTTTGACAGCATCCCAGTTGGACATGTTTGTTCCTTAAACCAAAATTTTTGTGAAAATACATTCCCAAATACATTTTGCCCCTGTTATCCATGAACTTATGTCATCCTGGAAAAGAGAAAGCAGATCCTCTAGTGCCATAATGCTTTGATATGAAAAAGTAGTCAGGTAGCTATTATTTAAGGCATTAGTCACAACAATAAAACCTAAGAGGGACAGAGTTGAAGAAATAAGTATCTTTCAGGTTGAACCAAGCAACACAGAGTAAGCAGAACTCTTGTTAACAATCACTCAAGTCACAAGAATCCAAAATATTTTCTCTACATTGACAGCCATTTCATGTTTCAAATCAAAACAAAAAAAAATCCCAGAGAAATAAATGCTTCAACAACTAATGGTCATTTCATTTTCTTTTGCAAAAAAAAATCCCAGAGAAATAAATGCTTCAACAACTAATGGTCATTTCATGTTGCTTTACCAACAAAAGAAAAAAAAATTAGGTATAGTTCCTTGAAAAGGAAATCTCAGCTGTTGCCACTCTGCTTTCCAGATACTTCTGTAATATAATTAGTGCAGAAAAAGTAAAAGCTGTCATTTTTTCCAAGTCTCATGGTTCTCACCTGTTAAATTTAAGAGCAAAGAACTCTCTATCTCTTGTCTTGGGGAAAGAAATTCAAAGACGGAATTAACACAGGAGTCTAATCATCTGACAAACCGTCAAGTGATAAGACTGCTGTATTATGATGATCAAGCTGAAAACTTCTCTACCATGTGGGGAAAGGTCTCACTCCATTTCCAATTTCATTATTTCAAGCCTCCCACTTTTTAAATTTCTGGCCAAGGAGTTCCACCTTGGAACACTTCTGTTATTTATCAGACAGAGCTTCTTCACTTAAATCACCTTAATTTATTGGGAGATAGAAAACTACACTGTCATGGGTCAGTGAATTGAAACTGTTCATGCAGAGGTCAGACATGCACCAGAGCCAGCACAATGGAGCAAGGCAACTATGTCCACCCAAAAAACAAGGAAAAAAGACCTTCCATCCTTTTCAACCTTCCTACAATCTTACTACAGATTGTACCTGCACATACAGCTAACCCACCTTATGAACCAATTAGTCCCCTAAATTGCTTCCAAGAAGTAGAAAACAAATACTTCCTCAATGCTAAGAAGAGTTTTCTAACAGTAAGCATGTCAGGACATTAAGTGAGGGGGACATGATTCAGGTCACAAACTCTGAGCACTTCTCACAGCCTTGCTCTGAAGCAGGGGGTAACCAGAAGCCCTGAGGTGAAGCTGGTGTGTGTGGGTACCTGAATGATGAATGACGTACTTGAAATCTCATCAGGCACCTAAAGGAAAGTATGGAACTGCACCCAAAACACTCAACTCGCACATCAGTACTTCAAGCACAATAACCTGCTATCTTCCTAATAAATATGAGGGCAATGGTCATCAACTGATGAACAGATCTGACAGATACAATTACATGGCTATTAGAAACAAGGAAGCTATGCTTCCAAAACCACCTCACTCAGGCTACCAGGTCATACCAAGCTGCAGAACAACTGACCTAGATCGAACATCAAAAGCCTGGTACAGGCTTTCCAGTTCTTAAGCTACCCAAGCTATTGGTACACATTCCTATAAAAGTCTAACCCACATAACCCTAACTAAGGAAACTTACTAAAATTATTTAAAACTTTGTAAAATCTATGCACAAGCATTGTTTTGCAGACATATTTATTCTGCTTTTCCCTTTTTTTAAAAAAGTATGCATTACCTTCTAAAATTGCTAAAATGTGAGTGTGAGACAAATTGCAACAGAAATGGATCTGAAGCAATGAAACACACACAAAACATCAAAATACATGGCTAAAGAGATGTTTAACTAAGAAAATTATCCTTTGCCAAAATCTAGCAGCAACACTCTCTAGTTTTTTCCACAAAACACAATTTTATTATTCATGCAATGCCATATCAGGTCTGATTAAAATATAAAATCTCTTTAGGAAATGTTAAGACTATATTACACCACAATTTACAGCTTATTTGTCAAACTGTGACAACACTGTATTTCTTATCAAACAACCCCTATTACTATGTATGAAAATTCACCCTAAAATAACTTCACAGTTGTCAGAGATGACTGTAAAATTAAAGCCCATGGTTCAGTATGAAATGCATTCAATACACAAGCATAATGGCTGTATTGAGCTTTGTATCATGTACCTGCTCCTTTTGGGAAGACATATGGCAACATTCACTCTTACTTTCATTGCTCACTCTGTCTTAAGCTTTCTTAAATATTGTTTCTGGATGTGACAGGAAAAACAGAGGCCTGTTGAAGTGCTCTGAGCACCTGGAAAATTAGATCAGGTGGCAGTACCATTACTGCTATTCCTCACCAAGATTAAATGTAATTAGTGAAGACTCTAAAGGGAGCTTCTGTAAAGGGGAATTTCAAAGAATCCTGATTGCCATAACTTAGAGACTAATTAAACGAAAATAATAGACCTTATGCAAAGGTTTTGACCAACATTTTAATGAGGTTGGAGAGCACTTTTTTCAACTGCTATAGCTATGGACTCCTGATAACAAAATACTGTACTATTGAGTGCTCACACAATGCAAGCTATTGAATTTTCAAACAAGAAAAGCAGCCAAGACTCTTACAGCTTTCTAGCAGCTAATTTCAGTAAATTCAAACCTTTTAAAACTGCACAATAAAGTACTTTTGTACACCTTTATTAGCTGAATCTGTATCAAAGAGCAAAAAAATTCCTGATGAGATCTGTGGGATTGAATGCTGAGGTTTTAACTTCAGCAGTGGGAGACAGGAATTAAAGTACTCCCACTGTCAGTTAAGTCCACATCTTAGTTCCTTGTTCGGCAATTACACTGATGTTATTATTTCAGCAACCATAACATTCACTTCTGCTCAACATCTAGAATCATATAGATTAAAAAAGGTATAATTATTACTTCAAAATCAAAGTTTTTTAGAAACAACATCTCCATAGACTCAGCACTTGCTTCAAATCTGATCTGTAAGTCTACTAGAACAAAAACACAGGAAGAATTATAAAGAACTATTAAACTGAGCAGAAGGAAGAAAAGAATAGATAAATTGAGAAAATTCTAATTCTAAAAAATAAAATATTCAAAATTACATTTATTTTCAAACTTTCTTTCCACATAAGAGCTGGATGGAAAATATGAATCAGAAAGACTTTTGGCTTCTTTTTTTCTTTGCTTTTTTTTTTTTAAATATGCATTTAAATTAATGCTATAAACAACAGCAGCAGCATTTTGTTTTGATTCAGTCAAATAAGGAATTACATGACTTTGAGTAAATTATAACCTTAAAAGTTTAAATAACTTGCAATGAAACCATTACTGTCACTCAAACAATTTTCTACAGTTAAAGTCTGCATGTTAAGTGTAAATTAATTTTCCATTTGAAGAATATCAATAATTTATCTGCTCGGTGTGAAGAAGGAAAGATGCAATTGAAGATATTTTTCTGGAAAGATTTTAGTTATTCCATAGCACTCTCTAGTGGTAAAAGGTGTTCAAATCAACTGGAACAATTCTGACTAAGAATTTACATTATAACACGATTTTGCATGACTTAATACACACCTGTGTTTCTTTGGAGTTTGGGAAAAGTGCCTGATTTTGTGGTGGTTTTTGTTAGTTTTGTGGGGTTTTTTAAGCTACAATCTCTCACAGGCAACTTTTCTCATGGTAGTGCTTCAAATATAATCTTTGTGAACATCATCAATGCTAAATCTAATAACATTTAATCTTTCTCTAAATCACGTTTTTTAATTTGTATCTATGCAGGATATTCCATGAACAAAAAACAGAAAGCATTTGTATAACTCTCCATTGATGTTCTCTGACTTCAAGCAGAGCCCATATGGACAGATCACTTTGAACTACTGGAAAGCAGCTTCTACACCCTGCATGTATCCTTATTTCTAAAGTATAATTCCAAGAGCCCTATGATTCAGTAGGTTACAAATGAAGATTTGGATACCCACACATGTAGCCAAGTTGTATTTTGTACATTATAAAGTGTACCTAATGCATATAAAAACAGAGATCACCTATCTCCATTACTCTGCACAAAAAAGACATGAAAGATAAAAGTTTCTTTTAATATATTTATATATTTACACATAATAGATAAGTTATATTTTTTAAGTAAGTTATTTAATTTTAAGATTAATATTATCTTTGCATGTGTCATCCCAAATTCACTCATCCATCTCCTGGGAACAAAGACACAAGGCTGGTTTCTGCAAGAAGTGCAGAGGAATTTACTGGTGTTTCAATAAGCTCACTCCTTACCTCTCCTAACAGCAAATTTTCACTGGGATCCTTATGCTAGACAGTGCTGATTTCCTTTTGTATTTGTGAACTAAGAAAAAAGCCCCTTTACATTACTTTTCAAATGCAGATCAACTTATTTCCATGTCCAAAAAGAATTCAAAACTCAGCTGTGAAATGGAAAAATATACCTTATTTTTTTATCACTCAGGACATGCTGGTTCCTCAACTCCCATTTTATGTCTTTTGGTGAAATGGCATACTTTCTGGCAGATTAGTAAAATAATAACTGAATTCTAGCAATAGAACAAGCACAGGTAAGACTGGCTAATCCCTTTTCATTACAAAATTGTAAATATTCTGTTAATAACTGTCTATAACAATTTTGAAGCATTAAAAGTGAAGTTGGATTGTATTAAAATCATTGTTAAAGACATAAATATTATGAGCATCTGACTTCCAATATACTTTGTCATAAAAGAAATTACAAAATAACATTAAAATCCTAAAGACAGATGGTTTTGTGCTTTTTTTAAACAAAATGTAAGAATTTCAATTATAGTCAGAGGCTAGGAGCCATTGCAATTTACCACATTTGTTCATTTCTTGTTATTTAAATGGCTCATTCTTAAGCGTTAAATATCACAGGCAAAATTATGCTTTCTAGACAAGACTTTTACACAATAAAGAGAGTTTAAAACATTTTGATTACTTAACTACATTCCAGCCCAAACCTCCGAAGAGAGAACTAGGGATACACTGGTTGGTGTGACATGTCCCTAGACAGGCTCCCCAGGCAGGAGCAAACAGTGCATTCCAACTGCGGACAGCAAGAGCTGAGCAGGCTCTGATCAAAGTAAACTCAAGGACCAGGGATTCAAAAGGCTCTGGCAGGCAAAAAGAACTTATGTATCTAAATATTGAATTTGCTTCAAGAAAGCAAGCCAAAATGCTTACATTCAAGGAACCACCTCGTGCTGCAGGAATACAGAGCCCACTGGAAAGCCGTCAGATGGATCAGTTTCTCTGTTTACCTAAAATTTACACATACAAGCTCTAAAGCATTATTGACTTCTCATACCTCTTACCAGCTGAGGTATGAGCCAGAGACTAGATAAAAAACTCCTAATAAACCAGAATTTTTCTTAACTTCTACTTTTTCTTATTACTATTATAATTATTTTAAGGTCTTTACATTATCCAGAAGTAAGCTGCTGCTGTTGAGAATACAAGGTCTCTGAACACTCTTTGGAACACTGTTAGGTTTGTCTAAACCTATTTAGTGAAGGTAAAGGTGCAGTTTCACAACTTCTGGAGAACACCACAGATACAAAACCAGTCTTTGCCCATACCAGTCTTCACTGGGTGTTCAGAATGATCCTGCTGAGCACAGCAGGATCTCTGTATGAACTCATAGCTCAGAAAAGCTTTGGAAGTACAACTTACTCTTTTAAGGGTTGTACCTTGTACCATAAACACATTGATGGCTTAAAAAACTGCAGAATTCTTGGAACCTAAGAGAAAAACCTCAATTCCACATTATGATAAAGCACTGATTGTTGTCATCATTCAAGTTTAAAACATGAAATGCATTCCCATAAAGAATTTTTGCCACTATCAAGTATCTGCTAGAACAGTTTGCACCATTTAGCTTTCATTTTGAACATAGTAAAGACTAAATGCTGGAGGATCCTACCTCAAAAAAAAAAAAAAAACACAAAAAAACCACCAAATAAAACACAAAAACAAACAAACAAACAAAAAAACCAAACCAAAACAAACAAAAAAAAAAAACCAAAACCAAACAAAAAATCAAAACAAAACAAAAAAAAAGCAAACAAACAAAAAAACACTTAAAAAAAAAAAAAAACAAGAGGGCTTTTTAAGACCATACATATAAATCCATGTTATTTCTTTTCCAAACTTTAGAGAAAATATTTCTATTTCAGGTTGTCAAACAATTATTCTAAATTAAAAGACTTTCTGAAGCATTTTATTTTTGATCATTGAATTAATTTTAAAGAGTACGTGACCATGTAGACTGTGGTTGTTTCCAGAACTGATCATTTAGGAAAGGAAATTTATCAGGACTTCATTCTGAATTTCTTACTTTATTTAACAAACAAATTCTAGTTCTTATATGCATAGCTGTCTTAATAGAACAATTTTAAGAAATCTATTATGAAAAATCTTTTATCATTCTTTTAAAATATTATTACATGTGGTATCTAGCTAGCTAGATTTTCAATACTACCAGTTTGACCTAATTCAATGGAACATTTTGAATGTTGCATTCCCCATATAAACTGAGTATTACACCAGCATACAATGTGCAATTAAAACAATTATTCATTATATTTATAAAGGAACTGAATTTACTCTTCCCAAAAGCAGTCTCAGCATCCTGCTTAAATAGGTTTGTATGTCTTCATGCATTTACACATAAAAGTGTGTGTGCACGTGTGTAGAGGTGCTCTATACAGCCACTGAAAACACTATCAAATACTGTGAAAACACTAAAGGCAAAATCAATTCTATGTTTGCTACACATTATTTTATTATAATGATATAACACCAGAGAAAAATAGTTTGGGAATCACTGCTTATGTAAGAAAATCAGTTTTCTTGAACTCCTAATTTATTTTACATCAGTAAGAATGCTTTAAATTAAAATTCAGTACCCTACATGGGCTTAAATACATAAGACACACAGTTTTGCTTCCTAGTCAAAGAAAGATCTGACTTTGTACATTTCATGTTAAATCTTGAAATTACTGTAAGGATAGAATAAATAGTTTCTAACAGGCACACTGACTTTTCCTATGAAAATACACTGAATTTTTAAGATAGTTCTTATATGTTTTCTGCTCCAATACAGTGTCTTGAACTATTGTGCAGACTAAAAAGCCCAGTCTCTTCTTCCAAGAGGTGTTCTTAAAGCATTTTCATAGGAATATGGATTTGAAAAGTTAGTATGGTGCCTTAAAACTGTGACTAAACGTAGTGTTTTGCTGACATCTTTCCTTACCATCAAACAAACTGACATTCTGCATATAAACTGCCACAACAAAATGTTGAGGCTTTCTACATTCTTTTCTCGGAGCTGATCTGCTTCTGCATTGTAAATTTTAGTATAACACTAGAGCCTAAAGAACAGTATTTTTTAAGCTCTTATCACCATTTTTAACAACAGACAAGCAAGACAAACATAACAGTTTTCATCATCTGGCCCTTGTATTCCTTTCCATATGAGAATGCAAATGGCCTCAGTTCAGCAGACAACAGAAAAGTGTCCAACAGCAGAGACAGAAACTTCTTTTGGGCTCCTAATGAGGTCTCCAGAGCCCAAGGCAAACCAATAACAAATTGTACTTTCCACACATTGGGATGTGGGGGCTGTGAGGGAGGAGAAGAAGAAAACCCTGGAGCTTGTCATCTGAAATTAATTGAACTTAGCCATGCCAGGAAAACATTGGTAATAAACCCTCCCCAACTAAATAAAGCTTTTCACTAGGAAAAAAAAAATTTATGGCAGTAATTTCATCTTGGGTTTTTCAAGAAGAGCTTGCTGTTTTTCTTGCACTCGATAGAAAAATCCCAAAGGAGCAATGTAGGCAGCAATAAGGCAGACTTCTAAAAAGATATCACTTAATTTCTCACTCCTCCCTTGCACTATTGGTCCTCTTCCTCTTGTATTTAACTGAATATTAACTCTATCAGTGAAATATGCTACCTCAAGTTTTCTCATTCTGTAGAGGTAAGAAGTTTTATGCTTCAGCATCCCCTTGAGAGGGTATTCGATCTCTGCAGGTTCATCACTCATTCCATCATCCTAAAAGCAGTCCAGAGATGCTAGACAACTTGGTATTAACAAAATGCCATAAAAGATCAAAACATAAAAGACTTAAAAATAATAAATCTCAACTTCAGCCAGAGGACAAACATTCTATACGACTAACTGACATTGCATTTGTTATTCCCTACATGCCACAGAAACAAAGCGATCTTGCATTTGGCATTGCTGAATACATTTTTCTTCACTCTCTTATGCATCTTATAATCCTATTAAAAATCCACCAACTAATGTTCATCGACTCTATTTAATATACAGCACCCAAATCCTTCAAGCACTAAAATTAAAACTCTGCAATTTTAGTTTGTTCTGTAAACAAAAACAGATTAGCCAATATTATTTAGTTTTATTTTCCTCATTTTCAAAAGGATGACACAGCTACAGGAATTTTTTAGATGACCTGTATTAAAAAAAAATAGCAATGCACTCTACAAAACCTAAAGAAATTATCAGTGACATACTTTATTACTTCACTCTGTATCATAACAGAAACCAAAAATTTCTGTACAGCTCACACATATATCTATTGTGTCACAGAACAGCTTACACTGAGATGCTTTTGATGTGTCAGAAAAATGACAACCAAAGTTCTCCAAATTAATTATTTAACGAGTTGAACCTCACGCAATGAAGTTTCACACTCTGTAAAAGTCTGTTCAAACAAACCAGATCTATGCCCTCACTAGATCTGATAGCCCCCATTACAGGCCTGCTTCCTCCAAGCTTTTCCCCTACTCTACACAGCAGTCATTCTGCACAAAAGCACAAGAAAACCTCCCAGAATTCAGCCTCAAGATTATTCTGGCTACACTAACTTTTTTGAGGTCATTTTAAAATGGAAGCAGATATACTGCCCACACTGTTAAGGTAGTAGGCCTGTCCCTGGCATAATTCCTGCCCACCCCAACTGGCACTCCCTTCTCAAGCACTACTTCAGTGAGGGTCCACATGGGCCAGAAGCTATTCCACCCAAGGGCAATGAGGACAGTCAATACACTCTGAAGGTGGAATGGAGTTTTATAGGATGGACATGGCTAAAACGTAAAAGGACATTACAGGACCAAAGAATAGGCATTGGGACTATTTAGTCCATTAATTTTCAGATACAGCTACTTGAAGCAGTTTCAAAGGTTTAAAACAACAGTTACCAGAAACAAACAATTTCTAGGCTGAATGATAAATTCCATAAGCCTGTTCAGCTTTCCTAGGCATTCTCCAGGCTTGTCTTTCATGGCCCTACTTCTGTGATTTGCACATGACGCTTGCTCCTAATTGCACCTTTCACATATAGCTTACTTTGCCCTTTGCCTCATATCCTCAGTTTAAACAGTTTCCTTTACTTTAAAAGCTTATCCTTCTATTCTTGTCTTCTGCCCAGGCTCTTCTGAGACTCAAAAGCTACACAGTTCTTAACAGTTTATGTAATCTCCCTATCAGGCTTATACTGTATGTCTAAAGCTGGAGAACGCCAGCTGCCTTCAAATAGGGTGAAATAGGTTTCTTTTTATTTTAAGAGCTACAAAATTTGGATCAAGAAAAAAAAAAAAAAACAGTGCAGCATTTTTTCCCTTTAAATACAGTGATTATCAGGCTGGTTTCTGATAGAAACTCCTGAGAATAAATCAGTGACATTGGCAGGTACTTTATTATCCTGTATTTATGTATTAATCCAATTATATTATCAAAATATACACAAAGAAACTTTGTGAATAATCTTGACTGCCTGCCATATATATGCCATTTAATTTACTGAAACAGTTCCAAATCTCATCTAGTACAACTATCCCATCATTTTCAAATCAACAAAACAGTTCTTCTAATTCTGTTGAAACCATTTGATCCATTTTACTTTAAATTAACACAGTATTTACAAGCTGTTGTATCATGGTTGTCCATAGCATTCACCTAGCTGTCCAATTTTTTTTAAGTATCTTTCCAGCTCAGGACAGAAAGATACTGCCAGAATAAAACCAGCTGATTCCAGTGAGGAATTAAGGCCTTTCCGACATCAAGTGTGAAACTTTTACTCCCTACTCTTCCCTCCCTTCTTCCTGCAGTATGACACAGGCCTCAGTTTTACTGAGAGAAATTAATGCTGAGTTCCTGTTGTCTTTACCACATCTGTCTTCAGGTAAGAACATGTTTAAAGAATTAAGCCATGTCGGGTAAACTAAAAACAAAGGAAAGGCACAAATGTGAGATGGCTTTATCTGGCTCTACTGCAGCAGAGAATTAAGAGCATCAAAAACAAAAACACAGAAAGAAAAAGAATGATATAAGAAAATATAGAAACCCTACCAGAAACACCAGAGAAAAAGAAAAGAGCAGCTCAGCTAAACAAAGGCTCAGCCTGCTCCAGAAACTGATCAGATCAGCACTTTTCCACTTCGCTGACGACTGGCCTGCAGAGCACTAGGGCACTGTGCTACTGGTGGAGAGCATATTCATGTTTAATCCAAGACTGTTTTCCTACTTAATTACTGTGCATTATGAACAAGAACTATTCTTTGCTCACAAACTAGACACCATCCTGCTCTCAAGCATCCACAGCTAGTGGAAGAGAGAAAAAGTAATCCGATTTTTTGCACGATTAGGTATTTCCTACCACTGTAAAGTGTGGGAATAAAGCAAAGAAAGCTTCAAGCTTGATTCTTGGATCTCCTGTCTACATCAAATTTAGCTAACTGTTTTTCTTTCTGTAAGAGGCTGACAGTTTCCCACACACTCTGGAGTCCCACCTTCCAGTTCAAGCATATGAAGTTAAAGCAGAGCTCCACCACATGTTTTCCTCTTCAAGAGGAAAGTGAGAGTCAGCATCAAAAATCCCTGCCTCAGTGCTAACCTTGAGCTCAGGGCAGAGGCAGACCAGCAGGAACCATTCCAACAAGGCCTTCTGAAGGAAGATGAAGCGGTGACAGCACAGCATATGGCCGCTGTGTGTTAGTCACTACGCCAAGAAACCAGCTGTCTTAACACCTGGTTCTTTTAACCAGAATAAACCACTTACAATTTAGCCTTTGCCTGGAAAAGAATTTAAAGGATTAAATAAAGAATTAACAGGTTTTTTTAACCATAAGGATCTCCAAAGCAACAGAGGAAGAATGTGAGCATCAAGGCATTGTTAATGTGCAAGTGAACTGCTGCATTTAACTTGCTCAAAAGAAAGTGGTGTTAAGAGGAAAGCAGAGTCAAAAAGAAATGCATCTTCTAGCATCCCAGAGAACAAGCACTGGTTCCATTTGTTCTTTTGGAAATTGTCAGAAACTAGTAAACAGGCCACAAAAATTACTACAGTGACCCTGGAATAAAGTATTCTTCATTAAAGCTCTAATGTTACAGTAACTATGAATTACAACTCCTTGAACACTGAAATCTGGCCATAATTCTACAAAGAATAATATTTTCAACCTTAAAATAAGACCATATACCTGTATCTCCAAGCTTCATGAAAACCACAAGTATTTCAGAATACTTGGATAAGCATTCTCCATTTTTCTTCTTCATATAAGTGTTTACTACTTTATTTTACACCCATTTTATTTTCCAGGTCTAATAACTCTGAAGTGGAATGTTGAAAAGATTTGCCTATAATTATCATGGAATAAATTCACTCTAAAGCATAATGTATGAACACCTAAAACATCCTCTACAAGAAAACAAACCACAAAAAAAAATGTAAGTCTTCTCCATGAGTGATGCTAATTTTTATATATATATATTTATCTTCTCTTGCAAATTGTGCATCACTAAGATGAGACAAATTCGTCTATTCCATCTTAGTGGAATTTTGCTCACTCAGCTGAAGAGTATTTTAGCCAACTTTCATGATACTACTGTATTAACTGGGCTAGAGCTTATAGATAACTAAGAACTGATACATGAGTACATGGTTTTCCTGACCCATAAATCAAGATTAACTACAAGGTCAACATAAAAATTCTCCTTAAAAGACTAGGTGGGTAGGAAAGTTCCATAGCACTGTGAAGACACTTCTATCCAATATCTGAAGCAACAATGATGGATTCTGAAAGACAGAAGACAGAAGGAGAAGGAGCAAACTGAAAGGAAGCAAATCTAAAGATGTTCAAAGGACCCCAGAAACAACTCTTCTCTCCTTGAAAAAGGCCACTAGAAATAGGAAAAAAAACTGCAGAGATCACAAAAAAGCTCAGTCCCTTTCTATCAGTGTGATCATATGCACCTCATACAAAAGCACTCTCCATTCATTGTTTGTGACTCCACTGGTGACCTCTGTTTTCTTTAAAGTACTACAACGACTTCAAGTAATTTCCATGGTAACTGCACATAGTTTCTAATTTTAATAGCTAAACTAAATTCTTACCTGAGTGAAATAATACATATTTTAGCTCCTTATGCAGACATAATTCACTAGAAGCTAAAATGAACAAAGATATTCAAGTGCAGTTATGCCTGAAAAAGAATAGAAGGTAATTTTCCAGTTTTACAGCTGCTTTCTGAATTCTGCCTGAAGGATTACACTCGGCAATTACTCAGATGCAAAATATTACTTCTATTCCATAGATTCTGAACATGAACTATTAAATCTGTTAGATCAATACCCATTCCTCCCATGTGCACTTAAGAAATTAATAACGACTATAACATTTTCATACTGAAACATTTCCATTTCAGGTAAAGGATTAGACAACAAATATATTAAACTTTTAAAACTGCATCACAGCAGTTACATACAATGTAAGCCATAAAGCTATATAATAAAGATTAGATTATGAATTTCACCAAAATGGCAATTTTAAATAATGTACCACTGAGCCTACCTTAAAATGAAATGGTACAATAGATGTTCTTCAGTGCCTAGATATATCTTTCCCCCCGCAATTTTTTTTCAAATGTAGCTAGTAAATCAGTTTCATCATTTGTTTTTGAACAGTTCTAACACTGGTCACTCACAGTACAAAATGAGAAAAAGTATCAAGTAATTTCAAAAAGAGTAGACAGAGAAGATCTATCTGAAAATCAATTTATTTTAAAAAAAATTATAAATTGAGTCCTCCAAAAACTCAAGAGGTTGCTCAAGAATGGTTCTAGAACAGTACTTTAAATGGGTTGTCCAGCAAAGTGGGTGAGTTATCATCCTGAACTTACTTAAAAGACTCACGTGGATGTGGCACTTGCGTGTGCTGGACTCTATCCAAGAGGTCTTTTTCAACCTAAATGACTCTGTGATTCTACTTCCTCTTAAATGCCACACTGTCCATAAAAAAATATATCACAGAATTATCCCAAAACACACATCACATTTTTAACTGAGGTCACGTATTTGCCAAAGTTAATACAGAAAATGGGCCAACCTGAGCAGACAGTTTACATTCCATGCATTGCTCTACACAATTTCCCTTAGCCTATGACTTGGAGAATTCTTCAGTAAAAATTTTTGAAAGAAATCTGTACTAAATGAGCTTAGAGGACAGAATAAAATGTTCAGTCAACTCCCCAGTTGCTAAATGCCTTTATAGATTAATTTTAGACACAAACTAATATTGTATCTAATATGCACCTTCTGAGAATTCCAACTTAGAAACTGTTCCTTAATTCAAGAAGCCCAAAAATTTTATTAAAACGTTGCAGAAAAAAAGTATTCTAAATATGCTGCTGACCTCAAGCATTATTATATTTACTTCCAGACACCTATGGGGGAAACCACTTAGGTGCCAGATGTGATGGTGCCAACGTGCCAGACGACAGTAAAGAGCCTTGAGTTATCTACCTAGAAATCAGGTGATGCATAGATGGTGCAGACATTGCATAGGTAACTACAAAGTTTCCATAATATAAAGAGTAAAAAAGGATTAAGGAGTCTGAAAAAATGAATTATCTAGCAGTGAAATTTCTAGCAGCTTCTGTTAAAAAGATGGATTGCACACTCTTCAGTGTAAATTACCTGTGAGTACAGTGAACCCCTTTTACTTTACTATAATTCAATACTCGTGAACATGTCTGACAACTGTTGATGATACAAGGAACATTCTCTTACTACTAATCTGCATTATGTCAATCCACACCAAGAGAATAAAAGACATTTATAGTCTCTAGTTTCACCCAAGAGTGAACTATTTCAATTTCATTCATTTTCACTCCAAAGAAATAATATAGATTTGCTATATTGAAACAATTTGTTTCCCTTTCATTTACACACTTACCTATGAAGGCAAGATGAAATATGACACAGGAAGTAATCTCTCTTTACAGCTGTTACATATGCTTTATAATTTACTACAAGCTGGAATCATGACAATAACGTCTTCTAGCCCTTCACCCTATTTTGATCTATCGAAGTTTTAAAATCAGTTTTCACCTAAATATACATTAAATCATTCCCTTAAAAAAGAAGGGATGAAATAATATCTGAATGGGAAGAGTGTCTATGCATATACATACAGTGTTTCACACAGATTTAGTTTTCCTAGCTATTAAGTCAAAATCAAGAGTTCTCTTGTAAAAAAAAAAAAAAAGAAAAATAACCCCAAATAAAACATTAACATCATTGAAAAAGTTCTCTTTTAAAAAAAAAAAAAAAAAAGAAAAATAAGCCCAAATAAAACATTAACATCATTATCAAAACTGAAAAAAAATTGTCTGGCTACCAATACCACAATAAAAATAACAATTCTAAAAATATAAGCTCAATAGAAATTACAAGAAAATCTAACAGATAAAAAACTTACTACTATGCACTGAGGGAACACAACAGCTATACAAGAACACCCTAAGGCACATTGACTGTATGCCTCAATACTACGTACTCATAATTTACTCTTAATTTTTTCTAATGTCCAAGTATGTGACACTTAAACCCATAGTTTCTAGTCTAAAAAGCTTGTTACAAAAACAGTAAGGCATTACCCTTTTCAGCTATTGCCTTCTTAACTGAAGTTATTTTTAAACTCTATTATCCAAATTTTGGTGGTATAAAAAGAGCAGAGGTGCCTGATCAGTTAATGGGAAAATGAATATGTAATCTTAGATCACATCAAAAATTAGTATAAAATACTCCACTACAAATCTTATACATCTGAAGAATCAAGTAACTTTAAGGTAAACCGCAGAACAACTGAAAAGTGCATTTCAAATCCTCATAGGAGGATGTGAAAGAAAAAAATTATTTTAACTTCAGAATGTCTCCCTGACTTTTAAGACTATAGTTCTAGTCATTAACTTAAAAAATAAATTCTTACCCTCTCCCTCAAAATTATATTGTATAACTTAAAAAAATCCCCTGGACAGGCTTAGAGGAAAAATTTTGGAGAAAATAAACCCAGCCCAAAAAGAAACCAAACCAACTAACCCATCTCCCTCCATTTGATTTTAGCTTCTAAAGTATATAAGGGAATTAATCTTTGCAAACGGTGCATCAGATTCAAAGAAATACCACCAAATCTTACTTTTAAAAACTGAACCAAATGGGAATTCTCATGTGGCTCACACAGTTACTTACATAACTGTGTGAAACCCAAAAACATTTTCATTTGCAAAGTACTGTCAAATATCAAGAACAGAAGTAGTGAAATCTTTAATCTTGTTTCTAAGTAGCCTGGGAGCTAATAAGACTAAATTCTTGTTAGTGCAGCCTCTAAGTCTGCAGATGAAAGTAAACTTCTTTGGGTAGTCAAGTAGCAGGGTGGGGTCACTGAAATACTGTACATCTCTGGGAAGGGTGCTGAGAACAAAACAGTGCTGCTCTGTTACTCTGTTACAGCTCGCTGCACCCAAGTCTCAAACACTCACCTACAGTTCAGGTCTCCACACCTCAAGGAGTACATACCAGAGTCACATAAGGTACAGCCAACATCACCAAAAATCATAAAAGCGACTGAATAGATGGAACCAGAGTAGTGGTTGAAGGGCCAACACTTGACACTCAAAAAGGCTTAGTAAGAGTCAAACAAGTGAATGTTTTAGTTCACCAGATCCCACAATACTGGAATTAGAAGAAACAAAGTAGCAAAAGAATTGTCTAAAGGGTTAAAACTACTTTTTTTGTGCAGTGATTAATTTTTGTGTAGTGGCTGCACTTTCTACAATCTGCAAGCAATTGACAGCAGCCCAGTCAGAGAGGGACCTTAGATAAATGAATGGCCAAGCTTATCTCTGAATATGTCTTAGCAGGATCAGAGGAGCACAACGACGTCTGCGCTCACAGCCTCTCCCTGACCAGCACCTCCTGCTCTCGAGGTCAGAGACTGGACACACAGCAAGGTGCCCGCTGACCTGACTCAACAGGGCACTTACACTGTTAATGAAAATGCAGCTTGATTAGCCAAACTTGGCAATTTGCCATTAACAGAGACCGTAATTTAATTAACAGAATACAGATTTAGAGATCACTACTTAATACACCTTCCCTCACAGCTGTTATTCCCCAATACAAACGAGAATGGGATGAAGAAAAGTAATGAAATTACTACTTTATTGATCACTAAAGATGTTACTTGCAGTATCTAAAATTTCCAAGATCTTTATTAGATCTGCAGTGAACTACAGAAAAATTTGTCCCAATCTTACAAATAAAAAACAACTTGAAAGTATAAAGCTGTTAAAGTTGCTCTGTGGTAGAAATCAAGACTCAAATGCAGAATCTGGTGTTTTAGAAAAAACATTTTTTCTTTCTTTTAGTAGACATTACAAATAATAACTGCTCCCGGTACAGTAGAAGCCTAAAAATCATAAATCCCATGTGGTTTTCCTACCATAAAAAAAAATATCTCTTGAAACATTTTTCACTTCCAGAGTTTTTCCCAAACACTGTATTTTTTCTGAGTAATATATCTCTCTTCCACTGTTTTCTTTCCTTCACTCACTTCTGCCAGTTGAAGACACTTATACACGTGTTCATCTCTTATTTTCTACAATTTGATTCTCCACAGCACGTAATTTGTTCAGTTTGACATTTTCAACTGTATCCTTTTATTTTTTCATAATAAAGAGTAAATATTCCTTTTAAAAACTATTTAAAACTGCATCAAATGGAACCATAAGCCCCATCCTCCCAACTGCAATGGAGATGAGAAAGAGCAAATACAGGCCAAGCGCAAGAAACTTCACTTCAAAACAAGTTGCATGAGCTTCTTTTGCAGAAAAAAAGGACACTGAAGATTAGGGCTTTTCTACTCATACTCTTACCTTTCTGCTGCACAGAAGATAACTTGAGGTTTGTGAACAAAGTATCAAGTTTAATCACAGAAAAATTTGTTCTACTGTTAAAATTGTTATCATCCAAAATATGCCACAGCTAACACTGGCCTAATGTTGGCTGACAGATGACTTTATAAACTCAGACACTGAGAAGTAAATCCACAGAAGGGCATTACTTCATGCAAACAATCTGAGTATTCATAAAGTGCAGTTTTAAGTGTGGTACAGCATTTCATATACACACAGGAAAATCGTGCCCATTATGAGCTAAGAAATGGGAAACAGAGAAAAGCTTCACACAGTGGCATCAAGCAACTTCAACAGACAGCCATCACAGATCAACAAAGTAAAATAAACCAGAATTCTTACAAATTTGCCAAAACATGATTTCCTCTTGGAAAAGCCTGTCTTTGTAAACATGTATGGCAAGTTTTCACAGTTAATTCCATCTCTTGGAGTGCAACAGAAAACACAGAAGAGAGTTTAAAAAAAAGAAGTGCTGAAGATGCCTTTTAAACACACACGTCTTATGCAACATTAACTTTAAAATACAGCCTGCTGTAGAATTACCATCAACAATTTGATAATTCAGCATTTAGGTGTATCTTTATGCATCACTTTCAAGCTGAATAATTACTGATAATTTTCACTTACATCAGATCTCATTTATGAGGCGAAACACTGAAAACAGAACTCAAGACAATTTAGAGTTTAAGAAACTCAAAATGAACACCTCAAAACTCAGACTAAACAAATTCTAACCATACTACAAAAAACCTACTTATTATTATGTCAAGCATGAGAAATATGTAATCTAGGTCTCTTAAAAAGTTAATTGTTTCTTCCAAACCATAAAGCAAAAAGAAAATAATATATTACACTTTTTTTATGATCCACGTTCAACTAACTGGATTGGCAGGCCCTCCCCTATTTCTCAGGTATCTCTATACAAGGTATATTGACCCTCTACAAACACTTTTTCAGACAAATACTAATTTTCAGCTCATAACTTGTCTGGCAGGTTGTCATCAACAGCTTAAATGCACACTAGCTTTTTTACTTTTCTTCAAAGCTGAGTTGGGCTCTTTAGGTTAAGATAACTGAAATTGCTATGACAGACAGGAGAAGGAATCTGAGAAGAAAAAACTGCTTTGATAAAGTTCTTGATGAAAAATATTATCGATTATTCCTGTAGATAAATGAGCTTTCATATCACTAGGAGCACACTTGGAGCTGAATTTAGAAATGTAAGCTTAAGATCAAAAGTATACATAACCTGAAATGAAGAAAAAGATCTTTTAAATCAATAAACACTCCAACCCAGATGAGGCAATAGCTTTCTTGATCCTGTGTAGATGATCTACATTGTTTGAAAAAAATCTCAGACTATCACCTTTTCTTAGGAACAGAAAAAACACCAGAATGAAAACCTACTGGAAGAGAAAAAAGGATGTTTAAACACTGATAGAGACAAAAACAAGCAGCAACTATTCACTAAAATGGAGACTACAGGAAACCACTTCCTCCTATTTCACAGTTAAAAGGCAAAGTATTGGAAACATGCCAATAAAGGCTTCTAAATATGATCACAACTTACAAGAAAGAAAAATGAGCTCTACTCCCCAGCCCCAAAACAAAAAACTGCCTGCAATGAAAATTGATTTTTGAAAATAATGCCAGTGAAAAGCTTCAAAGCTTTAGATTAACATTTCAAAATGGCTTTTACTATTTATCACTATGCTTCTGTAACACAAAGCAAGGTAATTTTTACTTATTTCTAGAAATTACATTATTGCTGTACTACTTACAGTATTAGATTCAGGAAAATATTTTAAAATTTCAGTTATCCAGAAATAAAGAAAAGCTAATTTGAATTATGCAACAAGGTTGGGATTTCTTCGTAAATTCACAAACACCAGCATATCTGCACAGTTAGAAATAAAATATTTACACAAGAGTCAATGCTTCCCAAAGAACAGTACAAAAATAATTAATCAACATGTTGCCTGTGCAACTATTTGTAGTTTTCAGATGCAGTAACTAAGATAAAGATGGTTTCAGTCACCCAAGTTTAATTACTCCATTTGCAAGAAGCCATTTTATAAGGATACTAAGGACTTAGTGATGAAAAAATTTTCACATACTTTTCAGACTGACCTTCTTCTTTTCAGAAGGTCTTACCAAGCTCTTGCCAGCAACTCTTAGTCTAGGTTTTCTAATTAGGTCAGTGATGCAGTAGGGCTTCATTTTAAGTTAAAACAATGTTCAAAAGCTTCTTTTGGATGTCTCCACACTTTTTCTGAACACCACCATTCCCTACTGGAAAACAACACATAAAAAACACTCCCAGAGTGTTTTTTAAATTAAATCAGCAGACACTGCTTTCCCCCCAGTTTATTTCAAGTATGTTGGACAATATGTCAACTGCATGAATTGACTCATTTGTTTCAAAATCTTAAATCAAACTGTACTTGGAATGTCTTTTGGCAAGTTAGTATCCACTAAGATTCCACCAAGCTCAACTGCAAAATGGCTATCCATAATAGATAACATTGTCAGAGACCTACTGGTAAGGCTGAAAGTGAGACATTGTTGCTTAATCAGTAGCTAATTTCAGTGACTCTTCAAAAGACAGAGAAAAATAAAATTACTTTTAGTAATAGTAGAAGTTACCACAATTACCTGAGGCTGCCTGATTAAGACCAGAACGCAAGAAAAATGTTTTGTCTAGCCTACACCTGAAAATCACATCTGCTCGCATATCATTACACACAAAATAACTGTGTATAACTACTAACGTGTCTGAGTTTAGAACTACCTTAGTACTGAAAAATTTACTCTTCTTGTATTTTTTCAATGTTCAGAAGACACGGTCTACAATTTAATTTGTCTTCACTCAGGCAGAGGATTACAAATAGTGTAATCATTAGTAGCAAAGACTGTTGAAGCACTAAACAAAAAACGAACCCAGTATCATCAATGCTTAATAAAAGGAAAGGCAAGTAATTTTTTCTGCACCAATAAATACATCTAAAATACAAATACACCTTCTAAAGTAAAAATAATTCTAATGCCACACTTTCTATAGCAGCCAAGTGCTTTAAGGGAAACACAGAGCCTTTATATCACTATTAATTCAACACACTAGTAATAGAAAACCTCAAGATTTTTCAGCTTAAAGCAGATTTAAAAAACAGGAAAAACAATATGCTTAAATAATTTCCCATATTTACAGCATGCTTCTACCGGCATCTACCAGTTCTCTTAATAGAAACATTACTTTGGGACCAATTGTTTATGCAGAAATAATTTGTATTTTCTTTTGATAAATCACATTAGTATCATCACAAAAAGAGCTAAGGCAGTAATAGCAAATACAGACCAAAAACTGATCTCTTTACCTTTTCAATATATTTTTTGAATGTCTGAATTACTGACAAAATAGCATTGATTTCAGACTATAAATTAGTCTGGTCAGGGAAATACCTCCCCAATCAAAACACAGGATCATCCCGTGTCAGACTAAAGATGGAAAATGAATTGAAGGTTTCCTTTCAATTTTATGTACTTATTCTGTACTTGCTCCCTCTATAGCTTAAAGAGCAAACCAGAATGATTTTGTAAATCTGGGAAGTTTAACGCACAAAAAAAGCACACAGTAGGAAGAACACTTTCATCAAAGGAGTGTAAACAGAAAGAAATTAAGTCTTTTAAACTTTTATTGCAGTGACACCTTGTGGCTACATCTGCCTTATTATGAAACCTCAAAATTTTTCATTTTGTTGTAATTCTTTTAATGCAGTTCTTCAAATACTGTGGTTGAGGATGAAGGAAAAAGATAGTCACAAAACAAAAAAGAAAGGATGAAAAAAGTGGGAAGGGTAAAACAGAAAACAGCATTATCTGCTCAAAGACCTTTAGCGGTTTTAACATACACTGCTACAAGAGGAAGATGGAATAACTATGAACCTGACACTTGTTCCTAACTTCCACAGGAACCTGATTACATGAACATATTCTGTGCCCTGTCTTCACTCTAAAGAGTGTTCAGTTTACATGAAAGTTCATACAGAGGTGCAAACAAAGAAAACAGGACCAAAAGAAATTTTTTAAAAATGCACTACTTTGTTGAAAAAAAAAAAAAAAAGGCGGGGGGGGGAACTACCCTGTAATCACACTCTCTTATTTGCTTTTTCTGCATAGTATACGACTGTTCAATTTTCAAAGATGGTAGAATGATGTATTCTAGAAGGATTTAAAGCAAAAATGTCAAGTCTAAAACAATTATGTCAATAAAACCCCCATGTTTTACTCAGTATTTTCTTTTACTAAAACCTTACTAAATACAGCAACACCCTCTTACTTGCAATACTAAGCTTTGACACTGAACAAGTAATCTTTGCACAAAACAGCTTGTTTATTTAAATCAGGAATTACATCCTACAAGTAACAGAAATGATCTGATGTGTGTGAGAAAGCACAAACAAACTCATCTTTTTATTTCAGAATTTCAGTCTTCAGTTATTGCTCTTTCACTTTTTTTCAGCTATTAATCTGACAGAGGTTATGGCTGGCAAAAGTTACTCCGAACATATTAAGACAGACTGGAGCATGTAAGCAACAGGAAGAAGCCAAGAGTGTAAATAGCCTTATCACATTTCTTGACTTTGCCTAATCAGTTTGGATGGTTGGATATGCACTTTGCCAAATACAAATTATCTTTCATGGGAAGTACAACAATGCCCCTAACTCCAACACTACTGTAAATATTCCATAACACTCCATATATCAAAAATTCATATCATGGTAAAGACTATGACACGCATGACAAAAGATTCATTAAGAAGGCTGAATTGGTCTTAATTCACTGTCATATAAATTATTTATTTTATTTAACAAGTAAAGGCCAGAAGGTTGCATTTTTTCATCTAGTTTCTGTAAAAAATGCATTGATTGTAGAATTGAATATGGATAGATAAGAGGAAAGTTACAGTTTTCCAAAGAGAAACAAATATCCCAACTTGCATACATGCAAATAAAAGACACACTCCATCAATTTTTTATGCCCATGGAAATGTTTGACTAGCTTCTTAAAACTTAGATGAACATATCAGTTCAGACGTTGACAGCTCTCACCTTTTACAACTAATATTTCTGTGAAAAGTAACTCAAAAAAGCAACTAACCCTGCCTAATGTAGCAGGGCTCATATCCTGTTTATAATCTATGTTTGAACAATCACTCTAGTGTATCAGACAACTGGCTGTCCTTCAACAGCCTGTACAGAATCCGGCACGTTCTACTCCCTCACTCTGGAAAACAGCATGCAAATAAAAACCCCCCAGCAATAATTCTACACTTCAATTCTTTGTTGTGCCTCAAAATGACATCTTACACAGATGCTTTGACCTCACAAAGCACTTTGAGCTATATAATTTTTTTAATTAAAAAAAAAACCCAAACACCAAACCACAACCTAATTGAAGACCTTCCTGGAAAGGCATTCAGTCCATGATTTTCTACTAAAAATGTATTCAAAACTTTTAAAAAATTGCAGCATGGCTCCCTAAGTGGTTGCTTCCAAAAATATTATCTGCATTAGTAAGACAAAAAGAGTAAAATGTCAAAACTATTGTCAAGAAGACAGAACATAACATGATGCTTCCATTCCTCTGTACTGTTATCCATTAACAGGAAAATTTTGGCACTGGGACTTGAGACACTAAAACAAGACTGTACAACAGAAGCTGCATTGAGCAAAACAGAGCATACAAAACACTTAAAACATACCTGCCCCTTGGTAAGTATGTACAACATGCCTGTGAAACAATATCAAATAAGAAAGGAATACATTCTGACAATTTCAGATTCGCTCATATGACTGGTGCTCGCAAGACTGGAGAACACCTTTTTTTAGGTGACAAGAAAATGCTATGTATATTAGGATTTCTGTTTTGTGTACGTCAGTATACTGGAAATAACTAATCTAACTTGTTTAAGTAAACAGAGCTACTTTAAATACATTATCACAAAACACTGAAATTGGAGACAAAAGAAAAGTTTAGTAGTCCTTGCTTACTTCGTTCTGAACAGATTACTGATTAAAAGACAGATAAGTAAACCTCTAATACTAATATCTAGGTGTACATAGCCTCCCCTGCTCAAAGCCTCTCTCCTGGAGGGAATTTGATCAAAATTCCTGATCAAAGGAGACTCAACCTTCAAGTAATACCTAACTATTTATATCAATATAATTAAATAAAAAGTTCTTAATGCGGAACTCCTCAATGTAGGCTTCAATCCACTTATGCAAATAAAGAAAACCTTATCTAAACTTGATTTAATTATCATGGTGACTCAGCTGAGAATTCATACTTTGCCTTAGGGTTACTGCTCCTTAGCAATAAGTGCTCATAAACTTAGGCTGCTACATGATTTTCTCTTTAGCTCTTCCACTTGCTCTTCCAATAAGCTGCACCTCCAAGAAATTCCCTACCATTTTGTGGCTATGATAATGAGGAACAGAGATTTATAGAAAAGAACAGGATCTCTTTGTGAAAAAGAAAGCACCTCTCTCAATGGAGATCAAGAGTTGCTGTGCCAATTAAAAAGTTTATGGCTGCAGAATAATTATAACAATACAGGTCATTTCCTCTCAGGGTCTATGACCCAAAACCTAATGATGACAGCATCTTAGGTATCTTCAGGTTGTATCCTCCCTACCAGTTAGCTCAATTCAGTTTTTGAATAAGACTGCTTCAATGTGATTATCAGCTTCTTGCAGAATTCCCAACCTCTACAGTTAAAAAAATATTTACAGTTTAAAAAACATCACTTTAACTACACTTAAACCCATCATTAATTTTCAAAGAATGGCAGAATCTCAGATATATGCTGATGTAGAACGGACCCACAAGGATCACCAAAGTCCCTGTCCTGGCCCTGCACAGAACCATCCCCAAGAGCCACACCGTGTGCCTGAGAAGATTGTCCAGATTCTTCTTGAACTCTGTCAGGCTGGTGTTGTGACCACTTACTTCCCTGGGGAGCCTGTTCCAGTGCCCAGGCACTCTCTGGGTGAAGAACCTTTTTCTAATATCCAACCTAACCCTCCCCTGACACAACTCCAAGTCATTCCCTCAGGTCATGCCACTGGCCACCAGAGAGAAGAGATCAGTGCCTGCCCCTCCTCTTCCCCTCACAAGGAAGCTGTAACTGCAATGAGGGCTCCCCTCATTCTCCTCTTCTCCAGGCTGAACAGACCAAGTGATCTTGGCTGCTCCTCATATGGCTTCCCCTTAAGGCCCTTCACCATCTTTACTGCCCTCCTTAGGACCCTCTCTAATAGTTTAATATCGTTCCTATATTGTGGTACCCAAAACAGCACATGAGGCATTCCTCAAAGCTTCCTAGTCCTAACTTTCCCCTTCCTCCCTTTCACAACTATTTAAAACAGTGCATCAGTAGAAAATATATAATACATAAAAATACATTTCCAAGTTCTATAGTAAGTATGTAAGTGCATTATAAACACTCAGGCAGTCAAGGAATGATGTTTACTACTGA
Source organism: Onychostruthus taczanowskii (assembly GCF_017590055.1). Classification (NCBI taxonomy): domain Eukaryota; kingdom Metazoa; phylum Chordata; class Aves; order Passeriformes; family Passeridae; genus Onychostruthus; species Onychostruthus taczanowskii. Next base: position 12,229,354 of record NW_024499351.1, read on the forward strand.
GTGAAAAAAACCCAGCATCAGCTGCAAAAAAGGTAGGTATGACCCAAGAAAAAAAGAAAAGAAAGGAGAAGGAGATAGGTAGATATGGAAAAACCATAGTTTCCAAATTGGATGCCGGCATTGTATAAACTATATTAATATTAGAAAATAATATAGAAACTATTATAAAACTATATAAACTAAGATAAACTATTTTTTTTAGCATAGCTGATAAAAGTTGAGATATAACACCTTTTCAGAAATACATAATGAAATAGCAAAATCCAGCAACTTATTCTGGTTCCTACATTCTTTAATGTCAGTAAATTACACTGATGAACTAACCTGCAGACACGGGCAGGAAAATACAGGTTCTGCCAGGACCGACAGAGGTATTTGGAGTGATCGATAACACGAATCCAGTCCAACTCATCCATGGACACCTCAATGTAGTAGGAGTAAGACCTATGGATTGCCAAAAAACACTTGTTAGAACACAAGTCAACAAGTTTTAGGTATTAAATCTTACACTGACTTCTGGATTTTCAGTTGTGTTGAAAAAAAAACCTGTTCTTACCCAGATCCATATTTTCAAACTTACTTTAAAAAGGAACTCGCACAGTTAAGATGTATTCTCGGAATGATTTAAAACGTCCACACACTCACAACCTACAGTCATTAGATTGGACTACTGTGCCTCTAAAAATGAAATGGAGACTTTTGACTCTGTCATAAAAATTATCATTTGTATTCCTTCCTCATAGAATAAAAGTAAATCACTACCAGTGATATGGTACTACTTCTACTGCCAAATCAATAAAAAAAAAGAAAAACAATTACTAGATCAAAAATGCAAATTCAAACTCCTCACTTGAAAAAAGCATATTTATTTTATGACCATTTTCACTTTATGACCATTTCACAACTGAAGTTGTTCTTCACTTCTGACCCTTTCAGTTCTTTATGATCCTTCACTGAGCCTGTCATTACTTCCTTACACTCCGAAATTACTTTATGAAAAATAAAAAAGCCACTGACAGAATCTGCCTTCCTCTTGCTTATCAGTTATGTTTACCTTACAGTTTGCTTTTAAAAGAAACCAAACGCAAACTAGAACGTAAATGTTACAGCTAATTCCCTATTATATCCATGACTGAAATGCTTAGAATAAAGTAGAAATTTCACTTATGTAACTGCAAATCACTGAATACCTGTTTCAGAGTATTTTCCTTCTCCTAACATTCACAGGCATTTCAAAATCACCATGTCACCACTTAACATCCTTTCAGACCGATTTCTACAGAGGAGTTACTCCTAAAGAGTTCTACACAAGCATTTCTTATTAAACATTAATGCCTTTGTTAGTATTTCTAATTTTCCTGATGACTTAAAAGAGTATGTAGTGAAAACTACATTTTTTAAAAATCCTTAAAATGCTAGATAGATGTTAATACCTTGGAAAGGTAAGGCTGAGTCTTTAAATGTCAACTGCATAACCAGCTTTCACATTCACGCCAATCAAATGTGTAATACTCACAACCCACATAAATACAATGTGTTTTAGCAGCATTATTATTACTAACATATATGTACTTTAGCAAACTAGGCACCAAAGTTTTAGTTTGAGCTGCTTGTATACAAAAGTTACTGACCTCTCTGCCTTGAGAATTTTAGAGGTTCTCATCATTGCTAACATATATTTGTAACCAATACACAACATGCTACTTTTTGATTTCTGAAGATATCAAACAAAGAAATATTACCTCAAAAATACAGTTCCATTAACATACACAACAGTATGCCTTTAATTTTTTTAAGATGGGATAACATCTTCTTTGCAGAGACAGTTTGGATAGCCTCCCCTTAGCGCTTTTACAGCTAAGATTCAGCTGTTAATACTTCTGAACTAGAGGTGTGAAACACCTGTTAGCTTCCATTTGGTTCTGTTAAGTATATCCAATAGATCAGAGCTTCACACAGACAGTTAAAATTAACAGAGCAATTTAAAAAATTGTTCAACAAGAAGCAGTCATGCTGTACAGGTCTGTTCACGTCTGTACAGGTGTTAAAACACCTCCTTAGAAGACATTAGTCATGTATCCCAGGAGAAAGATGCAGTTCAGTGGCCCGCAATTGTTAGACAAAGACAGTAGAAAGGAAAAGATCTCTACAAAAAGGACAATCTCAGAATAAGAGAGACATGGACATGTCTGGGCAATCCCAGATCCTTAAGATCTTGGCTGGCAAATTTCTGCACACGTCTATGGCCAAATTCTTCCCAAGTTTAACTACTCCCGTGCAAATTGTTTCCCTAATATTCAATATGAATTTATCTTCTTGCTTGTGTCCACTGCTCTCTGCATTCTCAGCACACAGCTGCAAGAAAACTCTGTCCCTGTATTCTCCATATTCTTCCACTGAATAGGTGAGGAGAGCAACAAATTCTCCCTTCTAAGCCTGCTCATATAAAACAGCAGGTTCTCATTTGCTCAAGCCTTCATCCTGGTGTCCTGCTGAACTCACTGCAGGAAGTCAGTATCTTATACTGAGGAGCCCACAGATAAAGTACACCAAATGCCTCCATTTCCATTTAACTTAGACAGTTGAGTTATTGGAGGGAAAAAAAGCTTGACAATTCATAGAACAGAGAATCACAGAATATTCTGAGTTAGACGGGAACCCCTAGGATGATCGAAGTCCAACTCCTGGCCTTGCACAGGACAGACAGTGCTAATTCTAGTACTATACCTGTTCGGAAGCAAAAGAAAGCCCAATAGCAAACTCTCCACAGAAATCAGGATGATTTAAAAAAAAATTAAAAATCAGCAAGACGCAGAAACTAGATCTTAAACCTGTGAGCCCTCAGTATTTCATGAAGACAAAAATCTCTAGCGATCCACCTTGTCAGGTATTCTGCCAGCAATAATAGTTTGTTCTACAAATTTCAGATGAAGCACACAGGACACCAAGCAACAGACAACTTGGTAAGAAGTTGTCCCAAGGAGAACATTTTTCCCTTGAGCTTCACCAGCTGCAAATTTATGCCCTGCAGATGAGGGGCATTTTACCAGTTACATGAGTTCTCTAAAAATTGCTAGAGAACTCATTACTAATATATCTCTAATACTGTTTCAGATTTTATAAAGTTGGTTGATAATTGGTTCATAAATTTGGTTGATCTGGCACAACTAGTATAATATTACATGAAGCAGTTCCTTATATCTTCAAAGATCCACTTATTGATCTTTACAAAAGAAATAGAAGTGAAGAAAATTTCAGTTGAACTGAAGTAGGAGAACTTCCTTGAAACAGTTAAACAGCTACAATTCATTAAATTGGTTTTAAATTAGTAACTAACTCATATTTAAAAAATTTGTAAATTTACAAAACACCTTACCCTACCTAAAACTTTTATACACCCTGTTCTAGAATAACATGGCTTAGCTAAAAAAGCAAAATGAAACTGTTCTACAATGATAAACTGAGTTTTTTTGGAAATAAAATAAAATTAATCCTTTATCACAAGGTAATAAGGTAAATAATAAATGTATATGTAAGCTTGTTTTATTGTTTTTAACAGCTTATGAATACCTGCTGAGCTGTCTACTAAACTGTAAGATCTTTGTCATGGCAAGTTACAAAATTAATATATTAAATTTCTCAGAGAAAAACAACCCTGCAATTTTTCTACTTCAGCAGCCTCTCAATTGCTCAAATGAGCTTAATTTGAGTTTTCATACATTCCATAATAACCTGAAGTAGCTCAGTAACAAGTGGCTACAGCATGTATGACAATTCATATTTCAGCAGTCTAACCACGAAGTGGCTTCTAATAATTACTGTAGTCAGCTAGTAATTCACATTCTAAATAAATTTTATTGTCTCTAAATTACAGAATCACAGATCATTTAGGCTGGAAAAGACGTAACAGATCAAGTCCAATTTTATTGTCAAAGTGTGCCATTTCTTAACAGTTTTGGTATATTGAAAAAATTGGAACAAAAAAAAAATTTAATGCTTGAAATGCAAATACGTAAAAACACTGAAATAATTTAAGGTAGTTTAACATCTCTAAAAATGATTTGGTGTGTAAGTAACCAAAATTGCATTTAAAAATCAGGTTATTTCCAAATAAACCCTGCAACTGTCAGCTACAACACTACCACACTATTTCCATAAAATATTTAAATTATAGTTTGCACTGCTACATGATCTCCAGTACAAAATGCATTGCTTTCCCTTTTTATGTCACCTTGGCACCTACCGACTGTCTCTGTCCCAGAGGAGAATTCGTATGTGGTTGATTATTGAGGGCTGGCCTAGTTTAATCTCAATTCCGGAGCGGCAGTCATCGTTGATCGGGTGTCGAGAGAATCCATGATCCAGGTCATAGTTCTGAGTGTCTCCATCCAATAGAGCAGACTTCAGCTCCCCCTTCACAACTTGTGCTCCATACTTCATTGTTGCAATATTCTCCCCTGGTACTAAGAAGAAAAGGGAATAATTTCTTCAATTTTACACTCTCATACTGCAAATTAAATGTTCTGAATATCAACTCTATTAGGTCAGACCAAAGATTTATTGCTAGGATCCTTTCTTGGCCACAAACAGGAACACTAGGGAAAAAAAAAAAAAAAAGAAAAAAAGAAAAAAAAAAAAGGAAAAGAAAATAAGACAAAAAAGAGGCATTAAAAATATTTAGCTTCTTCAATTTTATTTGGTATCTTCTACATCCTTTATGGTAAAAAAGCTGTGATAATTTACTATTATGTAGCAGCTATACTCTCAGTCCCCTTCATCATTTTACAGAATTCTGTTGCACCTGTTAACTGTTGTTTGCTTTAGTTTGGATTTTATTCTGTTCTTCCCTAAATGGAAGAAATTTAAATATACAAGATGTGTATCACATGTTCCAGATCCATCCTGATTTTGCAGAGGGGTGCATACAGCAGTAAAGCCATATATGCTCCTCTGCCAGCTATATAAGCTTCCAGTACCCTGCAAAGCTAAATGAGCTCAAGTGAAATAGGAAACTTTTGGCTACTTGGGCTTTGAACTGACATGGAAAGGCAAGTTATTTTATGCCACCATTTCACAGTAATAAGCCTGTGTCCTAGTAACAGCTTCCTTCAAGCTAACTGGAAATAATGATCCCTAACTTCAACTACAGAACAATACTCCGTAAACTAGCCTTTCCAAAAGACATTTTTAACAGCCTTGTTTGAGGAGAGATCCTAGAAAAATATGATCTGAAAACTAAATGATGAAAAGCTACCCCAAACTTTTCAAGCAGATTGACAATAGAAGTATGAATTTGAACAGGCTGACAAAAATTTGATATCTAAAGAACAGAATTTGAAGTGGTAGTCAACATTTCCACAAATAGAAAAAGCTTCAAGGTCCTGAATGAGTACTAAAACAACAAAGAAATTCCACTCTCAAAAAAGCTGTAATTAGGAGAATTTTGCTATGGAGATAAATATCCAGGAAAAGAAGCCAGAGAAGACCATTTGACTTATTCAAATGTATCTACTGCACTGTCAACAGAACATCTCTCATAACAAGACTTCCACAATACCCTACTATTAAACTTTTAATCAATTAATTGAATGTTTAAATTAATTAATTAAATGTTTAAAGATTAATAACTATAACTTCTAAGGGAGAACAAAAAATATGCAATTCTAAGATAGCAGTAATTTTCAGGGCTCATCATGCATAACTGAGAATACAGTGCGGACTCTTAAAGAATGTTGAACTTTTCTTTCGCTGTGGGTCAAATGCACAATTAGATGGCTAACTATCTTTTTAAAGCTTGAGTGCTAGATACTCTTATTGAATTAACAGAGAGCACAGAAAAAACGTCAAACACAAGGTTTCTTACACTTCTTAGGCTTCCATTAAAATTACTTCAAAGACTTGTTTAAACTAATTAGACAAGCATGTAAAGAGAAAAGTCATAGGTAGCAAAGAAACTATGAAATTATTTATCAAGTAGAAAACAAGTCACTATCAACATAAAACCATCTAAGTATCATATATCTCACAGCCAATTCATTTTAATTTTCAATGATTTGTAAAACTTTTTCTATTAAATTACTTCTAGGAAAATGGTATTTGGATAAAATACCATAAAAATACCATAAAAAATATTTGGATATTTCTCAAAAAAAATCATTTTTGAGAAATATCTGAGATACAAAGTAAGAAAATAGTTGACTAATATCAAGAATTAATTCAGAGTAACAGCTACATAACAAGACATTTCATATGGCAAACCTTTTATAACACACAGTAATAGATGAAAACTCAAAGCACAAATTAATCATATCCTCCAGACAACCACAGTCACTAAATAAGAAGGAAGCAAACAAAAAACCTGATGCTTACTTAGCATGCCCCTGTAGTTGAGGTCCATGTCCCGACTCTCAGAACGAATCTTAATGGCATCTAGGATGGCATCAGGTGACAACAATCCAGAAGGTCTTACAACATTCAGTAGTTCTGTTAGACTCATTAGTGGCAAACGTACTGCTTGCATGATTTCAGCATGGTTTTCCTTGGGGTTATGTTTACACCAGTTCATCAAAGCTTGGAAAATGTCCTTTTCAGGAGCTGCAAATGAGTCTCTCAGTACAATACTTAGAAGGGCAGCCTGGAAAAGAGAAATAAGAACAAAAAATATACCCCCTAAATAAACAGAAATTAGGTTGAATTTTTTTTTCAATCAAGAGAAATTCAAACAAGGCAAAAATTAATGGCTATTTAACTTATAGCTATTAAAAATAATCTCCAAAGGGGTGACTCCCTGAAATTGTAGATTGTTTTAGTTATGCAAGAATTACAGAATCTATGACCAAAGTAATAGGCAATATAACAAAATCACTAGAAAAAAAATGTAGAGAACTGAACAAATCAATATGATACCATTCCGTAGGTTCAAATTTACTTTAGAATATTGATTTGAGGACTTGGCGGTACAGTTCAAAATACTCCTTTAAACTTAGGTTGCTATAAGACCACTGATGAAAAAAAAAAAAAAATGTTGCTTGAAATCACTTTTTAAAACCATTTCTAACTACTTGGGACTTCTGTCCTGTCACAATTTTTCTCTCTCTTTTGGTACAACTAAGAATCACCAGGTAAAAACTCCAGTGACTCTTATTCATGTAGAAAATCCATTGACTGCAAAATGAGACCACAAATAATCAAATAGCACTTTGATTTTCACTTAGCAGAATAATCAGGAGCTTGCGTAGATAAGGAACGATCTCTCCTATATACTATGACTGGCTATGTCAAAGACCTCAAAGTGCGCACTTTCTGATGAATGATGTTTGCTCATTTTTTTATTGATAATACACTCTCAGAACTCAGATTCAACAAACTGTACATGACACAGTACAGAGAGAAAAAAATCTTTTTCCTTATACAGTGAGTAATTTACAGTGTCATAAACTCACTCAAGTAACAGACCCTTCATAGCTCTTCCCCTAAGAAAAAAACACTTCAAAAAAATCCCAATTACAGCATCGTTCATTCAAGGTGCTCTGCTGCTTCATGTGAACACCACTTGAAAACACTCCCACTATTAAGTCCAGCCCAAAGACCCCTGCAGAGTAAGTGCAAAATTTCAACTTCATAGAACAGCCAGACTCCGTCACAAATATTTATGCATCTAACAAAAGAAACAACACACAAAAAACCAAAGCCACACCACCATATTCTGCAAGTTCAGAACATGATGACAATCAGCAATATAAATCACAGTAATCTCCAGAATGCTTTAGTTCACCCAGCAGAAAATCACCCATCACTGATTAAGCCTTCATAAAGGAATTAATAGAACAAAGTATGTCATGTCATATTCAAGTCTATATTTGACTTCCCATCTGAAGCATTCAGAAGCCAAATTATATTATACCAGGAACAGATTAAATAAGACAAATTAAAATTAGATTGCCTGCTGCCATATTTTAGAACACTCCATTAGATATACTATATTAAACTATATTGACCGGTCAATACCTAAGAATTTCAGAACAGATTGCCAAAATTTTCAGTTCAGCTTATCTTGAGGATTTCTGACCCTCACAGTTTCACAAGCATAAAATAACTATGAGCTAACACAAGTTTTTAATTGGTTCCCCCATTAGTATTTCATCACAAAACTGTATTACCATTAAAATTAACAGCCCTGGGGAAAAAATGTGCAAACTAAAGATATACCTTAGAAAGTGACAGGAAGCCTTCGCTGGAGAGCACCTCTTGGGCATTTCTATCCATGAACATACAGCACATAAAAGTTAATTTGGGAAGAGAATAAAGACTGGCAACATCAAAAGTCATACAGACATTCTGAATATTAAGTATTGTGCAAAGATACTCAGACGTGGAATCCTCCAGTTCTGGGAATCCATATTTATGTGCTAGGCTTAAGAAGTCAAGAAGAATCTCTTCTTTCTCATCTCGTAGCGTAGCACGACCAGTGTAAATGTATTTCAACAGCATGGTAAATGCTTCTGCAGTGGTGTCCTGAAGAGGAATTTCTGCTTCAGGCTGAGATTCTCTCATTCCTCCATACAACAATGCTCTATAAGGAAAAGAGTTTAGTTTAGTTAGCAGCTTATCCTTCTGACAAAATTTACTGGAATATTAAATGTATTTCTATTGAAAAATGCCCAGCTCTTAAAAACAAAAAAAAAGGTGGATTAGTATCATTCCTAGTTTTAAAATATATATTCTAATCTGCGTCAGCCAAACCTCAATTCCAATTCATCAAAACGAAACTTGCTATCTTGACTATATGCCATAGAAACACACCATTTTATACTCTGAGAAATCAAAACAACTTTGCAGTAGTACTTTCCTGCTCTCAAGTTCTCTTTCTCTTGAATTTGCGAAACTACCTTCAAAATCCAATTTAATGAAGGTCAAAAGAATAATACTGTGACATGGTATTTATCCTTTTCTATTTGAACACAATGATTTGATGTGCTGGAAAACATTCACACAGAAAAGGTCACACTCAATGGACAGATGATTACACCCTGAAAAGTTCACAGGGAAACAATGTTTATCTCATCTGCACAAAAAGTTCCTGTGAGCCTGACAAAAAGCCTTACTTCACCTGAAATAATGGCATCTAGCAGCCAGGATCACTCTGTGTGCTGGAAAACGCTTCTTTTCCACAATAAAGGTAACGTCACTGTATTCTTCCCCGTTCATTAGAGCACCAATATGCTCTGACAGAATGTGGACGTGGTCAATCTCCCCCACAGCTGTGTATGGACGAAGTGGGTGGCTGTTACTCATCTTGGAGGGATGGTGATACTGGTAGCCTAAAGGACAAAGAAAGCAAGCAGTATTATACAGGAAAAAAATATTAAGAATAGCAAGCATAACTGCAATAACAAAAAAGTGACTAATTTAAGTAATTATATATTACAAGAAAAATTAAACCAACAAGTTTTCTATGAAAGTTGGTTTTCAACCAGAATCAACACAGCTGGCACCAACAATTCCAGCTAAGTATTTCAGAGAATTGTCACCTCGTTGTTCAGCCAACCCATTTACTTAAAAAAAAAGTTTCCAACAAAGGGAATTAAAAGTTAAACTATTTTACATCATATTCCCATTAAAAAGCAATTTTTATCTGAATTAAAATGCACACACACAAAATAGAAATAAGCAATGTGACGAATTAATTTTAGTCTTAACTCTCCAATGAAATCAATGAAAATCAAATAAAAAATAGAATCAATGAAAAGAAAAACTGTTTTTGCAGGTTTCTAGTCATCTTTTCAGAAACAGGAGAAAATAAACAATCAGCATAACTTTTAATAAATAACAAAGTCTGTCAGAGAAAAGCTTTACAATGTACAATTCAATTTTCTTACTCTTTACACTCAGTTTTCTTGATGACTTCTTATTTACACACATATATATACACACACCCATATATAGACAGATATATATATATATATAAACATACCTCTCAGTCATAAAATTAGGAGATTGCACACTAATGTGAAATATAGGTAACTGCATTAGTCCTATCTTCTATAGAATTCTTTTGTTTCTTCTTCCTTCACAACAGGTTTTAGCTTTTTACAGTTTTGGTTTATTTTGGCAACAGAGACTTTCTGTACTCTCAATGGCAAGAGCATCCAAAAGTGAATTTAGGTCTTACACTAGCTTCTACTGTGACACTTCAGTTTACTTTTCTTTAAAAAGAGGTTGGTTGTTTCAGATAATGACCAACCATATCTTCAGAACTATCTTCCCTGCTCCAGTTACTAGACACTTTTCAAAACAGGCAGATATCCAGTGCTGAAGAAAGGCAGTGTACCACACGAACCAAGAAAATGATGAGGCCATACCTTACACACACCTAACACATGAATCTTTCAAATCAAATACTCATGACAGAAATACACATTTAGATTCTACTGTAAAAATACTATGAGAAAATATGTTAAAAAATCCCAAACAGATGCACTTGGGGTTAATTATTATTTGCACTTGAACACATGGAAATGCTTTATCCAAAATCAAGATACTGTGGAAATACAGTCCCAAAGAACCTCAAATGAAACTAAACAGAAAGTGATAGAATAGAAAATAAAATTTAAGAAAAATACAGCATACTAAATCAATCACAGATCACAACACAAAGGGGAACAAACCCCCAAGTTTCCACTGGCTGTCTCTGCTACTTGAATTAGAAACTGTGTGCCTGTGAATCCACTACAGCACAGAACCAGCAACACTGGCCAAGATACCTGTGACAGCCTAACCATGGGAACACAGAACACTGTAGCCATTCTTCTATCCTGACATGAAAGCAAAATAATTTTCAGGTTTTCATAATAACAGACTATTTTTTCCACTTGCATTGGTTAACTTACAATTAGTTAAGACAATTTAGATTTATCCTACATACACTTCAAGTAAGATTTATTTTCTAACAAGCAACATTAAGTTGATTACATCAGCCCAGCAACATCTGTTTGTACCAGCAATACCACTTACCACAACATAATTGTTTGAGACTTTATAGACAAGGGTAAAATTGAAATGTCCTCGAAATAGAAAACTTTTTATTACACTGAGGGAGGATACAAAAAGATGTTATTTGTTACTTAGCTGCCATCTCAGGTCTGGGTACTCCTTGGAAGACTTCCATACCACACCCATAATTGCTGGTGTTGATCTTCATTTGCAATCGTCAGGCAAACCAACTACGTGTGAATTACACATCATCAAGGAACTCTGTATTACCTCTCTTCTGCTAGTTTAAACATTTGTGGATTCAGGAGGCTGATTTATGATACTTCATCCATGTACAAATATTGGCACATTTTAATTTTACAATCTATTTTTATTTCAACTTTTTAACTACATTCTACTGCTTTGTTTCCTAAATCCACTCTTGTCTTCAAAAAATAAGAACAGAACAGGTACTGTCTGAATAAAACTGAGAGACTGTAAAAGTAGTGAATACAAGGGAATGCCACCAGCTGTACATTAACTCTGCTTTTAGTAGCTGTGGATGTTGTCATGTGCCAATAGGGCAAAAATCTCAAGGGAAATTGTTTCTATTTAAGGTTAAATAAACAAAATCAAAAGCACACTTCCCTCTCAAGAGTACATAAACAAAACAAAAAGTATCAGTGTATATAAGAGGGCAAAGTCAGAAGTGGGAACAGTTGCTAGTGACCCGAGGATGCCCAGTCCTTATGAACATCAAGATGCTGAACGACACCAAGCAATGAAAGGAGAAATTAGATATTGTCCTGTGTGTAAGCAAGGCAAATTTATTCTGATGTGTAATGTTTCTCCAAATTGCTGGTTTCACATACTATTCTGAACCATCAGTTTCAAACACAAACCTGCCGAGCACAGGAAATACAGGAGTCAAATGATGGCTACAAGCTGAGGAGGACTTTCAAAGGCTTGAATGACCCAAAGTGTTGGGCACTGTCACCTTTTCAAAACCATGTTCATAACTTTTCTGTGCACTATGGGTACCACCAGTATATTGAAGAAACATGCCAACTCATCTATTTTCTACTCGTACAGTTTTCCAACACAAATTTCGTCTGGATTATGGATTTTTCATATAAAGCAGACCAGTGAGACAGTCCTGCCTTCCAAATATAGAGCCAAATAATACATGGCTTCATATCTTCCTAGGATTAATTAATGGTAAAAATTCAGGCAACCCTTTAAGCGATCTGTACATTTCTTGTTTGAGGAAGTAAAACTTAATAACCTCTTTAGTCATGCCAAATTGCTATGAGCTCACAACTTCCCTGTACAGCTAAACATGTCTTTTTCTAGTTGTTATTCAAAAGTACTATTTACGATTAAAAAAAAATATGGATACTGCTAAGAAATAGGGCAGAACCCTTCCTGAAGCTCCCTCTGGCATCTTCTGTCATCAAACAACATCAGCTTTTCAGAGAATACAGGTGAATACTCTTCCTGGCAGTCAAAGAATATGGCATTTGCAAGCCTGATGCCAGCACCATAACCTACTTCCAGGAGGTATTCAGAGCTAATTAACTGCTTCAGGAGTCAGCTGCCGCAGCTTTGGTCATGACACAGAAATAAACAAACAAAACACTCTTCTCAGGGATTTTGAGGCACCATTAGAACTGCACCAATCTGAAAATGCATTTGTTAAGTCCTAAGGCCTACAAACCACTTCTCTGACCTTACTGAAAGACAAGCTATTTGGTGGCCATCTTCAACAGTGAGCATGTGAAAAATGCAGGCTAGTATTTATGACATAAGGCAGCATGCAATACTACATAATGTGTGCTGTGCCTAGAGAAACAACCACCCCTCTCCATGCTTTCAGTTTCCTGTACTTCTGCTCAGCAGGTAATCTGTAACATGTTATGGGATACAAAAACATCATCTAGGAAATTCAGCAACACCAGCACTGACATCCTTTCTGAACAACTCTCAGTTGTATTGAAAGATCAGCATTCAGTCTCTTCCCTCCCTCATTGAGGCTAACATTGAAGAATCCTCTGAAAAGCAGCGCTGCTTCAATGAAACATGGAAGCGTTGTTTTTCTACCAGGTGTAGAAAATTGAATACAAGAAATTAATCATGAATTATTTGAAGAAAAATTTTATATAACATGTGTAAAGAATGCTTACATAACTGATAGCTCTATCAAAACTTTAGAAATAAATGCAAGTAAACAGACGATTGCTAGAATTAATTTTTTCGTTAAATAAGTCTACTTTATAAACACTGAGCCAATAATTTCATACCCTTAAAACAACTAATTCCTACATACTCTACTTTGTACCTAGCAAGCTAATACTTTTATCAGAATTACACAAAGAATTTTCTTAAATGCAATTCTTTTACACTGCTCTTTTATCTAAAAATTTGTTCTCAGTTGATTGGATGGCACTTGAGTAGTATTTCAATTTTTATAAATTCATTACTTCATAATTACTTCATATATTGTAAATAAATTCCAGTAAAATATTACTTTAGTTTCAAATTCTATTACCACAGACTCCCAGAACATGACAGATGTAACAGTAAACTACTGTACAAACATATCACTGGTTCAAATAATACGGTTTTTATATTTTCAATGGATACACATATGTCATTTCATAAATATATAATCTCAGGAAACAGAAATTTTCAGTAAATACTTCAACACGCAGAGTGTAAATACTTTGGTTCTGTCAGAACCTTTGTACTTTTAAGTAAAAATGGTTGGTTCAACCAAAGTTGAATCTCAGTGAAAATTGTAAGGGGGGGGGGGGAACGACAAAAAACGAACAAACAAGTTTTGATACTTTGTAGCCAAGAATACAAATAACATACTGAACCCATACAACTTTATAAATACAGAATTTGAAAGCTCAAATAAGCACAATTCACAAAACTTTCAAGTCTCATTTCCAACCCTTCTGTTGTGAAAGGACTAAAAGGAAAGCAGATGGTAACATTAATGGAAACTAACCACACCATCCAATCACAGCATTCTAAACAGCAATTTAGTACCAAAAAATGTTTTGACTCAAAGCATATGGGAAGTTATGCCCTGCTCATCAGCAAACACATTCCCACCACTTAAATGCTGTAGTGTTAACATTTTACATTCCACTCAGACACTTTCCTGTCACAGAAGAGAAGGAATAAGTTTAGCTAAGTACAAAGAACAATATACTTAGTGCAGACTATTTATTAACATATATATAAAATTAACCTAGTTAAAATGGCATATAACAAAAACATTACAATCTCAAGAAAACACATGGGGTCTACTCACCAGTGAAGCTGTCTGAAGACCTACAGTGCGCGTAGCCTGTAGGCAGATTTCCCGCTTCCGGGAAATTAGGGTTCTTCGCCATTCTGAACAGCAGACAGATTGAACAGCAAGCTCATAGAAATGTTATTCAGCAACATCCAGCTGCACAGCAACAACTGGACCATTTCCTGGAACAATGCATGAAATGCACACCATCAGAAACCATGAGCACAAAGCCTTACGATCAAAGTGAGAGAGATGCATATTTCTCAATTCAGCTTCTTGCAGAAATAAATTCTTTAAAAAGCCTTCAGTTTAACAGGAAAATGTCTAAAAACAGAATACAGGAATAGTATTGCTGTTCTGAGTCATCATAATTTAATTTTGACTGTTAATATTTTTAACCATCACAGAAGACAGTAACACATTGCCATACTCATTATAAGCCAAAAAAAATCCATCCTGGTATTTCTGCTACAGCACCAATGTCCCTGAAAACGCCATTTTCCCAGATGGGTGTCCTAATTATACCAGGTCTATACAAACTGTATCACACATGCTTTATTCCCTACACAGACAAAATTCTCCAAGTGTTCTTGCCAAACTAAAGTTTTGGAGGTTCCGTTTGGGTTTTGGTGGTTGTTTTTTTCACAAAACTTAAGGCAGCTGCAGACTTTTCTATTGCACAACCTTTTTTTTTAAACAAGAAACCAAAAAAAAACCTGTAAGATCAGGAAATGGAGAAATACAGAGGCTTGACTTGCTTAAATACATAACCAACATAATGAGTCTCTCTCAATAATTGCAAATTACTGTTAACCTTCCCATCAAACCTTCCAGGAGGAAAAATAAACTGTATTTAATTTGCTAAACAGATGATTTATCAATTCCCTCCTAAGGGTCACTCTAGTTTTCTTTATGGGATATGTTGAGGAGAACAAAGAAGGAGAAGGCAGAAAAAAATATTTTTAGGAAGTCTCATGAACTAGAAAGTAATCACACCTTAATCCCGCAAATCAAATCCAGACTTTTTACAAAGAAAGTCTCCTGGATTTTAAGTATCAAAAGATAATATGTATGTATCTTTCCTATAAGTAATGCATGCTGTCATGTTGGACTGTGTTATGAAAATACATTCAAAAGTCATTTATTAAAATTCTTGGTGTCTTTTTTTTTTTGTTAAATTGGAGCAAACATCTCAACAGAACAGTTCTAGCATCTGATTTAGTTTTGTAACAGAAGACACATCAAACACACCTGCACTGTGAACCGGCTCCAATTAAATCCTAAAACACATAAAAACTTAAATGATTCCAGCACAGGACTTTAAGAAGGTCTGTGTGCTGCTCTTTAAAAACATGAGCAAAAAGCACTGTTCGGCAAGCGAGATCACCGGCAGATTGCTAACAAGTTAACATCAAGCTAGTTTCTTTTAAATCTGATAATATGTTTTATAAGCTACGAGTAATTTCAATGAATCACGGTAGTGCGTAACTTGCAGAGTGGTTAAACTACTACGAGACCAAAACATGAGCGCAAACACTGAGTACCGCGAGAGCGTCAAAATACTAAACTTATACTTTTTAAGAAATAAAATTCGAATTAGATGGCCACAGCAGGGCCCGGAGAAGCCAGAAGGGGCAGGACGAGGGGGCGGCAGGTGGGGCGGGCGCGGACCAGAGCCGGCGGCCGGAGCCGCCGATGCGCCCAAGGTCGCGCCCGGGGTAGCCGGGGCCGCCCCCGACCGCAGCTCGGGAGGCGCCGGGGGAAGCGACCCCAGCCCGCTCGGCCGCCTCCTCCCTCGCCTCCACAACAAGGCACTTCAGGTGAAATCGTTTCCCCGCCAAACGCGCCCGGCGCCTTCCCCGGACGGCAGCGCTCCCCCGGCCCGCCCTGCCCGCGCCCGGCGGGAGCCGCCGGAGGCAGCACGGCAGCACCCCAGCACCACGGGCAGCCTCAGGACCCTACTAGGCAGCGGGGCCGCGGCCGCCGCACCCCTCCCGCCCGCGGGACTCACCGGCCCCGCCGCCGCCGAGGCCTCCTCCCCCCCCGCCCCGCCGCCGTTCATACGTCACCCGGCGGCGCGCTGACGCCACCAGGCAGCAGCGGCCTGCGTGTGACGCAAGTGGGTCCCGGCGCGCCGCGGGAGCGCCACCGCCGCCGCCGCCCCGTTTCCTGCTCCGCCCCTGGAGCGCGGCAGGCGGGACACAGCGGCGCTGCCGGACAGCAGGGACCGGGCAAGAGCGACTGGTGGTTAACCTTCCCCGCCGCCTGCCCGCTGCTCCTTGGCTGTACTCAAAATCCCTGTTTCCTTGGTAGCGGTGTGCGTAGCTCCAGCCCTTCGCTGCGTGTCCTGCTTCCCTGCGTCAGGAGAGCCTCTCCCAGCGGGAATGGGGAATGCGGGCCTGTCGCTACGTAACCGTGAGAGTGACTTCTGTTGCACTGCACGAAGCTAAATTTAAGCCTTCCGAGAGGCAAAGCACTACACGCTATTTAATTCCGTGCTTTATTTAGAAGATAAGAATCCTTCTTTGGAAGAAACAAAAATAGTGGCCTGTAATCAGAGAACATTATGAGAACATGAAACAATTTCAGAAGTTTTTCTAAATATTATCTAATATTGTCCTAAATATGTCTAAAATATTTTTAAAACGTTGCAGGTTAAAAGACTTATCATTAACTGGTTAGGTTTTTTTGCTTACTAAGCACAGAAGCTTTAGCATAGCCCGCTCCTACTTATGTAGTTACCCACTGGACTACATGATAGGAAAGATGTTTGCTAATGTCTTTCCAAACAATTCCATGGGCAGGATGTGGGTGTTAATGTCTTTGAAATAGTTCCTAATGTCTCTACCAACTTCAAGCCGCAGTCTTGTTAGAGCCTAGACAATTTGACTTCTGAAACAGACAAATGGGTCCACGCACAAGCCTGTTTCTTAACTTTGGCCGGAAAGTGACATGCTTAAGGAAGAAATATGTGGTAGGCAGTTCAGGAAGGCTGTACCTTCCTAGTACCTCAGCCAATAGGGAAAGGAAGAGGGCAACATGTGGCTGGGAGTTTATAACAGGCATGTGCCCCAGTGAACACTCTCCCTTTATTTGAATAAATTTGCAAGACTCCTCTGTCTCCTTTGTGGACACTGGCTTTCCATAGTGTGGCTTTTCTGCTCACATGGGGGCTTTCCAGGGTCCTTCCACCATCTGGGACCAACACATGGCAGAGGTGCTGGAGTCACACCTCACCCAGTTTTTAGATGACCAACTCCCTTTGGCACTGGCTAGCACCAGGCAATTGATTGGGCTCCCAAGACTGTCCAGGAGACAGACAAGAGGTGGATCAGGGAGGTCTGTGAAGAGTCCACAGGAAAGGACCACTGGAAATTTCATTGCTGAGTACAATGATTCAAAACAGAATCCTCAAAGGAAAACAGCGTGCCTTTCAGTCATCTAGAATTCAACAATAAGCAAAGCAACATGTCATCGTGCTTTAACATTTTTTTGTAGTTTTCTCCAATGCTTTATTGGGAAGTGAACTGCAATGCAATTACACTATTCATTAGCCTTTGGTTACACTACACATTCTTTGATAGCTGCATAACTGAAGAAGTTAGGTGCTGCTCAAACCAGAGTAAGACAAGGCAGAGGGTTTTATAATTTGTGTAACAAAAGGAAATACTACATGTTTTCCTGCTGCTCGAAGGTATGTACTATCACTTGTTATGGGAGGGCAGATCAAATGTCTAGTAGTAGGAGACTTGTTTCAGATATTCTTTTTCATTAATTTCCTAAGGCAGAACATACAGAGCATTTAAGTCAAATACAGCCTCAGGCTTCTACTGAAACAAAAATTATGAGCAAGTTCTTCTTAGTGTTGAAAGAGACAAGGGTCACTGTGAGTTAGCAACTATGAGACCTCTTCTCTTGGCTGTCAATCAGCAGTCAGAAGCTGAGCTGAAAGACTGAATTCTTTCTGCTGTACAGATTTATAGATTTATTCCCTCTATAAACTTTCTTTTTCCAAGACTGCTTAAGGCTGCTCCTTAAAAGAGTTTTGCTTGGAATAATGTAAGATTATGATTTTTATAAGCATGCTACTACTCCAGTCAGAATTAGCCTGACATTTTATTTTCTAGTATATGAGATGGAACATGAAGCCTTCAGGATCTTTTGACTTAATAAAAAAATATACTGAAGTTTCTTT
Source organism: Onychostruthus taczanowskii (assembly GCF_017590055.1). Classification (NCBI taxonomy): domain Eukaryota; kingdom Metazoa; phylum Chordata; class Aves; order Passeriformes; family Passeridae; genus Onychostruthus; species Onychostruthus taczanowskii. The sequence continues at coordinate 12,247,827 of NW_024499351.1, forward strand.
TTGCGTCCTCATTGATGCTCATCAGTAGTAACACAGTAGGTGTTGTCATTGCTAGTTTAAAATCTAATCAGTGTGAGATGCAGTGAGTTTCTGGTCATGTATCTTTTGACAGTGTTTATTGAAATATTAACATAATGAATGTTCAAGAGGAGAATCTGTGTTAGTGCTCTTCCAGAAAATGATTGAGTATTCCTAACTGGAAAGAATTTTCAGTGGCATCACAGGACAAGAGAAAAGGAATCCAAGTGAGGTCCCAGGGGGATAGTTTTGGAGGAGACTCTGAACATGACTGATTCTTCTCTATTAAGCAAATTTCACAAACACCTGTTACAGATTTTCTCCAGGAGTCTGAAAGTGGGTCTCTCTTATACAATATACTTTACTAGCACTAAGTGAGAGTCACCATGTGGTTAGGATTCAAAATTTCAATCCAGTAGCCATCAGGATCCTGAACAAATGCAAGTCCTTTCATTTTACCTATTATGGAAAAAAAAAAAAAAGATAAAATTAAGACTACATGACTGTTTCTAAATGTCAAATTGTCAAATATAACTAATTTGAAAAATATTTTTTCTTTTGTATGAGAATTAGTTCAAATTTAGATGGATAATTCTAAAAACATCCAGATTAGGTTTTAATCAGCATTAGATCTCTGTATGCAAAACTGTCAATCCTACTCTCAATAAAGCTGTATTTAAAAGCCACTTCAGAATTCCATCTTTTGTTGATTGAAATTTTTTGCATATGCCCCTGTAAGTGTTCATCCTCAAAATTCAGGAAAATATTTTTGTGCTCTGGGGATGTTTTGATATATTTTCTTGAACTTGCTTTGCTAGTATAAAATCCTGTGTTCCTCTGCCCTGTTCATCTCCCATCACTCCTGACTCCACACTGACATTTTGCCATAGAATTTTTACCTCTGACATGGCTTACAGCACACTTCTGCATCACTTCATAAAGCAAAGAAATGCAGGATAGGATTGTTAGAAATTTTACTGGTGGAAAACATATTATTCCTTAAAACAGAGTCCTCAGAAGTTCTTTTCAACAGTAGATCAGGATAGCACAGCTTAACATGTTATCTTTGAAGTGTTAACCACACACTTGTAGTATACTTGCTCCATGAAGTTATGTACTGTAACAGACCCAGCCTAGCTCTTAATATATTCTAGTCTCAAAAACAACTGAGAAACAGATGTTTGATCAGTAAGGCAGGAAAATAAACCCCATGCTTGATCTCCCAGCCTGCTCTGCAAACAATGTGAAGCCCAGAACTTCCTCCTCCTCCTTGGCATTTGCTGCATCAATTTTGGTTCTGAATTTTAAAAAAGAGCTTTTGCTCTGCCCCCACCCTTTCTCTGCTTCAAGAGTTCTTTCTTGTGATTCCCTCCATTTATAGTCTAAGCTTGTTCTTCTATGTACTTTCATTCCTACCACTGCACAGCTCTAAGTCAGCAACTCTCATTTCAAGCCTCTCACCATTTAACAGACAAATTTAAAAAGGCTCAGAAACTCTAAAATGCTAGAAATACCAAGATCTATTCTTAATTCAAGAAATCAAGTTAAGTTTTCAGCTATACTTATTTTGCTTCAGCTGAGAACACAGTGAATAAGATGAAAATCCCTTAAATCTCTTTTCAATTACTAGTATTATGTGTCTGGTTTTGAATGCATCAGTCCTAAAAATCTCATGAGGTCTTTTTATGAAAGAGAATCCAACTGAAAAATGCAACACCTCTCACCACTTCTGCATTTTGCAATATTTTCATATACACATTCTTTGCTTATATACTCTCTAGATATTTGTATTATACATTATGCAAGTCAATTATGATACAGACTAACAGGGCCATTCCTGCCAAAGCTCAAAGAACAGTTAAAAATATAATAACTAGTAGGTTGTATAGTAGGTGTTAGGTGGATTTACATGAAAATAGCCAGAAAAGTCAAGAATGACTCAGTTTAAATGAGTGGGAACTATTATGTTTTCTGACTTATTTTCCTAAGACAAGAACCAAGCAGATGTGCCACGTGAATTTTTTTCCATGTTACAGTAAATTCTTTAACAACTCTAGGCAGCAGTATACGTGACATGTAAACTATGACATCGAGAGAGGATGTGAATTTCACTGAAGGTCAGGCTGCATACAGAAGGCACGTAGCAGACTGATGTATTATTTTTACTGGGATGGATCCAATGCCAGTTTTGCCCACTCCATAAGGTGGTGCAGGGGTAACTGCTTCTAGAAAGCTCAAAGCAGTGGCAACTCCTAGCAACCATGACCCAGCTTTCCAGGAAGATCTCATAGACAAACTGTATTAAAACAAAAGAAAAAAAATTACTTGCATTTCTGATCGAGACTTACCATCATCTGGTTTCTTCACAAATTTCACTCCTAGTTCTTCAAACCTCTTACAAGCTTTATAGACATCAGGAACAGCAATTCCAATGTGTCCTGTGCAAGAAGGTAAAAAGGGTGAAGTGCATTATAAATATTGCTGAGTGCTCTGTGAAAGAAGTTAGTTTAGTATTTCATGCTGTAGCTCACGTAAGGTGAGTGATTTGGGTATTAACATTATTCTTCAAACAGTTGTCTTTTGAAAATGTCTTTTAATTATGAATGTTAGAGTTGAAGTATCTTGTGCTGTTTAGACAAGAACTTTATTTAGAACAGGAAAAAATAAGATTTTCAATCAAACTGTTATATCAGTATGTTCTTCCTTGAAGTGCAGCTCCATAACAGGATTTTGTTGTATTTGCTCTGTTTAACAGCACATGGATTTTATCATTAATGCTGTTTTTGCAGAGACTGACACTAGTGCTATGCAAGGACTGAGCTTACAAATCACTTCAGGAGCTTTAAATGTCAAGTGGCTGGACGAAGTGTGAAAATTTATTTCACAGCAGTGACCTTTCAAGCACTCAGAGTATCAAATCAAGTCACACAAATAATATCCTCAGTGCTACAGAATTGTCCTTCTACCTTAACTAGTGCATTATACAGCAGATATCCAAGATTAAATCAGTTCAAGCACCATGATAATCTAATACATAATCACAACTGATGTTCTTCACTCAGTAGTTACAATTAGCATGTGTTTGCTTGCCAAAGGATTAGATTCTTGATAAAGAGTGTAACAATGGCTCAGTACTGTGAAACACATTGCTTCATTTATTTTTATCATCCTTCACAGTATACATGCTGAAAGAAGAGAGATAAAGGATGAAAGGCAAGTTCCCTACTTTCCAAGAGTTAGTACATTTTATTTCAAAACTTAAAAACTATAAACACAAGACTAAAGACCTACCAAATCCTCGGGGATCTGAATTGCCATTGTGGTAAGACTGACTGTCATCATTTTCAGTGCCCCAGTTGCTGTAAGAAGTAATTATGATATATTGAAGAAAAGCATTAAAATTAACTAATCCTAAATGTTCAGTTTCCTTGAGGAGGGTAAGTTGTTTCTCCTAAAAAAACAGAGAATTTCAGCTGTTGGCTGCCTTCATTAAACTACAAAGATCTTCCCTAGCCATGGGCTCCAGGGATGGTCTTGGGACTAATTCAGTCATGTTCACATTCCTTCACTATTATTTAGGCTCTACATTTGAATGAGTCAGGAATGAGTCTCATTCAGATTAGAGAGGTTTTGTTGCACAAATCAGTTGAACTACCCATCAATGGAGAACAGCAAGTGAGGGTAGCAGGTCCTGCAGTTAAGTAAAACAGCATTTGGGAGATTGTGTCTGCACAATTATAATGATTAGCAGCATTAACCAAATTGTCCTGTTTACAGGAAGCACATGTTTTGACTTAATATCCCTTCAGATAAGATTCCAAAAGCAATAGTTACCCATTATTAGGTGCTTTGGGGATCCAAAGAAAGGTCCCTAAATTACTTACCCAGACAGTATGCATATAAACATACCAAGTACTGTTTCAAATTAATGTTCACCTAGCAGTTTGAAAGAGCTCTGAAAGAGGAAGATTAACCTTTCCAAGTATCCAATCTCAGATATATTGTTTCTATGACAGTGAAGATGTATCCACAGTAATCATTAAATTTTTATTCAATCTAATGGGATTTACACTAATCCAATACTGTTTAATCACTGTTAGCAGTGTCACCTCTCTTTATGTAAATACTTACTGTGTCAGTTCAAGTGTAGCTTTTCTAGAGAAGGTCCAAGGTGTTCTCTCAGCTTTATCTTTCGGGATATCATTTTTATCTTCATACCCCAGGAAAAAGAGTGAGAACTTCATAGTAGGAAAGTCAAATTTTTGAAGCAGTCTAAAGGGCAATATTATTTTAAAATAGTAACTTAAAAGGGTAGTCAGGTAGCTTGCAAATAAATCAAGATGCTTCCCCTATAGAAAAGTTATTTCCATGAATTTTTGTTCTTCTATAATCCACACCTTAAAATAGCTACATTTTAAAATATCAAATAAAAATACTCCAGAACACATTACAAACCTAAAAAATTTAAAAGAATCAGATGTTTAAAAACCAAACTACCAGTAACTGAATAGAAAAGTCAGTACAAAGGCTTGGATATTCAGATTGTCACACTGTTACTTGAGGGTGTTTCCACAGGAAAACCTTTAACCACTTTAAAATTTCACCAAGGAATAACAATATCTACTTTGAATTTTACTCATTCTACAGAGCTCACTGGTACCAGACAAAGTTTAAGAACACAGCAAACATTTAGATGAAATACATTTACAGTTTCAATAGTTACCTGTAAGGATAAAATCCCTTTCAGATATGACAATTTAATAAATTAAAAATACATGAAACATACATTTTATGTAGGATATTTAACTGGAACAAGTAGGCATGCAAAATTAATCTAACTTCTTTTTTAAAAGGTGTTTTTTGTTTTCACACATTTTCACTACAGTGGAAGTAATTTATTTTACTTTAGTCTGGACTCATATCAAGATGTTTACAAACAAAACAGTATTTTGTTTTGAAATAACTCAAATGCTAAGAATGCACAAAAAGCCCAAGCATGAACGTGTTAAGCTACTGCATGGCAACTGCCTTCCAAAAGCCCTCTCCAGAAGGCTGAGCCTGGACTTTGTCTTCACCCTTTATTGATTTATTCTCTTGTGACTGGAGGCGGTCATAAGGCACCTCTGAGAACTAGCAGAGAAAACTTAATTTCAAGATTTTTAACAATGACTCCTCATTATAAGCACAGTAATAAAAGTTACCAGCTAGCTGCAGGCTCAGTGAAGAGGAAGTAAGCAAGTTTTACCCTGATAATTAATGACCTATTTAAGAAACAAAGAAATTTCTAGTCAAGGCCAATATTAGTTCATTTGCAGCTTAGGCATCTACAGCTTACTGCCAGAACATCCAACTAAGCATCAGCTGATGGGACAGCATTGTTTATGTAGTTAGACCAATTAGTATAATTACATCCAAAAAAAAAAAAATATTTTCAGAAGAACAGAAAAAAACCCCAAACTTATCACAGCATACAAATTCTACTCACGTCATTCCAAGTACCCTTGTATAAAAATCCAATGATTTCTTAGGATCCTTTACTCTTAACATTGTCTGCTGAAATATAAAATCCTGTGGGGAAAAAAGGTTTATACTTTATACATCAGCCAGAATTGAATTATGGATATGAACAAAGATGCCAGTTACTAACAAGTCTAAAACCTGGAGGTTCAGAAGTAACAAAGAGAATTACTCCAAGTGCAAATAAAACCTTTTGTCCTAATTCTATACATACAAATTTGTGTTAAATAAATACATCTTTGTAATGTAATGTTTAAAACAAATAAACAATCCCATGAGTGGTATCATTCAATATGTATTATCAGATGCATCAAAATAGAGTATCCTTATATTTATTATTCTTTTATGGGGCTGTAGCATACATGAACAACTTCACATGCAAGTGCAACAGCCACATGAATATTCAACATTGAGCCTCCCACTGAGCTCACTGAGACTCCTGAGCTCATTAATTTTATTATTTCATGGCACAGGTATTGAACATCTGTCAAACTGGATTATATCTTGCAGCAAAACCGGCCTACCACTCTGTAAAGATATTTTCTTGAAGTCCCAAGGTAACTATATAACAAGAGGCTTGTGAACGATCAAGTGGATAAAAAGTGAATGGTGTAATAGTTGACAGAGGTAATGGGAAAAAAAAAATTAAAAATTCAACCACTATGTTCTCCTAATAAAAAGTAAAAAGGTTTGGGGCGTTTTGACGGACTTTTCTGTGCCGTCCGGGCCGGGACCGGCCAAAGCGCCCCGGAGCGCTCGCTCAGAGCCGGGACAGCCGCGGGCCCGGCCGAGCGCGCCCCGCGGGGTTCAGGGGCTCACAGCGACCGGCCCGGCCCCCGCAGGGCTGCCCAGCAGACAGGCACCAGGGCAGCTCGGGGCCCGGCCACATTTAGCTGCCCCGCCGGGACCCGGCCCGGCCCCATGCTGGCTCCTATGCCCCGCACGTCCGCCCGCTGCGCCGCCGTGAGGCGAACGGGAAGGAGCGGGCGCCACAGCCCCGGGCGCGCCCGTCACCCCCAACCAGCCCACCTTGGTGCTGGCATCCGGCTCCGAGCAGGCAGCGTAGGCTGCCTCGTCCGTGAGCCCGCTGGGTTCTGCGGGGGCCGCCATGTCGGGAGAGGAGGAGGAGGAAGGGGAGGAGGAGGAGACGAGAAGGCGGTGCTGCGCCCCGCCGCGCCCCACGGCGCCAGCGGCCCGGCCGCTCCGTCGCGAGGATGCCCGAGGAGTCCTGCAAAGGTGTGGGATCAGATCGAGGTCTGCCAGTTCATCCCTAATTCACAGCGAGTCCCTGAAGCGCTGAATCGAGCTTTTTAATGTTTGTTTTTCCGTTAGTCAGTAGTTTTATCTGCACAGTTATGATTAAACAACTACTTTGTGAACGCCGTCTACTTGGATAATCTTCTGTTTTAAGGACAAGAGAAAGCAATCCTAAAATGAGTGGGCTGTCTGGACTACAGCCACCAAGAGTGAAGTCAGCAAAACTGAGCAGTAAGTGGGAAAAAAAATAATCCCAGCAACGGTCAATGGTGACTGCTGACTCATTGACCATCCACTCAAAATGGACCCCAGACTCAAATGGAAGGAAGAATTGCACCTGTGGACTAATTAGCATTAGAAGTGAGAGACACAACTAGCAAATACGGGGTTCAGCACTAATTAATAGCAAGATTATGTAATTTGTAACTAATGAATGCTGATGCTTTTGTTTGTTGACATTTATAAATACTGTAAAGTTTTGATTATTGGGGAGCCAGCATTTTGTGTGTTACTACCCAGCTCCCTACTTGGAGCAAACTAGAATAAAAAATAGAAATTCCTTGCCTCAGTGCATGAGTTGATGCTGCACAGGTAACGAGCCTGTGTTCAGGACACCATAAGGACCAAAGGGAAGGAGCTTTCCTGACTGTGGCATTACTTAGCTGAAATGTGGCATGAAAGTGAGGATCCCCTACCGTGACCTGACGATGCACCCCTCCAGTTGCCACCGGGAGGCCAAGTACCACACCAGTGCCACAGCAGACACAGCTGATAACCCAGATCCTCTGGAATGGTGGTGCTTTTGTAAGTCCTGGCAGTTTCATGCTGTTTGGGAATCCTGGCATTGTGCTGTTATCATACTCATGGCAGCCTTGGTTTAGTGTTGACAGAGGTTGATTTCTGATTTTTGCCTCCAGGTGATGGGAAAAGATTTCAAGTAGCACTTGTCACAGAATTGCAGAATTGGGCAGATTCGAACGTACCACAGTGGATCTGTTCCAATCTCCCTGCTCATGCAGTGTTATCCCAGAGTACATTGATTGTGTCCAGATGATTTTTGAATATCTCCAGGGAGGGACACTCCACAACCTTTCTGGGCAATTTGTTCCAGGGCTCAGTTACTCTCACATTAAGAACTTTCTCATATTCTGGTGGAACTTCCTGTGCATCACTTTCTGCCTTTTATCCCTTATCCTATTGCTTGGCACTCCAAAGAAGAGCCTGGAATCATCCTCTTGGCACTCCCATCTGACCCCCCCTTTAGATATTTATACACTTTAATGAGGCATTCTTTCAGATGTCTCTTCACCCTCTGGAGTTACACATTGTCCTTTAGTATAAAAATATAATTTCAGGCCTAATGTGAAGGATAATATTTCTATCAAAGACACAGAATGAAAACCAGGATTGATTACCCTGTGGGGGGAAAAGAATTAAAACTCCACACGATTTGTAATCGAGAGCAAAGCACTTCGGCAGCGCCGAGCTCACTCTGCGTTACTCAAGTAACCTCCATAGGCACATTTACCACCCACACCACCCGCGCGGCCCAGCGGTTCCCAGGCACACGAGATTTTTACGGTGGAATGGCCGTTCGGATTTTGGGGGTCGAATTTGAGCCGGCCGTGCACGGCGCCCTCTGAGCCCCGCGGCTGCCGGGGGGCGTTGGAGCCGCCGGCCCGAGCCCGCCCCGCAGCGGTTACGGGCTCCCGGTACCGGCCCGGCCGCTCCGCCGAACCGGGAGGAGTCTGGATCGTCTGGACCGCCCGCTGAGGGGGGCTCGGTGAGCGCTGCTCTGCCGGGGGCCGCGCCCCGCTGCCTTCCCTGTGAGGGGACACAGCTCCGGCCAGGTCGGTGAGGATCTTCGTCCGCGTCTCTCTCTCTCATCATCCCAATTGCACGCCAAAGCTAAAGTGCAGGCTAAGGCAGCTCAGCTTTTCAGAAGAGAGCCGCAAGGCTGTATTCTCAGTACTCGGAAATCCTCTACTTCTTCCCTCTCATTCTCCCTCAACCCTAAGATGATACATGCTGGAAGCCAGACCTACTTTCCTTCAATGAACAGTTCCTGTAGAGAAGGTTTGGGCCATCCTGGAGGGAAGGAAAGGAGGTTTTGACATAAAAGCATGTTTGTAATTCCAGCTGGGAGAGGGGGGCAGATGGAACTCACAAAGGTTTTTGAAAAGTGTGAGACTCTCACCTGGACCGCCAGGTATCTTGAATATAGATTTTGGAGAGCCAGGGATAATGCAGCCTTTGTGGGTTTTTTAAAGAAAGCTGCGAGAACCCCACCTCTCTCATCTTGTGCTTTAGGGGAAAGTATTAGCTAAAAGCGAACCAGTTAAAAGGCAGGGAAATTAGCATCCAACCTATTCCACTTGAGCGGAATAATCAAGGAGGAAAGTACCACTGCTAACCTTGTAGATGACCAAGCCAGCCATAGAAACATGAAGAAAAATAAATAAATAAAAAAAATTCATTTACATTTCACTTTTTTTTTTTTTTTGTGACTTTCCTAAATTTTTTTTTTTTGGCTTTTTTTTTTTTTTTTTTTTTTTTTTGCGGTACGTTTGCTTCAAGAAAGAGATGAACACTTTCTGTAGCAGGTAGATTGCATGCCTAAAACCATAGAACATCAGCCAATTTTTCACCTATTGCATGGGCAAAAATAAGGAGCAAGTAATGAACAACCAGGTGTTGCTTTTCATGTCTTTCCCTTTGATTTTTCTTTTCCCAAATCAGATAATAATGGCTAAGAGAATGTATAACATTGTTACAGAAGTGGGAGGCTGCCCTTAGGCCTCATATTAACTATTTCTTGATAGTTATCTTGATCCTTACTGTAATTGTACACTGAGCAGAATAGCAATTTCTGTGTATGCAAGTCTTTTCTAAGTTGCTGAATTTGGGTATATATTTTAGAAACCACAATTTAAATACGTCATTTGTGTTTGAAGCCATTTCTATTTCTCAGTAATCAGATATGCACTGAAATTATTTTTAAAACATATTTATTTTATAGAGACGCATTCACACCACAAAACGCACATGTATGAAAAATTGTTTATAAAAAGTATCTCGATCCTTATCTTGACATTTGTAACCTATTATAAAAATGTATATAATGTCTGATATTTTAAGAACTGGAAGAGGATTTGATGAGACTACTAAATTTATATACCTGGAAAGTCAGTTTTGTGATGCTCCTGTCTTCTGCAAAAAGTAAACTTGAAATGTCTGGATTGTTATAAACATGATCTTCTCTTTTCAAATTTCAGATTTTAGAATGGCAGGGGTACGAAAAAATTCTAAAAAAGGTTCAGCCACTGCAGAAGAAGTAGCCAGATCTTCTCAAGCAGCTCAACGATTAGGGAGCCTTTCCTCTTCGTCTCGTTCTTTTGGAAGTCAAAGTTTTTCTAAGATTTACCGCCCTAGTGGAGTACCGAGCGTGCAAAGTCACAAAGCAAGAAAGGTTATAAGTTTCTGATTCTTCCACAGATTATTAAATTCAGTTTATATTAATCATTAGTATAAATCTTTTATTTATTTATTTTATTTTTGTTTAGACTCAGTTCTTTTACTAAATTATTTCTGGCAGAAAGTATTTTTTTCCATGTTTGTAATATTTTAAAATTTTAAAGTAATAGGGGTCAGAAGCAGGAGATATTAGCTGAATAGTTTACATAGAAGCAAAGCTGTACTCAGCTTAGTTCCTGCAAATATTTACCCACCCTAGATACTTTATTTTAAATGGCTGTTTTAACCTTTTTGTGTTAATTTAATAAATTGAAATTTTGATAGTGAACAAGGTAGCCAGTTAATGTCACATAAAAATCTTAAAATCTGACTGTAATATTCTTAATTTTTTGTTTTCCTTGACATATCCTCAGATTTGACTTCACATCTTATAATAGTACTTAATAATTCGTTCTTCTCTTAGCCTCTGAAAATATAGATATTTCTAAAATTAGGGCATTTTGCAGCTGTAAATACAAGACAGTAGATTTCAGCATCAGTTGCAAGTTAAGTAGCAGGTAATTGTTGTGATTGCTTTATTTATTTTTAGCTTGAAAGTCTTGCTTAATGTTTTAGATTCAATATGAAAAAGCAAGAGAAGATCGAAGAGCAAAAGTTAATGCTTCATATAAATACATATTTGAAGTTCTCAGTGCCAGGGTAGGCTTAGACTTAACAACTGTGGAGGAAATGATATTGGATGTCCCTTCGGTGAGTCTGTTCTGTATGCCTGTTTATTTAAATTATTAGTTAAATTATGTAGCAGATTACCCCTCTGATAAAAAGTGTTATCCATCATTTTGATGGTTTTTGCCAGAAAATGTGATTATTAAGGCACACAATCAATCTAAAAGGATACCTGACTAAATGTTTTAGCTGAGTTTCCCGGCAGATTTGCAAATATCCCCAATTTTTGATTGTGGCTTTTACATCTTTCTTACCTCAAGAAAAATATAAATACTGCTGTTATTTTGATTGAAGGGTTTCTTTTCACACCTACCAGTTCCAAACAGTTTCATCCATCTCAGACTGACTTTATTATCTACTAATTATGATCACTTTTGTTTGCTAGGTAAGTTCTCAATGAAATTTATAAGATTGTGCAAAAGTGTGTAACTTACGGGAGCATTTTGAAAATTGGCATGTTGTTAGTAATTAAGAAGTAAGATTAATCCTGCACCATTTAAGTACTATGGAAATATTTGAAAGACCCACTAAGAAATTTCAGTTTTGAGTGCTTTATTTATATTTGGATGTTTAAAAGATTGGGTTAAGTGGGTTTGCAGAGTGTATAGATCTCAAATATGTGGAACTTCTGAAAGCTTTCATTATTTTTGTGTGTTTAGTGTTATCTTTCATGATGTTTCAAAGTGATTAAACAAACAGGAGGAAACAGCTAAACTGTACTTTTAATAGAATATCAAAACTCAGTATGGCTGTTGTGAAAAGATACGACTCAACTTCTCCGATTACATTTTTGTTATTTGGCTGTTGTTGCACCTGATTGATGTTCTGTTTGTCTGTTAAGAGAGATTTGACTTCGCATTTAAAACTCAGCCAGACAGTATCTCCTTTGATAAAACAAGTCAATTCTTAGAACTTCAGTTTTACAATTAAAAGCCAAATTTAGCCTTACTCCAAATTTGTTTGGATTTCATTGTTTATTGATTTTTTTAATCATAAAATGTACTTAGCCTCATTTGTTTGTTTTTTTTCTGCTTACACAACATAGAGATGTGCTAAGTATTGTCCCTTTTTTATATTTCCTAAATGATATATAGTTTTAAATCATTCTGATTTAATGTGAAACTGCTGTTCTACACCAAGTTTGACTAATCCCAACACTTGAGAAACTGAGAAACTTTGGGTTCTTGAGGGGTTTTTTTTCTCATTTGGTTGTGGTCTGGGTTTTTCTGTTTGTTTATTTTTGGTTGGGTTTGGTTGGGTTGGGGGTTTTTTTGGCTGTCACCAGGATCACCTGAAAAATTTTTGTGGTCGAATATTTTCCTGCTCCCAGTTTTAGTTTATTTATAAACAGTTTAGACTGTTGAGGCTGTGTCAACATTGTCCCTCACCAAATTGTTGTTTAATAAATTGCCATAAACATATGACTTTGATATCCATGAGTTAGGTTTTGCCCTCTAAAGTGTTAGCCTGTGTATATATTCACACAGTGGGTGGGAGAACCACATGGACTTGAGACAGCAGATTGATTCTTTGCAGAATCAGTAGCTGGGGGAACAGTTCACTTCTTACCTTCTGTGTAGAATCATACAAGCCCCAAAGTTACTGTTTGTCCTCCTTTTCCTCACAAGCTGGAGTGCTTCTTGTAGTAATGAATTTTTTCCTGCTTTTTGTCCCTGTATTTCAGCGCTTTAACAATTTTTTCCTTCATTATTTTGAGGGTGGCTCTTTTTAATGGATTTTTCTCTACTTTAACCTTGTTATTCACTAGTGCTGTTAACAAAAGTGAAATGCACTTCTAGAGCTCGCTTGCTTTTACTTCTTTTATTTTCATACATCTTCTCACAAGAGTGGCTTTAATTTCCATCAACCTGGGTGTCGCTCATTTTCCCATCACTGTTCTAATTCAGCTTTAATATTTGTTTATTTGGGGGAAAAAAAACCATGTTCATAAGTAATATACCACAACTAGAAGTGTATCCTTTGTCCCTGAACAGGTGATGCATTTCCACACATGCTTGCTAAACTTCTGACCTTTTTTTTTTTTTTTTTTTATGAGGAAGAAGCCATGGCTGAGTCCTTCAGCTGGATGCTTCCTATCTTCTCACAATATTTGGGGATAAACACTGTGGATAAACATTTGGGGATAAGCAGTGTCAACAAAGCTTTAAACAGTAGCATGATCAAATTAGTTTTGCACTTCTTAAAGGCACATAAAAATATTTTGAGTAACATGTATTCACTCTTTGATTTAACAGTTCGATGCATTTGATTCCTTTTTTGCCAAGGGAGGAAGAAAATCACTGAAAATTTTCTATCAAGAAGGAGAGCCACGAGGAATAGGTAAATGTTTAGCAATAACAATACAGGCACATGTAACAGTGCATTCTATTGTTCATTTAGTTTGAGGTTCTCAGAATAAAATCTGCTTTTGCTTGTTCAGAATTTTTCAAGCTTTTGCTCTGAGGGCTGAAAATTTGTATTTTAAATGCTTGCTTCAAGTCAAATTGTTTGGAAAAAACAAAACCTCAATTTTAGCCATACCTTGAAGAAAGACTATAAAGTGTTATTTTGAAGTACTGAATTGGTTGTGACTTTTTCATGTGAGTTTTGCCCACAGTTCATTAGAAAGCACTTTCATAAAATCTGTCTCTGAATTTTCATTTATTATAAATATTTGAAATTTTTCACATTTCATGTGTGGCAGAGAATTAGAATGTAATGTCTGAAATCACTAATGATTCACTAATTACTGCAAATATTGTTCTGTTACTTATTTATATTGAGCCATCAAATTGCATAGGAATATATCCACAGCGGACCTGAGGCCATCTCGAAGTCTCTCTTTTCTCACTTAGACCTGACATCTTTTTTGGTAGGATAAATGAAAATAAAGTACCTTAGTCACCAGCAAATTGTTTCAGAACTATGGGCCTGAGCAAATTCCCTTTTCAGTGCATTACAATGCACCCAAATAGGTTTGTAAGATACATGTTATATGTTTAGTGTAGTTTTGTAATAGTATGATTAATTACAGTTAGAAATTATACTGTTTTTTGTTCTCTGACCAAAGAAGAAAATAAATTATTTATATGTTCAATTTTATTTCCTTATATTTATTTCAAGCATTTTATAATACCCTCATTTTTAAAAAGAGTCATACCTATGAAATTCCTTTCCAGAGTGTGGTCGAGTAATTCCAGATGTTGAAAAAGGAAATAAAATGTTTCAATTTTATTTGGAGAAGACACCAGACAAAGTCATGGGACTATGCTTATATTTCGTTCGCTATAAGAATGAGACATCCATAAATGAAAAAACTATACATGAGGTACTCTCTCATTTATTGTAACAACTGAAAACTTTAAAAGCAGCTATTTTTTGTTTCATTTTTTTTTCACAGTTGTCACATAACTAAAATTAGTGGTAACTTTTTTCCTCTCCATTTTGGGTAAACAGCAAATAGCTGTATCGCTTCAGCAAATACTTGTGAATTTAGTGTCTTACAGGATTCTTGTTAAAGAAATAAACATTAATTTCTCATTCTCCTTGATATTTTTCAAGCAGTCAAAGCTGCTAAGTATATTTTAATTGTGATCAAAATCCCTAAGCTACAAGGAAACACTGAGAAGACTTTATTGCAAATACCAGGAGACAAAAAGTTTACCTTTACCTTTTAATGCATTTTGATAAATAAAATACAAAATTAACATTTATCCTGTGTGAATTATGTGGCATGAGATTTTCTGCTTTACAAGACAAATTCATATGTAAGTGTGGGCTTCATTACTGTTCATAGCTATATGTCTTAGCATTTGGGCAGTGCTCAAGGGACTGTAAATTGATAACAAATAATTTCACATATGTATCTTGTAATTAGTATTATTTCAAATTCTTCAGACAGAAAATCCATTATTAGTTTACATGCTTTATATTTGACATTAAAATGATCCATTCCTTTTGAGACCCAAGAAGGTGAAGGAGAATAAACACTATCAGAATTAAGATACAAGTTCTGTCTTTATCAAGGGCCTCAGTACTGGTCATAAATATCACTCTTCCATCAAATACCTTCCCAATTAATTCCAAATTCTGAAGGGATAAGGGAAGGAAATTTATGTTCTAGGAAGTTTGTTACGTGATGTATGTTAATACTTGGTTATTTTAAGGACATTTTAAATACTGGAATATTAGAAATAGTCAGACCTTCTAAAGTTTTGTTTTGGAGAGTAGGAAAAAATTTAACTTGATTCAAAATAATATATATTTAGTCAGATAATTGCTTCTTATATAATTTCAGATAACGACATTCAGAGAGTTTTTTCCTACTTGCAATTCATGAGTTAGTACCTAATTGTGGGTGAGGGCATTTTTCTACCATTTCAGAATTTCCAAACTCTGTGTGATAGACTAATGTAACAAAAACATAACTAGACAGCTTTTTTAAACTGTATTAAATAATTATTGACTTCCCTTTTTTTATTGAAAGTACTGTCTTATGGGGACAATGTAGGTATGTTATATAATGATTTTCTCTCCTTAAATTAAAGTTTTGTTTGGCATATTGAAGTGCTTTTATAAAAATACATAGAACTTATAATACTGTTTCTAGTGTAAGTTGCTGCTTTGATAACAATAATATTTTTACACTGCAGGAAGTTTCCTTTGGTGTTTTGGATGCCACTGATGGACTCCTACCTGGTATTAAAGATGTAATAGAAAAGGTTTTTCTCCCTGCTATCCTTGAAACAAGTAATTGGGGTGATTTAGGTCAGTCCAAAGAGGATACAAAAGACAAGCAGAATTTTGTGGAAACAATTAAGAAATACATTTCATTTTTAGGAGGTAAGCATTGCATTTAGGAAACAAACTAGAAGAATTCTTCTTAAGGATTTCTGTTTAAAGGTGGTAGTGCATAGATAAGGAACTTCTCACATTCTGCAAGGAAAAATAAAATTATCCATTACTTGCATAATATATACATGGGTGGATTATTTTCTTAAGAAAATAGTGACACATTGCTTTTAAGGAGTATCACTGCATTTAAAATCAGATATTGCTGCTTTATGTGAGTGCAGTAAATTGCTATTCTATCAAAGCAACACTGACTGCAGATGTATATTTTCAAATTTAAATTGCTTTGAGTGGTGGAAATTTATTTTAAAGTCTTAATTGATTTGATATTGCAATTGCCTTTTTCTCAGGTGCTGCAGCATGCATTGAAGGAACAGTTGAGTTGAAAAAAATAGATCACATTAATTTTTCTGAACTCCAGACCTTTGATAAAATAACTGCAGCTGCTGACAATTATGACACAGTTAACCAGCTAGAGGAAGTACTTATGATATGGTATAAACAAATTGAGCATGTAAGTTGCTGTTTTAACACATCAATTCAGCATGAATATTTATAAATTATGTGTGAGAATTGCCTGAAGTTTGCCAAAGGCTTCAGCTGCATCTTCACCCAAGTTAAGAGAAGCACTCTACTTCTATGCACAAGGGAAGTTAAGTGGATAGTCCTTATGCCTAGGAATATACAGTCTAGGGAGAATAAGAGTTTCTGAACACTTAATTCACAAATAGCAAGAAGATAACAGAGAGTCGCAGGACTAATAACACTGATGAGGAGCACGTATGTATATAGAGCATACCTAACTGTACATTACCTGTTAAGTTTCTGCTGCCACTTGTGGTGGGAAGTACTGCTCTTAGAAAGATTTTTGAGCAGGCCCAGCAGGGCATATTTTATCCTGTGTAAGTCTTGCATGGTAAGGTCTCAGTTATCCAAGATGCTGGTGTCTGAGACTTCCATGAAAAAGAGAGAATCCTTCATCAAAATATGAATCTGTGTAGGCAGGGACATACTCTACTTATAAGGCATACTGTAGTTAGTGTGTTTATCTCACAAGAATAAAAATGTCAAAGACATGTAAAAAGAGCTGACTGCACATTTATCAACATATAAATGGATACATTTATGACTGATATCTAATACTTTTATTAAACTAATTCTTGAAGTTCTGGACAAGTGAAATTACATTGGTGCATTTCAATCCACAGATTCTGATTAAAGGCTTATCTGTATATGCTGATATTCACCCAGGGTATGACAGCAATTGAACATATGTATTAATTGCCTTAATTTCAGTTCAAGAATATGATTAAGTGCAATTCAGTCTTAGAAAGCTTTTCCAAATGGGAATAATTTTCATGTGTCAGTAACTGCAAGTTTGTTCCTTTCTAAGTGAGTTTCCTCAAGAGTGTTTCTTCTCTATAATGACTTGTCTATTTGCTGTAGTAGACATTTGATTTTTTTTTTTTTTTTTAATTGGGTTGCAGGTTCTGATTGAGAGCAAACAGCTAAGGAGAGAATCTAAGGATTCAGGTCCGCTGATGGAATTGGAGAACTGGAAATACATGTCTGCTAAACTGAACTTTATTATCGAACAGATCAAAGGACAAAACTGTAAAGCTGTTATCAATGTTCTGAAAGTTGCACACTCTAAAATACTAAAAGTAATAATTTTTGCTTTTTTTTTTTTTTTTTTTTTTTTTTTACTATAAAGGTTATTTTTTCTTTGCTTGTTTTTATTTAATCTAAGAGAGTTTTGCCAAGGAGAATTAGAAGGGGAAAATTTAGATGTGTTGCTGGTGTGCTGACTCTCTCCAGACAAAGAAGAAGACATTTCAGGGATGCAACCAAAAATGAACATAAAATACATTATATGTGTAATAAATACAATAAATTAACTTTTATTGACTGCTTTGTCAATGCCTCTTAAAATTCTTTTACAAAGTTTACCTCTGGCAAGTGAGTGCAAGTTAAAGAAATAGTTCACTTTGTACGAAGTTCACTATGTATGAAGTTGTTCACAGTACTCTTTTCCCACTAGTCATGGCAAGAATTAGATGGCAAAATCACAGATGCAGCAAATGAATCGAAGGATAATGTGAGATACCTAAGCACACTTGAAAAAGTTTGTCAGCCGCTTTATACCACTGATGTTGTAAGTATGCTTTTCACCATTCTTTCTGCATTGTTTAGGTATTTACATAGAAATCCCAGAGCAAAATAAAGTTTCTCTTCCTTATATTTACTTAAAAGTATTTTTTTCTAACTTACATTTCTAGTTTTCCTGATTTTTTTTTTTTCTAAGAGCTTCTCAAGCTAAATGTTGAAGTATTATTTTATTATATATTTCATAAATATAGTATTTGAAATATGTATTTAGTAAATAAACATAAATACATATGATTGTCTAATAAGTCAGTCCTGCTGCTGGTATTATTTTTAAAAGCAATTAAACCAGCTACATATTTCATAATACAAAAATCTCCAAATTATATCTTGCCCTGAAAATGCCATATGTGTCAACGGGGCACATAACTGTAACCAAAGTGCCAACATTTCAGTTATACAGAAAATAATAAAACCTTATAAGGTCCTAAATGGGCAAAACATTTTTTAATATAGATTGCTTCTATTTGCAGAAGTACCTGCCAGTCAGAATTTGGACAATTGGTTGTCCAGGTACACCATTCAGTGGTAGTTCAAGATATTAGTTATTTGGTATAATAACTATGAATTATTATAAAGGTGTATTTTCCTAATGGTTGTTGCAGAATAGGATGAAAGGAGTAAATACCCTCGAAAAATAGTGCTTATTGTCCATTGGTTTTAAGTCCTTCATGTTTTGGTTCTATATGCCTCCAGCCCTCTGTCAGGAAGTGTTGCATTTCTTTTGAATCTCTGGCAGCTTAGGATCCTACTACAAAGTTGTAAATGAGGGCAAGCAAAAGGACTTTGGTATGACATAGAGCTCATATTGCATGAAATAGTATAAGAGGCAAGTGTGATAAGCAGCGTCACTAAGCTGTTTATCTTCATCTCTTCAAGGTATCACTAGAGGGTGCCAGGTACCAGGCCATAATGATGAACTACTTCCATGGGTGTTACGAAGATAAAATTATTTGTATCACAAACAAAGACAGACATTAGTGGGTGCAAACCCATTGAAGAGTTCATAATTTTACTAATACAGGATGGTTAATTAGAGTTCTTTGTTTAGTCTGGAACAATTTGGATACATGTGATTTTTCTGTTAAATTGTGTTCCTGAGATCAACTTAATTTAGGTAGGACTTTCTATGGCATTCGGCTTAAAAACAATGATTTCCAAGCTAAATATATCTTCTTTTAAACAGACCTTCATTCTGTGCAGAGTTGCATTTAGTATCTGGTATGGACAACTCTTTTATATATTAGTGAATAAGGAATGGCATACAGGTAGATTTATGGTGATATTTTGGTGATATTTGGTGTGTGCATAAAATATTAGTGTGTTTAGTGCATTTAGTGCATGCAGTATCACACAGTGACATTTGTATTGAAGTAAGTTAATATATGAAAATTCAGACTGAGCATTTAACTCAAAGCTTTGAATCAGAGAAATTTAGACACAGTCCAATATTCAGGGTTTTATTTTTTGTTAAGGATTGAAAAAGAAAACTGTAGACCCAGAATCTCCTGATTCCATTTCAGGAGTGGTATTGGTGATGAACAATATGGACACAGACACACAGCAACAATATGGTTGCTTTTATACTATATAGCATTTATTTCACACTCTTGCTAAATGCACATGGCTTCTATGTCTATTCACAGTAGGAGTTTGAGTTTGCAGCACAAATTTAATTACAGGAGCTTGGCTTCTCCATTGAGGGGTGACAGCCAAAATTATTTTCTTGATGTTCTGAATTGTAACTTTGACAACTCCCTGATAATGTTAATGAATTATAATGTTTTATCTTTTCTTTTGGTTTGTTTATTTTTTTTTTCCTGGCCAAAATACTTTGGAAGTGTTTAATCTACTGAGTATTTGTGAAGCCATAGTATGATTTTAACAATGTGAACATTGATTTCACAAAATATGTGAAAGATTTAGATGTTTGATATGGTGCTTAAAGGAATTAGGCATTTGTTAATGAAACTAACGTTGTGACAATTAATTAATGAGATTTCTGAAGTGTCTAAATGAAACATTTTATATTAAGGTTGTTATGACAATGAAAGTACATTAGCAGCCTTACCTGAAGGAAAACAAAAGCATCCATCACAGAAAACTGCTGTCAGAAAAATACTTCCTATTGCACCAAAAAATGGAACCTTTACATTTTGAATCAGTGTTCAGTTTTGTTAATCAAAACAGGATATTAAAATTATTTTATCTTGTAACGTCTTTAATCTGATTTCTTAGCCAATGATCAAACTTAGCCATTTATTGTTCTTGTTAGTTCACGTTTGAAATCTTATTGAGCATGGTTAGTCTTTTTTAATACGAAAACTTTTGGTAAGATGCCATGACATTTTAAGATTGATTCATGTGACTTAGGAAAATATGTAATTTAGAAGTTGACAATAGAATGGAAATATGGTTGCTAAGAATATGAAGTAAATTTTTTCTTGAAACTCTGCTTTGAGGTATTAATGACACAGGGAATACCATACTTGATAAAGGCTGTACAAATGATTCAACGTGTTTCAAAATATTACAATACTTCTGAGAGAATTACATCATTACTTATAAAGGTAAGTATATTAAACAAATTAGTAGTTACAAAAATTGTGTGACTTTTCAGAAGAAAAATTAATTTTGTTTAAATCAGTAGAACATTTGTTCAAAAATGGTATTAAATAGTGGGGTTCTGCATGAGAAAGGAAGAGAAGTCTGTTGACCATGAGAGGATTAAACTTGGATTACAGGTTTCTCTTCTGAAAGGAGCTTTGTTTATTCTTGTTCATCAGTGTTAATTATTTTATATTCTTGTTTAATTTTCTGATGTGAATTAATTTGATCAGTTTTTTCCTAAATCATAAAATCTGCACAGGCTCTTTTTTTCTCAGCCTGGATGACCTAATGGCAGATGGCCATCAATCTGACTAGGCTGTTCCTCCAAAAAATGAGAAAGATAAAACATTCCTGTTTTCCGAAGCAAGTCATACTTGAAAAGTTAATTGAATTTCAGATCATAAACTTTCCCTCCTTAAAGAGAAAATTAAGACTGGCTATGTGTTTATACCAATGTCTTTTGCAGAATCCAGGTATTCACTGCATGCAAAGATGGTTTGTACAATGATTTTATAGCAAAGAAATCCTTCCTAACTAAACCAGACACCTGCAGTAAGCATTCAGGGGAAATTCACAGTACACCCTCATTACACAGACACACATTTTTTGTTTCTTTACACCACAGGGTTCAGCATAAAATTTTGTTACATTTTAATTTGAACTAGGATATTTAGAAGTATGTGCTCTTTTGAATCTGTATCTATTCATGGCTGTGCCTATTTTCTGTATATCACATTAGGTATATATTACCTGTCATATAATGGGTCTTTGTACATTTGTATATTGACTCTTGCTGCTGTCTATTATTTAATGGTTTAAGGGAGTGCGTATTTCACTGCAGAGGCTAATAACAATCTGGTTATATGAAGCTATGCTTGAAATAGCAAGGAAAAATCTGTATTTTAATCCAGTGGTTTAAGGTCCCTATTTACTGTTTGTTTTCACTTAATGATCATCAGAAGTGACACTGGACGTCCTATCTCCAACTTTATCAGTAATTTCTTAAAGTTTGAGCCTGCCTTTGGTATGGCAGTTTCCAGTCTTTTTTCAGCTAGGGGTACTTAAGATGTGCTTTACAGTACCCTCATGTCAGTGTTGCCTTTTTCCCAACCTGGAAATGAAACTCAAGATAATTTTAGTAAGGAGGTAATATAAAAGAGGAACTTTAATGAAGGCCTTCAGAGGCAGCTATGGAAAAATGTCCACAAAAGCCCACTTCTACAAGGATGAGTACACGTTTATAGGTTTTAGAAAATTAACATAATTGATAAAAAGCACCAATTAGGAGTACAAGTGGTGTTGCAATTTTCCTCCAGGTCAAACCCCTTCTCTGGAGTCCCCCTTTCAACACTTTTGTCAGTGAGAATGCATCTCAAAGAGTTGTTCTCAGCTTTGGTTCCCAGGCAGAACCAAGATAGCGCTGGGGTCTTGTACCTCCCAGGGCTTGGAGCTCTGGAATTTGTTTTGTCGTTCTGCTTAGGGAAAGGCCATGGAAAAGCACTGGAATACCTAGCTACTAATACAATACCTGACAGAGCTACAAATATATGTGCAAAGAATACAGAGGACATATAAAAGAAAAAAGGCAAAACCCAAACAACACCATCAGGAGAATTGTTTTGAATTGTTCATGTTATTTAATGGACAAAAAAATTGTCTACCTGTAGTATGTCTTCTGTATCTGCACATACTCCTCTCTCCCCTTCTGTCATTACTAACTTTGGATTTTTGTGGTTGAGAAGTAGAATGTTTTTTTCCTTTTTATAGCCACAGGAAATCAAGGTAAAGCCATACCGCTAGGATACAAAATTCTTTAAGAGCAGTCCTTAAATAAGTGCTGCACGTGTAAAGACAGCAATGTAAGTGAAGAATAGTTGGAATTCAATAAACTCTTTTTATTCTTGAATTTTCATTGATGACATTCTGTGTTTATGTATTGCTGACATTATAGGATTTACAAATATGTCCTGGGACTTACATATACTTCTGGGAGTGTTCTCAGAGTTTTTATAGGGTGTTTGTTGTATATATTGCACATATTTTTTAGCCACTATTTTTTCCACAAGTGAAATTTATTCCAAATCTGATAGTATTGACACATGTATATGAGAATTTTATTAGATTTTGTGAAACAGGAAAATTTACTGTGAAGCTTAAAATTACTGCTGAGCTTCTTTCATTTGTCTGTCCTAGGTTACAAACCAAATGGTCACAACATGTAAAGCATACATTACAGATGCTGGCTTGAATGGAGTATGGGATCAGGAGACGCCAGTAGTCACTGGAAAAATCAACGTTTGTATTTTGGCATTTTATTATTTACATGTCAAACCTATTGATTACCTATTGGTATCATAAGGAAGTCCACATCAATGCGTATCAAGTGCTTCCCCCTCTTAGCTTTTTTATTTAATGATGCTTTGAATGTTTTCCCAACTTGTAGCCCATGGGCATTGTTGTAATTAGAATAGCTTCATCTTTATCAGTGTGGTCTGTCACTGACCTTGGAATTGGCATCTTTGCTTTATGTGCAACCAAGGAATTAATTTCACATTTTTCCGTCTTGAGGAAGAGGGGCTATGTAGGAGGGTATAGCTCTGATATGGTACCAGCTTCCTCTACCCTGGAAAATCCGGTGTTTGAATAGACCCTGACTTTGTAACAGTAGTTCCTTTCCATACAAGATTTCATTGGCATTACATGAAAAGTCAGTGTTAAGATAGTCTTCCTCTTCTTCACCTATTAAGAACAAATTAAGCGAATGCAATGTGCTATGGCAAAATATGTGCAGCTGTGGGAATACTGGTTGCCGATGTTTATGTCATTTCCACCTTCTCCTTTTCTGGACCTCAGTTACTGGGTTCCTATCTTCCCCAAAAGGCATAGAACACAGAGGAACAATCACTTCCCCAGTCCTGCTGACCACACTGTTGTTCATAGAGGCCAGGATGCCGCTGGTCTTCATGGCCCTGTGAGCACACTGCTGGCTCGTGTTCAGTCTGCCATCAACCAGTACCCCCAGGTCCCTTTCTGCCTGGCCACTGTCCCCAGCCTGTAGTGCTTCAGGGAGTTTTTGTGGCCAAAGTGCAGGACACAGCACTTGGTCTTGTTAAACACCAAATTGCTGGATTCAGCCCATTTATCCAGCCTGTTCAGGTCCCTCTGCATAGCCCTCCTACCCTCCAGCAGATCGACACTGACACCCATGTCTGAAAATCAGCTGATGGTGGGCTCAGTCCCCTTATCCAGATCATCAGTGAAGATATTAAACAAGACTGGGCCCAGCACTGGTCCCTGGGGACACCAGTAGTGACGGGCTGCCAACCGGATGCAACACCATTCACCACCACTCTCTGGTTCACTGTGCTCTTCTACTGTATGTTCGTTCATATGTTGCAAACACTTTCTTCAGATACTGAAGAAAAACCACTGTGTTTAAGTTGTTGTTGCCTTTTGGCTGAAACCAGATTAAGTGATAACTAACTAATGGCTTTGGAATGTCAATAGGTTTGTGTACTCATAAGCATAGCATAATGAATATGGTATTTATTCCTTCACTTTTTAGGAATGCATACATCTGTTGAGAGAATATCAGAAATGCTTCCATGAAGCTAGGCAAGAGACTTCAGAAAATCTAGAAGGAAAGGTATTGGAAGTATCAGAAGTGTACATTTTTGGAAAATCTGAAGCTTTTTGTAGGAGATTAGAAAAAGTGAGTATATTGGGTGCTGTTGTTATTCGTAAAGAAGTGTTTCTCCAAAGAACAGTTTACAAAGTGGATGCTTGCCAACATACATTCTCTTAATCATCCTTTAAAGGAGACTGTAACTCTGTATTGAGAGCATTTAGGCACTTCCACAGAGTAAGTCATCCCAATGATTGACGATATTACCTCACAATTGCCTTCTCAACTTGTCAATTTATCTCTTTTAGTATGGAGAGAAATAACCTGATTGATCTAGACTCAGATAATTATTTTAAGAGGCTTAAAATTATGTAAAAAATAACACACTTTTGGGGTTTTTTTTTAATCACATTAAAAACTCATGTTTACTGCCAAGCACAATTCTTCAGATGATTCTGCTGCTTGGTGTCATCTTAACATTTAGCTTGCTAATGCAGTGAAGGAATTTTAAACTAACATTCTTGAGTGGAAAAGGTAATAGATGCTTCTTGGTACAGAATAAGGTCAGACAAATGATAAGATGATAATCATCACAAGGTAAGAGTTCTGTGAGTCTTTGATGTACTTTTTCATCACTCAATATGCATACTAACCTGTAGGGTTGGGGTTTTTTATTCTTTGATATATCTTTTTGTCATAAGCATGCCAAGTTTTAACTCCTTTTCCGTATTATCCTATTGGATCTAGCAGTAAAACATAAAAAACCCCTCTTTATCAGTAAGAAAGCAAATATTATTTTACTTTGTGTTGAGTTGTGGTGATAACTGATGTTGAAAACTGAATTAACCATGCTTCAATATTGAAGCTGCTTGACTCGGAAACAACACATTTATGAATGCAGTAGCTAGAGGAGTGGCTGTTGAATATTTTATTTTGCTCAGGTTTTAGGTTATAGAGGAAATAACAAAGAATTCATTCTGAGCATGAATATAATATCTTTATTTCAGATAAAGGAGATGATAGCCGTAGAACAGAATTTTAATGCACTGAGTCAGTGTGCAATTGAAGGTATAGATCTTATGGCAGTAAAATTCAGAAATATCTACCACATTTTTCAAAAGAAACCATATGACACCCTTGATCCACATGTAACAGAATTTGATGTGGATTTTGTGAAATTCATGTCAGAAGTTGAACGTTTAGAGGTAAGTAATATTTTGACTTATTATAACTTACTTGGGAAAGAATCTATGGAACTGATTGTCAGTGAGATTTGATTGTCAGTGAGACTTTGGATTGTGAATAGGCTACATTGTTCTTTTAAACATCACGGAGTTTGTGCTTGCCTGGAGGGACGTTTTTCCATTCCTTCTCCTTTCAAAGAAAGGTGTAAAATATATCAAACAGTGCTCAAGGATGATTTTCACTCTGTGGCCAAAATGACAAAAATTGTGAGACCTGAGAGAATTTTCTATGTGAAAGTAATTTATTAGCCTGAAGAAATGTGGTCAGATTTTGGGCAGAATAAATTTGCAACAAATTTGTTTATTTCATTGAATTGTATGACATTTTAGAGATTATTTGACTGAAACTAGCTATTTAATTATTATATTAAGCATGGCCTGATGAAAGCTGCTATTTTGTCCTGTAAGTGTGCTTTAAATAACAATTTCAAGTGCTACTATGTTAAGAAAATATCATCAAAGTACTATTCTCTGACCTGAAAACCCACGCTGAATTATGTATTCTTTAGACACAGCTACAGAATTTTATGCGTACCTGTTTTCGGAAAATTTTGTCTTCACAGAATTCACTTCAGTTACTTCAAAGGTATTGGTAACTATGTTTTAAAATATTCTAAATTAACTTGAAATTACTGATTAGCACAATTTAAACAGCCCAGCAAATTTTAAAACAAAGGGCCTAATTGAGAATTTTTCATTACTGATATTCTGAACCACATAATCATGATAAAATGTTTTATCTTTCTTATGGGAATCAGTATATTATTTTTCTTAATTTCATTAGAATATTTTTATGCACAAGAAGATACTAAAGGAAAAGCCTAAAACGTACTAAACAACAATGACCAAAATACCCACCAGGGCAGAAATTTTCAACTTGTTTAAACTTCCTCAAAGAAAACATTTTTCCAGATTGAAAATAATTTCCTAGATTTTTGCTTATTTCACTTTATATAATGTTTGTATACCCCAAAATAAATTAAAACAGTTATTATTTTAGAAATGTCATTTTGGGTACCAATTTTTAATACAGGTTTCAAAGTCTGAATATGCCATGCCTTCAAGAAGAAACTGCACATACAGTTAGTTGTATTCTTCAACATTATGTAGCAGAACTCGAAGCTACTAAAAAGGTATTTAATTTCTTTCCAGTAAGTTGTAAACATCATGTTAAAATAGGAGTGAGCATTTTAATAAAAACAATTTTTATTTTTTTGGCCTCTTTCACTAATTTACTCCCAATTCTCAATTTATCCTACTTCTGTTTTCCTGTTACAGAAAACAGGCCTTAGTGGGTGGGCAGCACAATATGCACAACCGCTCTTGAAGGCAAATTTTTTATCACAATTTTACTTTATAAACCAAAATATTTTCTGTTATTCCTTCATAAATTAAATTTAAAGAAGCGTGTTCTTTACTGGCTGTGTACATTGCTTGTTTGTACCTTTTGGATTTTTTTATTAAATGAGGTTTCTGCAGTTAATTTGCATTTATAAGGAGTTACTATCAATTGCTGTGGCAGCATAAAATACAAGTAAAATATAGGCAAATTGCATTTATGTTCATTATGAAGTAATTTTTCATGATTTTTGTAGTGCACCCTGACTGAAGTATAAATGAGAATTAAGTTCTGGCAACTGCTCATATCACTTGACTGTAAACTATTGCTTTGTCTGTAAAATAAACATCTGCATTAGAACTAGATGTCCAAACTCCCTTTCTACAAAAGAAAGAAAGAAAGAATTACTCTAGAGTGAGTTAATCTGATCAATTTTATATACTGTCCTGAAGATTTAAATAATTCCCTCCAAATGACCATTTTTCTTCAATGAATATAAAGGGAATTGGGAAAACCAGATTGTTGAAAAAGTTTTTTTGAGATGTTTACATTTTGTAAGATCAATGATAGAAGTTTGCATAAGGAGCCAATATCTATAAACTCTGCAGTTATTGGAAAATTTTTCCTCCAAACAGTGACTTAAAACTGTAGCCTAGCAAACCTGCTCTGAACCATTCTTTACAGTGTCCTTTCCCTACCTACACACTGTATATAACAATCCCTAGACCCCTAATTACTGGTTTAACAAGATGAACAGGTTCTTAGCAGCACTGCTTGCTTAAAAAAATCATGTAGCCCACCCTTATCTGTGTTTTCCCAGGCAAAAAAAATAATAAGTACGTTTGCTGAGAGGGTTTCATCCAGGTCAGTTCCTCTCAAGATCATTGTGAAGCTACTTGGATTTCTTTGCCTGGGGCCACCGGAGACAAGTTTGGGCCAAGACGTCCTAGTTATTGAAGAGTTGTGTCATCACAGCCTAAGTTCACATGCCTAAAGTTGGGTGTCTCCAAATACTCCTTTTTTCTGTCAAAGAATACATCTTGATTCTGCTGACTAGTTTTAACTATTCATTTGATATTACTAAATTACCTTTTATCTTTGACAAGCAAGTTATTTCTAATAAAAAGTTGCTCCAACTGCAGTGCTGGTTCTAAAGTGATTGAATACTTCGTCATTGCAAATTTTGTACAATATAAATTTAGGCCTTTTTGTTTTATTTTGTTTTAATGCAGTCATTAACTGAGCAGGGGACATTTTTTTCATCTTGGACACAGATAAAAGTATGGGCTGTGTGTCCAGGAGTATCTACATGCATTTTGGTTCGAAGTTAGTAGAAAAATGCAAGTCATAGAATACTAAATTATTCTGATTTGGAAGGGACCCACAAGAATAATTAAGTCCAAATCCTGTAATGTTATCTAATAGTCAGATACGTGTGCCTGAAGAACAGTGTTGATGTTTCTATTCAGGAGAAAGCTCTCAGTTAACAATCTAGCTTGGACCTCTTCTATGACCAGTTTCAAGGGAAGGAGAAGTCCCACAGGGATTCTCCTGATACCACTTCCTTAAACAGCTTGCTTTCACAGCAGATGTCTTCAAAGTCGGGTGTCAGACTTGATCCTGAATACTGGCTGCTCTGCCCCAGAGTTCACAATGCCTTTTGGTGTACTCAGAACTCTGTCATAAACACAGAGAGAAACAGCACAGCTGAGAAACAGCATGAGATGACGGAGACCAGTGTTGATATGTGTGTATCTTTGAAGGGTACAAAGTCAGGGAAGAAATACATTTATCTCTCCATGAGCTGTTGTGTGACTCCATGCAAATTTAATCTTTTTGTGAGGAGGAAGAAATTCTACTACAATAGAAAACAGTTTAGCATTTCAATAGATTTTTTAAAATACATGTGTTTAATGATATTGTTCTTGCTGTAGCTATACCAAACCCAGAAAGATGACCCTCCTCTAGCTCGAAACATGCCACCTATTGCAGGAAAGATATTGTGGGTGAGACAGCTATTCAGAAGGGTAAATGATCCAATCAGCTATTTCCATGTAAGTTGATGTGCTGAAAAATTAGGCGTTTTGTGTAACAGTGAGCTGTCTTCAGTAGAGTGATCATGAAATTTCTGGCTATGATTGCATCATTTGTTATATGCTAAGCAAAATTTTTCTTTGTATGTTTATACTGCTCTGCAGTCAGCCTTGTAGATCCAAGATGTAGTGTTGGAATAGAACAGACTAGACTATTTCAGTTGAAAATAACCTTGAAGAATTCTTGAAATGTTTGAGTGATTCTCCTACGAAGTATCTAGGGTCTCATGCCAAGTTAACTTCTATGTAAGAGAGGTTTTCACTTTCCTGTTTCCCTTAGATGTGAATAATAATAATCTAAATCTGTTCCAAGGAAAACAGACATAAATATCATTACTGATTAAAAAAGGAAACTTTTAAAATAAATTTTCAGTTATTCAATTTTGAGTAGAACTGAGTATCCATTTCACTGTGAATTGTAGGTATTTATGACAGTATATTGAAGTAATTGTCCTTACTGATGTTAAATATTTAGCATTTATTCCTTACAAGTTCTTGCTGACTTTATTGCCCTGTAAATTTGAATCATAAATATTTGATACAGTTTTTAAGAGCTCTGTGAGTATAATTCATAGTATTAACCTACACTGTGTACAGACAATAGTTAAATTGAGAAAAACCCAAGTGGTATGGTGGTTTTGGATATAGTTTTAATTTGAATGTACTGTGTTTTAACAGAAACATTCAGATATCTTGGCAAGTCCAGAAGGTAAAGCAGTTGTTCAATCATACAACAAACTTGCATATGTATTGGTGGAGTTCGAGGTGGTCTATCATAATGCGTGGATGAAGGAAATTTCACAATTACAATATCGTAAGTAATTAAATATGTACGTGCTTCTTTAAATTGTTGTTGAATAGTAAGTTAACATAAATTATTTTTTAAGCCTCATTTACCCTTAAAATGTGCAAGTAAATCATGATCCAATTATCAGACTCAGTAATACAATCTCAGTGCTTTACTGACCTTGATGCTTGGCTTTGATGCAGAGGATTGCAGATTTGGTACACTGTTTGACAGATAACTGCTAAACATTAGTGACACAAATTTAAGACACAGATAACTGTGGTATTTAAATTCCCTATGTGTACTATTTAATAATTACTTCTGGGGGATTTCTTCCAGTATAATAATTCATAACTTTGTGTTGCCCCAGTCCCACTAAGGACAAATATTACTAAATACCTAGAAATGTTTGATAGTCAGGCATTGTGTTTCCTGGTGCTTAGAGAACTAATTTAATGATTTTTTTAGCTTGGGCTGGGAAAAATTATGACACAAATAAGACTGCATCTGAGGTTTGTTTAGTTTATGAAGAGAAAGGCAGAAAGTTAATATGATGGAAGTGGGTTGTGTATTTTCTTGAAACAGAAAACAGCATGAAGCTATTTCACAAGTAACCCTACATACTTAATCAATATATTGTAACATTAGAAATATGGATTTCATAATAATTTATAGAATTTAAACAATTGCTTGTCTTAGATACTGATACTAGAATGTCTTTACAGTCTTACAGTCCACGATACTTGTGCGTCATCCTACAACTGAGAAGTTCCTGGTTAATTTTGATCCCCAAATTCTAGAGATTGTGCGAGAGACAAAATGTATGATAAAGTTGGGTCTGGAAGTACCAGAGCAAGCAGTCAAACTAGCAGTAATGGAAGATAAATTGAAGTCAAACAAGTTGCAGTTAGAGGTAACTTGAAAAGTATTGTGATTGCTGTTTAAAAAAATTTAAATTGAATGTGTTTAAACATGGATTTTTTTCTATAGCTGAAGATTAAAGTTGGGTAAGAGGTAGTTTAAGGTAAATTTGCAAGTGGACATAGAAAATCTCATTTGAAAACCCCCTGCTAAGTCCTGTGTGGGCTGGTAGATACTTAAATATAAGAATACGTACTTCATATACCCAATGGCACATTAAGTATACTTCAGTCATTAAATAATTTAAGCTATACAAATAGTTTTCACAGTCTGAAAATCAGTAAAATGCAGGGGTTTAGAGTTTTTGAGAAGAAATATTGGAGTTAGTCTGGTTTGGAATATATGGTGAGCCAGAGAAATGTGAAGAATTTTGCAGGTTACCTGCAAGAGAAGTTACATTTGTTATACCTATTGTAGTCTCCGCTATGGAGTTATTTCAAGAGCCTGTATCTTGTGCATCATACAAGACTTTTCTCTGTGTTTGTGTGCTTATGGCATAAGAGAAGAAGATATTTTAAAACTGAGTTCATACCTGACTTAAGCATCTAAAAGATATGATACTCAAGAGGGTAATGCAAGCTACAGTCACTAAAGATCAAGCTGTCTTTAGTTCTAGAGAAAGTTCATTCTTTTTCTGGTTTTATGCCTTAAGGAAGTGTTACACAAAGGTGGCTTTCATTCCTCCTTCTACAGCATGATACATATTCATTACATCCCAGAAATTATGTTCATTGGTATGTAATGTCTGTGTAAAATTCTACATTTGTTTGCAAATACAGCATTGTGCAGCTTTCAATATCTTTTTTAGATTATTTGATTGTATGACAGATTGTTTTCTTGAGTAAAGAAATGCTTTAAATATTCTGCTTGATACAACCCTTTCTAATAATCAACAGGGTGTTGTCCAATCTTATGAAGATTTGTGTAAAGGAACACGAAATGTGTTTGTAAATCTGATGACACCAAAAATACAAAAGGTTAGTATTGCTGCATGAACTCATATACCTCATAAGATCTTAAAATACCTTAATAATAATTTATTATTCTGAAATATTTAGATGGATCTGCATGTTGTGAGCTTAATGGATTTTACTGAGACCTTTAAGACTAAAAATTTTTCTTTGGATCCTTCATACAGTTCTCAAATTATGTGCTTTACACTCAAATAATCTTAGTGCTTATGAGATAGAAGACCCGTAGAACAAAAAAGTATGGTCTTTGAGGTCTATCTGTCTCCACAAATCTCTGGCTTTAACACAGAAATTCTCTCAGAGGGAATTATTAACTTTGTAAATTGAGTCTCTTCAGTGGTGTAGAATGCTACACTGTGATATTTTATGCTACACTAAAAGTACAGTTTTATTGGAGACACAGAATGTCTGTCCCACAAGCTATTTTGTTTTGTCAGACATTTACAAGTGTACGTATATGAATGTTTTAAGTAACCCTCCCCATTTTAGTTGTAAGTAGTCACACCAAAAAGTTGCAGAGTTTGTGTAAGTTTGTATAACTACAAAGTTGGACAGAAGTGTGAGAAACGAAAAACCTGAGGCTGTAGTATGCACTACCTTCCCCTTCCTTTCTATTGCATACATTTCTTTGGTGTTTTTGTTGGAAGCATGTAACCTCGCTTGCACACTCTGATTTATAAGCAATGTTAGTGAATATAATAATAGAACATGTTTTAATTGTTTTCTCTTGTGGTTTTGTTTTTTTGTTTTTGTTTTTGTTTTTTTTTTAATCTATTAAATTATATCTTTATTCTTAGATGGAAGCTGTGTTGAGGCAAGGACTTACCATGTTGACTTGGTCATCTGTCACGCTGGAAACTTTCTTTCAAGAAGCTGATCAAGTTCTGCATGTATATAGACAGCTTTTGAGAAGGGTAAGCATTTGCTCACTATATAAATAAAACCAATACCTTACAGAAATTATTTCAAGGATGCTATTTTTCATATTCAAACATAATATGTGCTTATTTTTGTACCATACATGCAAATTTTATTGCTTTTTAAAATAGGTTCCTTTTCTTGGAATAGGGATACACTCAATGATTCTCTTATTATTGCCATCATATATTTGATTTTTCCTTCTGTCTTCACGTCTTGTCTTCAGATTCTGCGGCTTTCACTCTGATTTTCAGAGTCAATGCCTGTCTTTGAGTGTTTGTCCATGACTGCAGCTGCACAAAAGATACTTCTATGTAAAAACTGATGAGTGGAGAACTTTGGAGCATTAACTCTTTCCATAGCAGGCATGTTGTGAAATTGTGTCCTTTTTGTGCAGCCCATGAAATAATGAAGGAGATAATGTTTTTTCCTCCCAGTTCTCTGCATGCTGCTCTGTGCTCTTTTACTCTCTTGGTATTCATCACATAATTTCTGAACTCTTTTGATTCCATATTTAATATCTACATAAGTAATCTGGATGATTGGATCAAGTGTACCCTGACAAAGTTTGCTGATGACACCAAGCTAAATGGGAAACTAGAGAGCCACCCAACAGGAAGACCTGAATAAGCATGAAGAGTGAGCTAGCAAGGACCTTACAAAATTCAACAAGGAGAAATGTAAGTTCTTGCACCTGGGCAAACATAATCCAGGAGTGCAGCATAGGCTGAGATCTACGTCATCTGGGCATCCTTGTGGATAATAAGTTCAGTGTGAGTGAACAGTGTGCTGCTCCAGCGAAGAAAGTCGGCAGGATGTTGGGTTGCATAAATAAGCAGTGATGCAAATAACCATCCTCCTCTGCTCGGTGCTGGTGAGGCCAAACCTGGAACTGTATTCGGTTTTCGTCCCTGCTATACAGAAGACATTTGGAGAAGGTTCAGGGAAGGGCCACAATGATGATCAAAGGACTGCGAAGCCTGAAAAAATGACAAAAAGTTGAGAGAAATGGTTTTTTTTCAACTTTGATTAAAGAAGGCTTAGGGGTCACCTTATCGTCGTGGTGTAATATTTGAAGATTGGCTGCGAAGAAGATGGAGACTCCCTTTTTACAATGATTTACGTGGACAATATGGGGGGGGTAACAGGTATAAGTTACTCATGGAGAGTTACCAATTTGACACAAGAGGAAATTTTTTTGCAGTGAGAACAGTCAGCCACTGAAATAATCTCCCACTGAAACCCCAATGTCGGACAGTTTTGAGAGTCAGCTGGACAATGTGCTGTCTCGTCTAGGCTGTGCTTTTGCCAAGAAAAGTTGGACCAGATGATCCTTGAAGTCTTCTTTCAACTTGGTATACTATGATTCTATGATTAAACATGCTTGAGGACCAGTATTGGCTTGGTTTTTTCTCAAGACTTTAGCTTGACAGTCAGATTGCCCTTCTGGTTTGATGGTTAAACTGTGTGACTATTATCTTTTCTATGAATATTGTAAATTGTAAAGTGTCTCCTTTGGTAGGAGATTGTTAGTCACTGGTCAGTGTATCTAGTTCTTTTTATGTATGGCAGAAAATCATAATTGTGAGCAATGCTCTGTTTGCCACTGAAACCCAAAGCTGGAAAAATATTTCTTTGTCAGAAATGAACAGTTTTGTAAGCCTGAGTATATCTAAAATAACCATGTTTTTACATAAATTTAGGTGGTATGCTTTTTTTTTTTTTACTTCTCCCACCCATATAAATTTTAAAAAGTTAACAGTTTTGTAAGCCTGAGTATATCTAAAATAACCATGTTTTTACGTAAATTTAGGTGGTTTGCTTTTTTTTTTTTTTTTTTACTTCTCCCTCCCATATAAATTTTAAAAAGTTGACTTTGGTTAGACTTTTGATTTCTGTGAATGGGGTATTATTGTCAAACAGGAAAAAAGTGATGTGAAATGGAAGCATGAGGTATATTGTGAAAAACAAGATGGAATATCACAGATGCAGACTACTTCAGACAAAAGATTAAAATATGGACAGAAGTAATTTTTACTTGGATTCTGCCATGGCGAAAAACAATTCAATGTAGTTGACTGTATACTAATAATGCTTCAATTTAGAATTAAAAACTCAGCAAAAAACTGTGTTGACTAAAAGAAGGTGAAGGACTGAAGATTAACCTGTAAGCAATTTACAGTAAACGCCCCACTTGCCTTACTGCTAGACTTGTGGCCAGTAAGATCATGAACAAGTATCCAATTATATTGACGTAGCTTGTTCTATTACTCTGTTTTATTTAATCTAGAAGCAGTGTACCTTGCATGACAGGAATGATCCAGAGTCTGACTTTTTGTTGCTGCCTGTCTGCCTAAAACTGCAGTTAAACCAGCCAGGATTCTTTGGGAGTCTAGTAATTGTAAATAACCCTTAAGTTACCATAACATATTCACTTGGAGAATTTTCTACTCTGTAACATTCTTGCATTTATTTTTCTGCAATACATTTTTTACCTGTTAGAGCACTCTAAAATGGAATACATTATGCTTTAAAGATAAGTGTATGGTATTAATGTGGTTTTCTCTTTTTAGGTAACTGTTACAAGTGACGTGCGGATTGGTTCAATATTAAAAGACATATCAACAACTTCTTTAGTTAGCTTACCAGTAGATGGTACTATCAAAATAGAGGATCTGTTGGCTGACAATGAGGTGTGTGCAACTTTACATATTTCAACTTGAATTTTAGGGCATGTTAGAAAAAATGCCTTAGTAAATGAAAATAAAACTAGAAAATGCTCTACATGGAAATACAGAACTTTATTTGCAATTAAATTATTTTGGTTAAAATATTTTATATGAAGTTATATTGGTTCTTTGGTATTTAAGATACTTAAGCTGTAGTATATCATAGATAATCTTATTTAAGTGCTTTGTACTTTGGTGAGATTTTTTGTGTATGAAGGACCTCAGAGATATATAGCCCTTCTTCTCGCCTATTTTTTTCAAATTGTTGTTTTTAAAGAGAAGGCAAAAAGTACTTTCCAACAAGTATATTTGAGAATCTGAAAGTTTTCTTATTACAAAATAGGCTAAAAATGTATTAATTATCAAATCAGTGCAAATAAATAAAATTATTAAGGACAGTTGGAACAGTATTTGGGTAATTTCAGATTCAGAGCCAATATTCAGGATTTTTTTAAGCACCTAAAAGTACCATTACATTTTAAAAACTGGACTTTTTTAGGCATTAAAAATATAGTGATAATATAGCAGAAGTTTTTATAAATATAAAGGTATACTCTAATAAATATATATGTTTCATTGAAATGGTTTTGGTCTGATTAAAACAATATTCAGGGAAATGTTTTGAATCTCCATGAAGAGAAACAGTAATAAGACAATCAGTGATAACTAAGACAACGCATTGATATTTTTATTTAACAGGATTATACTAAAGAATGTTCTGAGTTATTGAACATCAAAAGCATGCACATTGAAGATGCCGTTCAAGATCTAATAGATCTATTTGAAAAGAATTATGAATTTCCATCTGTTAAGCCCTCAGAAATACAAGGTAGTTAATGTTGCTTATTTAAATAAAAAGTTCTGTAGGCTTTAGCTAGTTTTTATCAAAACTGATCTGTTTTATCTAATTTGCTAAACAAATTTTTCTCACACTACAATTTCATCTGTGTCACAGCTCTGACTTCTTTAACCACTGCTAAACTAAACCACTAGTTTGTGAAGTACAAAGATAACACAGTTGTGGTGGGGTTTCTAGAGTTATAAGCTGTCCTTCTGTTTAGATCAGCAAAGTATTTGCTCTAGAGGAAGAATATTCAAGTTTCATTTCTATCAGTCACTCATCATAACTCTCCCATGTCACATCTCCCCATCTGTAAGTGAAATCCAGTGCTCCTCTCTTCTCAGCTCTGTCAGCTATTTGGTACTGTCCCTCTTTTTTTCACTTTCCTGCAGCAGTAGAATAATGTGCTTTTCTGGCTGGTCAGTTTAAATTAGTACAGTGAAAGGCTGGTACTTGAATGACTGGTTCCCACTTCTTTGGAGTGTCTTACGAAGATTTTAGAAGATCACATATTGTTGCAAGAGAAATAGTTTATATTCGGAGGAAAAAAATGTTTTAAGGAAAAATTTATTTTGAGGCTTAATCACTAATGGAGTTCTTTTCTTTCATGGGATTTTTTCCTTCTGGGTTCAGGTTTCTCCAGCTATAGAGGCATAGGCAGGGCAATACTGCAGGTGGTTCAATAGGATGCAAGCAGAAAAAGATGACACAAAAATACTTCTCTGTCCTTTGTTAAATTGTTTATGCTTATTTTGATTTTTTGGT
Source organism: Onychostruthus taczanowskii (assembly GCF_017590055.1). NCBI lineage: Eukaryota > Metazoa > Chordata > Aves > Passeriformes > Passeridae > Onychostruthus > Onychostruthus taczanowskii. The sequence continues at coordinate 12,284,679 of NW_024499351.1, forward strand.
CATTTTCACTGATATATGAATGTCTGCCTATACATCTTGAGTAACAGATAGGTAGTGCACCATGTTTGCTAAGCTAAGGCTTATAAGCTGGACTCTTAACCACATTCTTGGTGTGAAAAATGTAATGAAATAAAACTAATTTTTGGTGATTCAGGTATTACTAAATAAAAGTCAATATTGGTTTGCCTCTAATGAGGGGACAGCATGCCTTAAAGCAGAATATTTGTATAGTAATAACTTTCTAATTTTTTTTAATTTGCAGGAAAAGAAAAACGTATAGCATTTGAAGGTAAAGAAAAGGAGAAAGAAAAACCTCCTGCTGAAGGATCTCAAAGTGAAGATAGCAAGAGCAGTGATAAAGAAGAAGAGTTTAAAAAGGTAAATTATGTAGGAAAATAAAGAAATAATTTTTAGGCCAATTGGATTACTAAACAGGATCTTGAGTTTTGGTAGCTGCATATCTATGTTACAGAAAGACGTCACATGGACAGTGTCAAATGTAATGTACAAATGATGAAATAGCTTACCTAAAAAGTGCATTTAAGATGGATTTTAGCTTCACAAGTATATTGCATGTTATTCCAATTATCACCTTTTTTAAAAAAAATTCTTGACACAAGTGGTAAGTGTAAAAATTGGAGACAATAATGTGACTAAGCCATAACACAGACTTTCCTTCTTGGGTAGACAGGATCTTTCATCCTTTCTATCTTTCTCTTCCAACTTCATCAACAAAGATTGTCATTGTACTTTTCCCATGAAGAATGCAATTTCTTCATGTTCAGCAGAGAAAGAAAGTAGAAGTAAAGAACAAGGACTGTCAAATGTGGAAGTACAAATACAATAATGCTACAATGTTGCAATTTTTCAAAATAGGATCATTTCATGTTGCCATATTTTCATATTCTTAATCCAGTTGCATTTTACTGTATTTGTCTCTTATTCATAAATGGGTATATGTGCACCAATATTCTTGGATAATTCATGGTTTAGTTTTGTGGCTTGGTTTTCTGTTTGTTCTTTTTTTAATATGAGAGCTTTTCTGAAGGAGCGTATTTCAAACAGATTTCAGTATTCTGTATCTGAATAAGACAAGTTGTTTCTTCACATACTGTATTCTTTTTCCCATGCAGCTTTTACTTATTTACTTACTTAGAACTCCCCAACTTCTCACTTTGTGTTTTTCTTATAGCTTACATCATAAATTCCTTCTGACAAAATCTATTAGGTTTGACTTACAATGTTTTTGCAATAATTTTCAGGTTCCTATGTGAACATGATGCTAAATAATGTATGGTTTATTTATTACAGAACTGTAAAGACTTACTTGCCTATTTCAGTCGCCGGCTGCTAGTCAGTCTCCAGAAAGCAACCCGACTGTCTTTGGATCGTATTAAAAGAAGAATGAGTGTTCCAATGTAAGTTGCAAATGAAGGATTCCCTCAATAGTATGCACTGTATGAATTCTTCATGATAATGGCAAGATCCATACAAAATCACTCTCCTACATTCAGTATGATTTCTATAGATTCTTCTCTGTTCAAACAGGCATACAATTCAGAGACAGAATTGTTTCAATATATATTGTATATATATATTGTATATATATTGAAAAGCCTCCTTAGAATTCTATTAAGAGAATTTCTTTCAAGCAAATGAAGTTTATGATGTTTTGTCATTAATGTTTGTTAAAGTCTGAGTTGCTTTTTTTTCCCTCTAAGGACATTTTTCGTAAAAAATGTATTGAAATCCTTATCAAAGTCAATAGGATTTTTTTTTGGTTGTTTCCTTCATATTTGTCTACTGTTTCATATTGTTGAATCCTCCTTTATTTGGTTAATATACCACAGCATTTAAAATTTTACTTTGCTCCATGTTGTTAGGTTTTAATTTCAGTTTTGAGTAGGTTAACACCATGTGTTTATAATTTTGCACTAGCTTGTCATCTTTGAATCTTTTTTTCCATTCTGTTGAATGCTTACCTAAAATATAGTGGGACAACTTTTGCTCTTGATAGCTTGTTGCATTTAATGATCAGTGAGACCTTCTTATGCCCTATTCAAAGCACTAGCAGAGTTCATCATTCTGAACCTGAGAGTTTAAAATCCAGAATCAGAAAATATTCTGGATAAAAAATTCTAAAAGCAATGGCTGGATCCAAGGGAGCCTTTATCAGAATGGTGGAGCTCTAGCTATTTTCTTTATCCTTTCAACAATAAACTTCTGTAAGTTTTGGAAATAGTACATAATTTCATGTGAAAATTCTCTATGTGGCTTTGGTCAGAAAATGTAGCTCAAAATTATATTTCTCAGATAAACTGAGGAGGTTTTATGGTAAAGTGTTTATGATATATGTGAAAATAATTTTACAGCAAATCTCAGGATGTCACTCCTTTTCTAAAAGCAGAAGTGCACCTTGATATTCCCAATCTGGTAAGTTTTATTTTATATAGGTAAGGTAAGATAGATTGTCTTAGAGTTATCTATGCATTTGTCCAAGTGCAGGGTGTGGGCACACTTCCACTGAACCAGCATCTGCTCCAAAGGAGAGCAGTGGCTCATATCTTTCGGTGTGCTGAGAGCACTGATGAAATGTGCTTACAGTTCCAGTGCTCTGGCATCTGTCTCAGTAGTGCTTGCAGAACCTTGCTTTTTAACCTTCTGTGGTTTAGCAATTACATTGCAATCCATTCTTCTGTGTTCTTTGCAGAATGATTACAGTTCTCACAGATACTAGTTGCATTACTGGAGTAGGTTCTACATCTTGCTTTATTCTTATTCTTATTCTTATTCTTATTCTTATTCTTATTCTTATTCTTATTCTTATTCAATTCTTACTTGTGTAATCTAAATCCGTTTGTTGAATTTCAATAATGACCATTATCTTTGCTCAGTTTGACTTCAGTCACCTCAATGGGAAGTTAGATGGCCAGAATGAGGAACACTGAACAAAAATAGAAGATTCAAAACCAGAAAAAGGAGTTGTGGATTTCTGTGTACAGGGAAAAAAAGGCAGCTCAATTGCAAAGAAGTAAAGCACTAGTTGTTTTCTTTTGTAGAGTAAGATCACTATGTGTCAGCAATATGTATTTTATATTTTATGAGAGCAAGTTACAAAATTTCTCAAATGTCTTATAGGGATTGATGGGTTTATACTGAAATTACAATAAAAAATGTTCTTAGATTATATTCCTTTGACATTGAACTAGTGTTCGTATCACCATTCTGTTATATATTCACACTGTGTGTGTGTGTGTGTGTACACATGATCTGTAAGTTCTGTCAGAGTGTAGAACGTTTACCTTGTTGATACTTGTAGAAGCATAAAGTACCAAGCTCCACCCACTACAAAGTAGGTACATCTCTCTTTCCAGTCCTCAAATGCTTGGCTGATCCAGGGCAGTAATCAAGTAATTCTGGGGAAAATACCACTTTGCTAGTGCTAAACTCTAATAAGAGTTTGCAAGAGCCTTGCTTTTATGTATATGGCTGGTCATACATAAGGCCCGAGAAGGGTGGGAAGTGGTGGTTGCACCATAGTGTGCGATTTCTAATGCTTTGTTATTCTAGAGTGTAAAAAACAAGGTTTGTAATGTATTCCCACACATTATATAAAAGTTATTATAAAAATGGTGCTTAAAATGTTGTAAGAGTTTTTTTAATAGCTGTAAAAAAGCCAATAAATCTATCTGCTTATATACTTGGTTGCCTTTTCACCCACAGTGTGAGTGCATGATTAGATGGTAGATCACCACAGTTGTTTCATCTCTTTAGAAGCAATTCTGAGCCAGACAACCTGGTAAAGTTGTATTTTGCAGCTTCTCTTCTGGGGTAAACTCTGCAATTCACTATGGGTGGAATAAAGCTGAGGTCTCAAAAATGACAATCAGTTGCATTTATTTCAACAATTTTTCAACTGTTTTAAATAGGTAATTGTTCCCAGTTTAGATGATATACAGCATGCCATCAATCGCATGATTAATTTAACACTGGAAGTAAATCGAGGAGTTGCTCAGTGGGGACAGAGGCATTTGCAAAAATCTATTTTAAAAACAGAACCAGGTACACAGCAAGCAGCTTCTGCAGGCTTTGGATCACAAGGGAAAAAAGCCAAAAAAGGGGAAAGTAAGTGGTTTCTTTAGGTTTTGTTTTACTTTTCATTTTACTTTTTGCTTTAATAACTATGCCATATTTAAATGTTTGTGAATAAGCTCACTTTTTGTCAAAGAAGCCTACTGTGGATTATTTTACATTAATTTTGGTGGGTTTATTTTGATTTAATTTGCTGTATTTTTCAGCTTTTCAGGCTTACATAACTATTACAACTCTGAAAAACAGTAAGCAAAAAACTTTGAAAAATTCCTACATTCTGAATATTTTACTTAAGGCAAAGTAAACTGTTGATCAATCTTTTTACCTCCTCATTGTGGAATGTAGCCATAATGACATAGCTGAAACTGTAAACCATGATTTTATACTAAAACTCATTGAAATATTGAGATACAGCAAGAGACAGAGTTCAGGAAAGATTTAAATTGCTAGATGTATTCCTAGACTGGATAAAAAACACCTCAAATATTTTTACATGTGAATGAAAAATATTTGAGTGGAGACAGACCTACATCCATTTTAGTCAAATAGTTTACTTCTTAGTATTATTTCCAAGTGTCTCTCCATACATTTTGCAAGCCACCATAAAAGCCTAAATATGTTTTTGCTGTCAGTTTTTCTTAGCTGTTTGACCCAGTGATATGCAATTATATCTTAGTGATATCCAGTTATATCTTTGTTATCATTCCTTTGAAAAATCTGTAACATCTTGGAAAGCTTTTTCTTCTGACAGTCCAGAGCTGTTACTTTATTCTTCTACTGACGTGTATTGTATGATTCTCACCTCTTTTAATGGGCTTCAAGCAGGGTGGTAGGAGCCAGTCCTTATCAGACACTCAGAGTCTTTTCCTCTACTGTGTCAAAATACAGCATCAGCAAATGACTATTTTCATCACCTTTAACTAGACACCAGCAACACCTGGGGGCATATGTTAATAGTGTAGCAATGAGATTACGGAGTACTCTGGTAAGGATGGATGAATCTGAGACTGTTTCGAGGATGCAGACCTCAGAAAAGGCCTTCAGAGTAAAAGAGAACTTGAAGCTGCCTCAAAATCCCCTCATTAAACAATATATGCTGTGGGAAGGGTGGATTTTTCTTCTTTGTTCACTGAAATCTGCTTCAGAATGCTCAGGGATTGTTATGACAGAAGTAGCTCATCAGATCTGAAGAATATCAGTTTCTATATTGACCCTGATTTTCTCAGCAATTAATCAAAGGGTTCAAGAAGTTTACACTGCTTTAAGCAGTATGTACAATTTTAAAACTTTAATTTTAAGAATTTTTAAAAAAATCATTAAATAATGTGGAATGTTTATGAGGCCTTTGATGTTCTGCTTACAATTACATTTTAATCAAATCGAATGAAATTTCATTTCATTCATTCATTTCATTCATTCGTTTCATTCATTGAGAAAATGAAATTTGTGAATGAAGAAGATTATTTTCTTTCCATTTGAGAACCTTCATTTTAGACTGAATTTGCTCTAGCTGTATAGTGCCTGACATAATCTAGCAGCTGGTACTTCACATTAAGCAGTGTGACAAATCTTTGAAGAAGGATACTCAGCCTTACTGAAAAGCATCATTGCTCAATTTGGTATGCATAGGTTTAGAAGAGATTTCTAATCAGATTGTCAACAATTCATTGATTTATATATAATTTTATTTTACAGAAGGAGGTGATGATGTTGTCAGAAAGATAAAAAATTTTTACTCGGGTGTTGCAGAAAATGAAGCTATTGCTAAAATAATTGTGATCCTCTCTTCTGCTGGGAATTCTCTAAAAGAAGGAGTTAGCGAAGTTCTGCAAGAGTTTGATAAATATAAGGTGTTGTGGACAGAAGATAAAGATACTAAATTTCAGGTCAGTTCAATGATTATCACTTACAGGACTATTCTTCATTACTCCTATCTTTTGAAATCAGAAAACATTGTGAAAACTCAAGGAAAAAAAAAAGTTGTAGAAAACACATTTACAGCTGAAATTCTTCTTTTATCTTTCTGTAGGAATGGTACTGTATCTGCTAATACAAATTACCAGGTTCCTTGTTCCTCCTCGTTCTTACAGGAGAAGTAATAGCATTTTACTTCTGTGTAAAATAAATGTTTGTGTTTTGGTTTGCCTTTTTGTCCTTCTGTGCCATTCTAGATACTGAAAACCTGGTAGTTGCTTTATTTTGTTTGTGTAACTCTGGATTTTTGTCCACAAAAAACCAACCCTGTTTGATATGAGGTATGTCTCTATGCAAACACAGGTAGCACAGGGAAATAAGAGGAGTTGGAGATACACACCTGCAAGGCCACTGGTATCACAGGGATTTGGTAGGATCGCACTTATGAGTGGAGTGTTGGAATGGAGGGACACAGGCTCTTTACGAAGGCTAGGCAGGGAAAACCAGGTTAGGATCAAAAGGAGAGCAGGGACAGGTGATATTATAGTGGAGATGTGCTACAGGCTGCCTGAGCAGGAGATCCGAGCAGATGAGACTTTCTATAGACAGACAGGAGCATCCTTGCACTCATAAACCCTGATCCTCATGGGGACTTCAACCACTCTGATAGCTGCTGGAGGAGCAACACAGCAGGGCATAAGCAATCCAGGAGGTTCCTGGAATGTGTTGATACTTCTTTGACCAAGTAATGGAAGAGCCAATGATAAGAGGTGCCATACTCTACTTTGTTCTCACCAACAAGGAGGAGTTTGGGGTGGGGAAGGTGAAGCTCAAGGGCAGTTTTATGCTGCAGTGACCATGAAATGGTAGAATTCAAGATGAGTTTTTATGGGTTAAAACCCCACCAATTCATAAGCAGGGCTGAAAATTTCCTGCTAGTCTAATTAAAATCTTAAGTCTAATGTAATTAATGTTACTAGCTTGATCTAGTTACTATTGAGGAATAGGCTACTGCTACAGTGAAACCTTCAATAATAAGGCAGTTAAGTTTTATACACACAGGTTTAATTTCTACATTCTTCCTTTTCCACTATGCTAACTCTTCCACTGCCTCTGGGTACTCTTGGACAGAAGAGTAGAAGTGGGATAAAGCTTTCAGCATTTATTATTTGCCCATGCAGTGTAAGCGTAATCAATACAGGTCTTAAGTAGCATTGCTGAATTGCAGCTTTTCAGAATCACAAAACATTTCTGCCTTTCAGTTCTGCTCAGGCAACTACTTAGAAAATGTGTTTTCTTGTGATTGTTTCTCACATAATTTGGCTTATGAGGTATCTTTCCGTAAGCGTGGGCATGTATATGATCTCTGTTTTCACAAAACAAGTAGGACCTTAATATGTCTTGGTTATCTATTTCTCTGTTGAATTGGAATTTCCCAACAAGGTTGAGTGTTAGTGACAGAGAAATTTATAAACATTCATTTTATGATGTTAGCAAGGCTACAGAAGACTAATACCAAGTATAATAATGGTATACATTTTCAGTAATTACTGAATTACAGTTACAATGTATTTTACCAAAATTATGGAAATGGACATTTGTTGATTGACGTTTTGAACTACACACAGGAATTTTTTGCTACTGGTCCCTCCCTGTCTGAAATTAAAGAAGAAATAGTTCACTACGATACGTTTGAGCAAGAGATGACAAATTTAAAACCTGTTATTCTTCTTGGTCCAATTGAATTGCACACAGGTATGACATTTCCTTATCTTAGTATGTACAGTAAGATAATGAGTAAAATAGTCACACAATAACAGAAGATTCATAATTGAAAGGGACCCACAAGGATCATTAAAGTGCAACTCCTGACCCTGCACGGGACCATCCCCAAGAATGGTACCATGTGTTTGAGAGTATTGTCCAAATCCTTCTTGAACTCTGTCAGACTGGTGCTGTGACCACTTCCCTGGGGTGCCAGTTCCAGCCCAACTATCCTCTGAGTGAAGATCCTTTTCTTAATATCTAGCCTATAAACCTCTTTAAACCTAAATCTAATATCCAACCTAAACCTCCCCTGACACAACATCAAGCCATTCCCTCAGGTCCTGTCACTGGGTATTACAGAAATCAGTGCCGGTCCCTCCTCCTCCCCTCACAAGGAAGGTGTAACTGCAGTGGGATCTCCTCTGTCTCCCCTTCTCCAGGCTGAACAGACCAAGTGCCCTCAGCTGCTCCTCATATGGCTTCCCCTCAATGCCTTTTATCATCTTCACTGACCTCCTTTGGATGTTCTCTAGAAGTTTGGTATCTTTCTTATTTTGTGGTGACCAAAACTGCTCACAGGGCTCAAGGTGGGTCTGCCCCAGTGCAGAGCAGAGCTGGACAATGCCCTCCCTTGCCTGGCTGGTGATGCTGTGCCTGATGCTCCCAGGACATGCTTGGCCCTCCTGGCTGCCAGGGCACTGCTGGCTCATCTTCAGCTTGCTAACAACCAGGAGCCCCAGGTTCCTTTCTGTCCCACTGCTTTCCAGCATCTCATTCCCCAGTCTGTCCCTACATCCAGGGTTTCCCATTCCACGTGCAGAATCCAGCACTTTCCCTTGCTGAACTACACATGGTTGGTGATTGCCCAGCCCTCTGATTTCTCAAGGTCTCTCTGCAGGGCCTCTCTGACTTCAAGTGAGTCAACAGCTCCACCTAGTCTATGAACTTCCTTAGTATTCCTTCCAATTCTATGTCCAAGTCATTTATGAAGGTGTTGAAGAGTCTAAGGTCTACAATGGAGCCTTGTGGAACCCCACTATTGCCAGGTCCCCAGTCTGATGTCACCTCATTCACTACAACCATTGTGTCCAGCCTGTGAGCCAGCTGCTCACCCATCACATGATGTGTTTATCCAGCTGTGTGCTTTGTCCAGAAGGATACTATGAGAGACAGGTTTATTCTTGTAAATATGAAGATATGTATTAAAATATATCTAGACATATTTCAATATTAATAGAAATCACTGAAGAGACCTCAACAACTGTCAGCCAGGGCTCACTCAGATCCTTTTAAGAAATCTGTGATTAAAAAATCCTCCATTCCCCTTACCTTCTCCGCTTGTAAATGTGGACACTAAGTTTTGTCATGAATGAGAAGTTGTTATGGAGGCTTTCCAAAGAGTTAATGAATGTGTATTGACGCTGATTTGGTCATCAATCATGAAACACCTTCTTTGGTACTGGTGAAGACTGGCACTTAACAGTATTAATGTGTTGTTCCCTTTCAGTGTTTGTTTCAGGAGGAGACATGGCTACTTAGTCATCCCCATGTTCAGATCTCTAGCTCTCAGAACATTATGTTCTGAATTAAGCTGTTTATTCTATGGCATTTGTGCCACAGCTGATTGTGCTAAGGATTCCAGTGGCACTTATCCCTTTCACCTCACAGGTTATTACAAGGCTAATACATCTTCTCTTGACCAACTATATGGTTGGTACCTAGTGACAAGTAGAAAATGTGTCCTGCTGCAAATATCAGTGTGGCTGCCTGTCTGATGAGCCACCTTCTTCTTCTGACAGATTAGTTTGATTAGATTAAGAAGTAAAATGTAAAATTTGTCTTGCACATCAGAGAAGCAGAAGATGTCTGCTTTGAAGACTGGAATTCATTTCAGGATCTTGGTGATGTCTTAACCCCATTTCTTTCAGTGAACAAGCAAAAATGTCAGACTGCTGACTGCACATTCTCATCCAGTTTCTGGATGTAGTTTCTTCTTAATGAGACCACTCTGGAAAACTCTATCTATTATTGTGTAGGAAGAGTAGGAAGAAAGAGTGTATCCAAAAGAATATGGATTTTGTTTATGGTTGTGCGTGACCACTGCATCAAAGGGACCCAAGTCCTCTAGGTTACAGAGCAAAGATATTAAATGTCTTTTATTATCTGGTTTCTTGGACTCAGTTTAGGTTTGGGAACTGCTTTCTTGTGATTTACAGATTTTAACTTCTTTAAGGGTGTGGTAATTTTCTTGACTTATCCCTGGGCTTCACAAATAATTTCTTTCATGTTAAATGTCACATTATTAAAGGAGAATCTATATCTGCTGCAAAATTTGTTTTGTGAGCAGAAGTGTTTTATGCTGTTAGTATATTTTGCTTTCTTTTACTAGAGTACAAAATGCTGCCTAATAAAATGCTAATTTTTTCTGAAATAAATTTGAATTCTTGACTCTTCTGTCTCTTCAGTGTTGGTTTGTGATTATATATTAAGTGCATATAACATGATGTGTCACCTTACAGTTTTAGCTGTGAACTATTCCAAGTCCCAGTTTTGAAATCCCAAGATGCCATTTCCTCATTGGGTATAAAGCATTTAAATATCACTCATCTTAATACATTTGGTTAATGTATGTCAAAGCTATTCTCTGAAAATCCACATTAATAAGTAGATTTTTTTTATTTATTCATCTTCTCTATGTGCTCCAGTAGGTAAGCTTACCAATATGTTTTACAGATACCATAATATACAATAAATTAACAGAAATCTATTTAATTATAGTTGAAATTGTTTAAATTGTTTTGAAAGTTTTAAAATGCTGTAATGGAATTCCTTATCTGCTCTTTTGTAATTGCTGATAAAGAACCATATGTGGTGATGTGGGCTTTTTAAAGAAAAAAATGAAGATATGAATTCAGTAATTGTCTTTTATTTTATTGTTTTTTAAAACCAGGACCACTGAAAAAAGCTTTAACAACTGAAGCCAATTCCTGGAAGATGGTCCTCTGTCGTTACTTAAATGAGGAATATAAAGCAAAATTGCTAGACATTGTGTCATTCATGAATGATTACCTAAACAAATTGGCTCGACCTCTGGTTGATTTAGATGATGTCAGATTAGCAATGGAAGCTTTAGCTACCATTCAAGAAAAGAGATCAGATATAGACATCTCTATGGGACCTATTGAAGTAAGATGACTTTTAATTTGTTATACTGTAAAAATGTTATTGTTATTATTAATAATAATATATATAATAATGTCACAGGATAAGATAAACTTGGAACTCTAACAAGTTCACTGTCTTGAAGAAACTAGGCCGAAGATGGGAAACAAAATATTATTTTTTGTTTTTTATATTACAAATTATGAATCAGATAATTTAATAGATTCTGTATTGATACAAAACAGAAAAAATTTCTTTCTGAAATTATAATATAGAAACAATCTAGGAGACAACATGCAGAAATAAGAAGATGAGAACACAAGACAATGGAACACTATGCTCCCTTTTGCTTTTCATTAGCCTTAATCCTCTTACTTTTTCTGTGTGTGTAAACAAACATCTTGATCATCTAACCCCTTGAAATATAGAGAATATTCATGAAACCACACATCACAGTACACTGTCAAAAACTGGCAACATTCTTTTATTTTTTTCTATAAGAAAGAAGCTGAAAGGAGCTAAAGCGAGATCATTTTAAGTATTTGGTATTTACTATCACTCTCTGAAACCGTCAGCTTAATAGAACAAATAATTAATTAAATTATGTAGAGGTAAACTGTGGAAATACAGCTGCCTTCTTAAGTGTGTATCAAGTATGTTAGAAAGTCTTAGCCTTACACCAAATAGAAGAAAATGAACAATAATTTAAACGTTTAAAGTAAGATTCACATCTACTTAATGTTCTTAGTCTGTCTTCGGGATATGACAATCATACTCATAGCTGTTAAATAAAGCAAGCAAGAGGAACTGAGTTCATCACTGTCTCCTTGCTAGGTTTTACATGTGTAGGAAATAATGCAAACTTTGTAAATAAATAAAAGGTATTAAAAGATGAAGTATTAACATTTTGTTGTTTATTATTATTATCGTGCTTCTGCCACTTTAAGATGAATATTTAAGATAATGATCTTTCCCAAACTACTTAAATTTCTCATATCTTGTGAACATTTTTTCCTTTCCAGATTAATGTAATGGGTTCTGTCAATGTCAGTAGGGCTAGTCATGTTAACAAGTCACCCTTAGATCCTTTTTCTCGAAGAGATGAATAACCCTAGACACCAGTGCAGGCTGGGTAAAAATCAGCTTTGCAGTAAAAGAATTAAGTTCCTTTTTGAAAGTACAGCAAAGTGAACATAAGCCAGAAAAGTGCCCTTGCAACAAAGGGGTTTAAGGGTCTCCTGGGCCTTCTACAGGTTGTATTGCCAGCAGGTTGAGGGACATGATTCCCTCTGCTCTGCGATATGAGATTTATCTGGAGTGCTGTGTCCAGTGCTGGGCTTCCCATTACAAGACAGACATGGACATACTGGAGTGAGTCTGGCAAATGATGAATAAAATATGAAAATGAACTTATTTTTAAATAATGCAGTTTGTGTAGGAGGAAGATCATAAAGCAGAAGGTAAGCAAAAAAATTGCAGATGAGAAAAAACAATGAGAAAGGTTCATTCCATTACAGATGCATGTTCATATATTTGACAGTTTGGCAAACTTAGCAAAAAAGGTTTTATAGACAATATGGCAAAATAATTATAGATGTGTAACTTAGTGTGCACAGTTATTCAGAGTTAGGGAAAATTCACCAAATTCTGCATTCAGGTGGATTGTAGATAAGTGGAATAAAATACCATAGACATGATAAAATTTTATATTTTCTGATACTAAATCTATGGTGTTTGTATATGTTCTCCTAGTATTTCATCCAAGCCATCTTTGAAGAAATAGTTTTTGATATTGTTGCCTAGTTCTTCATTCCTCATCCTTATTAGAAAAAAACCAAACCAAAACAGTTATGCCTAAAATATAAGAACAGATTTTCTTTGAAATGTTTCTTACAAATTTGGTCTGTGTTTCCTCAAATGAACTTATAATACATTCCTAAGTTAAATTTTTTTTTTTCATCTAGGAAGCCTATGCCATTTTGAATACATATAATGTGGAAATTACGAAGGAGGAATCAGATGGTGTTGATTCAATGAGATATATTTATAAAAAATTAAAAGCCCAAGCTGTAAGTACATGAAATTATGTTATTTTCCATTTGTGGAAAACATTTTAATTTCTTCAGGTCATAAATGAGAGTGTGAGACTGATTGTCCATCCTCTCTGAGTTCTCACTCTTGACATCAGTTGTGCAGTAGTGTCTTAATCTACTATTAGTAGGTTCATTGTCTAATTTTATTTTTGTAGATAGCTTTGATATTGTAGCTTTTAGATATATGTATAAAACCTGCAAGAAAATGCTGTTTCTGCTCTCTCTCATTTCCAGTTTTTGCATCATTCTTGTCTGATCAGGGAGTTTATTACCTTTAAGTTACATTTTTCTAAGAATTGCATACTCTGCCAGTGCCCTTACCCCTAAGCAGAGATTGTACATTCAGCTTTATGATTTAGGACAGTCTTATGCCTCAAAAACTGTTTACTGAGTATTTTATGTAATGAAGGCATATAGATGGAAATATGTAGATATTTTGTTGCATCTATTAAGTTACTTCCTCTTCCATAGGTTAATCACTCAGGAATGGACTCAAGAGTACATTTTACATTTTTGTGCAGCTCTTGGTTATTTCTTTCAAAATTTTGATCAAAGAAAAAGAAGTTTGTTAAAGAGAAGGCGGAGCTCTATGTGAGGAAGATGACTCTATTAGTCTGGAGTTTGAGGTTTTATGGAGGGAGGAAAGGAAGAGAATAGGATCTTGTTCCACCACCTCCTTGTAAAGAAATACATTCCTTTAAAGGCCAATGCAAGATTTTTTTATGGTTTTTGGTTGAGGTGGTTTGGTTTATCTCTCACCTTTCCTCTCAAAAATTGAATATAGCACCATAAAGGGGAAAAAATGTATTTAGCTTCAAATAATCTACTTTTGTTCAAAAAATTGAGACATTTTATTCATAATTTTGATTTATATCTAACTCAAATATCTGTTACTGATTCTTACAGAAATAACTTTTCTTTTAATCTTTTTTTATGTCAGATTGTAGTTCAAGATGAGTTGGTTGAAGTTCAGCCGAAGTTCAAGAGTGAGTTGCTAGAAGCAGTTTCAGTTTTTCGGGAGGATGTGTCATGCTTTGAAACAGCATATGAAACGGTAAATGAATTTAGTACTATTTTGGTTTGCAGGATTTAGGTGCCAGAATTTTATTCTGCTCAGCTACTGATGTTGGATGCCATGGTTGCTAAGCAGTCATCACTGTAGGTCAAACTTTTCAGTATGAAGAAATGCGCACAACTCTATAAAGAAAGAAAAGAAGTACTTGTGATGCATCTTGTAATGGAATTGTGATTATAAATTACAAATTAATTTAGAAATAGTAGTACATGTTGTGGCATCTTTGTTCACACATCAGCATTAAAAAGGACCACTGTCCTGGTTTTGTTATTTTCAGCAAAATAAGGAAGTATGAAAAGTTAGAGCCTAATCTTATTAAGTTCAATTAAGGTAAGGGTTTTTCAATTCCATAGAAGTTACGTTTTCTTAGATTTACCACTGTAAGTATTGAATTACCAAGCTACATGACTTGACTGGAATTTGACTAATAAAAATGTGTATTCTGTAATGGTCTGTAAATATAGAGTGGCTTTCAGTCACTTTGAGAATTAATATTCCATTTTTGTTAATTGTTTATTTGATAGGAAGGGCCTATGGTTCCAAACATTCCACCTCAGGAAGCCAGTAAGAGGCTGCAGATCTTTCAGGTGAGAAAGTAAACTGTTGAATTTGCAACTAATTAATTAAATTTGCTCTTGATAATTAATTAAATTTGCTCTTGTTTCCAAATTATAATTTGGATGTTACTTATAATATTATGTTACCTGTAGTTTGTCTCACACAATGTTTTCCTTAATGTGGAAGGATTGATTGATTGACTGATCTGTAACCTTTCTTCACTCTTCATATTTTGTGAGGAGAAATTGTCAATTTGAAGTAATAAAAGCAGTAAAATAGGAAAGAGTCAATTATGACACCTTGATAATGGCTGAAAATAAGCCAGGTTACAAAGCTGTCATGAGCCAATTTTGTAATCTTTTAAAGATCACATTTTTCATTAGATAGCTGTCTTTCAACTTGTTATGAACCTTAATTCATAGGTCCAGGAGCAGTATTTTCTCTAGTTTTAATTCTTTTTTTCTGCAAGTTATAGTAACTTGAACAGTACTTTTGTCAGTCTAAAATATTGTATAGATTGTATAAAGTAAATTTTGAGTCTGTGAAAAGAAATGAGTGAGTAAGAGAAGGTGCTTAACACTTCTAATGCATCTAATATGTACTGAAAATTGAATGACTCTGGTTATATTTGCTGTGTTTCTTATTTTCCCAAGAGAATGCCCTGTACTTTTGGATACTAGTTGCGAAAATCATTCTTCTTTCCATTTTTCTGTGGTGATCATATTCTTTTGGACAGCAGTTAGACTTTAAAAGTATTTGTGTTATTTGGCACTCTGGTGTTTTTCTTCAAGCTAGATATTTGTTTAGATCAAAAATATTTTCAGATATTTTGCATATACTTCTAATAGACTTAGTAGAAGTTTGAAACAGTTCAATGATTGTATTTTAGATAATTTAAAGTTAAAATTAATAAACTTGTATTTTCATTTGGTCTGTATGAAACACAACCTAATCAGGCTAACTTTGAGGAGCTGTGGAGAAAGTTTATCACATACTCGTCTGGTGAACGGTTGTTTGGATTGCCTGTCACAGAGTATGACATTTTGCATAAAGTCAGGTAACTGTGGAAATATCATTGCCTTAAGGATATTATTAAGTATGTTAGAAAGTCTTTGACTTACACCAAAGGCAGAAATATTGCAATATGCAAGTTTTCCATTGCCTTGAATAAATAAATAAGTTTTTTTTTCTGTTCTAATGAATTTGTTTATTCTAATTTGTTAATGTTGAATTTGTTAATTTTGAAAAAATGAATTATTTATTATTGTAACAGAATGATACCACATTATTTTACTGCGTATAAATACTATATAATGCAGCAATATGCCCTGTTCTAGACTTAAATAGAAGTAAAAAAAAAAATTTATATATTAAGATATGGTAGAAAGTGAGGAAGAAAATATAAGGAGAGATAATTCTAGTGTGATAGAAGAAAAATTTAACTACAGCTTTTATAAAAGTCTGAATTATTTGAGCAGATGTACAAATGATGATCAGATTCTAAAGTTTTTGCTCCAGTCATTTCAATAGTTTGATGATGATTCATACCAGAGGAGGATCTCACTGTTTCTGTCTGGTTTTAGATCAGAGTTTCAGTTCAGATTCAGTGAGTGCATCTAAGTAATTGACAGGTTTTTTCTACCTGCCATGCTCTGCTTTGCCCTGCAGAGCCAGCTCAGGGCAGATGACCTATGTTTCTTTTGGACTAACGGGGGTTTTGGAGAACCAGGAAAAAGCAAAACTTCCTCCAGATATATTTAGTGTGGATGTTAGGTCCTTAGCACAAAGTATCTGCCCTTTTTTGTGGATTCTTTTTGATGAAGTATTCTTTTCTACATTAAAAAACATACTCTAATTGTCTACCCCTATTTTTTGTATTATTATTTCTTATATCATATATTTAAATACTGTGTGGTATCCAGAGAGTGGATTGAAATTATTGGCATAATTGCTTCTTTTTTTCCAGGAAGGAGATAGGCTTGCTTCAGAAATTGTATGGATTATATGATACTGTAATAAGCACTATTGATGGTTACTATGACATACTTTGGACAGAGATAGATATTGAAAAAATCACTAATGAACTTATGGATTATCAAACCAGGTATGTTTAACGTATGAATAGTAACAGATGTTAAGTGCATTAAGATTTAGGTGAGTTCAGCAAAGCCATTTATATATTTATCAAAACCTTATCAAAAAACATGAATAAGGTTTGTTGTAAAGAGTAAGATTATTCAAGAAGGAATGAATTAACACCATACTTCTAGTTAAGCAGCCTTTTTCCTGTAGCTTTGATAACTGAAGGGCATGCGATCTGTCGAAGTGCTGATCTCATTAGCTAAACCAGCCCAAAGGTTAGGAGGACTGAAATTTTATTTGTAAAAGTCAAGTTCTTCAGCTGGGATGATTAGCCCATTGATTTTAAGTTTTGCATCCAAGAATAATGGGCACAAAATTCTTTCTCCCTCAGAGAAAGGCAGGCAGATGTTGAACATCCAGTTTGACATCAAGCGGGGACCTAGCCAACACGAACATACTGACAACCACCCAGCACTGACATAGCTCTAAGCCACACACATGCTGCTGTATTGTTCCTGATTACTGAGAATATGAAATCATATGAGTGGGAGGTAGAGAAATATGTGTTCATGGATGTAAAACCAAAGATTTATTGTTTTTCCTCATAAGGATATACTTTACCATGTGCAGTAGGGTATTCCTGTGGTAGGTTCTTGGTGTGTTGGCTCTTTAAAAGTGTGGTCAAAGAGGTAGATATTTATTTAACTGTTCTCAGGCTTTTTTCCACACTAGAAATATGTAGTTTTCATTAGTGAATGGTTTCAGAACTATTAACCAAAAGTGGAGAAGGCAGTCATGTTTATCTCATTTTCATGTCTTTCTCCAAATTGGTGTGTAAGTGCCTTGTCTATTGAATTGAAGTAAATGTTATATTTGTACAATGATTTAATATGTGAAATGTAACTAATTTAACTAATATTTTTCTTTGTTTTTTTTTTTTCTTTTCCAATAAAGAGTTTCTGATGATAAGCAGGAGATAACTATGTTTTAACAGAAACTACAGTATTTTTTATTTCCTTTATTTTCAGGGAAAATATCAGTGTTTGACACTATTAAATATTGTGATTTTAAGTAGGGCATTTGTATTAGTTTTTCCTAAACAGATAGGCTAGCTAACATAGGAAATGTTGACCTTAATACAACCCACTTCATATCTCCTTGTTTGAACTCTTGATTGAACAATTCTATTTTTGACAGAAGGGACATTTACTACTGTATCACTTTAATTTAACTGCAGGTGCCGTAGACTACCTAAAGGTCTCCACCACTGGCAAGCATTTTCAGATCTCAAGAAAAGAATTGAGGATTTTATCGAGTGTTGTTCTTTGCTGGAAATGATGTCTGACAAAGCAATGAAGCAAAGACACTGGGATCGTATTTCTGAAACAACAGGGCATCCTTTTGATGTAGAATCTGAGACCTTTTGCCTTCGAAACATCATGGAAGCACCAATTCTTCAAAATAAAGAAGATATTGAGGTAGGTACATATGTCTTTCCCCTCCCTGTTCCTTTTCTATTGTCAGCAAAAATAATGTGATTGCTTACAAAACGGTTACTCTCTTTTAAAATAATTACCTCATTACATTCTTTGACTCTCAATCAGACCACACTGGTTTAAAACAATCTGTGTTTTATTTAGAAGCTCTTATCAATGTGAGCAAATGTAGAGGTAGCAGCTGGAATCTCTAGACCCTTGTTTTTAGATAATCTCTTCCTCCTCCCATTATTTTTTATGATTTTCTTATCTCTTTTTAAGCAGAAAAAAATCCTCAAACAAAACTTTAAATGGTCATGGTCACCCAAATTTTACCTCTGTTGTTGCTTTATAGTTTTGTAGGTAAATCAGAAATTTAAATGAGGACTTCATGCTTAAGAATATCTAATATTACAACATTTTCTAGATTATTAGAAGTAATCTTTTGATTATTCTGCCTTCTTTTGAAGCACACAGCTTCAAAAAAAAAGACAAAACCAAAAGAAAACTACCACCCTCTAACTTGTGAAAACTCAGTGGAGTTTCCATTTTTCATATGGTAAATACGTATGCAAAAACTTATTATATCTATACTTGATTTATATGGAAGCATTCCAAGGTGATCTGGTTAATTTTTAATTAAGCTCTGATTTGAATAGATTGTTGGACTTGACCTTTCCAACTTAAACTATTCTTAGATTTTGTGATTCTATAAACTGAAATGTGGTAAGAGTCAGAGTTCATCTGGTGACGAGTCTAATCACTACCCCTCCTCAGCCTTGCAAAAGTTATGATCCAAAAATCTTGTTTACACAGAAATAACAAAATGTGAAGCCACAGAAAATACATATCCATCCATTTCCATAAGTGATTTTTTCAGGTATCCATACAAGTAATTTGAGTGAGTAACATTCATAGTATGATATTTGCATTTTTTAATATTCTATGATTGGATGTGCAGTATTAGGAAATTCATTTCACAAGACTGGAGAGCCTAAAAAGGGGTTCTTTCTTTGCAGGATATATGCATATCTGCTATGAAGGAAAAGGATATAGAAGCCAAACTGCATCAAGTGGCTGAAATCTGGGGAGCCCAAAATCTGAGCTTTTCACAGTTCAAAGCAAGAGGAGAGTTACTATTAAAGGGAATTGAATCAGCAGAAATTATGATATTGATGGAGGACAGTTTAATGATTCTGGATTCTCTACTGTCCAATAGGTACTTGGCATTGTTCATGTATGGCATTTTCAGAAATACACTGCAATAGTAACAATACTATTATTGAGCTAAATTAACAGTAAATTTGAATTAAATGTTTTTTTTTAATGAAACAAAATATTACAAGGCCTAATGAAAAACCTCCATATGAGAAAGACTTCAATAAATATTCAATTAAGACAATGTCCATCTCAGTATACTTGAATGTAACCAAGCTGCTAAAATCTTTCTATAATGTTGTTCTTGTTCTAAGTGAAACAAGAGCTAGTTTGTTATGGGTTTGGGGATTTTTCACCATTGTAAGTATTTATTTTATAATAGCTTTATTTAGAATTAAATAGTTTATACTCCTCTCCACTTATAGATACAATACGGCATTTAAAAAGCAAATTCAGAACTGGGTTTCTAAACTAAGCAACTCTTCACATATAATTGAAGAATGGCTGGTTGTGCAGAACCTCTGGATTTATCTTGAAGCTGTTTTTGTAGCAGGAGATATTGCAAAAGAGTTACCCCAGGTAAACTTTACAATGCTTGCCTAATATTGTATACTGAAAGCTTTCTGTGCAATAATTTTCAACAGATCATGCTTTGGTTTTTCTATATATAGGAAGCAAAGCGTTTTCAGAATATTGACAAATCATGGGTAAAAATAATGCAACGAGCTCATGAAAACCCAAATGTAGTTGCCTGCTGTGTTGGAGATGATACTATGGAGCAACTTCTCCCTTATTTACATGAACAGTTGGAAGTATGTCAGAAATCACTTACAGGGTATGAATTGTTCAATTTTTACTGCTTTACTATATTGTAAATCATTTCTATGAACCATTAATTGTATTTCAGTCTTACTTACACCCCTATATAGAAAAAATTACAACCTGAAATGGTTTAATAAAAATCTTGTTCAATTTTAAAGATATTTAGAGAAGAAAAGACTGCTGTTTCCAAGATTCTTTTTTATTTCTGATCCTGCACTTGTTGAAATTCTTGGACAAGCAAGTGATTCTCATACAATTCAGGTATAAACTTAATGATTTTTTTCTACTTATAAAAAAAAAATAGAACACAGAGAAGCATTTAATAAAATGGGATGCAAACATTTTCTTTATAAAAAGTTTGATTGAGAAATAATTTGGTTTCTTGCTCTTGACTCTTTAAAAATATGTGAAATGGATACCTTTAATTCAAAACAATCTTCAGAATTCAGAACACTAGAACATGGTTTGATCAAGTGATTTACTGGTGGTTCCTTTCCCAGCTAAACTAATAAAAGGATCCTGTGAGGCTTTCCTGCTTTGCATATTGCAAAATTCTTCCAGCTAGTCTGGATTATTACTGAAGGTCAGTTAAAATAAGCCAGTTGATCTCTGCTGGATTATCCCTGCAAGCTGTGAAAATAGAGTAGACAGAGATAAAATTCTACACAAACGTTTCTGTAATTGCTACCTACGGAGGGTCAGAAATTAATCTGTAAGTTCAGATGAATTTTGCAGGATAACCTTATTTTTGGGGTTTTTTTCTGTTTGCTAATACTAAATATTTACTTTTAATAACTCCCGAATTATCCTTACAGCCACATCTGACTTCCATATCTGACAACATAAATGAAGTAGAGTTTCATGCAAAGGATTATGATCGTATACTGGCAGTCATATCAAGAGAAGGAGAAAAAATATCAGTAATTATCTGATTTCTTTTTTCTAGAAACATTAATAGATAAATAATTTTATTATTGAACATATAAGATGTGTCAAGGTGAATTACTGTTAATTACAAATAAATATTTCAAGGATTTTTGTTAACAAGACTAGAATATGTCTTCATGAAATAAATTGTTTGGATATGAATTGAAGTAAAATCTGTAGCTGTCATGAATAGAAATTTATTAACTATGTAGTAACTCATATTCTTGAGCAGAATGTTGGTAAATATGTTCTATTTTATACATTTACTTTCATTATTTTTACAGCTGGACACTCCAGTGGTTGCAAAAGGACCAGTAGAAATTTGGTTGAAGAGTTTATTGCAAATGCAGCAGAAGTCATTGCATGGCATAATTAGGGCAGCATTTTACCAAATTAGTGACCCAGGATATCAGTTGTTGAATTTTCTTAATCAGTTCCCAGCACAGGTAAGAATATGAGATGTGGATGTGTGTCTGCAGTCTGGTTTGTGTCTGGGGGCAGGTGGAAGGTAAGGAGCACGTGGGATTTCCTGTATGAGGAAGTTTTCATAGAAGAAACAAGGGGAAGGATCTGGTCAGCAGAAGGTAATCCTAAATCACTTTGATTTTGATACCTGGTATATAGCATCATATTTTTTTGCCATCTGCTTTAAATTTAGTTTTTTTCAGTTCTCTTGGAGAATATAAAGTAGGGCTTATATTTTCTGTAATGGATTTTTAATCCCTTTCAGCTGCAAATAAAATTGCATGTGTAGATTGAGCTATCTCATAATTTAAGATTGTAAGAGCTATGATTATGATTATTTTTCGCATAATTTACAATATTTACCTCATAGTTCATATATTTGTAACTATGATAATGCAGTCATAGTACAAGGCTATGTTGAAAGATTCTAGAAACTCCTCCATCTTACTGATAATTCATAAATTTCATTTAAAATTATTGAACTGTTTCCCATTCTGTATGAATTCTGAATCTGTAGTTTGCTGACTGGTACAGTGCTGGGTGTAATTTTTAATAAAAATTCTACAGATATTAAAACTAGCTATTATGTTGCTATTTTTTTAAAAAATCAATACATTTAAATATTTAATAGAATTATCCTAAAGCTCTATTTATTATGTAATTTGGTATTGTCTCAGCAGTGTTTATTTGAAATTTTTTCCTACCTTAAACAAATAAGGACTGTCTTGTTTCATGTCAGACATTTTGATGTGGTTTTACAACCATCTGCAAAGATCTTTTCTCACATCTTGCTGATTTCTTATGCAAGAAAGAAGATCTTGCTGAGTTCTTATGTTCAAGAAATTGTGTTGGAAGGGTTTGGCCAAGGAAACAAAGAAAAGCTGTGTTACAGATGGAGTTGGGCAAAATACTGACAAGTTAAATGTTTTCTTCAAACTGCCTTTTTTCCTGGCTCAGAAACTGCAGTTATAGATAGCATGATTGTCACATCCAAATATTAGTGTTATTTATTTTTTGTTTTCCTTTGAATAATTGGTCATTCTAAAATTTGTCTTTTTTAGACTCTATGTATGATAGCTCACCATTTAAAATAATGAGGCTGTCTTCCAATACACAAACTTGTAACCATGAACTCACTACAGTTATAGGGAGCCAAAAAAGTAGGAAGAGATGATTACTAAAATTTTTAGGGCTTGGTGCTTTGTGAATATAAAAATGTGGGTAATAAAGGGATACAGGGATTGTCTGTCATTTTTTGTTGTGGGTGTTGTAAATCAAAACCAATCTGAAACAGTAATTTATGTACAACATCCTATAACTCTTTAGATTTATGTGGAAGCAAAATAACTTGTAGTTCAATGTGCTCTAGGCTTTACTCTGGGCATGACAGAATGTTAGAAGGCAAACCATCCCATGTTCAGTGAAAATTCCCAGCAATTTAATGTTCTTTAATTAGTTACAAATTGGCAATGGAAAATTTTCAGGTCGTCTTCCCCCAGAGCCAGTTTAGGTCTGTATTACTGGAGTCCTCTAAAGGATTAGAAGGGAAACTGACAATAGTCCTTAGTTTAAGTGTATCTCACTATGTGACAAATTTTAATAAAATTTGAAATGCTTTCTCAGCAGGTTGTGCAGCAGAGCCAATTAATTCAACCAAGGTGACCTGGTGGGATAGAGTCATGTTGGATGTAGTGATATTTTGGAACTGTCTACACCATAATTTATGATTCCTGTTATAACTAAGCCTTCTGTAACACAGCTAGAGTTCAACAAGTGATGAGTTTGTATATTTTTCATGTATTACATTTTTAGGTTGGATTACTGGGAATTCAAATATTGTGGACACGTGATGGAGAAGAAGCTCTACGCAATGCTAAGGATGACAAAAAAATCATGGATGTAACCAATGCTAGATTTCTGGATATTCTGAATACATTGATTGGCCAGACCACACAGGATCTTTCCAAGTTTGAGAGAGTGAAATTTGAAACACTTATTACCATACATGTGCATCAGCGTGATATTTTTGATGACTTGGTATAGATTTTGATTTCTGACAACTAAATGCATTTTCTATCATAATGCTCTTTCTTATATGTGGTAGCTACAATTACATGTGTATGCATATGTAAGAGATGTCCATAATCTCACCACAGTAAAAATAATACAATTTTGCTTAAAATAAAGTAACATTAGTTCTGTCGACTAAATATTTTTGCCAAATGTTTACACTTTTCCTAGAATATTTAAATTTTACATGTCTTCCTATAGAGTTTTGTTTTGTTTTTTTTTTTTGGTAGACAAAACAAAGTATTTCCTTTCTTTGGAAAAAGTTGGACTACTCTTAATTACATAACTTAAGAAGCTGAGACTGCTGAGGGTAACTGTAGCATCATTTCCTCATGACTACAGAATCTCAGCTGGCACACGGCTGCACGTTCCTAAGGAGACTACATAGAACTCAAACAAACAACCCACTAAAATCAGCAGATGCAATCCTACACTTGAACTTTGGGGACTGTGCTAAATTGTTACCGTTCCTTCATTCTTTGGGGAATGGCATCCTTCAACACTGTCCCTCACATATTTCCAGAGGCTGTTTAGGTTATACAGCATTTTCTTCTCTGCCTCAGTCACATCCTTTCCTCATCACACCCTTTGCTGCAATGTGTTTGGAGGATCTAGCAGTATGCTATTTGCATTTCTCACTTGGAAAGTGCACTGCCCTACCAGAGCAGTTTCAGATTTATTTGACAACACAGATGTTGGGATGATTAGGTTAAGCCGTCAGGAGGTTTTTTAATATCAGTTTAGCATGCATCCTAACATGTTATATCATGCTTATTGTATATAAGTTTACTTACACAGGAACTAAGTAATCACTCATTATTCACATACAAATAAGCATTTTATCACAGTTGGTAAAGGCAGTATGTGTAGATGCTTGGTTATAACACATACTTTTACTTTCTTTTAAGGTAAAAATGAACATCAAATCACCAACTGATTTTGAGTGGTTAAAGCAGTCTAGATTCTACTATAAAGAGGATTATGATCAAGTCATCGTAGGAATTACAGATGTTGATTTTATTTACCAAAATGAATTTCTGGGTTGCACTGATCGTCTGGTTATAACACCTCTTACAGACAGGTTAGAAAAGCAATTATAGATAAGGAATACTTTTAATATCTATAGTGTTTATTTAATATTTATTTCTAAAGAGATACACTCTGAGTTAAGTACAGTGTGGACTGAAAGCATTCTCATACATTTGCTTAATATACTCATTTAGAAAAGGTAAAATAGAGTCTTGCTACTCTGTACACTTACTAATTCCTTTATATCTGCCTTCATCACAGTCTTAAAAATAACATTTAATAACAGAAATTCATTGTTTTAAGGTTATATAGTAACATATAGTTTAGCAGTATACTGAAGAGAAGTTTAGGTCAAATATTTCAAATTTTGTAATAAGAGATTCTATGACTTCTTTGAAAGTCTAAGAACAAGCTGTGTGCACTCAACTTTCTTCTTCTGTAACCAAGCAAATAAATGGTCATTTTGTTTCAAATGTGGCTTAACAAAGAACTGTATTTCCTTTTTCCTCTTGGGAATATCTTTGCTTCCTTCCTTGTCCAAATTATTTCTCCCTTCGATCCTTTCTTGAGATATCATTTTAAACCAAATGAAAAAGTAGAAGACCAAGAGATACTTCACTTGCAAAAATATCCCTTCGAGGAATAAAAACTACTTTCAATCTACAATCATTTACTTTGATATCTGTGTGGTGTATGTGCTTCTATGACTTTTTAAATACCTTTATTTCTCCAGAAGAGGTAGAGCTGCTATTGTGACAATATAGAAAGTTCAGTAGATTTCTGCAGTGAACTGTATTGCCCTCAGTAACTGAGTATTTTTGATGTAAAATTGTTAAACTCTACCCCAAAATTGATTGAAGTAGAATGGCAAAGAGAAAGCCTTCCTGTCACTTCGGAGCTCCTTATTGTATAGAAAGCAAGAAAGTTCCTGCAGTGCAAGTTGGGCATAATAAATTACAGTGATTCAAACTAAATTGAGGAACCAGTTACTTATAAAACTCTGTTCAATTATGGATTAAAACCAGAAATGCTTCATTTAGAATGTGTCCAAACTGTGTTGATTTGACAGTGAAGATACTCCATTGCTTAATTCCTTTAGCATTACTCTTCTATGCCTTGCCATGAATGAAAGTCATAACTAAGGTTCATGTATAAGTAAAACTGTAATCTAGACCTTTTAAGACTTAAAAAAGGGGGAAAACCTTTGGGTTCTTTTTTTCGTAGAATTTTAACTATTTCTTATGCATAGCCTGGGAAGGGGCCATGCATATATCCTTATTCTTTAACTCTTGGGGATTTAGTCAAAGGTAACATAATTAAATGTATACAGGTTAGTATGCTGCAAAATATGATGGCATAGCAGAATTCAACAGCAGAATGTGCTCTTTACAGCTGCCAGAAAAGTTAATGAGAAATACCTTTTTGGGATGTACATTGATTTTTTTTTGCTTGTTAACACCAGGGCTTGTTTCTTTTGTTGTTTGTTTGATTTGTTGGGTTTTTTTTTTCTTTTATAAGTAGTGTTTAAATGTTATATTTTGTGCCTTTTACCTTTCTGAACTTCTTGCACTGAAATCCATGGGATTGCTTTATGAAGAAGTAACATTTCAACATAGGGGCTGTAAAATCTATTACATAATTTGATCTGTATTTTATATATATATGCATTTATATATTTAATATAATTTAAGAGATTGACATCAATTTATATTTGTAGGTGCTATATAACTTTAGCACAAGCTTTGGGAATGAACATGGGAGGAGCTCCAGCAGGACCAGCTGGAACTGGTAAAACAGAAACAACGAAAGACATGGGAAAGGCTCTGGGAAAATACGTAGTAGTCTTTAACTGCTCTGATCAAATGGACTTTAGAGGTTTGGGCAGGATTTTCAAAGGTAAGATTTCTTCCTGTAGGATGGAGGAGGCTTCCACAGGTCATTTAGCAGGTGCAGGTAGAGCAGGGTGCTCACTCAGTACCTTATTTGTTTTGGGTTTTGACTGTCTCCAGGGATGGATATTCTGCAACACCTCTGCTCAAGTGTTTTGATCATTCTCATCACATTTTTTATCCTTCCTCTGGCTTGGAATCTTCCACATTGAAACACATGTCCATTGTCTTCTCTTCTTCCTCTGCACCTCTGAAAGAAGCCTGACTCTCAGTGCTTCCTGTTATCTAGCTCTCAACAGCCATAGGCTTTTCCCTTTGCTTTCTCTTCAGGCTCAGCAAATGCTGTTCTCTCAGCCTCTCCCACTGTGTCATGTCCTCCCTCCAGGCACTGACGATCACAGCAACCCCTGGGTGCACTCGTGCAAATGTACCAATGTCTCTCCCCTACTGGGAAACCCCAAAGTGAGCATGGTACTCCAGCTGCTGCCTCACAAGTGCTGAGTAGAGGTGAACACTGATATGCCTCACCCTGCCCACCACGCTCTTGCCCAGTATGCAGCTGGCTTCCCTTGCTGCAAGGGCATAGTTCTGATTCATGCTTAATTAGCTGGTAAATGGACCAGCGCGTCATTTTCTGCAGAACTGCTTTGCAATGCAGTCAGCACAGAGCTTGTACTGCTGCATGGGGTTATTCTGGTCTAAGTAAGGGACTTGAACTTGGCAGATTTCTGTCACCTCATTTTTCAGAGTAATGGTATTGTATGTATTGGGAAGCAAGAGATATAAAAGTGGCTAAAGCTGGGGGTTTATACGCATATTGCTTATTTGAAAGTCATTAAAATTTTAGAAAATCTTTGAGTGACAAAATCCATGACAGAATGTCTTTAAAGTGATTTAGTCTTAACTGTACAACACAAATAAACCCTGAATGACTTCCATAAATTATTCACAATTAAAGAGAAATCTTTCAGTATACATGAAAGAAAAACATGGCTTGCTGGTACTTTAATATCATTTGGGAAAAAAATGCTATTAGAACCTTTCTTCTAAAACATTGTGAAAGGAAAAACAATTCTCTTAGGTGCTACTGCATACATGTTACTTTTCCAAACAGAAATTAGGCAACTGTGAAAATAATCTTGTTCAAAAAATATTCTTGTTATTAATACAGTACTTCTAGATTTCTCTTTCCATTTATTTTTCTTTCCCTGGGTTTCTCTCTTTCTTTCATAGACATATCCACACTTTGAATGTTGTTAATATCCTGTACTATTATGAGAAACTTGTTTAGTGGGGACTTAAAATGGTAAAATAAAAATAGTGACTTTTTGGTGACATTTAGGACTAATGTTTTGTAACTCTAAGTCACTTATTTTTAATTTTTTAGACTAAGAGTACAGCTTTTTGCAAATAATTGAATAGTGCTCTACATTAAAAGGCTACATTCACAGAATTATCTATAAAAAATATTTACCAAATGCCCAAAATATCAAAATATTTTTTCAGACTTTGATTCCCTTTTAAGCATCGCGTATAAATCAACTAATATTAATTCGGACAGATATGGAAGAAGTCAGGTGGATTGGAGGAAGATAGACCTTGGCCACAGGGCAATAAATAAAACTAGTATGATTTAATTACTTGCAGGAAAAGTCATTTAGTTCAGATATTCAAATATGCATGAAGGACAAGAGATAATATTTTTTTTCTTTCCCTGTTTTAGGTCTTGCACAGTCTGGATCTTGGGGATGTTTTGATGAATTCAATCGAATTGAGTTACCTGTCTTGTCAGTAGCAGCACAACAAATCTATATTATTTTAACAGCAAGAAAAGAAAAAAAAAAGCAGTTCATTTTTTCTGATGGAGACTGTGTGGATTTAAATCCAGAGTTTGGAATTTTTCTAACTATGGTGAGTGTAGTAATAATTTCAAAGAAGTGGCAAACCATAACACGTAGAGGTTAGGTGACACAGTGGAAATAACTGGTTTTATTAATAAAATGATGTCACTACAGAATTAGATTAAAGTGCACAAAACATAAATAATACGATTATTCATGAATGGCATGCCTTCATTTTGACTTTAATATTATGGGAAAGGTTCCTAATTATGTTCCTTCAATGCTGAATTGCTATCATTGCTGAATTGCTATTCACTGTGCAGACTAAGAGTTTGACCAAACTTGCAGAATTCTCTGTGCTCACTGGGAGGACTGAAACACTAATATGCTTCACTACCATATCTTTAATAATGCTAATAATAATAATGCATTAATAATTCATTAATGTTTTAATAATATTAATGCATTAATAGTTTAATAGTATTAATACCTTAATAGTATTAATGAGAAAGATACTGTAGGGAGGGGGGAGAAAAAGAACATTCACCTAAAGAAGGAGATATAAGAAATATATTTTTCAGGGACACAGGTCTTGACTAATGGGTACCTACATGGATATGTAAAAATTCTTCAGTCTCCTGTAATATTAACTGTCAGGATATGCTGTCTTGTTGCCGTAGGATTCTTGAGGCTTCATAGCACTATTTCCTGTAATCTCATGGGCAGGAAATTTTACAGTGTGTTTCCTAATGCCACGGCAGATGGCAGTCCAAGATTACTTTATGGGAGATTAAAATTACAGTAATTGATAGGCAAGACTTCTAACTCCGAACTGCTCTAAGTATTTATATGTGCATTTATTTTTATTGAACAATAAAAAGGAAACTATTTTGACTATTGCAAATAATAAGGATGCATTATGTTTTCTTGTTTAGAATCCTGGATATGCTGGACGTCAAGAACTACCAGAAAATCTCAAAGTACAGTTTAGAAGTGTTGCAATGATGGTTCCAGATAGACAGGTATAATGCCTGACTGAACTGAAAGGAAAAAAATGTATTTTAATTTGCTGTCCTTTCTTCAGGAGAACCTAATGGAATTTCTACATATATTTGTATTTCAGATAATTATAAGGGTTAAACTTGCAAGTTATGGATTTATTGATAATGTGGTCTTGGCTAAGAAATTCTTTGTTCTTTATAAACTTTGTGAGGAGCAGCTCACTAAGCAGGTAATGTTATGTATTCATTTTTCTTTGTATTTACATAGTAAAATCTCCTACTTTTTGGGTTATGCAAATTGTTTCTGAAACATCACTTCTGTGCCTTTTACAAAATATTGAAGTACTTTAAATGTAATTTAAACAAATGCCTCTGTAAAATTTCTGAATAAATTACTACATTAATTCATGAATATGTTGTGGTATATGCACCTTTTTTGTTAAAAATTATGCTTTTTAGTTAGTTGCAAGTGCATGATGTTCCCTGTCTAAACATGTCAGCCAGTCAAAAACCATCCCAGTCACATAATTTTTTCTGTAAGAATTATCTAGGGCTAGGCTAAGTAGTTGGGAATTGGAAAATGCAAACCGCAGGAGAAATGTCTAGTTTGATTTAAGCTGTTCATGTCCCCATAGCACTGCCTTTATCTGAAGTCTGTGCCTAAAGACGCCTTAGTTGAAAAGACATGGTCTAGAATGCAACTATCAGTTTTTTAGAACCCTGTTATTCAGAGCTATAAAATTTTTTTCTATATGGCATGATAAATGGTTAAATCAATTAAATTTAAATTAGGAAAGAAAAACCTTATAGCACAAACACATATTCCTAAAAACAGCTTTATTGTCCTTCATTTATTTGAACAGAATGATTCCTAAACAGCATCAACAATTCCTATTTTAGCTACCTTTTCCAGGCAGGACAACTGCAAATACAAATAAATATGCAAGTAGGGGTTGATATATTGATGAAATAAATCTAGAGAATTTGTGACTGATACATAAGCCTTCTTCCACTCTCTAGGTCCATTATGACTTTGGTCTGAGGAATATCCTTTCAGTACTGAGAACTCTTGGAGCTCAAAAGAGAGCCAGGCCAAACGAAGGCGAATTAAGTATTGTCATGAGAGGGTTAAGAGATATGAATCTTTCTAAGCTGGTAAGAATCTAATATTTTAGCACCATGTAGAGGCATGCCTAATAGATATTTCATGGGTTTTGTATGAGATCAGAAAAAATCTCAAATGTTCTTTTCTTTAAAAAATGAAACATGATAACCTTCATTAAAAAGCATAGAAAGTTTATTAGACTTCTAAACAGTGTTCATTATACAAAGGTTCAAACAGATTAATATTAAGGCTGACCTCTGCATGTGACTTTCAGTGTACTGACTTGTGCACAGACTGACCACTGTATCATAAGTAAATTGAATAATGAGTATCTACTAAATCAGACTTTTAAAGATTTCTTTCCAGATGGGATCTTCTTTCCAATATATACTGCAAGTAGTTTAAAAATCAATTTTATAAATAGACTGCAGTGTCTACTCAGTGGGAAATTTCCTTCAATTCTGAATTTCTCTTTTGCATGGCTTGTGGATGACATTCAAAATGCTGTTTTCGTAGCAAGCTCTCCTGTTAGCTGTCTGTAAACATCTGTATCTTGAAAGTATGTTATTACTGCTTTTTCTTTTAAAACAGAGACTAATTTTGATTTGGAAACGTTCTTTGAATAACCATCCTTTAAACATTCCACAACATTTTTTGTTTCAGATAGATGAAGACGAGCCGTTGTTTCTGAGTCTTATCAATGATCTCTTCCCGGGGTTGCAGTTGGACAGCAGTACCTATGATGAGCTTCAGGCTGCAGTAGCTCATCAGGTTGAAGAGGCAGGATTGATTAACCATCCACCATGGAATCTTAAGCTTGTTCAGGTAAAACTTTTTTTTCTAAAGCATTCTTCACCATCAGGAGTCAGAACAATGTGTTTGTGGCTAGACCACTGTCTTACCCAAGAGCCTGCACCCAGTTCTGGAGGAAGTGCAGTCCCTATGTTTGTTTCATATACACAGGTATTTCAGACTGTAGTAATTATTCACACTTCTGTAGTATTAATGCTTGCTACTATTAATTTTTCCTTTTAAATAAAACAGAAAACCCTTTTTCAAATCTCATAAAACAGTTTTCAGCTGCTTAAAAAATGTTTAGGTAAGATTTCATTCTGTGAACCATTTATAGTATACTTGCTTAGCGCTAAAAATATTAGGAACTGAAGATATGTACTCTTCCACAAATCACTAAAATTCTGCAAATGCATGCTAAATTAAATACTGAGCATATAACTTGTATATCTAATACATCTTAATCACTACTAAGGGCAAGAAAGAAATCTTTCTAAAGCATGTGTTTATTTTTATTTTTATTTTATTTTTAAATTGAAATATTTTATTTTGATTTTGTTAATAGTTGTATGAAACTAATCTAGTACGTCATGGGTTGATGACACTTGGACCTAGTGGATCTGGAAAAACAATGGTCATAACTATATTAATGAGAGCACTCACGGAATGTGGCCAACCTCATAAGGAAATGCGCATGAACCCCAAAGCCATTACTGCTCCTCAAATGTTTGGAAAACTAGATGCTGCAACTAATGACTGGACAGATGGAATCTTTTCTACTCTGTGGAGGAAAACACTGAAAACCAAAAAGGGTATGTAAATACTTCTCATTTGGTATCATAAAAATGTATCTTGAATGATACATTGAAAAAAGCATATTGAACTCACATATGTTCCTCTTGAGGAAAACCACAGGGGACATATGAGATGAGATTACACCTCTTAAGAAAGGACACCAGTTTAAAGATTTATTATTTCAGTAGTATATCTACATTTAAAAAAAAGAGATCATTTTCTTGCCACTTCAGTTTAAAGATTTATTATTTCAGTAGTATATTTACATTTAAAAAAAAGATAATTTTCTTGCCACTTCAGTTCTACAGTATAGATGTGTTACTTGGAAGTTGATAAATCATAAATTAGATTAACTTATTCTAATGGCACTATTTTTATAATAATATTATTGTCATGGTTTTACATACATTGATTGCCCATATTAATATTCCAATATTTTAGGACTGGCATACTGAAATTCCTTTTCGCAATGTTTCATTTGTATCTGAAAAAAATAAATATATTAAAGAAAGGGAATTCTTCTAGGGAACCTTCCTAGAAGGATGTTAATTTTAAAAGACAGGGGTTTTTTTAATTTTAAAAGACAGAATTTCTTACATAGGAAATGCATATGTTTTCTCTATTAGAAAATTTCTGTATTCCGAATGAAGCTGGAATTCTAAAATTTAATTGCCAAAACATAGGTACTTACATCTATGTTTATATTTCAAAGTATAAGAAAAACAACCAAATTTTAAGAACAGAGGAGTGTGTATAGTTCTCCTTAACTTGACAGAGATCTGTGAATATGCAATGTCTCTTGTTGAGGTTGCTCAAAGAACCCTTACTTTAGCAACAAAACAATAAATTCTCCAACCTTCCTGTGCTGCTGGAGTAGGGCTGTGGCAGGAGGAGGAAGGAGGAGGAGTTAGATTATAGATTAGGTTGTAGAGAAAGAGATTGCATCTGGAGAAAGAAAATGGAATGGGGTAAAGGTGTTCTAGGTGTTTGTCTTTGCTTCTCATCATCCAAATTTATGTTAATTTGCAATAAAACAATGTTTTCCAAGGTGAGTCTGTTTGCCTATGACGGGTGACAAGTGATCTTCCAGTCTTTATCTCAACCCACAAACATTTTCACTGTATCCTCTCCTTCTGTCCTGTTGAAGGAGGGTAGAGAAAGAGAGTAGCATGGTTTCTATCTGGCAGCGAGCCAACACTATAAAGATACAATTGCACCCTCATTTGCTACCAATTTTTTCAAAAATATTTCCTTAATTAAGTATGCAATTTATTCACCATATAGATGGCAGAAATTACAATTATTAAAATAAATTTTATATGACATTTAAGTTCCAAACCATCTTTTGTGCACTTATTTTCTTGATTTTTCAGCAATGTGATATGATCTATCTCTCTTTTGATTATTTTTCCAGGTGAAAATGTGTTTCTGGTTTTAGATGGTCCTGTAGATGCAATCTGGATTGAGAATTTAAATTCAGTTTTGGATGATAACAAGACCCTCACTCTTGCAAATGGAGATCGAATCCCTATGTCTCCTTCATGTAAACTGTTATTTGAGGTCCATAACATTGAGAATGCCTCTCCAGCGACAGTTTCTCGAATGGGTATGGTCTTCATCAGTTCTTCTGTCCTCAGCTGGAGGCCAATATTGCAGGTAAGGTAATTATTGCTGGCTGCTCCTTATTATACCTTGATATACCTTTTATACAGAACATTATTGTGGATGTTTTTTTCAGGCATGGCTGAAAAAACGTACTGCTCAGGAAGCTGAACTTTTGCAAAGCTTGTATGACAGAATCTTTGAGCCAGCATATACATATATGAAACTAAACCTTAACCCCAAAATGGAGCTTCTGGAATGTAACTACATTATGCAGGTAAAACAGATACTGTATGAGTCTGTATAAATTGACTGACAGTAGTAAAAGTGCAGGAATAGTAAGGAGAACATTTGACAGCCATAAAATTTAGCTTGAAAATATTGTCAACCAACAAAGAATATCTCAAAATCAATATTTGTTTATTGGGCAATATAAGAGGAAGTGTGAAGATGTGCAGAAGAAAATTTTTCTTCTCTCTACTACTTCATAGTAGAGAGTGTTCTAATGACTGGAATTTGCAGGCTTCAGTAAATTTCCAGAAGCATATATTTCATAAGCTAGTGGATTCATTTTGGTTCTTTTAGTACCAAAACATTGTCTTAAGGTCACTATATATCTACTGGCAGTGTCAGCAAAGAGAGGGAAGAATAATTCTATTTATCTTTTTATCTTCAGATGTAATAGGTGTTATTCTGTCCATCAGCTCTTTCAAGGTCAATGTAGTCATTTTTGCCTCTTCTTTCCTATCAGTTGGAATTCTACCTTGAGTGAAGTACAAACTGTATCAGTGATTTATTAATAATATAAATATGTGTTTGGCAGATTTTGCAAGACTGTCAGTCCTATACTGCATCTCTACAGTTGATTTGTTTATGAGTCTGTTGTCATCTGCAGATTCTAAGTTTCCAGACTTTCCATTTGTCCATGTAATCTCCCTTTTATTTTGACACAATCATAAAAAAATCAGTGGTGCCCTTGAAGAAGAGTCTAGATATGATAATGTTTTGGATAGCCCTCCAGTTTAATGTCAAACTACCAAATTTGCACCCAGTATCTTTTTTTTCTGTTCATTAGAGAGTTAGTTTCAGATTTTCTAGATTGTGAAGTATTTTACTGCAATCTAATAGCCACAGTAAATGCTGGAGAGCTTAACTGTGCAGTATTAAATGCAAGTAGAGTATCTTTAAAGTCCCCAGTCAGAAGCAATTGAACTAACCACTTTATGATGTGCAATGCACAACATTTTTGAAAGAGGTATTATTTTTCTTCTACATTTCTTATCTGTGAAACCTCAGACTGAACTGAGCTTGTCTTCATGGAAGATTTTTTCTGTGATCAAAATTTTCTGTTATTTTTGATTAGTGCTTGTTAGGAAGCGTCAGCAAGTCAGTGCTCTATTCATGCCGCTTGATCAGGGAAATATTTCCCTGATTTAGGCTGTATTGAATGTTTCTTTGTGTGAATGAAAATCTCTAGTATGTTTCTGTCACATCTGTGACAAAGTATATAACTCTTAGCAGGCCTCCATGCTTATGTTATCTAAGAGCCAGTGATACCAGAGATTTTTACCCTACTTGTAGCTTAAAATCCCAGTTTTGCCATCAGTGGTCTCTATGCAGAAGCCCTGTACCTTATCAGCCTCCTGATTTGTTGGGTCTTCCATTTCTTTGGCAATTGTAGGATTCAGGGCATGCTGCTTCTGTTTAGTTTGTGCATTTTCAAAAATTACAATCAAATCAAAGCAGCTGCATCTGGAAGACTTATATTTGCGTTCCAAGGCTCAGTTTTGGATGTTCACCCAAACATGCACATGTACCTGATTATGTGCCACTTGTTAGCATTCACAATTTGAGTTGCTTATTCATGTACAACAGCTTTATAATGATATAATATCAATGTGATATCACCTTTGCTTTCCTCCTTGTAATTTCCACTGACTTTCTGACTCTTTATGCATCCTCTGGCCTACCTCATTAGGAAGACAAATATCATTTACCT
This sequence comes from Onychostruthus taczanowskii, assembly GCF_017590055.1. NCBI lineage: Eukaryota > Metazoa > Chordata > Aves > Passeriformes > Passeridae > Onychostruthus > Onychostruthus taczanowskii. The sequence goes on from NW_024499351.1 coordinate 12,320,392, forward strand.
TAGGAGATTCAACACCAATTTTCTGTTTATAGAGTCATCCTGCCTTATAAGCCTATTGGAAAAGTCAGTACACTTGTAGCTAAAGGAGAACTGATTGATGTAGTCTGCATGAAGGATCAAAGGTGCTTGACATCATTCTTTACCAGGCATTTACCTGGATGCTAAATAGTCATAGCAGAAGATAGGAGTTTCATTTCTAGATGAACAATTGGAAGATAGGAAATGTGTGACTGGATTATCAGTTCTTAGGAAGGACAGAGGTTATCACTGATCCTGAGGCACCTTTGCTGGGATCAGTGCTGTTCAAAATGTTCATAAACAGTTTGGAAAAGTTTTAGGTGAAGAAATTTATTGACAATACTAGATTATTCAGGGTATTAAGGACAAAACAACTAACCATGAAGAACTGTAGACAGACTTTATGAGACTGAATAAATAGGTAATAAAATGGCAAATGAAATTCAATGAAGATAAGCATGAAGGAGTTCACACAGGAAGAAAACAAACTGTTAAATGCCATGAATAGCAGACCTATGGGACATCTTGCCGAAGGTTGTAATAGACAATAAAAGTTTATATAGGCTCAAGACCAGCCTTGCTAGTTCCAGGGTGGAAAAAAACCCACATTGGATTATAAAAGCAGGAAAAGTGTGTATTGTTTAGAAGGTCACAAGCTGAACAGGGTATAAACATGAAGTACTACCCCAGCACCACCACAAGCCAAGAGAAATTCTTTTCTTTTATTCTTCTCCAATTTTGGCCACTCTTGCAAATGAGTTTCTGGGCAAGCATTAGAAGTATGTGTTACTTTATTACTTTCCACTCCAATTATGAGATGCAAGACAGCATAAAGATACTAATTCCAAGAGCAGACTGACAATCTGTTTCACTGTTAACAAGATGTATTTTGGAACAATATGCTGCACACTGCCCCTGTATAGAAGGGTAGTACAGATGGGTTTGCCTAAGACAGTCAAACATCCAAATTCATAAGCAACATCTCAGAATTGTAGATAACAAGTTACTATTTTTCTAGAATCTGACTCTAGTTCCTTAGAAACAGAGTAAAGCAATCACATAATAGAATAATTTAATCTATTTTTTAAATGAAAAAATAGAAGTTAATGTGATAGATACATAAATTGCACCATAGTTGAGATAAATACATCAGACAGATGCTGAAAATTCTTCCATGTTTTAAAATGGAAAGAAATGGCCAAGCTCCACCTATTCTTGGAGTTCTGAATATTATAAAATCTCTTAAAAAGCTGTTTTGTTACCCTAGCTCAGCAATGATGTTTGTTTTGTAGGCATAATTTAGAAGGATAACTGATGATCAAATTACCAAAGTAATTTTGGAATTTTTTTTCAGTTTTGTATAGCTATCTTTAATAAATTTTATTTGGTTTGTTGTTCTGAACTTTATGCTTGGTGTTTTTTTTGTAATCTGTATTGATTTAAATTTTGAATACATATAAATAATGCATGTGCATACCTATATAGGTAAATAAAAAGTGGTTATGTAATATTTTCTAAATGCATATTTTAAAATATTTTCAGTCTATTAATCTTCTGGAGGGCTTGATTCCATTGAAGGAAGAACGTGGTGTATCAGCTACACAACTTCTGCATAAATTGTTCAACTTTGCAATAATGTGGAGTTTAGGTGCCCTTCTGGAGCTAGACAGTCGAGATAAACTTGAAGCCTTCATTAGAGCTCATGATAATAAATTAGACTTACCAAAAATCCCTCGTGGCAGCAATGAAACCATGTATGAGTTTTATGTTACTGATCGTGGTAAGAAAAAGAACCAATATTCTTTTTAAAACTGTCACTTAAAAACTCTGTTACTGCTTTAGTCCTTATTATACAGTCCTGTGAGTTAAGGTTTTTGACAGTGTAGTACCAGCACATCTGTGGATGTGAGAAGTCAGAGACAAGACATAGAGTGCTCACTGATAATATTTTATTATTTCTTTTTAATTTCCTTCTTACAAATTACTTTCTTATCAATTCAGCCAGCCTGCAATTGTAGATAATTCATGCTTAGGCTGGTTTTCTCTAGCTTAATACTATTTTTTGTTTAATTTTCTTACAGGTGGTAGTTTTTGTTAAAGGAATAAAATCTGATTTTAATTTTGTTTAGTAATTATTACTCATGTCTAATAACCGGTCATATATCTGAAATGTTACAGAATTATAAGAATAGTGAGATATTTTGATTCTTGTTATTTTTGAATAGTGTACTATTTTCTAGAACAATTTAAAAAATTTAACTAGCACACAAAACCATTGTCACAAAAAACTTACTGTCATGACAGAGTATGTTCTCTTCTGAAGAAATTAATTTCTCTCATATCCAGATTTTTTTTTGCCAGCAATATTGATTTAGTGTACACATATGCAATCCATATTGCCATGTTTTGTAATTTTTCATCAGCAGTGTGAGAATTTGTTTCTAGGTAAATATTCTTTAGGGTTTTTATTTAGATAAGTATATATAAATTCAATAAATATGTCTACATTTAGTAGGATTGTAGATTAATTACAGGTCATGACTAATAGAACGTCCTTTGTTAGGTGCCTTTTAGGCAGATTTGAGAAAATTTATCCCTTTTTATACTTTGTAGTATTCTACCCATACTATCTATTTTTAAATTATTGTATTAACAAAATATTGAACGTATTGAACATGATCAGAATATTATGAAAATTCTCCCTTTTTTTTTTTTTTTTTTTTTTTTCATTTCAGGTGCCTGGGAGCACTGGAGTAAAAGAGTTCAGGAATTTGTTTATCCAACAGATCATGTCCCAGACTATGCATCTATTCTGGTTCCAAATGTTGATAATACCAGAACTCAGTTTTTGATAAACACAATTGCAAAACAAAAGAAAGTAAGTACAGGATTACATATTTTAGTATATGCCTACCATATAAAGTAAATAGAAAACTACTTCAAAAGTAACTGGATGTTACAATCATTTTGCATCTTCTGGTCATTGACTGTAGTCATTTCTTCCCAGGTGCATCATTATGTTGCTTTATTTTTATTTTCTTAACATGGATTCTTTGCAATTATTTTTGTGCAAGAATCATAGTTTAAAATACAAAGGAAGGAATTTACAGGAAGCCTTTTTAGGGTCATCCACTAAAAGGGACTGTTGCAGCAGATGTGTCAGAAACTGGAAGAACTTTGCCAGTTGGAAGAAAATCCTCTAGCAATTCTTGTTTCTTCCTTTCTTTTTTAACTCTGCAAAGAAATTTCTTGGAGAATATATGTGGGATGAAAAACACATGTGGTCTCAGTGGATCTGGAGACAAGAAAAACCTATCAAAAAAATGTAGCATTTAAAAATAGACACAGGTACTATTCTTATCTCAAAAGTAGGTCTGCTGTGCATACATAAATATAAGTTTTGATATTACTTATGTGGTTTAAATATCTGTTACAGGCTGTTTTGCTCATAGGAGAACAGGGGACTGCAAAGACAGTTATGATTAAGGGGTATATGAAGAGATATGACCCAGAAGAGCATTTGTCAAAAAGTCTAAACTTTTCGTCTGCCACAGAACCATTTATGTTTCAGGTAAAAATATAGATTTTAAACAATCTTGCATACCATTTCCTTGCTAAGTGTATAAAGGGTATTTAATTCTGATGATAAGTGATTTAGAAATAAATTCTAAAGGATCTTTTTTGTCTAAGGCACTTCAACATTTCAGAAAACTCTATTAAAATAATTTTTGCAGAGTAAAATATAGCCATTCACATATATTCATGATTACTGTGTGATTTTTCATTAGGAATTCTAAGAATTATTTTTTTTTTTTTGCTAAAGACCTTTGATTTTCTTCTTAGATTTTTGGTTATACTTTGGTTTTTTTCTGATTATTTAGTATATAGTATTAATTTTAATTTCTGTTAAATAAAGAACTGATTTCAGCCTTTAGACAATTTTATTTTTCCTCAGCTCAAAAGTAACTACAGCGTCAGAAATTCATTCTTTAAAGACCTCTAGCACAACAGCTTTGTAGAAATTTCTCTTACTCAATGTAACTGGTAAAAATCTATATAAACAGAAAAACACGCTGTACATAGTTTTTTCAAGTGATTGAAAGGATGTTTTATAGCACTGTGGGATGATTTGATACTACTAATTTGCTATGATATGATGCTGTAAATTAAATTGGGTTCATTACCAACTCAATTCAATGAATTCCTAGTGATGAACCTCTGTTAGGAAAAAGAATTCATTTTGGAAAATTTATTGATTGAAAAATCTATTCATAGAATAGGTCTTAGAAACTCCACTCTAAAATTAGGCATATTTTTAAAGAAGCTAATGTAAATGTTATTAAGAAAATGGTGAAAAATTATGCACCTACTTTTTAAAAAAATTCCAGACTCACAGAATGGCTGCTGAGTTTTTCCCAGCAGGTGTTCTCTTGTGTAAGATCTCTGGTCATGGTTTGTATCAAAATGAGACAGAATAAGGCAGCCACCCTTTCATGCATGCAAGGCTTATTGAACAGTCGGTACCTCTGTCCCAGTGTCCTTTACTAAGCATATTATGGGTCCTTAGAACATACTTGGGGAAAAATCCCAGACTTGCTTGTCTCTGGTACAGAGGATGTGCCAGAGGACACACCCAGGTCCCCTCACACATCCTCTGTGCCAGAGGAAGGGCTCTCTTAGCAGCGAGTTAGCTCAGGACATGGTTCACTCTGCTGGTTTCCACTGGAGAGATGGAGCAGAAAAACAGGTGAAATGCTTCTAATCACTTGAAAGAGTTGCAGTCAAACTTTTTATTTTTTATGTTTTTTTTTTTAATTTTGAGTCATTATTCTGAGGGTATTTGAAAGGTTGTGTGATTTTGGATGCATTAGAAGTGCTACGAAGTTCTCGATTTCTTATGCAATCACTCAGCAGTTTTTCTTTTTCACCTTAATCATATATTCTCTCCATGTCTGTGTCTTAAAATACTAATCAATATCCTATTGTATAAATAGGACAAAAACATTGGACAAAAGATGTGTCTATTTTCTATTTCAAAAATACTTTTAATACTTTTATCTTTATGGCAGCACATGCTATGTTACTCATATAGGGTGACATTTGTGCTCTTATGGAGATAACATTACTTGTCTGAGGAAAACATCTGGTACCATCTTGTAAGGTGTTTTTTCTGTCATTGTTTATGTAGCTTTAGAAAGACTGTAGAGCTGTAGGACTTTGAAGAAACATTTCAGCTATATTTCCTTCTAACCTGTCTATTGCAGCCTCTTTCTTGCCACCAAAATATTAAAATTTTGCATTATATCCCTCACAAGACGTCTGGGAAATCATAATTAAAGGAATCTAAGTTGCCTCCATGCCCTGCAGTTGTATTGCAAATATTAATCAAGTGATATTAGTTAGGGGAATTATAATGCTGATAATGAAATAATAATTTCTAAGTTTGGAAACTTTTTAAAAACCTCTGATAGCCAGAGGTGGATTGCAGGGCAGGAGTTGGATTCCTTGGGAAATTACAGATGTTATAATAGAATTACAGATCAAACTGCTAGCAAAAAGAGGGAATCATTGGCTGAGTGCTGTAGCAGGTTTTTCAACAATTTCTTTTAAATATTGTTGCTTTAGATGTAAAATGCAAACTTTTTTTACCTTTTTAGAGGACAATAGAGAGTTATGTGGACAAACGTGTTGGAAGCACTTATGGACCTCCTGGGGGCAGAAAGATGACTATTTTTATTGATGATATCAATATGCCATTTATCAATGAATGGGGAGATCAGGTAGACTTTTTTAATATTTACTACTTATTCTCAAATTTTTGTGGTTTTTATGTGGACTTCTTTTATAGATATACATATACATATATATATATACACACATATATAGTGGACTTCCTAAATTTTTAAATTAACTGTTAATTATTGGAAGTGCTTTATGATTTTGGTACACTGACACACTCAAAAAAAGGGAGAAAATTACATTTACTGGTGAGTAAATGTAATACTTTACATGTATATAATATAATAATGCTATATTTTACATAACCTCCACTTCCTTATTTTTTTAAGACTAAACAAAAATCAGCACCGTACTAAAGTATCATATTATCAATTTCAAGATTGACATTAATCTGAGAGCATCAATAAATAAATTTCTGCCAAGAGCAAGGCCAATACCTTGGAGAGAGAAATAAAGGTCAAGACCTCCACTAGGTCTTGCATTATGGCCCCAAGACATGACAAATATTTTTGAAGGGATAATGGTTTGTGATTGGTGACATGCTGCATATCATGTTGGTTTTGGTGGGGTGTGTGAGCACATACGTAAGGCTTGCTGAATATCATTGGAACACTTGCTGTGGGGCAAAGTCTGGAGCTGTAGAATGGAATGAAGAGTGAATAACCTTTCCAAAAGAAGCATAAAAGAATCAGTTGTTTTGCTTCAAAGGAGGCCCGAGAGCTGAAAAGCATAGCTGGAACATCTGTAGCTGAATTTCCAGGTACAAAATAAGGAACAAAACTTTTTTTCCCCCAGTTCATTAATTTTGTTTAGTTCAAAAGAATACAAACACAATTTCTTGATATTATCTGGCAGTAGAGCTGTGAAAAAATTTTCCTGCTGCTTAAAATCACATAAACCAAGATCTTCTGTATGACTAAGGAAGGTAGTTTAATTGATTTCTAGATTAAGGAAACAGTATCTCTCTATGGATTAGTAGAATTACAAAAAGAAGTTAAATTATCATGGAGTATTTTCTTCTTTTTTTGCATAAATTTCTAATTTACAACTTACAACTTACATAAATTTCCAGATAACAAATGAAATTGTCCGTCAGATGATGGAAATGAGAGGAATGTACAGCTTGGATAAACCTGGAGACTTCCTTACAATTGTAGATGTACAAATAATAGCAGCAATGATACATCCCGGAGGAGGCCGTAACGATATTCCCCAGCGTTTAAAAAGACAGTTTTCTGTATTCAATTGTACATTGCCATCCAACGCATCCATCGACAAAATTTTTGGTACTTTTCTCTCATTTTAGTACAGTTTGTTTCCCTTTGTAAACAAATGGTCTTTAAATGGTCTTAAAATTTATAAAAGTATGCTTTCTTTATCACTTTCATCATGCAAATTCAGAGTTCTTCCAGGAAAACAACTGAAGTTGTGGTACAGCGAAAATAGTACTGTGGAAGAGAAATTAATTCCTTAAAATGCTTGTCTTTCTAATTTTGGATAAACAAATATTAAGAAAGTAACGACATTTCCTGGAAGACTATGAGCACTGCTATTTCTGTGTGGGTTAACATTCCACCTCTGAACTGTCTGAAATGCACTCTGTTGCTAAATTTCTCAATTCTGGTGACTCTGTCAATACAGGATATGGTAGAAACCCAGCACTTACTCCCAATGTTTCTGTACCAACTCAGAAAAGCCATAGAAAATAGAGAAAAATATTTTCACCTGTAATTTTAAATTATGTTTTACCAAGTAATGTTTTAAATAAGCACCTGGTTGTCTTGCTCATGACCTACCTTATTATATCCTACAAACTGAGATTAATTGTTTATTGTGTCTTGTATTTTCAGGTATAATTGCCAATGGATACTTTCATCCCTGTAGAGAATTCAACCCTGAAATATGTGATATGGTGGAAAAATTGGTCTCAACAGGAAGAATATTGTGGCAGCGGACAAAGGTATGAATACAAGGAAAGTTTTATCTCCGAATAGAGTGACTATTAGTTTAGTTTAGGCAACTATTTCCTAAGATCATATCTATAAGCAAAACCCAAACAAAAAACCAAACCACTCAAACTCCTCAAAAAAAGGAAAAGAAAAGAAAAAAAGGATTAAAAAAACCCAGAGAATGGGCTACAATGTTTTCAAGATGAAATCTGGAAAATACCAGATTTCAATATAGAGGACAGATGAATGGAAATATCAGTCCATTCATTCCTGTAGATTAATTCATATTACCCAAAGCTTTGATCTCCATAGCTAAGGAGCAGGGAGTGAAATTCTTTACAAATTATAATTTTTAATTTATAAAGCCAGAGCAGCAGGTGAAAAAATTACATGTTGTAAGTTTTGGTGTTTTACATTTAGTGAGAGATCCTGCTTTTAAACAATTAGATACTGTTGGTGACTTCTTGTACAGAGTTTTCCCACTGTATTACATGTGAAAACTAGTATTTTTGTTATTTGTATGTTTTATATGTGTTACTAATTATAAAGTTAGGAATTTTATTATTAACCTTTCTAGGTGTTAACTGATTTTGAATATTAACAATCTTTTTCTTTAGGCAAAGATGTTACCTACACCATCTAAATTCCACTATATCTTCAACCTTAGAGACCTTTCTAGAATTTGGCAAGGCATGTTAAATATAAAGGCAGAAGAATGCACAACCAGCGCTGTAATCCTAAGACTTTTTAAACATGAATGTACCAGGGTAATTGCTGACAGGTATAATAATTATGGCATTTTATATTTTGTAGGTTTAGCCATTTACTTCATTTATGCCCATACATCTGTAAAACTTCTAAATATTATAAATCTTATTAGGACAATATGAAAATTTTAATCTTATTTAACATACAGTATGCATTGGTGTATTATTGCAACAAATATCACGGTATATACTGATAGATTAATCCAGTATTTGAATAGAAAGCATCAAAATATCTAGGTATTATATATTTTAACCTACTTTTTTTTCCCCCCCTTTGGCTGCACTCAGCTGATTCCACTGTAGGAAAGAGAACTTTATGGTGTCCTAAATTTATATGCATAGGATAATTTAAAATGGCTTTGCTCTCCTCACAGAAAGAAAAAACAGGATTGCATGCTTATGACTAAAAATTTGCCCATTTCCTATAAATCTCTTTCAAAATGTTCATAAAACAGATATAACTATGACCTGTGTGTCTTGGAGACCAGTATTATTTTTCTGTTCATTGTGGTTCAATTTCTTGTGAAATTCTAGATGTAGCACTAAAGCTGCTGCTAAAAGCCTATACCCTCTACTACTGTGAGTAGTTATAATTACTTCTCTGTGATCAGAGAAGTCCATCTACAGCAAAATATTAGCAGTGCTGGTATTTCCAACTGTCTGATATTTCTCACTCTCTGAACTATTATACAAACATACGTATTTGATAAAATGTATGTCTGTACTTTTCTATGTGCAACAGAGTGCTGTTGAGACAGGGAAAATATTTAATTTTATTTAAAGCTAGGATCTGCCATATTAAGGCGAAAGTATCATACAGAATCATACAGTGTATTAGTTTCTGCTTTAAATTAGGGAGTAATATCACTGGTATTTATTGATATGTTAATATATGTTTTTAATTTGTTGTGGTAAATTTAAAAATGCATGGAAGATATGTATTTGTAGAGATGTATTAGAAAGAGGGAGAGCATAGTCATGCATTCCCTGTTTCCATGCTGGTTTTAAATTTCCTAGTGATTAATATTATAATGTCATTACAAAAGACCTCTAACAATAATGATGTAAAGCATATCTAGGTTGTCTCTACAACAGTTCTTCAATTTAGCTTGTCTTATTTGAAAACTCACAGCACTGGGCTTCTTCACATTTGTTCTACTTTCCTCTCAGTTGCATCACTGAAAAGAAAAAGAAGTAAATATATGGAAACTATTTTTTTATGTGCTTTGACATTCACAGTTGGAATTAACTTTTTCTGTGGATGAGGTGGTTCTTGTCTCTTATGTTTGCCAGTTACTCCTAAATAACATTCTTCATTGCTTCACCAGTAATCATAAGCAGAGTAGTCGAAGGTCTAATCTGTATTAAAATCAGATTGAATCTGTTAGGGGAAGCAGATAAAGCTGTTTACACAATTAAATGCAGTCACTAGTATATTTAATTAGTCTCCTCAACCCCAATGTGTGTTCCTCTGCTAATTATGGGTTTTTGTGTAAGAAGTGTTGAAAATGGAGTCAGGATGTAGTAGCATATACTACCTTCCTTTCAGTATTCCTTGTCTAATTGCAGTTCCATAGGCAGTGTTATGATACCAGAAATTATGCTGTTCTGCTGCAGGTTGAAAAATGAAAGATTCACTTAGCCATGGTTATTTGGGAAAGCATTCACCCTTTTTCATCCTGTTTTATCTGAAAAATTACATGGTCTGTTGTTGTCTCATTCTCAGTTGAAGTTGGAAAATCAATTTTTTTTTTTATATTTTGTGTCACTGACTATTACACTTTATAGTATGGAAGCACTTGATTTTTGTGCATGTTGCCTAATCCGTGTCTGTGGTTACTGTGTAGTATGTATTGTCGAATACGTATTTTTCTTTAAAATGTTACAACTTTTGGGGGTTTTTCTGTTGTTGTTTTAGGGTTTTTTCTTAGTATTTAGATACCTGTTTTCTATCTATATAACTAGATTTTTTTTTTAATTTGTACTAATTTATGGTTTTCAGGTTTAATACACCCGAAGATACAGCCTGGTTTGAGCAAAATATTGATAAAACAATTGAGGAATACGTGGAGGCAGATTTAAGTGAAGTTCTCAAATCTGAACCGTATTTTGTAGATTTTTTACGGGATGAACCTGAACCAACTGGTGAAGAACCGGAAGACGTTGAGCTTCTAGCACCAAAAGTTTATGAGGAGGTATTTCATTTTACTAGGCACCAAATACTAGGCACCAAAATTTTCCTTTAATTATTGAGTGTGTTATATTGCTGAACTCATGCAATACAGAAAGTTTTGTAAAATAGTTATGAAAATTTTTTGTGAAAATATATCCAGATTTTCCTAGTTAGCATGCAACAAATCATTTTAGTGATGTTAGATTTAATAATGACATATAAATGTAGTCTACTTTCTCCTTTTCTTATTACTTCTCTTTTTCTTCCACCATTAGCAAAAAATTTCAGCATAAACACAACTACAATGATTATGGTGAATTAGCAAGATAATATCACTACACATCACCAAGACATAAAACTGACGTTTGTGTAAAAATATCAGGGGAGTTTTAAAATTATGAAGTTCCCTACAAGTGTTGTTACAGATTTTTTCTTTTTTTAATTTTTTTTTTCCCCAGATTCCAAGCTATGAATTCCTTTGTAACAAATTGCGGGCATATCAGTCGCAATACAATGAAAATATTAGAGGTTCCTTTCTTGATTTGGTGTTTTTCAAGGATGCAATGACACATCTTATTAAGGTTTGTATTGCTACTTTTTTATTTGTTTAACTGTTGTAACAGTGTTCTTTATTTGATCAAGCTATTCTTAGAGGGCGCTTTGTGAAAAGCTATTCTTACCCCCAAACTGCTTTGCCGTCTTTTCATGGTCATTTTTGAGAACTAGGACAGAGCTACATTTTACCTGTTTCCATGTTTTATAATAAATTCCTTATTTAAATATCTGTTTAAATTTCTGTGTATTCAGATGAAGATTTGCCTCAATAGGAAATGTGAGACCATAAATAAAGACATTTATATTGTCTATATAAAATTATTTTTAGCCATTTAGAATTCAGAGAACACTTCAAATGTATCTGTACCTGACAGGTGACAAAAACAACCTGAGGTAGAATCTGACTGGATGAGAGACTAGATGAAAGGAAATACAAATTAGGGCCGCAATAGAATCAGTGTGTAGGGTAGAGATTAGGGTAGTGTGTAGGTCTTAACTAACAATCATTTGTTCTCCTAATCAGAACACAATGTATGAGAAAATAATTAATCTGAAATCAAAATCTGATTCATGGGGGTTAAATATAGGCAAAGTATGAGATTAGTGTCTCAGCTTTAAGAAGTGTTATCTCAGGAATTGCTTTGTCTGGATGATCTGATTGCTGAAAGACACACAGAAGTTGTAAACACAGAAACACAGAAATTGCAGTGAAAGAAAAACAGAAGAAGGGGTTTTGTTTGTCTCTAGTTCACTTCATATGAAGTAAATGTTTGCTTTGCATTTAAGTAGGAGTAAATAATTTTTTTTTAATATGGTTCACATGATGCTAGGTGCATTTCAGAAGACCTTAAAAGCCTCTGACATTCCATTTTTATTGGCAAATTTTAGCTAGAATATCCTCAATATGCAATTAGTGGCAGCAGGGTGCCAATAGATCTAGTCACCTACATAATTTCATATTTAGACTTCTTTAATATATCTATCTGGAAAGCCTCAGAGGGAAGTGTGCAGTAAGCTAAAATTTTATAAAAGATAAAAATTAATATATTTCAAAGACTTGATGTAGATGCCAATCTTTTGAGTTTTGTGCATAATTTACATGTGAACCGAAATATAATGTAGAATCTTAATAGTGCACTAATATATCATAAATCCAAAGAAGATGTATCAAAAAAGCAATAGAATAGTAAATTTGTCACTCAGCTTTTGTGTCTGGAGACTTGGTAAGAAAACTATCATAAAAGAATTTTGAAAGTAGATAGGCAGAAGATAACATTAAAGCATAGTTTATTTGTGTTAAGTCTTTCAGCTGCTAAAATTAGGAAAGTAGTATGTTTGTTCTTCTAGCTAAAGCTTTTTATTGATATTTTTAAACACATTCAGGATGATGTCCTCAAAATGTCCCCTTTCATGTATTCATGATTATAACAATCCCATGTTCTTATATGCAGCTTCTTCATTAGCCACCCAAAATTTCTAAAGAATTTACAAGTGTTCTTTTGAGGAAAAATTTTCTGCAAGTATCCTTTTAATAATTTTTACATTGTATTATAGCAAATTAAGCATAAAGCATAATAGATTTTTAAATTTTGCTAACTAATGTTTGAATTTATTACTGATGTTTTTCTTTATTTCCTCTATAGGTTTCCCGAATTATTCGGACAGCATATGGAAATGCTTTACTTGTTGGAGTTGGTGGATCTGGAAAACAAAGTCTTTCAAAGTTAGCATCCTTCATTGCTGGCTATAAAATATTTCAGATCACTTTAACCAGGTAAGAAATGCAAGAAATATATAAATCAGGCTTATGGTGTTGCTTTGTCTTTACTTGGCTACAGATTTTTCTCTTTTTTTTTTCTTAATTTTAATTTTGTCACCATTGGAAAAATATTGAAAACAATACACTCTTACCTGGTTTGTATACAGCATTGGATTTATTTTTAATTGAAAAAGGTAGACCGTGTGTTAGCTATTCCTGCACCAAAATATCTGTGTTTACAAAGTATGTTTGCAATGTCATTTATAAAATACTATAATACAAAAAGTGTGATATTCTGCATTGTTTTCAATTAACATGTGATGTTCCTTATCTCTCCTAGATCCTATAATGTAACAAATCTGTCAGAAGATTTAAAAGAATTGTATAGGACAGCTGGACAGGAAGGACAAGGTATCACCTTCATTTTCACTGATAATGAGATAAAAGAGGAATCATTTTTGGAATATGTAAATAATCTGCTGTCTTCAGGAGAGGTAAGGGTCTCAGCCTGACAGCCAATGTGCTCTAGAGGCAGGGTACTGAAGAATTTGTTCTCACTACTTTATTTGTCTTGGTAATACATTGTAGAATCAATAATGATTAAAATATTTCAACTTTTTAAGTAAGGAGTCCTCTAGATATGTAGTTTCTGTATTTCAGTGTAAGCCAGAAGAATATAAAAGGGCTGTAGTTAGTATTTCAGTAGCCTTTTATTAAATGATGATTTAGTTGCCAGTTCAAATTCTATACTTCTCTGGAGCTGGACATCTTAGATTTCAGTGGAGTTTCATAAGTCGAAACCTGTGGGTTTTAGGCTAAACTGTGTATATGCAGAGAGAAAGAGATACAGATGAAAACAGGCAAATATTTATAAATTCTAAAATAATTAAATCCATGCCATTAATTATCAATTTCTTACTTCATAAAAAGATTTCTAATTTATTTGCTCGGGATGAATTGGATGAAATCACCCAATCATTGGTACCTGTGATGAAAAAAGAGCTGCCTCGGCATCCTCCTACCTTTGACAATCTTTATGAGTACTTCTTAAGTCGAGCAAAGAAGAACTTGCATGTTGTCCTCTGCTTTTCTCCAGTAAGTTTTTTCTATATATTTGTTTTCCTTTCTTCCATTAGCAAACTTGCCTATGTGGTATAAGCTAATTATTCAAGTTTTATGTTTTTAAGGAAGTTCAAGATGCATGAAAAGATTACTGAAGTCTAGTTGTAATTGCTGAGATAATAAAAGTAATGGTACAGCTGTGAGAACTTAACAGCAAAATACTTAAAAACGAAATAATTTCTTATAAGTTAAAGTTTTTTTCCTCTCACATATTCTTTCCTAATACACATCAGTGAATGTATTTTTGTGAAATTATGGCTTTTAACTGGAAAACAGTATTTTATTGGTAATTAAAATATATTATTTGATGCTTTGAAATATTAAAACCATATATATTTGTAATGAACTTCTTTCTTCAAATTTCATTAATGTTGATTGTTACAAATTTTGCAAAACTCTATTTGAGAAGAAAAAAAATTTCAGTGTGTTCTAAGCAGAAAATCATCAAGAAGAAAATAGACTATTTAGTTGTTTTTACTAATTAAACACTTTCATTGACCTTTGCTTAAGAATCACATTGCTAACAAACTGTGATTCTCTCTTCAGGTTGGTGAGAAATTCCGTGCACGTTCTTTGAAATTTCCTGGTCTGATATCTGGGTGCACCATGGATTGGTTCAGTCGATGGCCCAGGGAAGCTCTTGTAGCTGTGTCCAACTATTTTCTTTCAGAATTTAACATGATCTGTGCTCCATCAGTTAAAACAGAAGTAGTACAAACCATGGGTCTCTTTCATGATATAGTTTCAGAAAGCTGTGAGAATTATTTCCAAAGGTAATATTTTCTACTAATGTGATAATTAATTTAAAAAATGTTGCTACTGACAGTGTTTTTTGAATTCATGTTATATGTATCAATAAATGTATTTTAAAGGTAATAAGAAATGAATATTCTATACCATTATATCTTCAGGCTATAAAAAAATTGCTATTATGTTGCAAATTCTTTATCTTCATTCCCACTATTCAACAGTCATTAATATTTTCTATGTGAATTTAAAAAATGTAACTAAATGTGTAAGATTTCATTAAGAAGTCTGTTTTTGTATGAATAAAGACTAGAGTTATATAATTATTTCTTTTTTTGGAAGTGATTGAATAGCTGTATATATCAAAAATATATGTGAAGTTGATGTTGCCAATATGCTTTGTTTTAGGTATCGAAGACGAGCTTACGTAACACCTAAATCCTATCTCTCTTTCATCAGTGGCTACAAAGAGGTTTACACTGAGAAGTTAGATAGTATTAATGAGCAGGCTGAACGTATGCAAACTGGTAAGCAAATATATTCCATGTGTGCTCTCAGATGATCTATGCTTTTAATATTCTTTTGCAGTGATTACTTATAGGGGATTCAGTCCAAAAGTGGTTGCATATCAGGACCTTTACCAGACACTCCCCCAGTCACAATCTCACAATGATTCTCTTGTAAAAATACCTCAAAGAAGCTACCAGCCTAACCATTCAGCTCGGCATTCTATTAAACTTCAATATTTGCATATCAGAATTTTTTATAGAAAGTAGAACCTGAAAATGGACAGAGGTACCATCTGATTTACTGGTGTAGAGATAAGTAATACTAAACAGTTATTAACTTGTTTCTGGACTTGTGTATAGAAATGCTCACCATGCAATCTGTGTGCTTCACATGTGATTTATTTCGTATTTCTGCTGTAGAATAAGTAGTTGTTACTTGGGGTAATTTTATAACTGTGGTTCTGAAATACAGAAAAGTATGGTTGAAATATTCTTCAGACAGATTTTGGACATCTGTTTGAAATGGCCTAATTTTTGGCATTAGTATTTAATGGTGTCAGAACACCAGTTTTCTAGTGTTTTCAGTTTTCTCCAATTTGCACCTAGACATGCTTTTGTAAATCTATAAAGTCAACTGAGCATCTTAGGAAACCTGGCATGTATCAGAAAAGATATTGCATACCAATTCAATGGAATAAAGAATTCTACATGATAATATTTTTCATACAAAGGTAAAGAATGTGGCACTTCAAGAATGATTACTAATAGAACTGGTACCCTTCACATTGAGAAAAGTCTGGAATAAAAATGCATAGATATTTTTTTCATAAATTCTTTACTGAATTAGAGTGAATGGTAGAGGAGTAAGCAATCCTCAGTATTTCAAATTGTGTGTGTTTTGCTCTATGGATCTGTTGCCAGTTCTTGAAATCTGAACTTACCCTCAGTCTACTTTGAGATGGGGATAAAGTCTGAGAACCTTGAAGATTCAAAAGACTGGGGTCGGTTTAGGTTTTTTGATATTCTTTCTACAGTTTTTTATTTCCAAAATAATTCAGAAGTAGTAACATAAGCAGCTTAAGCACTGTCAATAAAATAAATAATAATATTTAATAATAATTGAATAAATAATATTTATAATAATAAATTTTAAAAAGTAGATTTTCACAGCCTCTGACATGTTATTACAGGCTCCTTGCATGTTCTGCTGAACAAAATGATTGGGTACAGGTGAACATGTGTTTGGATATGTTTTACTGCAGCATCTTCGTATCACTGATGCTTAGAAAACAAGGTGTTTGAGCTTATGGGCAACACAAATGCCAGTTAGAAAACATTTTAATTAGATTCACTTGCACAGTTGGTACTGCTGTAATACTTCTTGTTGGAAGTATGCAAGGAACCTTAATAAGCTATACAGGTTTATTTTTTATAATGGAATTCTTCAATTCCCTTTGAGCTGCATATTCCTCTTTTCTGTCCATCTTTCCTTCTCCACACTCTAGGCTTGTAGCAGGGAAAAGTAAAGGAACAAAGGGTATCATTTTCCCTTTGGTGGCTTCTGGGTTGAAGGTGCTGGATTGGTGGTGTAACTAGATGATATTGAGGGTTTCTTCCAACTTAGATGATTCTGTGGTTCTGTATAATGGCAGTAACCTAATCAAGAGGCAGCTGTGTCAGAACAAGGGCTATGCTGGGAGAGAACTCTTTTCTGTTTTAAATGTGGTAGCAGAAAATTGGAGAGCCATCACGAAGAAATATCACACATCCAATGTGTAGCTGCAAGGGTGTGCTGACTCAAGTGCCTAGGGAGAGAAAGCAATAAGGGCATTTACTTTTACCAGAGAATGAGTAGGATTTAAAGATTCAGTGATGAGGAAGAAGGAGGCTGGAGAGGCTTCAGCATGCAATGAGGAACTCAGGAATGGCCAAAATACCTGTGCTTAAGTCTATGAGCAGGAGAGAAGAGAAAAAAAAAACAAACCATGAGTGCATGGGAAAGACTGAGTATATAATAACTATACAGGGAGCAAGCATATCTCTTTCTGGATGCTCTCAGGCGCATGGTGGGATTCTTGGGGTGTCCTGTCTCCAGGGCCAGGATTTGAACTAGATCATCCTGATAGGTTCCTTCCAAGTCAGCATATTCTGTGATTCCATGGCTCTGTGAAAGGCTGAGTGGCCTCTGTGACTGGCCTGAGTGGTTTCTATAGCACACAGAAGAGCTATGTTGGGACTGGCCCTCAGCACATAAGTGCTTTTTCACCCTCTCTGTCACCAGGGACAAGAGAGGGTAAACTCAATATGCAGGAGCTGGACGTCATAATTTTGCTGTGATCTTTCTTTAGGTCCACTTTTGACTCCACTTCTTCCCAATTTTTTCTAGAAGGGACTCCCTATTAGAAGTCAGTCATGGATCCTTAGGTAATTTCTTCATGTAACGACACAATGAAGCATCGTTCAGAAATTCTGATTGTCTCATGACTTTGTGATGAAACATATACTTGACATAGTTCCTTTTTTGTTGTTTTTGAAGAATTAATCTTGTTTATAATAATTTTGTGACTTGCAAAATTGCTTATATCCATGAAAAATGAATAATAGACACAATCATGATAGTATGACTGCTTACACCTTCTTTCTCTCCTTTATATAAAATTGAATGAGAACACAAGGTACAATGCATGAGAGATCTGGGCCTACATTGTGTAATCAAACTAGGAAAAAAAGTTTCTATATTTCTGAATTTTATATTTTACTTAATAGGTCTGTCCAAGCTGATGGAAGCCAGTGAATCTGTTGCCCAACTCTCTAAGGACTTGGCTGTTAAGGAGAAGGAGCTGGCTGTGACATCTATTAAGGCAGATAAAGTAAGTGAGTGTTAAATAGCACTAGAATATATAGCAGGTAAAATGCTATTGCAGAATTTGATCATAATTTGCAAAAATTTTCCTCATCTAAAATGAGGTTTTACTCTCTCTATAGTGTGTTGATTTAGCATTTGCTTCTGAAAGTGAGGTACTTTTAAACTGCAACAGAGGTTGAGTGCTTTCCTTGTCCTTCTCCCATTTCTTACCCACTCAGATAAGCATCAAATTTCATTTTCTTTAACAGATTTTTTAAAATTTGTTCCTAATTGACATTATTAAATTTTGGATCTTATGTGCACTTACTAGCAGAGAAAAAGTTAACATGATATTGGGGCTTTTCTACTTCAAATTTGCTTAGAAAAATCTCTTTTCCTTAGAAAAATGTTCATTGCAGTCCAGTTTCAGGTTTTGTCTTTTACATTAACAAGATACCTGTGTGTTCATGAGAGTGGTGGTCTGGTAGAAATCTGGTTTCCAAAATGACTCTCTGGAAAGGTATGCTAGGGAATGGATCAGTATAGGCATTCTGTTTTCTGAAAGATACCTTAATGCTCTGATGGTGCATATTTAATATGCCCTGGAGAGTGAATTTTGGCTGGTGATGACTAAGGGACTACATGCATTCTTTGAGGTCTTTGATCTCATAAGAGAAATATGTGACAGAAAGGGATGAAGTTGAACTTCTCACATTAAATATTTATTCAATAGTTATATGATACCATATATAGTTAGCTGTACTTGGGGTTAGATTTAATAGCTGTTACTTACCTATTTTATCTTGTGTCTCATAATCATTTGTTCCATCATTTTGATTTATAGATTTTATGTGTTTATTATCATTTCCAGGTACTAGAAGAAGTCAAAGAAAGTGCTGAAGCTGCAACTAAAATAAAGCTTGAAGTCCAGGAAGTGAAAGATAAAGCACAAAGGATCGTGGATGCAATTGATATAGAAAAGCAAGAAGCAGAGAAAAAACTGGAGGCAGCTAAACCAGCACTAGAAGAAGCAGAAGAAGCTCTTAAAGTGAATAAATTTCATTTTTATTAGTACAGTATTATTTGCATCACCTGTGAGAAGCCAGAGCCACCAACACGCAGCTGTCTCTTGGTACTGACTGCTGCCACCAGCTCCTTGCTGTTGCTGGCCATGTCTCTCATGAATACTTAAGGCACAC
Source organism: Onychostruthus taczanowskii (assembly GCF_017590055.1). NCBI lineage: Eukaryota > Metazoa > Chordata > Aves > Passeriformes > Passeridae > Onychostruthus > Onychostruthus taczanowskii. The sequence continues at coordinate 12,339,774 of NW_024499351.1, forward strand.
ATATTTTACTTAAAACACAAAGGGACTGTTTTATAGTATTTTTTTTCCTTCCATCTGAATACTTCATCATTATGAAGTTGGAGATCTTTCCAAAAGCTACACATGCCTTTAGAATATCTGTTATTCTGAATTCAAGGGAATACTTCTTGTGCTAACAGAATGTTTTTAATTCAAACTTAAGTAATTACACCTGTCTTTTAAGACAAATAAAAATCTATCTCTTCCTTCACCAAAACCCACAATGCTTTTAATTTTAAGAGAAACAGGAAACAAAGTGGATTCAGGGCAATCAGAAGCAGGGTTCAGAAATCTGGAGGCATTATTGTGCTACATAATTTCATTCTTCTGCTCTGAACAGTAAAAACCTCTGAAATCAGAAATCAATGACGGCCTTTCATTCCAGTTATCAGAATTTATGTGACAGAAGTTCTTGAGTAGAAAAAGCAAAAAAAGGAGCATTGTTTGCTCTTACACTGATGTTTAGATAATTAAATAAATGAAACTTCCAAAAATAGTCACAAAATTGCTAAAGTTTTACGAAACTATGAAACTTATTAATTAGGCCATGTTTCTTACTTTTTTTTTGTATATACTTAATACAAATGCACCTCAGAGAAAAGTATTACAAATGAACATGGAAATCAAGATATTGAAATGGGTATGATGGTATTGATGCAGGATTCTATTACACCTTTCTTCAAACAGACCATCAGACCAGAGGATATCGCTACTGTTAGAAAACTTGCAAAACCTCCTCACCTCATTATGAGGATCATGGACTGTTGTCTGCTACTATTTCAAAAGAGACTGGATCAAGTTACCATGGATCCAGAAAAGCCTTGCTGCAAGCCATCATGGGGAGAATCATTAAAAGTTAGTAGAGTTTTCAAATGGTGTTTCTTAAACATCAGAAATAGCAATTAGCTTATCAGAGAACTTATGATGCTGTTTACCCAAAACATGATGGAATTTTATTGAAAGGCAAACATATTGTTTTAAGATAAACTGTATCTATACACTATATTTAATGGGTAGAAATAGTAGGTGAATTGCTTAGAGACTTGCAGCAGAAGCTTTAGAGTTTGCTTGACCTGTTCCTGGCAATGATGGTAACAGTAACAAATAGTGCTTTTGCATTTTATTTAGGCTTTTACAGTTAAAAAAGTCATCAAAAGCTTTTATTTTCCACTGATGTAATAAAATGAGATAAACAGTTATTCCATGAATTGTCTTTAGCATGCTAAAAGTTTGTTAGAAAAGATTAAGCCAAATTATTTCACTTTTCAGAATTAGATAATGCATCACAACTGCCAAAATTTTTTTGCATTTAGTTAAGTTACAAATATATTTCTGAGTCTTTCTATGGGTCAAATTTTTTTAATTAAATGATGCTTCTTGAATGCTTCTAAAACGCAGGAATATAGGAGATGGAAAGCACATCAGTAACTTTTGAATCTAGTTACTGGAGCGTAATTGGTTAAATCTTCAAAATAACAGAAGGTGTGTGGGAGGAGTTACAACTGAATAGCACACTTACATTATTAGCAGTATGAATTACCTCTGTTTACAGAAGAATTTTAGGAATGCTTTTTAACAGCTTCACCTATGAACAAGACCTTGAATGTAAAATGTGTAAATAACTCGTGTGTTGTTTTTTGAAGCTTATGAGTGGCCCGTTCTTGAACAACCTAAGGAACTTTGCTAGGGATACAATCAATGATGAGACAGTAGAATTAGTCCAGCCTTACTTTGAAATGGAAGACTATACACTGGAAAATGGTAAAAAAGTGTGTGGCAACGTGGCAGGACTCCTCTCTTGGACAAAAGCCATGGTGGTATTTTATGGTGTTAACAGAGAAGTCTTGCCTCTTAAGGTAACACATCCTCTCTTGCTTTGTGTTTGCTTACCAAGTAATTGAATGTATTTTAAAGTAATAGGATTTTACAAATGTATACAAATGTATACACACACACACATATATATATATATATATAAAATTACTTTATAATTGTTTTTAAAATGTTTTACCAGGATCTTCATTCCTTCTCCAGAGGGTCCTGCAAACAGAGGTTTGCAGCTATTTTAGGTTTTTTCTTTTCTCCTGGTAACTTAGAAGCAGTGGAGGACTGACATCTTGCCTAAATATTGGCTTTCTAAAGAGGTTCAGAGGTCACATTAATAAAGGAGCTATGTTGCAATAGTAGGAAGCAAAATAAGGAAAACATTTTTAAGAGTAAATTTTTACTTTAGTGTGTGTGAGTGTTCTTTTTCAGGTTTATGAGACTCAAGGGCAGTGATTTTTTTGTTCTAAACAAAGTATTTTATCCTTAAATATAGCATAATTTTTTAAAAAATAGTAAAAGGGGTGAACACCTACCAAATTTTTTTAACCTTTGTGTCCCTGGTAGAAATGTTATTTACAGAAGCAACAGTAATACAGATGAATTCTTTTAAAAAATCAATTAATTTCCTGTGTTCACCATAAATATAATTTTAGGAGCAATAGGAAGAGTCACTGTTTTAGGACCATTTTACCCATTTCAGTGGGTAAAAGCAATATTGTTAGCTGATAAAGGACCAATTTCCTGTTGTGATTGCTGGCTGCTACAAAATTCACTAATAAAAGAGGAAATTACATATAGTCAAAACATATAGTCAACCAAGAATACTGAATGATTGTTCTTCTAGTCTAACCAATGTGTACAGATCAGAAACCTTACTTCCTTAACCAGCTTCTTGAAATGTAATTTTTTTTATTGTCAATAAAATTGACAATATGTAGTAGAACTTTAGGTACTGTATTGTTATTGAACAAAAGAAAATCTTATCTTCAGTATATATGTGGTATAGTTTTCAGCTTAAATGTTTTTGATGTTTATATAAAAGTTACTTTGATGTATTGTCTTGTGATTACCAGCTAAGTAGGCTTAAATAGTTCATTGAATTATATTAAAATCATATATATGATAAAACTTTTAAATTTTTTTTTTTCTCCTTTTCAGGCTAACCTGGCAAAACAAGAAGGTCGCCTGAAAATAGCTAATGCAGAAAAAGATAAAGCTCAGGCAGAATTAGATGAAAAGCAAGCTGAACTGGATAAAGTGCAGGCAAAGTTTGATGCAGCAATGAAGGAGAAAATGGTGTGATAAACGTATTTTAGTCTTACCAAAAATGCTTGTACAATTGCACTTGTTATGTAATTAGGATTTGCTGCAAACACACATTTACCTGCTACCTTGAATAACATGGCTGAGATTGAGGTGTAAAAGTAAGAGATTTAAGCCTATATCTGCTTCCTGTGAATAGGAACATATTAGATGTCCTTAAGTATCCTCAAGGATGAGTTTTAAATAAATAAAATAGTTATAATATAAGATGATGAAAAGTATATAAAATAACTCCACATTTTTGCATTTGATAATTAAGTAGGACATTTTTTCAATTTTAGGACTTAGAGAATGATGCAGAAACATGCAAAAGAAAGATGCAAGCAGCCTCTGACCTTATAGATGGACTGAGTGGAGAGAAAGTTAGATGGACTCAGCAAAGCAAAGAATTTAAATCTCAAATTAAAAGGTATCAAATCCATTACAGAAAAAAAAAAAAAGAATATGCTTGGAAAAAGTGAAGTATTTGTAAACAATTTAGTAGCTTTAATTGCAGTACTTAATTTTCTTCCTGGAAACCTTAATATAGCAATGTAATCAAATGAACTACCCTGGAATTTGAATTTTCCTCCCATAAGTAAGAATACATGAGTGCTGAGTGCCAGTATTTCAGTTAAGAACAATGCCTCTGATTTTGGAATTAGCTACCAAAAAGATTTTTACTAGGGCTGTTATGTGCCTGTATAACTGCTGCTTCTGCAGTCCCCCTAATACTGCACATCGTTCTGATGTCACTGGGGAAGTGAAACCTTCAGATAAGCTCAGCTTCTGTAGAACATTTATGTTACTATAAATTTGCTATCGGGAAAGTGGGCATTTCTGGTGAGAGTTTCAATAGAACTAGGTTTGTGTCCTTGATAAATAGTGTATTTCAGACATATTCTTAAGAAATAAACAATTTTATTAACTCATTTAGGAAAAAAGGAATAGTTGTCATCAGGGCTCTATTGTTTTGTAGGGGTGGAGACAGTGTTTTCATAAAATACTACTCAAATTTTGCCTCAAAAATGCTCTGGAAGCAACTTTTAAAAAAAATCTTCTTATGTTTCAAAAGCCGTTTTTTAAAGTAATTAGAAATTGAATTTGTGCACCACCTTTTAATGATTTTTCTTCCTTTTCTAGACTTGTGGGAGATATATTGCTCTGCACAGGCTTTCTTTCATACTGTGGACCTTTTAATCAAGACTTCAGGAACCTTTTGCTTAAAGACTTATGGGAAACAGAGTTGAGAGCTCATAAAATCCCCTTTTCTGATGATTTGAACCTGATTTCTATGTTGGTAGATCAACCAACAGTAAGTTCTTGGTGCTTGGAGGGTTTAATTTGAACTTCTGTTAGCATATTCTATGACTGTTAGCCAGCATTATGCCTGCTTAGAGAAGAACTATAATCCCCAGTATTCCAAATATTGCTGTGTACTTCTGTGGTTTCCAAATGCTCTTGGCAATTTCCTCTAAGTCTTAGCATAGTAATAATAACAAAACCCAAGAGAAACAAGTGATGCACAATAGAATTTCTCACCCCATGCTGACCAATACCCCGTCAATCCCTAAACCATGAACAAGTCTCTTCTGAGTAACTCCTCCAGTTTATATAGTGGACATGGCATTCTCTGGTATGGAATAACCCTTTGGCCAGTTCAGGGCAGCTGTCCTGGTCATGCTCCCTCCCAACTCCTTGTGCACCTGCTCACTGGCAGAGCACGGGACACTGAAAAATCCTTGCCTTGTGGTGAGCACTACTGAGCAACAGCCAAAACATCAGTGTGACAATGTTATTCTTACAGTAAATCAGAAAAACACAGCACTGTATACCATCTACCAAGAGAAAATTGACCTTTCTTTCAGCCGAAGCCAGGACATTTCTAAAACAGTGGGTTTGGCTGTAATTTAAAATAGAATACATAAAGTCCTTTTATTCAATGTAAATATATTAGAAATGGGCAGAGTGGGAAATGTCAGAATCTTCAAGTTTCCTTCAGTAAACACTAATTCCCAAAAGCTCTCTTACTCTGGTTTTTGCTTAATTGATCCCAATGCTTAATTTATCTGTCAAGCTGTCTTTGACATCCTTACACTTTAAAATATACTTTTTGTGATTCTATGTAGTTTAAAAAAATCCATAAAAATAAAATTCTGGAAATTTTATTTATACCTGCATTTTGTTTATACCTGCATGAATAATTCTTCAGCAGGTTCAGATATGCATTCCCTTTGATGTCCCTGTTACTTCTTAGAAGAATTTTAATTGAAGAAAAATTCCAGTGATAATTTATTTCAAACTATTATTTTTTCTTCATCTCTCTCGCTTTTTTTTTTTTTTTTTAAATTTATTTTTTTTTAGATTAGTGAGTGGAATCTTCAAGGATTGCCTGGAGATCACCTCTCAATTCAGAATGGTATTATTGTCACTAAGGCATCAAGATACCCACTTTTAGTAGACCCACAAACTCAAGGAAAAGCGTGGGTTATAAATAAAGAACAGGATAATGAATTACAGGTAAACAGTGGAAGGGTGTGCTCTATTATACTCCTTCAAACATTATTGCTTTAGAGGGAGGTTGCATTTGAGTCAGTGTGATCTGAGATAAGTTTAACATGTATGGAGACTGACAATTATGTAGATGCATCAGCAGGGAACTTGAGAACAGCTGTAAATCCCACTCAAGGGCTTGGAAAAGACTATCCAACTTGTATGAACTCTAGCAAAAAGTATAAAAGTATTTTGTTCAAGATGGGTAGGTATGGTCCCAACACAAAAGAGGACAAAGAGATGATAATTTAAAAACCAAAAGAGTATAATATGAAATTATTAAATGAGAGCAAATTGGGTGACTGTTAGTAACATTACAGATAAAGGCAGGATAAGTTGCAGCTCTGAAAATGTAGGCAAAGTGCCTCGAGTGTTGCAGCCCATAATTTAGGACCTGAGAGGGTATTCATAATGAGGTTGTCACTACAAAAGGAAGTTGAGGAAATCCTGCTGAAGCCATACCCATGAAAAATTTGCCTATGCTAACATTACTGCAATCTTCATAGCTCTTTCACAGGTTAAACCAATATGCTAAAATGCCTGCTCATGAAACATAAAACAAAGATGTTCATGTGTCACTATCTGCATCACAATTTTTTTTTCCCAAATTATGTGGCATAGCAAAAGTAAACTGCATTTTAAAACCCTTAGCCTGAATGTTGAGAAAACTCATATGTCCTGAATATCAATACATTTTAGAGGGTTTAGAATTAGTTAATTATATAGCTTACTGTTTTATACATGCTTTTAAATTATTTTATATAGTATGAATCCCATTTCATGAAATATCAATCTGAATTCATAATATTGGAGCAGTGTTTCATTTTTTAGACTTCCATATTTTAGAGTCCAGATTTCCAGAAGGAATTTCTCAGCACTTCAAAGCTAAAATTAGAAAATCTAGTCCTTCTAGGACATAGAACAGAAAATAAAAGGCTAGGTGTCTCTGGTTTCTAAAATATACATAACATCTCTAGCATGCAATAAACTGTACCAGTTTGATTTAGTACATTATTACTATCATAATGAAGTCCTGAGGATTCAGTTACAGCCAACCTTTTAAGTCACCTTTTTATGATACTTTTCACTGTACACACAGAAGTATTTCTGCATAAATTGCTTCATGGTCAACATTTATAGCACCTGCTTTGAAATACAACAAAAACAATGAAAAAAATTTTCCAAGGTTAGGTCTGTGGTTTTCATGTAAGACTGAGGAAATGCTTTGTCCTTACACCAATTTATAATTTACTTTTTGAGGTAACAACTCTGAATGACAAGTATTTCCGGCAACACCTAGAAGACAGTCTTTCACTGGGACGATCACTCCTGATTGAAGATATAGAGGAAGAATTGGATCCAGTTCTTGATAATATACTAGAAAAAAATTTCATAAAATCTGGATCTGCTTTTAAGGTTAGTAATCAAACAAAATAAGTGGAATAAATAGCTAGCCTTGTGACAAATGTTGTTTTACCATTGTTATAAACATTTGCTGAATCAGGTAAACTTTGTATTCAGTAGAGACATGTAAGGAATCAAACTGAACTAATAATAAAACACAACAGACAGAGCCTCAGCTGTGTAGTAAATTGGCAAGTCTAAACTATGAGTTTAACTACCAGGGTTATTAGTGAAGATTCCAAACTGGAACCAATTATGCTTATCTGATTAAATGCTTAAAATTCTTTCTACTGATTTTGAAGCATGCTTAAGGAAGTGGTTTGGTCCTACTCTTTTTATAAGCCAGGTATTTGAAGCCACATTGGAGACTCATATGTTGGAGCCTTATTTGCCCCCCACTGTCCCATGGCAGATGATCTTTGAGGTCCCTTCCAACACCAACAATTCCAAGATTCATACTACAGTATACAGTGATCAGATTTCCTTGTGCACATGCAGCTTTTGAGTTAGACTGCTGTTTAAGTTATAGAATATCTTAATTCTGTAAAAATTTATTTTGAATACTCTGAATGAATTTTTACTTCCTTCAGAAAGATTCTTTGAAACCTGCTTAGTCTTAATAAAGTTAAAATTTATGTCCAGTAATTTCTGTTCCATTGTTGGATCACATAATTAATTTTACCTTGGACATAAGAGAATGATGATTTCTACAAAAGTCAGCAGTTTCTACTACCTCTTCATCTGAGGTGTGATTAGAAACCAAATGTTTCTGAAGCTGTTAATCATAATTCACAGTGGAAGTGATCCCTATATTTAGCTGAAGGGAAATGCTACTTTTATAACGTACTCTAACTTGTACATTTGGGCAGTGACTTTTATTTTCATGACAAATTTAAATTGTGAAATAAATTTTCTCTTTTTGGCACTTCAAATCTTGTAAGTTTTTCTTCCTGCTCAATATTACTGAGTTTAATAAAGTTCATTTTCCTCTGTTTAATATTAACTTAACTTAATCCACAGGTGAAAGTCGGTGATAAGGAAGTAGATGTTATGAATTCTTTTAGACTGTTCATTACTACAAAGCTACCTAATCCTTCTTTCACACCTGAAATTAATGCAAAAACATCAATTATTGATTTTACTGTTACAATGAAAGGACTTGAGAATCAGTTACTGAGAAGAGTAATACTCACTGAAAAACAGGTAAGTTAACAGTACAAATAACTCATAGCGATATTTAATTTTTTTTCCATTTAATTTGTTTTGGTATGTAGAAAAAAGAAATGTTCAAATGGAAAAAAAATATTAGCTATTTCTAAAATTATATTCAGATTCACTATAGATATTTACAAATATCAAAAATGCATTGGGAGGCTCTTAATATACACGACTGTCAGTACGACACAAACAATTAATTACCTGGATTTGACATCGATAAGATACATCATAAGATACTGAATAAACACTGCTTAAAAAAGCATTTAAAAAAAAAAAAAAAGTTTTAGATAGCAAGAAAAGTAAAATGCACATTTCATGACTAGATCCAACTGTTCACCTGTATCTTCAATCACAAATTATTCATTGAAAAATCAGAAACCGAATTTTAAGTATCTCTCATATTTGCAACCCCTAAAATGTCATGCCATTTTCTTTTTTCTAATAACAGGAACTTGAGGCAGAACGAATTAAGCTCATGGAAGACGTAACTTCTAATAAGAGGAAGATGAAGGAACTGGAAGACAATCTTCTTTACAAACTAAGTGCAACTAAAGGTTCTATATAAAAATATTAATCAGAATAGGCAGATAAAACTGATTCACACTAGGTCCTTTCCTTACAGATTTTGGTTTCTCCTTCTAACATACATTAAGAGAATGTACAGTGGCAGGAGTATGAGGACTGTGAGGGCTTTGGTGCTATAACATGCCACCATATGCAACTCAGGACACCTAAACTTAAAACCTGAACAACTTTTTTGAAATACATCCATATTTTTGAGAGCTTTCTGCCCCTCTGATGAGATAACGTGTCTGACCATGGGCAAATCTTTAAACCATTGAAAATGTTAATTGGAATGGCCTGGCTTAAAATTGTCTTGAAACTCTTCTGCAGTACATTATGAGCCTGAACCTGATCACTTACTATTTCTGGTGGAAAAAGAATCTGGTAACAGAAAATCTGTGAGTAACTGCTGGAGATTCATGCATATCGTTGAATGACCATTTCCCTTAGGACCATAAGTCTTTTTTACTTTGATAGTGATGATGAATAGATTTCAAAATAATTTAAATCATTTGTGGACTATGTAGGTTGTGTGGATAAGATAGGTGACTTCTCTAGTATGTGTTGCAAAGCTGTTGGTATAAATACATTTAACATATTTTGAATGAATTTGCTAAAATACGTTGGATGTAAAAATAATTTTTAGTATTACATATCCTATCTGGTCTCTAGTTTAAAATCTTTCTGTAATTCAGTAAATAATTTCATTTTCTAAAATAAATAATTCCTGTAATTTGGCCTTTTGTTTTCTATATACATATGAAATGAAAATATTGTTACAATAATATCCTAAACATCCAGTATTTTACTTTTCAGGTTCACTAGTGGATGATGAGTCTTTAATTGGTGTCCTGCAAACAACTAAGCAAACAGCTGCTGAAATAGCTGTCAAGTTGTCTGTGGCAGCAGAAACTGAAGTGAAGATTAACACTGCTCAGGAGGAATATCGACCTGTTGCTACACGTGGAAGCATTCTTTATTTCCTTCTTACAGCAATGAGCATGGTCAATAATATGTATCAAACTTCACTGGCTCAGTTCTTGAAGCTTTTTGATCAATCTATAGCCAGGTAGGAAGACACAGATTTTTCCTACTATTCAGATGTTTGCCTTTCCAATGTACTTGCTCTTATTAATGCGGTTTCTTTGTGCTTTGTTTTCACGATTTAGGTCTAAGAAATCTCCTGTGCCTCAGAAAAGAATCTCAAATATTATTGAATATCTCACTTTTGAAATTCACTCATATTCTGTTAGAGGCCTATATGAAAATCACAAATTCCTCTTTACCCTCCTTCTGGCTTTAAAAATTGATATTGAGAGAGGACATGTGGAAAACAGAGAGTTCCAAACTCTCATTAGAGGTAAGTTTTAAAAATTGTGTTATGTGTAGGACTAATTCAACTTTTAAAATTTTTATGCCATTTCGAAACCTTATTTCTTTGTCTACATGGTTTCTGTCAATCAGCATTTCTGTGGGAACTGGGCTTGTTCAGCTTGGCAAAGGGAAGCCTTAGAGGACACCCAATAGTAGCCTTCCAACACCTGTGAGAAGGCCATTAATAAGGCTAAGTTATAATTTGGTATGAAATAAGTACACAAGAGTACAGTTAGTATCACAGAGAAAATTATTTAGGTCAAAATACATAATTTAAAAAGAAATATAAATTATATTTTGACCCCTGGAATATCATGTGTTTCATCAGAAAGTACGTTTCATCCTATATTTTTAACCACAGGAGGTGCAGCTTTGGATCTACAGGCTTGCCCACCCAAACCTTGCCGCTGGATTCTTGACATGATATGGCTAAATCTAGTGGAGTTGAATAAACTTCCACAATTTCAAGAAATTTTGAACCAGGTGATATTTTCTAATAATCTTTTAAATGTTAATTATTATGTTAATTAATTAATAATTTAATAATACTTTAATAATAAAGAATTAATAAGTAGTAACAATTGGTTAATGCTTAATTAACAATTAATAATTAGTTAATAATTATGTTAATTAATTATGATTGTCATCATAATTGTGTTTCCAAAAAAATGCAGAATAACATCATAGAGACAATTAGGTACCATGAATGGTGGTGTGTTTATTTATCTTCTTTATGGTATTTGGTATTGTAGTAATTGAGGTCGAAAAAGGAGAGAAGGAACAGGAGCAAAGGAAAAAGGAAGTCAATAAAAGAGAGATAGGATAAAAAGCTAGAGGTATCAAAAAGGCTCATAAAATTAATCTGAGTGTCAGGTTTTAAGTGACAATGTTGTCTGTCTTGATTCTGGTATATTTTTACAAGTGAGTGCTTTGCTGCTTGTTTTTAAATACTCGTTTCTGTCCCAAGATTAAAAGTGAGATATGATGAGCTAGCAACAAATGCCATGCTTTACGTAGGCATGCATGAACTTATAGGCACATAAGCTTGTCACATGTTCAATTTGGTAAATTTATTTTTCTTTTTTTAGCATAGTTTAACCACTCCCTGAGCATTTCTTGTCTCTAAGTGCTCCTTGCTAGTCAGGCTGATGGCCAGGGCAGTAAGTTCTCCTTGCTGTTACATCATTGGCCGGCCAAGTCCATTTTGTGATGGCACATATTGCCCTGGAGGGTAGCAACCATTTTAGCTAAATGGTTACCTGCAAGTGGTCACTCATATTCTGTTAGAGGTATACATGAAAACCACAGGCTGTAGTTTTCATGGCTGTTTCATGGCTGTTTCTAAACCCTGTAACCAGGCAAGAGTTGGATACGTACCAGTGAAATTCTTCCAGTTTTTGGTTTCTTGAGGTATCAAAATAGAATATCAAGTTAGGAGAAAGTTGGAGGAGCTTCAGTTAGGTTGCTCACCCTGGGCTGTTAGGGCACAAGAATCCTATTTCTATAAAAGTCCTTTCACCAGGTCTTTTCTAGAATTTGTGCAAACAAAATTTTAGACTCCAAAATACTTAGGTGACCATGTTATCACAAAAGCTCTCCTTTTAATTTTATTTTCTTAGTACTGCCTTACTTTTGCCATGTAGTTGCAAAGTTAAAATGTGGCAATTAAAATTATTTCAGTCATAGATAGAAATGGAATATGGGAGGGTGCTAACTAGAACATCAATTAAAACCCCAAATATTGTGAAAACGTCTTTTGAATCTTATTTTTATCCATTAGAAGTGCTGTTCTATTTGATTCATCATATCAAATACAACTGTATCATTATTCATTTAGATGAAGCATTAAATTATTTACAGTGACCAAAAAAGGACTGAGAATGCTATGCTCAGTTCTCAAGAGGTTTCCTGTGCCTTTCTTTTCCTCATGCTAGTTTCAATTCATTTTTCTCCTCTAAAAAAAAAAATAAGTCCCAGATGCCTAATTTAACATAGACATCTTCTGTTTAAAACCTTTATCAATGCATTCCTTGTTCTCTTTCCAGTTATCTGAGAATATTGCAGTAGCTGACCTTCCTCAGTCACTGCATTGAAAGGCTCAGGTGCATTTTCACAATGTTCTGCCCACTGGTATTCCTTATCCTATTAGGACACAGGTTCTAAGAGGTGCCTGAAATTGTGCTCATATTTGTGGTCAGGTTTATTCTTTCTCAAGCCAAAAGCTTACTAGAATCTGCTACTTTTAATTTGCCATTCATTGGCTGGCTAAACTGTACTGGGTCAGATTTTTCTGGTCCTCTTCGTATTTTGTGACCAAAAGGAATTAATTAATCAATCACAGTGTGTTCCTCTTGTAATACAGAGTATAGTTCTTGTAGTACATAGTAAAGTTCCTCCTGCTAATTACTTATTTTTTTAAGTAGATGCATCTGTTTGGGAGGGGAATGCATAAATAACTGACTGGCTTGAGAGTCTACATACTTACACTGATTGCAAGTGAATTGAATTAATTGAAACAATTCAATTAATTGAAGCAATTGAATTAATATTATTTGTAGTATTTTAATAGCAATTCTCATGGCATATTTCTTAAATGCTATAGGCAATGTTACTTGTAATATGTCCTAATATAATAATGGCCTCTCATTAAAAGCTACATTTGCAAGGAGATTTTAATGCAATGGCAATATATTTATTTGTGTGTTAATGTAATAAATTTAGATAGCTCATAGTGATAAGGCATGGAAACACTGGTTTGATAAAGACGCCCCTGAGGAAGAAATTATCCCTAATGGATACAGTGATTCACTTGACACCTTCCGCAAGCTTTTACTCATCAGGTGAGCATCTTCAGAAATTTTGGGAAATTACACAGTTGCAACACATCTCAACCTATCAGTATGCTATTATCATAATAGTGTAACTTCAGTTATCTCTGGGTGACATTAAATAGCAATTCACTCACATGAAATATGTTTTTATTTAATTACTTCAGAGCTGTCCTCTGCCGTCTAAAGGTATTTACAGAAAATATTTTTATAGCTTTGCTTTTATGTCATAAGAAATGGAAACTGGGAACCATATTGCAGCCTTATTTGAGAAGCCCATGAAAAAGTAGAATATTCCAGATAATTTTCAATTTTTAAAAAATTTATTTTAAAATTAACTATTTTAAATACTTTTAAACAAGTATTAAAATATAAAATGCCAAAAAGAGAGATGGTGGAAATACAAAATATGTATTCAAAATTCCATGTGAAAAGAGTGCTGCAAATTATATTTTTTGCATCATATAAGACCTCTAAGATCTTGGGATAAAATGGATTTCCAAAGAAGCATTCAGCTGCCTTATGCATGAGATCATATCTTCCTACATTGGTTTTATATGGTTTACTTGGTTTCCAAGTGCTGTAACAAAAAAAAATCAGAGATACTACAAAATAGCCCAACAATATTATTTACTAGACCGTGATTTGTCTTTGCAGCAGATTCAACCTGTGCAGTAAAAAAGACTAGAATCTGATGGAAATATCATATTGTTTAATGCTCTACACCCTAAGAGGGAGGGGACCATCTAAGTCTAAAGCATTTAAATTATCTTCAAAACCCGAAGATCGTCAGAGTAATATGTTTTATCCAAAAGTAGTTGTTTGTTTGTTTTACCATGGGAAAAACCCTCATCACCAACACAAATACAATCCCGTTTGTACCCTAAAAGACTAACAGATCAAATGAATCATCTGCAGAGTTTTACTAAAGGGCAAAAACAGTCTTAACATTTCCCACTTTGTGTTCTCAAATACAAAAGTTCTGTTTAAAATGAAGAATATCCCAAACTAATGAAGGTGCCTAGAACAGAAAATTCCAGTGCAAATAGTTAAGGCAAAATTGTAAGCAACTGGAATGTATCATAAGTAGAGTAAGATGCATACACACATCATATATATGATTATGATTTTTAAAAATCCCTCTATTTGATAAAAATAGAATTTCTAATTTGAGTCTGATCTTGTAGGAAGAGGCAGTGAATTTATATCTTTGCATGTATTTTATTTTCTAGGTCTTGGTGTCCAGACCGAACACTTTCCCAAGCCAGGAAATACATTGCAAGTTCCTTGGATGAGAAATATACAGAGCCAGTTATTTTGAATTTAAGAAAAACTTGGGAAGAAAGTGACATGCGAACACCTCTCATCTGTTTCTTGTCTATGGGATCAGACCCAACAGATCAGATTAATTCCTTGTCTCGGAAGCTTAATTTGGGTATGAAAATAATTATTCATTTTAATATGTTAAGATGCAGATGGGCAGTGTAACTACTTTCAGAGATTTTTTTTTTTCTGAGAAGTATTTCTTAAAGTCTCTTGCACTACTGTTTGTTCCTGAAACATCATGTTAGAGATAAAATAATGTTTGAAATAGAAGACAGTATGCTAAGAACATTCTGTGTGAAGTTGGAGAGTAATTCAAGTCTTTTTTTAATAAATTATCATCCTTCCTGGTGATGATAACATTTTAAATCCCTATCTTGTAAAGCAATTAATTCTTCTTTTAAAATTATGTTATGGTAACAATAATATTTTCTTGTTTTAACTCTTAACTACAGGTAACTGAAAAATCAGTAATCTGCTTAGAGTATTACTTTGTAACAAAAAAATAGCTACATGATCTACAATTGTATATTCTGGACTTTAGTTCTACACTATATGGAAATCTTGAAATGTGAATACAAACTGAGTTGAGCAGATCCCATATATTCTTGACATTAGTCACGTTAGTATGTTCACAAATGCAGTTTTACATCTTTGCATTGTGGCTATGTACATTTTGAGAAAAATCTCTGTTCATATTTCAAATAATCTGACATTGTTAGGATTTGGCATAAATTCACATTCACAGTCAACATTAGTCACAGTCTTTACTTTCTGTAAGTATTGTCTGTGTGTATTTCAGTGTTGCTATACAAAATGTCAGTGTTTAGAAAATGTATACGTAATAGTATAATATGATGGTGAAGGGCATAGGCTTTCATATTTATATATTTTTGAATTAAATTTATTTAATTGTGCTGTATTTCTATCACTGGTTGTTGGACTGAATTGAAGTTCCTACTTTTTCTCAATAATGTAAGTTCATTAATCTTATATTGTCAAATATGTTATAGAATGTAGGACCATCTCAATGGGCCAAGGACAAGAGGTTCATGCACGCAAACTCATAGAGGTGTCAATGGAACAGGTGGGGAAAAACCATTGCAACATAAGTCGCTTGTCTGTTTTGGTATTCTTTTACACCCCTTTAGCATGCAGTCTATAATATTTTGCATTTTCATCTTACTATCTAGCATATCTCAGGGTGACCATGTCTTTTTGAATGCCTGAGTTTAAAAACATGTCTCTGTGGCACATATATGCGACAGCGGAGTCCAAGCCAATACCTCTGGCAGCAGTGCTACTGAGCAGCTTCCCAAAAGCAGCACATTCCTTACTTATCACTACACTCTTAACAAAGGGTTAAAGGACATTGGGGCCTGGTCCTATCCAGATCTCACCTCTTTATTGGAATTTTTTTTCATTTTTTCCCGTATAAGAGATACCTGGATGTTGCATAGCTTCTACTGAATAAAACAGTGAGTGCACATGTAGCTTAAAGTTGTAGATACAGAAGGATGTGCTTGCTTCTAATATTGTTTCACATTTTCCTTACAACACTGCTAGTGACAGGACCACTTACCAGCATTTGGTGTCCCTTCTTTGTTTCTTTAATTGTCAGTCCTTTGGCTTTGAGTCCCAAGCATGTCTAAGAATTTCTAAGCAATATATAAGAATTTTTCTTTCAATGTGGTAGTGTATTTTGTTATGGCAGATGATATTCCCCAACTGTAAAACCATGAAAAACCTAAGTAGCAGCTACAGAGAGATAGTAATTGAAGTAAACTTCAAATGCAGTATAAAAGTTATAGTGCAAAGATGGTACCTTCTGGTCAGCTGGACACTTCAAGGAGTTGTGGACAGTCTTTCAAATGAAGACATACAGCCATAGTTGCCTGCAAACTCAAAATATGGGGTATCAGTCATATACCTGTACTTTGGAGGGATAGAATATCTCCAGTAACAGAGAGCAGAACATTGGCATATAGATGTACCCCAATTTGGAAAAAGATAAAAAAAGAAATCTCTTTATAGCAAATGAAAATTTATATTATAAGTGCACACATTCATCTGGTATTTCTTTCCTTGTATGTCTAGAATGGTCACTGTCAACTCCCAGTTCTTTGCAATGGTGAAAACTGGAGCATCCCTTCCTTTCTTTTGCCCTTAATTTGAAGCACAAGGACACTCAGCACTCCAGCAGAGCTACCAGTAACGATTTCTGAACTACATGCCTTAGTGCTGAAGGGAGGAAAATGTGAACATCAGATTTGAAAATACTAAACAGAATTAGTGAATATGAAGACAAATACCTATTTGGTTTTTTTGTACCTCTGGCCAAGAGTATATCATATGATTAAAACTGCTCTGCTGTGTTACAGGAAGATAATTTTCAAAAACTGTTTGAATCATTTGAAAATGTATGAAATTAATTAAAGATCTCCCTCAGAAAAGTTGATCCCCAGAAAAGCAGGAAAAAACCCATCTTCATTTAATCTTCTTTTTTTAATATCTATCAAGTCACCATAAATATGTCAATTACATTTTTTTTCACCAACAGTTACTGATGTTTTTTAAATGAGCAAAAACAAAATTGCTAAAATGAAATTACAAGCTGTAATGAAATCCACTGTCCATCAGTGTTTAGAACTGATTAAATAATGGCCCATTTTAATTTCAGGCTTCTAATTCATCAGCCTTCTAAAGTGATGCTAAAAATGCTGATTGGATTTAAATTCATAAACAGAAATTTAGAGAGTCAGTAATCCAACGAGAGCTTTCATGCAATTTGAGAGATGAATAAGATCAAAATAAGTGGAGGTTGAATTTCATGCAAATGCCTTTATTGCAGATAAACTAATTGGAGATAGAAATTTTTAGAGTTTCATTACCACCTCTTTGCACTTATTTTAGATTATGTTATTAACAAATAATTTTTTTAAAAATATGTATTCGTTAAATTTCAGCTGTTACTTTTCCACTCACATTCTTTTGGATCTGATTACAGGATTGCTTATCACTGGTGTTTTGCTGGGAGAGTACAGGAACCTCTTTTTGCCACTAGATAGCACTGATTCTTTACTTACAATGTTCAGCCTGGTTATGTTATTTTCATTGAGAAAAAGAGAATGTGGAAATAAGTTTTGCTCTAACTTATCCTATTTGCTTATCTGTGTCAATATCCTATAATATCAAAAGAGAATATATATTCAGGAACAGAACAGAAGTTTAAAAAAAAACCATGGAAAACCAAATTTGGTTCTTATATAGACAGCTAGCTTTAGCATGAATAACCTGTTCTAAATATTATATGGTAAGGGTTGATATCCTTGTTTAGGGAGGCTGGGTGTTACTTCAGAATTGTCACCTTGGACTGGAATTCATGGATGAACTACTGGAGACACTTCTTACTGCTGAGATGCAGAACGACACATTTCGAGTTTGGATAACTACTGAACAACATCCTAAATTCCCAATTACACTGCTACAGGTTTGTTCAAATATTTAATTCAGGTACTTAATGAAAATTATTCAGATTAATCATGTAAATAGCAGTGAAAAAAATGGAGGAGAAAAACCCTAAAACCCATGGAAAATGGACTTTTGTTACAATGTAAATATCACTTAAAAAAGGAAGGATACTTACCAGTAACTGGAAGTGCTTGATGATGCATTATGTATGGGTGAGTGCACACTTACTCTGTACACAGAAGCCCTTCAATAAAAGCTGTATGGCTTTACTTGTATCCCTTTTTGCCCTACCAGATGCCTTGTGGACAGATTAATGCCCACAAACATTCTTCCAGTGAAAGATTCCAGATTCCCCTATAATAAATACAGAAAGTGTAAATGGGACAGAACACACATGGATAACACATATTAGAGAACATCATCGACCCGATTTCTTTGGATGAGCTATAAATGGCTGTTCTGTAGATCTCAAGGACACATTTTTCATCAGAACCAGGAGAATTGCCTAAACTCTTACAAAGTACTCTTAAGTCACTGACGACGGTTCCCAACACTCTCACACTGGGTCATAGTGCTACTTAATATCTACTGTAATAGCTGTGTGTTGACATTCCTGTGTTCCCTTTCCTGTAAAAAACAGTGGAAGTCTCCTTAGTGGTTCTCATTCTCTCTGAATAAAAATAGATGTCTCACCTGATATCCAGCATGTAAAGGGGGGAAGGATATTGTATTTTCAGAGACCCTTGCGGCAGGGAGGAATGAATCTGACTCCATGTTCTCAGAAGGTTAATTTATTACTTTGTAATACTATATTATATTAAAGAATACTATACTGAACTATACTAAAGAATACAGAAAGGATACTTATAGAATGCTAAAAAGATAATGAAAATGTGTGACTCTTTCCAGAGTCCCGACGCAGCTTGCCACTAATTGGCCATTGAGTCAAAACAACTCACACCAGAACCCAATGAAACAATCACCTGTGGATAAACAATATCCAAACACATTCCAGAGGAGCAAAGTACAAGAGAAGCAAATGAGATAATAATTGTTTTCCTTTTCTCTGAGGCTTCTCAGCTTCCCAGGAGAAAAATCCTGGGCGAAGGGATTTTTCAGAGAATATGAATGCCACAGAAGGATTCCTGTCTTTAAAGTATAGAGACAACCTTCCGTAAGAATTGTCCGTCACCATGGTCTGTGTATGGAAAGCTAGCTGTATAGACTCTGTGTTCTCTCAAAAGAACACAAAATCATCTTGCATCTCTGAGGGGTTTATGAATAGTGAGGTGTATGGACGCACAGTTTGCTAAAAGTGAAAAAAGAGAACTCAGAGAGTTGCTAGATGAATCTTCACTGTGTTTATCTCAAATATTTCACATGTGATTTCCCACTATATAGTGTCATGTTACCTGTTAAAATGTTAGCATATTCAGGAATTCCAGAACAAGAATAATTGACAAACCAAAGCCCCCTCTCAGATGAAAAGAGAACAATTTGCTTTGCTCTTTTCAATACAGATTTTTCAAATCAAAAACTGAACAGGATGTCCTTTGAAATGTGGAAACATTGATTTCTCAAGTGTTGCAATTCAGTCCAACAGTAACAGGAGCACAACTCAGTGTGTCCATGGGCTGCCTGGTCTGTCCTTCCTGTGCGAGCTGCCATGTTACCCAAGCTAGACAGACAAGTATTTAGAGTTGGAGGAAAAAAAACCCTTTATTTTCATTTGAGTTCCTCCAGCATTTGTAATTGTCTTGAGCAACAGAGATTCTGGTAGGGCCAATCCGTGTCTGAACTAATAAATAGTTCCATGAGCACTATCCAGCACTGGAATGCAATAGCCCATAGGGGTAAGTAGTTACAATATTCCCTGATGTGAAAACCTGTGCTTACTAGCACTTTTCCAAATAATTTGCAGGTATGGTTTGAAAATCAAAATGGTGAAGCCACTCTTCCCATTAGGCAGTTTGCATGAAACTAAGGGGCTGAATTCTAAGGGGCTGTGGCAATTTACTACCACAAATGTGGATTCAATGTCTACTGACCACAGTACACAGGAATATTCTCTGGTGAATCTAATTTGGTGTTGTAGACAGCCACAGAGTCCAGAGTAGCCACTGTGAACACAAAGATCTGATCTGAGGTGGAGTGAGACTTCATTTTATTTACTGTGAAATTCTGAGTAACAGAAATACTATACTGTTCTTGTCATTTATAAAGGATGTTTCTCTTCCGTCATTCAGTCACTGAATCAAGGATATAAAAGCCTTCTGAAAAGCACAGTAACTTCTTTTATGTCATTGACAATAAATTTTAGGTCTATGGCCAAGTGTCAGTGATGGTTTTAACCAAGAGAAATTAAAGGTCTATGTTCAAAATCCATTGTGGCCTAATCTAATATGACTGCAGAAGAGAAGGCTTTGGGAAAACCTTTTTGCAGCCTTGCAGTACTTGAAGGGGCCCATAGGAAAGATGAGGACAGACATCTCAGTATGGTGTGTTGCAATAGGGTGAGGGATTCTGGTTTTAAACTAAAGAAGTTTTTATTTAGATTAGATACAAGATTTTTACAATGAAGGTGGTGAGGCACTGGGACAGGTGCCACCCAGAAAGGTATTGGATACTCCATCTCTGGAAATGTTCAAGTTGAACAGGGTTCTGAGCAACCTGATCTGTTTGAAGACGTCACTGATCATTGCAGGGGGGTTGGACTAGATGGCCTTTAAAAGGTCCTTTCCAACTCAAAGTATTCTATGATTCTGTGTACTCCTTTTATGCAGTTTAAGTACATATCAACTTTATTTCTACAAGGCTTCAGTTATTTACATTTTATTTATAACTAGTAGTTATGACATTTTCATATGTTGCTATTTTCGTTTCAGTAAACAAATCCTATTCCTTTCTCTTTTTCTTGTGACAGATTGCTATAAAGTTCACAAATGAACCTCCACAAGGTATACGTGCTGGACTGAAAAGAACATTTTCTGGAATTAGTCAGGATCTGTTAAACGTCAGCAACCTGCCTATGTGGAAACCTTTGCTTTACACTGTAGCTTTCCTGCATTCTACTGTTCAGGTATTTCTTAAAAGGTTTGCAAATAGTGGTGTAATATATGGAGTCATCCTAATAGAGGCTCCTGAAGAAACACATTTTGATATTTATTGTAGCATCATGCTGCAGGACTAAAGCTTTAACTTCCGTAATCTGTATTTCGAGGTTCATTATTATCTCTTTGTTTTAAAATAGCTTTTAAACAATTCTCATATAGTGGGCATTTAGAATTTGTTTTTTCTCATCTAACTTCAGCTGATCAAAAGTTAGTCATTGGGTATATGGGAAAAATTTCTCTCTGTAGTCAATAGAAATAGATAAGCATGCTGAAACAGAAAACCATCTTATCTGTCACAGCTCTCTTTCTCTAAGAGTGAATATTTTTCTAGAGATATATCACCCTCTTCATTGATTTTAAAGGCAATCCAGATGCCTAACTGAGAGTAGCTATTTTCTAGATGGCTAAAATGAAATAAAATTCTTATAATATCTGTGTCAATGTGTTTTCTACATTAATTCCAATGTGAGAACAATGATACCTATACATTGTACTTTAGAGAGACATAACTTTTGAGATCACAATAAAGACTAATATTCTGAGCTCTCTGAATATACCTCCTTTTCACCAAGGATCTCAAAATAAATACACAACACTGTTTAAGCCTTAGGTTCTACTGAGCATCTAGTATTTTTGGTGTAGGCAGCTGGTGAGAGAAGGGCAATTTTTTGATGTTCACTGTTAAGATATAGCATTCTGCATTATTTTCCTTCTTCTATCCTTTTTAAACAGTGAAAAACTTGTTCTGTGCATTGCCTTGGGATTATACTTTTCTTGTGGAACTAGAAGATCTATGCTTATTCAACTCATCAGTATTTTTAAAAACTATTACAGCTATTCATCTATTAAGAAATTTTATTTACGAATTGCCAATCAACAAGCAATATATACATTGTCCTGCCTTTTAAGTGACCAGTTCTTAATATCCTTTGGTAAAAAGGTCATTATGACAAATATAGCTTAAGAAGTAATTTAAAAAATTTTGCAGGAAATCATTACACTTTTCTGCATGATATTATTGGTTAATGCTGTCTCATCCGCTTATAAGCAATATTTGATTTTGAAAAATAAAAGGTGGGGTTGTTTTTTTTTTTTTCTTCCAGTTCTTTTTAAATAGGTTACTTAGGGTGCCTAAATGTTACTTCAGGTGTCAAAGACTGTCAGTGATTAGTGACCTGATAATATAAAATCTGATAAATATGCTATTACTTAGATAATTTTAAAATGTAATTTATTAATTTGATAAATGTCAACACTATTCATAAATTTAGTTCTTAACTTCTTGGATTAATTTGTTCTACATTCTGAAAAAAAATCACTGAGCAATTTAACTGAGGTGGCTTTAACGTACTTGTGAGAAATCTAATGGTGCTAGATGTTGAAAGTGTTTGGGCTACAGAATATTTATTCTTTTGCTTTCATAGTTGACTATTTTTCTGTTAATACAAGTGTTATCACTTTATTTCCAAATAGGCATGCAATAATATATTTGAATAATGTAATGGTGACAACCTTAACATAAAGTTGTGAATTTTGAAAAAATGTTCATTAAAAAAACATATTGAAACAATAAGACAGAAGTGGCAGTATAGAACTCTTTGGAAAACTGAGCATAAATATAGGAGCTTTAAAATTTGAAACTATCATTAATCGATAGTATATATAAAAAGAAGAGAAAAACTGTACTGTGCTGAATTAATTAATTACTTAATATAAAAATCTCATTATCCACACAGAAGTGAGGATATTGCACACATTGCAAACCTTATTAAAGTTATTAATAAATTATTTTGTTGCTTTTTCTATAAATATTTATCCCTCATGGTATAACTTAGCTGTATTATTGATATGTATGAGGCATACAGCTATTTCCTAGGCTATCTTTCTTCTCCAGTTCATTTCTTTACTCCACTGGTATTGTTATTATTGAAATGTATTAAAGAAAGAAAATGATAAGTTGCTTCATAAATATATTTGGTTTTAATTTTGTTCTTAAGGAGCGACGCAAGTTTGGACCTTTGGGTTGGAATATTCCCTATGAATTTAACTCAGCAGACTTTACAGCCAGCATTCAGTTTATACAAAATCACCTAAAAAAAATTGACGTCAAGAAGGTGAATGCTAAAATCTTTATATAGTACATTTTAATGCTTTGAATGACAGCAGCAATTGTTTTTTCCTCATGTTTATCATAATTTACTCATTGCTATTCATTTAGTGACACTTCTAATGATCAAAGGTTGAGGTTCTCTGCAAGAAAATGAAGCTGAAATATTTTATGTGCTGTCACGCATGTAAAAATACATATTTGTTAAGAACATTAAAAATTGTTTTTCTTTTTCACTGTTGTATCCAAAATTAATGAGTCTGTATGTTATCTGTTTTGGAAAGGGATTAAAAAAATATTTGCCAAGTTTGATAAAGCAAATCAAACATTTCTCTACAGCTACCATTTGATCTTCTACTGCTTAGCAGGGAATAGCCATTCCTTTTGAAGCAGCACTCAGCCAAGAGAGAAAAATGAGAATTAGGGAGAAGAGGTGGCATGGGGAGAGTGGAATGGGGGTTAAGAAGAGAGGCAATAGAAGCTGTGAGTGATTTCAGGTCAAACAAGTAATGATGAAATATATTTTATGTATATTATATATACATATATATTATATATATATATAAAATCTATTGTGAGATTTTACTTCTAGAGATCAAGGTATATGAGGAGTGGCTGAGGGACCCAGAGTATTTAGCCTGGAGAAAAGGAGGCTCAGGGGAGACCTTGTCACTCTCTACACCTCCCTGAAAGGTGGTGTAGCCAGCTGGGGATCAGCCTCTTCTCCCAGGCAACCAGTGCCAGGACAAGAGGACATAAACCTCAAGCTGTGCCAGGGAAGGTTCACGTTGAACATCAGGAGGATTTTCTTAGTGGAAAGGGTTGTCAAGCATTGGAATGGACAGCCCAGGAAGGCTGTGGAGTTACTGTGCCTGGAGGTGTTCAAGAAACAACTGGACATGGTTCTTAGTGCCATAGTTTAATTGGTGTTTGGTCAAAGATTGGATGCGATGATCTTAAAGATCTTTTCCAACCTAAATGATCCTGTGATTCTATATTTATAAGAGCAGGATCAAGCTCAACTCTCCTATAAAATTACAGAGTTGAGCTCAGTAAATACATTAGAAATAATGTATTATTTTTATATGATTTCTTCAGTTTACGTTTCAGAATAGTGTAATCTTCAGATTGTATTAAAATTTAAATCTTCTTCTTACATATAATAACTATAGTCTTTCATGTACTTTACTTGCATCCAGGGGATATCATGGAACACAGTACGCTACATGATTGGAGAAGTACAGTATGGAGGCCGAGTCACAGATGACTATGATAAACGTCTTCTTAATTGCTTTGCAAGGGTAGGAGATCTTGGAAATACAGTTATTTGTCATGTTTATTGGCAGCTGCAATACAGAAATCAGAAGGCCTTCTTGCTGCTGAGTATGCACTTCACCAGTTTTCAAAGTAAAACAAATTTTTCAAAACATCATTCTTTGGCAGTGAGGATCTTCCCTTTGGTTCCTCTTTGGTGAGGAGCAGAAGTTTAAAAAGACCCAGCTGGAAGTCAAACTTAGTAGACATAATTATTAATGATTTACAGTTGTATTAAAGTAAAATTAGATGCAGTAGCTGAAACAAGAACCCTAATCCTCCAAAAGTAAAAGTGAGATTAAAAAGTCCTCTAAGTAGCAAAATAATTGCTCTTTCTTTTTTCCTCCTTGGATTTTTCACAGGTATGGTTTAATGAAAGTATGTTTGACAGTGCTTTCTGCTTTTACACTGGGTATAAAATTCCAGTATGCAAAACTCTGGAACAGTACTTTGAATACATCCAGTTACTTCCTGCCATGGACAGCCCAGAGGTGTTTGGTCTCCATCCCAATGCTGATATTACGTAAGTAGGTCTCAACATATTGAACATGGAGAATGTTTCTTTTAGAATTTGGAAACAAATTCCTATAAAATGTTTAGGTAAAGTATATTTTGCATTGGAAACCTAGGATTCATGTGAATTTCACTGCTGAAGTGAACACTTCCTGTGTATGTACCTTGTTATAAATGCAGTATCTTCAGCTACGTTTTACACGTCCTTTTAAAGCAGTTGGAACTCTTATTACTTACTCCTCATGATTTTACTTTTTACAATTGCAAGCATTATGCAACTTTTATATGAACATGTGATAGACGGTTCTATACATTCCAACTACAGAAAGTTTCTATATTGGCCTTCTGTTTCAAGCAGTTTATTTTTCTGTGCACACATGTTAAATGATTCTCTGGTTGTTGTTTGGTTTACAAGCATGCCTTTGGATGGAACTACAAACTTATGTTGCAATTGATCTCACCATTCCCATTATTTAAAAGAGACTTTTCAACTGCACCAAGTACACGCTCCACTGAATTCATTCTTTCATTACAAATAATCTGTGTAACAGCTTGCCCTTTATTTCTTTCTAATATTGTATGCCCTGTGAAAGGATATGAACATGGTCATATTTTTTTCACTGAAGTTCTTAATAATTCTTCCATGCAATATTGAATTTTCATATGCAGCATGTCCACATTCCACATTCATTGTTTCTTCATGTAGCTATTTTTCTGCTTTTCTACTTTCTATTTTTTTCTACTTTTAAATAAAACAAATGTTATTCAAATGCAGAGCTGCTGTGAACACCTAACATCATCTAATATTTTTTGGATGAAACAATAATTTCCCACAATTTTTCAGTCTCAAAGTTGGGAGGCTGATGCCGTGTCAAGAGGCTTGTATTCTAAGTATGCTGTGAGAAGAGCACAGAGTTTTATTGTCAACTCCTACTAGCACATACCGCTGTCAATATATGCTTGTGAAGAAAAGAATCTGAGAGTAGATTCTGTTTCAAGTCATTGTCTGATACTTGCAAGACCTCCTTTCCAGAAATGATTAAAGAAGAAAGACGAGCCAAGATTTAGCAGAGAACTAAACAAAGTCTTGAAGAGAGACATGTTGTAGATCCAAAATTAGGCTTGTAGGAGAGCTAATTTATAGGAGGAAACTTGAGACTAATGCTGTTGAAAGAGCTTTAGTGAGTAGGAACAGCTCTCTGGTATCTCTTCAGTGCTCAGTTTCTTTTCCACTTGGTACCTTCACATATTCCTGTTACTTTAGCCCCTTTTTTCCCCCTGTAGATTTTGCCTTGTAGATATTTCTTTAGACTTTGGGGAAAATGTTCAACAGCTTCATGCTTTTTTTCCATGTCTTGTCATGGTCTGTTATAAGCAACAATGCACAGCTGCTGTGTCTGAATTTCATCTTTGAAGCACAGACCAAATGGATTAGCATCCCATAAAATATAAAATTCTATTCAAATTCTCATAATATCTTATCAAGTCATCTCAGAGTATGCAGAAGGGTAACTGCTAGAATTGAAATCCTGAGAGAGCCAAGACGGCTCCATGTTACTATTACTGAGGACAAAAAAAATCTTATCTCTCACTAATTTACTGTGGCAGTTTTACTGTTCATCCGAAAGCTCAGTCTGTTAGTTCCAATTGTAAGGCTTCAGTGAATTTTAATGCTTTCATTTAGGATTAACACCTGAAGTCATTGAGAATGATTTTAACTTGCTGTATGGATCATATGCTCTGCAAAGCCACATAGTTAACAGGTACCTGAACAGGAAAGGAATATTCTGACAATCTTCTGCCAAAACCCCTTCCCAATTGATTCCCTTCTAAAATCTTAAACGTAGCTGAATTTTTGTTAAGCTATTCCAAGCTGATGAATATAAGGTTTTGAACACCGTGCTGCAATAGATATTGCTGTCTTCTATACAAAGCTGAGGCAATGGTTCTGTCACATGCATTTTTTCTTAGCTTTCACTTCCAGTACGGAAAATCCCTGATGGCACATATTCCAGCTATCAAATAATGACAGTTTGTTACATCCAAACTCTTGAGAAAATACTCTTAATAATGCTTTTTGGAGTAAAACAGAATCCGTAGAAAATTAATTTTCTTTTTTCTTCTTATGACACAATTCACTTACAGTACTCCTTTGGGGAAAAAATACATAAATAGACTGCTTTGTCTTACATACTTTAAGCAGCACTGAGACTATAAATGAGATTCATTTAATGTTGCTGTAGCTTCCTTTCTGGTTACTATAGACTTCCTTAACAGTAATAGAGAAAAATAGATCCTTGCAAAGTGCAATTTCTCTCATCACAAAGCAGACATCTAAAATACATGAGCTGAATTGAGCAAGTGACACAAAAAGCTGTTATGGAGACATCTACACATAAATATCTACATGTGATGGGTAAACCCATCACGTGCAACTGATTCCGTTCTCAGGAACATGGTACTTCCTCTACAGACTTCTACCATCTTTTTATTGTTATTGTTTGCATCTATACTTCATTTTATTTGCAATCTAAAGTAAAGTGAGGTTTTTCAAAGCTCAGAAAAAATTTGTTGCAGAGTGGTTTTTATGCTGAATATGTCCCAGTGGTATGTAAATTAAATTCTTTCTTGGTATTTTAACCTCACTTCCACAGTGGAAAATTATTTTTAATTATGTAAAGACTGTGATACATATTTTCATATTTTCTATTTTTATTTACAAAAAACTCTTCTCCAAACAGTAATTGTTATTTATGCAAGATTCCCATAACTTCTCCTCTTCAGAAGGTTCCTAGCTTGTGTTATTGGAGAAAGGAACATCAACAAACTTTGATTTTGTTCCTTTGATGCTATTTCTCAAAAGCCGTTCTCTCCTTTTCCCCAAAGTTTGCATGCTGCCTTCTTTTTAAAATAGTTTCTATTTCTTTTTTTTTTTTTAGATTTAGAAAGACCATTTTTAAAATTCTGTAATTTATTATAATTTAATTGATATAATAATCAGGGAACCAATACCTTCTACATAAAATAGTCTGACAGCAGAATTGGAGGAATGGTGCTTGCAATATGAAGAGGAAGGTTCACATCTCTCTAATCACTACTTGTTAAATCAGCAAGACACAAAGGAAAGGTTACAACCACCAGTATGTCATCCAAATTACCAATAGAGCCATGAGTCCAAGAGAATTTTAATCTTTTCTAGTCATACGTGGTCTTGAATAAATCATTCATTCTTTTAATGGGGCCATAAATTGGAAAAAAGCTTGAGAGTTTTGAGTCTAAAGTAAAGGGTTATGAAAAACCTTGAAAGCCCCCCACAATTCCTACTTTTAGAAGCAGAAGCAGAAATTCCTCTGAGAAGCAAACTCCCAGTAGTATTTCTTCTATGTTTCTGATTTATAGTCTTTATAATTGTATTCACAAAATTTTTTTTGCTGAAATACTGTAGTATCTAGCTTCTCTGGTATTGTGACACTGTATCCAAAGCATCTTTAGGTGCTTTAGGAGTTTAGTTCATGTCTTACATAATTATGTAGGACAATGCAATAGAAGGAGATAGGTGTCATAGGAAAGTTGAAAAGTAATGTTGACGTGCAAATCGCTGCTTTGAATCAGCATAAATGTATGTCCTACATCACCCATTGGGGTATGTTCCTCGTGTAGCTGATTCCATAAGGTAAAAGTAGGCTTTGCTGACACTTCAGGCTTTCTTTCTTATTTCATCTTATACCTCCATGCCACTGGATAGCACTGCAACAAAAATACCCCTATAATTCTTCTGTTCAAGGACTGATGGGGTCTACCATCTTTCATTGTCTGATGCCACACAAATTTAATTCACATTTTTGTGTTGACTCAGAACATTAATTTACATTAGCACTGCCCATGCTTCACTATGCAATAGAATGTTACCTGCAGTGCTGTAAATCTAGGAACCCTTGTCATTAATCCTGAAACATCTCAAAGCAGAATGGATTTACTAATTATTAAAGGGGCAACTTTCAGAGTTATATCTCCACCTTTTCCTGCTTCTGCATGACACTTTTAAGAAGTAATTAAATGAGGCAAATACTCTTCCTTGTTACAAAACTTTTGTTGCTTGTTCTCAATAAATAGCTTTTTAGAAGATCTTAATCAGGAATATGCAATTTCCTTCCCTTTCCTCAGAATCCCTAATATGATAGGGTTTTCTGCCACCGCACAATCTCAGTTTGCAGACCTCCTTCTTATCCCTGAATTAGACACACAGCAAGTGTATAACAGGGAAGAGGAAAGTTCATATTCTTTAAAACTGTGGTAAACCAAACCTTCATGATCAGTGTATTATGGATGGTGCAGGATGCAAAGGAAACCAGTTTTGTGCAAGTTTTGATTTGACTTCACGGCACACTGGTTTTTGTATGTTCGACAAAGTTAATATTAACTATTAGAAAATTCTGTGTAACTTATAGTGTGTTTCTCATCCTCTCAGATACCAGAAAAATACATCAGCTGATGTTCTGGATACTATTACCAACATTCAGCCAAAAGAAAGTGGTGGAGGATCTGGAGAAACTCGTGAAGCAGTTGTTTATCGTTTGGCTGAAGACATGCTAGAGAAACTTCCTCCAGATTACGTACCTCATGAGGCAAGCTAACATTAGTCTGGTCCTACTGTTCTCTCTGTTGAGTTTTCACACTACACATTCCAAAAAAGAAACACTGAATTGTACAAAAGATCATATAAATCATAGCAGATTCAAGTAAGGAGCTAACACTCTTATTGCTACCAGCCTGAATTGGCATGAAGATTTTTTATCTAAAATCAAGGCATCTAACAATCGGCCACGGAGATATGTTGGGGAGACTACACTTGGATTTCCAAAGCTACTTGTGAAGACAGAAAAAAATCAGTCTTGACATTTTGTGATAGCAGTCTCCTGGGCCTTCTGGTGAAGTCCTGTTCTAGGAAAATCATGAGTAACTGGGTAGTATCAGACAAAAAGTAAAAACTGCAGCAGTTTTAAGGAGGTAAATGTTAGTTGAATCGTACACAAATCTAATATTTACTTTTCTGAACACACGGGTAATTAAAATGTTGCATACTACAATGGCATTTCAACAATTTAGACTTAACTAAATTCCTTCTGTGCTTTTATAATTTAGGTAAAGGCTCGTTTAGTTAAAATGGGAGCACTCAACTCTATGAATATTTTTCTTCGTCAAGAAATTGACCGCATGCAGAAGGTGATCACAGTTGTCCGCACCAGTTTGAATGATCTGAAACTAGCCATAGATGGAACTATTGTTATGAGTGAGGCAAGTAATATGTACTTCTACTACATATGGAATACTGTGCTTTAAACTATTAAATTGATTTTACTTTGAATATTATTTAATTATTTCAGAATTTAAGAGATGCACTTGATAACATGTATGATGCTCGAATCCCTCAAGTATGGAGAAGAGTATCTTGGGAGTCTTCCACACTTGGTTTCTGGTTTACTGAACTTTTGGAGAGAAATGCTCAATTATCTAGTTGGATATTTCAAGGAAGACCAAAGGTGTTTTGGATAACTGGATTCTTTAATCCACAAGGTAAGGCTACTGAAAATACTTGAGTAGTAATGTATTAAATAGTAGTAATTTAATGGTTATACTGCCAGGGTGTGTCACAGGAGCCAAGATGAAAAATGGGTTCAATGTGCACTCACAGCCCAGAAAGCCCACCTTAGCCTAGGCTGCATCGAACGGAGCGTGGCCAGCAGGGCAGGGGAGGTGATTCTGCCCCTCTGCTCTGCTCTGCTGAGAGCCCACCTGGAGTGCTGCATCCACCTCTGGGACCCTCACAGAAAGGATGTGAACCTTCTGGAGCGAGTGCAGCAAAGGGCCATGAAGACAATCAGAGGGCTGGAGCACCTCTCTTATGAAGGCCGGAATCTCGAGAGAGTTTGGGCTGTTCAGCCTGGGGGAAAAGACTCTGAGGGTGACCTTTACAGCATCTTCCAGTACCTAGAGGGGGGTACAAGAGAACTGTAGAGGAACTTTTCACAACTGCTTTTAGTGATAGGACAAGGGAGGACAGATTTAAACTGAAAAAGGGTAGGTTTAGAACTGATATTATGAAGAATTTTTTACTGTGAGGGGTTAAGGCATTGGAACAGATTGAAGAAAGACGTGTGGGTGCCCCATTCCTGGCAATGTCTAAGGCCAGGCTGGATTGGACTTGGTCTAGTGGAATTCTATTTTTTTTTTTTTGTGTGTGACCCTGCCCCTGAAAGATGAGTTGGAACTTAATGATTTTTTAGGTCCCTTTCACCCCAAACCATTCTATGTGATTCTGTGGTTCTCTGATCTTTTAGTCTTACCCAAACCCACAATTTTTATATTAGAAGAAGGAAAACATATGGTTAATAAATAAAATACTTAATCTTGCTGACATATTGTAGCATGATACTATACAACTTCTAAAGAAAGTATACTTAATGATAATGATACAGCTTTTAAAGAAAATGCTATTTTTCTCCGGTTTGAAACTGTTTAACTCATACCAAACTGTAAGTTGTGAGTATGGAAGAGTTTTAATCTAGAGCAAGATGTTACAGTAGCAACAAAATGACTTTTTACAGTACAGTAAGAGCAATCACTCACTGGAACAACTTCATCAGAGACATGGTAGAGGCCCCATTTCTGGAGGTTTTCAAGATGTAATTGGATGGTGCTAGATAATCTCATCTAGTCTTCGCTTTCCCATGAAAGGTTGGATCGGGTGAACTTCCCAATGTCTCTTCCAATGTGGGCTGTTCTATGATTCTCTGAATAGAATAGTACCAGAATTTATGGCAGTTCCTTGTCTTTCATGAAGAATCATCAAATGTAGTTTTACGATGTATCCATTTCACAGTTTCTTCAAATCCATCAAAGATATGCTGTGAAGTACAAGTAAACATTATCTATCATTATCTGTTATAGCTTGATATTTTTACCATTTAGAGGAAAGAGGAAGAAAAACAAATTTTAACCATCTCCATGAGTAAAAAACCCCATTACCTTATGAGGTGTGTGTTCCTAAGAGAATCTCCTTCAGCCTATACAACTATACATACGAAATTCTCATAAGAAATTTGTGTGTGACAGCTATGAGGGGTTTTCTTTTGTGTGTGTTTTTGTTTTAATTTGAACTAACCTCTGAAATTGTTGAAGGTTATATGAGTTACCTTTGCTTTGTGATGCTTCTGACTGGCCTTCCTACTGCAAGAACTGTAAAAAGTACTAATACCAAAGTCTATTTTAGAGTCACTTTCAGAAACAACTGAGGTGCTTGGAGTACATCCAATTTATTATTAAAGGATAGTATTGGGATGCCAGTCAAAACATCATTTGTATACTAAGTGGCACAACTAATAAGCATACTGATCTCTGATGATTCAAAAGTAGCACTCACAGTGGTGTAAAAGAAGACAATGGACCACATTCTTTTGGCAAACTAAAACATTTAGCCTAATAGGCAACAAACCTGAGATATAAATGGTCTTGAGCTTTATTATTGCTTCAACCTCTGTGTTAAAAAAACCCAAAAGTAGTCCTTCAGCTAGAGAGAGGTTTGCTAAGTTCAACATGTGTGCTGTGGGTAGGGGTGAGGTGAGCATATTTGTAGTATCAGACTGTATTTGTAATACTGCTCACCAGGAAATTTGGTATTAAGCATGCAGTTCCCTGTGTTAACTTCTCTTTCTTCGTCTTGATCTCTATGACTCTCAATTCCAAGCATCTCTTCATCTCATAGTTTAAAAAAAGCAGATATCAAGTTTTTGATGACCTCATTGTTATCTTCTGACACACAGAGAAACAACCATTTGGTACTAGTGTTTCTATTTTTGCAGCTTTTTCCTTTATAACACATTCAAACCTCATGGCTGCTGAGTCATCTGTGCTTAAACTATTGAGCCTTTGCATCTCAAACCCTTCCTATTTCAAATTTCTGTAAAGTCTGTTTGAAACACTACTCAAAAAATCACCTAACTGCTGCTCAGTTATGACATCCTCTATCTTCATTTCTGTCTGACACTCTTTTATCCCCTAACAAAACATACATTTTTCATTCTTCATAGGCACTGCATTGACTAGATTCCCCACACTCACATAGTTATTTTATTATCATATTCAGACACATATTTTCTGTTTTCCACCAATAAAATTTGTTCTACTTCTTTCATTTAAAACACGCCCACTTTTTAGCTAAGTTGCCTTTACATAAACATCAGCTCACACAATGGATAACTTGTTTGCCTTGAAATTCTTTCTTGAAAGACTCCTTTATCATAGATCCTGCGGTTGATTGCCTTATGATAATTTGTTAGTCAGTGTCCTGACTGAATATTTCTTAATGGAGTAATTTAATAGAAGATAAAAGTACATGCTGTTTAAAAATATTTTTCTTGGTGTCATGCACAGTCTGCCACTACTGTCACTTGTTCCTATTTTGGTCCCAAAGCTTGCTATCATTAGGATAGCAAGCTTTGCTCCTTTTTCAATACAACTCTGATTATTTGTCTGTAAGTTCAGTGCAGAACCATGCTAATAACTGAGCAAGATTTTCTTTTATAATGTGAGATAAATACTAAATGTCTGGCTTAATTTCTCAAGGATTCCTGACAGCAATGAAACAAGAAGCAACTCGAGCACATAAAGACTGGGCTTTAGATAAAGTTGCAGTACATAATGATGTGCTAAAGCTAACCAAAGAAGAAATCCTATCACCTCCTTCTGTATGTATGGCATGCAAAGATGTTTCAGTATTAATTTTGGTATTTAGTTTATATTATGCATCATTGAATCATTTTGGATTGATAGAGGAAAAAGTTACTACTGTCTTCACCTTAATGTTTTTGCTCAGCAAAAAAGCCAAATACCACGTATGAAGATATTAAAGTTAGAAAAATATTTAGTTAACTGTTTCATTGTGCCACCTGTTAATTTTTGGAATTTATAGTAAGCTTTACATGAAACGTTGTAGTATATAGACTTTATACAACTTTTGTTGCCCTCTATTTCAGTAGCATTGTCTTCTGAGAAAGGATTATATTATAGTTTAAAATGAAATCGTTTGAAGAGATTAAATGTCAGATATTTTTTACTATAAAACATACACTTTTTTAATGGTTTAAGAAAATTATGATGCTTTATATGTTGTGATGTATCTGCCTACTCTTCACACAGGAAGGAGTTTATATCTACGGGCTCTACTTGGAAGGTGCAGGCTGGGACAAACGAAGAAGCATACTTGTTGAGTCTTCACCAAAGATTCTTTTTGTCCAGCTGCCTGTGCTCCATATGTTTGCTGTTGATTCAACCAGACCTAGGGATCCCAGGCTCTATGTTTGTCCTCTTTACAAGAAGCCCAAGAGGACAGATTTGAACTTTATTACAGAGGTATATTTAAAGACAGCAAAGTCTCCAGACCACTGGATTCTGAGAGGAGTGGCTCTTCTCTGTGACATCAAGTAAGCTGTTTTTCCCACTATGGCAGAAGAGTATGTGGCACCTGTAACAAATTACATGTGTAATTCTTCCACTGCTCTTTATTTGGTGGCTACTTGTCATTATACTGGAAATTGCATTTCAGTCTTGGCTTACTGAAGATTTTTCTCTCTGCTTTCAGCAAATTCAGTTTGCCTTGGCTGTTTGTTGATAGTTTTAAAGTAAATCTTTCCAAATAAGTTCATTGCTTGTAGTCTTTCAAGTATGCATTATATTACTTGAAATGGATATTTGCTTTAATAACATCAAATAAAATGTTATTAAACCTTACAAAAAGAAAAACTGCTTTTTTACATTTTTTCACATGTAGAACTTTTAGCTTGTGTTTCAGTGACGTATGATGACAACAATATTTAAAATCTCCTAGATACAAATTTAAATTACTAGATTCTGCATGATACACACCTTATTTTCTGTGAGTCTGCAGGAAACTATATGACAGAAAAATATATTTGATCAATATTTTTTGCTGGGGCTTTCTCAGATCTCACTTGTTCTTGTAAACTATCTAGATTAAGCAAAACTACACCAGGAATGCTTGTGTCTGGAATATCTGACAGAGGCCAGTGTGTTTTCTGTCCAGTTTAGCTGTGTGGGAACAGAAGTAAAACAGTTCCAACTACTAAATATGGATTTATTTTTTTTTTTTAAATTAGAGAACCAGATTTATTTACAAGTATAATTATTTTGTCTGCATTTCCTTGTAGCTCTAAAGTGTGCGTTGCAATCCTTGAAATGACACATAGCATTATTCTGCGATGATACTCAGGAATATCCTAACCATGAGTTTTCCAGACATAATTAATATTAAACTAATTCTATTTATGTAATACTAAACAAGATATGCAGCCTACACTATCTATTTAATAATCTCCAAAAAGCTTCTTTGTTCAGATACATTTATTTGGCAACAGTTTTTCACTTACATCCCATGACTGGACTGTTTTTCCTTTTGCCATTCAAGAGTGTTCAAATGCATCTGCTGTGGCAAAGTGCAGCTACTACTTGACAAAGTCCTGGGCATCTGTTGAGATGATAAAAGGCCCTTCCTCCTGCTGGGGTCCTGCGGCTTTCTATTTGAGGTCACCATCCCGGGATATCCTCTTGCAGAAAGTCTGTGGCATACAGGAAATAACAATATACAGACACAATATCATGAGCAGAGTAACAAAAAAGTGAGATCTCCAAATGCAATTAAGTAAAACATTGCTTCTCTCTCCTCTATAGATTTACTTAGATTCAAATACAAGAAACCTGCCGGTGTTGGATAACTTTTACGGTTTTTTATCTTTGTAGAAGTTGTGCCACAGAACTACATCTGCAAAAAAGGATGAAAAATAATCTGACTTTGCAATTGCAAAAGATTTTTTCCCCAAGTAATCGCACTATTGATGTTAGAATTTGTGGTGGGTTGACCATCAGTTAAGTTCCCAGTGGGTTGCCCCGCCCTGCCCTGCCCAAGCAGAATGGGGCAAAGAATTGCACGATCAGAAGCTGAAAACAAGGGGGCCAAGATGAAGACAGTTTAATAAGTGAAGCAAAGCTGCGCACACAAGAAAATTTAATTAAGGAATTTATTTTCTGCTTCCCACTGGCAGCCAGATGTTTAGCCACTTTCTGGGAAGAGCCTTAGCATACATAATGGTTACTTGGTAAGACAGATTCAATGAGAACAAATGTCCTTTATTCTGCTTCTTTCCTGAAGTCTTTGGTGCTGAACATGGCATCATGTTTGTGCAATATCCCTTTGGACAGTTTGGGTCAGTTGCCCTGGCTCTTTCCCCTCCCGTGTTCTTGCACATGTCCAGTATACTCACTGCAGAGGGAGGGGGTAAAACAGTTCATATCCAAAAACCAGTACAAGAACTATGTATATTAATTCCTAGATGTTTTTTTTTCCTGGTCTAGCCTTTTAGCTTAATTACAATGGAGAAATAGTGTGTAACCTTGAATGCCTCCACAGGTGGAAGCTGTGCACTGACACACTTACACGTGAAAGCCTATGTGGGAAATAGAAGAAAAAGTACAAATTAATGTGCTGAGTTACATAACTTACACTGAAGATTATTTTATTCTCCATCCTATATAATAGCAAAAATAGAGATGAATTGTATATTGTTATCTCAGCTATATCATATATTGCATCAGATTCTTGAGACCATCTCTTTCTTGTTTTTCAAGAGTCCAGTCCCTATTTCCCATCATCTCTGAACCTGTCTAGGGGTTTGTTCCATTCTCAATACCATGTATTAGCTCACTATTTTCAGGTTACAGTGGATGTTAATTTTCATAGAGCTTTTCAGTTAATTTATGGAAATAATCTATGTTTTGTGATAACAACAATCTACTATGTATTCAGAAGACTTTATTTTTTGGTCTCTACATACTTCAAGAATATTTATGAAGTATTTTCCTGTCCTGGTCATATGTGGGATAGATTCTTATACTTAATTTGTTTACAGCCAGCTCTTCAAACATCTAAAGAGGTGCAGTTAATTACTTGAACCACAAGCCATTCCTCCCAGCTGTCATAATCTATAGGAATTCAAGATCTCAATTCAAGACTTTGCACTCCCAGGAATCCTCTATACCTCCAGAATATTGTAATAACCATTCAAATTCCTAAATTAACACAGTTTGTTGTGTTTTTTTTAAGTAATGAAACACAGTGACTTTCTGAAAGTTTTAATGCTGATTTGCCATTCAAGTTACTGCTGTTTAAGTTGTGAGACAGTGTTGTGGGCCTAAACTGACAAAGAAAGGAGCACCATGTCAGCAAAACACAAATATTTAACAGATGCTCAAGAGAATACAAGTACTTGAAATATGACATTTAATTAGTCTCTGTGACAGAAGATCTAACTCACAAAGGTCTGTGGTTGAGGATGTAAAGAATATGTCCAGAATTGGCTTAGAGAGTGCATTCACGGTATGCATTTTTCTTCCCTCCCCTGGTGTCACCCAGAAGAATTTTCCTGCCCTTTTACTCTGATTTTCAGAGGTAATCCAAGCCAGTGAGACAAGGGAAGGCACTTCTATTTTTTCCTGCTGCTTTAGAACGGACACCTTAATTGGGAGCCATTGATCTGCTGCTACCTCAAGATACTCACTTTTCACAGGACTTTTTTTTAGGTGATGATTTATGAGAAGCCTGGAGCTTGGCTGTGTGATGAGGTTTTATGTGACAGTGGCTAAGAATTAACAAAAACTATGGAAAAGAGCTTGTGAATGGCAGGAAGGGGAGGATTTGTTTTCTGCCCAGGTTTCTAAATCTCACAAAACCACCAACCGGAATGAGCTTGTTTCAAGAAGGTAACATTTCAGCTAAGTTTTAACTTGAAAGATTTGTTAATTCCATAGAATCATTTTCTTCATCTACACCCTCTGTTTCTGCCTCTAGATTCTGGTCAGCTGTAATCAAAATTTCTTCAGAATATTCATAGCTTATGCCATGACCCACTGTTTTCTTATTCAGTAACCTCTTTCACTGACTATCTATTCTTAATATTTAAACTAATACATTATTTTTTATAGTCTTGCAGAATATCTGGCAGCAGTATATATGTGGTTTTCTGTTGAGACAAATACTGAAAATCAAATGTATGGAACGTGCAAGGTGTGTTTTAAATATATTGATGTTTCTGCTGATTTTTGAAAATTTGAGGGTAGCTGCATTTCTGTGACAAGTCTCTCATTCAGATTTCTTCAGAAGCCACTGCTATTATTTATACTCCTATACGCGACCAATACTTCACCAAACTTTGTAGGAGTCGGTACCCATATCTGCATCACACAAGGAGGATATTCCTGAGGTGAGTCTAATTTCATAAAAGCCAAAATCCCATGTCTTTTCCAGTGATTAGCACTGCCTTCAGAGCACTAAGAGCTATGCATTCATTAACTCTTAGAAATTCAGGAAAACTGTTTTTTAACTTAGCAATGGTCCATGATAAAGGTCAAAGCCAGAGAAAGATTGAAACTAGAAATATGTAGGCACACAGTTTGTGGTAATTGGGAGTGGGGCTGTGGCCGAGCCTCATCCCCAGTGGGCACAGCTGTGAAAAGCAGGTGAGCAGCATTGAAGGTAATGAGCCATGGAGTGCCCAGGTGCACTGAGCAATCACCAAAGGGAACAGAGGGCACACAGGTGCAGTGCGTGAACATGAGGGGTATAAAAGGCTGGGCTAAAGAACAAGAAGGGCAGCTGCTTGCAGCCTTCTGCAATGGTGTGATGTTATATGGGCAGACACCTAAAGCCTTCTGAAGTGGTATGGTGTTACTCTGCGTGGGTTGAAGCCTTCTGAAATTGTATGGTGATACTCTGCGTATTGTGGCTGTCTCAACTGCAATGTATGCTGTGACAGAAATACCTTGTGATTTTTATATAGCAGATATTAGCAAGGGTAAGTAAGGCACTGCTAACATGTCTCACTTCTATGCCTCTCTAGTTCCATTACAATTTCTAATTTATTTGATATAACTCTATGCTGATAACATCACTGGGGACATGAGAACAGTCTCTGACTTACTGCATTGACTATTTAATAAAGGAATGACTCAACCAAGGTATTAGTTAGTTAGATGACTAGTAATTAAGGAATATCCAGGAATACAAGACCAGACTTATCCAATTTCCACTATCTTTGTGTTCCCAGGTGTCAAAAGTGATTGCATTCCACCAGTTAAAAAGTTAGTTTTTTAGGACTTTAATTCTTACCTTGCTGTTTAATCTTAAAATTTGCCTTCAATTTTTGTATCCTTTATAATGAAGCAAGATACTCC
Organism: Onychostruthus taczanowskii; assembly: GCF_017590055.1. Classification (NCBI taxonomy): domain Eukaryota; kingdom Metazoa; phylum Chordata; class Aves; order Passeriformes; family Passeridae; genus Onychostruthus; species Onychostruthus taczanowskii. Next base: position 12,379,001 of record NW_024499351.1, read on the forward strand.
TCACACTATTCCTGTGAGATTTAGTCTTTATCAAAATTATTTTATCATTTTTCATAAATACTGAGATCTCATCCAAAATTCATCCTTAATATCAGTGCAAACATTTACCTTAATTAACATAAAGTTATCAGTATTTTCTACCTAACTCTCATTCAGCTCCAGGGAGATGTGATTCCACTTTCTAAATATTAGGAAAGCACTACCTTTTATTATTTCCAGGACAAAATGACACACCTAAAGAATTTCCTCTCTTACTCCTTGCCTTTTCCCTCGCCCCTGTCCCAACTCCTGGATTTTCTTTGTGGATCTACAACTTCAAATGTCTTACAGTATTAACAGGCTGACTCCTTGAATTCACCTTATGCTTCATTTTCCCAAGCAATCGTGGCAGGATGTTTTAACAGGTAAACGGCAGCTTCCTGCATATATTCTCTACTCAGTAGTTCCTCCTGCCAGAATTTATATGTTTATGTTTGATATTCAGGTTAGTCGAGCGGTTGTTCAAGAGGTTAGCTGATTAAAATCCCAGATATTAATTTCTCGAAGTCTGCTGGCTAATCACCAAAGCATGATTTCTGTGAACAGCCACTCAGAGGCAGAATGCTCATTTGCCTTACAGACACAGTAATTCAGAGAACTGCTTTTAACTTTGTCCTTGCAGCTTCAGGTGACCTGTGAGCAGGCTGTTGGATAGCAATGGAAATCAAGGATGGTTAGGGTCACCCTCTCTTTTTAGGGCAATGTTTATGATGTGATAAGTAACAGCCTCAACAACATTGTAATGAGCAGTTTGTGATCTCCTTCCCACTGAGCACAAAAAGTCAAAATAGTGTAATGTAAATGGAAATGAAAGATATTAAACTTGTATAATTACAATCCAGAGAATTTAATCTAAAAAATACCCCTCTCTCTCTCTCTTTCTCTTTAGTCACAGCCATGATAACACATGGGAAATCCAAGAAACAGGTTCCCAATTTCACTCATTCATGCAGGGAATATTTTGATAAGAAATGCCAGACCATGAAGTTTTATTTCTTAAGAGACACACCCTGTCCCTCTTCAAAAGACAGTTTTATCAAAAATCCATTAGATACTGCAGACAAGCAACTAAATGCTTGTCTAAGCATTTTACTGAGGGGACACAGGTCCTACCTTTGAGGCATCTAGCAGCAGACAGACATTCTCTTTGCAAAAGACCAGTATTAGATCATTGCACAATATGCACAAGGTAGTCTTCCTCTTCTGTACTGAGGTTTCCCTTGGTGGGGAAAATATTGAATGGAGGCATTTCCAAATAGTTTCCTAATGGAAAAAAAGCTACTACAACAAAAGGAGATGCAACATTTTAAGGAGACTATTTAAATCAATTTCTTCTTTATAAGACAGAGAACTGTATTGTATTGAAATTAAATACCCATCTAAATCATTCCCTCCATACAATCATTACACAGAATAAATTCCACAAGGCAGCTAGACTCCACAAGTAGATACAACAATTTCAGTTAATTATGTAAGTTCACAAAACTTAAGTTAAAAAAAAAAAAAATTGCACTCATTTCTTTGTTGTCATCAAGAAACATACAGCCCAAAGTATACAAGCCAATACTCTCTGATAGCTGAAAATGGACTTGTCTGTTACTTACAACCACAGCTTTATGTCTGGAAAAACAAGTGAGCAACAGATTATGTTCATTCATTCTGAGCCTGCATGTACAGTTATGGAAAGCTGGTTGATTTTAACCCCTGCATTCCAGCCCTGCAGAGCTGCCATGAGATATTTTGTGAACTGAGAACATTCTCCTACATGTGAGCAGGTAACTTAAGTAACAGAACAATTACTATTTAAAAGCACTAAATTAAAATTACTGAGATTTAATGGAAAATATGTATGATGGTCAGCAACCAGAAGAAATTCTCCTGTTTCCTAAAGCCCTTCAAAAACATTTAGAACTTTTTTACAGTGACCTGTCACATAAGTATTTTCAGTAGTCATGTTCTGATTCAAAATAAGGTAATTTTGAGTTTTGCTAAGAAGTATAAATTAACCCAGAGTTCAGGTTTCAAGGTGCAATTAATGTAATTTAGTATCTCCAAAGATATTGAAGAATATATAGCTCCAAGACTAAATGCTCTTTCTAAACACCAATGTGCTGTAATTGCAGTTATTGTGTATGTGTTTGTAACTCATTTTCGTAATCCTGTTCAGAGAAAGTTTTTTTCTTTCCCCAGGAGGCCCACAGAAGGATTCCACTTAGATAAACTTTTATTTTGCTTAAGAAGGTATTGCTATGAGTTACAACTCCACAAACATCATTCAAATTCAACAATTCAACACTGAAATTCTTCTTCTTCCTTTCCTAAGCACATATTTTGAATTTTTAGGTGATTTATTTGAGTTACTTCATAGGTGCTTGTTCTCAGCTCAGACCCTTTAGCTTTTATTGAGCTTGGAAAGATCTTTACTGAAAGTTTCTCTTAGCTTTGTAGAGAAAAATTGAACCAAAGCACATTACTGCTGCAGCACACTACAGGTATAAAACACAACAGCAAATGGCTCTTACCTTTCAGGCACTTGGGCAACACTTGTACAGGGCAGCCACTGTACAGGGCAGCCACTCCCTCCAGTTTTCATTTAAATCCTGAGTCTCAGAAAACACTTAATTCTCCAGATGTCAGCAACCCTCTACTCTGCAACTTTATATCTATGTTTACAAGGTAGAAAGGAATAAAATTCCACTAAGAGTTCAGATCTATTTGCACTGAGATCCAAGAGTATATCTGTATCCCAAACAAAGTTATTATGAAAGATGATGTTTATAAAAGCTAGTAGTTACTGGTCATGGGGAAGCACGAAGTGCATAACTTGCAGTTCAAACTGATAATATTCCTCAGGATGCTGCCCATGGCAGCTTAGGAAAATGTCTGCTACTCAGCAAATGTCACAACAGAAACATGCAATTTCTCTGTGACACAGACTTTTCCTTTCAGAAAGTTTCAGATACAAAGCATCCAGTCTTGTGGGACAGGGATGTTACTTTCTGCAATATACAAGTCCAGTGGTGATAAATTTCAGATAGCAGAGAGCCCAAACCCTTGAGAAGGCTTTGTGTATTGCCTGCAGTTATGTTCATGCCATCTTCACAGAAAGGGATTATCAGGGGAGATTGTTGAAAGAGACACTGGACTTTTTCAAAATGCAGTTTTGTCCTCAAAACAGTCAGTTGCATTAAGAATGCTTTAATGGTCATAGAAGGACGATAATCCCTGTGTTGCAGAGTAACTGCAAGGCAGCTCCTCCTTAATACATGAGAGTCTGGTTCAGATGGAAGATAAGGGAACAAGAGAGCTGTTACAAAGTCCTGCATATTAAATAGCATCTGAAGTCCTTCACCTACAGGAAAAGAAGTGCTTGCCTCAACAAACAGAATTCTGAAGTTTAACAAAACTTCATCAGCTCATTGCATTGTATTTTTCAAACTGAAAGGATCCCAGCTCCTTTCAAACTTTGATAGTGTCATTTTAATGATTCACTTACTTTCAAACTGTTCTTTTCTTGCATAATCACTGATAAAAGATCAAGTTAAATTTTAATATTATTAAAGACATGAATAAATGTAACAAAAATCCAACAGACCCAGATTTGAGAGACAACTTTCAACAGTATTTCCCCACAAAAAATATTTGAATTTATTGAATAAATACTTTTCCATCTCTAGGAAAATGACCTTTTAATACAGTCATTTCAGTCAACAGGATTTGTTTAGTCTTGTGATAATAGCTTCTTAATGGCTACAGTGAAAATGCACCTGCTCAGAGTTTACTCTGATCTACTTTGCTTTTTCCTCTATTCACATAGATAACACTAGTCTATGTGTTTTGTTAAGAGTATAGAAATTTGTCAAGAAAATAAACTCCCTTGTGTTCCAACAGGTCCTTAGAGGTCAGAGGGTCTGAGTGCAGCTGGGATTGATTTCTGGTTATAACCAACTTGGCCCTAAGTCTGGTCATGTTCAGTAGGAACTTCCATGAGCACAGATTCACAAATACTGAAGTTTCAACCTTGTAGGTCTGGTTGTGGTGAATAGGAACTTGTGCAATCACAGATCCACGAATAGTGTGGTTTAGTGAAGCAACAGAAATCCAGATTTGGAATTGAGGTTGATAAATACACTTGATGCAATAGAGATACTAATAGTAGCAATAATAATAATTGTGTGCAGAAGCTTACCAATAAAAGCATCCTTGCTTGGGAGGAGGGAGAAGAGAGTAGTCCATCAGTGGTCTCCAAGGTCCTTGTGGGTCTTCTTCCTAACCAGATGACATTTCCACCCTGCTTGTACACAGCCCAATCATAAGATTGGCATAAGATTGTATCCCTTCTCCTCCTTCTGTATATCATGATCTAAAGGGGGAAATGAGTAATGTAGTCATGTATGCAGCAGCATGTACTACACTGAGCTTATTAGCATGAGTTTGCCTGTTAATATTTAAATGTCCCTTAGTTAAGACAAGAGTGGCTTTTTTGGCCATGGTGCCTTTCAGAGTTCTTGTTATATAACTTCTTTTTTCTGTGCATTCTTTGAAACCTAAACAGAACCATCCAATCTCCACAGCACCTCCTCCTTCAGCCAGCTCATCCTTTCTTGTTATCAGCCATGTACATCTCCATCCACAAGGATAACGTAGAGGGTACACAGTGTACCCCAGGCTGTGATAGTTAAGCCATAGTCTGCCTGGCTGCTTGGTCATCATCCCCTGGTATGTCATCATTCCTGAAGAGCTACCTGGGATTATTTCTGGATAGCAGAGTTTATCTCCAAAGTAAAATTCCTGCTTCCAACAGGACATATGTCACCGTCGTAGCCCTGATGAGGCTTTTCAATGGAGGCATGAGTCTACTAAGGTCTGGAAAAGCAGCTGGCCCTCTGCTGCACACAGGGACTGGGAATCATCTCAGGAGCAGAAGTCTTAACTGGAAAACTTAATTAATAAGCCTGGTGCAGAAACAATAGAGAGTAGTAAAGATTGGCATGTGAAATAGGTGCACCATGCTAAGGCTGGCAGTGCTATCCAGGTGGAAAAGGTTTCTCTTTATTTAAAGGTTTCTGTTGTCTTATTTTATTTCATTTTAGAAAAGTTGAGGGAAATATATTTTCTGCCTTCAGTCAACCAAATCACCATGGCAGATACTTTCTGACTGGACTAGCTGTTGAGATGTAAGCACTGCCCTGGCAATTCACACTCTGAGGAATTTTATGATTTCATGATCTCACAGCATCGATGCTCTAACTAGTTACATTTCCAAAGCATCGGACTGATGCTGTGTTGTATTTGAAATTAATACACATCATTAATATTTAAGCTATTAACTTGTTTATATTCTAGCTGCATCTAACTGACCAATGTGAAATATTTTCCCCACTTCCTGGTTCAATTTTCAGCTTTCCTTCTAGCTCTGATGGCTTTCTTCCAGATTCTGGTGTAGAATGTCACCAAATATAGGTGCTTTAGTGCTGGTTTAGTTCTGCCAGTCAGTGCAAAGTGAATAAATAAAAACAGCGTGTGAATAAATAAAAAAAGTGAATAAATAAAAACAATGAATCTAGCACAAAGGAATCTAGCACAAAGCAGATTCAGAGCCTTCTTTTGCTAGGAAAATATGTACTCTAAATCTTCGAGATTTACACATCATACTACTGCCGGAACTGACCTGTGCCCCGTCTTCAACTTAGACACCAAGCTCTGATCTGCTCTGCGTGCAGCTCTGCAAATTCAGGTTATAAATGGATAATTGCATTCACTATTATTAAACCTAATAAAACTTGGACGTCACGAACAGGATGAAGGTCACCAAAATGCCCAAGCCTAAACAGATTCAGAGTAAAACAAAACAAGAAGTTGAAAAGGTGGGAGACGGGCGCTGCCTCCACTTTTTTTTTTTTCCCCGTTCCCGACACAACGCTCCCACCGCTCAACACCCGCCCGTGCCACGGCCGTTCTTGGCGGCTCCGCATCTCCGTCGGGCGGGGCCGGGCCGGGCCGGGCTGTACCTGGGCCGGCCCCTCCCCGCCTCCGCCGCCGCTACAAAAGCGGCCGCCGGAGCGCCCGACGCGGCTGCTGCCGCTCGCTGTGCCCGGTGCGGAGTCTGTGCGGCCAGCGGGAGCCGGAGCCTCGCCGGGCCCCGCGCATGGGGGCCGCCCCCGGACATGCCCTCCTCGCCGCTCGGCTTCGCTCTCCTGCTGCTGGCGGCTGCGGGAAGGTCGCTCCCGGTGAGGCGGGTGAGTGCCTGCGCTGGTGCCGCCCCTGCCCCGCGGCGCTGCCCCGGCCCGGCCGGGCGCCCTCGGGGTCCCGCGGGGGCTGCGCTCCGCCGCGCTGCTGCCGTGGCCGCGGCTCCGGGAGCGCCTCGAAGAGGAGTCAGAAGTTTTAAACCCGTCACTTTTTGGGCGCCCCCGCCAGCACTTGCAGCACAAGCGGCGGCCGCCGGGGACGGCGGGGCTGGAGCGCGGGGAGTTCTCCGTGCGGGTCCGCGGAGCAGCCGGGGGTCTCTGCGGGCGGGCGTGGGCTTAGGGCGAGCGGAGTGGAGGAAGGAAGCGGAGGCGCTGCTACTGCGAGGGTATTGCCCTGGAGGTAATGCTCCCCCCGGCACCCACAGGAAATTACACGCGTGTCTGTAATGGCAAACAAACGTAGTGCCGTGGGAAAACCAGAGCAGGGTCCTGGCGGGGGATTGTAGGGTCGGCTGTGACACAGCCTTGAGGGTGGGAAAGCAAAATGTAATCTGTGTGAAAAGCAAGAGCAGGCAGTGGGGGAAAGGGAAAGGGCCACGGAAAGGATGGTGGACAGAGAAGGTTGGCTTGGTGAGCTGGGGACAGCGAGGCGAGAGAGACTGATGGGGAGGGATGGAGGCTACAGTGTTGGGGTGGCAGCAGGAAGCTGTTGAGAGCAAGGACGGGTTCAAAGCTGGCACTGTAGGCTGCAGAGGTCAAGGAAAGGACAGTGTATCTGATGGTGGACCAAATACACTATCCAGTTTCTTTGCAGTTGCCAAAAGCTTTTGGGGTTACAAACTTCTACAGTACAGCACTAAGAGGATCTGTTTAATACCAAACTGGGTATAAGCCTGTAGGGTTGTCTAACACATTGGGTTTTCTTAGTCGGTTTGTTGTACTTGTTATCTACTTCAGGCCCTTAAAGGTGCAACAGGCACAATTTGCCGTCGGAAAAATTCCAATTCATTGTTAAGATGGTCAAACACTGAAACAGGGGCCCTGAGAGGCTGGGGAGCTTCCATCTGTGGAGGTATTTGGTATTTGACAGGCTAAATCCCTGAGCTACTTGAGCTTCGACCACAGAGCAAACTAATAGTGGAGCTGCCAGCAGTAGAGAATCAAAGTGAAGTATGTTTCTGAGCCAAGGGGCCTTCTTTACCTGGATGAGGAACTGGGAGCAGGTGAGAAGAAAGAGGCTTCCATGGCCTCAACACTGTAACTTCAGTCTTACAGTAAGACAAGTACTATTATAGCCTTTTCTGACACTAGAGGGTCTTATCTGACAACTTCTCTAGAGCAGTGATTGTGCTTGTTGTATGCTGAAAAACTGAATGAAGTACTCTGCTCAGTCATAAGTGTACAAAAGTATGATACTTTGGCTATCTGAATTATTTTCTCATGCTCAGTTTAGAATAGTGTTAAAAGTGATATTTAAAGGCAGCTGAAAATAGCAATGCACAGTCAATAGCAGGTAATAAAATCTGTGAAAGATGGGAGTGAGAGGAAGGCAGAATGAAGTGATACAGAGTTGAGGGAAGAAAAATTTTATTGGTACTCTGACTAATGTTTTATTTAGACTTTCTCTCCCCTCACCCCCTCAAACAAGTGAGGAAGAGAAGAGGAAGAAGAGAAAGCTGAGAGTGTACGTAGAAGGAAGAAGAATTTTAGTCTGGAGTTTTTATATGAGGTGGTGCTGCTTACATGCCATCATCTTAAATGCAGGATGATGGGTAATTCCTGGGTCTAGATTTCGTTACAGCATTGAGGGTAGTAAAATGAACCAAGGGCTGCTGGCACACGGCTGCATTGCAGAATCTCATTACTAATGACAAGCTTGTGTCCTTTCTCGGTTTGGCCTTGAGCAGTGATGCCCTGCTGCTGAGAGAGCTGACCGGCAGCTGGCCACTGGTTCACTGCCATCTAGCCCTCTCTTAGATTTGGATTTCAGATCCTGCTTTTCTATGTAGTACTTTTGCTCAAAGGTTTGATAAAATAATTTCAAAGAAGTAGTTTAAATGTCAGTGAAGAGCAGGAAGGAGCTGTGCCACTGCTGTGATTTGGGGGGTCCTGTTCTTCACACTACCCCTGCTTTTGTTTATGAGGCTAAATGGAAATAATAGAGGTGGTCTGAGTAGAAGTAGAAACAGATTAATTCAGTGGCAAGGCTATACATATTTTGCTCTCCTCACCTCTTATTTCTGAAGTGCTCTGGGATGGGAATAGAAAAGCACACAGGTAAATATCAACATTGAGTGTGGGTGTGTGTATGTTACTGGTGCTCCCAGTTGCTATTTTTGTTACTGAGGCTTATTTAGATACAGCAGCCAGCTGTTCTCCCAGTCAGCAGCAGGACTTTGTTAGGTTGCAGGTGGTAGGGGCACGTATAGATAGTTACTGCTACTTGCTCACCCTTCTGAAGCCTGCCGTGGCTGCTTCCCAGTTCTGCATGCAGCATCTGCTTCTTTAACCATGGGTGTGTAGGACTGGATATTTCTTTCCAGGAGAATAGTTTTGAATCCTGATATGCTTTGAGGAAAAGGTGCAGTGTGAGTGGGGGGCAGTTTTAAATGCCTTGTTAGTCTGCTGTACCCTTCAGGGCATGTAGATCCCCTAAATGTTTGCATGCCCCAGCCCAGGCTTGCAGGACCATGCCTATTTTGACTTCCTGTCTTCTGTTACATGCCCTAATGCTGAGAAAAATGAACTATGGTCACTGTCCTGTTCTTTAAAAGTCTTTAGGGTGGGAAAATGACTGTAGATAGAGCTTGTCTGAGAAACAGAAAAATAAGTGAATCTATGAACTCGTGACTCCTTGCAGAAGTGAGGATGGTGAGTTGGACTGCATCTTGGTTAGTTGGATAACCAAGGGGTTATTTTTACCCCAAATTGGTTAAAATCCCTCCATCAGTATTTTAGCTGGAGGTTCTGAGTTACTCCTTTTCTCCGTTTTCTGCTCCCAAAAGCTTCACAGAATTGTTTTTTGGTCTTTTTTTTGTTGCCCGCACTCTGAAAAATCAAAATACGCTAGACCAGCATCTGCAGCACATACTGGCAGAGGTATAGAAAGCAGTGGAAGAAAGGGTGGACAAGGTCTGACACTGGGCCGTTTTGCTGTAGTTATTATTCAGGGATACTTGGCTGGCTTGTTGGTAATGGGCTGCTTTCCCAGGGGTATGGCCAGGTTCTTAAAAACTTCGTATTTTTAGGCTCTTTAAGTTCATTACTATATTATTATGGTGTAAACTTAAATTAGACTATTGTATTATATAATTAAAAGTGAATTAAATTGCTATCCCAAATGACTAAAACCTTTATGTATTCATAAAATAATGCGGGGGTTTTCTTGTTTGTTTTGTATAGAAAACTCTGATTTTTCTGGCAACTTTATAAAGCTAGTTACACTGTGTGCTATAAAGCCAGATGACCTAACATAGCAAATGTGACTATACAAATTAATAGGATACTTGTTACAATATCCCAAACATAACTGTATTGTGGGTGTGGTGGGGAAGACACATGGCATTTCAGGCTTAAGGAGCCTAGGACAAGAGCATGTAGTGTCAGCACAAAGGGGAATGGCTTCAGGCTGCAAGAGAGTAATTTTAGCTTAGATGGTAGGAAGAAATTCTTTACTGTGAGGGTATTGAGGCACTGGAACAGGCCCAGAGAAGTTGTAGATGCCCCATCCCTGTCAGTGCTCAAGGCCAAGCTGGATGGAGCTTTGAGCAACCTGGTCTAGTGGAAGGTGTCCTGCCCATGGCAGAGGGGTTGGAACTAGGTGGTCTTTAATATCTCTTCCAACCTAGGCCATTCCATGGTTCTGTGATCTCCAAGGGCCAAAGGAAAGGACTGTATTTCACACAACAAAACAATGACTTGGCCCTTGGCATTGTCTAAAAGCTCTGATGTCTGTTCCAGGAAAGTTTAAGTTAGTGAAACAGCTCTTAAATCCTTGCCTCTGTTTCTGTAGCTGTGACCGCACCACCATCACTTCCCCACCCGCCAACCTAGGGGACAGTCTGAGAGTTTGGACAGAAGTATTTGAGGAAAAGTGTAGACAGATGTGGCTGGGCATGGAAGGACAGATATTATGGCTGTACAAGCACACGTAGCTCTCCTTTGTGAGAGGAACTTGTATTCTCAAAGTGAGATGGAAGTGATGGAGCTCTGCAAAATTAAACCTCCTGCACTCTGAAAGCTGTGGCTCTATAGCTGAGGTAGAGTTCAGTGAAACTGTGCCTGATGTACAGAACATAAACAGTTGTCTGCCTTCTGTCAGATTTTTAAAGGTATTGTATCATATCCTGTTTCTGCGAGCCTGTGTAAATAGGGCTTTAATTTGCCGCATTGATTGATTGCCAGTTACTTGAGAGGACACACCAGGAGCTGTTATCTCTGAAATCACAGGGCCTTCGCTAGTTTTTAGCTTGGAAATAGTCCTTTTGAAAACTGATTTTCCTTCTGCAGTGCTGTAGGGAAATGAAATCTGTTACCATCTTCTTTCATGGACAGCTCTTGCGTTTCTGTGATAAACCAGTGTATGTACTGCCACCAAGGCTGCCTGCTCAAGTTTCCTTGTGCAGTACATCAGTTCTATTAGTTTGTGTCTTAACAAAAGTGAGTGTATACAATAGCAGGTATATCTCAGTTTTGGAAAAAAAAAATTGTCAGCCAAGTAGATAAGAGACCTTTTATTTAAGCTCTACAATGTTGTGAGCCCAAATTAAAACATCAGGCAGGAACTCATTTCATTAAATAAAACTTCCTAACCTAGCTACTGAAAAAAGACCAAGTTTATTGCTTGCATCCAATGCTTCCCATTAGAAGAGGGATAGGGTAAGCTGTATCTAGGGATCTCTTGCTTGCCAAATAGAAGGTAATCACTTCAAATGTCATAGTTTCATATGCAAATTTGAACTTGTGAAGGGTGAAAAAAGTTTGGTGGTGGTGGCTGAATACTGTTCTTTGATGCCTCGTTTTGTTCGGTGTTGGAAACTGGTATTTATGAATTTTAGCCACACTGGGCTATGACTGCTGCATTCCCATGATCCCTTGCCTTGGTGTGAATGAGAAAGAAATACATGTCAGTCTTCACAGGCAGGAGGACAAGAAACTCCCAAAAAAGTTGCAGCAGCATCATGATCAGTGGTTTGTGAGCATAAACATGGAAAGCCCACTGCTTCCACTGGTGAAGGAATGTAGATGAGGCTACTCTTACTGCCAGGGAGACGGACCCATGCAAAAGGAAACTCCCTACAGTTTGACAGGGACGTCAGTAAACCTTAAAGACAGTGTTCCAGGGCTACAGTGTGGCATATCTTTGTGCAGAGGAATCTGATTAGACTTCTATCAGTGTCCTCCTCTTAATCTTTGTGGTCTTGTCTTCCCAAAGAGACTAACAACTGCCACTGCCTCTGGTGTATGTGAATGAATTGATACAGGTTGCTGAAGTGGGCATGATAACATGAACAGCTCTTTCCCAAATGTTTACATGAAACCTTGTGAGCAGCCCCTGCCTCAAGGTCAAATACGGCTTCTTAATAGTCTCATAAATACTGCCATTATTGTATGGAGAAAGTAGGGGCTTAATTTAATTGAATGAACAATCAAAAATATGGTAACTGTGGAGAGGAAATTGTAGTTTAGACATGTGAAAAAAAAAAAATTCCCTCAGCTGGTCATTTTACTGACTACATTTTATTGCTGTTTCACCATAACTGATTGTTAATAGATTACTGTCTTAGTGTAGTCTGGCATTGACTGCTATTTTTCTTGCAATTGATTGCATTTCATTGTTAGTTTGCCTTCTCGCCTTCTTTTTCCTCAATTGTTTTATGCTGGCTTTTAGAATTACCATATTTTTGTCTTGTGCTCCTCTGTTCATTGAGCTCATCTGCATTCACCTGTTCTATTCTTGCCTTGTCCCACTTGTGTACATGCCCTGCCACTCTCCCAGTGCCTTCTCTGATAATTTCAGGACAATTTTTGAAACTTGCATTCTATTATTGATAGATATTGTTCTACCTATGTGCTCTCTGCTGCACTGTACAAGTTCAGGAAAAGAAACTGCTTTCTTGTTGTGCCTTGGAAGCAGCTAAAGAGTTGGAACCTTTGCAGAAGAACCATTTTTCATGTGTGAAACTATGAGTCCTTTGAGCGCAACTTAGAAGCTTGTGACTCTTGTGGTGTCCTGCCTTTTCCACTACCTTCTGGATCTTTAGAGAACAAGTGAGCATGAGTTAGCTTGTCATCTAAATTTTGTTGCAGTTGGGGCATATCTGCTCACATCTTACTGTTGTTCGGGCTCATTTTTCCCTGTCCCTTCTGTAAAACTGCACTGCTTCTCTCCTTCTTCCCACCTCTCCAGCTGCCCCTTCTCCCCATGAAGCAGTTTCTTTGTTAGATTTAATGAGTTTAGGGCAAACAGGAAGGGGAATGTGGGGTGTGTATATGAGCATATCTGCATAGGACGTTCTCTGAAGTCTTGCTCTTTTTAAGACTTTCATTTCTGACTAGGATGCTTTGGTAACTCCGGTGACATCTGCGGTTCTGGTGCTGCTCAGTACATCAGTCTGGAAGGTGAATCACACTGTAAGGCCTGGTATCAGGTACACTAAAACACTTGTGTGAGCAGCCTGAGGGAGAGCAGTGCTGTCCTATAAATCCTTCTCTAAATGGGAAGAATGGTGACCACTGAGGCTTTTGCACTGAGTGTGTCTCTGGTGCGGGGCAGAAGCGTATGGAACTCTCCTCTTACCCCACAGCATGCATTTTTGGCAGCATGAGTAGGCTGAGACTTGCTGTTATGTGTGGACAAGCCAAAAGCAGACAGACGAGAAGTTCAGCTGCCAGAAGAGCCCTCCCAGCTGCTCTGGTTCTGCTTAGGGTGTGTATTTCTCTGGTGCTTTGAAAGGCAGTCCAGCTACCTGTGAGCACAATGTGTGTGCTGAAGCAAGCGGAGAAATGGATGTCAAGCTTTACCCTGATTCTGCCAAGCACTCAAGAGATGTACAAAAGTAATTCCAATGAAATGAGTGGATTTTACCCCTTAAAACCAGGTTGTTTCATGATCTGTAGTATTAATCTTCCTTTTCCTCTGAGTTCTGCAAACAGTAAACTTTTACATATTATAGGAAACAACTGTTGTATTCTTTCTTTTGCTAATATTCCTTCTCCCATTCTGCTCCATAGGTACCAGCACTGCTCATGCTGTAACTAACATGTCCTCTATATTCATCCTTATGTATTATTTCATTGTGAAAACTGAATATTTTTTTTGCTTAAAGCATATTTCAGTTGTTCAATTGCACTTCTTTACAACTGAGTTTCAGAGAGTTTATTTCTTATGTAACCAGACTGAGTCGAATTTTGCATGTGCTCCTCTCTTTTAACAATTCAGTCTTTCTTGACATCTGAAAGAAACCCTTAATAAAATGAGTAATTGGACTTTATGACAATATAGGGTGTGACTGGGGGACATAAAGGGCAAATGACGACAAGTAGGTGACTTCTCAACTGCAGAACAGGGCCACAGTTCTCTAAGAACCTTATGGAGTAAATGAATCAGAAGATTACCTTACTACCTTTGATGGGTGTCAAAGCCTGTGACCACCTTCAAAAAAACCCAAATAAACCAAAGCAGCCTTGAAGATCACTTCTAAAACAGAACTGAACTTCTAAGGCATTCTAGAACATCTCTTTTAATTTGACATTTGCTGTGATTATATAAGGCATTAGGAGGATAGTAGGTGAGGGACGTGGAATTACAAAGGTCTTATCACTAAGTCTTCAAGCCAGATCCCTGCAATTACAAAGGTCTTATCACTAAGTCTTCAATGTTTTTCAAGATTACATAGTCAGCTTTTAATGGAGAGCAGAAAGGACAAAAGGTTTGTGCTCAGTTAGATGGGGTGACTGTTTTTTAACTCACTTGTTGCATTTGAGGTCATGTATGCACAAAGCATATAGGAAAACATATGATGTTCATGTTAGGAGGAGCCTTGGTGGATGTGGCTTAATATTTTGTTCTGTGCTGCAGTTCATCTCTAAGGCCCCAACGCTGGGGAACATTTGGAGACATTGGAATAACTTTCTCTTGACTATCCTCCTGTGACATTTGTCTCTTTCCTGGCTTTTCATTGAGCAGATGATAAATCCTAGGCACAGTGTACCATGTGTATTGTCAGCAGCCCAGCAGGTGTTTTTGCTCTCTCCTGTAAAGGAGACTGTCTCTGAACTATAGCAGGTAAAGTAATGGCAGAAGACTCTGCCTTTGGGTGTTTGCTGCTTCTGCAGGTGCCTGGTAGAAATTCTGAAGCACGGGCTTAATGTATCTACTAAGCTGCAGTGTGAAAAAGTAGTTCTTGTCACCTATCAGATCTGCTGGGGGAGACTGATGTGCTTGGTATCTGTAGTCCTCTTTCACAAGATTGTTTTCCTGATGTGCACAGGCTCCTGGCAGTGCAGTAGCCTCTTCATAGATCTTCTTCATGATGGAAATTGATAATTTTATTTCTCCTCTGACATGTCTAGAGTGTTGTACAGAAGCTATTGAAGAGTTGCTGTAAGTCGTTTTGATATGTAGAAAGGGTTGGGTGTACAGAAACATTGAGAAGTATCAGGTGTCTTACTTTGTCTAATTGGAGGGAGAAAACCAGGAAACTCAATCAGCTTGCTGTATAGGTTACAGAATGTTCTATTCAACAACTACTGCATGAAATTATTAATTTATTCATCCCAATGTCATCTTTGTGTTGTTCAGGCCCAGAGTAGCACCTTGAGAACTGGAATAGCGTGGCAAAGTGCCTGTCATGTTTCCAAAGTCCAGAAACACATTGCCTTTGTGGCAGGCTGTGACTACTCTACAGACTGATCATTGTGCTCAAGAGGTCTGTACATAGAAATCCACATTTTATGTCTTTCAGAGAGTGAGAATGTAAGTGCTTGAATTTTTCACTCTGCTTCAGTATGTGAAATTGAATGACAAGCATGAAGTGTGAGGGAAGCACCAATATCTAGGAGGGTTAACAGCCTATCTCCTATGCCCCAAAATCATCAGAGGTGCTACTGCTGTTGTGGAAGGAGCCAGATCCTGTAAAACACTTAGTTATTCCTAAGTCACCTCTAAAAGGATATTGGTAGAGCTGTGGATGGCTTATAAATAAGATATACAGCTATGTATCACTAGATCAGTGATAATCGCTTGGGTCAGTCTCCATCTTCCTCCTTCGGTCCTATTCCTCCCAAATAAAATTGTTCTACTGTACAAAGCTTATTATGCAGAATGAATTAACCTTTTAGTTTTTATCCCTTGGGGTGGGAAAATTAAAAGTGTAGTATTTGGTCTAAATTGTTTGAAATAGCAGTTGGTCTTTGCTTTTGTCAGATGCTGTGATGCTCTCTAATATACTGCCCTTTTCATTACTGTTTCTTAAAATTCATCAAGTACCATTGGAAATGCATCACCCTAAGAATAACAAAAAGATCCCGTTCCTTTTAAACTCAGTGACATCCAGGCAGAGTCACACTCTGGAGGGAAAAAAAAAAAAGAAAACAGGATGCTATTATGTGCTGTTTACAGTGACACAGTTATAAATTGCACACAAATAAATTAAGATGTGTTTGCAGTGGACTTCTTTCAAAAAGCCCTAAATCCTTAATATGTACGACCTCTCAAAATGAAATACAGAGCACCACAGATGGCATGGATGACTTTTAGATATAAAGGTAGTCAGAAACATCCTGTTCAAACAGTATTTCAGAAAGTGAAATTCCAATGCATTTATTGTTGTGATAGATGTGATTTGAGCCTAGATGTTGGCAATCCTGTTTATTAGTTGAATTGAGTAAAAGTTGATACAGGAAACTTGAAAAACCTGTGTTCAGTTGCACTCAACTTTGCTCCCTATGGACTTCCAAGGGGCAGCAATTTTATCTTTTAATTAACTGTAGTTATTTAGAGGAGAAACTTGTACTAGACGAAAACTGTAGAATAATAATTCTATGACTATTCGGTATGGTCTGTATTTGTTCATTGCTCTTTGGGGATTAAGACACCTGGTGGTAATGAATGAGGCTATTAAAGCTTTGTAAAATAAAACTGATTTTATTACTAATAAGATGTAATGATAAAGGAATGTTAGCTTAATAGTTTGAACTCGTAACTTAATGGCCTTGCAATAGTAGAGATGGTTTTAAATTGCAGGAAACCAAGCTGAAGTTGGAAACTGCATTTCTTGATTTCTTACTTGTTTTGATACCTAAACGACACTGGAACCACAGAATGGCTGAGGTTGGAAGGAACCTTTGGAGAGAATCTGGTTCAACCTTTCTCAAGCAGGGCCACTTAATTATTTATCTGCGTAAGATAACATCAATGCCAGTGGGTCATTGAGCTGTCAGAGCTCTGTATTTCCTGATCAGTTTTCCTAATGTTGCTTATGCTAAATGATTGGTGGGTCATCCTGTAATGGTTGAATGATGCTTTTGTCTTGTTCCTTGCTCCTGCCTTCTTTTGCACTCTGCCACCATTCATCCATCTTAATTAGCTATAAACTGAATTTACTGTGGTATTTCACCAATCCAGGCTTTTTTTTTTTGAGATGAAAGCTCTAATAAGTCTCTGTCAAGTAGACTTAAAATCACCTTGGATTGGGCTCAAATAGACCTTTACAAGATCACATCAACAATTAAACATTGAGTAAGAAGATAGGCAAATGAGTATATTGATTAATCTCTAACCCATTCATATTAATTCTAGAGGAAGTTCTTTTATTAGTAGACTGTTAGTTTTCTGTAAAAGAAGCCTTGCGGTAGTGCAACTTTGACTTCTGCTTGTTTTTTGCAAAAGGGTGTCACAGACTTTCCAAATGTGAGCAGCAGTCTCATCTTTGGACCTTTGGATCTCCCAGGGTGCTCTTCCTCTTCCTAGACGGATGATAGAGAGGGGTTTTGGAGTGGGTTTTTTTCATTTGTTTGTTTTGTCTTGAGGGGTGTGTGTGGTGTATTGTGGGGAAACTGTTTGAAAACCCAGTCAGAATAAAATGTTTTTTAACAGAAAATTCATTCCTGTGTCAGAATGGGTGGGGAAGTATGTGTTTCCAGCTGCAGGAAGTAATTGGGATTCTCTTTGGGGATAGGACTCAAACTTCTTTACGTGAGGAGAGGACAATGTGGGGAGCAAGCTGTCCATTTTGTTGCTGTAGTAATCATGGTTAGTCTGAGCAATCAAGGGAGAGGTGCCATCCAAGACAGTGGTTATTGGTGACAAGGAATTTGCCTAACCTTAACTTGGGGCTCACTCATCAGTTTTATTTTTTGGCTGATAATGGTGTTTGTGCTTTCAAATAAAGGCTTCCTTCCAGAACTAGATAATGGAATAGTCAGGTGAGACAAGAAGCAGTGGTGTCTCAAGATTTGTGTTAAATGTCTTTGTAGTCCCTCATCAAGTCTGGTGGAATATCTTGTAGCTGATGATGAGAAATGTCCTGATTTGAGCCTTGGGAAAGTGTTTCCTTTTTTCTTTAACTATCTTGCATGTAAAAATTTACAGTTTCAGACTTCTATTATCTTGCTCTCTTCATTTTAGGGAGATTGAGTCAGGTGAGTAACATTCCTGTGGTTTTATAATATTAATTATTGATTAGGGAAATGGATTACAGTGTTGCCTTACATTTTGCATAGGAAGTAGGAGCTGTTGTCGCTCTTGCTGTTAGAAGTGTGTGTGTGGAGATAATCCATTTGGTAAGATGATCCCTTCCAAATACCTGTTAAGGGGAAGGAGTAGTTGTGCTTTCTTCCGTCTGCACTTAATTCACCAGGCCTGTGTGTTTGAATACTAATATGATAGGTGCCTTGGAAGGATCTGTAATAGCTACAGAAAGCAGTAGAGGACAAATTGCTTTTTATATCGAGTTGAGGTTGAAGGACTGTGTTTGTCTGAAAATGTTCTCAGTTCCTGTATAATTGATTACTGGTGGAGAAGGGGTTACAGCTGCACAAAAGAGATCTTCATCAATGAGACTGTGTGTAGTATTAAACACTATATTCCTCAGAGCCAGACACTTAATAACAAACCAAGCTGTCAGTCGGTGCTGCACATGCTACTGAGGGAGCTTGAAGGCTGTAACATTGGGAGAACAGAGCTAATGTAAACATCATTTATAGTTCATAGGGTTAACTTTCTACTTGCTCAAGCTTTCAATGATTAGTTTCTTTCATGTCTATGTTTTGTATTGCCTGTTGCGTGTGGAGTTCTGAGGTTCAGCAGCTTGGTTCATAACTTGGCTTTAAGCTTAGCTGTGTTGTGTCTTTCCTCTGTTGTCTTTGAAAATACTCTATAGTTTTTCTTTGACAGAAGGACTTAGAGTTCTCTTTAATCATGACTTTGCCATTATGGCTGAGCTGCTTAGCATAATGCTTAACTAAAGCCTTAAAGAAAATTCACCTTTTGAGTAATTCATTAATATGCCTGTACTGTATGGGGAAGGAGAGAGAGAGTTGTACTGACAGATCAAGAAGAAACTAAATTTCCAGTTAGTGTGCTAGAAAGAACTTGGATAAAAATTCTGAATTCCAAATATTTTCTCTTATCCCCAAACAACATCTGATATGGTGATCTTTATGCTGATGGTACTTTATGGCCTCTGGAGTTTTTTGGTTTGTTATTAATTTATAGCTCTTCTTATTCTTCCCTCTTTCTTCTTTTTGGTCATGCTGGAAATATTTGGAGCAAAACCAAATTGTGGAAAAAACAGATTTATTATATTGTCCAAAGTATCTGTATCCTCCTCAATGGACAGCTGGGATCAGCACAGAAGAAAAGTGTTACGTGAAAGACAGCATGGGCAGCAGACTATGTCACTGGGAAATGAGAAGATAATTTCATAGCAAATTTTGTAGCAAGCTTGGAACATTGTCAAGTATGGGACGACAGGCAGCTGACATGAAAATATTCAACTTTCACTCCCATTGAGATATAAATGCTTTGTGCTTATTTTGCAATGCTTATCTTTTATTTAGTTTTATGATCCAAATTGGAAGATAAACTATTTGAACAATTGGGAATGGAGAATGTCAGCCTACTTTGGTCTTGACTAAATCATTTTCTCTTTAGCTGCCTTTTCCCTCTCATCTGTCTTTTCCTCCACCCTGGCGCCTTCTAAAGTTTTTGACCATTTCTGGTCCAAGGAATCTGACAAGAGAAATGTTCTGTGGGTTAGTGTCCTTTCCATTAAAAGTTCTAGTAGAAACAAAGCAGACAAGCTGGCCTGTCTGCTGTGTGTTTGTCTGCTTGCCCAAGCTGCTCATCTAGTGGGCCCCTCTAGGGAGCATGTCCCAGCTCTGGCCAATGTTGTCTTCCTGTCCTCCATGTGGTGAGTTACTGCCTTTTTTGGCTGTGTTGTTTCCTTCCTTGAATTCCATGAAATAGATACTTCTGAACAACTTCAGTTAAGATGGAGACTTTTGGAAAGTTCCTGCCCCCCCACTTTTTTATATAGTGATTAGCCTCCAGAGATTCTGGGGTCACCTGGAGCGTCACTATATTGTAGTGATGAGCATTTGTTTCTTTTGTTTTTGAAAAGCCAATAAAAATGTCCTTTTTTCTATTTTTTTTCCACCTTTTTTAAACACTCTGTATATCTGAATGGTCTGTCATTTTGGAGACAGGAATTGTAAAGGATTTAACCTCATTGTTGCTTGTGTCAATAACTGGAGACTGTTGTATAAAAGATGTTGCAGGAGGTTTTCATGCACAAGGACTTAACTGCATCTGAATAAATTCTGGTTGCCAAAAAGCAGGAGGATGCATCTTAGTGACCTGAACAGAAGCTGTTCCTGCAGGTTGTTATAACACAAGGGTTTCTGTGTTTCTGCCATTTCCCGCCTGTTTTTGGAGCTGACCTTTCCTTTCTTTTCTACTTAATACTTTTAATTCTACCTGGGTAATAAGTGTTTTTACTTATATAGTGGTGTTAGAGCAGAAGTTTCACGTACAGAGGCTTATTTACCTATTTTAAATCTAAGTGTTTCAGTGAACTTTCTGCTGTCATAATCTGCAATGCTAAAGCAAAAAAGATGCCTGAGGTGAAAAAGGGACTGTTGTCTGCAGTACAGCAGTGTGCTGCTTTGGTAGCTGCAAGGAACAGATGTATTTTTTGGGCAAGATGTTCAGGCATGAAAGCTTTTACCAATCTCTAAAAGCAGATGTGATCTACAGCCCTGATATGCAGCACTTCCATCTACAGATTTTGACTTGTTTACCCAATTAATTCCTTCAAACTGAAAAAGTAGAAAAAGAATGTAAGGTACCATCTGCAGCTGCAAAGCTGAAAGAGTAAAAATTGCGTGAAAGGAAAACATTATCGTATAAAAAGCACAAGTATTTTTAACTTTGAGGAGATAGTGATGCTGATAGTGTCCCCAATACCTCCAGCTCTGCAGATGTCTTCTCAGAACTTAAACCATTCTGGTAAGAAATGGAAGTGGTGGCAGTTATGTATAAGGAAAAGGTAAGGAAGCTGATGGCAACAAGTACAAACCAACAGTTTCAAAAATGCTAGTGAAAATAAAACTGTCTAACAAGTCTGCATAATCTGAGGCTAAAGGACAACTGGCTTCTTTATCAGAAACCAGCTTAGTGGCAGTGGGATGGAGGAGCCTGGACTCTCCTTTGCAGGGCTCCACAGCAGTGTGGTGGTACGTAATAGTAGCAGTCTATGAAAAATTCAATTTCTATTTGCTTTCGCTAGTAACTCTTAACTGTTTAATCTGATACACATCTGCCTGTTTTGTGAAAAGGCTGAAAAGTTACTGAACCTCATAAATATTAACCAACCTGTTATCTTGGGAAAATTGAGTCAGATACAATTTTTATTACTTCAGATCCATCTTATTAATTAAAACTATTGTAACATACTTCATGTTTTGCAAGGTAGTTACTTTTAAGCAAAGTCATTTGTATGGTTAATTTAACTCAGACTGAAACAAGTGAAGAATTCAGTACTGCAGGTGATAAACCACAGTAGCAGCTAGCCTAGGAGTGCAGTGAATTCTTGGTCACTTGGAGTCTTCAAGTCAAGATTAGATCTGTTTCTGAAGGGTGTTTTCTGGTCAAGCTGGCATGTGTGAGATGGATGCAGCAGTTGGTGGGAGAATCTAGAAGGTGCTGTGTGAGAAATTGATGAGTTTATCAAGTCCTTTGGCCTCAAGGTTACTGTGGTTGCAAAAGGTGAAAAATCACGAGCTTTATGGTAGGGAGTGTAGATGAGGAGAAATTAGGGGCTATTTCTCCAATTGCTGAAGTCCTCAAGTCTTTGTTTCTTTTGAATAACACATTTGACTCCTAGCTTAACATTTTGGTACTGGTAATTAATTTTATGTGCTATATAGGATTTTACTTACTACTCAGTTCTAAGATGGTGGATAACTAAGATTGTTCTTATGTCTCCCTGGGAGCTGTGCTGTGTTTGTTTCTGCCTCAGCAACACTTAGCCTGTCAAGTATTTTTCCTGTTTAATTTTGCCTCTGAGAGTAAGGCTGTTTGGCTTGCAGTGCTGATGATATGAGTGCATCATAAGGCATAAGGAGATAAGGGAGTGAGGCGGGGGGGAGAAAATCACCACCTTTCTGTGGGCAAAGAGAAACCACTGCTTTCAACCAGTGGTGCTGGTTTATGCTGCTTTAAGTGCTGATAGTTATGCTATAAGATGACCCAGTACTTCAAAAGTACATTTTAAGAGTGAGCTGAGATGAAAACATAAGTCTTGCAGAGCAGGCTCACTTAGAGGGAAAACTTTTCCTCTGAAAATGCATGTCAAGCCAAGCCTCTGCTATTAGAATTTCTAAGTTTTTTCTCTAGCATCTTTTCTGTGAATGTATTCTGTTCCTACAAGTGGTGTTTGATTTAAGGTTAGTGTCAGATGGGGAAACATGTAGCTCTGAAACTACTAACATGGAATGAGTTTAATTCCTTTAAGCGACCTATCCATTTTCAGCTTTTTTACTGCATGGTCACTGCTTCAGTGCTGTTAAAATTGGAGCTGGGTGGAGGGGAAGATTTGTGCACAGTTTCACCTTCCTCAAAATGAGTAATTTGTAGACTTGACTGGAGGGGTGGCTCTCTCTTCTATATTTCCATTTGTCCGGCTTACTTGAAGCTCTCTGCATGCCATACCAAGCTGCTTCTCCCTTGGAGTTTGTCCTGTCTCTTGCTTTCTAAAAACCAGTGTGCTTACTGCTTGAACAGCCATCTTCCTCTGCTGCTCACTTTCCCCTTTATTTTTAAGGTGCCCCCAAGGAAAAGTGGCAAGAAATGGAAGCCGTCAGCTTTAACACCAACACAATTGCAGTTCACTTCTGTACCTTAAACCACAATCCTCTTTAGCTGCATATACCCTAGGGAGAGTAAGGGTAGGAAAGAAGGAATGAGGTGGAGGCAGGCTGATATCTGTGAAGAGTTATGACTGTCTTTCAAGCTGGCTGCTGCCCACAGCAGACCTGCTGGACTGAAGGCTGTGCTGTCTGACTGAAGTGAAGAAGTAAGATCCAGCCCCAGGGCTGGTGAGGATCATGCACGGAGAGAATACACTGATTTCCTGTGTACTGAGAAAATGGTCTAATGAGATCCCAATTGATGAAAATCAAAGCGTTCCAGAAGTGGCCTGCAGGTGGGGTAGGGATAAACTTTTGAAAAAATAAAAGTTAGGTCTTGCCTCCAAGTTCCTCTGTTCTGCTACTCTTTTGGGGGCAGAATCATTGTGGCTTGTGAGATTGTCTTGCAGAACTAATGCATGGATCCTTTGCTACTGATTAAGCTGTAGCCAGAGATTCTGGTACTGACTGCACAAGAAGGACTGCATATTAGTATTTGGTATGCATGGTTAATGCAGCAGACTGGAGGAATAACCTGAGCTGATTGCTGTAGCAATAGGGTGGTTCATGAGTTGCTTTGCAGTCCTGGAGTAAGGAAAGTCTGTGATTCAACTTGACCTGTCTGTACTTCTGTAGTCAGCTCCCTGGCTCAGAGGGATTGCAGGAAAGAGAAGTAAATCTCTTCTGGATGAATTTGTCAAGTACTTTTACTTTTTTAGGATTTGGAAAGCAAACAGATGACGTCTGGAGAATGAGCTTCGCTGGCGGAACTTCTCCTGTATGCTCGGCTCTCAAATGTGTTATAACTGAGGATGAAAGCACTGGCCATTTGTAAAGGTGCTACACATAACTGCCTTGGCAGGGACAAGCCGTACAGCAGACAATTCGGACAGTGAACCTTGAGCCACTGTGACAATGAGCTTCTGAGGGAGTTAATTTGCATTTGTTAAAACCAAAATAAACTGCTACTCTCAACTAGAACTGGTAAAAGCAGTACAGATTTGATTGCATTCTACTCTGGCATTCTCTAAACAACAGTAAATGCAGAACCCATGAAATTGTAAACTGAAGTTTTTGGGTTTGTGTGTGATGTTCTTTTTTAAATAGCTTTGTGGTGATTGTTTTTCTATTGAGTAATTTTTGTAATTGGAGAACTCTGTTTACAAATAAAAAAGTGTAGATGGGAATGCTTTCAGTGAGAAAAAGGTTTGTGAAGATTAGTGTGTCTGATTTATTTGGTTGGTTTTTCTTTTCTTGTTGTTGAGGTGATTGCAGTGATGAGATGACAGATTGGTGGCCAGGCTTACAGTGCTACAGGATTTGTGATCTTGGAAAAAGTAGCTACCCTTTGTACCATGGCCCTTTGAGAAGGGTGACTGTTAAATAGTCATTCGAAAACTTGGGGGAGCTTAACTGTGTTGGGATGTTTTGGTATGAAAAGTGGAAAGATTTAGAGTTTTTCCTGCTTAGTGAAAATACAGATTATTTACAGTACGTTTTTCTGTGGTAACTTTTTTTAACTTGGAAACTCAAATGTTGCAATTCCATGGCTCTGTGGGGCTGCCAGCTCAGTCTGTTCCTCTGCTCAGCCAGCACTGGGACTGTCCAGTTGCTGGCTGGTACAGAGAAACCAATGAGTTACAAGCATAAGATAAAGATCCTTTTAAATGCGTTTGGTTCAGTATGTCCTAAAGAACCAGCTTAAATAATTGCATTGTAAACCTCAGCAAGAGGAGACAGAAGTCCAGCTTTGACAGGTGTTCTTTGCTTTTTTTTGCTTGAGCAGCTTAGAGATGAGTCAGTTGCCCAAATGTAGGCATCTAGAGCTGCTCAAAATTTTTACAGTATTCAAGATCCTGTATGGGACTAATTGATATGATGTAGGATATAGGGGAATCCTGTGCCTCTCTGTAGGTCTGGCATGAGACAACATGAGGGACACATCCATGTTAAAGGGAACTATAGGTACCTATGATCAGGCATAGTTCCATTCTAAAACTCCTCAGCTTTTTCCAGCTGTATATATCCCTCATTTTTCCTCTATTCTGTTTGATAGTACATGGTTGTGATGCCCTTCACGGCTCCGTAGTGGGACCAGTAATTTAGATACCTTTATTAGTGGATGTAGTGGGTTTGAGTAAGTTTGGCACGTTTGAGGTGGCACTAAGCTGAGTGTGCAGTTGATGCACTGGAGAGAAGGGGTGCCATCCAGAGGGACCTTGACAGGCTTGAGAAGTGGGCCCATGTTCAACAAGGCCAAGTGTGAGGTCCTGCACCTGATCAAGAAAATTGTCAGTATCCATACAGGCTTGGTGAAAATGGATTGAGAGCAGCCTTGCAGATAAGGACTTGAGGGTGCTGGTGGATGAGAGGCTGGACATCAGCTGGCAGTGTGCAGTCCAGAAACCCAGTTGTATCCTGGGCTGCATCCAAAGCAGCCTGGCCAGCAGGGCAAGGAAAGGGGTTCTTTCCCTGCTGTTCTTGTGAGATGCCACCTAGAGTGCTGCATCCAGCTCTGGAGTCCCCAGTAAATGAAAGAAATAGACCTATTAGACTGGGTCTGGAAGGGGGCTGTGGAAGTGATCAGAGACTTCTACACAGAAAGCCTGAGAGCCCTCAGATAGTTCAGTCCAGTGGAGAGAATGTTCTGAGACCTTATAATCCTTAAATGGGGCTTATAAGAAAGGTTGAGAGAGTCTTCTTACCAGGGCTTGCAGTGTCATAGGAAAAGGTTTTAAACTAAAGCAGGGTAGAATGATTTTAGATAGAAGGAAGAAATTTGTATGAGCATTAGTATGGTGAACCACTGGAACAGGTTGCTCAAAGAAGTTGTGTGTCCCATCCCTGGAAGTGTTCAAGGCCAAGTTACATTGAGCTCTTAGCAACCTGATCTATGTGAAAGATGTCCCTGACCACAGCAGGGATATTAGAACTAGATGATCTTTAAATGTCTCTCAACCCAAATTCTATGATTCTGTGTTATTAATGAATGAAATGCTGAGTTGTTCTTCCAATAGCCTAGGCTGAATTTTGTTTCTAGATCTGTGAGTGTATATATGAAGTTCTGCTCTCATTTTCAGCTTTTTAGCTTCTGCTCCTCCTGTAGCATTCTTCAACTCTGCCTTTTTCATTCCTTGATGTTTCTAGAGCTATATCTTGTGTATCTTTCTAAAAATGCATGCCTAAACTATTATGTTTTGCTTGATCTGTTGTATGACTGCATCAATAACAGTCCCCTGCTAAAGAGCACTTCAGTCTAGATTTGCAATGCGCAGTAAAATCTCCTTGTATCATAATGTAATTCTCATGAGTGCTGTATGCTATCTCCCACTAAAATTGTTGGATTGCTTTCTTCTCTCCAAGAGTTTGTGAGTTATAGTTGCTTTTGAATTTTGCATTTTTCTTCTGTCCCTCTGCATAGTTGCTCAGTAATTTTCTTCTGGCATTTTTGAGTGGCTCATGTAATACATCCTTGACGGGAACACTTACCAGAACAGATGAAAGACATTGTAATGAAAATAACATTTTCTGGTAACAGCTGCTGCCAATCTAAATGTGTACCTGTCTCAACAGTGAGCATATGGATTCATGGGTCCTACAGTCATCAAAGACAAAAATCTTTCCAGCTTTGGGAAGTTCTTCATGGGACAAAAGAACTCTGCATGTAACTGTTCTTGTCCCAGGTCTGTCCATTACTGAAGACAGAAACAAGAGAAACTTGAACCCTGTAAACACAGGTTGGCACCACTTTTTCAGACTATCTTACTTAACCTACATGAGTTTGATTTTATTTATTTATTTCTCTAGGTGGTGCTAAATTTTTTAGCATGCTGAAATATTAGGATTTACTTTATTCCCGTTATTTTGAAACTGTATACTGTGCAAGTTGATTTAGGTCTTTAAAAGTTTCCTTTGACATCTGTGTCTCTGAATGCCAAATATTTTGTCTTGATCCAGAAAATTACAGGGCCAAGAGGAATTTTTCTCATTGAGATGCACCTTGTCAAAACAAAATTTTCAGGGTTGGGAAAACTGGTTATTTTCAAAGCACAAATGAAAGATTCCAGGACAGACCTGGAGTGTTTGGTCCTGGAATGGAAACCCTTGTGGTTAGGGCTGAACTCTCCTGCCTGCTCAGACAGTTCATGTATTTGGACTGATTGTTCCACCAATCAGTCAGCTGAACTGGGAGCTCCCTGTGCAGAAGTACCAAGAAATAGGAGTATGCCTCAAATCAGTTT
This sequence comes from Onychostruthus taczanowskii, assembly GCF_017590055.1. Classification (NCBI taxonomy): domain Eukaryota; kingdom Metazoa; phylum Chordata; class Aves; order Passeriformes; family Passeridae; genus Onychostruthus; species Onychostruthus taczanowskii. The sequence continues at coordinate 12,405,882 of NW_024499351.1, forward strand.
TAGTTTTGTTCTTTAAAATTACTTATCTGAGATTCTGTGCAGAAGCATTCTGCATTTTAAACCTTTAGGAGATGCCTGTGCTTACTCTTTTTTCCTTAATCTAGTAAGAGCAGGTCTTAAGAATGGAGGGGCTGGGAGATGGGAATGGGGTGGTGCTGGTAAGTGCCCTTATAGGTGCCTTACAGGCTGATGTAGGATTGAGCCCAGCAAAACCTTCCTTCCTTAGCTGTGCAGGTGTATAAAAGAGAAAAGAAAAAGGCAGGAAGTCCAGGATGAGGGACTGTGTGGTGCAGTGGTCCTGAGGTGGCTGAGATTCAGCCACTGGTTTAAAACAAACAAAAATAACAACAGCAACAAACACCGCCAAAAGAAAAAGAAATCTGGGCTAAGCAGGTCTGAAGAGACAGACAGAGGAATGTCTCTTCTGTGTGTTGATCATATGTGTCTAATGAGTGCTTCCTCTTGCAGCTGTGAGTTCAAAAACTTGATGTCATGGAACTAGAAGTCAGTGACAGAACAGAGGGCTTTCCATGCTTGGACAGATGGTGAAACACTGTTCTCAAGATTTGCCTTTATCGAAGTCCTGATATTTTCTGTTTTTCTTCAAGGACTTTAAAGTACTAAGCTGCTGCAGCCCAAAGGCAAGAACAGCTGGCAGGTGTCATCAGGGAGTTTCTCCCTGAATTCAGTAGCTCCTTTTGAGGGAACCCATTTTTTGCTTTTCACTAGCAAGGAGGATGCTGAAAGATTTCTTTTTCTGACGCTTCTGAGCTTCTGAAATAATTGGTTCATTAGTAACTAAGGAACAGAAGCATTTACAGGAAAAGCTCCTAGAAGCTGGCTTCCCTCTGAAAGATAAGTTGTTTTGATCCTGTTTGTTTTTTCTGAAGGGTGAGGAATTTGTACAGAGTGATCCAACCACTGATGAAATATCTTGTAAAATATGAGTTGGGAAGTATAATTAATATTATATCATCTGATCAGTCAAGCAGCCCTACAGAAGGGACTGAGAGTAATGACTTTATCTCAGAGGGTCACTTAGTGTTGCATAATGTCAAATGACTGCATTAAACTTGATACTGGGCAATGTAATGTGGGAAGAGAATGTGATAAATACAGAAATCTAGGAATGTCATCCTGAAGTATGATCTAAGTTATGATCTCTTTGAAAGGGTACCTTAATGATACTTCTTTTGAATTATCTGTAGTAGACATCATTTTTTGATGTACCTTCTCCTCCTTTGGCGTAGCTTCAGTTCTTAAAGGAGAACTGGACTGTGAGATGTTGCACATAATGGATTTAGATTAACTTATTACACAGAAGTTGAACTAAGTAGTTACAAAATTGGGTTGAATATCATCTCTTTGGGAGAGTTGAGCAACAAAGCCTTCTCCCACACTAACACACTTCCAGAATGTCTTTAGATCTTCAAGAAGTATTATACTTGAAGGACTGATCCTCTACAGAATTGTTTTATCATGGGGTGAACAGTGAATCAAAGAACTCTGTTAATACTGAGTTCAGTACAGTACATTTCAGTAAAGCTTTGGATACTGTCTCTCATGGGATCCTTCTGGACAAAATGTCCAGCACACAACTGGATAAACACATCATGCAATGGGTGAGCAACTGGTTCATGGGTTGGACACAAAGGGTTACAGGGAATGGGCTGGCATCCAACTGGGGTCCTGGCTCTCACAGAGTTCTGCAGGGATCCGTGGCCTGTTGTTCTTCAGCAACTTCATGAGCAACTTGGACTGGAAGGGATACTAAGCAGTTTGCAGGCAGTACAAAACTGGGAGGAGCTGTTGACTCTCTTGAAGTCAGAGAGGCCCTGCAGAGAGACCTCAATAAATCAGAGGCCTGGGCACTCATCAGCCATGTGTAGTTAACAAGGGAAAGTGCCGGATTCTGCACGTGGAATGGGGAAACCCTGGATGTAGGGACAGACTGAGGAATGAGATGCTGGAAAGCAGTGGCACAGAAAGGAACCTGGGAGTCCTGGTTTTTAGCAAGCTGAAGATGAGCCAGCAGTGCCCTGGCAGCCAGGAGGGCCAAGCATGTCCTGGGAGCATCAGGCACAGCATCACCAGCCAGGCAAGGGAGGGCATTGTCCTGCTCTGCTCTGTTGATGCAAACCTGTAGCTTGTGTTACCTAAGTGATGATTTGTTTAAGATCTATATTATACCAGAAAGAATGTTACGAGTCAGAATGAGCATAAGGCTTGTAATGTGGAATCTTCACCTATTTTGGACTTAGTTGCTTTGCTGATCCTGAGCAGAATAGTCTTGAAATAATGTATGCCTTTGGGCTTTTCAAGAAAGGGCTGTGAAGTTTAAAAGCAGCTCACCAGTGCCCTTCTGAGCTAAAAGGTGGTAAACATAATCTGAATCCTCCTCTCACGAGGTAGATATCCCAGCATTACTATCCAAGGGAAGAATACCAAGGCTGTGCCAAATTGTTGTTCAATGTCAAGTTCCTTATCGTTTGCTTTTGAAGATTAAGATTAGCAATTTGGAGGTTCCAGTGATTGTAATGTTACATGTGAGCCTTTAGCAGCAAGATAAAGTCTTGCTTGTTATCCAGAAATACTAAAAACATGAAAAAGTTGTAGCGTAACTGGTCCTGTTTAAAAACAGACAAGCAAAGACAAAGAAATATAAATGTAAAGAGGAATTTCTCATTCTGTTGCATGTGAGACCTTATATGTGGTGGTGGGAGAAGAGAGAAGATAATCCCAGGGATCACCAGTTGCCTCTGAAGCTCTGAGAACTCTTCTTTCCACTTTAATTCCATTTCATGGTACATTTTCTCTGGAGGCTTTATACCGTGTGTGCTCAGATTTCACTGTACTAGAATATTGCTTTTGTGGCATTGATCACTTCGGATCTGTGTGGATGCTGCTTTTTGTTTCAGCAGGAATAGTTTCAAAGATGTTGAAAAGTGATTAAAATGCTCACTTTTACAGCAGGCCTTGTGAAGACAAAGGATGGCTATAGAAAGGGGCTTTCCTATGAAGGTGATAAGGATTTGTAAAGAATTCTGACTTCAGATTGTTAAATGTGTTAATTTGGAGAGTGCTCACTAGAGATTAATTGCACTTAATTGTATACATATACTGAGAGGCTCCCAGTCTGTCCTCTTGACTGTCCTAATTGTTCTTCATTTGTTTCATGCTCCTTAGGCTGCACTGTCACTCACCTCCTTCATGTCTTTCACCCTTCACGCCTTTTAGCTTCTCTACTTTAACCAGTCAGCTGTGTTTCCATCTTCTCCTCTGCTATCCTTCTGTGATTTATTTTCACCAAAGCAAAACTACTGCTGCTTTTCCACCCATGGTTAAACATAACAGGAAAAAATAACCTCGAGTAAACCCGCAACTACATGCTTTGAGCAATGAAAACAATTCTGAGTTTAACAAAACTATGCATTTTCCATTTGCTCCAAATTGCAGGTACTGACCCAGGAACCTTGGCTTTGTATACTTTCATTTAGTGCTTTGTTGAAGAAGGCTTTAAATAACTTCTCAAGAAAATGCAGTCTCTCATATGTGAATATCTACGCACATGGTAAATCTGTGGCACTGTGTAACTTGTGATTCTTGTTCCTGTGGGCCATAAGCTCTGAGAAATAGAAAGTAAGTAGCATGTATTAAAATCAAGTTGAAGTCAGTTTGTCAGATAACAAACCACAGTATTTAGCTGAATCACAGTGAACTGTTACACAGAGAGAACAAATTATGTAGTCTTAGAATTTATATTTGATTGTCTTATTGCAACGAACTATAGATAATAGAAAACCGTGTACTAGATAGGTGATCACCAGAGAAAGGCATGTCTAAATATTTCATTCTTATAGTTTGCTAGTCTCCTTTTTAGTTGTCTTTTCACATTCTGAAAAGCTTCTATAAGTAGAATGCTCTTACTTTTTCATTAAATTATGGCATAGAGGCTTGCTTTTAACCTGTAGTTAAAGCTGGTTGTTCCTGCATTCATGAAGGCAATAGATGAAAGCTTGATTTAGAAAAACTCTTTTAAAGCTTCCTGACTCCAAAAGAGCTACTTTTCTTAGTGGAAGTGAAACTTTTCTTAGTTTTTAGGATATTGTCAGGATATTTTAAAAGGTAGAGTCTTGTTTCTGAATGAAAGTCTGTATGCATATGTATCTTGTAATGATTTTAAAAGCTAAGTTTGGATTAACCTGATGTAATCATCAACATGCTTGCTGAGTAGTTACTTTTTGGAAAGATGTGTGATGTTTAGCAAGTTCTGAAATTATACTGAATTGTAAGTTAAGAATTCATCCTGGAAATGTTCCTTTTAATTCCTTTATTAAACTGTTAACCTGGTGATGATAGTGAAACAGTCTTGTGTAACTTCAATTAATGGCCCTTGTAAAGTGAAGACCTTTAAATGATTCTCTGATTCTAAAAGATATAGAACATAAAAGTCACTTCGTAAAGATGCCTGAGAGAAACTTAAGTTTGAAAACTGATTGTCTCCCTCTATTCAGGTCATCTATCATTACTCAGCCTACATGGATGTGTAAATGGTGGTTTAGTTACTGATTATCTGTTTCTCTACACACACCTGTACATCTAATTTAGGTGATGTTTTCTTTCCCCTTCAGGTATGTTGAGCATAGATCACTATGCCACAGGTTTGTTTTTCCATTCAGTAGAATCCATTTGTTTTACAAAAGACAGACTTTGCAGCATTTATTGGCATAGATAAGGTGATTTAAATCAGGCAAACAGGGTCAGAGTTTCCAAGATCCACAGGCTTGTGCTTGTTTTGACTTCAGGGGGAGCTGACTAAATTCTTCTGAAATTATGGCCATGAGGCCCTAGCTACAAGTTATTGGTACTCTTGAAACACAATACAGGTATTTACTAAATGTTGTACTTTTCATCACATTTGCAAGACCATATTTGTAATTAAATGTACTGGGTTAATCCAGGCAGAAGCATTATGCATATGGTGCTTTTATAATTTCTTTTCAAATGGGTTTTTAATTGGAAAGCTATAAAAGAAGAGGACTTGAGAGGTCTTTTCCATTCTTTTCTGTTTTTACACCAAGGTGATTGCCCTGGTGTCTAAATTTCAGTCGTATTGGTTGCAGTGGACAGAACTCAGTTTGACTTTTCTGAAATGCAGTACAGTTTTAAAATTACTTCTTCATTTTAAAATTATTTTTCCCATACTCCGGTTTTATTCTAACCATCTGGAAAAGGTTTAGAAGCACAAGTGGAAAATAAAAATCAGCAATTGAAGCTGGGAGGGTAAAACTGCAAGGATTATTTACCCTCATGCTTCACCAAATAAACTGATTGGCATCTGGGATTAAATGAACTTCCTTCCACTCAGCAGCATTAGTGTGTTGTACCATTAGGTTCATGCTTTTGATTGTATGTCTGTGACATCCATGGGGCTTTCTCTGGAAAAAGAAGGATGAGTTACTTTCATTGTTGATCACTTACAGCCTCCTAATCCGGAGGTTTTGGTTTATACAAATACAAAGAGCGGGGGAGAAGGAGTAATGTCTCTACTCAAATGCAGTGAGTAAAGCTGGAGCCTCTGTGAGCCAGGTAGGACATCTGCTAGGGTTGAGTGAGCAGCCAGCCCTGAGTTAGCTGCTCACTCTAATAGCAGCTAATTTCCTTTGTCCTCAGATCAAATTTGTACATACCTTTCCCCAACCCTGTCACTACTTGGGGTAGCTGATGGTGGAACCTGCAGCCTGTCAAAATGTGCAAAAAGTATGCTCCACATCTTTCTACATTTGCAGGAAAAATATGCAGGATGCAGGGAAAAGCTGTTAATCAAAGAAAAAAGAAAGCTGGAAAAGCTTTCATCTGTATTTTGGAAGAATGCTTGAGGAACATCCTCTGAATATGGTGAATTATCTTGAATTTTCATTTATAGGAAAGCAGAAATACTGCTGTTGGAAAATAAACCTTGACTAATAAAGGACTTACTGCTGTCCCTGTCTTTTCATGAGAAAAATCACACAACTGGGGCATGTTCAAGAGAGCAAGGCTATCTCAGCATTGGTTTCAGTGAGGATATGGTATAGTTTGTTGGGTTTTTGTTTCCTTGTGGTGGAAATAGAAGGGGAATTTTTTTTTTGGTTGAAATTAGGCAAATACATAGCATCATCTTCTGCCCTTTGTGGTGAGCAGTGCTGTTGTGGCTTTTTATAGTCATTTTCATGCTCACTCATTTTGTGTGAAAAACCCTGCAGTTTAAATCTCTACAATGTCTGAGAGTCGTGATTTCTCTTTCAGAGTTCAGATGGGTCCCTCTCTGAGGTTGTGCAGAAATGGAAGGAGTATCAGCTCCAGTGCCAGAAATACTTGTATGAGACACCCCCCATTGTGGCAGGTAAGCTGATTTGGTAGAGATAGGATGTATTAATTTTTAAAATGCATGATAACAGTAGCAAGGGAGTGATTATGAACTTGGAAAATACTTCTTTCTGGTTCATTGCTTCTTTATCCCATTTGCTCCTGCCTGCTCTCTGTGGGGCTCTTCCTTCTGCTGGGAGAAGCATTTTATGGAGCAATTTCATTGTAAAGATGTTTGTCCTTAGGTCCAGAGTGTTATGCAGTGGCAAGTGGTATCTGTACCATATCAAACAGCCACTGATGTAATAGACCTGAAACTTCTTTAGGTATCAAGGTGTTAAGAAATCTGGGACCATGCTGTTCATATTGAACTAGGAGTTTGTGGGTTGTAAGCTGTTCTGAGCCTTGTAAAATGCTGAAATGGCTTTGGAAAAGGCAGCAAGTGACTTAAGGAGAATGTAGCTTGTCTTAGTCTTTGAGCTGCTGTAATATACTGAGAGCATCTGTGATGTGCCAGCATCGTGGTGTTTAGAGGACAAGTGTTGGCTTGTCAATAATGCTCACAGTTGGACACCATGCAGACTCTCCTCTGCTTCAGTGCTTTTGTGACACACTGAAGATGTGTCTAAAGGTGTGCCTGTGAAGAATTATTTCTAAACTGTTAATATTCCTTGTCTTAACTACATTATTATGTCAGAGTGAGAGCAGTAGCTGATGACAATGGCAGGGACACATTCATCTCCCTCTGCTGCATTATTCTGTTGAGCAGTTGAGTGCTGCCCTCTAAGAATGACAGTTTAATGAACCTGAAGTAGAAGTATTCTCATGTTGATTGAGCTGTAATGCAAAGTTATGGTTGTGTGTGGGTATTTCATTGGTGGACCTATATATTAGGGTAGACTTTCCAACTGCATGAATTTGAACCATTCTGAGGAATTATTATCTTTAGTGTTCATAGCAAAAATGACTTTAAATTAAACTGTGACAAGTAAGAGTGTAAAAAATTATAGGTAAATTAATACTAATCCATTACTTTCTTGTCTGTTGAGTCAGTGTAAGACCCTAATCTGTTCCTTAGTTCCTCCCTGAAACAACAGATTCCTGTTTGAAGATAAACTCACTCTTTTGGATAAATAAATGTCATATAATTCCACATCAGAGCTTAAATGCTTGTGTCATTTCCTTTTATATTCTGCTTTTCAGTCTTTTCCTTCCTGCTGTATTAGTACAAGGCAGTGGCATGAGCCTCCCTTCTCTCTCTCTGCAGAAGGCAAGTTCTGCAACAGAACTTTTGATGACTATGCCTGCTGGCCAGATGGACTGCCTGGCACCTACGTGAATGTCAGCTGCCCCTGGTATCTTCCCTGGGCTAATGCAGGTAAGAGCCTTTCCTTATAGGCACAGCTTTAAACCAATCCTGTTTGCCTTGCCCAGTCTTAGCAAGGACAAGATTGGCTTAAATGTCTGAGTGCAGTCAGTTCTCTGTAACATAAAGGTAGGGACTTGTGTTGATATGATACATTCTTTATATTTGTTTAGCAGGAGAAGATGAAAATGAGAGAACAGACTTCTTAAAGGTTGTGTTTAGTTTGGATATTTTTTGCTCTCATCTGGTTTTGTTGCTTGGATAGTGGTGATTATTAATAACTTAGCCTTCAGCAAGCACACAGAGCTGTCTTACAAAGATAATGGCTTAGTTGGAAAACTGAGATAAAAGTAACAAAGGTAACTGGTACATCATCCTGTAGAAAATAGAGATGGAAAAGTCTAAAGTGAAAGTGTTTTGTGCTGCTTCCTGAGGTAAACTTGTTTCTCACAACACTGTGAGATGAAGGCATTTTCAGTGATTGCAAAGACTTCTTCCATGAAGGACTGAATGGCACCTTTAGATTTTACAGCCTTATGTGCATGTACACTTGAAGGCAAGGTGTATTGGATCATTTTGTCTAGCATTCTGTCTTTCAAACCAGTGACTTGTACAGCTTGTACTTTGTGAAGACCTTTCTATGCTTTGAAGTCTAAATGAAACAGTTTATTAGCCAGCTCCGGCAGTGTGGAGAATTGGCTTTGGCCTCTGCTAAAGGACAGAGGATATTAGTTAATGAGGATATATAGTTCTGATTGATGGGTGCAAAGTGTATGGTGTAAGTATGGAGAAGATATTGTGTTGGTATGGAGGGATATCAGGAATGACGAAGAAAAGGGGTGACATAGTCAGAGATTACTTAAACGTGTTGTGAAGTGTGGGACATTGGCATAATACAAATAGCATGAAATAAGGGGTGGAGATGGTCTTGGGTCTGGCTGAGTTGGAGATTACTTTCTTCACAACAGCCCTTGCTCAGCTTCAGAGCACTTGCTCCAAACCCTGCCCAAGGCCAGTGAGCCTGGCGGTCTGCTTGAGGTTGGGAGGTGACGTAATTGGGACTGGTGATCTGATGGGCTATTCCCGCTCTATTATGCGGTTGGCAGTAAAGCTCAGGGAAACGGGAAAGAAGAGGGAGAAGTGAGTAGAGACATTCAGTACTAGTCAGCATAGGTTTATGAAGGTGAAATCATGCATGATGGTGTCTTCCCACGTAATGGTTATCCATGCTGAGGCCCTGCTTTCCACCAAGTGGATGGATGTCTGCCTGTGAATGGGAGGCAGTAAATAAATTCCTTATTTTGATTTACTTGCATGTGCAGCTTTTGCTTTATTTATTAAACTGTCATTATCTTGAAGGGTTGGTGGTGTGTGTGCGTGTAAATTCCCACACTTAAATCAAAATGTCACCACAGCACTGACAAAGGTTAAAAATTTATGCATACAATAGTACTACACCCCTTGGCCCTTCACTGCTTTACAACGACAAAGGATTCCCTTGTAGTTGTACCTCATCCACCAAGGAAGCCCAGAGACTGTGAAGAAGTCTCTGCCCTGGTGCCTGCAGCATCTCTTCACCTCACCTCCATCTTCTCTGAGCTTAATGCTCTGCACAGGGCTGTTTCTCACACTTTTTTTCTCACTCCTCACTGCCAGGCAGTGTTTGGTTCTTTCTTGCAAACGTTTTCCCTGAGGTGCCATGGTTTGGTTGATAAGGTGGTGTTAGTTCCTAGGTTGGACTTGATCATCTCAAAGGTCTTTTCCATCCTAGTTGATTCTGTTATCTTGGCTGAGGGGCTCAGCTGTGCCCTGGCAGTGGATCTTTGGAACCAGTCGTGTCCAGCATGGGACAGCTCCAGCCCCTCCCTGCAGAAGCCACCCTTGGTTACCTCTTCAGCCTTGCCTGCTTTCCTAAGTGACTTCAAAAGTTAAAATGCTGTTTGCTAATCCTCCTCAGGCTACTAAAGACGTTATGCATTTGGAATGGATAAGCAAGCTTTTTCAAGTGTAATGAATTAATATTTACCTCGTAATTAACATGAAATCACTGGATACGGCAGAATTTTTTCCAATAATGCTTTTCTGTCTGGATACCTAAAACTCTTTACCGACTTTAACTTCTTTCCTCTAAACCTGTTTATTTTCAGTCTTTAAGACCCTGGACTTTCAACTACTCTTGAAACCACTGGTGGAAAAAGCCATGGTTTAATGCAATACTGCAGATTAATAAATTACTTGAATGTGCAATATCTTTCATACTTTTGGAAACAAGTTTTTTTAAAAATTAATTATCCTGAAAATGGTGTTTGTTTCAGTGAGAAGAGCAGCATTTTGTAAACTCCTTGCTAGGGAGAATTGCAAAACACTTCAGAAAATCATTAAACCCTTGGATTTGTTCCTTTGTTGAGCAAATTGTGCATATACTTCAACCTCTGTTTTATCAGCAAGGAATAAGAATGGAACAAGGAGGCCTTTCACTGTCCAATATAAAACAAGAAGTTTATATCTCTGCCAGTATGCAGTTTAGGAGCCTGAATTACCATCACCTGATAGAATTCCATGACATCTTATGGAGTCATGTTCAAAGTGAATGGTAATGAGCTGCTGTGATGAAGAGGTAATGTCTTTGTAACAGAAGATCTAGAGCAATAGAAAATTGAACACCCTCTGGTTTAGAGTGGTCACTGAAGGATCTTTATCACTTGTTCTTGCTTAGCCCCCTACTTGGAACTTGAAGTAGGTTCTAGCAGTGCAGGACTTCCATCTCATCTCCTGGAAATGGAGAGGAGGAAAAGATTAAATGTTGTTTGGGAAGTACCTTCAAAACATGTTTAGGGAAGGTCATCACTTGGCAGAAGCACTTCATACTTGTACTCAAATATTTAAGACTGCTGCTCCTGACTAGGAGTCAGGTTTTCAAGTTTGTAGAAAGTTTGCTGGGGTATACCCCCAGAAATCCCCTAGGAATTGAATTGAGTCACTTGAAACCAAATGGGGTACTGAAATAGAGGAAGCATTGAGTTTGAGTCTCTTCATGATTTAACCACTTCGGTATAAAAATGTAGAAGAGCTGGAAGCAGGGAAAGGTGATCCGGGCAGCATACGCTGGTCATTAAGGGATAGCATTGGGAAAGCCATAGCCCATACAGAATTTTGTCAAGTGAGATGAAGAGGAACAAAAAGGGCTTCTAAACAGATAGGAGAAAAAAATGGGGAACCACTGCTGAGTGCAGCAGGAGACTCTTTGGCAAAGGATGGGGAAATTACTGAAGTATTCATTGCCTTCATCATGGCCTTTACTGGTAAGAGCCACTTTCAGCAATCTGAGGCCGCTGTGATCAGTGATAAAGTTGGAAGCAATGAAGACTTAATCAAACTGGATGAGAATTAGAAGATGGAACACTTCATGCAGCATACCCAAGTCCACAGCAATTGGTAGGATGTACTGATGAGTGGTGAATGAGCTGATTAATACTGATGTGAGGTCACTTTTGAGTATCTTTGAATGGTCATAGCAATTGAGGGAGATTCCTGCAATTGTCACCGCTATCTTCAAGAAGTGCAAGGATGCAAATCTGGGGAATTACAGGTGAGTGGCCTTCTATCAGTCCCTGGCAAGTAACAGAACAAATAATCCTGGGAATGGGTTCCTAGCACTTAGAGGGCAAGAAGGTGATTAGGAGTAGTCAGCATAGGTTTATGAAGGTGAAATCATGCATGATGAACCTGATAAGAGGACTAGCCTGGTGGCTAAGGGAAGAGCAATGGAGGTGTTTTTCTTTAATTTAGTAAGACTTTTGACGCAGGCTCCCATAACATCCTCTTTGACAAACTGATGAAGTGTGAATTAGTCAAAAGGCTGAAAAAATGAACTGACAGGCATCCTATGAGGTTCTGCCCCTGGGGAGGAATAGTTGGGTGTATCAGTGCTGACTGGCTGGAAAACAACTTCACAGAAAAGGCCTTGGAGGTACTGGTGGACACCAAGCTCAGCATGAGCAGCAATGTGCCCTTGAGGCAAAGGACAGCAGTGGCTTCCTGGGTTGTATTAGAAAAGCATTAGTGGCAGTTCAGAAGGATGATCCTTCCCCTCTACTCTGCGGGGGTGACACATCTGGAGTGCTTTGTCTGGTTCTGAGCTTCCTGGCATGAGAGAGACATGGACTTATTTCAGCAGGTCCAGCAAATGATTGTGAAGTTTATTGAGGAATGGGAGTGTCTCTCTTACAAGATAAGACTGAGAAAGCTGGTCTTCTTCAGCCTGGAGAAGAGAAGCCTCAGGGAAAATCTTATCAATGTGTATGTTCACATATTGAACTACAGAAAATTTCCTGTAAACATAATTATTTCACGGTGAGGTTTGTCAAATACCTAGGACAAGTGACCCAGAGAGGTTGTGGAGTCTTTGTCCTTGAAGAAGATGATCATAGCCTGACTAGACATGAACCTGACAAACTTGCTCTAGTTCCTTGCTGTATTAGGAAATATCCGGAGTCTCAATCCAGTGTTGATTGCTTGTGATTCTCTGCTTCTGATTTTTTGGGTTTTTTTTGTTTATAAGATAAGTTTTGGTAAATTATTGTCAGATGTTAACAAATTTCTGTTTGTGTCAGCCAGAATGCAAGATGGGGAGAAGAATTTACATGGTAAACATTTGGAAAGCTGGAGCATTCCTTAGGGAATTCCAGGTTTTGCAAACTGTGCTTTAATAGCTTTGCTGTTCATGTACCACTCTTATCCTCGTGGCTGTCAGTCTTGAGTCTGTCCTTCTGCAAATCTCAACAGCAGATATGGCCCAGCAGGTTGCCTAGCAGAGTGGCAAGCTGCAAGTGGGATGAAGAACTTTTTACGTGCTCAGCAGGTGTGTGAGTATTCCAGCTGCACATGATGTCAGCTCTTGTCCCTACGTGATGCCACAGAGCTGCTCACTGAGGTGTGACATTCTTCTTGTTCCTTTAATGTGGCAGCTTCTGAATCCCTGTTTGAATTGTGGGCATGGTTCAGCAGTGGTGCTTTCTCCAGTTCTTTGGATTGCTTATCTCAAGATAAATAAAGAGTATTTACCTTGAGGGTACAAGAGCAACTGCAGGGAGATGGGAATCTGTTCATTGGGAAACTTGAGAGTTAATCTGGTGTCCAGTGCTATGTGCCTATTCAGGCTTTTGTGCATACAGGGACTCAAGACCAGCCTTTTGCCAGACAAATCCGTTCGGGATGGGCTTACAGGCCTTTTGTGCTAAGGAATGTGTGCATTTGCAAGATATTTCCTTACAAGATCACTTCCCTTGTGATTGCAACGTTTGTCTTCAGCCCTTTTTGAAAAAGCTGCTTGCGAAGGCAGCCTATAAAGTACAGGAGAAGCAGAGACAATCCATACGGTCCCTCTTGTGTCAGATCTCTTTAGAAATGCTGAGGCTGAGACTTCTTTTTGTTGTCTTACAAGAGGTAACACCTAGCAGGCATGTCAGCATCCCTGAAAGAGTCACTATTGTCATGCAAGGACGGACTCTGAGGGCTGGGAATATGTTCACAATAATTGAATATAAGAAAGATCACCACATTAGACCAAGATTTTATGATTGAAACCATGTAGGCCTGTACTGTTACAGACTTTTTTTGTGACAAGCAGGTAAATTAAACCTGAATTTTTACAGAAAGTTTATTATTATAGGTTTCACTGAAGTAGTGGGTATTCATTTGTGGGTGCACTTTTGTGATACGTTCTGAATGTAGGGTTATCTTCTCTTTCTTCAGTGGCACTGCTGTAATTTTGTCATCTGTAGTTATGCAGCAAACTAGATTGGCAATTTCACCCAGCTGAGATGTGGGGATTTCTCTTCATTCCTTTGAGTTTTGGTTTTATTTTAATTCTCCATGTAGATCAGTTTCCGCATAAGTGTGATTGCAGCTGTATTAGCATTCATCTGCTTCAGTATATTGGTCATTATATTATTTTCTTAAAATAAAATTGTGAAATAAGAATATTATGGGTATCTGGGTAATCAGTATTCCACTAAAGCCAAGTAGCTGAGGTTTAGAGTAGCCTCTGCTTCAGGTTAAATCATTGTCACTGGAATGAGAAATAGGTGGCTGATGTGTCTCACAGCACAGGGGTTGATATCCTAGCAAATGAGGAGCCCATACACTGCTGGACTGCAGCTACCTGGCAGGAGTTCATAAAGGCATCTGTGTCCCTTGAAAGCTGTAGAAAAAAGCTTTCTGCGTGTAGTGAGGGAGGTCTTTCTTGCTTCTTGACAGCAAGAAGCAGGATCATTGAGACAAATTGAATGTGGAAGGGAATTAATTTTGGTCAAACAAAGTATTCTGTTCAGGGCTCTGTAGGGAAATTCTTATTTTTTCTCTTTAGGAAGATTTCTTGTTTTTCAAGTGTTATTTTTAAATGCTTTCAAAATATGAAGGGAAATGTATAGACTATCAAAACAAGCACATGCTTAACTTTGGCATGACTTGCTTCCCTATCCCCAAAAAAAACCCCAAACCAAATCAAAGCTTTTTTTTGGCCTGCTTATACAACTTTGAAAGAGCGAACAACAGAAGTTTCTAAAATCTGTGATAGCTATTTCGCTCTAGCTCTGTTTGGCTTTTATTTGTTCTTATGCAACTCCCACTGAGGGCAGGTCTTTGTGGGGAGATGCTGAAATGGCAGGATGGAGGTTATTGTTAAATGAATTTGTTCTGCAAAGTTGCCAGTGCAGATCTTGGCCCATAGCCAGAGCTTGTTGAAAGCAGATTTTCTATACTTGTGGCTGACCAAGTTGAAGCTTTTGCTCCTGTATGTGAAGCCCACTCAGGTTATGGTAACACTGAAGTTACACCAGGTAAATTTTGCACACCTTGCTATCCACATTGTAGTTGGAGAGATTATGACAAGTTCTGGGGCCGCAGCTGTCTCAAAGCCCAGTCAGTGCAGAAGCTCTGAGGGGAGCAGTAGGGGCTCCTTTAAGGGACAGTGGGCACCTTGCCCCACTGTCACTGGCTGTGTGCTTTTTCTTGTTACCTTCTCATAATTGAAGGCCAGCTGCCAGTAACACCATGTGGATTTGGAAACTGCCGAGCTGCACAATTCTTCTTGCAATTATGCCTCCTCTGGGGTTCTGATATTTTATTGTTTAATGGCACTAAATCCTTTTTAATTAAAAAGCCTTCCAGAGGTACTAGTTTCAGGCAAGAGTTATTTGAACAGTAGCCACATCAGTTGCCCCTATATGCACTGGACTGCACCAAGGCTGGCTGTGGACTTGCATCAACACAGATGTTGCTGTTGCTCAGATCTCCACTCAAAATCTGAAATATTTGAATGCTTTTGTTTCAGCTTAGAGCCTGTCTCTAGTTTTGAGGGGTCTGACGCCTGAATAAGATTGATGCCAGTCTCTATCTGTGTTGGTATCTTGCTATGGCACAGTAGCGAATTTTGAAGCAACCCCTGATTGTGCTACTTGCCAAGACTGATTTAGTTAGACCAGCTTTGGTGTCTGTTTCTTTGGAGGAAGCTTAAGCCAGAAGCTGTGCCCCAGGAGTGCACTGGATTCTTTTCAGTCCTGGAGGGAGGCATAAGAGCTAACAATTTGGCTGTACTACTATGAAGTCTTCCATAACAGCCATACACAGGCCTTTGCAGGACTTCTGCACTACCAAGATCTCATTAAATTGTAATGTTTCTTGTGCCTGGTAAAGGGCCAGGTGGCTTGTGTGCCTTAATTGATGTTGTCCATGAGGCCTCAGTGCTTTGTAGTTCCCTATGCTCTCTAAATCTACCTTTCTCCTAGTTTGAAATTATTTTCTTTGTTTACCTAATAACTTCTGTTGTCATTCACCTTTGCTTGAGTCACTTGTCTCCTGTAATTCACTGTATTATCTGTATTATCCTCTCTTTACTATGTTATATGTTGCAATGGTGACACCTGCTCCTTTGTTCTCCCAGATCATCAGGTAAAGTACAGCCTGGGGACCCTTGGAAACAACATTGGTTTCCAGCCTGTGACGTGAGAGACCTGAAAGTCTCTTTGGTGGCAGACTAACCCAGCAGTAATACCAGATGACCTCTGACAGTAACCTTGTGGCTGCCTCTGGCTGCTGGAGATGGAGTCAGTCTGATTAAATCGTGGAGATACCTGGCACCACAGCTGTACTTCACGCAATAATTTTGCCCAGTCACAGAGATTGTGTGAGCTGAGCTTCACGTGGGGGTGTGGAAATAAAGAGATGAGACTGGATTGCTGCTCCAGAGTACCATCAGTTGCAAGGATACATCGAGGTCAGATCTTTCTCATTTCCCCCTGCTGTAACCTACATTTGAGACCCTCTTCCAGCACTCTCCATTTTCTCTCTGGTGGCAGAACTTCTTTTCCTGATGTGTCTTTAGGTAGGGGCTCTGCATGAACCTTTGGGTGGAAGTAGGGTGCTACCTTGCAACCCTGAAGTACCAGACATTAGCAGTTTAACCATGAGGATTTTATAATTGTTTAAAGCAATTTCCCTAGGGTTATGAAATATAGACTAACCTTATTGTGGTGCAGCAGAGCTCATGGAAATTGCCCCACCCAGCATTAGTGTCTAAATTAGTCCTGGCTGTTGCTTAAATCATTAATTAATACCTTCCTTCTTGTGTGGTGCCTTTCTTTTCCCAAGAGCGTAATAGAACTTACACAATTACACAATTGTAATGGTATCACATACTGCAATAGTGAAGATTCCATTCCCTGCTACACAAGTAGGAAAACCAAAAGTATTGAAATTAATTCATCTGATCCCAAACTAAATCTGTCTGTGATTTAGGGAGGAAGGATAAGGGCTGAGAAAGGAAACAGAACCTTGTGTTTGTCAAGGCGTTGCCGCAAGCCTTTTGTGTCTGTGGCATGCTGTACCATGACACAGGTGACAATCACATGTAGACTTCTGCCTCAGCAGGATTTTGTGTCATTGCTCCTGGGGTGCCCAGGCCATTTGAAACGCTTGTGCAGCTAATCTTTTCTTAAATGTGATTTAGTACCCTTCTCAGCCCTTGCTATCAAACATGGTCATTCAGGGCTGGTGTTCAAGCATCTACACTCCCGAGGCATGTGCTGTGCTGCAGGATTAAATCCAATGTCTTGGTCCTCTTCCCTTTCCCTGAGTTCCATTTGCACACTGTTCAAATTTAGGGGGTTTGGGGACAGCGTGCCATAGTGCCAGAAAGAAGCAAAAAAATTTTAACAAGTGTTTGATTTTGTTTGTGAAACCTCCTATGGATAGCAATGCTGTGGTGGTGAAGCTCTAATGTTGCCTGTGCAAAGCAAACCAAAGAAACTCTGTTGCTTTCTAGAAGGCTCTGTGGAAAACCCTACAGCTGAGGAAGCTGGCGTTTGTGTGAGAGTTTTTCTTCAGACAGTTTTTGAAGTTATGTGCATGGCAGGAACATTTGGTTCAAGGTACCAAGTTAAACCTTGTCTGGTTTCATCTCTCTCACTTTCTGTTTAATCATCCAGCTTCGCAGTTTGAGATGGTCTTTTAAAACAGAGACAGCAGATGTCTTCGTGAGTGTGTACTTTAAGTACCTGCTTGTCTTTTTGCATCCAAGAAAATAAATTTCACTTCAAATATTGGATGCTCTGAAGATAATTAGACATTTATTAAATGTCTTCCCATCCTTGCTTTAATAAAACCAAGCTTCCAGAAAGTTCTTCATAATGCTGAAAAAGGTGTGACCTTTTTTCAGTGAAAAATGTTTCTTTGCATTTGCTAACCCGTAAGCAATTCAAAATTTATATTTCCTTGCACCAGAAGCTGTCTCAAACTAATTGGCAATTTCAGTTTGCTTAAAGTAATAATAAAATAAAAAAAATCTTAGTCTTTCAAGTTCACCTCTGCCTCTGTTTGTCAGTCTCCATCTGGTAGTATACCAGAGAACTCTCAAACATATGTTGCTCATCTCAAGGGTAGATGTAGGGGCTGTTGGAAGAAATAATTTTTAAAATCATTAACAGATAGATGTTATTAACATGCATTTATTTTGGGCCATGTGGCAATGCCATTCTCTATTTTATCAATTTTGCTTAAGTAAAAGAAACAGTTGCTTAACTTCAGATTGAGGTACATATAATAGAGTGGTGACATGTGACCTTCCAGCTGGGCTGAGATATGACTTTCTGTAGGGACAATGAAAAGCTCTCTGCTCTGATTCCTCTCCTGCCGCAACCAAAATACATAAAATATGTTACAGAACAGGAAACTTTGCACATAGCCAGACATTGAAATGCACATACGTGTGATGGAAGCATGATGTTCATATGTCAGGTATATATCTCATCACCTGAGACCTTCTAGGAAGAATTATGGGTTTTGCAATGCTGGACAAGCCTGCTAAAGTCTATCAGCTTCTTGTGTCGGTAGGAGTTGGAGCAGTTGGCAGGACTATGTGTTTTCCAGAAATTTTTTAGTTATAACTGTATCATGTTTTTGTTTAAAGTAATTCCTTGAAATGCACTGTCAAGGATGTCAAGGCACACCTCAGAAAACACATAGCTGAGCTTAATTTTGTGAGTGCTTGAGACATCTCCTGCAGCTGATCAGGCCAGGAATAGTGCTTTTCAGTGAGACATGAACACCATTAGACCCAGCTGCCAGGAAGAGCTGGACTGCCTCTGTGCCTTGCCCATGCTATTCCAGCAGGTAGCTAAATATATTTGATATCTTAGACTTCATCTGTGCTCTCATTACTTATTTGCATAACTGAAGTTATTATCTACTTGCTTTTGTTTTTTGTAACAGTGCGCTCTTAAACAGAGGGACCTCAAACCTTTCTTCAGGTTACTTGTGCCTAAGAACTTGCAGTTTTTAATTGCTGTGGATGAGTAAAGTGAACTAATTAAGGGTTTGAATAAACAATAGTGTTTGTGGTTGCTACATAATTAAATACCTTGCTGAAAACAGATTGTTAACTTTCAGCTTACTTAAACGTTGCTAATTAGTAAAATATTGATTGGTTTGGTTTGGTTTTTTTCCCCCCCAAGTCCCAGAAGATGGGCTAAGACATGAATACCTGATCTTAAAACGGCACAGGTGGAGAACAGCTTGCCCATATGGCTCACTTCTTCCTCCCCTTTTCAGGAATTCCTGGCACTTCACCTTGGGTGGTGGGAAAGACTCCTCTCACATCCAACCTATGTGTGTCCTCTCACATAACAGATATGCTTCTGATGTGGTAGTGATCTTAAAGGTTATTTCTTTTCCCAGTATCCTCAGTTAAATTTTGGTGAAGATATAACTCTATGTATATATGTGTGTGTCTGTGTGTATATATATGTATATATATAGGTAAATGTTTTATGTAAAGGCAGCTGAATCTTCGCCTCTAAGTTAGTAGCTTTGTGGTTGAATTTTTTATAATATTTTTATTTGACAGAAATGTGGACTGACTTAAAAGGTGTCTGAATGCAAGTTAATTACAGAACATCCTCCCTTTCATGCCGTTTTGCATATGCAACTTTAACTTGAAAATACACTAATCTTTGCAAGGATTGCACTTCTTAATCACGCACACAGTTTTATTTGTTTAGCAGTATAATTATTTTCTACTTGCATGTTTTATTGGTGACTTTCCCCTTGAGAGTTTTCTGATGTGGACTAGATTTTCCCTGAGAGACCCAGGTCCCTGCTATGAATTTTGAAAGTGTCTAATCCTCCTCAAACATGCTCCAGATGTTAACTGTTAGGATTCCCATACATCATTTTAATTTTTCTTTGTATACAAATAAAGCTTTTCTGGCCAATGTTTATGAGAGAACTTGGGTACATGACTTGTTTGATGACAAAAATAGTGCTGGTTGATGCCTGGTCAGACTCATATGACTTTTGGGTTCTAATTTACTTTTTGACAATTGGAATGAGCAGAAGTGAATTAGGCAAGAAAGGATCAAGTGCTCAATGGCATATTTCCTCTGAAGGCAAAAAACTGACTTATACACGCAAAAACTGCCTGGTAATGGTGCTGGAGCTTAATGAGGCAGGGCACCAACAATTCCTTTAAACAGAATGAAAGCATGGGTAAAATGTGGAAAATATTTTGTTGGTGTGACTGATGAATGACAGTGGGCCTAAGGTTTTTTCAAATGTGAGGTATCATTGGCAGTAAGTATTCAAGGGAAGGGATTGGTGCTTGGCAGGAAAAGAAAAGTTTAAGTCAAAGGGATTTTGTGTCCATCCAAATACCTCTCAAGCAATGAAAATTGAACGGAAATGAAATTGGAATTGAGAACTTGGGGGAAAATTGCCCATATAAGAGTGTAAGAGATCCTGATTTTTAGATCAGAGATAGGGCCCAGCTTTGGGTTGGAGGGTAGGAATCACTGAGATTGGTGTAAAGATTGACTTTGTAAAGGAAAGGTAAATCCAGACATACCTGCAGCTTTAGTGGCCTCCAGACACTATTGACAGAAAAGATAGTGGTTTCCATAATAAAATTGCTTGGTCCTTTCTTTTTTTTCCCATTATTTGTAAGAGCTTGTATTTAGTATCTTACAGATTTGTAGCACTTGGCATGATGAGAATCAACACATTAGAACTCTGTTTTAAGGCTGATGTTTTCCAAGAACATTTTGTCAAAAGCTTACTGTGTATCTCAGCATGTGGTTGAGAAAGAGGAGTGTGACTCCTGTGACACTGGTGATATGTCTCTTGCTGCTTGTGGGGATGAATTCCTTATGTGTGATTGATTGTTTGCACCTACAGTCTCCAGAGGCCATGTCAGTGTGGAGTAGTGTTCCTTTCTCTTGAAATGTGTGACTGTTGAGGTCAGACGTGCTTTTGGTGCATGGGCTGAGCAGGGCTTCTTGTGGCCTTGTTGGCTGCAGTAGGTTCAGATCTGAGAGCAGATGTTCCTTGTTGATTTTGCCCCTCTTCTCTGCTTGGCTGGAGCAGGAGGAGCTTGGTGTATGATGAGGAAGGATGAGGAGTAGACTGGCAAGAAAGGAGATGTGACAGGCTGGAGTTAGGTTGCAGTTTTAATTATGGTGGCTTTGGAAAATGGCAAATTTTCCAGCTGAGAGAGAATAGTGTCAAGTCAAGTAGAATAGTGTGGGGGGACAGGGAAAGGGTGCAGGAGTGTGAAGGTAAAGCAGCAGCATAGAACTAAATATTGTGGCAGCAGAAAGGGTTGAAAGAATGAACCTGAAGAGTACAACCAAGGAGAGAAATGCAATTAGGGGAGAGAAGAATGGTGTGTCTTTGGTCTTTAAAATGGATGAGATGCATTATTTTATTTGTTCTGCTTTGAAGTATCTACATTCTTTATTTTGTGTAGATAGTGGCTAATTCTTGTGGAAGTTATAGTTATATAACTATAACTATATATAGCTAGCCCTAAATGAAGTTTGGTAGTTTGAGATAAATTTTATGATCTATTTTCTGAAAGCTTCCTGTTGTTTAGGATTTTTTGGATTATCTTTTTACCTGTTTTGTGAGAGATTATAACTTTAGGATTATTTAATCAGTGGTTCTTTATACCATTGTTTTTGTGGATAACCAAATACCACTAATTTCCATGTTTCCAAGGACTGCCAGTTTGCTTGCAGCATCTGGCATTTGTTTTAGCCTCCATGCTCTGGAGCTTTTTGTTTTGCACAGAAGCTGCATCAACCAGCCAGTGTTTATTTGTATGTGTACATCCCTCTCCCTCCTGGCTGTGCATATTTAACATACTAGTTACCTGTTGTCTTTTCTCGAAGTTTGGGGGGGTTTTTTGTTCAGCAAGTATTATGCTAATGATTTGTCTAGGTTTTTCTTTTCTTTTTAGCTTGTTTTGATGGATTTTTTGCTTATTTTTCTAACGACTTGGAATATGGGTGTAGTAAAATAGGTCCCTTTCTCTGCCCTGGAGACAACTTTAGTTTTGTGGTTGCAGCCTTTTAAGAGAACTTTTCATTACAGTTTTTTTTTTTTTTTTTTGCATCATTCCAATGTCCTCTAGTAGGATGGCTTCTATTAATTACATTAACTGATCCAATAACTTAAAAACACAAAACCTCTTAACAGCATTTTTACAAGTCTGTTTTGCATTAAACTTCCAATCACATTTGTTGTTGCAACAAATGTATTCCAATCCACTTTTTTTTATTCTGAACAAAACTTCTAATGGTACTTTTTGGTATCTTACCAAATGTTGACAAAGCTGTGCCATTATCATAAATATTTGTTTTTCATAAGCTGCCTTCTTTTATTGCATTAATTCGCATATATTTTATAGTTCATAAACATTCTTTATTAAACCTCATGCCCACATGCATGCGTGCACTTTTATGATTTTATTTAAAGTTTATTTCAAAAAGTTATGTTAGGTGTCAGTGTTGTCTAGCATAGTTAATGGCAGCCTTTTCTTAATACAAGTTCTTCAAATTAAATGCTTGGAGGGTATAGCACCTTTTAGGGTAATGCTCTGTTAAAAACAATATTCTTTTCCAGAAAGCTTTTTTAATTTTTGAGATACTAACCCATACCAGTGATGTATACATTTGTGACTTAAGGAATACTTTGTGATTTGATATGGTCTTTGTTGCTTCCATTTGCTTCCTTTATTGGCCACCATTATGCAAGTAGTTTTTCATTATGAAGCTGTGTTCTGTGATTGTTTTCTTTTTCACAGATCTTACGCTTTCAGTATGAAGAATGGATTTGCATGTGAGATGTAGTAAAGGGGGCTCTCCTCTGCAGGATCATTACCTCATTAACTGAGAAAACTGTGTTGAGTGAGGCAAGATATTGCAGAGCTGGCGAGCATGATCTCTGCACTAAGAGAACTGAATATGCCCATGCAGAACAAATTTTGTGGCT
The DNA here is from genome assembly GCF_017590055.1 of Onychostruthus taczanowskii. Lineage (NCBI taxonomy): Eukaryota > Metazoa > Chordata > Aves > Passeriformes > Passeridae > Onychostruthus > Onychostruthus taczanowskii. The sequence continues at coordinate 12,428,419 of NW_024499351.1, forward strand.
GCATAATTTTCTTTTTGTATAAGTGTGACTTTATTATGTTACCAAGATATGGTCTTTATTTTTTGATCATCTCTTTATGCATATGATCTAATAGCCTTTCTGTTCACTGGGGAGCTGTATTGTTGGTGGTCTTTGGATGGACCACACAAATAAGAAAAGTAGTATTTGGTATAGATTTGATTCATTCTGCTTAAATATGGCTTGCATCTCACAGTAGTAAGAATTAGTAATTTCACATTAAATTATCTCCCTCTGTTCTGTCCTGAATAAAACTGTGGATTCTGTTGGAAAAAAATGTATGACTGTGTATGTAGAAACACTGTTACCTGCTGGAACTAGAACTCATCTAAGTAGTTTTAGCTTAACACTTCCTAATTCTTTAATCTTTAGTGCTATTGTGTTAATATAATTTCAAAATGAATGCTTTTAAATAAGAATTTATATGCAGGCAGTATGCCTTGTGTGATGCCAAACATCACCTCCATCTGCAGTGTCTGTGACTTTGTGCTTTTGATAGCACAGCAGAGGATTCTGGCACTGAGGATTTCCAGGACGTGCAGGGGTGTCTGTGCAGCCTGCAGTGTGGCCTGTGCTTGGTTGGATCTTCCCTTGCACCCTGTAAAGGTGTCTGTCAGGTCTGCATAAGGTCATGTCAGGTGGTCACTTCAAGTTCTTGCTGCAGGAAGAGAATAATTTTCAGTAGTGCGTATGGTTTGGGTGAGAGGTGGGGAAACGGACTCAAACATCCCTATTGTGAATGTTCCTCATCACTAGCTCCTAGCTTGAAAGATCCAAGAATCCCTCCAGCCTTTTCCAATTTAAAAAAAAAAAAAGCCATAACACTGCAAGGAAGAAGAGTAACAAGAGGAAAAAGAAAAGTAAATGCATTCACGCTCCTACCAAGAGACAGACGTGAGCTTGCACCCACCTAACAGCCACCCCATGGTGCAAGGGAACATGCAAGTAAGCAAGCACAGGCTTGGGTTTTTTCTTTTTGTTATTACAAAAGCAAAGGAGTTGAGGTGACTAATCCATTATGAGGGAAGAGGAATGGTGGGAAAGAAGACAAAATGAAGCACCTGTAGTTAAACTGCCTGTTGAGGTAATATAATTTCAGATGATGTGGCGGTAAGCCCGGCACAAAGGAGCACTTGGATAAATGTGATTCTTGGACACTGGTGCAGGCTGGGGCTCTTCCAGCTCCCTGGAGGCTTCAGGATCAGGCTGTTCCGTTATGTCATGTTTTTAGCTGCATGCTCCTAGGCGTGAGTCCTGGGTTTAGGATGTTTTTGCAGAAAGCAGCACGAGGGCTGGGGCTGAGTGACACTTAGCAGCAGCATTTACAGCCAAGAGTGATTCCTTTCAGGAAAGCATTGGCCAATTCACAGCAAGTGATAGCTGAACAGAGAATTTAGGTGCAACCTCCTAAATTCTGGGAAGTTGTTGTCCCTATCAAAGGGAAGTTTGCTCATTTCAGGAGCAAGCCAGTCTGTCTTGAAGACTGTAGTGATGCTCTCATACTGCAGAGACCGTGCTTTATGGAGAAAATTGTTACCTTTTCCAAAACAATTTCCCTGCTGGAAGTAGAGAATGGATAACAGAGGACAAGTCTATAATATGTGACACAGAGCAGACAGACAAAACTGCAGCCTCTTGTTCTTCTCATTCTCTCATCTCTCTGCCTGAATAGAATTGATTGGCTAGGACATGCTGTAATTTATTTTTACAATGAATAATGTTCCAATTTATCCTCAGGGACAGTTAGGTGAGTAATGTCACACTGATCTTGACACCCTGGTGTTGTAAAATGCAGATGAAGTTGGCTGTTTCAAATAGAGAAGATACTCAATTTGGTTTTATTTCTAGTAAAAGTGGGCTAATAAGAAAAGGTTTGTGAGCTTTTTGCCCATGGTCTCCATGTGTAAAAGTATTCAGCTACTTCTGGGATTTGATTTGATTTGATTTACAGGTACAGTAGATAGGTGTTATTAGCTTCAATGCTAGTTCTGTACTTTTTATCAGCTCACAGAGACTGAGTTTTGGGCATCAATCCATGTTTTAACATGTAATTCTAATGAGATGTGATTGACACTGTCCAAATAGACTCATGCCATTAAGCTGCTATTCCAAAGGGTTTGCAATTTTTTGCACTTAACTTAAGAAGTAAATAAAATCAGATTCCTTGTGCACTGGGTGTGTATTTGTTTATTTGCAAAGAATGATAGCCAATTCTAGAATATAGTGGAATGATTTGAAATATTGATGGTATGGTAAGAGAAAACATAACAGGACAGGAAAAAGGTATTTATTGCAGGATAGCAAGGAGGCAAGAACCACCTTGAACCTTTAAAAAAAAAATTGTTCATCATTCTGGTCTGTTAGAGCTGCTGCTGGTCTTTGTATGCTTGGTGTTTTGACTGCATTAAAGGTAAGAGAGCCTGAGTCACTGCAGAATTCAGGCGTGGACAAATGTGAATTGCTCTGAGTAAACCACCAGCAAGCAAGGAGCTGAAATTGCTCAGCAGCTGTGTGGGTGCCTTCTTTTTGTCATGGCATACAGGCCACCTCCTAGCATGTCACTGCTAGTTTGTCTCAGTGTCTATTAATAACTGATTCTCTTTTCAGCAATGGCATCACATGAAAGTTGCAGGAAATGAACTGCAGCTGAGCTTTGGACCAGGCCCTCAGCAAAGACAGAATGTGTGCATATAATATCCCTTTATCTGTTCGAGAAGGTTGAAGATCTCTGCCATCTTAAGGCATATGACCACCTGTGCAAAGAGAGTCATAAAAAGTACCTGTGAAAAAATTGTTTTAAGACATTTTTAGGTAGCTTTATTGCAAGCCATGTGCTTTCCTCTGAGCAGAAAGAATGGTAAGACACTTGCAATTCTTGAGTCAAAACATTCCTGATTAAAAGCTAGTGGAATCCTTGAACTTTGTTGGACCTGCAACAAAGATGGGAATTTTGTATATGAGAAGATCTAAAATCTCCAGGGTTTTATCGGTTATTTTGGAGAAACACAAGAGCAGAGTTCCTGGTGTTCTACCCTGTCCCTCATGTCACTGAGACAAGACTGGGGAAGAGCGTTCAGTTCAGGTGAATCTCTTCTGAGCTGTCCGTCATTACCAGCCTTTTTTGTGTTTGGTCAGTAGCAGGTGGCTGCCTGCCACTGAGCCTGTTGCCCACAGGAGCAATGGATGGAGGCTGTTTGCCTTCTGCTTCTGGGAAATGGAGAAAGTAGGAATGACTGTGGGCTGATGCAGTCAGGGAGGGTTGTGTTTCAGAGGCACACCTTTCCGTGGGCATGCTGTGTGAAGTCTGGGCTCTGGGCAGTCTCCTCCGGGCAGCTTCTCTGACCGATCACACAGCGCTCGAAGGTGGCTGCAGCCCTGGGCTGGGTTTGCCTGGGAGAGCCTGCATGGTGCTGCTGTGGGATGGGCCAAGCTGCAGGGCATGAAGGGGCTCATGCGTGTGGTGTTTATTGATTTCTGAGCCCTTCTCAGCTCCACAGAGTGATGCTGTGTGGGTAATGGGGAGTCTGACACATTACTGAAAGCATTCCATTTCCACAACAGTGAGACTTGTTTTCATGTTTCAGAGTAACTGGCTGCCTGCAGTGCATCAGCCCTGTGTTATTTTCATGTCCTGCATTCTGCACTCTCTCAGCTCTTTCATGAGCATTGTCCCATGTATCAACTGGCATCTGAATGGTGCCTCAAAGTGGAAATTTTTATAACATTATAAACACTCTTTAAAACATTAAAGCAAACATTAAAACATTCTTTTTTGAAACATTTTTCTATCTCATAAGAATTTTGGTTAATAAGTTATTCCATAAACCAGGTATTTAGGCTTTCACAAGTTGATGTGAAGTCTCATCTATTTGGAATTTGTTTGATTTATTCTTTTACATTTTAAGGCTCTTCCTGGGTACAGATAGCCCAGCTGGTCTTCAGTTGCCTCTGAGTCCTGCCCTGGCCACCCCTGTTTTGGCAAACTGTGAGTCTATGACAACCTGACACAGCTGGCATGTGACTACCTAGAAGTCTGTAAGAGCCATTCACTTTGAGTATTTGTGGCCCCTAAGATGTGGCAGGAATGTTTCTATCCAGTGTAATAGCATTACATTATTTTTTCTTCATATCTAAATGAATTGCCTTGTCTTTCTGTCTGATAGCAAATTCCATGTTTCATTTACAGTAAACCTTTCTCTAATGTATGCTAGGCTTCAGGATACACTAGGTTTTGCTCTTCATTATTTAAAAAGTGTTATCAATAAAAAGAAAATTAAAGTGTGTCATGATGATTGGGAGAGAAAATAAATATATTGAAGCTAAGCAATCATTCCAATTAGACCTCGCCACTAAGAAATACCGACAGAGGGGGGGAATTCACAACGAGTTTTAGAAAATGTGAAATAATGTTTGGGGGTTTTTTGCTTGCTTGTTTTTTCATTAATTCTCCTTTAGCGGGGTGAGTTGTTTTTTTTCCCCTTGTGGGTCGTCGTCCCCCCCCCCCGGAACATAGTAACATTTCTTGTTTTCTGGGATTATTGCTCATAATAACTTTGTCTTGTAATTCTTGCTTATAGCTCATCTAATGGTAGTCAGACAAAATTTCCTAGTCCTATGACCCTCTGGACTTAAACCTACTGGATTTCACATTCATTGGCTCCAAATATACAATATTTACTGATTCCTAGAGCTGCTTTTGCACAGGTGTTTTGAATGGCTTGCTTCAAGTTGCTGACCACTAATCGTAAGGGGGTGGGTGAGAGGGGGAATGATGTGTGAGATCCTTAATATATTCATAGAATATATTAGAATGGTTAGGTTGGGAGGGACCTGAAAGATCGTCTAGTTCCAACCACCATGCCCTGGACTGGGATGTCTTCCACTAGGCCAGGCTGCTCCAGGTCCCATCCAGCCTGGTCTTGAACTCTTCCAGGGATGTGGCATCCTCAGCCTCTCAGCATACCCTGTAGCAGTGACTCACCACCTTTACAGTAAAGAATTTCTTTCTAATATCTAGTCTAAATTTACTCTCGAGCTTTCTTGTAGCCCCCTACAGGAGCTGGAAGGCTGCTTTAGAGTTTCCCTGGAGCCTTTTCTTCTCCAGGCTGAAGCAAAAAAACCATTGAGTACCTCACAGCCCTCTACCTGTCCTTTGCAGCTACATCTCCCCTATCCTTCCTGAGAGGACCCACGTTTTCCCTAGTCTTTTATTCCTGATGCTCCTAAAGAAGCATTTTTATTACCCTGGAGCAACATCATAGCAATACACTGACCTGAAGAAATTGTCACTGGCAGTAGATAATGAGAGCAGGTGCAGTTAGTGGCTGTGAATGTGTGTGTTGCAGGTGCTGTACCTAATCTGTTCTGTTTTCACAAGAACAGTTACCCTTAATAGTAAGAAAAAAGCTCCACAAGCATAGCTTAATTTTTATATCACCTTTATATTGCCTCTTACTGGTATATTCAGTATGGCAGTTACAAAACCAAATAGACTGTGCCTACCACAACCATTTTCAGCTACCATTTAGAGTACCCATTACAAATGGTTTATTAGAATATTAATGTCTATATTTTTTAAACATTTATTACATATAGTACCTGCCAGTTGTCTGCTGCTGATAATTATCAAACAGATTACCAGTTGTCAGCTAACATGCAAATAACCTCCTGGGTTGTTAGAATTTCAAATAAGTTTTAAAATTTCCGCATTGAACGGAAATGCCAAATTCTAATGATTCTAGTTTGCAGTATTGAGGGAGCTGACAAAAAAATGAGGTTGCAACAGGCAAGGCTGGGTTTGAGCAAAAGATGTAATTGGAATTATTACATCAAATGTAGGACTGAATCCTCCCAACTCATCTTCTTATACCCCAGAATATTGTAAGTGCATTTTTCTAAACATTTTTCTGGGTAGAGGCTAACCCTGGTTGAGGGATTGACCCAGCATTGCTTTTTGAGGGGTAGCTTTGCTATACCAAATAGGTCCGTTTACTGGGTCAAAAATGTGATTGGTGAGAAACTTTATTTGCAAAGCAGCTCATAGAAGAACACTTCCAGTTGCTTGTGTGTACAGCTGTCTAAGTTGTTAGATTTCCCCAGTACTCCAGACACTAGAGAGGGAGTCTCTTTTTGTGTACTATGATTGAGTGCTGCTTCCCTTTGCAGTTTCTCTTTTGGTGCTTCTGTCTGACATAATTTTATTGGGAGCCATTTCCATGTACTTGCTTTTACAAGATCAAGCAGCTTACTGCTTGAGAAAGGTGTTTAATTTATTGCTAATTTTGTTATTCAAAGAGGTAGACAGAGGGAATGGAAGGAGTACATAGGTAGTTCAGGAAAAGATTTATGGCTACATTTTATAGCACAGATGTTTGTATAAGCACTTACATTTTGGGAAGCTTGTGTTAGCATACCTGTTCTGAGGTTTCTCTGGTTCTGCATGCTTTCAGAAAAGAAAAAGCACATTTAATCTTTGTGAACCTTCTTTTCCGTGTAGAATTTGTAGCTGAAGCTTAACACTCCTAGTATTTGTATGTTTCAAAATCTAATATTTTAGTGAGCTGGAATTTATGTATGTTGTAAAATCCACACAAAGATGGCAGCAATTTTTTCAGTCTCTTGTTATTGTGGAATGGTCGGCAACTGTCCTGGAACATGTCCTGGTGCCATCTGATACCTTGGCAGCTGCTCCGGGGCCCTGAGGACAAGCAGCTGAGTGTCAGGGGCAGGCAGGGAGCGGGTGCAGCACTTCCCTGCCATGCTGCAGCTTCCCCCTCTAGCCAGGAGAGTGGTGGCTGAGGAAGGAGGGTTGCATGGAGATGCTTTGTGAGCCTTGCCCCTCGGCTGTAGGCTCTCTTCCCACTGACCCTGTGGCTCACTTTGCTCCTGGCAGTGCTGCATGGGCAGGTGTACCGCTTCTGCACCTCGGAGGGGACCTGGCTGCTGAAGGAGAATTCAACCCTGCCCTGGAGGAACCTGTCTGAGTGTGAGCCCTCTGACCAGGTAAGAGTTTCTCCCATTTTCCCCGCTTCCTGCTGCTGCTGTTTAGGACAAAGCAGAAGAGAGGAAAAAAATAGTTGTTGATGGCCGCGCGTTTTTCTCCTGTCAGAGTAATTTTGACTGACTCACCTCAGTGAGCCTAATGCTGAGGGACAGCAGGTCTCTCCCCTTCAACAAGGAGAACATGAAGGGTAGATGAGAGTGCTTCTAAATGTGCGTGAGAGCCAAGAGAAGTGACTCAGGTCATCCCAGCTGTGGTGCAAGTTGAACAAAGAGCTCAACTGCAGGAGCGACCTACTGTTATTCCTTTGCCTTTTTTCCATTGTCACGTCATTGCAATAGTGACCATTTGTTCTGCCTGTCTTGTTAGCAGCGATTAAGGTGATTAAGATGAACTGAAGGATATTTGCTTTTTCACCTTTGGGCATGGGGCAATACCTGCCTTTTTTTTGTTTAAGGTTTTTTTTGTCTTTATACCTTCATTTTCTGTGGGCGATGGAATTAGGCTTGTCAGTGTTATTTTCTTGCCCTCGTGCTTTTTACTCTGCAGGGAGCTGAGATGCCTGGCACTAAATGAAGGAGAGCACAGGGATTTTCAGAGGATTTTTGACAGCCATTGGCGTCAGCCAGTGCACTGTGTGCGTTCCCATGACACGTGATACCACTACTACTGTGAACCTCCCAGGGTGATGCTTTTCCTCACAGAAATTGAGTGCACTCTTTATCCCAGAGTACCGGGAGCCAGTGCGTTACCTAGTCAAAAACAGTTCAAGTTTATGAAAGTCCAAGAGCTGCAGGATCTATGCCTTCTATGGTTTCCATTGCTCAGTGCCTCATTCTTCAAAAGGAAGACCAGGCAGAGATGGGAAAAGAGAGAGTTTCTGTTCTCCAAATATGTGAATTTTAACCTTTTCCTTTGACTTGCAGCCTTACTCCTTGTCCCTTTTGTGTTCTGTGCTATTCCAGCACAGAACACACTGTTTTAATGCTATGTACAAGCCTGGTTGTTTGACTTCTCCTTGTTGGCCATTATGATTTCTTCCAGAGCTGTGTTGGGACATGCCAGTGAGTGAGATACCTAATGGTGACACTTGTTCGTTTGGCACCTCCTCCAATTTTTCATGAACTGATCTGGATTTTCTGAAACCCTTTGTAGGTGGTGTCACTCCCTGAAATGTGAACAGCCATGTTTGGTTTTCCAGCTAATGTATATAGAGCCCCATAGTAACTGTGGTTTATGCATCTGGCGTGTGGGAACAAGTTGTTTCTATGAGTTTGTCACGTATTATATTACAAATGTAACTAAAGCAAATTCCAAAGTGTTAGTGAATATTTATAAATTTAGGTGTGTGATGTCATTTTCATCTGTGTACGTGTTTTACATTGTTGGGTTTCAGTTGTTTGCTTAAGCTTTGATACTGAAGAGATTTTCCTTTTCATAGGGCAGCTTTCATGCATTCCCTTTAAAGCATTAAGCTAGCAAATCTGAGGTACAGCCTTAAATCCTCCTAGCTGTGCAAAATGCATCTGAATAACTGTACCTAATTTATGAAGTACAAGGAATGTATTCCTTTGTACAGCACAGGTCTCAGGAGTCAATTGCAGAGTTAGCAGCTTCAAGAAGGGAAATAAAACCCCTGAGTCTATTTAGACAAAGATAAGTGCTTAGAGATGAACTAGGACAATGAATATGAATGTGTCTCGGAGGCTGAGCAATAAGACTGTGTTAAAATGCAGAGCTGCCTGTACCTTTTCAAGTAATTCTCTTCTCTATAAGGATTTTGGCCAGAATTTTCAAGCAAGGGTCTCAATAATCATGTTTTCATTGAATCTGAAGAGAGCCCCCACTGCTCTGGTCTGCAGCAGGTTGCTCCCTCTCAAACTCTGTGATAACACCCAGGACATGAGGTGCTGTGGTTTGTTACCGGGAGGTTGCACAATTGAGGCAGAACACAGATTATTTGTAGGCAGAAAAGGATTTAGCTATGTGAATGCAAGGCATGCTTTGCCTCCAAATCATCAAACAGGACCTGGCTTGTTGCACTTCGAAGTGTAGATGAGGACCCCCTCATTATCACAGTAAGGATACTTGCTTGAAGTGCTCAAATCTGAAAAGGTTAGGTCTTCCATTTTTACTGCAGGTCTGAGTTGTGTCTCTGCTTCCTGCCATCAGTTTTAAGACTTGCTTGTGTGGTAATTTGTGTCTCTCCAATTTTATTATGAAATAATATCACATTATCTATTTTTCTAGCCAGGCTGCAAAACCCAACTATTTCAGCAAATACCTGGGAGCAGCTGAGGAATTAAGATTAAATTTTTATTTCTTTAAAGCATATGGAAAGTGGAAGACTGATTTGACTCATGCATTTAAACTTGAAAGTAGGAGAATGATTTCTGCTTATCATTAAGAAAGCTAGAAGTAGCTGGGAGAAAAGAACTGAAGGCCATGAGCTCTCTCTTTTCCCCCTCCACTTTTGTGTTTTTCTTTTCTTCTTTATATGCTCTCAGGATGCGCCAGAAGAACAGCTCCTGAATTTGTCCATCATATACACCATTGGATATGCTCTTTCCTTCTCTGCCCTTGTAATAGCAACTGCCATTCTTCTTGGATTCAGGTAACTGGCGAAGCTTTGAAGAGAGTGGACTAAAGGTTTTATGTTTTTCTATATGACAGTATCAGACTTTGACAGAAACATTTGATTATTTTTTTCCCTCCTTCCATCACCTCATTATTTCTCTATCTTTTGTCACTTCTGTGTTCCTTCTTAAAATAATTCCTTCTAAAAATGCAAGTAAAATTGCCAAATTTTTGCAGTTATCCATATGAACATGTAGAAAAAGTACTTTTTATCAATTGGAATATTTTGTTAGGCAAGTTTTTATTTAAATGAAATTTCCATTGGAAGAAGTGGTAAAAGAGAGAGATGCAAGCATTCCTTCATGGTCTCACCTTGCAGATGAGGCACAAGTATGAGATGGGCAAGGACATTTAGGAGAAAAATTTTCATCTTGCTTTGCTTGGAATTACCCAGAGCATAAATCTCAGTCTGTCCTATATCCCAGCCTTCACATGCAAGATGTGCAGAAATGGATTTTTGACAAAATTAATAATTTCGGAGAACTTTCAGAAATTCTTATTTCTTTCACAATATGGAAGAGAGTCTAATTTGAAACTTGAAAAATTTGTGAAATAAATTGCTGACAGCTGGCCATAGTGACATACTGAGTTCATTCGAGTTTGCACCTACAAATTCAACAGAGCTTATAAAAATTTAGACACTCTTGGTTGCCCATGCCAGAGATACAGTATGTGTGTTTGGTTAAAAAATAAATAAAAGACAAAAACCCCCACCAGACCAAAACACAACTTTGGATTCTAATAGGGATCTTTTTTTTTTTCCACCTCTGTAAATGCAAGGGATGTTTTGATTCCAGCTAGACTTTCCTTCAATTTGGGGGTGCTGAGTTGGAGACTTAGAAAACACAAAGATGAGATCCTGTTCTGTTGTGGGAAGGAAGTCCCTCTGCCATGAAGCTGATCCCTACAGCCAAGTCCCATCCCTCTTATGTCCTGATGAGGCTGCTTCCTAAAAAAGTATAATGTTCCATGTCCTGGTACTCTTATTTGAAGCCAAGTCAGGAGCCTTCAGTGATCCTCTGATCCTTGAGAAACTTCCTTCCCTGACTGAAGAATTACCATCGCCAGTTATTGGTAATTTCCTCTGGTGCCTGCACTACACTTCTAGCAAGGCAGTCCCTTTCCTTTCTTCCCTTATGTATTTAAAAAGGTCAGTCATGTATTTTAACTTCTGATTTCCAAAACTAAAGTGATGCAAGCCTTCTCACATCGTACCATACTTTTTTAGCACTATATTATCCCTTCTCCTTCCAGTGGAGAAGCATAGGTGGGCAATATCAAGGAAGTTTTAAAATGATTGCAGAAATCCAGAGACATGCTCACCCTCTGTGAATGCCATGTGATAATTATGATTTGTATGTGTTGTACCTGTGCAACTTTGGGACCTTTCTGAGGAAGCACCAGATGGTCTTGAAGTCTCCAAATGTCTCCCAGGATAACTCTTTCCTCCTCATTTCACCTATCAATGACACTTCTTGAGTAATCTTAGCAGCCCAAATGTAAAGATCACAGAGCACAACCATGTGCTTTTTGAAGGAAGGAAGAAAGGATGTTTTCTGGCAGGGAGCAAAGAGCAAGTTTATCACCAAGATCTGGTAGGGAGAGAGGGACTTTGGATGTCCCTCTCTCATTGGGGTGATGCTTTAGCATTTTTTTCTTCAACAATGAAGCAGGGGCTGGAGAACTGTACACAAGTGTGTGCTACTCATTTTGAAAGTAAGGCTTTCAAAAGGTTCTAGGGACATCAGAGGTACCTAGAGTCTTGTTAAAACTATGCAATTTTGTGTTCTCCTGTCTCAATTGTTTACCAGGAGACAACTTGGTCCTGGATCTTGTGAAATATGAGACCTACCCTATGTGAATTGCAGTTTCTGGATTCTGACTGGAATCTCTGCTTGTTTCCCCTGAGCTGCTCAGCCTCAACAAATGGGGATCAAAATCTAATTCAATGACATGCAAATACTGATGGGCCTCTTAGAGTTCTTAGACTACAGAACAACCTTTATATTTGTCTTTAAAGGTGATACAGCAGAGAAAGCAGTATCCCTCTAGAGTCCTTTTTTGGATGCTCCAAAAAAATGGAAGGAAGGTCTGCAATTTCAGTGGTGGAAGCTGAATTAGGCCCATAACTTCATGACTGAAACTATTTGAATAACTTGCATTGCCTGTAGCAAAAATATTCAGTAACTACTTGCAACCTATTTTCTTCAATTGCCTAATTAACATAACTTTTTCAATCAGATTGAAATGTATAGCAGTTCTGAAGGGTAGCAACAAATGAATTTTGAGTTTAAGGAACATAAATAATAATAATAGGTAAGTTTTGAAATAAACTGTGACTTAAAAGTCATACAAAAACTCTACCTGACCTATGACAAACAAGTTGTTCTTCAGTGCAAACCTCTAACTTGCAGACCAAGTCAGTTTTTGTACCAAAATTTATAGAGCTGTAAAAACCAGACATATGAAGTATAAGTTCACTGAAAGTTTTGCTGGAATAATTGCTGATTACCATATGTTACATCTGTCTTTTACCATCTTAAAAATCATACCTAATATAACTTCCTTTTTGGTGAAGCGTATACCCTTGCAGAGCTGGGAGAAAAATGTGAATAAGGCTGCTAAAATAGTGGCAGTACTCTGCAATTGGATGCCATTTACATGACTGCAGTTTCTTTTGCTATCCCTTAACATGCTTTTTGTTTGACAAGTAGCAATTTTATTGTCTTTGCAGCAGGCTACTGAAATTCAAGAGGATTTTTCCTTTGTTTTTTTGTTTTCAATTCTGAATGCAGAGGTGAAAAATCTGTTCCTTTTACTTCTACAGAAAGTATTTACAGTTCTCCCAGAAGGCAATTTGAATATAGATTTTTCTCTTGTTGTCAAAGGGTGATTTGCAGGTGGATGTTTTTTCATTGTGGGCTTGAGCACAGCCAGAAGCTGCACTGCACACCAGTCCTGAGCTTCGCCAAGGTAAACTTGTGCAGTGACATTGGGGTCAAATCAAAGCAATTAGCTTCAGCATTATGTGGAACTTGACTTTTTCAGTCCTTTCAGATAAGGCTTGTGAAAATTACTTTATTTTTACACTTTTTAAGCTTTTGAAATTTTTTTTTCTTAACGCACCTATCTTCTTCCTTTCCCCAAACACTGGCTCTAAGGGTTGAAGGTTTGAATGTGTTTCCCTTGATAGTATTTTCTTCCCAAAGACAGTTTGAAATCCCTACAGCCATTCTCAAGTTATGGGGTTTCCTCTGGTGCCTCCTGATTTCTTACAGGGCTCGTTGTTCCTTTTCTCAGTCCTGTGTCTGATGTTGCATCTTTTATGTAGGTAGTGGATCGTGACTGTATTTTTCTTTTTACAGACATCTGCATTGCACGAGGAATTACATTCACCTGAACCTCTTCACCTCTTTTATCCTCCGGGCTATATCTGTTTTCATTAAAGACTCAGTGGTGAAGTGGATGTACAGCACAGCCACACAAGAGTACCAGTGGGAAGGACTTATAGCCTTCCAGGTAAGGGCACACACTGTGGTCATTCCTAGGATACTGGAGTCATCACTGTGGTGTGTCTGCATGACATCAGGTAATTTAATTCTTTAGTTGATAGCATTACATGTTTCTCTACCTGTGGGAGTTTGCCCCCACAAACAGAGGAACAAGAAGCTGATCTTTTTGCATACATATATATATACATACACCAATGCCCATATCTTCTTTCTATGCTGCAGTTTCATTTCTTTCTAGCACTGACAAGAGGGCATTTGTTCTCCTTAGCCAGCATTTTTTGTGATAGAACTGTCCATCGGGTAAGTTGGTTGTCCACCAGCTAAGTTTGTTGTTCTTGGTCATCTCTTTATAATCTCTTGATGGGAGGAAAAAAAGGAAGCATCTGATTGAAATGCAAATTTGAAAGCATTTAGAAAAGCTTTGGATGAATAGGCTAATTAAATACTCTAACTTATGAACGAGGATATACAACTCTTTTGTAAATAATGATGAAAGTGTGCCCTTCCCCATTTGGATTTGGAATGCAAAATGTACTTGAAACCTCAAAGAAAGATAGCTTCATTATCTGTGTAGCTCTTGAGACTCTAAAACATGGGTACAGCATTTGCTGCTGCAGTACAGGGTTGGAGTGGTAAGGGGAAACTCTCCTGATACATCCTTAGTGCCCGTCCTTTTCTGACACTGCCTAAGGCAGAAGTGCTAAAACAACTTAATGAATCTCATGTGATGGTGGATTTTTTTTCTCATCTGCAATTTATCAGTTACCAGAAAATAACATCGGATCTTAAATGGTTTGGAAATGTTCATATTGGATTGTCAGTCATTTCCTCTTTCCAAAAAGCATGATTGTGCACACAGTTTACTCAATAGTGGTTTCATCAGGTCTGATGGATATATTAATTAGGTAATCAGGTTTCATATTATCTAAAGTCCTACTGATCATCTCTGTATTTTACCAGCTATGAGAGAATTTGCACTTAAATGGGGTGCACTGGGCAACATTGGTATTCCATGAAAATATCCTTTGCTTTGGCAAATAGTCAACCTTACGGCAACTGCAAAATAGAGTATTCAGGAAAGATTCACTGACTGTGGTTGATCTAGTACCTTTCACTTGTTCTTTTCATCTTTATTCATGCTTTTCAAAATAAAATTCATTGCTTATTGAGAAAATACAGAACACGTACCTTTTGTTTTAAGGAGTAATGTTGTTGCAAGCATCTCTCTGCTGTGCATAGTCCCTATTACTGGTTTCTGTCCATTCAGCAATAAAACATGATTAGTTTAGCAAGCTCTCTTTTTGAGGAGCAACAGTAGTAAAGAGAACCAGTCTTTTGAGTTAGTATCTTTTTATTCTCAGTCCCTGTTGGGCTACGCTGGGCTGTGCTTTTTTCCGTCACAGGAATCACTCAGCTGCCGTTTGGTCTTTGTGATGATGCAGTATTGTGTGGCTGCAAACTACTACTGGCTGCTGGTGGAAGGCATGTACCTGTACACACTGCTGGTACTTTCCGTCTTCTCTGAGCAGAGGATTTTCCGCCTCTATCTCTGCATTGGCTGGGGTGAGTTGATTTTTCCGTTTGTCCTCCTGTGGCTGCACTGGCAGAGGGTGTAACAGGAGAACTTGTGTGTCCCTCCTAATGCTGCCCAGTTCAAGTCCTGCTCTCTGCATTCCCTTTTTGTTCCCAATCCCTTACCTTGTTTGGGCTGGAGGATCAGCTGGTGGTCACAGCTTCTGGATAATCATGTCACAGAGGCTGTGGGACCACAGAGGCTGTTTCTGGACCACAGAAACTCACCAAACCAGTGGCAAACTACTTTTCCTTCAGGACATTAGCTTCCCAGGACAGATTATGTGTGGGTGGTTCCAGCTGGATGTGGACTTTTTTGGACTGTCCTGCTTCATCTTCTGAACGTTTCCCATTGCATTTAAAGACTGTGTGTGAACAGTCTTTAAAGAAAGGCTGTATGTGAACTGCTTGTGGTGTAAAATAGCAAAGATGCTTTGCATCTGGGTGAGGACAACAGTAGAGAAATGGTGACAGCATGGGAGGGGGTGATGCAAAGGGGCAGGGTGGTGTCAGGTGGGCTAAGTGGGCAGAGCAGGTCAGAGAGGGATTGTCTGGGGAAAAAAGGGTCGGGGGTGCATGTGCCATGGGCATGTGTGTGCTTGAAGTCAAGGGTTGTGATGCCTTGAAATCAGCTGATTAATGCTCACCTTCTTTAGAAAGGGTCACCTTCTGTAGAAAGGTAAAGCTTTGATTCTTTCACCATATAGTTCACCTGGAAATAAATTACAGTTTGGGATTAATCCTATTTTTAGAGTGATCTTGCATGTACTTTTATTGCATTCTCTCCCTCCCTCTTTTCTACCCTCCCCTTTTGGTGGAATCATGCCACTTTTGAAAAGATGAAAGTAAATCCAAGTAAATACTACAAGTGCTTTCACAGATGCTAGTTTGAACATTTCAATTGCTTTGACTCTCCTCCTCTCTCTATGGATTTCAATTGTGAATATTTTAGCAAATTAGTTCACTGGAAAAATGCATATAAATGGCATGTTATTGTGAATTACCCAATTCTACAATAACTTGATGTATAAGGAGAAAAGGTTTTCTGTCATTGATAGGAATAAATAAATGCAAATAATAGGAGTTTCCTGCAGGAGAGTTTTATTTGAAGTTCTCCATCTTCCATATTCTTTCATGTCAGGCATGCAGCAAAAGCAGCACCTTTTTGTTTAACATTTGAACTATATGTTTTAATTAGACCCTCAATTTAATTTAAACAAACGGGGGAGGGGGAGCTATCCTGAAGCACTGACTGAGGTCATGAAAGGAAATGGAAAAGAAATTAGAACAAAATTATATCTAGTCAAATCCTAAGGGGACTGTGTTGACTTAAAAGAAAGGGTTAGGCTGCTTTTGGTCTGAATCACTTCTATTTAGAGTTTGTCTCCTGCAAATGCAGAAGGCAGAAACAGATGATGTTATTTTGGTTTTGTTCTTTCTTTACAAAGGTGGTTTTGCTATTGTATATCGAATTTCTAGATGAGTTTGTGGAAATGAGCAGCAATGCAAGAACTTGGCACTAGATGCATGGGTTTCATCCAAGCTTTGTAGAAAAGCTCTGTCCATGCCATTCAGTTGTTATCTTCAGTCGTTATCTTCAGTTTCTTGCTCTTCCATATGTGTCTGCGTGTGCAAACCTTGCCAGTGATTCTCCACCTCCAAATGCAGAAGCATCTGCTATTTCAGTGCTCCCAGTTTAGTTATACCAGATAACAATTTCATCTCTAACCATGGAAAGATACCAAAATTTTCCCCATTCTTTCTGCTTCTTCATTGTTGATTCCATTTTTTGCTGCTCAAAAAAAGTCACTCACTGGGTGACTTTCTGCTCTATGCAACGCTCAGAAGATTTTTCTTTAACTTGAGTTTTGAGCTGCATGATACCTCAGTGTAATGCTGAGGCTTCAGAGAAGAGACAGTAGGTTCCTGTTTGAACTGTTGTGCTGCTCTTTGAAATAATCAACTGCAAAAATAAAGCTGGAACAAAAAATAAATATTTATTTGCCAGAGCTAATTTGATACTCTGACCCTTTGTTCCATTAATGAATTGTCCTCTTACAGGATAGCTTTTTAACTTCTTCATTCCTTATCATTTGATTAATATTTGTGTATGAAAATTTCATGTTTGTATTGCTCAAAACATAGTCACTTCATGTTGTTATTTCTTAACAATTGTAACTGAAGATGGTGATCACTCTCAGACATGCTGGAGTCTGCTCTCCTGGAGCCCAGGGTACTGAGCTTGATGTACACCCTCCTCACTTCCCTAAGGTCCTTGAATTCCACCATTTCATGGTCATTGCAGCCAAGGCTGCCCTTGAGCTTCACGTTCCCCACTAGCTCCTCCTTGTTGCTGAGAGCAAGGTCCAGCATGGTACCTCTCCTCATTGGCTCCTCTGTCACTTGGAGAAGGAATTTATCAGCGTGATCCGGGAAACTCCTGGATTGCTTATACTCTGCTGTGCTATCCCTCCAGTAGTTGAAGTCCCCCACAAACCAGGGTTTGTGACTGCAAGGCTGCTCCTGTCTGTTTACAGAAGGGCTTCCTGGCCAGACAGCCTACAGCATGCTCCCCTGCAATGTCACTTGTCCCTGTCCTCCCTTGAACCTCACCCATAAGCTCCTCACCAGCTCCTCACCTGTCCCCAGGTGGAACTCCATGCACTCTAGGTGCCATTGATGTGGTGACATCCCCTCCTGCTCTCTCCTGCCTGGCCTTCCTGAAGAGCCTGTGGCATTCTGTTCCAAGACTCCAGTGAGGAGCCATCCCAGCATGTCTCTGTGATGCCAGTGAGATCATAGCCCTGCAGGTACTGGCACTGGCATCCTGTTGGTGGGAGTGGGATGGATTAAGGATCCCATTCCCCAGTAACTTCAGTTTAAAGCCTCTTCCCAGGCTTGGCAAGCCTATTACTAAAGATTTTCCTTCCCTTCTCTGTCAGATTCAGCCCTTAGCAGACCAGTTGTTCCAAGATATTCCAATTTTTGTAATATGATAATACCAGGTCAGTTCTAAAGTCAGTTATTAGACAGTAGTGCATTTATTATCAGTTCAAATGACTAATTATTCTTTGCTGTTAAAGTATTTATAAAGGGAAAAGTCTGTCTTGCATCGCTGTACTTCAAAAACATAGAAAAGTCATAAAACCTTGATAGACCTATGAAAACTAATGTAGTTTCAGAAACTGGGAGTCATTTATACTAACATCATGTATACTGACAGAATTTTATAAACCTTCCCTATTACTTGTGAGGTAACTGTATTCCTAATGGCCACTTCATTGCTGAGGTTTCATGTCTAGGGTTGTATGAGGTTTCATACTAGGCTTTGAGATGGCAGTGTTAAATTTTTCTTTTTTCATTTAATGTGGAATATGTCTTGCTTATGACTTCTATTTCTTTGTCAAAGCAGACTTCCATACATTTATGTCAACCTGAAGTTCCACATATCTTACTGCAAAAGCAATTGTATAGTCTATTTTCAATGCTGATGGAGAAAAAGAAGTTAGAAACACTTTGCAGTATCAAAACCCCAAAATTTTTATAGGCCAAGGGAAGAGCAGGTAGGTGAGAGGTTTCCTTCACTCTGGGGGTCAGCAGAACAGCAGCTACAGCAGCTGTTGATTCACATAGTCATTTGCACTTGCAGAAAAGAAAACCTGTTGCTATGCTCTGCTGGTACCTGGTGCTTCCTTGAGAAATTCTTTCCCATGGATCTCACTTTCTAGAGAGAAGAAAAAACATTTACAAGAAAGAGGTGGAAAAAAAACCCCAACCTAACTACAGAGATCAAGATCATTACTTTTTTTTGTTTTGTTTGTTTCTCAGTATGTGCAGACTGGTCTGAATCAGGACACCAACCCAGTGTTCATCAGGTCTGAGCCCAAGGCAGGAGTTGCTGAGCCTGACACTGACTTTCAGCTGTCAGTACTGTACTGAGTAGTCTCTGGAGAAGAACAGTTTATACTGTAAAGCTGCTGTATCACCAGTTTTAGTGGAAAAGGGACCTGTTCACATTTAAGAGCAAAGAAGAGGGAAGAATGGAAAACAACAGAAACATCCCACTGTGACTCTGAGTGACATCCAGACAGGAGACCATTTTCAGCACTAAAGGCCAAGAAGAAAATGTTAATAAACAGCTAAATATTCTCTGATCTTCTATGGTAATTTTACATCCAGTTGCACTTGCAGCAGCAAAATCACCATAAAAAATAAATAATCTGCTTCCTTCCAAGCCTTGGCAATCCAAACTTGCTCTAAGGAAGAATACTTTGAGGAATGAAGCTATTAAAAGCAGGAAGCCTGGCTGGGGCATCAAAATCTACATCCCAATTGCAAGGAATATATGACTGGAACAGAGCCAGTAAGATACCTTCCTTCAGAAGCCCAGTATGAACTCACTGTAGCAACAGGATGCATTAATTGCACTGAACACTTCTTTTCTATTTTCAAATGAAAACTCTGCTTCAGTTAGGGATGTAAAAATAGATTTTGTGTCCAGACTTATCTTGGTAAGAAATGCATGGAATTCCTCTTCACTCTCTGTTTTCTAAATTAAACTTTTTTCTGTTTTTCCTTTTTTAGGAAGAAAAAAAAATAATCTTCTCAGGTCATCAGTGCTTTTACTCTTTTTACATGTAGTCATATTTGTTTATAATATCTTTCAGTTCCTCATGGCATCATTCTTGCATTCCTTCATCAATCGGTTGATCAAATCAGAGCATCTTGGATGCTTTCTGAGAGAAAGAATAATGGACTTGTTCTGACAGCAGTAGTGTCCTTCTGGTTTATGTGCCTGATTTTCTCAGAGGTTGAACTTGTCACACATGGAAACAAGGGATGTCAGGTTATGGCTAAAATAGTGAAAACAGCCCTACAATGCTGTATCAAGAGTATGTCCATCTTTAAGGGTTTCGACAGGATGGCAGTGCTCTGGTCCTTCAGAGACAAATCTACTTCAGGAAGAATCTCTAATCAGCACGTGAGGATGAGGGGAGCCTCCTTGCTCCTCATATGTCTTTTCTGAAATTGCCTCCATGTAAAGTGAGGTACAACACAAAGCTACAAATACGGTGTGTGTAAGAATGGAAACTTGCTTGCACGTGGAGGTAAGGGAGAGATGATGGCATGGAATAGCACCACCTGGTGACACCTCTCTTGGTAAAATATCTCAGACCTGTTAAATGAATAGTCTGATTTTTGCGTGCTGTCGTCAGGACATGGAGGCTTCCATTAGCAGCTGCAGGAATTTATTTCCCCTCTCATTAAGGATAGTGGAGCATTCTAAAAATGTCAACCTGTGCAGATTTTTCTCAACATTTTCTTCTCTTACCTACTCCTTCCTTTTGACATTCTGAAAAATGACTGCTTGTCCAACTTTTTTGTTGTTGTCGTTGTTTTTCTTACTATGGCAGGCACCTGTCCTGGTGTAGAATATATAAGCTAGAATGGAACTAAGTAGGTTGTGCTGCTTATTTATGCAGTGGGATGTTGAGATGATGATTTGGCAGTTGCATTACTTTCTCATCATCCATAATATATATTATTATTGCAGCCTATAATTCAGATGCCCAGTCACTTGAAGTTGAACTTTATTAGCTGAGCTGTCAGCAGGCTTATTTTCTAGCAGACTTGACAGATTTCATAATCACAATGTAATGTTCAAAGATTTTGGGTCAGCTATCAACCTGCAAGAATTAAGGTCGCAGAGTTTATCATGATCAGGCTGTTGCAGTTTCTGGCATCTTCAGCAGTGATGCAGTATGGAAGAAAAAGTAGACATTACCATGTCCAGAATTTGGAGACTTTTCTCTGGTCAGTTAATCTCAGAAAAGATCCATCTCAGAGCTTTCTGTATGACAAAAAAGCAAAACCAGGAAGAGTTTAGCCAACACCTTAAATAAATGCCTACTGAAAATGAATGCAGTTTTTTTCTTGGGTATCTGATATACTGTGAATAGCAGCAGCAGGAGAAAGAAGTGTGAGACTGAAACTCAAATGCCTCAAGTGTTATGTTGAAGCCCAGGGGTGGAATACACCACTGATGCTGTTAATGTAACATAGTCATCTGTGGTGTTTATTCAGTGAGTTGTATTTGGTTTACTTCCAATGCGTGCTCAAACCAGACAGAATTCTCTTGACTGTAACCAGAATAATATATGTTTTTTTGCCAGTTAATGCAGGCTAACTAGAGTCTCAGTGATCCTTGCAAACTGCAGCTATTGCAGAGATGCTTCAGATTTGCTCTTTTGCTGTGATGGAATGACTCCTACAGGCTTGAAGTGAATTAGGGAATATTCTTGGGACAGTCCCCTCTTTAGATCTTCACTAGGGCTTTGGAAAACTGCATGTGTTCCCATCTGCTGAGACTGTGTCCATGACAGTTTCCAGAGCAATCCATTTCTCAGGACAAGGCTTTGTGAATTTGGTAGATGTCAGGTACTATCCATGCAGTAAGGTTTTAAAATCAGTGCAAATTCATGTGTGCACTGGTAAGTCTTGGTGTCTCAGACTAAAATGTGCATTGCCAGCATGGAAAATAGTGTGACTGACGGTGCTGCAATACCAAGACACCAGTGGTGTGCATCACAAGTGGGAGTGGGCAGAGAATGTTGAACAAGTTGCTTTATACTTGCTGCCTATTAATTTGTATAATATTTGCATAGCTGATGCAATTCTGTTATATCAGCCTCCCTCTAGTTAGGCTCTTTTGAAATACAGTATTAATAATAGCTTCTCAATGCAAATGTCAAGTGATTTGATTAAACATGGAGAGATTTCTGATGTATCCAGAAGACTGAGATACCCATCATTATTGTTATCACTTGATGTGTCAAATTATATATCCGCTTTGTGTCTCAGTGTTTGAGTCTTATCCTGTTGTTTTCATACTAAGATGTCTTAATGCCCAGCAAAGTCAAGAAAGGAGTCATTCAAACTATAATTTGTTTCTGCGAATCAAAGTCTCATTTGGTTTGGAAGTGATGTGCAGTGAGCCTGTTTTTAATTTCTTTATACGACTATCAAGGCACCATAGAGTTGTTTTCGGTAACTTTGCTCCCAAAGTACTGTGTATTCTCAATATCAAGTAAATCCATGGAACACAGTAGCTAGTTGCCCAGATAATCTCTACTCAATTCATTATCTTTGCTATTATTCTAATTATTGGTATTTTTCTCTATGCTGCTCTTTGAGCTCTCTCTTTTTGTTTCTTTAAATAACTGATTAAGGAGAATATTATTATTCTGTGTCTGTGGTATTTAGCTGTTCTGATAGCAGAGAAATTCTACAGTACAACAAAAGTGAAGGTTTTTTACTGATAATACCCAATAAATATATTGCTTGAGGTATTCAGACTGTGGGGGATGACCAATTTTCCTATGACTTCTGCTGCCACGAACTGTGGATTTGCCCCGTGCAGAACTTACTGCTGCAGCCTGATGTTCTTATGGTACCTGACATTACTGGTTCTTAAGAATAAAGTAACAAAGTGTGCTAAATGCTGCTCTTTCTATACAATGCACATGCAGCATCAGACATTGTGCAAGGAGGAGTTAGACCATCTTGGTCTATCCTGAAGCAGAAATTCCTCATCCTGCCTTTTGAGTCACAACCTGCTTTCTTTCCTTGTGTGCATTTTTATCATTCTCTGTATTAAGTATTGGTTGGTAGGTGCACTTTGAAATTATTTTTAATGACCTAGGCTCTTCATAAATGAAATAAGTTAATTAGAGAGCCTTTGATAGTGTAAAGCAGGTAATGAGTGCCAGCCTCCTTGGCTTGTCTCTGCCCTTTCCATCCCAGATGAGCTGATGAGGTGTACCCATGCGCTGTCTGGTGAGTGCAGGGCCAAGCCTTTTCTCACTGCCAGCTTCCTCTGCTGTCTTTGCTGCAGCCACTCAAATCCACACCAGTACCACAGCAGAACTGGGACTTCTCTGTGGGGAGGACACTTGCTGGGTGTGCCCGCCCTCCCTCTGCCATGGGGGGCATGTGGGGCTGGGCGTGCTCCAGCCTCGACACCGGTGGGCAGCCTGAACTTGGTCCTGCTTGAATACAGTCACCCACAAGCACAAATTTAGACACAAAGGTTTTGGTCAAAGCACACTGCACCCTTCTCTAGCATGAGTACAGAGGCTAGTAGAGCTTCCAAAAATTTAATTCCCTTGGCTTGTTTTTGAAAATGTCCACTGAAGAAGTGGTGAATGCCTGTTATGGGACATCTATGTTGTTCATTTTTTGTGCCTGTTGAGAGCTAGGTGGGAGCCCACTGTTCATGGCAATCTGTATTGGATAGGAGCTGCAACCCTGACACCAGTTAATTATGTTGCTCATCATTATGGGGGGAGGCAGAGGGAATTGTCCTTCTCTCTGCTTTTCCCAGTCTCAATGTCAGCCTTGTCTCCTCTCTTTTCAGGTGTACCAATGCTGTTTGTTATCCTCTGGGGAACTGTCAAGTACCTTTATGAAGATGAGGGGTTGGTTTAGTTCTGATTTTTATGGCTATCTCATTTGTGCTGTATGTGTGCACCAGCAGGTCACTGTTTGCTTTCTGTTCAGCGTGGTTTGCTTTGGCAATGTGCTGAAACCTCACATAATTGCTTCTGTTTTGTCTGAAGGTCTTGCATAACATTTCCGAAAGGAGAATATGCTTTTTTCTGATCAGAATTTTCTGCATGTCTGAATAAATCTATTCTTTTTCAGGTCAAGGAAAGGTATGTTTTGTTTTTCTGTACTTACAGTATCAACAATAGCAGTTGTCCTACCCAACCAGGACCACTCCTGATGCTGTGCCTTTGGCAGTAGCCTTTACAGTTGTTTTGGAAGAAGACAGCAACCTCCCACAGTATTCTGCCTGCAATTTGTAGAGATTAGCCTATGCCTAGCAGCAGAGAAGTGATTGCCTTTTCTTGTTTAAGCTCCCATTATTTAGGTTTTCCTAAAATAAAGGCACATTCTCTGTCTGCTTATGTTAGTCTTGCTGAAGTCAACTATGGCACGCGCAAGACTGCTGTAAAACACAAAATACTTTTTGTGCATTTTTACCATGATGGCTGTTCTGGAAAAAAATATCTTTGTATATGCTTTATAAATAGCTATTTTACAAATAGCACTTAGCTTGTTGGTGTTTTGTTTGTTTGTTTTAAGGGAGGAAAGTGGCTTCTTCTTTTTAGAGATAGTAGCTGCCTAGAAATGTTTGGGTAGTTTTCTTTGTGAAAAGAAATAAATCTATGCGCTTTCATTTTTATTTTAATTTTTTTTTTATTTAATGGGTTTTCCTCTTACTTAGTTTCCAAACTACTCAGCCAACCCTTTTGTAGAGGATCCTTTTTTTTTTTTTTTTTTTTTTTTTTTTTTTTTTTTTTGTTTGTTTGTTTGTTTTTTGTGTTCCTCATTGCACTGAACCAGTTCCGTCAAATCTGCCTTTTCTGGCTTAAGCAATGTTAGGATTTTTTTACTTTCCTTTTCAATGTTGACGTGATGATATTCTGTAGCAAGATTGTGGCTGCACTGATGTACTGCAGGTTTTGTTGAAATTATCAGAATAGGTGTGGAGACCGTGCAGCCTCTGAACAGGTGATTTTCCATGGGCATGTCTTCCCATTGATGTAGAAAATGTATTCAAAGTGCTCATGCTGAGCCTCCCACATTATGTGGTGCTCAGAGCTGATTTATATTTTCTATTAAGGAAAACTGTCACTCACTGCCTTCAGCAGAGCTTAAAAGGGGTAATTTTGCACATTATTGAATTTTCTAAATCTTGTCTAAATATTTGTAAAATACAGCAATAAATAACTATGTGCAGCAGCTGCTCTGAAAGGCAAGATTTCTGTGCCTTAGGCAGGCATTTGCTGGAGTAGCCAGGGATATCTTTCATGCTGTTTGCCATAGCTCTGTCACCATGCAGCGGGCTGTAAATTTCATTTGTGATTTAACTACTTCCCTGGCTATGAAGAATAACTGGAAATAAACGTGGTCAGGGCTAGGAATCTGAGGCAATGCTGTGAATGTATCCATTTGAGTAAAGGACTGAATCCTTCAAGACTTGGTTGGTTGCACACTGGCTTCTTCTTTCTTTACATGTGCAAGTATAAACTCCTTTAGAACACAATTAGTGTTTTAAAAAGTGAGCTATTCAAAAATATTTTGTCTAGATTACAAATACAGTTAAGGGCAAGCTGTTGTTCTTAGTTATTAGACTGTGCCTAAAAAGCTGATACTTACACAGTTTTGCTTCTGTCTGCAGTTAAGTACGGGAGCAAAACAGTCAGCCTTCAATCATTTTTTTTTTCCATTCACCTTTAGCAATTCAAGGTAAAAATTCAGTGTTTTCACTTCTAGAAGGAGAATACTGGATTGGTAAGCAAAGGCAGAAACATCCCACTAGCATTTTTTTCGCTGGACAAATTCTCCATTCATGGGTCTGAGGCTATTAGTTGCCAAGCATCTTCTGAGAGGTGTTGAGCAAACTGTAGGGATAGATCCCATGCACATTAGATATTGGTGTATTTATCAATGTGGCAATCACAGAAGGCACAGATGGGCAAAAAATCATGTAGAGATCTACCATTTTTATTTTCTAGATGTTTTAATAGCCATGACACCTTAATTGACCTGTAATGGTTTTTTTATTGCACATACTTGTATAAATTTAAAGGTAGCTAAAATTGGTGTGCACCACAGGAAGCAAATTAACTCAGAAATGTAGCAGAGTTAATGTAAAGAATTGTTTTTCATCCTCTGTTATTATAAACAATTTTTTTTTAATTACCTCTGCATCTACTGGAGCTAGTGAGAAAATTAGAACTCCACTTCCAGCTATGCCTGTTATCTCATCAGTCTTGAGGTGTTCAAATAAAATTAATTTCAAAGGCTCTATGAAGCTGACTCCCACTCACGTGTACCAATTAAGAAGTTCTGTAAGTGAGATTCTGGCTCAGGTACACTGACTGCATACAGTCTGCACACCTTTTTTGTCCAATACCCAAAATGCAATTGAATTGGAAGCTGTAGAGATGCTGGTGGCAATAATATGCTTTTTGTCCACATTAAACTGAAATTGAAGGAAAAACAGTATCCCGAGTCCTTTTCAGACTTGCAGTCCCTGCAAGGAAATGTGGAATTGCCACAGCCAAGCTGCTGTGCTTTCCTCCCTAGTAAGTGCGCTGTGTGCTTGTAGCATGGATCCCTCCCAGGTGCTGCATGGTTTGCTCTTTTCTCTTAGACTGTCCCACTACAAGGCTGAGGAGGGTTTCAGCTCCACCAGAGCTGAACTTTCTTAGGTCTGTTGAAAAGCCTTAGGGAAAATTGTGCATATGTGTGTTTTGGAGATAAAGAGAAACCTTTTTTGGGAACGAATCTATGTTTTATGTAATGCTGTTTCCTAGTTTGTTTCCCAGCCTGTGTAGCTCAGAAACCTGCTGGCTTTACTGGTGTCTTTTGCTTCTGAGTAATGCTGAGCAGGAGGCTAACGAAGTTATTTCACAGAAATATTAAGAATGCTGTCACTGCAGCAACAAGCAAAGCGGCACATGAGCACTGCCCTAACACCTGGGCCAGCCTACACAGACATGGCCCATCAAGCAGTGGTGGTGGCTGGCTGTGGCCAGAGGAAAGGAACTAGATGTACAAACCCTCAGTTTAAGGTCGCTTCAGACCAGTGATCCCAAACTGTGGCTGCCATGACTTTTCTTGTCATTTTTCACTCATATTGCTCAAAGTGACAGGAGTTTTGAAAGCTAAAATGAGACTCATGCAGTAAATGAAATATTATACTGCTGCTGCATGCTACTTACT
This sequence comes from Onychostruthus taczanowskii, assembly GCF_017590055.1. Taxonomy (NCBI): domain Eukaryota; kingdom Metazoa; phylum Chordata; class Aves; order Passeriformes; family Passeridae; genus Onychostruthus; species Onychostruthus taczanowskii. The sequence continues at coordinate 12,454,954 of NW_024499351.1, forward strand.
TGGCAGAGGGCTCAGGTCAGCAAAAGTTAGGAATTGTTGCTTCCACTTTTGATTTTACTTGTTTATAATTTTTAAAACTCCCAGTGGGCCTGAAACCTTGTACAAATGCACCGAAGGAGCTGGAGTTTGTAGCTGCAATTGCTTTCCCATGGCTGAAATTAGTAACTCCTTTTTTGAAAATAAGGACAGATAAAATAGATGACTAATCTCAATATTGTTATGACAATAATGATGGTAAGTAATGGGATAAAAACTAACAAGCAATTAAATAAGATGATCTGACATTGGAGACTGAAGAATAATAAAAAATAGTGCAGGATGAGGAAGCTAAGAATGACAGCAGAAAGATCAGACTCAAATAGTTTTCCCCCCCTTCTTCTTTCAAACAAATGACAAATTTGACCTTGATTTTAATGGAGTAAATCTTCACAATTAATGGATGATAATTCATAGCAAATTGTGGAGGAGAGCTAGCCATTAGTGGGCAAGAAAGGCTGGTGAGTAGTATCCAGTTGGATTATGATAGCTGTAATAGTACAAAGCATTCAGTGTTTCTCAGAAGCAGCTGCATCTGTTTCCATGTCAGCATGATGTGCTTTCCTGGTATCTAGTCCTTAATATTGTTTTCCATCTGCATTGCTGGAACAGAATGAAAAGCAAGAGATTTTAGTAATGTACTGAAACTTTTCCATCTCCTTTTTGTCCTCCTATTAGTTGCTGGACCAGAAACTACAACATGAATTACTGGCTGATCATCAGACTGCCCATTCTCATTGCTATCGGGGTGAGTCTGAGATGGGTGTTGTGAGATGGCAGATTTCCCTGAGAACAGCACAATATGGTACAAAGATGCACATGTGGCCACTGTGCATGTCCAAAGGCTAATAACCTTTGAGGCTATTGACATTTTCATTCAGAAATGTGATTTTATTAAGCCAAGTTGGTTTCTGTCACTGAAACTCCAGACTAGCATTTTGTTTCTTTAATTTGGCCACAAGCTGTTGTGTTGTAGTGGCAGGACATGATAACAGAACAGCATGCTGCAGCAGTCCCATTAACTCCCCTGTGAGCAGGAGGTATGGAAGGTAGTTCAGGGAGACCAGAGATACTATTTCACATACTGGGCTATAAAAGAGCTGCAAAATGTGTGGCATTGTGTAGAAATGCTCTGCAGGTACAATACTGCAACACTGTGTCAGACTCACCTCCAGACAAGGCAAATGGGCCAACCCACACCTTTACTGTGTCTCGCTCCCCAGAGAGTAACTGGGGTCCCCTGCTTTGTGTAATGAAGTGCCTGTGTTTTCAAGGGTGGCTTGGTGCATTCACAGTTAGACCACAATTCCTTAGGAAGGAGTTGAACTCTGTGTCAAATTCTGCAGCTGCTTCATAGCAGGATGCACACATGCATACACAAACCAGCCTTTTGAGTACTTATGCATATGGGTTTATTGATGGTGATACAAATTCTTCTTTCATTTCTCCAGGTGAATTTCCTCATCTTCATCAGAGTTATATGTATCATCATCTCCAAACTGCAGGCTAATTTGATGTGCAAAACTGACATAAAATGCAGGTATGTCTAAGGTGGTCTGATGCTTTTCGTGCTCATCAGAATAGAAGCAGACAAGGACATATGTGAAAGGAGTGGGTTGACAAAGGTGGTTAAAGACCACAGCCCTTGAGTAAGGGTACAGAACAGGTATGGTGTCACACATTGGTGTAACTGCTTGGACAGTCAGTCCACAGAAAAGTCTCAGGGAAACCAGGGCAGGTATTTCACCTGTGCTATAAACAGAAGGCTAGATGACTGTTGCTCTACAGTCTCCTATTAGACTGGATGAATATTAAGTAAGCATTTATTTTTAAAATACCTGCAGCACATGCAAGTACTGAATGTTAAGATTCCTTGAAATCACCCAGAGGAGGGCAGCAAAGCTGGTGTAAGGGCCGGAAGGAATGTCCTGTGAGGAGTGACTGAGGACTTCTGACTTACCTAGTTGGAAGCAAAGGGCTCTGAGGGATGACCTCGTTCCCTTCTACAGCCCTCTGAGGAGTCGAAGTAGAGAGGGAGGTGCTGGGCTCTCTTCTCCAGGGTATGCACTGATAGGAGGTGTGGGAATGGTTCACAGCTGCACCAAGAGAGGTTCAGAGTTGACATGAGGAAACATTTCTTTACTGAGAGTATGGTCAAACCCTGGAACAGGGTTCCTAGAGAGGTGGTCAATGCCCCAAGCCTGTCAGTGCTTAAGAGGCATTTGGACAGTGCCCTTAAGAACTTGCTTTAAGTTCTGAACAGGTGGTTGTCATAGGTTCCTCCCAGCTGAAATATCCTATCTTATTCTAATTTGAACATAAAAATATGAGTTGACAGAAATAAAAGCTTTCACTTCAAGTAAGACAAAATGGGATAATTTTGAGTTTTGCTCCTTGTTCTTCTTGCCACTTGTTATTGGGAAAACTTTCAATCTTGAATGCATGAGATGTTTCAAGAGAAATGTTGAGGCTACCACAGATACATTCAGTTTTGCTTTGTAGTCAGTCTGTCCCTGTCTGTATTCTCCCTGTTACTTAATCCCCTTGCTAAGATTCATGGTTGCATCCTTCATTTCTCCATCTTGACTTTTGTATTGCAGTCTGAAAAACAATGTAAGAATAACAAGTTAGCTCTTGAAGTGTGGAGCTACATGCTGTGGTAGCTGGACTGCTGCTGTCACTGGACTTAGCTATTTTACATTGGGTATTTCAATACAGCAGTCTTCTAAACAGCATATATTTTGGTGATTTCTTATCAGTGTAGAGTTGCCATGTATGTTACCTACCTTCTTTTCCTCACATGAAATTTTGGAAATTCTATTGTCTTGAGAGTTCAAAGGAAGGATGGGGACTTGTCTGAGCTGGAGGCTTTGATTCCAAGCCCACTTGTACAGAAAATGGAGTATTTTCAGAGGGTCACAGTGAAAGAACAAGGCCAAAGGTCACAAGTGATAGCAAGAGAAATTCACCTTGCATGTCAGGTGAAAGAAATTCACAGTGGTCTGATGCTGAAAAAGAGGCCCAGAGGAGCTTTGGAGGACCTTAGAGATACTCAAAACTTGGCTGGACACAGCCTTGAGTAACCTGCTGTGGAGTTGGGCTAGAGACTTCCAGAGGTGTCTTCCAGCCTGAATGGTTACATGATTCAGAATAATAGCCAATAGCCCTCAGGCACACAACAGCTACAAAGGTCTGACAGCCCTGCTAACTGAGTGATTTCGCATCTACTGACTTGTCTCAAGACAGGTTGTTGTGAGATGTTGGTGAGTTTTGTGGCCCAGGAAGCTCCCACAAGATCCCTAGGCATCTTTCTACTATCCTGTTGGGTGGCTGGCATGTATGTCCATCAAAAGAGAGTTAAGGATCATTCTTGTGAATTTTTTCCAGTGGTTATGTATCTTGAACTCTCTCACAGGTGAAGAATCATTTCTTTCAGATTAGTTTGTCTTTCAGCCTTTGCTAGCTGTGTCTTTGAACTTGCCATCACTCATTTTAAGACAGTTTGATTGCTTTGACAAAGTGTTCTGCGGTTACAGATTGTTACAATGTTTAGAAGATTTAACACACCACAGAGGTGGGAAGGAATACCAAGTACTCCTCCCTTTGCCAAGATATTTTTAAAATATTCCAGTTATTCATAGACTATGTGTTTTATGTCATGAAGAAGGTAGGTAGGTTTTGGTTGTCTTTCCCAATTATAGGTGGAGAAAAGAATACAGAGGAGAGACACCACAGGTACAAGAAAGCACATGGCTTCTTACTGCGTTTGGAAGATTTTCCAGGTGAAATACAGCCGGTAGTTGGATACAGAGCTTTGCTGTCACCAATAAATGGTCTGCAGTGAAGTGGTAGGGGAGGTTAGAACTTGTAGAATCTTACTCAGGTTATTTTGAGGAGGTTTTAATCCTGCAGCCTCTGGAAGAGGACCTGCATCACAAAGTGGTGCAGTGACTTAAGAAAGTTGAAACTGTGTCCGAAACAGAATGCAGAAAGGGTGACTCCCAGTGATCATTTGGGTCAACAATGGTCTATTCAGTGGCACTGATGGATTTTTAATTTCTTTGTGAACTTAGGTTGGCCAAGTCCACGCTGACTCTGATCCCACTGCTGGGGACCCATGAGGTCATTTTTGCCTTTATTACTGACGAGCATGCCAGAGGGATGCTGCGCTTTGTGAAGCTTTTTACTGAGCTCTCCTTTGCTTCGTTCCAGGTAGCACTCACAGTGTGCCCATGGGCATAAGATATTTTTTAACTGCTATTTGAGGACCTGCTTTCTCTTTCATTTATTGCATGCTTACGTTTGTTATATTTCTCAGTTTAACACTGGATGTTATAGGATTATGACAATGGAAAGGAAAGTGTAAGGACTAATTTTTAACAACCAACTTTACTACAATAAGCTGGTATTCCTGTCCACATATTAATATTTACTTCCTATGGTTCACCTCAGGGCAATAACAAAATTGTCTGTGATTTCCTGTAATTGTACAGTGGCATTGCTGAAAGCACATTTTGTGTTTGTGCTTTCTCCAGTGTTTCTGATACTCCTTGGAAAATCTCTCCTGGGAGAGGTAGTTGTCTCCAGCTATAACTGCATGTGACAAGGGCATAGGCTTTTTGTGATTTGTATTTAATTGTTGCCTTAGGTAAGGCCATTTCAAATTAGTATCCTTGTGCAAGGAAATAATTATTCTATTTCCCTGCACACTCAGTCATTCCCTGTTTATCATACACAGAGCTGTATTTAAGGCCATTGTGAATTACTCACGAAGTGTTTAAGACTTGAAACGTTTGCTTTGTAAGGAAGAAGGGGAAAGAAATCACTACACAAAAATAACAGATGAAGAAAACAACTCCTTTTTCCTAAGATCGTGTGCTTTGAGACATAGTTTGATCAAACCTCTGATCTGCCGTCAGAGTTGACAGGGACCAAGGATTTTCCACTTTTCAGTCTTTATCAGAGACATGTCAGTGTGGAACCTCTAGCCCTTTACAGCTGAGTTTGGCAAAGTGAGGAAACTGCTCTGCTCACTATTCTGGTTTTTATTGATTTCAGGGGCTGATGGTTGCAATTCTTTACTGTTTCATCAATAATGAGGTAAGAGAGATACTATTTTCTTCCAATTTGCCTTATCAGCATACACTACAGGAAAAGGAAATTGAAAATGGTCTTGAACTGCTAAATTGTCCTTGTTCAGGACTTTTTTTTTTTTTTTACAGAACCTTCCCTGCACAGCTCTGTGGGATAACTCATCAGACAAATGTGTTTGGAAGGAATTCAGGCAGTATAATTTACAGTCACTATTTGTAGACATGGAATGTCACAAACAGTCTTTTTTACAGTTGTGTAGTTTGCACTGGTGGATTCTTTAATTAAGAATTACAGCTGCTCTTCTTAATATTTTTTTACTTAATTTGCTTGTTTTGCTTTTACTTGCTTTTTATTTGCTTGTTTTTGTGAATGTGGGAGTGGAGCCCATTTTATTCTATGAACTCAGCTCAGCTTGCTGGTGAAGTTGGCGAATCCTCATGGCTATTCTTGTACAGTTTGGTTTCATTTGGTTTCCCTGTGGCCCAGCTGCTTGAATGCATTGTCACTTTCTCATTAAAACTGAACTTCACTGAGTGGTTAACTCACAGACCCAGAAGAAGTGTACCTTTGGCTTTGAGTTAATTGATTGCAAGTACCATCTTCTGTGGCTTCTGCTGAATCCCAGCCCTGTAGTGGGAAAGGGTATTGTTCTGTTTCAGTATTGCAGGAATCTCTCGTGTTACCTTCTAAGTGATTATTATTCATTTATTCAGCAGCTAGGTTTGTAAGGGAAGCAAACACTACTCATTTAGTCACTACATTATTAAATTAAATGCACGTCAATATTTTTAACACTCACAATAAATCTACTTTTAACTATGACATGGTAATTCAAGATCACTTATTGAGAGAGAGGCCTCATCAAGGAATTGGAATCAGTAGAAAAATGTGCTACTTCTATCATTATGGCCATGCTGGAGTCAACAGGAAAGCAGCAGGCATCCTGAATTAAGCCTTGCAGGAGACTGCTCATTTTTGTAGGTTGTGGTTAAGATTTTATTGAAGTGAATCTATTAATTGTACTGCTTACCAAAATCAGAGGTGAGTAGCAGCAGGCGTCGCTGTTGGGAATGAATGTCATTTGCTGCGTGTCATGAATTAGAGAATATTTGTTTCAAATTCCTGGTATGGCTTTACAGGTGTACTTCAATCCTGAGATGCAGCACCGTCTGCTGGTGGATCATGTGTTTCTTTTGATTCACCTTTGGCGTTTGCTCACGCATCCCTTGTGCAGCTGCAGCCAGGCCTCTGATGTGTAATGCTCAATAACTTCCTTCACATGAAATAACAGCAAAGTTACATCATAACCCAGACTTTATTACAAGCCCTCAAACAGGCACCCTTGTTTCATTTGAGGGAGCTTACTGTGTAATAGCTTACGTGTGTTTCTAAGAAATGCTCCAAATCTCTTGTTACTATAATTCTCTTGCCTTTGTAATGTAGTTCATAAGATCTAAACACGATGAGTTCAGCTTCACTGACAGTCTAGGATTAATTATTTTGTTGTTCCAATTCTTGTTCAAAGAGTAGGATTTTGTGAAGCCTGGTCATCAGTGTCCATAAAAAAAATCTTTAAAAAGAGTTTGGTTAAGTAAAGTCTGTTCTAAACTAGATGAGAATTCTTTTCCTAAGCTAAATGAGAAACTGTCTTCTGACACACTGTATGTGTCCAAAGACTATCCTTGTTTTCAGTGTGGTCTACATTTTATTTTTGTCTCTGACTCAATGACTACTTTTTCTTTAACCATACAGAATGAAAGTTCTTTGCAAGTCCTTGTGCACAGATCAATAGTAGAAATGCAAGATAGAAGGGTTTTTAATGTCCTTTTCTAATATCTACTTCTGAAAAAAAAAAAAAAAATTAGGATTTGCTCATATTTCAGTCTTACTTTGCCTGAAAGATTCTGGATTTTCTCTGAACTTGCTCTGAAGCCAACAGTAGGGTCTCATGAGATTGCCCATTACCACCAATGTTCTTTGCAAAATGAGCTAGGCTTAATATGACCAGTTTTTCTGCTGTTAGTGCTGCTTTCTGTAAGAAATACTTTCAACCACACAGATATTGCCTTTTTCCACCACTTAGTTGAAGATGGTTCCACACAGAATGGAAGTTCTTTGCAAGTCCTTTTGCACAGATCAGTAGTAGAAATGAAGATAGAAGGGATGTTAATGAGCCACTCGCTCACTCCAGTTTGGTGGGATGGGGAAGAGAATTGAAGGAATAAAAGTGAGAAAACTCCTAGGTCAAGATAAAGACAATTTAATAGGTAAAGCAAAGCAAAATGTGGAATTAATTTACTACTTCCTGCTGGCAGGCAGGTGTCCTCTCAACTTCTTGCACACCTACAGCCTTCCTGCTGTCAAGGTGGGATGAGAAGCTGAAAAGGCCTTGGCACTGTGCAAGCCCTGCTCAGCAATTACAAAAGCATCTCTATATTACCAAGACTGTTTCCAGCACAAATACAAAACACAACCCCATACTAGCTGCTGTGAAGAAAACTAACTCTACCCCAGCCAAAATCAGCACATCATAGGAGCTTTGTTCTTGGTATCATTTTCCTGTATAGCTTATTCTGGGGAATCTTATCAACACAGGAAAGTTAGCAGGGTAAGTATTTTGCTGAAATATCTGTAAATCTGCTTCTGTGCTCAGGAACTGCCTCTGCAAAATAAATCTTAACCAATTCCCTTGCTTATACATTCAAAGCCATTTAGGCAAAAACTCAATTCCACACAGGCAGCAGACCTGCTCCCTACGCTCTTCCTAAACCCTGGAGAGAAAACTGACGTTATGCCAGTCATATCTGTTGCTAAGATAGACCCATTCCTACAGTCTTTTGTTCAGGTCTTCCATTCACTTTATCTCAGTTTTGCAAGGTATTTGTATCATAGCTCAAGCCTGTCGTGTCCAGCTGGAGTAAAGACTCATTTCTTCCCTTTGACTGACCTAAAGGTACCTATTTCTATTGCTATTGACTTAGTCAGTCACTACAGGCATGCTTTCATTCAGAATTTGCCAGTAAATGCCTACAACAGTTTTTTCCCAGTGCTGCCTTATGCTTCCATGACCACAAAAGATGCCAAGTACTGGAATGGTAATATGGTAAATTATTTTCCTGCAGACACTTGGTTCCTGCATTTCTGCCTTCATCTGACCATTCTCCCTCATTGTTCTGTGCCAAGCTATCCCAGACACACTGTCTTTTTCTGGTGTGTTTGTGCACCTTTTGACACAACAAACCCCCTTACCATGCTAAAATGCAAGCATCTGTCTCATCATCTTTCCTTCTGACCCATTTGGTTGTTACAGTGGAGGTCAGATTCTGGATTCTGACAGATTGTGAGAAACAGAGATGCAGCTGGTTCCACCAGGACATTCAATACAAGGGCTGACAAGCACTGATAGAGGCGCCCACCAGGGGAAGACAATTAGTTTTGTAAGGCTTTGTTCCTTTTTTAGGACTGCCTCTCAAATTCAGTATTTCACAATAAACAAGCAAAGAAAGCAGACATACAGCAGCTGGTTCCCTAGGAAGTTTCCCTCAGAATATGAAGGTTTCAACAGCCTGGGCATGATGACAAACCTGCTGAAACTGCCATCAACCTACTTAGTCTCTTGGTACTCAGTATGAGATCCTAAAATAAAGGAAAAAGCATCTCTCCAGAGAAGGCTCCCTTAAGTGACCCACCTACAGTGAACTTACTTCCACGCTGAAGTAGACCCCATAATGAACTTAATACTGTGGTTGCACTCCTGCCTTTATCTAGAGTAACAAGTGTGAAATTTTATGTCCTCTGCCTTATGTGTTAAAAGCTAATGGAGGTTCTTACTTCAGTCAAGTGGCAAGAACTTTGCCTGTGGAACAGGAAGATCTAATTCTGTTCTTGTTTAGCAGTTAGAAAATCCTGGATAAACTTCCAAACCTGTGCAGAGGTTACACAGTTTGATCCAGAACCTGTGACTAGATGAGCATACTTTGTAGCTTCAAGAAAAGCTATTGTCTGAAATGAGATACTGCAATTGCTATTTGAAAGGGAAACAAGTACAGTCTCTAACTTGCTTAATTGTTGTTTTCAATTCTGAATATACATTTGATTATTGTATGAAATAAAAATATCCCACATAAGTATTCAAAGAACAAAAATAATCCAGGACATAATAATGTATAAATCAAACCAGAATTCAGAACTCTTAAGAATACCTGTGGTGCAATATTGAGCAGAAATTCAGTCTTTTCAGCTGTTTCATGGCTGATAAGCAAAGTCAGGTTAATTGTTAGTACTGGTAGGGCATAGAGTCCAATCAGTATTGCAGGTGAATACAATTTAGAGCAAAATAATGAAGGTAAGATTTTCTGGTGCATAGAAGAGCTTTTTTTCTACAAGTAAAAATGAATGTCATCATTATTTTAAATGTGGAATGGCCTACAGTGGATTAATGAGATAACTGGATAATTGGAAGCAATAGTACTGCAGGTTTAAAGCACTTCCAGTTTTTCTCAGTAGTGTGATATCCTTGCTGTTTTCTGATGGAGTAATTTAAAGAGCTGATTAGTTCTACATTCATTCCTTTTGTTTCCTTCTTTGCTTCTGTTAGGTTCAGATGGAGTTTCGGAAAAGCTGGGAGCGCTGGAGATTGGAACACTTGTATGTCCAGAGAGACAGCAGTATGAAACCTCTGAAGTGTCCGGCCAACAGCATCAGCAGTGGGGGCACAGTAGGCAGCAGTGTCTATGCTGCCACTTGTCAGGCCACATTCAGCTGAGATTTCTGCAGGTGAATCAGACTGAGAACAATGAGCTGTATAATGTACCTGAAAACCCTTAAACACCCAAGCAAGTGGCTTAAGTTTGCCATCTCCAGCAAGAAACTTAAGCATGTGTTGCTCATCGCCTGCAGGCTGCTGGACAAAGGTTTCTAGGGAAAGCAATCTGCTAATGTAATGAACACATCAGAGGAAAAATTGGTCATGTCTAAAGTAAGTTAAGAGTTTTTTTCCTATTTGCACACAAGGCCTCCAGGGGTCCAAAACTTAAGTGTTGCATTGATCCAGTCTGAAATCACAGGGTCAATGGCTTATTACTGTTGAGTGGGTGAGCTGAGTGATCGACTGATTAAATTACAAGGATATAGAATATGATTATTGCCAAAAAATACATTTAGATGTTTCTGGGGGTAGGGCAAGGTGCCATCATCATTTTTAGAAAATAAATAATTTAGTGGGACATAACTTGAGTTTCAGGAAAGAATCAGTTTGGTAGCAGGGGTTTCCCAAAGTTAAAGATGAAAATATGCTAATCTGTTTTCTGGGTAGGTGAAGAACAGCATCCTGAAGGTCTGTCAGTATACAGCAGGTAGTGTAGTGAGCACTTTTGAATGCTATCTTCAAGTTTCACTTTAAAAAGTACAAAACCCCAAACAAAACAAATATGCAGTATCTGTTAGGTACCTCCTCTGCTAGGAATAGGTGCACGTTACCTCTTTTGACATGGATAGAAATGTGCTCTGCATGCAGAGCCCTTCCACTGTCAGTGCTAGGCTGCCCACCTGGTGGGGACACAGGCATTCACAGGGATAGAGTGATGGCTTGTGTTTCAAGAGAACCTTTCCTGTCTGAGCTTCACTCTGCTTCTTGTGGGTGCAAACACACAGAAAGAAGTCAGCTTGCGGCCACTGCTGGTCTCAGCAGACCTCTCCTCATTGCAAAGATGCGGTAGCTGGCAATGCGTGCTCACTTTTGTTTCCCCTCCGCCCTTGGTCCTTCTCTCCTGTGGCACAAGGTACCCTTGCGCGCGGAGGGGAAGGTGGCCCAGGCGCAGGGCGCGGGTTCAGGACCAAGGACAGCTCCCGCCCCCCTTCCCGGGGTGGGCTGCCATCCTGAGCGCTTGCCAGCTTCCCACCAGCGACATTCCAAAAAAAACCCCAAAGAAAACCAACAACTCCAAACAAAAAATCCTGAACTCCATGAGCTTTTTTTCTGTCTGTTTAAAACAACAAGGGCTCGTGCAGTGACTGCACCCACACTGTGTAGTGTGTTCCCTCCCTGACGTTGACAAGAGTTGCTGGGACAAGCAGAAGTACCTTTAGAAGCTGGATGTGATACGTTGCATCACTTAATAGCAAGCTTTGCACAGCTTTACTCTTACTTGGACTCCCTTTACAACAAAGAGGCCAAGTGCCAAAGACGAGCTCTGAGAATCTCCCTACTCACGAAATTTTTGTAATAAATAAGTAACTTCCATGGCAAAGCAGTTACAGCGACTCAGCAGAAATAACCCTCCCTATTTTCAAGTCTCTTTGCACTTGCATTCACAGCCCCTATTACCGAGAAAGAGGATGGGATATTCTGGGATGTAACTCAGCATCTTTCCTGCCTGAAGCTAGGTTGCTTTGCATGGGATTATTTAATCATTGTATTAGAATCCTAATTGCCAACAGCATGGATTAGTTTTGCAATCATAAGGTTAGAATTGAATTAAAGAGGATGTGCTACCACATTGTCCTCTAATGCTAGTAATTGAGCTCCAGGGAGAAAGACATGTTTGCAGAAATCCACCACAGTTCTCAGGCTGGCTTACGTGTCTTCAGCATGCTGGCTTCTCTGCAGGCTGCTTCCAGGCCTTCCCTCTCTTAACATCGGTTGCAAAGATGACTTTGGAATGAAGCACTTCAAGTTCTTCTGTATATTTAATAACTAGCTTCTGTGTTGTGTGACCATCAATACAATACTTGTCTGCTATATGCAGGCGTTAACTGCTGTCCTGCAAGTTAATTAATTAGCTTCCTGTATGTACAGAGTATCTTGATGTTTCTATCTAACATCTATCCTGAAGTGCTAAGAATAGGAAAAAAAAGTGCTAAAGATTGCCACTGGCAGGTGAAAGGGCAGCATGGTGACAGATGCAATTTACAGCTGTGGCGTAATGCACACTGGTGGGAGTAATTTCACTCATTAATATTCAAGAGTGGATGCTGGTCCTGCTTAGTTGTGTGCAAACCTGGGAAAAAAAAGTTTCTGCTGCTTGTGCAGCTGCTGGTAAGGTGATAGTTCTGCTATGACAACAGGAAGTTACAGAAGTGTTCTAACTCACTGCAGTGCTGGACAAACAAGTGTATGTAACAAATGAAAGAGGACAGACATGGGCATAGAGAGCATTTCCATGTGTGATAACAAACATGTACTTAATTGCTGTCACAAGCAAGATTCAACAGCTTGATGTGCTTTGAGTTAGTAAGCTGTTCTTGTCCCTCCCCATTTGTGAATTGAGGGCTCTGGGCCCACAGGAATAGCTCCAGTTAAGTTATCTTGGTGACTTCTGCTTGTTAGAACACAAGACAAAAGTAACGTAACAAAGTGAGGTCTTAGCCAAGCAGAAGGCTGCAGCAGAAATTTTCCCCCCCTCTAATTAAACTCTCACTAGTTCAAACCTTTTAAAATCCCCTCTCAAAACAACTCAGTGGAAGTAATTAACACCAAGCAGATTTACAGTATTTGTGTATTTAGAGACTGAGCAAGGCCTCAGTGCCAATTTCTCCATCATACTTTATCTACTTCAGTAAAACCTTTTACAAGTCTTTGTTTTTCATGCCATCCCTGTTTCACAATGTGTAATGTACATTTATTTGAGTAGCACGAAATAAGCAAACGAACACAAAGCACTGGAAGAGATGAACTGTGTCAGTTTTTATTTCTTGTGCCTTTTGGCTTCATGCTCACTTATTGTGTAACTTGTTTCATGAAGCATTAAATACAAGAGTCTATAAATCCACCTGGACATAATGCAGTTAGAGTGTATAGCAAGTGAAAACTTTATTTTCAGCATTGCTGCTATGAATTTTTATAATTTCATTGATCTTACCTTATATTTAATATTTATTTGCACGTATTTTCTTGTTTTAAAAAATACCCACAGAACTGAACTGTACGAGATGTCAGATTATCAATTCCCCATAAACACTATGCTGATGTTTATTTTTATTGTTGTGAATAAAGTTTCAACTCACAAAATTCCATTACTTTCAGGTGTTTTGAGTACCATCTAACTACTTCTTACCCTGTTACTAGAATACTTTTAAAGAATGGAAAGATTCACAGTCTGTGGTTCTTTCAAGGAAACAATGCTTTATGTGGGCAGATGTGTGTCTACTACCCAGAGGTGTTTGACCCTGCTGAGCCTACATTAATCAAATACAAAATGCAGCATGTTATAGAGTCAAAAGGAATCGGTAAGAACAAAGAAAACTTGGGGAGGGGGGTTTACTGGAGGATTACAGAATATGTGCAAATGACAAAAATTTTTGCCTTCAAATAGCAGGACTTGGAATTTATACAACAGCCCAAGATAGAAACTGAGAGTGCTGTGGAGAGCTACTGACAGATGCTTATCAGTGTTAACATATTACATGTGCTTTCATCTATTACTCTCTTACTAGTCCAGTTAAATTCAAAGCACCACTTTCTTTTGTTTCTACAACCAATGATCAAACTTGTGTTAGTCAAACCTTAACAATGTGTTTAACTGTTAGAATTAGAATACATAATGGAACAGGACTTGAAAGACCAATTTGTGACTTTTCTTCTTAACTCTGACCTCAGAGACATAAGTTCTAGCAGCTGCTCTTCAAAATGATGACTGAATGAATCATAAAATTGTTACCGTTGGAAAAGACCTTAAAGACCATCAAGTCCAACTGTCTATGTAGCATCACCACCATAGAACCATGTTCTCAAATGCCACACTTTGTTTTTTTCCATGCTTTAAGCAGTGGTGACTACCACTTTGCTGAGCAGGTCTGGCTCAATGCAATGATCTGCACATTAAAACCAACAGTGGATCATACAAATACAGCTGCCAGAAATACGTATTTTTTATAAGCTTACAATTATGAAAACTGTAATATGAAGCAAAAAGGGAATTATAATCTGATGTTTGTGTTAGGTGAAAGACACCACTGCAAACCAAAAGTAGCAGCCTCTTTAAGTATATGGCTATTGCTTCTTGTCGTTTCTTCAGAATGAGATTTCCAGCCGGTGCAGGGGAGAGCAGCAGCACCCTTCCACTGCAGGTGTCCTCAAACGCCAGCCTTTGTGTCTGTCACCTGTGGCAAAGCCCTCGGGAGCTGAAGCTCTCCAGGTGACACGCTGGCAGCCGCCGCTGTGACAAGGCCGTGCCTCTCAGAGCCGCTCCACAGCGGCCGAAACAGCTGCCCGGCCCCAGGAAACGAGACCAGAGCACAGGCTTTGCTACGGCTTTATTCGGGACCGGCCGGCGCCGTGGGGCACGGGGCCAGCAGTAAGGCTCAGGTGTTTTTCTGCAAAGGAACAAATCACATTTCATTCCCCCAAGCCCCGGCCCTTCCTCGGGGCGGCGGCAGCGGGGCCGGCCGGGCGCGGCGGCTGTCCCGGCCCAGCACAGCGCAGTCCCCGCCGGGCCCGGCGCTACCTGCCCGCGGCGGGCCGGTAGTGCAGCTCCCGCTCCAGCTGCTCGGCCGTCAGCGTCCCGGCGATGGCGGCGCAGCCGGGGTTGAAGACGGAGTAGGCGCTGAGCTCGCCGGGCCGCCGCTCGGCGGGGCCGCGGGTGCCGGCGTACATCCAGTAGAGCAGGGAGAGGACGAAATAAGGCAGCCCGAGCTCCAGCTCCGCGAACAGCGCCAGCAGCACGGCCCACAGCAGCACCTTCAGCAGCAGCGGGCGCGCCCACACCGGAGCCGCCGCCGCGCCGGGCCGGACCTGCGGAGGCGGCGGGGAGACGCGGCGTCAGGCACCGGCCGGCCGCCGCACCCCCGCCCCGCCCGCCTCGGCGCTCACCTGAGCGCTGCCGCCCGGGCCCTCCGCGTCTGCCCGCGGTCCCTCGGCGGCCTCCGGAGCCGCGGCCTTTCCCGGCGGCTCGGCTGGACGCGGAGCAGCTGTAGCTCTGCCGCGGGCGGCGCGGAACTGAGCAAGGCGCCGCTCCACGGCCGCCGCCATGGCCGAGCCGCGCCTGCGCCAAGCCCGTGACGGCCCGGGGAGAGGCGGGGCCGGGAACGCGGAGCTGCGAAGGCGGCTGGGGACCCACTGTGGGGAGCCTGAGGCGGCTGGTCAGCCCCTCCTCACCCTCCGGGATGGACAGCAGAGCCGGCGATTCGCTCTGGAGAAAAGCTGTAATTCATCAGAGACCACTCGTGTTTTGTTTTCACACAATTTTTGTGTTGGAAAAGGCGTCTGAATTACAGTCCACCTTTGACCAAACACCAAATCAAAAAGATCATGGCATTAAATGCCACGTTCAGCCCTTTCTTGAACACCTCTGGAGATGGTGACTCCACCACCTCCCTGGGCAGGCCATTCCAGCATCTAATGAGACCTTTTGTGAAGAAATTCTTCCTCCAACCTAAACCCCCTCTGGCGCAGCCTGCAGCTGTGTCCTCTTGCCCTGTTGCTGGTTGCCTGGGAGAAGAGGCTGATGCTTACCTGGCTAAAACCTCCGCAAGCCACCTCTTCTCTGGGATGAACAACTTCAGTGACTCATGTTGGCACCAAAAACAAGAGGGGATGGAGAGAATAAAGCATGGAGTGACCAAAGCCTGGGGAGGAGGAATGAGGCGTTCACAGCCAGGCTGACCATTTGCGTTGGGCGTCGGAGCAGAGGTTTTAGCAGAGCGCTGAGCAGCTGGGGCAGGGCAGCGAGCAGGAGGAGGAGAGCACCGCTCTGGGCTTGGCCACTCGCCATGTGGTGCCAGGAGCCAGGGCTCGCCCTGTCCCCTTCTCTGCTGGCCCTGGAGAAAAGCCTGTGGTGGGCTCCCTCCAACACAGGCCCACGGGCCTTGCCAGCATCCATCCCGCACTCTCTTTAAGTCAAATAATAACATTGGGAAAACCAGCTCTGTCACATCATGTTCCAGCTATCGGCACTGCCAAGAAATAAAAATTTATTTACAGAATCTGTCTCTTAGCCTCAGGAGTAAAATATCTATCACTCTCCAGCAGTAATAGTCAGCAATGAGCCATCATTTCATCCTGCAGTGCTGTTTCCAGTTACTTATAGCCTTCTCAGAAGTGACCTTTGGGGCTGAATGTCTCATGCATGTGTCAGCTCAGAAGTGAATATGAGAAGTCTAATAAAAATCAATTTGAGTGTTCTTAAGTTATCTTAATGTGGAAAAAATTATGTTTTTTCCCAGCTAAATAATTTTTCAAATGCCTATTTTATGCTTGGTTACAAAATTACTTTCTTTTAACCTTCCGACTTTGCAGAGAGTGCCACAATGAATAAAATTTTTCTCTTTATTTGTGGAAATTTGATTTTGAAATAACAGTCAAAAATGTTTTAAGATAGCCTGCACAGATAGCCTGCACATTTTTTTATTTTATTTTTCTTCCTCTTGTTCTACTGTTCATGGAAACATCTCCTTGTTCTATAGACTTCATTAGTCAAAGTAATAGTTTTATGTGAATAATATATAAAATCACCTTTGCAAGCTGCACCCAGTGATTCCTATGTTGTTCGATTTTTCTCCAGATTTACTGGGTTTAGTATGTATTTGCTATTATGCATCCAAGTAGCTATTTTATGGCTATTTTATAGGGCTGCCTATATTGCCATGTCTTGTTAGGCAACAGAAGAGTGCCATGAATCATGCCTTTGAAACTCAAGAGCACTCCAGTAACTTCATCTCTAAATGAGTGTTACACTGCAGATAAATACCTAAACAAATTTGTATCCATAAAGTCTTGAATTACTTCAATATATCCTGTTTTAAACAAACAGCTTAATTGTATAGACATTTCATTTTGTTGTTTGTTTAACAAACCACATGAACATTTTCTTCCCTACTGCAGTGCCTACAGAAGATCTTGGTAGTTCACCAAGCTTAATCTTTGGATCCTCAGCCTGTGATTAGGAGGGCAGAGGGGACATGGAAAGGCTGAAGAACACTTCTGTGGGACTTGAGTCACTTCATGCCTTCCCCTGTTTATGAGGAAAACAGATTGAATATAGTGGGTTTGTAGGCGTGAAACTACAAGTCAAGTATTTCTTCCCTTGTGCCACAGCCAATGATGAATCAAAAATTTTGGATGGTATTGATAGATCTCTAAAGCTGCATTCTTTATGAAGGAAGTTCTGGAACTGCTAATCAACTTCTAGGAGACAGCATTAAGATCACTTGAAAAACTTTTTATTTTTTTTAACTTGTCTCATACTAAATCATAATACAAATCAGTTCACATGCGTATTTCTCTCTGCCAAGAAGAGAACCTTTTTTCTTTATAAATTTCCACTTCAGCAATTTTGAAACCTTTTCCTCTATCCCAGCAATCAACTTTTTGTTATGTTTTAATATTTATGACAGAAGAATCATTGCATTCTGTTCTCAGCTAAGTATCATCAGCTTAAGGAGCTAAGGTTCCAAGCCATTAGGAACTTTGTCTATGGCACTCTTATCAGCAAGTGAACTGAAGGAGATGAAATAATTGACAGAATAAGAAAGCAGGCAAAGCCATACCCAAAGTGCAGTTGATTTTATACTTTTGGGGTGGTGACTGCAGAGTTTTTCCTAATTAATTTTGTTATTGAAATATGAAATATGTTTACTTTTTCATGCCCCTTAAGAAGAAAAGATAAGTGAAAACTAATTAGATTAGGTATTTTTACATGACAGATGGCCTTAGAACTATTTGTGGCAAAATACCAACCCAGCTGAGTTAACCTAAGCATTGATAGCAACATTCAAATCCTGTGGTACCCTTTGCCTGTGCCATATCAGCAGCCTGTCACCAGGTCTTGGTGTCAGCCACCTCCTTGCTCAATAGTACAGGCTTGGGGCCTTGCCCAGTTGTTTGCAGTGTTGTTGTTTGCTTCCTACAGCTGCAGATACCTGTTTGTGTATGCCAGCTTCTTCAGATATCAACAGTAATCAAGTCACATTAATTCTCTTGATGGATTAATCTAATTCATTGTCAGGAGCTCTCTCCTTCATGAGATAAGTGTTAACACTCACACTGACTTGCTAAGTGCCATAAATGCAGACAGAAGGGCAACCCATTATTAATATAATGACCTAGCTTAATTAGTTCAATGGAGCTGAGGGAGCATTAGCTCTAGTTGTTGAGGTCGTGCAGAACATGTATAAAATAGATTGAAGTGCACAGATTCATATTTCTCTAATTCCATAGAGAGCTTTCTGCATATCCATGTACTAATCAGTTCTAAACTGCAGAGAAGAAGTGCTTCCTTTGTAGAAAATGGCCATTAATTTTCCTTCCTAAAATAGCAGCATCAGGGTACTTTGCCATTAGACATAAAGAATTTTTTTCTGTCTTTTTATTGAACTCATTTAGCTTCTCAATTGCAAATTTTCCTGTCTGTGTGGTTTTGAAACGTGTGCATTTGTATATTAAGCAGTGCATGCTAAAGAGTTCTCAGACACTAGCAGTTATGTTCCTGCTTTATGAATATACAGCTGAAGTGCTGTATATTCAAATATAGTTAAAATTGAACAAAGCAGAGTTATTAATATTTCTGTCACAACTCTGAAATGTTCCTCATCATTTCACAAGAAACTTCCATTTGGGGAAAAACAGAGAAAAAAAAATCCCTCACTAGTTCAATGTCAGCAGTAAATGTCAGATATTTAGTGAAATAATATATAAATATATATAATTATAATATATAATTATATATATTTATATACATAATACATAATATAATATAATATAATTTATATTTTATAGTATATTTTATATATATTTTATCTATATAATTATATATTATATATAATATTATATAATATATAAATAATGTCAGATATTTAGTGAAATCATTGTAACAGAAAAGGGAGATGAGCTATTTTACTGCTTTTGGAAGATAACACCCAATGAGCTCTAGGTGGGATGGTTTAGCCATGTTCAGAACTTCGAACTGATTCCAAAGTCGAAGTTTGGAAACTGTTTTGAAACTTCATAAATTCAGAATACTGTCTTTTGATTTTTATCATATAGCTAGGGTGGGGAAAAAAGGCATTCGCCACTTGATAGTCCTCATCACTTAAATGAAAAGAAACCTGTTTTGTCTCTCCTGTCTGCCAACATAATGCTGGGTTTAATCAGCCTCCTCTTCTCAAACCTTTTTTTGGAAAAAAAAAAAAAGTAACTTAATTATCAAAGTACTTTTGTGAAGCACTTAAACATAACAGCACTTAAATGTACCTAGATGCTGTAATAGCATTTCCCCAGACAGGAAATATGAAGTGAAACGAATGTCAGACAAGATCTTAAAACTAATTGTAGATCTGAGTTCTGGTTCCACATCTATTTCCTTTAATCCACTGCAGTTTAAAATACAGAAGATTCTGGATGCTAGACGGTGAATAAAGTGAGAAGACAGAAATGGGCTACATTACCCCCTTACACACATGCACATTCAGTCTTCACAAGCCTTTCATTGAGAGTGCACTGTAAACTTTAATGCTCACATTAGCTGTCAATTTTACACCTTCACATCTACAAAAAAAAAAAAAAAAAAATAAAAAACCAAAAAACACCAAGAGGCAGAAGAACACTGACAGGTTTCATTTTTAGAGGAGCAGAATGCCTAGAAGGGTGTTGCAACAGCCTTTTCTCATGCCTTCAAGCCTCTGCCCTGTATAGGACGACTCATCATGCAGAAGAGCTGCTCTCTCACTGCAGCTGTCAGTGTGCATTCCAGGCAGCTGGTTGGAACCTCAGGCTCTGGCTGATAAATATAATTTCCCTATAAATGTTTCAAGTAGGGGTGAGACTTCAACTGCACCCCTGCAATTCCAGATGTAAGGGCTTGGAGCTATTTCTGAATTACCACAAATTATTTAGCAGACTACAAGATGAAGGAGGGAGATATCATGGCATTCGTCTTTCTCCTGGGCTCTAAATCAAAGAAATGAGCTTATCTAGAATAAAATAGTTGATTATGTATATCTCCATTTAATCTACAGAACAGAAGTCCAAACTATTACTTCTGGCAAGCTGTTAGATTGTATAGAAGTATTATCAGTTTGCTCTTTTTGGCAATTTCTCCTCTTTATTATCTTCTTTTTGTCTCAACACCTACACTGGATTTTGGAATATTTATGATGTTTACCACCAGGAGTGATAGATGACAAGCTTTAGGGATAAGGCCTGCCCTAATGCTTTCAACAATAGGAATAAACTGGACAGTCCACCAAGAGAATGAGCCGTTCAGCATGACTGGGGAAAATGCTTTTCCAATATTGATATTTGACCATACGATATACCAAGGGCTTGTTTCCAACCTGATACAGATTAATAAAAATAACTGATTGTCATTCGTAACAGAGGTTTAGAGCTCCAAGCTCCCTTCAGTAATACACAAAGGTTGTGCTGGGGCTCACGCCTGAAAATTAGTGGATGGCACATATAAATAAAAAGTGGGTACACTGGTAATGAACTTAATTCCTAAATTAATCTTCTGGTAATGGAAAGAATTTTTATGGGTTTGACAATCCTGAGAGAAAGGCAGGAGCAGTAAGCTTTATATCACACCCATGTAATAAGGCTGGGGCATCACCAGAATCACCTGGAAAAACCTGGTGTTCATGGAGGAGGTGGTCCTGTGGTGATGCATCACACAGTGTGGGCATCACCACAAGTACAAAGTTCCCCAAGCATCCATTCATTTTCTAATGGAAGTGGTCATTATTTTTTAATGCTCTGTGCCAAATCCAGAGTTATCAGATATCTCGGCCATGTACCAGAGCAATTTAGCACCCCTAGGGATGCCTGATTTAAGGATCCGTAATTACTGTCATAGAAAGCATAGGACATGAGGATACTCTGCTCAGTTAGTATGACAGCACTTCTGTAGACACACAGAAGCACCCACGAACAAAGAGTGTCTAATCCCTAGAGTAAAGATTTTGTGTGTGCCTGTCTTGGATTGCAATCATGCAATCTAAATTCTGTCCCAGTCCCTCACCCCCGTTTAGGTGATTGTACCTGCTCTATTTATGTCACATCTAACAGCTGTAATTTTGAATTGGGTCAGATGCCACACTGCAACTGATGTGTGTAAGGGTCTAATTAAATTTCAGCTCTGCTCTAGGTGATTACGTGCTATTTTGGATTTTATCCCCAAATGATGGCTTTTAATTTATTATGAAAATACCAACAAATTTATCTTCATGATTGTAAAGAAAACACAGGAACCCAAATGGATAACAACCAGTATAAAAAGTGCAGTAGTGGTTCAGATCAGAGTTCCTTGCTTTTTAAGTTAAATTTGATAGGGTGTAATTCACAGAGAGAGCATTTTTTATGCCAGTATTTGTTCTAATAAATGGAATAAAGATCTGGAAGAAAAACCTATGTAAAACAAAATGAGAAGTGAACAAAGATGTAAGAAAATCTTGAATCCACAAAGGACTTGCAGAAATACAGCCTTTGCTAACTGCTGAAAGCTATTAAATGGTAACTTGGCCTTTTGGAACAGATTAATAAATATTTGATTTAAACACACTGCCAGCCCTGACTTGCAAAAAAATCACAAGTTCAATACTCCAAAATCCAATACATAATGCCTTCCTCTGACATCCTCAAAAAGTGGAAAATCCTTAGTTTTCCACTAGTTACCACTTTGTCTTGAACTTACTTTCCTGGATTGGGTCTGACTGTGAGACCTGAAAAAACATGTCAAGCACCACATCAAGCAGAGACTCAGCAGCAGTCTCCTTTCGTTAGAGGCCAAGATACAATATCAGGAGTGTGAAGCCCAGTGGGTGGGACTGGAGGAATACAGGGAGGAGATAAGAACAAGAGTACTCATGTGAGAATAGCAGAGATGAGGCTGGAGACAATCTGGTGGGTCCAAAGCAAACAGAGACACCAAATCAGATCCTCAGTTTTCCTGAAATGATGTGACCTTGTAGGTTAAAACCTGACCCCACTGAAGTCAGTGAGGACTTTGCCAGGACTGTACAGGGTTGGTATTACATTCCTGATGGACCAAACTGAGCTCATACCTTGCTATCTGCTTGATGAGACCTGTGGGCCTCATATAAAATATCTTCATGTTACTTCCCTTAAAAATAAACTGACACAGCAATGAAAACTTTGCCCCTTTTTTTTTTCTTTTCTTTTTTTTTTAACCATGACAAACCTAGCCAATTTATTCTATTTATTATGCCGCAAGCATGCCTCTTAAAGCTTGTACGATATGCTTTCTAAAATAACATAAATTGCATGAGGAGGACAATTAATACCTAAGCAATATTAGCTTCTTATGTATTAGATTGTAAAGACAACCTGGAATGGGGCTGTTTCTGAATTTATGGCAAGCAAAGCCCAGAACTGGGTCTGGCTGTTCCAGCACAGTAAGAAATGTGGAGTGTTCATCCTGCCTCTGGTAGGTTTAGAAACCATAAACTGTGTTTCAGCATTTTTCTGCTGACCCTGAGGGACACTCACCATTGCAGCAAGTTCAGCATCTAACCTCCTGCCTGGGTTGTCTCTGCAGTCAAACTTGACCAGAGTTTCAGTATTTGTCTTGACTCTGGTCTCACAGGCCATGATTTGAGCAACCAAGTTATGAAAGGAAAGGGAAAAACCCAAGAAAAGCATGCTTTGCATGTAGTGGCTAAGTAGAAATTTCAGATGGCAGAAAAGACTGGGGACCATTTCTAGATTATTCTTTATCTCAGAGGGCAGGAAAGGATGCAGTATGTTCTTTTGTCAGCTCTTCCAAAGGATGAATAAATGGCTTTCATAGGCGGGATATTGCAAACATTTAACAATACTATCCTATAATTTCTGTTTTAGCAGTCCACTAATGACAACAATATGGTCTAACATTTATGTTTCTAAATTAAATATAAACAGACAGGAGCAAAAAAAATTCTACAGTTTTCTACAATTAAAGTACTTACAGGAAAGCATTCACATTTGAAAGTTGAATTCTGGCCTTAAATCTGTACCAGTGTACATTTTCTTCCTCTATTTGTGGTCTCTAAGTCCCTTCCAGAAAAATTCCATTGAATTTCAAAATTTACTAGGTTGTTTGGGGTTTTTTTAAGATTCTTTAGAGTAGCAACTCGGGGGGGCAAGAGAACTGTGGATTCGCTTGACACCATGAACAGAAGGAGAAATGACAGCACCCTCTGCTGTAATTTTAGATTATTACCTTAAAGATTTCTGTGTTGATCTCACTGGTTTTATCTTTCCTGGGAAAAAGCTGACAGAATCTTTGCATCATAATTTTGTTTCATTTTAGGAGGACTGTGACGGCCTTGTGCTTTACTTCTATTGTTTTGCTTTGCAAATGACTTATATTCTTTAATTCAGACTAATTTGTCCTTTGGGATCTAAAAGGAAGTGAAATTTTAAATCTATGACTTCTGCTTATGTGAGATAAGATTCACCTTTCAAAATACACCCTGTCTTTTAATAAACATGGTTTTTATCACGTGCATGCTGAATTTCAACATGTTTTCTAAAACCCACTCTCTGACTGATGAGCCAAAGAGCCCAACAGGTTTAATCTCCACTTCATACAGCTGACACCAGGGAGCCGCACAATTAGGATTACATCTACCTTTTCCCTGCTGCAGACACAGGGGATTCTGACACTGAGCTCCCAAGGATGTAGCGGTGGATTGACTACAGAGACCCGAAGGGATTTATTTCCATGATTGGGGACTGAAGTAAAATTTTAATTCTATTAAATGAATATATACTCCCTCCCTCTCTAATTCCCATTTCCCTTCTGTGATGAAAATATAGTCTGAGTTAAGTTCTAAAATAAATGTAAAATCACAGGAACTTTATTTATGTACTTATGGAAGTAAATTTATTTGCTGTAGACTTGATCTGATAGTTTTTAATTCCTTCAAACGCATGAAGAGAATGAAATATATTGGATTTATAATATTGTGATTTACATAAAAGCATGTGTGTCTCCAGCCTATGGGATACTGAAAATTGAGCTCTGGTTTAATTTCAAGAAAATCCTTTACTTTAAAATTTCATGTGAGGTATTAAGACAAAAAGGGATTAAGTCTTCCTTTATATGTAAGGTCTGTTTCATTAAATGGACTTCAGAGTTCAGTTTCAGGTTTTCCAGCTACTGATTTTTCTTTCCAGAGGAAATTTAGTAAGTATTCGGTGTGAGGTATTAAGACAAAAAGGGATTAAGTCTTCCTTTTTTAAATGCTCAGTATCAACATTTTAAATTGAAGTGCTAGGAAAGATTCTTCTGTATTAATTAGAAGAAACTGTTCTGCTGGCTGGGGTTTTAAAACATTGGGTATTAGTATTCATTAATATTCTTGAATAAAAGTGATTTTCAGGAGAGAAATGCGATGTAAATATGGATAATGTACATTAAATGCTAGGATTTTGTTGGGGAGAACAAACACATAATTATCCCAGCATTACTTCTGCTTCATGTAATTTCCCAGATTTTTTAGCATGCAATAAACCAACAAAACCAATGGGGAATCAACAGGACAGAACTGATCAGGTTCTCAGTAGGCATCCCTGGTACATGAAAATCACTAGTGCTGCATATGCATACATTAGCAAGTATCTGGCCCAGGATTCCTCATGGAAGGTACAGGCTCAATGCTCTCATATGGTTGGCTCAGTTCAGTGTCTGTGTCTTTCTGGGAAAAATTCCTAGAAGATTGAACAGAATGGCCTCTGTGCTAAAGTTGTATTTACTGTGCATCACTGCCTGTAGGATTTACAGCCAAATGAACCTGTGCCCGGTCTCCAGACCTATCACAGTTTGGGTCTGTTTTCAGTTGCCATCTCAGCCTCACTTCACAAATGAGTTGATTCCTTCTGCTGTTGTCCTGTGTTTTCTTGTTCTCCAGTCTTGGCTGATTGAAGAAAAATGAAATCCACGTTCCCTGGCCACAGCCTTGCTCCTCCCGTCCCCTCCTCAGCATTTAGCAGGGCCATAAGGCTTCCGAGGCCACCTCCACCAGACAGTGCTTAGGTTCTTCATTATAACTGTGTCTCTTCATACAGGCTCAGGGCTCTGGAAGAGCAAATCGAAATCGGGGGAATGTCTGTACGCAGTTCTCCACGTTCTTTCCCTGTTGGTGACATGCACCTCTGCACGAGTCCGTGTACTCACGCCTCTCCATGCCCACTAGGTGGTAGCAAAAAGGCGCAGAGCGGAGGGGTTTGCAGGGCTCCTCCATCCTTGTCCCGGGAATCTGAAGGGCAGAGCTGGAGTCAGGCCGCTGCTGCTGCTGGGCAGGAGGGGAAAACCCTGAAGACCGTCAGTTGTGCAGATCTGAAACCTCGAGCTTGCTGAAGAGTAAATCCTTCTCGAACTCTAGAAGATGTAAGGAAGGCAAGTTGCTTTGTCAAAACCATAAAATAGGTAGTAGGGAGTTCTTGGGGATTTTCTCCTCGAAAGCACTTCCAAAACCTGCAAAGGAATATTCCCGTGCATTGCTGTCCCCCGCACTCATTGTCAAATGTGCGGAGATTTCCATGTTCAGCTCATTCCCTCAGGATATGCTACATTTGGCAAAGGCTTCCCTAGGGAAACTGCTACAGGTCAAAGAGGGCAGCAAGGTAAAGGAAGTTCATGTCATGCTGGTGACATTATTCCTTCATTTAAAAATACCTACATTTTATGAATTAACTGAGCTGTCTGTTGGGATGAAAATTCAGGTAGAAGCTTGAAGACCCAAACATGGGTCTCCTTCTGGTCCACATCTGTAACATAACTAGCACTAAACTGAGTAAAAAAAATGTGATTTCATAGTTTTCCATATGGGGACAAACTGAGTATTTTTTTGAATGGAAGATGAGAACTCTTTTGGTGAAGGAAAAAAAAAAAGAAAAAAAAAAAAAGAAATGCCTTAAAATAATTGGAGCATTTACATGGGAAAGGAAAGAAAATAAACAAATAAAAATCTCTCATTCAAATCATAGCTCTGCTTGATTCAAGGCAAGCCTTGATTTCAATGGGCAGCTTTACCAGAGACTGGGGTCACTACCTTAGTTCTACTGGGCCACCTCATGGGACACAGTGACGCAGTCTGTGCCTACCCAGCCTCTGCCTCTTTGCAGGTCTTTCTCAGCATGTTAATCAAAATTACCACGCTACAGGAAACATCTTCTGCTGAAACATTGTTGCAATATATTTGGCTAACAAAAAAAGCATATTTTATTTGGAAAATTGCTCCAGGAACTCCTGACCATCTTTGTTCAAGGGAGCAGGAGGGCCATGATTTCAGAGTAAAAACAGCAAGCTCAGCAAACTGCCTGACCTCTCGTGCACGTAAAATTTCCCAGCTGCTGAAGCTAATAAAAAGGGTAGCAGAATGACTGTGGAGTCATTTGGTACCAACCAAGTACCACTGGGAAAGATGCAGTTTGCTTCTCTTCTCCAATTCCTCAGTGTTTAAGCTGCAACAGTTCAGATTTCTTTGGAGAAATCCTCACCAGAGTGCAATTTAGTTGAGTTCTTATTGTTCTGCATGAGAAAGAGTAAGGAAAGAAAAACAAACAAAGAAACAGAACAATCCCAGTAACTATTAAAAGTGAAATGGTTCAAGAGCAAAAATTCAGAAAATGTTCCCCATCAAACAGGATTATTTATATTAGCTTTTCATTCCTGCATTCCTGCAGATTTGATTCAGAGGCAAAGTAATCAATAATTTGCATATTTCCATCATGTTAACAACATCTTAGAGGAAATAATTTCACAGGGATAAACTGTTCAGCAATTTCTGTCCACAAGCAAGCCTTTCTTGAATGTCAGACCTTTACTTCTGCTCTCCTTTTTGTCACTATCTTTTTTTTTAAGCAGTATTGAGAACAAAACAAAACAAAACAAAACAAACAAACCCCCTGGTTTATTTTACCATTACTTAACTTCATATCCTTTTCACAAGACAAGTTTGCCCTGGAACCTAATCCCTGTGGCACTCCATTTCCTCATATAAATTGTTATTTGTCACAGTTCCTGCATTTAAGTTATAGCCCTGTCTTGCTCCATTTTTAGATTTCACTGTAAAAAGAATTATTTAAATCAAGGTGAATACATTTCTTTACTGTGGTGGACTTCACAAAGGCTTTTCCTGATGTCAGATCTTCTCTAGGCTCTTGACAAATACCATTGCTTTTGCAGATGATTTTTCCCACTAACAGGATATGTAGCCTTTCACCTCTAAGATGCTGTTTTGAGTCCTGCCCTTCTCAATTGCCAAACAAGTGTCAAAGAGCAGCAATTTAGATTGCAAGACTTGAAGAATCTTGATCTCATTTCCAAAGAAAAGATGTTCAGAAAGCATAGAAGTCCCTTTCTTCTGAGACTGCCCTTGCTCACTGAAGAGTTAATAATCAGAAACTAAAGTTAGACCAGCTCGGTTATGAAATAAAGTGGATATTCTCAGCAAGTCATGCAATTAAGTATCTTACAGATTTAGCAGACTTCAGGGTCAGAGAGAGGGTATCCAGTGAGCAGAAGCTCCTGCTGTACATGCCATGCTAATGGAGGCTTTAATGCCTTTGCTTTAGCTCCACATAAAGGTCTGGTGACTGCAGCATCCTCAGCAGCACACATAATGACTGTTTGGTGCCTACAAGTGCTTTCCCCAAATCAGGGCATATGTGCAACCAGAAAAAACCACAGGTTTCCTTTTTGCATGTCTGAACCATACCTATCCCATGGTTAAACAGAGTATTCTGTTATCAAGTTCTTCACAGGTGATGGTCCAGGAGAGGCAGTAGTAATGAACCCTCTTGCCCCATGCAATTTCATTAACCTTTCTCATTTTGTGCTTATGAGCTTTGCAACCTCAAATGTCACCTTATTTTCTTCCATCAGATACAGGAGTTAGTCATGCACAGTTTTATTTATAAATATAATATCACCTTATTTATTTGAGGCCCAGAGATTTTGGGTACACACAGAGCCTGAACAAATGGGGTTGCTGGGGTAGAGCACAAAGTTCAGCATTTTCTGAGCACTCTGTGCTGCCTTAGTAAGAGCGGGTAATCATCCTAAACAAATGAGAGACCATAAGGAGAGCAAGCAGAAGCAGGACTCAAATCCAAAAGTCTTACACACACACACAGACCACACAGACACACAGACTTAAATTCATTTACATTAAAAAGATACAAAACCAAAAGTCCAGAACTCATACACACTATACATAATGCATGGAGACAGGGAAGAAAGAGCTGCCCTGACCCACACTGTGCTGGGATAATAAAGATATTGCAGTTGTCTCTTGCCAGTCCTCCTGTTGTTGCTTCCCATCTTTGCCTTTTTGGGAGAGTAAAGGTGGATTCCAGCTGCCCTGGTGAGCCATTATACTTTTCTGTCAGCTGCTCTGGGTAGACAGAGTGTTCAGGAATATTCCATTTTTTGGGCTACAAAACAGTCTTTTTGGTTCTGGCAGGTCTCTTCCTTTTCTTCCTAGTGCATGCTGAGGTGAAGAAACTTCCCAGCACTATCTAGGGCATCCATGAACAACTTCCCCTTGGCTAAAGCAGTCTCTGACAGACCTTTTGTCCCTGACATAATTATAAATGTCCTACTTTGACTTCACAATCTTCAACCCTTTTTTCTCACACCTTTTGTTGCCCTTCTGATGTTTTTGGTTTTGTTGACTTTTTCCAGCATTTTGCTATTTCTTTGGCTCTGGGATGGTGTGTTGATCCTACTGATTTATATTTTTACTGTCTCTTTATTTATTCCACACCCCAACCTTGAGATAACTCACCATTTGTTTGCTCGTCAGGTACTTCTGGCTTGGTAACAAATTTCTTGAAGTCCCTCATAGTTACTTGTCGTTCCTAGTCCAAGCCTATGCAATTCTTTTCTATATTCAGTGAAGTTAGCCCTCCCTCAAAAGGTCAATGAAAGTCATGTTTGTGCATATCAGGACAGAATTTGGCATCAAAAGCTTCAGTTTTTCCATGTGTTACTTTGAGAAAAAACCTTAAAAATAGAAATATGGAAAGAAGTGAAGGTTTTTCCCAAGGCACATTTCTCACTAGAGCAGAGATATTTATTACCTTAGTGATGCAGGTTTTCACTTGTACTCACTATCCCAAAAGATCCAGATAGGTGTTTCTCAGGAGCTTAGGAATGTCATGTCATGGAGTGTGTTTCTAGGGCTCTCAGGACCCCTACTTTGAGCATTCATCTACCTGCAAACCTTTCCCACCTTGCCTCAGGTCACCAAATCTTCTGTGCCTTTTTAGTTCTGCCTGCTCTGCTTTGGTGATATTACCATCTGCCATATATCCTTCCCTTTACCTGTGTGGTCAGCCAAAGTCTTCCCTATTCTTGGCTGTCCTTGCAGGATAAAAGGAAAGAATCAGAGCTCCTCCTTCATCCAGGATTTCAAAAGTTCAGTCTGCACTTACCAGATGTCAACAAGAAAAAAGTGCTGTCAAAAGAAAATAGCAATATGGTAGAGGAATAGTATATAGTTACATAGTATGGATAGCCACATTTCTCCATAAAAGTCTCTGCAGTCCAGCTATCTATCTCTAATTCATCACAGGAGAAGACTGGAGAAGGGAATTTGCCTGGAAGAAGAAATAGAGCAGAAAAGTTCAGCCAGGTCAGCATTCCCCTCTGCAAATCCCTGGAAAAGTAGAAGGGGTCAGAACAGTGCGTCTCCCATCTCCCTCATTCTGTTCTCCAAGGTATCTGGAGAAACACAGACCAATTGTCCTATGGGGATCACATTTGAGTTCCATCTCTGAACAGAAGGAAATGGGGCCCTGGACCCCAAAACCCTTGGAAAGAGAATGAGGCAAGCCATTGGGGACCTAAATGAACCAAAAGGGGAAATTTCTGGTTTGGATTTTGAGAAGTTTGCAACACAGGCCATAAAAATTTCCCCAGAGGTAAGTATGAACAACTGCACTGCAGCAGCCTAGTGCTTGTTGTAGGACATTATAATGGCAAACGGAGAATTCCTTTATGTATATTGTTGCAAAATGGTACTGAGCAATGTTTATGAGTATATTCTTGAACATATTTTCACCCTGGACGTGACTAATCCTGTGCAGATTTACTGAAAGTTTATCAGAATGTCAGGCACTGCTAAGGAGTAAAACAGCCGGACCATTGCACAAACTGCAGTGAAGTTGTTAGCAAGGACACCTGGCACAGGAAAAAAAGATTTTAAAACCCAGTTTCCCTTCTGCTTGAGTAGAATTTCTTGACAATATAAAATTATTTTCTTAGAGAATAAAGGGCCTTTTCAAAGAAGAAGGGTCATTTCTACTGACAATAGGCTTTAAATTCTGAATAAGAAACAAATAAGAAACAAAGCAGCCAAATATAAATTATATATTACATATTTACATATATAAAATATCTTTTATATATTTAAATACATAAGACTATTTAAAATATATTATAAAGAGCACTACACTATCAAACTTAACTTTTTTCCATCAAATAGGACATACTTGAACACTACAGATTCTTTTTCATAGATGTCACTTGCCCAGACACTACCCTCCTCATTATTGTACATGAGATTTGTAAATTCTTCTGCTGGAACTACTGAAATATTCATTTTAAAACAACAAACAACATTTCCTCATGTGCCAAGGAAAACAGGAATTTTAACATCTTAAAGCCTTCCCTAGAGATGGCAGGATTCCCTTGGTTTGTGTGTTACTCCATAGAACTGCATGTTGTGCCAGTGGGAGGGAGGGGTGTCTGCTCTGGTTTTTTCCACTAACTTCACAATGAGGAGCTCTTTTTCTCCAGACTCCTGTGACAAGTCTTCTTGTTTCCTGACTTTGCTCGTCATTCATTTTTGAATCCACCAGGCAGGACAGTTTTGTACAGGGTGGGGAAAAAAAAGTAATTCAATTTGCCCAGAATCCTGTGGCAAGCAGCAGATTTGAAAGGAGGAAGCATGACAGGTTAAGGCTGGTTGGGTCTCCTTCAATTTTGGTCCCTCTTCAGAAAACCCATTGCTTCCTGCCAGTCAAAAGTTTCTGATCCTCATCTGCTCACCTCTCCATTTAGTGCCTCGTTTCCCTCTGCCACCAAGATCTGTGTGTGGGCTGCTTCCCCTGCTCAGCCAGCAGCCCTCTGCAATCAGGGCACTGCTCCTCTGCCTGACTGTGACTCAGAAACAGCTGGGGGCCTTCTACCCCTGGTGCTTGGCTCCTCTTGCCCCAGGTTCATCTCCTATCACACAGGGCCACTCTGGGCTGCCAACTATTCCACTTAGGTAACACTTGGCATTTCCAGCCCCAGGGCCTCAGCACTGACGCAATTTCCAAAATTATTTTTTAAAAAGCCACAAATATTTTGAATTCCTAGCAACTGAAAAACCCCAAAAGCAAGAAAGCAGCATTCTTCTGCCAGGAAGGGAAGAGGAAGGGCTGCAGTGGGGAGCAGAATGGTGGATTGAACACTGCTTCATCTTTCTATTCCCTCCCCGTCTTTTAAAACTTGCTGGTAATTCAAGGTAATGGGAAAGGGAAGAAATAAAGAGACAAAAACTGTTGTGGGGGAAATAAATTTTGGAATCCTTTCTCCAGGAGTAGAAGTGGAAAAGATCACACAAAGCAATGCTTGCATCTTTCTGTCTTTCTTCATAAGCTTTCCATCTCCTTAAAAGCCACGTATGAATACAGGTGAGAGACAGATGCTATTACTTTTTCCACTTCTTCCTTCATTAAAAATAAACAGAGCATAGTTAATGGTTAATGCTGCTGAGTTCATGGAACAAACAGTTCTCTTTTCCCATCTCGCCTGTAGTTCAATTATGAACTTAGGCTGCCTTCAGGCTACAAAGGGCAAAAAAGCAGGAAATACATATATCCAGAAATGCAGCCAGTGTTTGATGTCTCTGAGCTGAAATTAAATAAAATTGAAGTGGTGAATAAAAGCAATATGCAAACCATACAGCTTGGAGTCAAATGGAGAAAAAGCAAAAAAAACAGGTCTGAGATAACTGAGCAACATGAAGGACTTCCAAATTCAGCAGTAGTGCTAGAAAGCTGTTTCTGTGAAGCTTGTTAGTAAATGATCTTTGAAGTAGTCCCAGATGAAAAAATAAATGAACAAACTTTGCCTTATATAAGTGTGCCCTCGGGGTTTGCCAGCACTGAACAAGCAAGGTAGGAGGAGAAAAACCAAGACCCCAGGGTCTGGAGCCAGAACAGTGACTGAGAAACTCAAAAACCATGTAGGGATACAGAGGAGCCAGAGAACAGGATCATCCTCACACTCCTCCAAAACACATGGGAAACTTCAGAATTGCCTTGGAGTATATGGTGCTCTGAAGATCAAAGGTCAGTAGGTATCTGTTAGGGAGGTGAAAGCAGAGGTGAAGTACCATGTTGGATAAGGATGCTCATACAAATCTGCCACTCAGCAGTGCCATAAACAGGCGCTGGACAACATCACAGACAAAGGCAGCAGGCTTTTCCTGATGCTGCAGGAAAGAGAAGGGAGCTTTCTGCCTGGCTTATTCCATGGTGAAAGGGGACAGTGCGTACAGAAGCTTGCCAGAAGGGGAAGAAGGATTTGGAGTTCTAGCACAAACCAAAACTAACCCCCCCAAATATTTCCTTTAAGCATGACCCACATTTTTCTGCAGCTCAAAGTGAATCAGAGTTCCTAATCTCAGCATTGCAATGAAACACACGAGATCAAGGAATCGATCCAAAGTTCACTAAGCATCAGAGAAATTAATCTGGCTTGCCTTTGGATAAAATGAAATACAGGTGTTGCATTAAAAGGATTAAGATACACAAACTGGCTGACTTCACTGAATATACTAGGTAACTGTTATCTGAAGAAACCGTGAAACATGATGAATGGCATAGGTATGTTGTGAATGCAAATTTAATAATTATAAGTACCTGATAACACATGCATATCCAGCTTTTCAAAAGTGAGGTAGGTAGGTAGGTAGGTAGGTAGTCACGCCAATTTCTAGGAGAAACTCCAGGGAATATCTAAAAGAACACTGCATATTGAAAGAATAGTGCACCTCAACACCAGACACATCAAGAGATGTGCAGGATGGAGATTCTGAAAACACAGCACCTGGATACTGCAGACTCTGAAAATATCTAGCTAAAGCAGAGTAAAAAGATACTGTAATTTTAACTACTGTGTAGATGCCAGAGAGCTGTCTTCCCAATTGATGCCTTTCCCTGCATCATCTACTGAAATCTTGTCAATCAGCACATGAGTTTTCTAAAACAATTGAGGGCTGAGTGAACACCATAGGAAGGACACAGTTTTGAAAGGGGAAAAAACCCCAAGCGAATAACCACCCCAAAAACCTAAAAGAAATGAAAATTCCAAAGAGCTTCTTTACAGTTTTGTGTCTTTAATATATAAAGGTGATAATTAAATTTAGATATTGGCATCCAGATTACAGCTAGTAATATTTACATATGTATCCCAAAACCTAGTTGTCTTGGTGCAAAAGGAGTCCTTAAGAAACAACAAAAATAAAGAACAACTTGTGGCAGAGCATCTCATCAACGTTGATGTGTTGATATACATTTAAACTTAAGACTAAAGAAGAGAAAGAAAAAAGGCTTTAGTTATGTTGCAAGGTTATCTCTTGTTATTAGAATAACCATGGACTTTCAAACAGAAGCCAGAGTGGGTTATTCAAGCCCAAATGCACTTTTATATTTTAGAAAAGACGAACTCAGATACTATTGTGAAAGAAGACAGAGATAATACATACGCCTTCCTTTGGTTTTGGTGTCATTTGCACATGTGATCAAATTATGAATGGGATGAATTAACTTCAAAAAAAAGAAAAGCATAACAGTGTATTAACACATTGTCCAAGGACAGCATGTCATTAACCTAATGATACACTTGTTATGTTACTAATTGAAATGTCCTATTAAACAAAAATCAATACTTCCAGTCTTTTCCTTAGCTGAGCAATGCGATTGTCACAAAAGCTGTTGTGATTTACATTTTTACTATTTTTTTCTTAGCTAGAATACCAAATCTCTTCTCAGTGAGGGATCTGACCACTAGTTGGCGTTGTTACCTTACTCAAATAAATAGTCTTTAAACGTGGTGTTGAGCCACAAAATCCGTCTACATTTTTGAGCTCTATGTTTCATTTTGCAACATCTGGACATGGTGAAAAGGGAAAAGGGAAGGAAGAAGTAACATGTGATTGGAAAATTATTTCCCCTTCCCCACCCTGTGTATCTCTTTCAGCAAATTTTTAGTTCTACCTTAAATTCTGAAAGAGTGAAGTGATATAAAGTGTATCGGTGGAGGGAAAAAACCCCAAACCAAACCACAGCCATAGTCATGCATACTAAACTTGTACAGTCCAGGCTGTGAGTGTAGACCCAGTAGTATTTCTGGGTCAGGAAGCTTAAATAACTGAAACACAACTGTTGAATGCAAACCTGGAATAAAAGAACTTTATACCCCATGAGCTGCTCTTTCTGCTACACCAGAGCTTTTAGTGATGCCTTATGCTCTGAGCTGCTGGTAACAAAGCAAGTGCCAGATTTTCTGCATGGCGTTTCTGTCAGTCACGGAATAAAACAAAGGTGTGTTTTCTCATCTTTCCAGGAAAAGTGGGGTGATACCTTTGTGAGTTAGAGTGCAAAGAAGCCTTTAGGGCAGAATCTGCCTGTGCTGCTCATGGTCCATTCACTCTCAGGCTGCTTTATCACACAGAGGATGGGATGTGGGATTTCTCCTGGCTGTGCTACCCACAGCTCTGGTAGCTCTGCTGTGTGACTGGGGAGCCCCTCTGGGGCTCAGCAGCACAAGTTGGTTTTGGAGGTCCCTGCAGACAGGGAAGTGGGAAAGAGAACAGGTTGCCTCTCTGTGTCCCATCAGTAGGACAAGGAGAGGGGATTTTCACCTTTTGGAGTCTAACTTCTAGGACTGATATTGAAACAGTTAATGGTTTGTTTTAGCTGCAAATCAAACTTCCTTTCAATTAAACTTAACATTTCTGTGATATAGAAAAAAGAATTTTAAAAATATCCACTTCTCAAAGGAAAATGAACACAACCTGAAAGAGCTGCTTTAGAACAATAAGAAAGATGTAATCTCTGTAATACTGCAAATCCTGGCTCATACACAAACCCACAGACTGACACTGCTTTCACATTAACTACAGTGAGTCACAGTAATGTTCTCAAATTAAATCCTCATCTACACTACTGACACACTTTAGGCCCTTAGGTATGTCTCATCAACACTCTTGAGCTCTAGAACACACATAACACTTGCCCAGCATTACAGAGATTAATTCATTAGCGACTGCAAAGTGCTAGGTAAATGTTTACAACAATTAACCAGCAGGATGTTTTCATCACCAAAACAGAAAGAAATATAAAATGCAAGCAGCACCAACGTGAATGGTGGAAAAAACTTCCTTCCATTCTAATGAACGTTTCAAAGCCAAAACAACAAAGAGCAGTCAATCAACCAGGTAGTGGTTTTGAGTAACCTAAGTAACTTGACATCAAGTCTTTCAGAAAGCACAGTAGGCTGATATATAAGAAAATTTAAACAGATTTTACAACTGCTTTGCCTATAAGACTTTCTAAAATCTCATGATAGAAAGCAGCTGATTCCACAATATCCAAGATATCCCTTGCTGATCTAGATTTAATTAAGCCACTCACAAAATTATGCTATGCCACAAGGCAATCCATGAATGATCACAAAGGTACAGCAAGCCATCACCAAATTCTCCACTACTGAATGTCTTAGCAACTGTTTTCTTTTGAAGGAACTATATGTTAGAAATTCTCATTTGGTTGGAGTGAGCAGATGTAATGCTGCTTCAGACACCCATGTTTGTAGTCTAATCTCGCTCCTCTCAGGGAGAAGCAACTGAAGAATGTGTGATGGCTTCTAGTCTGTAACACAGACTGGACTCTGATATCCAATTGTACTCATTATCAAAATCTATATAAATGCCTTTCACTTTATTTAGCATTAAAAGCTTCTATCCTTTGAAGATAAACAGGTTAACAAGCTTTAAAATCATTAATGAAGTAAGGCTTGAGGAATATCTTTCTGAGCAGCATAAACATTGGCTCAGCTAACATCTCATGCCATCAACGAAGAAAGATCACTAGCAGACCCAGGCCAAGATGTTGTGGGAAATAAGTGGAAGGCAATAACAGCTGGAAATATTTGGCACATACAATAAAGTTTTGAAACCCTTTGGATACTGGGTTTCCAAGCTCTTTTTTTTTTTTTTTTTTTTTTTTTTTTTTTTTTTTTTTTTAAACCACAAAGTATTTCATTAGCACTTGTGTGAGAAACAAAGTCAGAAACACCCAGGTGTGGTATAAATGACATGGTTACCTGCCATGAAATGATACAAACAACCCTCTCCTTCCTCCCTCTCCCCCTCCAATTATCTATTTGCAGAATGCATGTAACAGCACATCTTCAGAGCTAATGTTCTATGAGCTGGGTATGAATACATATCTGTCTGTATGCATTACAATTGAAAATCCAGTCTTCTTAGGCTACTTTGCTAATTAAATGGGCTTTATACAATCGTGCTTTGCATTTCCTCATGGCTTCCAAACACAATGAGCAGTTTTGGCCAAATTTCACAGATGGATTGAGGTTTGAAATTCCTACAGTGCAAGATTTGCATGGTGATAGAAGACACCAGGAAATTTCCCGGTGAAGGTAAAGGCTGTGACAGGGACTCAGGAGCTCTTTGCTGAGTTGGGTCTTGGAGGACACAGTGCTCAGAACTGGGCACCCCACACAATGCCTTTTGCCCATGCACTTTATTTGCAGGAAGATGACAGTGTATGCTGGGTGAATAAAGGCAGGAAACAGCAAAAGGTGGGGGGCGGGGGGGAACCTACTGGTGGAGGCCTCAGAAAAGATGCAAGTGTTAAATCTGGAGAGGTTTTTAAATTTTTATTTATTTATTTATTTTTACTGGGAGGAGGTTGGGGTGTAGGGTGCAAGATGTGAGTGAACTAGAACTCTGCAGTTCAGAAGTAAATTTTTTTTTTTTCAGAATTTTTTTTTCTAAACAGTTGCCAACTGTTTAGACATCTCACTCAATCAGATGGAACCTGTTTATCCACTGATCCACTGGTCAATTGGATGTGGGATGAGAAAGTACACAACAGTCATGTACTGTGGCACAGGAGTCTCAGTTGCTGCATGGACCTGGCTGTGCTTACTCCACAAATGTAAACAGAAAACATTATTTCTGTCCTAAAAAAACCCGAACTAAAAACAACAGCCAAAAAAAAAATCCAAAAAAACCCCCCCACCATAAATATTTTTCCCGTCTGCCCTAAAATAGTGAAACCCAAAGTAAACATAAACCAACTATCCTCTTTAATGGTGATTATAGCCTTGCTGGATTCTGTGCACAATAACAATGGTTTGAATTTGTTAAAGGTCACAAGGAAAAGTACAGCAACAAGACCTTGTAGCTGGCAGCATGTTTTTATTTCTCAGCTTAAAGCACACACAGTAGCTGGCTACATAGTGAGTGCTTTTAAACAGCAATCTACAGGAAAAAAAAGGAATTACCTATGCACTGTTGAGCAAGGTAAACTGATAGATAAACATATATGACTGCTACTCTCTGAAATTTCATTGCTATTTTACCTGTGCCAAAGCCATCAGGGAAAAAAAAAGTAAATAGCACTTCTAGACAACCTAAGCAGGAAGATCTCTCCTGCTGTCATGTCTCTTGCACACAGAGCTCTGCCATAACACAGCGGCACAAGGAATATTCAAGGAATCCAGAAAGTGTATGTCTCCCATGACATTTTTTTATGCACCAGAAAGGAGGAATAACAGAAACAAAACAAACTTGGATTCAATCAGTACAGCATGACAAGTACTCAGTTGTACTCCAGGCCTTTGCTTGAGTAAACAGCAGTGTGCCTGTGAAATGTTCAAAACAAAAAAATAAATAGCCTTTAAAGACACAAAGTGTCTGTATAAACAGAGGATGGAGGAACACTACTAGAGTACCAACACCTTTTGATGGAAAAAGAAATCAGCAACTCTCTCTGTGGCAGGAATGGAGAACTGGGACACAGATCCTGCACCAAGGCTTCCTGCAGTCCCAGGAATCACACAACAGATGCCCAGGTGCCCACTTTCCACACAATACCCACCCGATACTGATAACCAAATAACGAGCTAAGAAACAGCTGTAGACAAAAGAGCCTTAGACAGAAGGCAGCAAAAGAGAGACTGAAGGCACTGCTGCTGTCCTAGATCCCTTCAATAAGCAGGAAAACTTTTTAATAAAGTCTGTTACATAGTTTAGGGGGACAAATATCTGCTGATCCCAACAAGAAAGGGGCAGAAGTCTTAGCGCAGGATTAACAAAAAATAAATACAGTGCAGGCACTGATCTGGTTTCCTTTTGAACATAGCAGTTACACATGGATTCTTATCTTCAGGAATTCTCCAAATTAGTTACACAATCCCTTCCATTGGGTTTATCATGCTCAATCTCCCAACAATTTAAACTCCTCTTTCCTTCCAGTCCTGTTTAGAGCTTCACTCTATGAATGTTCAGGAACCTTCCAGTTTCTGGCCTAAATTAACTAGATAATAAACACTCAGTCTGGGATTAATATTAGCCTTTTATATATTTTTTTCTCCCTGATACATAACCCTTCAATCCTTTTACAAATAGTTGTCCTATCCCCTTACAGGCATCTGCCAACAGGCTATAGAAATCAAGATTTTTTATCTCTTTGTAAAGAATAACAGGGAAATATTTCATCCATCCCATTCTTCTAACCAATTTATTAATCCTTGTTGCTACCTGTCTAAATTCAAATTAGGCTTTGTTAAAGCTAGGTGATCTCAGCTGTACAAAAAACTTTATCATGGTCACTTACAATGCTTTGGGTATTTTTACAAAACCACCTTGCTTAGTGTGCCCAAAAAGTACATTATGTTTTTTACTTCTGCTCACAGACACCCACAAATTTGATTAACCATCATATTCTTCTAGGTTTTTTTGCTTCTATGCTTTTGTTTCAAAGACCCAGCAGCAAGTAAAAGGAAGACAGTTCACTCCAGAGATGGATGCTGTGCTGCTTCTGCCCTGCCACAGGGTTTGTGGAATACATGTGGTATTCTGGGGCACTTAAATCAGTGGCAGGATTAGCACACAAGGTGTATGGATTATTTTGTAAGATTTAGGTATTGCAGAAATATAGTTCTCCTCTGCAATAAGGAATTAACTTTCTCAATATTCCTACAGCAACAGATACTTGTGGTTACATGTAAATTGAGAAGGAAAAAAATCACATAGATTAATGCAGAATAGCCAACTGGGTGTAACTTCTGCATACAGATAGATGAGCCCCCACCTGGAGTACTGAGTCCAGCTCCAGAGCTCTCGGCATGGCAGAGATGTGCTGGACTGAGTCCAGAGGAGGACCACAAAGATGCTCAAAGCAATAGAGCACCTGAAAAGCAGGAGAATCCCTAACACCAAGTCTTACAGGAATTTGCAGAAATGTGAAAGCAAAACTCTAGGAACATTTTCCAAAAAGATTTTGCAAGTGCCAAATGCAACACAAGTGAATGAACAAGGGCGAGCAAAGCACCCATTGCAAATTTGCCTTCCAGCTGCACTGCCCATTTGTGGCTGCTGAATGCCACCAGAAAGCTCACAGCCATGATTAACACTACAGATGTAAGAACAAGACCGATTGCACCATTTTTAAAAAAAGTTTCATATACATGAGATTGAAATTCTATGTTTCCTGTAAAATTACATTTTCCTGTAATGTAAAAAACATTTTAATTAGTTAATTAGCTTCAAACACATGCACACGCTCACAGTGGTCTCAGGGAAAAGTACAAGTTTACAAACTTTATATCAACTACTGATTTCCTCTCTTTCTGACATTTGCATTTATTTACAAAATACATAAGCAAAGCGCTACTGAGCATTCAAGGAAGCACTTCCTTTGCTGATGATGCCAAGTCTCCTTCCAGTCAGTAGCTGAGCCCTGAGAGCTCCTTCTCCCTCTTGGCTTCAAATAAATCTGTGTGATGTTTCTGCAAACTTTCCTTGGCTGCTGGTCTCCCAGACCCACACTTCTATAGGAAGATCATCACGATCTTTGGGTTTTGTTTGGCTGCTCATAAATCCTGCCTACACAGCTCACAACATCACTGAGATTTCTGTAAGACTTGCACTTTGAACAGCGAAGATTATTATTTTATCTGTGGCAGAAGAGAGCCAAATAACTTACACTTGTTGTGAAAGTTTCACCAAACTCTGCTACCACTGCTTTTTCCACAGACTGCACATTCCCTTCCCCAGACACTGAGCATTTC
This sequence comes from Onychostruthus taczanowskii, assembly GCF_017590055.1. NCBI lineage: Eukaryota > Metazoa > Chordata > Aves > Passeriformes > Passeridae > Onychostruthus > Onychostruthus taczanowskii. The sequence goes on from NW_024499351.1 coordinate 12,495,399, forward strand.
TGATGCTCTTGAAGAAAAGGCAGAGGACCATCTCTTTTGCACCTTGCTCGCTGCTATGTTAATTTTGGCACAGGAGTCAAAGGAACAGTCGTGGTCTTGGGCCTGAATCTAGAGCCAAGACAAGCTCCATGTTCCTTTTTGAAAAGGGCCATACACCAGGCACCAAAAATACTGAGAGCAATGGAATTAGGCAAAGCTGAATTAATCCTCTCCCAGGCCTCCCACCCCCTCACTAAAAACCTTGGGAAAGCTCAAATCCAAGCTTGATCTTTAGGTACAATATGTGTCAAGGCCACAAAGTGCAAGCTTGCAACTAAAGGTGCTTTGAATACACAACAGATTTCCCAGATGGGAATTTCCTTCATTATTATTTTTAATTTTCCATTTCCTAACATTCAAATACCAAAGAATACATCCAAGCATACTCAGCTTTGAAGAAAGCATTTAAGCAAGGACTAAACTAGGAAAGAACACTTGGCCTTTTACAACACAGCCATTACATTAACTCCTCTGAGAGCTGGTCTTTTGAATCCAAACATAGTTTGTTTTTTTAAAGTCACTAGTGATTACCAGGGGAAGAAAATAATTGTTGGGAAAAGCTTGGTTAATTCAGTGACCAACATAACATTTAACTCCATCCCAAGCTTTCTGTGGAATAATACACTGCAAGATGATGGCATGCTGTACTCAGAGAGTCAGCCTCAGAAAAAACCAGTCACCCAGAAATTCAGATCAAATGAAAGTCACAGTTATATCTTGGAATAGAATGACTGGTGGACACACAGCATTAGGTTTGAACTCCAGCAATATAAAAAGACTAACTTTTATGTAGAAACAATTTCTATGTAAAAGTTTAAATAAGAAATATCTCTTCTGAATGTTCTGAGGGCTTCAGGACCAAAAGAAACCAACCCAGTTTTTTACAGAGAAACTTTTAAAAATTAAATCTATTCAAGAAACCCTAAAATATGCAGCTAAAACCCTAGGCTATCACAGCACATTGTATTCTTACTTTTGTTATCACTAAACACCACAAAAGAAAAAAGGCAAAAAGAGAAAATCTTTCTTAGGACCCTTCCAGACCAAGCTGTATGCATCAGCTGTGGACTTACAGATTTTCTTCTTTTAAGCCAAGATTGCTCCAGCTGAAAGCTTTTTACAGTCTGCAGTTAGATAAGAAAGGTATAGCAAAGGGCAATGGCCAACATAAGGAGAGTCTGAATGTTATTTGAGGTTTTGATGGGGCAAGCTGGTATTTTCTGAAAGAACAAATACATCAGCATCACCCACTTCAGCTATAATCCTCCTTCACTCAGGACAAGGTATAAGTAATGAGACTGAGTGTAAACCTTGGCAGTACTGCCAAGTACCAGGAGAAGAGGCCAGGCTCTTCCAAACCCATAAATACCAAAAGAAGCCCCACAACCTTCGACAGATGCAAAAATGTTACATGGAAATAAAAACTCAGCTGTTTGTCTGAACAAATCACAATAAAATGTGCTTACAAGCAGAAAACTTGATCTGCATTCAGGAGATGTTATAATATTTTCAGTAACGGATGCTTCTGCAATTCCAGTGCTACTTTTAATCGGATTTACTGACTGTGTTTTACAAAATGGTCATGGAGAGCCAAAAAGGGTTCTCATCCACCCTGCATGCATCTGCCAGCATAACAGCGATTGCTGCCTCATTAGGAATTACAAAACACGATGATTGGAAGAAGCCCTTTCACTCTACTTGAAAGCAAGGAAGGAAAACACAGGTGGATTCACCCTGAAATAGTATTAGGGAGGAAAAAGCATTTCCTTCTCTTTTCAGAGTGTTTCTAGTTGTTGTGGTTTTATTATAGTACATTTTGTTTTAAATATCAGAAAATGTTATTCCCAGGATGAAGAGAAGCTGAAATACTGAAAAATTCTCTGATCTTGGCCCATCAGTGAAAGCAGTTTGAAATGTCTGCTTCTACTAAATGTTTTGTTTGGGTAACTTCCACTAGGGATTAAGCTTTATTTCCATTAGAATGTCCTTTGAACAGGATTTTATAAAAGCTTAAATGAAATGAGAAAACACTTGGGTCAGAACTTGCTCATAGCAGTGTTTCTTCAGGACCTGATTAGCCTGGGATTGAATGAACTGCATTCTATCAGCTGACAATCAGTAAATAAAAGTCTGGGCAATTATGTTTTCTTCAGTTCAGTGACCCTTTCACAGCAACTCCAGCAAAGGAGCTTTGTAAGCAAGGATGTGAAGCCATTCACTGAGACATTCACTTTCTGAGAAAAGGACACATTTGCTTGCTGATACATCTACAGGCAGGCATACATGGTACCTAAGAACACAGGCAGCTGAAAATAAATGTAACAGATTTTGCAGTTTATGGGGCAAGTTTTGTTCGCATTTAGACAGGCCTGTACCCGGATCATATCTACCATTTCACTGAATTTAAAAATCTATAAGCAAAATTAAACCTAAAACTGGATCAACAAAAGCATTGTCTGGATCTCTGAACACAGCAGAGAATCAAAAGGCATTTAAAAGTGTTGGAAAAGAAAATCCTCCTCCTTTAGGAATTCATTTTATGGATGAATAAATTAAAAAACCAAAAATAAAACTGACAGTACGCAAGTCTGAAAGAACTTCACCTCTTATCCTACATACTTTAAATCATAATCCAATCTCTAGCTTCTAGGGATTGGTATAAATCCTGCAGTATGAAGTGTATTACCTCTCCAAACTTTTGTTCATATTATTTATGATGTCTCTTCTGGTATCACTTTTTCTTTCCACAATGAGCTGTGGTCACAGCAGGCCTTAAAAAAACCCTTATACAGAACATTTTCCTGCAGGATGCTCCAGCTGGTTTTCAGCATATGAATGTGACAGAGAACCAAAGCAATAAGCCCTGAAAGAGGGAATTGTGTCAGGAGAAACATGTTGCCAGAGCACAATGTGCTTTCTGACAGCAGTTTTAATCATGACAGCACCAGAGCACATGACTCCATGGTTAGCCCTGGAAATCTGTCCTACAATAAAAACGTCTCTGTATTTCTTCTTACGTTTTTAGCAGGGAAAAAAAAGCTACTCCCCTGATTTGCAGTAAATTACAGCTCCAGGCAAAAACTTCAGCAGAAGAGAAACATTTCTGACCATCCACTTTTATCTGTATGCAAGATACAATCAGTTTCTGTTGCAGAAAGTCTCCAGCACATTCAGTTATAATTTCATCCAAGGTTAACTAACATCCCTCACCCCTCCTCACCCCAAACCTGGTTTTGCTCTGGAACACACTGGTGATTTTCCACTCTCTGTGCTACACAGTCTCTGATGTTTGTCAGGTGTCTTGGCTGCATGGATCAGGATTTTCTAACCAGACAATCCATTTCTCCATGATGCACCATGCTTAAAATTCTGCCCTCCTCGGAGAAAGTCATGTCTGAAAGTAAACCCTACCTGTTTGTTTAATTTATTTCAATGAAGCTAGTTATTAATAAGTTATTAAAATAGCAACCTTTCCCCCACTAGTATTTTTGTCATATTGAGCTGAATTCTTCTCAGAAAATCACTGCTTTTTGATTGCATGTAGGGAGCAAAAGAAAAATATTTTATAGAACATGGTGAAGTAAGTGAGGGGCAATTGTTGTCAGGCAGAGGCTCTCACCACGCGGCCTTGTCCTCCCCATCCTTGCCTTTCTCTTCCCCCACCAGCCTTTAGCATGCTCGAGAAATGCAGCTTGCTGTTAAGAAAGCAAACCAAACCCACCCCATTTCAGGTCTTTCTTCCCATCCAGTCCTTACACCACAATCTCTTTCTAGCCCCACTTTCCTCTCTCCTTCAGCACAGCTTCTCTGCTGGACCATGAAATGTTACTACCAGCTGCACCCCTTTTTCCTAATCATTGGTACAGGTGGAAGAAACAAACTCAAAACAAGCCTAACTACTGTCCTAACAGCAAAGATTTTTCCCTCTGATGTCCCCAAATCTGCTTCAACTACTGCTTAAACTTCAGTCTTTTGTTTTGAACACTGAGATGTGTAACCATCCAGTAAGGCCCACAGATGCTAGTGAGGAAGATACCTGACCAGCATCCTCAAGTTTTCCCAGATTTGACTGAGTGGCTCACAGAACCAGGATTTGTACACAGTTAAAATAATTTTAACTGTTCTGAGTTCAGAGCCACAATCTTAAGACATAGTTCATTTGTTTATTAAACAGCGTAATGATGTCCTGGGAAACTTTTTAAGTTGCTTATATCCTATGAAGTGACATCACTAAAATGAAACAGCGGGTCACAGTGTCACAGCTGGAAACCTTGAATCCATCATAACAAGACCTTCAAGTTTCCAATTCAAAAGCTCTGGAGAACTCAAGTATTTTTCCCCCTAAGGGTATTAGCTGAGGACTCTGCTTTCATGGTTCATTGTGAATAGGACTTGGTACTGAGCTATTGATAGGGTATCTCTGGAAACCCTGACTGTGAGAGCACTGTATGTGGAAAAGCACAGAGACAACAGCTGAGGTACAGTCCTTCCAGCCCTGAAGGCAGGGTTACACTGCTGTGAGGTGCCTACGAGCTTCAGAAGTGTATGAAATACAGGTAAACAGTCCAAGCTGGATGACAGATACATCCAGGCCTAAGTAAGGGAATGGATACAGGCATTATTTGTGCATGCACTGCAGAACAAGAGAAGACAATCTATGTGAAAAAGATATCCATCAAGGCAGAGGACACAGCCATACATACAAATGCATGGAAGAGGTCCCTTATGAAGGAATATCCTATGTTCAACTTTTTCCTGTTTGACCAAAGGAATTCAATGTTCTTACATCTCTATGACATTACAGACAACAGGAGTGGTAGAAGAATAATGCTGAAGTAATTTGGATTGACCTAAGGATTTGAATTTCAAGCCTTCAAATTTATCTGACAGTAATCTTGAACCACAATGCAGACGCTTCAGAAATCATCTGCAGGGAAGGAAGTTTCTACTGTCTAGCATCTGTTGTCTAAATAGTCTTGTACCTACTGAGGCTGCTGGTGGGGGGGACCATATTTCTATTAGTAGGTTTACTAAAAAACTAGCATCTAGCTTATGTGGAAACCCAAATCCAGCAGGATTTTTGTGACCATTCTTTGAACGTGCAAATTTCCACATTTTCTTACCAACCACAGAATGGTTCCGTTTTTCTCCCAAGCCCTTTTAGTGTTCATTTCTAAAATTAATATTTTCCTGAAACTCACTAAGATGCGTCTGTAGAGGGGGAAAAAATTAAGTAACAAACTTTAATAATCAAATAAACAAAACAATTTAGAAAAATCTTCCAGAGACAAACAGAATTTCCTGTATGGCTTAGTGGCCCAACTAGGATTCATCAGCCCAATAAGAAAGATTATTAAGCCTTTTTAAATGACAAGAAAGGCCTGAGAAATTTCAACATGAAAATTTAAGTAATGAGTGTTCTTGCCCTCCCATATAAAACACAAAGGATTATTTCTTAAAGATATAACTCACAAGAATAACTATTTTAGTGCCAATTTTAGTTGCCTGGAGAACAAGGAGTAACCTTATACACAATCTCAAGTAAGTCTGATAGAGTCAGCTATCCACTAGCTGTAGCCACTTGTTATTTTTTTAGCACTACAGGTCATGCCCCAGTGAAACAAAAAGGGGATATGGTGGAAATTGAAGGAGTCCTTCAAAGACGGAAAAGAAGCATGAAGAAGTGAGGTGGCTCACCCAAGAAATTTTGAAGGGAAGAATAAGGTCAGATCATTACAACACTAGCAAATGAGGCAGAAAATAGTGATTTCTCCTCTCATCTATCTGTATCTGAAATGCCAGCACCCAGACTCACTATGGACCAGCAGGAAATTTTACCTATAGAAAACTCCAGAAGGAAAACCAGGCAAACGATCAATTTCTTACTACATAAGAGTAAAATTAATGGAGAAATATTAATATAATTCCTGAAAAATGGGGAAGATATCTCTGTCCAGTACAGTACTGCATTGGGGGGGAAAAAAAAAAAAAATCTAAAAGAAATGTTTTTCAAGAAATGCACAGCTTTCTGCACCTCTAAAAGCTATTAAAAGAATACAAAATAAAATCTCTTCCCAAAGTTTCATGCTCTTTCACATAACGCATTTAAAGAGAAACAAATAAGTTGTATGGGACAGTGATGAGCCTCTGAACAATCCCTCTTTTCATCAGGATCCAAACTGGGTTTCAAAAGCTGCTTGAGACATGCCTAGCTATTTCTGTTCCGCAGCAATACAGTCATGGAAAGTTTTCCATGTACCACAGCAAGGCCACAGAGCAAACAGTTTATCACTGGAGTGTCTGAGCTTGCACGATAAAAAACAAACAGGGAGTAATATATGACAAAACCTTGAAAGCGGAATTCTGGACTCTAATTACCTGGTCAGAAGCTCTCTTGAATGGGCTGTGTGAGATAATAAATTTCTTGTTAGAGAACAAGTCTACTTTGTCTGGACTCTAATCTTGGATTTGTAGCAGATTGTTATCAGTGCTTTCCCCCTGAAATTCAGTTTCTCTGCACAGATTTAAAAGAATAAGTCTTTTTCTCTTCCTTCAAGGCAATAGCATGCAATATAGCTGCTCCTACTTTTTGCCCATATTTGGGGTGAACAGCAACTGGCTTAATTTTCACTTATGCTTTGGTTTCCTTTGGCTTTCCAGCAAGAAGAGCCTGCAGAATTCCTACAGAAGGCCTCCCATTAAGTATTTTTTCTTCTCTTGTTCTTCTGTGCAGATTTTAGTGGGGAGCCATTAGACACATGCCCTGTATCTTCGGGAGCTGGTGGAAGGGAGCTCAGGGTAGTTCACAGGCAGAAGGTGATGGGGTTTCCTGGTGGGTGTTGGGGTTTCCTGGTGGGTGTTGAACAGCAGTGTTCAAGAGCAAATGGGCATATTCAGGTCCAGTGGCTCTTGCTGTGCCATACCTCAGAGCTGAGGACCTGCAGGGCCTACAGCTCCACAGCCCTCTGACACCCCTTGGCTGGTCAGATGCCAGAGCACCGATGTGGGGACAGCACCAACGTTACTCTAGAGGCGTGACATGGTTGCTCCAAAGGTAAAGTGATTTAAAAATATGGGGGAAAATGAGAATCAGGACTCACTTTGTATTTTTATACAAATCCAGAAGAAATCACAGAAAGCAAGGATGACTTGACCTACGTTAGGGTGGGGTGAGTCAAGACGACTGTAGAGCTTGACAGGACATTTGAAGGTTATCTTGTCCAGGCTCCCTGCAGTGACCAGGGACGTCTTCAAGGCCTGGCCTTGAATGTTTCCAGGGATGGGGCATCTACCATCTCTCTGGGCAACTTGTTCCAGTGTTTCACCACTCTCACTGTAAAAAACTTTAAAAATACTTCTTTTAACTTCTATTAAATAAGAATAGTCTCTTGTCTTTATGTGTTTCATTAAAGTCTACACATGTCTTCCCCTTGTTTTGATCTAAACCAATCTCACTGAAATACTGAGAGGGTCCCCTTGACCCTTCTGTGATCATGTTATCACAAATGTAAGACTTCTCCAAAAGAGCAGATGTGCCAAACCAGCCCAAGGATGCTGAGCTGAATGGAAAGTACACACTGATCAAATATTTGCTATTGCTGATGGAGAGGGAGCTGAGAGGTGGCATTTCCATGACATTTTGTTCTTGTAAAGCCAAGAACTGTTCTATAACTTTGAACGTGCCTTGAAATTGTTAGTCTCACACCAGAAGCAAATGGAGAGATTTGGAAATGATGCAATTATTTATTCTCAATCCACAGTATCACACATAAATAACTCCTATTAGGAAATACCATTAATAAATAAGTCCTCATGATGAGTGGGAGAAATAACTGATCATATCAAAAGAATTTACAGCTTAAGAGCAGGGTGACATAGCAACTCCATGCAAGGTTATCTTGCTCTGTCCTGTTGTAATAGGCACATGTGCTTAGATGAAAGTTTATTTTAAAAACCATACTCATATTCCAAAAGTCAGCTAAGAATAGTAGTCTACAAATATGAGGTGTTTCCATACCATCCATTAGCCAGAGCTCCAGGAATAGCACTTTATAAGAATCAGGGAATTAAAACATTTGTACCACTTCTATCCTGCATTGGATCATTTCTCATTAAATGTGAGTTCTCATGGAAGTTGCTAATACCGATGTGGCCTGGAGTAAGTACAGATTGCCCTGGACTTGAATAGAAAGAAATCAGGAACAAAAAAAACATGCCATTTTCAAGAAGGAAACCGTGAAAAGACTCAAAAAAGACAGCTGAAAAGTTCAGGACAAGAGACGAAAATAATTTCAGCTGCTGACTTTTCTGGCAGAAGAGAAGTCCAATTTGTCTCTTTTAAAAATGCATGCATACCCTTCCGAAGCAGCTGCCTTCAGCCTCCTTTTTAATCCTCCCTACTGGGATGCATTTAGCATGTATACACACCACTTTTATCAAGCACCACAAGGTACCTCAATTCTGTCTAGTTCTTTTCTTTTGGAAAAGTGCAAAAGCACTACCTATCCTAAATTTTGACTAATAATATATTGTCTGATCTAATTTGAGAACTTTCCAAGTGATTTAAAACAATAACAAGAATTGTAATGAGGAGAAATCAGTGCATTTAGTAAAGTCTTCTATTTTCTTTTAAGGAAGAAGAGGTACTATGGAGGAGGGGGTTAAAGGCCAAAAAAAACCCCAAATAGGAACAACAGCAGCAACAAGCAATACCAAAGCCTTCCTGAAAAGCAGGGAAACCTCAGAGGACCATAAAAATAAAATTAAAAAAATTAATTCACCACTGACCCTAAGATATTTCATCTGCAGCCTATGGGATTTACAGGTTGCTTAAAATATGGTTATTTTGTGATATATGCAGAATTGTTACCACACAGAAAAGGAAGTCAGGCTTGTTGGAGTGACTTTGTGCAGCTTTCACTCCACACTCCTGTGCCTTCATATCTCTTCAGAGACACACAATTTATCACAGTGGGCAAAGAAATTTTAAAATTGCTGTTAAGGAAAGGCAAGTTCTATGTGGTGATTTCCCTGAATCAAAGTCCCTCACAAAATAGGGAATTATGTAAAATTGCTTTCATTTTGCAAAATGGGGGAATGACAAGACAGCCACAAGAGAAAGATTTTTAGATCACAGCTTAATTGCAGATGCTGCATAATTCTCACACCATCCTAGACCACCGCCATCAGGTGAACATCAGAGTTTTTTAGAAGAGCTTGTAGCAGTCCATGCACCTCTCACTAGAGCATCACAAAATTGCAATAAAAGTAAAAACAAATGAACAAATAACCTGTCATTTGATAGATACGTTGAAGTAATTCTCCTGTATTAACCCAACCTCACACCACAGAGCATCCATTTTTCTTCACCATCTTCCAAACAAGTCTTTACATTCATCCAAGCTCATGCATATAATATTTAGTCATTTCCAATAACATTAGTTTTAAATGTGACCATTAACTTCTGGAGAGTTCTTTAAAATGCAGATTAGAAAATCCCTACTTTCTATCATTTTGTGGTTGCTATGTTTAAAGAATCTTCCCTCTGGGAATTTGTTGTGGTCAGAAAGCTTCATCACAAATGCACTGTACTACATTTGCTGTAAAAACAACAAGTGAGTGCCTTCTCCATTTCCTTTTCAAAAACCATGGTTTATGATGGTTTAATTAATGCCTCTTAGCTTGAGAATTCAAAAATTTAAAAAGCAATTTGAAAATGCTTTATTACCACAACTCAAAGCCATGGTCATTGGTGCAGAGTGCTATGTGCTCATTGCATATCCCTGTGTGGGTTCATGTCTGACTGTGCCATGTACCAGCTTCTTTTTCTTCCTTACAATCATCCCATAAGATGCAGATATTGAGAATTTTAAAATTGTATGAAAAGACCAGAGACTGCACTGCCCTCATCATAAGATCCTGGAGGTCCAAGTAAAACAAAGGCAATTTGAGTTGTACCATGAAGTAAAAGACAGCTGCTCAAAACTAATGCTGAGACAGCTTTGATATTTTTGAAGGATGAACTATAGAATAATTTAGAGTGATAAAAAATCCATGAGAATTGTATAGGCAAAGCTCAAAAAATATGAAGGAGATAATTCAGTGCTTAAAAATGAGAAACAAAAACCTCCCAACATTGAATGCAACTCTACAGTCTGGTAGCAGAATTTCCGAAGGGCTAGATGAAGCCTATCACTTTTGTAGTCTCCCAGGAATCAGAAGTATTTGGCAGATGCTTGAAACAGGAGAGAAATAAGTTTTATTTAGGCCTCAAACATTATTTATAAAAAGTCAGCTCATAGTAGTCAACCATGAAAACCTTGTACTATCACACCTATAAATGTATATTTTAAGACAAAGCTTTAGAGTTTTAGAGTTGCCTGAACCATCTACATTTCTGTCTTTCATATATATATATATATATATATATATATATATATATATATGTGTGTGTGTGTATATATATGTATGTATGTATGTATGTATGTATGGGGGTGTGTGTAGGTATATGTGTATTTATAAAGCAATTTGTTTGCCTTTAAAATTTGTTTCCCATAAGTCAACACACCGTCCTCATTGCACTAAATTGTTTGGTTGAAACACTTATCTCTAGGGTACTGAAAAAGTATTTTTGTGGGTTTGGGAAAGCTGAAAATATTTTCAATTTAAAAATCCCATAGTGCAGAAAAGCAATGTACCTGCAACCAAAAACATGGCATGTTCTCCCAGCATGATTCACTGTAGTTAAGCCCCCAAAGAAGCAATGCTAGTGGATGATTGCCGGCGGTAGAATGTTCTAGAAAGAGGAAAAACAACCTGTGAAACCATAAATAGGTGCTGTTTAAAACAAGCTGTGCACAGGTACCACTCACAAGAGAGGCAGCCAGCGTTACATCTTAGTCCAGGTGCAGTTTAGGTTTCATCCTGGCAAACAAGAGCTTTCCCATTCGATATTCCCAGCCTAAAAAACAAAAACTAAATCAGGGCCTGATATAAAAAGTCGTCTGTCCTTGGCTAAGTTAAACCTCTTTTGGGGACCCCATCCTGAGAGCACCCTGCCCTGTTTACTCCCACTGTGGAGGGGATGTGCTGCCTGGGATGTGGGATGAGGCTTCCTGCGTGACGTTTGCCACCTTTGCAAGTCACTGGAAAGGGAGGCATTTTGACAGCAGTTTTGCAGACCATATCATGGTTGGCTAGTCAAATGCCCAGCAGTTGAATGAATCCCAGCTTCTGGCCTAGCCTCAGTGCAGCCTCAGCAATAGCATTTGATATACAGCAGAGCAGGACCGCAGCACCTGAAGCTTCTTACTGTAAACCATATACCAAGAAACACACTACAGACATTTAGTAGCCATATAAGGAGCAACCCTGGCACTGATCTGCCATTCTCATTTGTCTCCCTCACGTCACACTGCTGCAGCACAGCTTCTGCCTGTGCAGACTCCCACTGACTTTTGGGTTGCACAACTTTGTGTCTGAAAGCAGGAATAGATGAACTTAATAACTCAATGGCCAATTCTACAGTTGACAACAACAAAAACAACAGCAAGCCCCCACATCTGTGCTTTGTTCTCGCCTCTGGTGCATTTTTGCCCCACATCCCCAAAGTCAGAGGGTTAATGGCAAGGGTTATTTTCTAACTGCTCCACTCCCCAGTTCTCACCAGGGCATGCTTCCTACATCCCCACATCTCCCCATCATAGCAGAATGGCTCCAGATTGAGACCAGTTTAGCTGAAGATGTCTTTATGCAATTCCTCCCATTCCAACCTGTCCAAACAGGTCCTGAGGAGCTCCTTCCTCTGCTAAGCTTTTATATGAGAGCAGAGGTAGCTTTGCAAAACAGCCTCAACTAGGATGAATCCTAGCCTGCACAGCATCTGCAGGAAAGCATGGGTCATAGATATGACGGGTGCTCCCAAGGAAATATTGCTCCTTTTCATTCCTGAAAAGGGACAGAGGGACTGTCCTGGCAAGGGGCAGCAGAAGTCCCTGTCATGTTTACAGGGTCTCTTACAAGCAAATAAGTGTGCAATGAGTGGGAGTCAAAGTACAAATCACAACTGAGCCCATGAAGCTCTCTAGCTTCAGGTATCAGATATCCAGCATCAGGCCAGGCAGTAAAAGACCCTCTGAGCTTTATTATCTCATGATCAATCACTCCTGGAAATGACCAAACCAGCAATGCCAGCACATCTCTAAGGGGCAGCCCAGGTAAGGTTAATGTTGCCAGAGGGGAAAAGAGCAGTACTCCTATCTTCATCCATTCAGGGTATTTGTATTGGCACAGACGTGTAATTCCCAGGGAAAAGGAGATTGTCATTCTCAGGAATACTTCACAATAAGAAGAGCCTCTGTTCTATTCTCAGGGTGAATATTACTGAGAAGGACACAAATGAATGAAACCTGGCCATGAAGTAAAGAATATAAAAGAATGTTTTTGCTTATTTCAGAGGAAAGACATATTTGCAGCTTTACTTGCATTTTTAAACAACCAGACAAAGGATTTTTATCTCCTATATAGAGACAGACATGGAAGAATTTGTTTATTTTAACTGCAAAATTTTATAGATGGTCTGAAGTTGGGGGAAGCATTTTAACCAGCTGAAGCTTGAGCTACTTTAGGGCTGGGAAAATACTTTATCTTCCATGTTTGATTTGGATGGCTTTATAAAAGGACAGAAAGGTCCAATTTTGCTTGTAAGTGTCACAGCAGCAGGAAACAATCTTAGTATCCTGAGCTGTCATTCCCGTTGACCAGTCTCCATACTCATGTATTTATAAACCTTGTCCATTTTCTCTCTAGAGTCAGATTTCGCCAAGCTGTGGTAAAGCTCCTCTCTGTTTTTGTGTGCCGCAAAAGATGCTCTTTCTGCTTCCAGAAAGACCTTCCAGACCTTACCTGGCCTTATGCATGTTCTGTTCTGGCTCCAGCAAAGTCACAATGTGCATGTGAGCAAACCTGCTTCTTATCTGTTCAGGTGTCTGCTTCTGAGGTCTGATATCTTCAGATGCTTGTACTGTCTTAGTGAACTATTGCCAGCAATATCGCTGAGAGGTTTTGTTATGTCTTCCATCATGTTTGCATACTTTTCTTTCAAGTTTCCTTGTCTTCTCAAACTTGACAGCCTTACACACAATTTCAGTGTGTAACATCATTAATAAAGTGAATTATCAAGTGAAAGCAAACCTCACCTATATTATTCAATTGCAGCAGAGAGCAAAGCAGCACATCTTTCCTTAACTGTGGTCAATACCTGATAATGCTGGATATTTTTAACAAGTCAAGAGATGGGCACCATATCTTCCTTTGAATTTAACAGCAAATACTAAAAACCAAAAGCTGCTCATCTGTACATAAGTGGAGGGATTTTTAAAAAAATTTCCATTCATATTTTCTTCTTTGGCTCCTCTTGTTTTCTGAATCTTACAATCCAAAAAAACCACTGTAGGGTCTTCTGCCTCTGCTGAAAAATGAGATAAATATGATTGGGCCATGTATTTAGAGTAATTCAGATGTTGCTATCCGTTTATTAAATCTGCTGGAATTAAAGGTGGCTGCCAGGCATCAGTCTTCTCTTTTGTTTTGTGTGTTAGTTGTGGCAGAGATTTCATAAGCCACATGAACTTGAGACCATACAGCTTTACCAGGTGAAAAAAAACCTGAGGGGGAAAAGCTCCTTACAGCCTTTACTTGCAGATTCCTGTGTGCATTCCTTCTAAAAGGTCAAAATCATGGCATTGAAGAAAAGAGAAGGCATCTCTTGACTAAGCCTTTACCCTCTCACCTCCAGTTCTCATCTCTTTCAAAGTAGCTAATTCTGGTCTTACATAGGGATATTTTAAGAAGCATTAAAGTGCTGGGAAGGGCCTCCTTTGAAGGAATGCAGGAATAGCTGTGCGTGGATTTGATGAAAATTAAAGAACACATGCAATTCTTGGAGCTACCAGAAAAGTTTGGGCCAGAGGATGTGGCTATTAATTCATATAAGGAAATACAAAGGCAACAAAAATATTTAGGGTGCTAGTATACCAATCAATACATATTTTAGGTCTTTTATTCTTTTCATTATCTCTTCTTTTGGCAGTACCTCTGGTCCCTGCTGCTCACATAGCAGCATGTGTGGGGTGAGGATGTTTAAGCTCTCTCCACAGATGATGTTTATGGCTTTCAGACCATCCACTTCATCTGCCCAGCCCACACAACTGACAAAAGAGATTGCGACATATGCTAAAACCTTACCCCATAACCCACACCCACTTATCCAGGAAAAAACTGACACTTACTGGTTTTTAAAGTAGTGCTCCTCCTCTGTCCACACCATAAGGTAAAATTTATGATGCAATCTATATTTGAGTGTAATTTATTCATTAAGCCTTTTCACAACAACTTTTACGAAAATGCAGGGTTGATCAGACACCAAGTGGATTTGCTTGGACACAGAAGGCAAATGCAGAGGCAGCACAGTTCTATTTGCTACTGTAGAGTCTCCTCAGGAGATAAAAGTAGGAAGCACTGAAACATGCTATTGGAAGTTTTATAGAGTTGATAATACAGAAAGTAATGCATGCAATTTTTCTCCTCTTATCACCACATCTTTAAAGTTTTGAGGGAATGGATTGCTTCCTATCATGATTATTATTAAATAATTGGTAATATTTTCCCCAGTTTACTTATAGAATCACTGAATACCCTAAGTTGGAAGGGACCCCCAAGGATCACTGAAGTCCAGCTCCTGGCCCTGCAAAGGACAGACCCACAGAGTCACACCATGTGCCTGAGAGCATTGTCCAAATGCTTCTTGAACTCTGTCAGATGTGACCACTTCCCTGTGGAACCCCTTCCAGTGCCCAAACACCCTTTTTTTTTGTCTGGTCTTGTTTTGAAAATTCAGCTAAGTTCTTTTTCTTGCTCAGAACAATAAAATGCACACCATACTTTAGTAACAGTATACATAGTGCCATAGTATACAAAGGAAATGGTCCCGAGGAACTGAACAAGTTGTTTTCCCCCTACTTCTCCCACCTTTTACTCTCACACATTTCCAAAATACATACCACGTTATGTGGTATGTATTTTCCTCGGGAAATGGTCCTGAGGAACTGAAAAAGTTGTTTTCACCCTACTTCTCCCACCTATTACATCCCACACATTTCCAAAATACATAGTTTTGGAACTTTTTAAAATCATTGTTTACTGTCCTATGGTTGGATGGTGCCATTTCCAAACCTGTAAACTGACCTGACATATGACCAACATTCCTAATGCTGCTGCTGCTGCACTGGGAAAAAAGATTCCCCACAAACCACCTACACACACAAAAATTCCTGATGGAGAAGAGGCAAAGCACTGAGTTGGGAAAGGATAAAGGTCAGACCCACAGCACATAAGTGCTCAGAAAACCATTTGTGGTTTTGTGGTGTAAAGTAACATGACTTTTTTATCAAATTATGGTACTCTGATGCAGTCATAGCTTTAGAGATTATTCCACTTCTTGACTCAGAGCTCACAAATGGCCGGAAAAACAACTTCTAAAGGAATAAGCAAGCTCAATGATAACTTCCTTAGTAGTGGATGAAAACTACTTGAGCAATCTGAGACACACAGTGTCTCAACCACAAGACTGTCACCAAATGTTATTTCTTGTCACCCTGTGACTCACTTAAGAGGCAGCTGTTAAAACCATGAAGGTCTTATTGCTCTTTTTCCCCATGAAGCTTGGATCCAAGTGCTGAGAACTTGGATGACATAGAAGCTAATGATGAATGGTTTACAGCATCAGACTACTTCAGAAGTATAAACTAATGCTAACTTCCTCTGTTCAAAGTTTTTACAATAAAAGTTTTGAGTCTCTCTAAAACTAGAGTTGCTCCATGAGTAGAAAAGACTGAGCACACCAGCCACTTCAAACTTGCTGTATGTGGGACAGGAAATATTAGTTTCCAGTTTCCAAAATATGCTGCATTTCATACCTTGTTCTTCTGCAGTGCAAAGAGAAACAGGGTGGAGATTTTGTAGTTTGGTTGGTTTTTTTTCCTGACAATGTTTTGACAGAGGAGAAAACCCCTGCAGAAATGTGAGGGTGTACAAAATCTCAGGAAATAATATTCAGGCAATTGAATTCTTGAGGGTGGACAGACTGCTAGATGCTGAGCCAACTCATCCTGAGGGACATTGCTCTCATCAAAAAGTGGTATATGAAGAAGTTACTTGCATCACTCTGAGAGAACTTGTTCTTGGAGGTAACAAAATCAGATAAAACTCTTTGCAAAAAAGAACAGCTGCAAATGCTGTCTATGATGAGAACAGGGCAGGAAACTCACTGGACTGGGGGCTTTACTTGCTCTTTTTCAAGTCTGGTAAATTGCACAGAAATGTGCATAAGAAGAGCAGGTAAACACCAAATGAAAGAAATGTTCTTTATGTCTGGTCCAGACAAGAGCTGAGGCCAAAGTCAACACAAAGAGGTAGCTTTAGTCATAAAACCCCTCAGTCATCTTGATGGCCTGGGTTTTTTTCCTCCTTCCTTAGGAATGTCGTAATTACATGCAACAAAGAAAGATTTAATACAGTTTGCTTAAATATTAACTACGTATGATTTGAGGAGAAACCACAGACTTTGCATAAATATTCCGCTATTATATGCCAGTGAATGACATATGTCCCCTCTTCTGAAAGGGCATCATGCTTACCACTTCTCAGCAGTATAAAAAAGTCATGATTACTTGGCTGATGGGAAGAATTGCTTTCCACAGCTATCAAGGAGGGAATAAGAAAATTATGGTTGCACAATAGGCTAAAGTATAATATAATGGACAAAATCAGTGAAAAAGAAAACACAATATCTGGAACAAGAGCGCTAAAGTGTCTGTGGGAAAAAAAATTATTGCAGAGTATATGCAGTGTGCATTGAAAATAATGAAACCTCCATAAAAAGATTTATCTCACCTAAACCTCCTTGGGAAAGAAAAACTAATACATTTAAAATCTTTACTGAAAATCAGGAGGAGACATTTGAAACAATATTTGTGCTACATAATTATCTCTGTGATTTTCAAACTGCTGTAAGAATTTATTCATTCCTGTTCTTGCCAAACATGAAAGTGCATAATTGGAGGTTTGTTTTTTTTTTAATATGACCTCTTTGGAATTGCTTGAGTGCTCATTTAGAGTACCAGTTCAGAGTCCTTTACTCTCCGTTCAAATCCAGCTCTGGTGTGGCAGAGGCTGTAATGAACGCAGAGAATTTGCTCAGCCAAGGACTGAACCAGCTGCTGTGCACCCACACCTCATCATTTTACTCTCTGACTCTGGATAGAGAGCTGTGACCTGAGCATGGGCAGCATCTTCATTAGACTGATGAGCCTCTTAGAAATTAAAACAACCCTTCCAGAGTTACCATCATTTACACAAGAATGAGTGGGTGAGGGAGTCCACAGGGAGCCAAGGGAACAGGTATCACAATACAATCCTGTTCCTCATTCCTTGGGCTGCATCTTTTGTGGAGTTTAAAGCTGCCTGAACCTGGAATAAAGCAGCTTAAAAACTACCATATTATGGTGTCTAATAATAACTATAGAAATGCCATTAATGAGTGTTATTTAACTGCTGCATTCATTACATAACCACATTATTGCATGCTTGGATTTTCATTTATGTCCTTGTTGTTTCAATACCATGACTCAGTGGAGAATAATTCTTAGTTTATTTTCCAACTTCTTTGCAGTCTCTCCCATTGATGCATGCAGTACGAGACAGGAAAAAGACAGCAGAAAACACTTCAGATCCTGCCACTGTATGTAGACCTGAAAGTCAAATCTTCGGACATTGTTGCATCCAGCATTGCTCACTGATGGGAACCATTGTGCTAAGCATTTGGCCCTGGTCTTGTACATTGGACCTGTGCTAGCAACTTTGTGAGAAGCTATCAGGACTGAAGTGACCTAACTATTCCTCTCCCAGCCTTTTTACTGGTGCTGTAGTGTTTCCAGATGTAAGAGCAATAAGAATATGTGCAGGATATGGTGCACTCCTTGCACAGGATTTGACTCAGGCTCCCTTATCCAGACAATACCCTGAGCAAGTACTACTTCTCCTGAGTAATAAGCCCCTCTCCTAGACCATGGTGCTCATCAGCTGGTGTGGCTCCTTGCTCTGTTCTCATCAACTTTATGGCAAGTGCTTGCAGTGCTCACAAGGCTGGGCTGGGAGCATGAGGGGCAGAGCACACACAGCTTGGCACAGACATGAACTTTACCATCTATAGAAGATCTTTGGATGCTCCAGAGGCTGAGAATAGCAGATGTAAAACATTCCTAGATCTCTGATTTTTAAAGATTTAATAATGTCATTTGACATTTTCTATTCCAAGATTTTCCCAATGGTGAGCTTTTTCAATCGGGTCAGCACACCTTGTAATCCCATATCTTCAAATATCCCACAAACATATATATTTTGAAACACATATATTTTGAGATGATGATGTATGTGTGCGTGAGATGTACATTCCTGGGAGTCATTGTTGACTGGGGAAACAGACCTCAGCTCCTCAGAATTTTGAGAAGAGTTGCCCGTTCTTTTGGGTGTGATTTGAAGTAACTTAAAAAACAAGGCAACTAAGGACAGAATGACCACTCCTACCTCCTGTCAGATTTCATCAGCCCTCTCATAGTGCTAGACAGGTACTTCACCTTCAGTAAATTTAACTCTTTTATCACACCCTCCCAGTCCCTCAGGTTTTGAAGCCACTCAGACACTGCAATTTTGGGGGCTGAAAAAGAATTTACTGCAACAACATTATCTGTGGGGCTTAAATCCTACGTCGTTTTAGATTATTACTTGGAGCGCATTTCATAAATGTTGCTTCTACCAGTTGTGATGACTAGACTAAATAAATAACTAATATATATTAGTTGTATACTGAGAGAGAGGAGCTACAGATGGAGTCCAGGAGCAAGAGCAGCTGCTGTGGCTGCTGCTGTGGAGGAGCCATCCCATGGTCTGCAGCCTTCAGCCTGGGGGACAGCAACCATAAATAACCTAAGAGATCTTCCTGATCAGGGAAAAGCCTCACAGTAATATTTTCTGTGCTTCCATCAAGCCAAGATAGCACGAAATAACCTTTTTTAAATATTTGATTTCTTTTGGGGAAAAAAAAAAGGGTCAAAAAATGTTCAAATGTTCAAATGTTCAAAACTGAAATTTCAGAAGAATATTTCGGAATCACAGAAGTTTAAATCTATCAGGAGCTCAAGGTGTCACCTACAGCTTGTTTGATCCAGATAGAAATATCTGAACTTAGATGTTCCCTGGCACAGGGATCTTTTAAATACCTCCAAAATCAGTGTCTCCAAAATGGGCTATGTAGCTTATTTCTAGACTTAGAAAGCTCTTTTCAATCCTTCAGATGAGTGCTGATCACTTTTATATCCTGCCTGTACTGGACATGGAGAGCACTTGATGACATTTTTTATGTTTGAAATCTATTATCAGACAAGCTGATGACTTTCATCTGGAATAAGTATTTTCTTTCAAATTTCTTCCACCTTCCACACAGTTCTTATCATACTTCTCAATGACTGCAACTTGTGATATCAATTGTAAATTGTGGTGCCTTTGTCAAAAGATTTGGAAGGTCTATGTCACCAAGGATACACTTTTACCTTGTCTTAATTTCGGGTAAATTTGAGACACTGAAATTTTGGTATGTTCTGTACATAGACCAGGAAAGCTCTTTCCCCTTTAACAGAATATTTCAGTTTCATTATAACATTAGAGTCACTTGAATTACTTCAAGTTTAAAATACTTTTCTTCCCAATAAGATAGGCAACTATTTGTGCTCATAGGCCTAGATAACTTTTCAGTCCAGCAACCTGTGAATTAATTGAACTTCCCTCCAATTCCATTTACTCAACACAATAAAAGTCAGTGGAGATATATCACAGAATAATGTTTCCAACATGTCTAAGTTGTACATCAGTGGAGTGGGTGTTTATGTGACATTTATTTGTGGCTCTGTTGTTAAATTTCTCTCCACAGCAGGATTGAATCCTTGATTTTGCATACCACTATCTGACAATCATTAAAGCAGGATTAATAATATAGGCATATTTCAAATATTTCCTAATGATTATGATTATGATTATTTTTTTTTTGTTCCTTGTTCCTACACAGCATCTGGGCATCTGTCAGTCGAAAATGTTGTGCAAGTGTTTTGCAACACTGTTAATGTTCTCTTCTGCAGAAGGAATACTGGCGTTCTCTGTTGTAGAGTTTGTTTAGCATAGTGATCAAAAGGCGCATTGCATTGCCACCAAACCTTGAGTCACCTTCCCCAAGGAACAATCACCCTTTCTTTCCATTTGGGTGGAGACTGTATATTTCTTAGTAAGGCAGTGGTGATCTCAGTCCAAAATTTCTTGATAATACTTACAAAGCAGAAGAGGGCTATTTTATATTGAGGTGGCAGAAAAAAGGTTTATTGCATACATGCTGGTAAGCTTTTGTCATTGCAGTGCTGAGACCATGGCAGCAGCCTCGTGTCTGGTTTCCTCTGAGCACAGTTAAAGAGGGAGAGGGAAGGAGCATCTGTATAGGTGGTGCTGTGAACTCTGCAAAAACATCTGGCAGATCCTGGCTGTAGCAAAGGAACAGAAACATCTCTCAATTTATTTTTTTTCAGACACGCTGCCTGGTGCGCTTTCTCAGTTTCTAATGGAGACATTCTTCTGCGGAATCATTGGGTTTGGCTTTTTATGGTTAGCAAGATGCAGCAGTGTCAGGACACATCAGGATACACCCTGATGGTGACTGTTTGCCTGCTCTGGGCAGCAGCACGTGGTAGCAGAGGGAAATGGTGGGAGGTGGAGGGTGGTGAAGCTGCCTGTCATGTGCTCGAGGACCAATTGGAGTGTGTCTGGTTAATCCTGTCATAGAGGAGGAAAAACGAAAGGCTTTGCAGCCAAATGCCACTTCCTTGTGCACCAAGATGAAAAGCAGGAGGGAGGAAGGAAGGGGAGGAAGGGCAGGGTTCAGAGCCAGGCATATGACAAAACCAACCCATCAGGGTGTCTCCATTTCTCTCCCATTACTATCATACTGCTCCCAGCAGTGTGGTCAGGGGCAGGAGGGAATAGAAGAGCGGTTAAAGGGAAGTGCAGGGGATGTAGGATGGCATATCAGAAATTTGCTGGAATTGGACACTTGGGCTGGACCATGACGGGGCTCTAGAGAGTTACTCATAATACAAAGTTTCAAAATATGTACAACTCATGCTCAAAAAATGACTTTTGTCTGAGGGTGGGGAATGTTTTCCCCAGCCCCTGCTTGTGAGACAAATAGAAAAATGGGGGGGGGGGGGGGGGGAAATTACTGCAGGGAACTGTTTAAATAAAGATAGTTGCCCTGAAGTTTGCTCAGGTAATACTTCATCTTGCTGCCTGTTTTCTAGAGACTGTCCACAGCAGGTGCCTGATAGCACAGCTGGCTCCTGGTGGGGCACAGAAGCAGCACAGGAGTATGGCTGGGAGCCTGAGCTTGGGCTCAGTAAGTACTTTGGGGATTTTATGTAAGCTGTTTTATGAATTAGGACAACTGATACTGAGCGCCTATGGCTCTTTAAAAGGCAGTCTGCAATCAGAAAGATTATTAATTTCTTTTAGTCTCAAAGAGACAGCAGCTGGTAGATTATAGTTGCCTTTAGCCTTATATGAATTTTTGCTCTTCTTTCCCAAATGGGTAAAAATATGAATCTTCTTATCAATATTTAGTGCAATGGCAGGAAATTCTTCTGATTTTCACTATCATATTGTTCTTCAAAATTATTGGTTCTTATGGCTGGTCCAAATTTTGCCTGTGTTGAACTAGGTACCAGTGCTACTGTTTTGCCATCACTGACCTGGGATGATCCTTTCAAAGGCACTTCTGAATAGAGGCATCTTGACTGCTGGAAATAATTTAGCTGTGATTATCCCAGCATGATTGTGGTGTGAACTGACAGTGGCCAGACACCTGGATTTCTCGTAGTTGCGAAGATGAAGTGACAGAACAATGGGAGGAAAGCTTCTTCCCAGGCTGTCTGACTTTAAAAAGATCTTTGCTTGCATCAGCCATGTATCAAGTCACTCTGACCTGCTACAGTCAGGTTTCCATAAATACAATCTACAAAAGGAAATACTTGCTCTAGCTAGTGCTGCAGGAAATTACAGGTCAATTCATTTATCATATGCATCAGTATAATATAGCAGTGGGTGCACACATTATTCCTTTGATTATTCAGAGCCTTGCTTTAAATCACTTGGTGCTCAGGACATGTTCCTGCAGATGGCAAGAACCAGCAAGTTCAGTCTAAATTGGGGAGCCATAATTTGCTGTCTCTGTCAGTTACACTGACAACTACATGGAAGTTCAGCCATGGTACTGAGGGCTGTGGTGCTCTCTCAGCTTGAAATTAACATTCAGGTGATGTCCAGGGTAGGTGGACATCAGTTGCCAGTGAAGACTCATCTCCTCTGGAGAGGCAAACTGATGGGTGATTTTCCCTGCTTTGTCTCTAGCTCTCCCCCTTCCCTTTCCACCTGTCTTTACCTGAAACTGCAGATAAGATATGTGGTACCTGCCTGCCTTTTCCATAGTTGTCACTGTGGGGAGATGGGGACAAGAAGCAGTCAGAAATTAGCAATACATATGAGGAGTTTGCCAACATAGTAAAGAGATAACATTGATAACACTGCTCTTTGCTTCGAAGCTCTTTTGATCTAGCAGATTTCAAAGCACTTCACAACAGGGCAAAGTTCAAGTGCTCTACTGCTTTTTTTCAGCTGGGACCACTGAAGCACAGAGATGTACTGGAATGTGTTCTAAATTACCCAGTGAGCCAGAACTCGCTGTACCCGGCACTCCAAAGAGCCCTTGCTTTGTATGTGAATTAAAATAACGTAGGGTGGGCAACTCAAGCCTGGTGAGACATGTAAGCAAGCAAACACATCTTTGCAAGAGTCACACATGCCATAGGAAGGATTCAGTAAGAGCTGGTGTCTCCTTTGAGACTCCATTGGAGTCTCTCCCATTTCTTCTGTCTGTTGCATTCTCTTCCTGCAGATGTTTTGAAATATATATATATTAAAAAATTCTTGATGAGTATCTTCATGATGGAGGCTCAGCAGTTATTACAAGACTCAAAGCCAAATCCTCACTTCTAAAAGTCTTTTTGAGACCTGAAATTCTTTGTAGGAATAACGATCTCCCACAATCAAAACCATCTATCCCCAGGGGACTAGAAGGATGACCTAGTGTGGGTTAACATCAGCACTCAGATTATCCTTGTGCTAGGTACAGAAGTAAAGGAAGCCTCTAAGTTTCACTTGGAGGTATTGGATCTGTTGGAAGAACAACAGATTCCCTTAAGCAGATCATTCCCTGATGCTGATGTTCTCTTCTTTCCAAAGCATTCCCAAGTATTTTCCTTTGTCTTGAGTTTTAAGCATAAAGAAAAATGTTGGATAATACCATAGCCAGACACATCTTTAAATACTTATTTATGTTTGCTGAGGTTTACAGGGTGACCATTTTAGTGGAAATAAGTTTCTGGTGTTATCAGTATTTTTCACTGTATAGCCTTAAGATTTCCTTACAGGACATTCACTGAGTGGGGATATTAAAAAAAAAAAAAAAAAAAGATGTAGCTTACATCTGTTTGCCAGTGAAATTCAGTTTTTGTTTCTCACACTGAGGTCTCAGAGATTTGTTGTCCTTGTCACATGAAGCACTTCATGACAAGAAAATGATGTTCCATTACCAAAAGTCATCAGCAAAAAGATCCTGGCAGTGCAGCCATGCTTGATATTTACTTAAATCAGCTATTGTTTTAGCAAATTAGATCCACTTTTACAGCAAGGTGTTTAGATTTGGAAACATATCAAATTGAAAGAGAAAACACAGCTGCTGATCTATTTAAACATGTATTTATTTACTGAACTAAGCATAAATTTGAGAAAGGTGGTAAAATAATATTTCTATGCAGAAGTACAATTAGTTTATCAATTCTCCATTCTTTCAAAACTTCAGTGCTGCAAAACTAGGTTGAAAGAATATGACAGTATTGCAGAATTATCAAAAGGAAATAGAGCTGGAATGAGGACAGCTGCTTATTTAAGCAGCTGTGAGGGAGGGAGAGACAGTGTGGGATGAGGATGATAAACAAGTTAGTTGGTTCTTCTTCCTAAAATTCACCAGTATTTAATTGTCACCACGAGGCACTAACACTCAGATACCTGCTAAGGTGAGCAGAGTAGCTTAGAGAGCCATTTTTCAGGTAGCAAATACCAGGGCATCAGTCTGTGTTCAGGTTTCCCTTGCAATCACAGTGGCTGGAAACTGACTTTTTGGTAAGTGAAGGCAGATCTGAAGGGATTTCACACCAAAGTAAATGCCATATTCCTGGCTCACAGCAGTCAGGCAGCATGCATAGGGCTGACGTAAGAAGCTTGACTGATTTGTCTTCAGGTGTTTTGGGAATTACAGCCTTCCCCATTGTGAAAGCTAAGCTCAGGACCTGGGATGAGAGGAGGATCACCAGAGCAGCAGACACTCAGCAGAATGTCTGTGCATCAGTGGCACTAGGTACTGCAGGTAACGCAGCTCCTCTCAGTCCTCTGGTGACAGTATCCCTGCTTTTAGGGTGTCTTCAGAGCCTCTTAGAGAAGACATTTCAGATGTGCAGAGTCTCTCTGGGCCTGCCTTCAGTGCTCAGCCTGTGTCCCCAGCCCCAGCTGCAGTCCCGTTTTAGGGCTCTTCCCCAGACATGCCTTGTCAGCACCTCCCAGACAAGGCACAACGCTGCAGCTCTTTGGGAACGTAGCTCCAGTCAATCCCCATGCAGTGTAAAGCATACCAGAAGAAAATGCACTTCTTTGCTATTATTTTGCCTGCATCAAGGGTTTTGTAGCTGTACTTACTGTGGTTTTCCCTCCTGCCTTCTTAACTGAGGCACAAAACAAATCGTTTTTCAGATGAAATAAACTCTTGCTTTTAATCTCCATTCTGCTGCTTGTGGGAGTGTTTCCTGGAACATCTAGGGTTTGGTTTTGTTCCCCTAGAGAAGCTCAGGAAATTTCAGCCAGATTTAAGTCTGACCTGAAATGTGATGTCAGCTCTCATATACTGAAGTTTGTTAAAAATATGAAAACACAGTGAATCATAAAGAACCAAATTATTTTGATTCCAGGATTATGATTCTAGCTGGAAAAAATGAGAATCAGTAAACTGAAGACACAAAATGATGCTTGAATTTGATGCATTTCCCTTGAAAGGGGAGAAGAAATAACAAAATGTATCTGTTGATTGGAGTATGAAAAGCAGATACAGTACCATTTGCTGCTATTGATAAAATAGCAATAGTATTGATAACAATAGCACCTAGAGTTTATTGCTATAATAGAGTATTCCTTGTTGAATTTCCTGGTATGAAAAAGGCATCTTTATTTGATGAGCTTTAATCTGTAAAAATTCCTGACTACTGCTGTGCACACTGGAGTGGAGCAGAGAAAGGCAAATATGCTGGTTAAAGAGAAGATTAAGGACATCAGCTTGTTTAGTCTAACAAAATAAGCACAAAATAGTGAAGTGGGGATACAATTACTGTAAGTAAATACACTGGGCCATAACACTTCGAAAGGAAGAGAATACTTGAGCTAAAGGATAAGGTTAGCTTACTAAAAATAGGTTAAGAACAGGTCAAGAACAGGTCTCTGCTGGAAAACAGACTTCCAGACCCCAAAGGAATGAGAATTTGGAACAGTCTTCTTTCAGAGCTGAAATCCCTCATTAGTTTCAAAGGGGAGCTGGATGTATTTGTGACAACAGCACCTGTGTTGCCCACGGAATATGCCTGATTGTGCAGAAGATGAAGATACTCTCTGCTCTGGCATTTTTATTTTCAGCCCTTTCTTTTGGACGTAGGATGAGAAAAAATTCAGAAAGTATGCAGTCCAGACACACATCTTCACTGTACAATTACAGGGCAGTAAGGGTGCACCTCTTGTGCATCTGTCAGTGGGAGCTGAAACGTGGCCTTTCTCAAGTGCAGAGCTGTTATCAGTCAAACTAAGCAAAAACAAATTTTCAACAAGTGAAAAAAGTTACTTGTTTCTCCCCACACTGTGTTTTAGTTATTTGTTTCTCTCCATGCTGTATTTTGTTCCCAAAGGAAAGAAACCAGGAATGTACTCCCTTGGTAGTAAGGATAAAAGGGAGAAACTTTATTGCTGTGGAAATGACCTTGTTGAGTTGCTCCAAGCAAATTTATGGTTTTACATCTATCAAGTGCAAAGATGAAGTTATTAATACATGTTTGTAGAACACATAAGCAAACCTCCCTACTATACCTAGACAGCAACAAGAGAGGGAACAAAATACCTAATTTAATGGGAGTTGGTGAATCTGAGGAGTCACTGGGGAATCAGAGCTGCCAAACTTTTGGTACATCAGACTGCTGAGGTAAACTGCCTCTTGTGCTTTGTTGCTGCCAGAAGGATTCCTCAGGCATCAGCTCCATTGAGATCATTAGCCTGAACAAGGTATCCCTCTCAGCAGAATTAAGTCACAGTCTCCAAACATTCAGACATTATGACTCAGGCCTCATAGAGGCACAAGTTTTATCTTTAAAAGGCCTTTGATTTGTTAAGTATGTGTTTGTCTAATCTGATAAAACTTTAAATGCTGTTTTACCAGTCTTTTGCATAAAAGATCAGGACAGATTAGGATATGCCTGATCTTCAGTGTGAAATTCTGACAATGCTGCAGGCAGTGGGAGCTCTGCTGCCGACTTCAATAGACTAGATGCCTTTTGCTTTCATCTCAGCAACCCTTGCTACTGGTGAATAAAAGCTTCATTGCGAATTACAGAGGAAAATCAGTTCTCTTCCTTTGTAATTGAAGAAATTAGTAGCCAAAGGGTCAATTTGAAAGACATTGTTACCTAATACAAAAACTGGGGGAAAAAATGCACTTTCTCAGCTGTTATTAAAATTAAATTACCTAAGATGTCACTTCTTAGATCCTATGAAAGCAGGGTACATTTGGAGCATATTTCTGGCAAGAAAACAAGTAATCCAGGAGATGTTTATTTGATAGATAAGATGATATTTTGACTCATTTTTTTGTATGTCTTTTGAGCTACGTAATTCATTGGCCAATGGGTTGTGTCTCCCATGAAAGTTCTGGTAATTAATGCAACATGAAGTATTGCATGAAGAATGTTCAACATGAAATAAATAACTGGGCACCTGCATTCATTCACCAGTGGCAGTATGGAACATTTCCGAAGGTCTTCAAAAGTAAGAGGAAAGTCTGGCCTTTCAGAAACCTGGATGGAGAATCTCAGATACTTACACTTGTCTTTTTAGTTCAGAGGAGCAAACACTTCTACAGGACACAAGGGCACTGTGGTTTGATTTTAGTAGTAAATCAGTTCCCCAAATTCCTTATAATCTATATGAAAAGCAATGACAGAAAATAAACAGATTTTAAAAGTTGTACTGAGGTCTTAATTTCTTTTTGAGGTTTATGAGCTTTCTGTAAGTCACCAGAGCATCCAAGGACAATTCCACATGGGAATGATGTCTGGGATGCAAAGTTATCATGCTGCTCTGCCAAAACATGTTCCAGAGGACAGTATCTGTTACTGCAAAGACTTAACGCAGTTTCAAAGGAGTATGTGGAATGCAAAATGATTTGTGTCAGGTGCCGAGAGGATCTGGTGAAGTCCTGGTCACATCTGTCTCAGACAAAAATTTAGGTGGCAAGATCACGGGAAGGTTTTGTTACTGTAAAGTCAGATGCTGATAGATCACATAGTTTCAAGGTAAATGCTTGTATGGCAGTAAGTAATGAGCAGAACAGAGATACCTTTCCAGCAGAGCAAAAATCAAGCTGATTTAGTGCTGAAGCAGCAACATTGAGGCTCCTTCTCTATGGCTCAAGGGTGATATATCACCACAATGGCAACTTCTTCAGACAAAGACCAAAGCAGAAGGCTCCTCCTGAAGACCTTGCTAGCTTTGAGATGTTGAGAAATGTTAAGTTGGTTTTGAACTTCTGAGGTTATAAAAAACAGAAGCAGATTCAAAGAGGTGGAGGGGAATTCCATCTTAAATATGGAGGCTGAAGACTGACCAAAATGGCTCGCAGAAAGGCACACTAGAAGAGAAACTGGGAGTGGCTAGGGAGACTAGAACCCCAATGGCACTGCTGTATGGATTTGGGCAAGGCAAAATATCTGACCTTGGCAGATGGCATGCACATATATTCCCAGTCATGTGCACACTGACACTCTCTCAAAGAATAATCCAAGTTTTCCAGTCGTTGCTCTAAGACAAGATCAAAATTTGTAAAAATAAGTTAGTTTGATAAATTGGATCTAAACATATACAGTCAAAGAGAACAAATGGCATCACAAGTTTTGAATTACAGTTGCCATTTGAACATTTCTTCTCTGACAAAATAATTGTTGCTTTCTGTTTATTTGTGCCATTGCTGGAGGTGTACATTGATATTTGTTACTATGGACAAGTAAACAAAGGGAAGAGAACAATTATTTTCTGAAAATTATTACTTGTATATAGTTTCATATTTATTTTCAATACTTTGAGTTTTAGAAAATTATAGTGACTAACAGCAGCTTATTTAACAAGTTAATATGAAGCAGTTTGCAGTAGTTAGATGGCTATTGCTAGTCCGTGAGTCTTTTCATAGTGTATTTTACCAGAAGCCAATTCTCTTGGATTTTACAGCTGCAGTTGATATGAAAGATCCATCCAAACCTTGCAAGACAGGACTGTGTTGTGAGTGCTTTGTCCCTGAGAGTGTTCAAGACCAGGTTGGATGGGGCATTGAGCAACCTGGTCTAGGGGGAGTTGATCCTGCAGGATCAATATGCCACCCCCCAGCAGGGTGGGTTGGAACTAAATAAATCTTTAAGAACCCTTCCAACCCCAATCATTCTATGTTTCTGTGATTCTGTGAATAGGTCAGCCTTAACAGAAACTGTGGTCTACATTTTCAGTGGTGTTGGTGTGCTGCTCCATTTATCCAGTAACCTGTTGCCAAGCTAATGTGTCACACACATGTCCTTCAAGTAAATACAATTATTTTTCTACTTTGTCTCAGCATGTCTCATGCTGTTGGTGCAGCCACTGCATCCGACCCCAACACTGGCTTTCCAGCAGAATTCAGTGTAACATTTCAAGCCTACAGTGTGTCCAAGCACTGTGTGACCCTTCAGAGTTAAAAGTGCCATCTAACATTACCAGCCTGCTGGCACACCCATGGTAGCCATTCAGGCAATTTTCTCATGACCACTCTTGCTCATGCACCCTGAGCTTACAAACCAACTGGACTGTACTTTCCTTGGAAATGGAGGAAAGAAACACTGTGAACAGCAATTGGCAGAGCTGCTTCCTGTTTTCTGTGAACTGGTTTGTTCATAAATAACCTGAAATAAGTGACAGATTTTCTCCTTGCAAAGATCAGGACCTAACGAGCAGAAGGAGCTGCCGTGCCCTGCCTCACCAGGATGCCACTGGCACAGGTTCTGTAGGAAGCTGCTCACAGAGTGTTTGCACAGGTTTGCTCCCCACCCCATGAGGGACTGCTGGAGTCTTGGTACTCCCTCCTTCTGTCCAGAGATTTTGGCTAGCTGAAGAGATGGAGCCTGATGTGTTCCTGTGTTTCTACAGGGTGCCAGTAGAGGGCAAGGATGGCTTTAGGCTTGGTGCGAGCAATCACACAGGTTGCCCGGCAGAGCAGAAAAACTGCATGAGCTAAGGGAAAAGGCAAAAATGTACGGGAGTCTGGTGAAAAGAGTGCCCCAGGACCTCTCTTAGCTCCCTATTCCATCTTGTGTGACAGGCAGGTGCTGTGGATCATGGTGGTGAGCCCATGCTGCGACGGGAGCCTGCAGGACTCAGGCACAGGAGTCTGTCTGTCCTCAGTGGGACAGACGTGGCCCTGCCTGCCTGAGATGCTGTCGGTCCCCTCCAGGCCTAGGAGAGGGACATGCCTGGCTGCTGTGTCTGCTGCGAACAGAGGCTGCTCTGTTGCACTGGTCCAACCCCCACTTCCACATGACTGTCTTTCCTGAGCTGCTGCTTAACATGAGCTCAGAGGAAGGGTCTTCCACTGATATCTTATGGGACCTCATTTCCCTCTTATTTGCCAGAAAACTTTAAGTACAAGGGCAAAGAAGTTTTTTGGTTCCATTCTGGGAAAATGGAATTAGCTGCAGTATAAATAATCTCTAAAGGTTTTGTAATCCAAATAGCCCAATAAATGAAGAATAAGAAAGGCAGCTCTTATTTAGATACTTTCTCTGAGCTGAATAAAACATCTTTTATGTCAGTAAGTACTTCAGATAGTCTCTAGTATACCTCAGTAAAGAATTGTTTTCTCTTTTTGATGCAATTTCAAGTCCTATGTCCAGTTGATTTTTAAGTTCATTATGTTTCCCTTCTCTACAAGCAAATCATAGGTGCCTAAGAAGATTGTTAATTCCTCTGCTCCAGAAACAGAAATAGCATAACATTTTGTAAATTTGCCTGAGTCTGTCTCATGAGTTGATGTACAACCTTTCAAAGGGAGGAAAACACACAAACAAGCAAACAAACAAAAAACCAAAGAAACAAACAAACAAACAAACAAAAAAACCAAAACCCAAACCCAAAAAACCACAGCAATGAAAATGGAAGTGAATTGTAAATAAACTTCTTGGGTTTTTTTCCTGAAAAAACTTTTTTCATAAGACTTCCCAATAGTTAGAAGTTTTGACAGTTCTCTCACCCACAAAGGGAATGATGTTCCTCTGAGATACCAGTTGCTGCTTTTTAGCTATGACTGTGCAAAGCACCTGTGCTACTCTGGAAGGCAAAGCCTTTCACAGAATTTCTTACCTCTTTTTCCATCCCTTCAATTAAACAGTGAGGTAAATGAACAGGGACTTGTTACACAGGAGTGAAAGGCCACCAAATTTAGAACTGTAGAACTTCCAGAGAACTGTAATCAAGAGATAACTTTTGCAACTTTACATGCATGACGACTGATGTACAGTACAACCACTTCATCTGAGTCACATAGATCCATACATGTGTCTGAAAAGCAATGGAAGATGACTAAGGAGTGGGAGGAAAAGGTAGGCAAGGAGGACATACTGTTCAAGGAGAAGATACTTGAAAAGAAAAAAAATAATTTCCTCCTTTCAAGTGGAAAAGCAGATAGGATACACTGACATAGACATAGCAATCTTTGCCTCAACACCATTATATCCAAACACTTGACACTGGAAAGGAGAGCCAGACAATGAACTAGAAGATTCCACACGGCACCATTTTCCTGTGGCCTTGACAACAAAGGAAACGCAATAAATAAAAAGGATATGAAGTCCCCTTGTCTTTTTATTATTTACATGGTTTTGTTCTTCTTTATGTTAGTACACTCTAACCATGTTGGGGCAGCCAGTTAAGTGGAAGAGTAATTTGTACAATGCATGTGAAATATTGCATCTAATTTACAGCGGAGTCTTATTAGTCTGAGTAACCCTAATACACAAGAGCAATAATTTAGAGAGTGATAAAAACACATCAGACCTCTCAGAATGGACACAAACTACAGCTGAAAGGGACCTAAAGAGATAACTGAGCATGCCCTTCTGTACTGGGTGTCCCTGCATGTTGCGGTGTGTTGTCATGGTGTGCCTCAGTTTCCCCAGAAGATTCCTTCCCCATGTGGTGCGGCAATCACCACCTCTCCTTTCCCCACCCTTGACCCCTGCTGGGCACTGTCCATCAAACTAGAAATTCCAGAAGGCATCGAGTGATTGGCAGGTGAAAGGACACTCTCCACCTCCTGGGGGGCCATTGGCTCACCCAGCTGTCCCTCTCACCTGAGACCCCCTCCCCCCATACCTGGTTGGTGCTCCCTGGGTCCCCTCCCCTTCCCCTCTCCCCAGGTAAAAGGGCAAGCACACCACACAGTTGGGAGTTCTGTTGGAGCTGTTGCAGGATTCAGAGGCTGTGCGGCCCAAAACAAAAACTCTGGATTAAAAACTCTTTGTCAGAACCCACTCCTCTTTCACCATCGCCTTAAAGATTTCTCCAGCTCAGAAAGGCTGAGGAGTGACCCTCTCAACGGCAAGTTCCAGCCATAATTCCCCTCAACAGCCAAGTTCCAAGCACTGGAGCTCGGGACGTGCCCGGACTTGTCTCCACGTGCCCAGCTGTGACCACAGGTACTGAATAGCGTCTCTGGGGAGAAAACTCCACAGGTGCCGCTGTTTGGTTCAGCAGCTGGGACCAGGCAGACCAAGGCAGTACCGTCAGTAATATTGGTAAATTCCAATATCTGCATGTAGCAAGACTATCCCTGACAGTTTAGCTGTTTGCCTAAACCATTCACAAATTCTCCAAGAATTTAAAGTCCATGTCCACCTAGGAATTTATTGCTCTTACAGATGGAAATCATGTTGTTGTAGCACTAGGCCCTGTCATGTTTATTGCAATGTTGACAGATTTCTTTTATTATTTTCCGCCAAGGCCTACAAAAGAACAGTTTAGCCCCTGCTTAGCAGTCTTCAGCAGTGCTTTACCCTTCAGAAAACTTATGTGAACTGGCTCTTTTGTTTCCTTTTTTAGTCTGAAAAAACACATTTTAGCCTTTTCTAATGACTGTCTCAAATGTCATCCTTTCTGTTATGAATAAAAAGTTACCTATTTTTGTTTAAGGTTACAGAGCTAAAACCGGTTGGACCAGTTGCTGTTAAATTAGCTTAATTGTTAAGAAGGCATTAAAAAGGAGAAAGATCTCCTGCCCTATTTATTTCACTTTCTTAAAACATTTTCGTTTTGCTATAATACAGACTGTTCTCAGTTTACCTACACCTTCTTTAAAATCTGATGATCTGATCCCATGCAAAAGTCTACATTAACCCCACCATCCTAAGGAGTGGAACAATACTTCTTTCTCATCTCTCACATGTTCTAATTTTGCTCACACATCTCAGGAATTATGGCTTTGGAAGCCATCTGGTGTGTTTGGTGGGGAATCTTTGACACCTCCCAGATCCTTTCATACAGTAGTAATTCTGATGCTATTCTAGATATTTTATTTTATTTTAATTATCTTTAAAGTGTTTTAAATTACTTTCTTGAGGTGGGAGGATGGGATTTTAAGAATTTCCTGATAAGGGCTCTAGACTGGTGCATGTTGATTTCTTTCTCATTAATTCTGTTTTTAGTTTCTTCCTGTTTCGCTGCCCAGAGACCTCTGCACCCAGGACACTGAAAAACTAAAATGAAGATGAAAACAGGAACCAATTATTTCTACTTGCTAATGGGAACATAAAATGATCACAAAATTAAACTTCAGAGAATTGCATGTTATGCGTAAGAAAAATTACTACGTTAGCTGAAAAAAGAACCTGCTGAGGGAGGTGGGGGAAACAGCACCAGTAGATCTTGCCAAAGCTACAAGAAGACAGCTACTTGTTGTCAGCACAGTGTCATATGGGTTTGCTCACTGCAGAGAGTCAAAAAAAGGGAAAAGGAGGAAGGAGGTTGGCTCACACTCTGTGGCCTTCCAAGGCTTTAATAGCATTGAAATGGGTAAGAGCAAATGAACCTTGCATGAGGGATTCTGCAAAGGAGACCCACCTAGGTTCCTGGTCTGATCCTGAGGGAAACAGCACCACTGTCTCCCTTGTGAGAAGATGGGTGAATGTAGAGCAGCAGCAAGAGGAGAGACACATCATGGTCTGTAACAACAGGGAACAAGGTTATCGCTCCAGGAATTGCTGCTCTTCTGGAGAGTCTTCTCAAGAAGAGAGGGTTGTAGGCTTCTCATGAAGCATATGGACATCATCCTTCATGTAATTGTCATATCATGGAGATCTTTAGAATGAAGATGTAGGTTTATCTCTTTTTAACCTTTGAGGATCAATGTGGTGAATCAGTGGGAGGGAGGAAACAACTCTTGCTTGTGAGGTGATGACAGTTTTTGCTTCTTCAAAGTCCTTTCCCAGCAGGTGGCATATGGTGGCACATGCCCTGCCCTCCTTGCCTGTGGACTTCTATTAAGGGAACAAGTCCCATCCCAGTGCATAGAGATGCTTCAGGGCCTTCAGCTGCAACAAGAAATACAAGTGTTCTAAAACTGTTGAATCCACCCAAAGTCATGCTCTTATCCTTCCCACTCCAAATATTAGTCCAGCCTAAACAGAAGCCGAAGTAAAGGTCTGTTTAGCAGGACATGGGGATGTAGAAGAGTCTTTTTCACCTAGAGTTGAGATGGTTTCTTATTCCCCCTCATGCAGAGTACCTGCTGTGTGCAGGTGTTCTTCAGCGAGGGTTGTTCCATTTTCCTACTCCTTTTCAAAGTTCTAGATGGTGACTGACTGTCTCTATCTAGTCCTGTTTCTCATTCCTAGGGCTTCATTTTTGTGTACAATGGCTTTGGTGCTGCTAGATATCCCTGATACTTGAAGAAGACTCCTCTACCTCAGTTCAAGACTAACCAGCCAAGAGCAATGCAAACTATAAAAATATCTCTGATAATTCTGCCTGGGACCACTGGCAGCTGCTATCCATAGTGTGTTCTTCTGTGCCTGTAATCAGCGGATTGTCCCTGTGTGGAATGGTCCCTTTACACTCCCTGGCACCATTAACACCCTAGAATTCATCTATGGCACGTGGTACCAGCAGCATCCATCCCATGAGCTCGTGCTCTCATGCATTATCAGCTTTCTACAGACTCCTTCATAATGCAAGTGGCAAATCTCGTGGTGGGTGCTTCTGCACAGAGGTGGTGTGAGACCCCATTCCTGCTCCCTGGCATTCTGAGGCCACTTAGAGTCAAGTGTTGTACATAAATGGTTCCTGACATTGAACTATGATATTTCAAAGTCACAGCTTTGGCATTTATTTGGAATTACTGTAACTGGGAAAGTAGCACATACGGATTTCTCTACTGCTTAAAAAGATTCCACTGTGGGAGTTTTCTGTACCCTACCCTAGGCTGTCAAGATTATATTGGTTGCCATCTGGTTTTCAGTCCCACTCTTTGTTTTCGGTCTCCAGGCCATTATGCCTTTAGTAAATAATCAAACATATTTTGGTCTATTCAATTTCTTTTCTTCTGGTGAATTGTTGATTAGGAGCCAAAGGTTTATTTAAACAGGTGATAGCTTTGCTGCTTACTTGGTGCATTGGTAACATGATTTTAAGTCACATCTACAAAGACAAATGTAGTCATGCCAAGAGATCTGAGCACACAACAACAGACTAAAGTGTATCTAAGGTTTGGAAGCCTTCTGGAGAATTCCAGACTAGAAAGAGCTAAGCTTTATCCTCCCACTTCAGAGGCTGCAGCAGTAGGGACCACTGTGGTTATGAAGTGGGGTGGAGGAGCATAGGAGTGGCAGTAGGTGGGAAATGGAATGGGAAGAAAGGGAGGAGGAACATGCAGCTAGAAAAGGTGCAACTAAAATTGACAACAGGCATAGCCTCTTTCAAAACCTGTTTTGAACTGGAGCCTCACTAACAAGTGCCTGTATTTCAATAGGCTTGCCCAGTCCACTTCATTGCCCCCTAGTGAAGTTCTACTTGTGCCGTATACTGAACTACATCCATGCAAATCCTAATCCCCAGCAGATAAAAATAGCATGGCTGAAAGTGTGCAAAAGCTTGAGTTTTTCACTGAAGGAAGCCATGAGCACTCAGCTGGGTGCCCTGTTTGTTCAGTGTCTGCCTCCTGTAGCTGAAACAGTTCAGACTGATGTTGTTTGAGGGGAGAAGCCAAGTCTGTCTTCTGGCTATCAGCCTCAATTGCCAATTGTCCTGCCTGCAGGCAGCTGTGGTGCTCCTAGGGGGCATGGGACAGATGAAACACAGCTGAGGGAAGGGGAAATTAAGACATATAAGCAAGAAGACAAGCAATGGGAAGCAGAAGATATAGATAAAAGGGTTGGAAGTGGTATCCTTCCTTGAAAAATTAGTTGGGTCATTACTGCATAGGTCTGACTAGAATGTGTGTTTGAAACCAGTCACAAGCCTCCCCACCCCGAGTCTTGTTGATATTGCTTTCAAGAATGGTCATTTTACAGTAAATATACTCTGACAACCCCAAAGTCTCTTCTTCCCTCTCTGTGCCAGAGTTTAGCCCATGCATTTCCAAAACCACATAGCACTTGAAAGCACAGTAATATTTGGAGGCAGAAGCTTTTAAATAAGAGCCAGTTAGAGCTACAATCCATCTCCACCTTTTTTTTTTTTTTAATTTTCCTTGCATTCTTTGAAAGAAGCCTGTCTCAAACCTACACATTTTAAAAGGCTGCCAGTTCTTTCCTGCAGATTTTGCAGCTTTCAGCTGTTATGCCTCCGTAAGATTATACTTTGCATCTACTGACAAATATCATAGAATTAAACTCCCCCAGAGACATTAATATCACTTATGGCCAGACAACATATTCAGAAAATTGCTTGAAATTATTTGCCAGAAAACTAATTTCTTAGTGTCTTAGAGCAATTCTCCCCACAATTAACAGGTTCCTCAGCTAATGTAGTTCTGATTTCTTCCTGCACTTGATATAAATTTTATATCACACTCAAAAAAAAAAAAATTCTTAATTCAACACCCCATCCCTTTAACTTTGCCTGACTGACATGCTGGGATTACCAGAGCTGGGGCAAAATGTCAGGCTCTCTCAATTTGAGCAGCTGTGAAGGATAGAGAACAAAACTACAGATAACTTGATGGTTAAATTTTAAAAACAGGTATTTGCTTTACCTTCTGCCTTCACCTGATCTCTATCATATATCTCAGAGTCTAGTCATACAATTTACATCAGTGAATTTCACTTTCTGAAGATAAGCAGGACAGAAAAAAACCTTAAAACTTGAGTCGTCTTCATTGTATGAAAGAAAGCCATCCTTGCAAGCCTTTCTCATTTTAAGCCACCCATTTTCTATCATTTATTAAAAACTAACAGCCACAAAACTAACAGCCACAAAAACAGCCAAAGAGTGCAGTGTCCCCCTCAGGTGTCCAAGGTGTGCTGCTTACTCCTGCTTTTGTATTAATTTTCCATTCTACTCAGCAATTAAAAAGCAGACCAATTAGCTTGCTATTTTTCCTTCCTTTCCAGCTGTGCCAGAGATGAGTTGACAAAAGCCCCAGGATGAGAGGAATAGAGTATATCAATAGAGATTGTCTGCATCTGAAGTGTTAATTTGTTCCTTTACATTTTGCTAGCTGCCAACAACCCAAAAGCCACAAATATGAAGGTTGCCACAGAAGGACAACAGAGCTTTATGAATAAACACTTACACTTTAGCTTCAGAAGCTTGTGACTTCTATTTCAATGTGAACACAGATTTATTTCACATTGGTGTGCATATATTTTGCAATTTTGCCCAGCAACCAGGAGTATGTAGGAACAAGTGCTCCTCTGCAGAGTTTATTTTGATCAGTATGGATAGCACCCTACCCACAAATCAGCACAGAAGAGGATTTTTGTCTCTGATCTTAGCGGCATTAGGAATTATGATACTTCCTCATACACCCAAATGCTCAGCTAGATAAACAGAAATATGATCAACAAGTGTCCAAAGCCAAAAGTCCACAGAACACTGCAAAGCTGTGGACAGGCCTTAAACAGGAATTTTTTTCTCTTGGTCATTAGTACTGAGTACATTAATTTTCCTTACAATTATAGGCATATTATGGTGCCACACTATAGTTTTATATCAAATAAGATTAAAAGTGTGTCAAAGTATTTACATTTCCCCTGAATTAATAATGCATAGAAATAATTTGAAAACATGAGTGCTTTTGTTCAGCATATTTAGGAGAGTAGCCAGAAGAATGTTATTAAAAGTTAGCATGGGAAATTTCAAAGAATGTCTATAGGAAAAAAACCCCTGACTTGTACTTAAGATATTTTGTGTTTTAATCTCCTCACAGAGGAGAAATTCAGTTTCAGAGATTTTCAATTTTTCAGAATTCATATTTTCAGTTTCTTTTTTTCTGCTTTCTTTGTCATTCACAGCCCCACCCCAGTAAGGAGAAAAGAAGGGAAGGGTATATTTTCCACAGCTTTCTCCATGTAGGAAACAACATAACCATCAAAATATGAAGAGTGGGTTATCACTCTTCTGCTCTTTCCTATGAGCAGCAAGGAGTGACAAGAGGGAGAAAAATTCTGGCATCCCATAAAAAATATTCTAAAAACAGAAAACCAAAACACTTTGAATTCACAGGTTTTTCAGTTTAACTTCTAAAATAAAAAATGATAATCAGAATATTTCTCATAAGTTAATATATTTTCCATATATCTACTCTTTTTTTTTTTTTTTTTTTTTTTTTTTTTTATTAACCAGAAGGAGTTCTGGCTACGGGCTGTACTTGGCTATCAGAGGAAGCCCTCCCAACTACAACATGATACAGGGAGCCTCTGTGCAGGACAATGCTTTCAGCATCCCAGTCCACATTAACTCTCCCTTTCTAGAGAAGTCATGCTGGAGTGAAACAGCAAATTCCCTTGGTCAGTTAGATGAGTATTTGTGGGTCTTCTGTTTTGGACCTCTGTGCTCCTATCAGTCGTGGTACCACTCCCTGTGCGAGGCTGGCTGTGTAGTCCAAGATAACCAGTGGCTGCTACTTTGTTGCACCAAAGATGCACAACACCTGCTTAGACACCCATTGTCCACAAAACATCACCCCCCCACCTCCCCTCCCACCCCCCAAAACCCCAGCCCCTTAGGTGTCTGTTCCTTGGGAGCTGGGAATAAAATGACAGCAGTAAAGGGCAGTTTGGCACCCCTTTTTCCCTGAGTCTTTGCCCTCGTGCCACAAGTCAGCAGGAGTTGCATCAGCTGCATGCAAAAGCAGTTATTTGCCAAATATAAAGTGAATATCCCTCACCAACCCCTTCCAGTACCCCAAGCTGCACAAGACCCGATAATGAACAAGTCTGAGTGGAGAGCTAAGGGCCTGCCAGGAGGAGGCAATGCCATGGCTTTGCTCTCAGTGAGATGGGTGACCCTGGTCAGGGCTGAGTTTACTCCCACACACCCATCACTTCCCCCTTTTCCTCAGGGATGAAGCCACAGCCCAGGATCAGTCAGTAAGGCCAGGCAGGGTACATGGAGGAGGCCCAGTCTGGGTGCAAGTCAAGAGAATTCTCCAAGAAACAAAAATTAAAAACCTAAGGAATGTTGTACTCAGCACAACCTTTTATTCTTATATATCACAGTATTAGTTACCTTACCAAGGGCAGGTTGAAGCTAAAAATATGTTTAAAAAAAAAAAAAAGTAAAAATCAATCAACCAAAAAAACCCCCCAAACCAGCCAAGAAGTCATGAATTTAGAAAGAAAACCCTTTTTAAACTAGAGGTAACAGAGCTCCACCACCTCCTTGCATAAGACTTGAGACAGGTATTTTATGGGTCCTGCAGGACCTGAGTCCAGCTACAGGAAATTGCCCTGAATGGAGTAGCATTTCCCTGTTTAAAATGGTCCTGAACTGCAACTCGTCCTGATTTCTTACTGGCTTCACGTCTCAGAAGTAAAGGTTTGAGTTCTCTGTGACCACGAGCTGCAGGTTGCTGGTTTCATGTTGCACCAGGCACTGGTAAAGGCCTGTGATAGGCATTCAGTGAAAACATTTCAGGCCTTTTAAGTGTCAGCTGGTCTGTGATTTTATCTATTAAGCTATTGTGTTCAGAGTACCTGCAGCCAGGCATGGACCATAAGAACAGGTGTGTGACAGATACAGGTTTGTCCTGTTTTCCCACTTCTTGCTACCCTCCCCTCTATAAATTAATGACACTACTAAAATTCCAAGGGCAGAAGTTGAACAATAGTCTCCAGCCTGCTGGGAGCTGATAGAAATATTACTGGGTGCTTACCAGACTCCATGCCATGTGCTGCCCTCAGCTCCATGAGGAGCTGCCACCTCCCTCTTTGGCTCTTTTTGCCATCAGTCACCAGTCAGGCACTTTTTCCTTCACTGCTCCTGTTGTGTGGCTGGAGGAAAAGCAGAGATTGGCTACCCTCACTCAAATCCCACAGCATCCACCCTTCGCTGCCATGCCCATGCATCTCCCCACTTTCCTAGCTTGTGCCTCAGCAATTCCACTCAGTTGTCTAAAAGCCAAGGTTCAGTCCCTTCCTCCTCAGGCTGAGGTTGTCTCAGTTTCTTCAGACTGCTCCATCTCTACCATGGGTATCACCAAGTCACACTTTGCTGCCCATTAAGGCAGGTAGTTAGCTCTTTTCCAGGGTGTTGCCAAGGAAACTGCTGGAGCTGAAAGACTGCAAATAGTTCTAGCCTGAAAAATGGTGAGCACTGCTACTAGAAATATTGCGAAAATTCATAAACAGCTACTCAGATATTTTAATAGCTCTGGCAGGAGATTCAGATACCAGTCATAAATGTCCATTTTATTTTATCACAGTACTGATTAATTCCAACACTTCCCATCTCTGTGCATCTTTAAAAGCAGCCCACTGATAAAACACAGCCCTTAAAATAAACTTCAGTTTATTTTTCAACAGCTGTCCAAAATCCACATTGAATAATACTTTGCTATGCTGTATCTAATTGAAGACCAGATGCCATTGAACTGAAGTCATCAATACCCCGTACAAGTTAAGGCATCTGCTTGCACAAAACAACTTGCTTTTTGTCTCTTTACCTTCCAGCTCTTTGGGCCAGGACCAGCCTCATGTGTAAGGTGCATTACAAGTGTAGGTAGTTGTAAAAAGAAATATTGATTACCATTCTTCTCATGACAGAGAGGATAAATTGTAAAATTTTTATTGCAAAATATTAAAATAAATTACATTTTACAAAGACTTAGCAAATATTTACATACAGTGTGATTCCAGTGACAATCAGCAACAAAGAACAGACAGGCATATTATGGAGTGATAAAGAGTCAGAACTGCACAAATGTCAAAAGCCATATGAAAGACAAGCTAATTTTTGAAAGTTAAATCCATCACAAATGGAATAAATCCCACAAGGCACCAAAATTACATGTCTACAAAGTTCTTTTGTTTACTCTACAGACATAATGCCTTTTGCTCTCCTCGTCTGTCTCTACACACTCTTCCAGATCAACTGGAGGAAAAATAAAATCTTCGCACATACAGCTGTATCACCATGGATCTATTATCAGTCTGGTTTTAATTCTGCGTGCTTGGTGATATCCATTGCCAGCAACAGATTCACTAATCATTAGTTCAGAAAAATTAAACACTCTGATTTTGTATTTCCTCAGTGACTTCGTACCAGTGTATCAGATGTGTCAGGCTGCCTGATGTGAGACAGGTATCTGCAAGTGATGCCCTTCTGGTAAAAACAGGCTTCAATAATGCAATACAAACCCAAGAAGCATCACAACGATGTCATGAAGTATAGGGTCACATAGTCTTAAAGCACTTAAAAGGCCTTTTGTTGGAACAGACTTCCATGGTCACATTTCAGGATTTAATTTTTGAAAAAAGAGTAAAATTGAAAGTACTGGCTCATCTTGGCAAAATTAGTAAGTGAATCCTTCCTTCACATGATGTGACTGGAAATAAAATCTACTTGTAGGCAACAGCTAGAAAGAAGAGTTTTCACTGCTATTCCATCCCTTCCTTATACATGCTCTTAAGCTTTTTTCCTTCCTTAAATATCCCCCTTTTCTATCTTTCCAGGAAGAGATCTGCCTCACCTATAAAACCAACTCCACAGCTTTAAGAAAACTGTTAACATTACTAGTTAGCTAAATGAAATCAACAGGTATCCAAAGAATATGTTTCCAGATTGACCAAAGAATTGAAATAACAACAAGACATAACCAGGTAGCACTGGGGAATTCACTCAAGAGACACTTTTGGAGCTGAATAGAACAAAATCCAGCCTGGACATCCCTCTAAGTCATTATATGTAAATCTGAAGGCAGAAAGATATTAGTTTAGGTCCCCCAGGCAGCTTCTTTTCTCAAAACGTGGAAGACAGGCAGGCATAAAGCTATCCTGTTTAGCTCTTCGGCACTTCTGAGATGGCACCATAATTTTAAAAACCCTGGGAATGCTTCAGCTTTTTGGAGAGAGCCATTATCAAAGCTATGCACCAACTAAAGCCCTCCAAAACTCTGAAACATGTAGGGCTTAACGAGACCAGTTCTCTTGGCCCCTGTGTAAAGAGGAATTTTTTCCCAGTGTTAAGATTACATTAAGGCACATGGTGGGATATCTTGAGAACAGTTTTGTGAGGTGTGATCATGTTTCCCCGAAAAACTGAGAATATTGTACTTTGTTTTAATAAATTTAAACTATTACTTTAAATCCCATGATACTTATTATGCAGACTTATAGTCTGTGCTGACTACACTGGGAAAGGCCAGAGAGCCACATCTAGCATGATAATATGAAACAGATCCCATCTATTCTCAGCTCTGGCATACAAGTGCACTTCGCTATGCAGAACAGAGTCTGGGTTCCAGTGTGCAACATCCCCTCCCAATCAAAGCAGCCCAGCCAAGTGTCTGGGTTGTATTATTTCAGTATTAAAGAGACTTTTTTCTTTCTTTTTTTTTTTTCCCTTGTTTTTTAAATGAAGATTGGACTATGCTTTTCCATTTCACGCACTTGCTCAAAGTCTTTTCTCTCCTCGTTGTCCTGTAGCTCTCTAACTGTTACTGAAACTTTGATCTTTGCATCAATAATGGAAGATAAGTTGGAGGACAACAAAAACTATATGGAGTGCTTTCTCTTTTTTTTTTTTTTTAAGGGTGGACTTTTTAAAACAAAAAATATTTTTAAAAAAAGAGAGAGAAGGCTAAACTGACTACACAAGCATCCTCTGCATAGGCACATAATCCTACCGAACATTTCTTACAGTTATAAAGTACAGCTGTCAACCACAGCCCTTCAGATACAAAAGCTTGAAGGGCTTGGAGTAATTTTAGAAGAGTGGGGATTAAGCTATCTTACTAGAAGTAAATAAGAATCATCTTGATATGGCCTCTCCCTCTTTCCTGTCAGATAGAAGTCAAATTCATCCAGCCACCCCTGCTCCAAATAGCGTATATAAAATAAAATTTGATTACAAATGAGAATCTCTCCTCAACAATACTACCATAAATTTCAGGTTAAATACAAATCAAATGATGTTGACTCCACAGCTGTTCAGTATGACAGGTGGACGAGTTGGCCATTATTTGGCCATTGTGTTCACATTCTCTTTGAAAAAATGTCATATATGTGGAAAGTTCTAGGAAAGTAACAGAATAGTAAAGACAGTCCCTTGTTTCACAGTAGATAACTTCAAAACTTCCCATCTAAAGGCTATCCAACCAGAGTGCTAGCTTCCCATATATCCTCCTTCTTCCATGGGACAGGCCAGCAATTTAAGCTGCAGCCAATACTTGTAATCATCAGAAATAGCCAGTAATTTAAGATTAGCATTGCAAGGTTCCAAAAGGTCTTCTTATAGAGCTAGTGAGTCTGCCAGCATTACACTGAAAATGAGACTGGGACAACTTTTAACTAGTCTCTGAACTTTGGAAACTTTCGGACATACCAGAATGCTCTACAATGCTCTAAATGCTCTAAAACCAAACAGATCAGCAGAACCTGACATGTTAAGGTTTAAAGGTCTTGGCTATTTTCTGTTCCAAGTGTACTGGGTAAAACTAAAGTCAATACCTCTTGCCAGCATACAATCAAGAGCCTCATTTGAAAGAGTTGTCAGGGTTAATGCACAGACATAGAAAAAGAAAGAAAAATAAAACCATGGTAAAATTTCTTTGTAGCCAAAACAATTTGGGCGTACATGCTATGAACAGACATGCTTCCTTCTAGTAAGTAGCCCATCTCCAAGTCAAAAGATAATACTTTTAGAAGTTTAGAGCCAAAGTTCCTTCTAAAAAAAGTGCCTTATGTCCTGAAGTCACTTGATCACATCTCAGTTTGCCCAAGGTTTGATATTGCCCAACCTTCTATCAAGTGAGACAGAATAACCATTGTATATGCACATAGGTCAAACTCTAAAAACAAAACAATATATGAAGTGTAATCTACTGTTTCAAAAATCATCTCCCATTCAAGTCATGTCTGAAGTACCAAGGCAGGGAGGAATATCAAACAACAATACTGACTAACACACTGCCCAGATCAGCAGCAGTGCTACAGGTCCCTTCTGACAGGCATTAGGGCATTTGGAGAATATCTGTGCTTCCCAAGGTGATTTTTTCCTAAGAAGAACAGTGTCAATAAAACTTCACCTGTACACAGATACTGTATAAGATTCATTCAAGTATTTCCTTTAGGAAATGGACAGTGG
Organism: Onychostruthus taczanowskii; assembly: GCF_017590055.1. Lineage (NCBI taxonomy): Eukaryota > Metazoa > Chordata > Aves > Passeriformes > Passeridae > Onychostruthus > Onychostruthus taczanowskii. The sequence continues at coordinate 12,539,820 of NW_024499351.1, forward strand.
AAGGACACTTTCAACACTAAAAAAGTTCATTGCATCCTGTTTGTGCCCATACATGCTTTGATCAATAAGTCTTACAGTCACTTTACTCTTTGACAGTTCTGGGGCTGATGTGCAGCTTAGCAGCCCAACTGGCAAGCTTCATCCCAGATTCTTCCTTGTTAGAGGGCTCCTTCTCAATCCATTCCTTTGGAACTCTTAACTTTAATATTTTATTTATGAAATTAGAACTCACTATAATTTGACAAGCACTGACATTATACAGAGATGTTTCAGAGCTTCCTTCTCAGTCTACCAGCACAGCTCAGCTCAGATCTGTGTATCCTGGTATTCCATTAAAAGTTTCTCTAAGTACAGCGCCATATTTTTGGCAGTAACAACTTAACAATGAGCAACCCCCTTGATTTCATTTGTGAGAAATGCCAGATTCAAATCCAGGTTTTCAGAGGTGAAAGGTAATGGAGTAACCGAACATATTTGATGCCCAAAACAGTCTTGCAACAGTATAGTTACACTCCCAAACTACTTCCTCAATGAAATGCATGAACTCAGAACAGATCCAGTGTATTAACTAGTCTTTTCTATTTTGTTCAAGAACCACAAAATCTAAAGAAGGAGTGGGACTCCAAATTCAACTGTTATTTTACAAGTCTTTCAGAAAAGCAAAGCTGATGGGCTCAGAAGCCAACTTAGGATGGGAAAAGGAGACTGGAGTTTCTTAGTCTGGGACTTGCTTTTGTTTTCAAAGAGACAGGAGAAGCTGCAAACCTACTTTTCTCCTTGCTCTATGTTCAATATGCACTGACCACTTTCAGAAAACCATTGTCCAGCATGCTTCACGTGGCAGCCTTCACATTGCTTACTGTATTATATTCATTCATCAGTTGTTCATAAGGCACAGAAAGTTCTAGCTCATTATTGGTAAAGGTAGATTCATCAGAGGATGGGAATTTTACCAATTTTTTTGCAGTTTCAGATTCCTCTGCAAGATTATCATCCATAGAGGATTTTGACGTTTCCTCATCATCTGAGATATCTTCTTCTTCATCATCATCTTCATTTACAAATGTTATATTGGCATTCTCAAATATTAAGGGCCGATAGTCTCTGGAATCCCACACTTCACCTTCTTCTTCACTAATCCTGTCCAGCTGGTTCACAAACATGGTTCCTTCTAGAGGGCTGTCTCCACTATGTTTGTCATGGAGGGGTCTCAGTACGTGACCATTTTGAATGTCCAGGGAAGCCTCATCATACTCAAAGGACTCTGTTTTTGTGTAAGTCACCTGAACATCTATACTGGCATTCATCTGTTTAGCATTTTCCACGATAATCATTTTGTCATTGCTTGTCTTCAGGGCCTTCTTCCCAATTTGCTTTATAAGGTCATTGTAGGTCTCTTCCTTCTTTGAAAGAAAGCTGAAAATGTTGACATCCTTTGAGGTACCCATTTGAAGGGGTTTTTTAGGCCGAGGGTGGTTCTCAAATGACTCTTTTCTTTTTTTCCTGCGTTTCTTGATTGCTTTGTGGACTTCCACAAACATACTGACCTTCCAGTTAACAAAGAGTGAGAGCCAAGCTAGTCCCAGATAGATCCATAACTCCACAAAATATCTGTAAAGCGCATGGTAGTTTGCATCTGGATTTACACCTACAGGAAATTAAAAACAAAAACATTACTATAAGAAGACTGACAGCTGATAAACCTTTGAAGTTATGACTCTGAGAATTACTATCTTCCTCACTAAAAGAGCCTTGTTATTTGAACACTGGTCAGAGAGCTAACGAGTGGGGAAATGAAAGAAAAAGTTGATCCCACATTTTCCCCTTCTTGGCCACATGTATTCTGACCACTGGACTAACAAAATAAAAATGAAGTATATTTATCCTCTCCTTGTAAGATATAAAAGTGAACATTTTCCTGTTTAAAAATTACAAATCTTCTTCCTGCCACTGAAGTATGCATATATAGGTACCTTCCTTGAGAAAAAGATTCAGAGTTCCCTTATGAGGACCAAAGTGCTGAACAAAGCAGTGGCTTTTATAGAAAGCAGAGATTTAGGAGGAGAGACGAATATGCTCAGCATTGCCCACTGACTAGTTCTAGGCAGGTGTAGAAAACATTGCCCAATGCCTGCACATTCTGCTTAGTATATTGGATCCCATTCGAAGGTGCACAACTAACATGGTGGGCAGGGTAGCTCCTTGCCCGAAATACAGACCTGGGGTACCAGAGAGACTTATGGGCTCTGGCTGCAAAATTAACCCAATAAAGGCCTTAGGTGTCTACACCAACACTGAAGAGCCAGATCTAGTCCACTGGATCAGTACCCAGCCTTAATGGAATATTCTATCCTGCAAAATGTGTTGGTAAAGCTTAGAAAACATCTTTTCAAATTAAGAGTTTAGAAGTAGAATTGCCACACTATACATGTAATGAAATAATATATAAAATACAATTACTGACCAGCAACAAAATCTCCAAATCCTATGGTGGTGATAGTGATGAATGAGAAATAGAGGCCTTCAATGTAATTCCATCCTTCAGTCATCATGAAGACAAAGGGAGGAATAACCAGATGGACCAAGACACCCCAAACAATGAATATAGCCGTGCATGTAATTTGGGCTTTCCTCTGTGAATAAAAAAGAAAGTCAGGAAAAGATCTCAAATTTTTTTTTCCCCACCCATGGCACCAAGAATCATCTGACAGTACCAGATATTTCAGTTTTGTGCTAACAATTTAGCTGCCATAATTAAAAGTCCCTAAAAGTGACTGAAGTAAACACACTTTTTTTTTCCCTTTAGGCAGGACTCCCTATTCTTACAACTACTTGCTCAAAAAGGATTATTTGCTTATAGTTTTTTTTCACAGTCTTGGAAGAGTTTAAGGAGTCCCTAGTATTTTATAAATTGGAATGGGATATGGACATAGCACTCTAGTCTAAAAAGCCATCAGTACCTCTAATTTTCCTCTCATTCATTTGAATACAGAAGATCAGAAGCATTTTATGTTGTTTCTCTCCCATTTCTTTTTCCTTCACTTTGCCACTCATGCCAACCTCTGTACAAACCTCCACATACATACACATATTTCACTATTATTTTCTAAACTCTTCTCAGGTGCAAACCCAAGAAATTTCTTGCTCTGATACTGAAACCAGGAGCTAAAGCAGTCCCAGTGCCCTCCAGGCACTATGACCCTGCATTGCCTCCCATTTCTGGGCAGTTAGAACTGAGAATTCACTTGCATTGGGGAATGGAGGAGAAAGAAACCCAAACAAATCATCACCAAAAAGCTAACAAAATGGCACAAACGAAAAAGCAAAAGCCAGTAAACTCAGAACAAAATATTGTTCTGCAGTAGGTTCACTGCACAGCAGGAAATATTTGTGCAAGCATGCAGGCAGGTGGGAGCCAAGCAGGACAGCACATTTTCAATCCTGTGCCTGAGGAGCTTGAATGAAACATCTGTGAAATGGAGCCTTATGTACATTTGTTCCAAAGTTCTTTAACAGAAGAAGCAGTACCAAAGGTTTTTAGGAGATCTCATTTTGCTAAACTTCTAGCAGAACTAACACATCAGACCCCATCCCTCTTTTAGTTCTTTCAGTGCAATACCATTTGGGAAAATTTGTGCAAGTGTCCATTTACTACGAGATAAGCAGGCAAGTTATGAAATGTAAGCTTAATTCATGCATCAAAACTACACAGTTCAAGGGTAAACAAGTAAGGGCTTACCAGGCTTACTCCTCTTTTCGTCAGAAACTGGCCCAGCCTCTTGGCACGTCCTCCAAAGAATTTCCCTAGAGCACTGATCCAAGTCAAGCAGAGAGGGACTCCAAAAAGCCCATAAAATATGCAGAAGAGACGCCCAGCATGTGTCTTTGGGGAAACATTTCCATAACCTGAAAGAGGTAAGTATGTCCTCAGTCTATTCTGGCTGAAGAGAATTCAAGGCAATTCTACCTGTGCACAAAACACTGTGTGGGCTCCTACTGTGCTGGGCACTCCTTACTTCACCATCTAAAAGGGATTTAGTTTACTCCAGCTGCTCATCTTCTGAAACTGGATGTGTTCCAATTCTACGCTAACAAACACATATTCCATTACTGCACTTTAAGTGTTCCCTAGATTTGGTGCATCTTTTTCTGGACAAGATGAGATAAATAGAAAATAAAGCTCATCTCAAAACTTCTAATATGATGTCCCAATCTTAAGCAGCACTGTTTAAACTTGACTGATTTAATTTTACAGAATGAAACTCAAAATTCATCCTGAAGCTAGATCCCAGGTGAAAGATCCACTATACACATTTAACTTGTGACGTGGTATCTTTACAGGGTAAGAGCTTGTGAGTTAAGTGCAAGGCAAGTAAGTGCAATATATTTAAAATGAATTTAGTTATTTGCTGGTCATAGAACCCAACAGGGCATGACAGATTCAGGTTCTAAAATCAGCAGCCTATTTTTTAACTTCTGACAGAGTCTTCTTATTTAGGTGTGTTACTGACTTCAAAATTTTTCATAAGTTATAATATAAGCTGGGTATTGTGAATTTTAAATAATAAAGAAAATCACAGTACTGCATATGGTTTAACAGTAAGACTTCTACATTCAGTCCTCTCTGATTACTTTGCATCCCCCCCCCCCTTTTTTTTTTAATTATGCAACAAGTATGTAACAACACCATATAGCAAAGATTTTTCTGTAAAAGCAGAAGGCAAATGATGTTGAGTTCTGAAAACCTACATATCACAGGAGAAAGAAGTCTTCCAGTGCAGAGGATCTTACAAGGACAAATCATAGTGATATTTAAAAAGCAACAGTTGTTCTGCTTCACATTTTTTTAAGAGGTGGATAAAAAATATAGCTAGGTCTGCAAGCCAGGAACACTGGTAATTTAGTAGTAGCTCAAGAGAATGCATGTGTGTAACAAGACAGCAGTCCAAAAACCTCATATGCACTTGCTTTAGGTATTATTTTAATGGAATGCTTTGTTACGCTTTTGTTTTGGAATTTTACAATTTGGAAATTAAGTGCATAAATCAATGGAACTGGAATGACACCAGGCAACACCAACAGCACCTTTAATCCATTACTTATTGGAAAGGCACACTTTTCTGTACACATGTGGAGAGGGTGCCAAAACCCTCGTTTTTTTCCTCCATGAATCTGCAGGTGAACACATACTTTAGGCAGCTCCAGCCATGGGGACTTTATTCGGTCGCTACCTTGACACAGAAATGGGAGAGTACAAAAACAGTAGAGCCCACAGAAAACTACAGCTAGGAAGGTTGACATAGTAAATATTTACCGATTGTTGTGATCACAGTAGCAGCAAAGATCACAGCGTTAGGCCAATTCCAGTTGTTAAAAGTATTGTTCCCAGTGATGGCAACCCCCTGTCCAGCAGCATCTGACACAATCTGTAAGGAAAAAGTAACAATCATCTTGTAAAATCCTGGCAGCCTAAAAAAAGAAATGTGTCTGTCCCTCTCAGGTTTCCCCCCTCAGCTCATACTTTCAAAATAATCTCTTGAGTTTTTTGTGAAGGCTGGCCTAGTATATTCACTAAAAATAATTTTATTAAATACTAAAAACTTTATTCACACAAGAAAAATTAATGCAGGTGCTCTGACATTTCAATAGGGAGTTTCAACTAGATAAACCTTTACTTGACTTACAAGTTTAAACCAAATGGATGTCCTCCAGAGAGCAAATAACACTCTTGCAGGCTGAAGTAGCATTTAAACTCCAGTGCAGATCTTGAATTGGTTTAATACTAGGGACATCTTCAGAACTACTATCCATTTCAAAACACTGTTTCATGCCTCAGCTTGACTTGGGTTTAAATCTCATAGAATCCTTGGCAAAGCTCATGTGATTCATGTTAATTCACCTGCTGTCTCTACCGAAGTCAAACCATCTAAAAGCAAATGGTAAAACTGTACTTTTCAAAGACAGAGAAATTAACTTTTTTTTCAAAGCTTTTCATGCAACAGGATTCCAATCATTGTCCTTGAATCAGGCCCTTTTCTTCTCCCACGCTGGAATCTGGTATGCTGTGGTAAATGCAAAGCACTAATTCTTATTTAGTGCAGAAAGTGCGAGTTTCAGATCAAAACCATGCCTCTTGCTGATTCTGGAGTGCATTTCTACCTCCCCTAAGTAAAAGGAAAAAACCAAACAGATATACCATAATCCCTCTGGGAAATCTCTAGTTATTTAAATGTTTGCCCTGTAGCATCATGATGTTAAAGCCTTAGCACATTACTCTGCTTTTTTTCCTTCAGTGTAAACACTGAACAAAACTGAGGCTGCATAAATAGACATAAAAGGTGAAGATATTTCCAAATATTGATTTGTAATATTACCCACTGTATGCATTTCTCCCTCAAAAAGTGTTGAACATAAAAACTATCTGCAGATAAATATTTAAAATACTGGAAACAATACACTTTAAAAAAATTTTTTTAGAAATAAATATGACAGGTGATGTTTATCTTAAACTGGCAAGAACTTTTAAAGGTAACAACCAACTCTTCCTTCCCCCATCATGCCTTCCTTCCTTTCTACTTGATTAAGATCTGATCTTGGACCCAGCAGAGACTCAACACAAAGTTTAATCACTACTGAAAACATACACAAGTTAACACAAGTTTTAATTATTCTTGAGACTTATTACCTATCACCACCCTTTTAGTATAATAAAAATGCCCTCAAAGTGAAAGTATTGTACATATACAAGATGCACACAATTTAATTAAAAATGCACTTTCAACACACAGGCTGTTCCAGCAGATAAAAGGAGAAGCATTGAAAGTGAGTGAAGGTAAAGAACTAGATTTTTTTTTTTCCTCTTGGTAAACCCAAAGTGTGTGTAAAACTTTCCATAGCCTACTGTCTTTCCATAACAGAGGCTCTGGATAGAAAAGGGACAGAGTTCACACCAATGCACTCATTTAACATGAGAAAGTGGTGTACAAATGAGAAGCAGCCCTAAAACAGGAAGGTTGAGAGCAGGCAAGTAAAACACACAAACTCTATTCCAAAAAGAAATGGATCACAAGAGCTCATCTGAGAAGAAACCAATCAAAATACAATCATTCATTTCTGCCATAGTCTGCCATAGTCTGCAACTTCCAACTTCCTGGAAGTCCCAAGGGACATCCCAATCACCTGAAAAACACAATCTGTTATCTATTATTCTTGAAAAGATGCCTTAACTTCTTCCATTGCCTAAATGTTACACTAAGCACCAGCTTTCCAGTCATTTCCCATTCCATAATCAGACTTGGATTTTTTCCATTGTTGTTTCCTCACAGAGCAAGTGATCTCCAAGAGACCCAGTGAACTATCCACTCCCATTGTCATGGGCCATTATCTCACTGCATTAATCCACCTTGACCTGACCTCATGAGCTCAGTTTCCCAGTACATACAATTATGCCAAGACCTGCCAGGATATGAGGTCTGGACGTGTAAAGAGGGCCCAGATCTGAGGGGAAGAAGCTGCTGGACTGAGTGGCACACAGCTGGTGTTCACAGCCAGGCAGCTAACATTCTGCAGGAGATGGCCCTACAAGTTATATGAACCCTTGGTACAGTGAACCACAGATAATTCTCCGAACACAGCCGACACCCTCTTCTTGTCCCTATTTGCACACATCCATTGGCTATTAGCACACAATTAATTATCTAAGATCTACAGTCCAGTCTTCTAAGTTACTTTATGCCTGCAATAAGTCTGAATGCAATACATGCATCCCAGCTGCAGGAACAAAGACAGTCACAAAACACGCTTATATAGCTTTGGTCCTGTGGGAAATCTGTAGCTGTTTTCCAAACAGCTTAACTTTTGCCCATACTGAAATAATTAAAGATTTTGGCTTAAAACAAACAAAAAAAAGTGAGTGGACACTATACAACTGAACAGCAAACATGGTTGTGTTTTTTTGCTTGGCAAATCTGTTAGGTTCTAATGTCAGAGATGTCTTTGTTTTCATATCCTAGGATACAGAATGCCCCAAGTTGGCTGTGCTTTATTTCCTAAACTACGGAAAACTTCCACCAAAAAGTCTCTGGATTGTAAAATACGAGACAAGGAAGAGGAAGAAGAAGGTAGATGGGGCAAGTATTAGTATCTTGAAAGATGTAATTTTAAAATACTTTTTCAAGTATGCCCAAATGCAAAAGCTGAAAATAACTAACTCATAATTTATACATTGCCTTAGATCTCACCTCAACAAAGTTCATACTGGTAAAGGCAGGACTGTTTTAGGCACCTGCCACTTGAATCCCCTCCATACAAGTAAGAGTAGGGCTGGAAAGTTCTCAAAAATAGCAAGGAGAAGTCTTGGCCCATATAGGTCACACACCGCTACTAACTTTATTCTAAGACTTAAGGAGTGCAAGAAAATCTTAAGATAGTGTAGTAAGGAACAGTTGGGTCTGATGACAATAAGCAATAGGAAGGACTTCTGGGGTACTTGTGGCCAGATAGACAGATACTCCAGACTGAAGACAATAAACTGACTATATATAAACTAGAGCAACAGATCCTGCCCCACAGACACCCTATTACATACAGGAAGAACAGCCAGATATTGCTCAGAGCCAGGTCTCCTTTGAAGAGGCTAAAGCCACCCTTCATGTTCTTCAAAGCATTCCCAGGGGATCTGACATATAGGTCTAATGGCAGCTTTAAGGTTCTCCCAGTGGTATGAACAATTGTCTTTTGAAATGCTGTTTTTCCACAAGAAAGGAGATGTAATTGAACTATTAAGCCTGAAATTAGACCCAGTGGCTTTCATTCTACTCTCAACAGTATTACAGTGTAATGGACAATCACAGCTTCTGAAAGCTGAATCCATTAAAGCAAGAACTGACTGCATCCTTTGAGGACTCCTAGGCTTTGTCTTCACTTCTGACTCCAAAAGAACACAGGAGTAATTCTGCTTCTTTCAAAAGTTGTTTCATCGAGGATGTAAAGATGTAGTGCACTGAAAAACACTGAATTTAGAATATACCAAGTACTTTAGAGACTTTCCTACAAGGAATAAAAAAGCTTTAACAGCAATCTTTTTTCACATTGATATCTAAATCTTTTATACAATTTGAGGAAACCAGAGAAGTGCAGTAGTTATCTAATCATAGGAAAGTATAATACTGACAACTTAGCAGTCACAATAAAATTGTCCAGGGTAATCAATTTTAAATTTAAACTATCAGATGAACAGTATACTGCTGTTCATCTTTAACCATATTTCAGTTTTTAACCAAATCCAGTAGCAGCAGGGCTAAACAGATAGGTGAAGTGGCACAAGCAATTGTATGAACAAAAAACTACATAAACAGTTAAAACGACACAAACAGTTAAAACCCATGCCATGCAAACTGCACACCCTTTTACTTGTCCCATATCGATTTTCAAGTGATTTAGGTTTTCTGGATCCAGCTATAAAGTTACAGTAGCAGTCAGCTGTTTATAATAATATTATTTTTAGATGCAATAAAAACATACTTAATTGTTAATGGATATCTTTCCAATAATAACAAACCTGAGTCACATGTTAAGACTCCCAGGTCAGATATACATTACAAAGTTCTGCTGACCTGGATAATATTGTTGTAAAATTACATACATAAAGATACATACATAAAAATACATAAAGAGAGAAGAAAACCTCTCGGCCAGTAACCTTTTCGAAGGAAAAATGCCTGTGGGTGGTCACAGCTAGACTGACAGGACAGCATCCTCAGACTCATTATGCAGACAGCAGCACTGTAGCCACGGGCAGAAGTTTCCTGTCCTGTTGGCATATTGCACTTTGATGTCTGTTTACACAGTAAAAGCAGCAGAACCTATTTCACACACACAGTCTGAATTTTGTAAGCTACTTTTGTACTTTATAGCTAGATCAAGTTGTAAATTCACAGTCAAACTAGAATATATTAATCCTGGCTTACAGATGTCATAGGTCAACTACTGAGTAGGTTTCTGTGTTTAGTTGTTAAACAACAAATACATATCTAATGTAATACTAAACACCATAATTTATTGTCCTGAGTTATAGTCACTGGAGTAAGAGAAAACAACCAACAAACAAGGTAGATATTGAAGGTGATTGGCTTTCACTCTGCACCCTCAATGTGCCCCAGCTGAATGGAAGATACTGTCCATCAGCGAAAATATTTTCCTCTCTGGAATACCTTGGCAGCTTGGGTTTTGGGTAAGGAAGCGGAAAGTGAAGCCAACTATGCAACTAATGATTTTACCAATGAATAAAAAATTCTTTCTCCCCATTACTTTTCATGTGTAGATATATGAGGTGTACACAAGTAATGTTTTAATAAAAATTCCTGTTTGAGTTCCTCAAAGATTTCATATTAACCTATATATTCTTTCACCTCTCTTCCCAACCTCAAAGACAGATGCAGTACTTTTAAGAAAATCTTGCTGTGCCACGCTGCTTACTTTGGTAGCCAGAGACACAACGTGGCAGAGCTGCAGAAAGCCAAGAGAATTCACATACGGTGAAATGATTTCATCAAGGCAGCAGAAAGATCAGCTATTCCCATGTCATCTTTAGAACGGCTGCTATACACGTGTCAGTGCACAGAAATGGAAGCTCATCACTTGTTGGAAAGGAAAAAAAAATTCTTTAAGGATTAGAACACAAAAAACCCACACAGCCTAGAATGCAAACCAGCAGCACCCTATCTGGACATGCATGTTTCTGTCACTTGGCACCTGGCACCTTTCATATGTAATCTGCTCAAGGCAAGAGTTCTCACGAAAGCAAGGTGGTAACCATCCTCCCCTTCTGAGCAGCTCAAACCCACTGGAAAAACACATAATTGTGGTTCCTGCCATCTATTTTCACTCCTATCTCTAGTGTAATGACAGACTTACCCTAACTGCTTGCTTGGACTGAAGAGCTCCCATCTGAATCACACTGGCAGTATTACCAGGGCCAGCACATGCGGCCAAATGGACAAGCCTTTGAGGCTGCCTTCGCCACTTGACAGTCTCTGCATGATTAGCCGAACCAGCAGGACTTAGGATAGCTGACCTCTCATTTCCCTCTCAGCATTATCTGTGTTTGCAGTATGAATTTCATGTTTGGCAGGGCAAGAACCATGCCAGATGTAAAAAGAAGTCTTTTAGCTGAGTCCTGGATTTCCTACTTCTCTTCTGTGGGGAATGGTTTGCGACCTTTTTTGAGAAAGAAAAATAAGACAAATGAACCACATTGTCCCAGTCTGACAGGCAACACCCTTGTGTCTTGCTAACCTGTGAAAGTTTTACTGTCCTTTACTGACCTATGCAGAGAGTTGACCTGAAAGCAAGAGGTTGGGGCAAAAGGTACAGGATATGAGTCAGCAGCACCTGCATTACAGAAGGATGGTGGGAATTAATAAATTCCACATTAAGTGAAGAGGACATCAGTTGACTACACAAGTCTGGTTCCGGATCAGCTAAGCATAAAGGAGTGAATACCCAGCTGGCCTATGTTAAACTAGGTTCTGCAAGACTCTTGATAATCCTAGAATTTGTACAGTCTGTTTTAACAAACAAAATCCAAGGCAGAAAAAAGCTTGTTTCTAGCAGGACAATGGGGTTGTGGACGGTAGCCACCTACCACAAGATCAAAGTTGAAACTGAAACAAAAAATAGGAAGTAGTCATTGAGGGAATAATGTTAACTTTCACTTCTACAAGAACAGAAACTCCACAGGCTTCATGCTTGCTGTTGACAGATGTAAATAACACACACAACCAAAAGAATACATGAAGATATGCAAAAAACTAGAGATCGCTAGGACTATACAGGATTCCTTCCCCCTTATCTATGAATTGAAACAGAAGAAAAAAATAAAAACAAACCCTGGAAAGCAAGTGTTATTCCCCAGGTTTACATTCCTATGTAGATCAACTACAAATAGCAGGGGAAAAATTTTCCCCTTGCTGTCATAACCAATCACTTTATAAATGCAGTGCAAGTGCTATTGCAAGTGCATACATATTTTGCATTTTTCAATCAACAGTTTAGTCTTAAAATATAGTTCTCTTATCAAAGGACAAAGTTTTGAAAATTCCCAGTAGGGGAAAAAATCCTGGCAAAATATGGATTAACATACTTCAAGGGAGGAGTTTTTTCCAACAATAGCAAGACTTTACCCAGAATGAGATATTTTCACACTTCTATCAATACAGCAGATAGAATATTATCTTCTCACTTTTCTACAGTCTAGGGAAAAAGAAGAACTCAAGTTTTGTTGGGTTTTTTTAACTGCTTCAACATGTCAGGGGTTTTTGTTTATTTGTGTGCTTTTAATAAGGCAATTATGAAAGTTATTTAAATTTGCTACAAGTGACTTTAAATGATCCAACAGTATGTTACAGCATACAAAACAGAAAGGTATATGTACAATTTGAATGCATTGCATATAACACACTTTATCCAAAAGGTTGTATAACAAGATTGAACTTGCTCTGCAGAAAAAATTTGGCTAATCTTGTTGATTCTTCATTTACCCAGCCAACTTCTTAGTGTTTCATTCTGTTCATGCAACAGTGCTTCTCAATGCATAAATTAATTACAGAACCAAGACACTCTATTGCTTTCCTTTCATTATGCTTTACTTTGGTCTGTCAGGAACTTGTGCCTTCACCTAAGCAGAATTTTTCTTACCTAATTGAGCCTCCAGCACATGCCACTTCCTACAAAGCTGTCCCTACATCTAAGCCTGATAGTTAAAGAATGCATGTAAATACATGCCTGGTTTTCACTCTGCATAGTTTTGTGATACAACAGACAGCAAATTAGGCATCATTTCTGGCTGTTAGTTTAGAACACAGAACACCCAGAAGATTTCTTTACATGTCTTGTTCTTGATTTCTTATTTAAGTCATTTTGTCACAATTCATTATTGATTTATTTTTAAGTGGGAAACCTCCTGTTCTGAGACTTTGATATGGCTGGCACTTTTTTTTTTTTTTTTTAAAGCAGTCTTGCTAGTTTTATTGCAATATTTTATTACCTCCGTTTAGGTGGAGAAAGCACAGAGTGGGATACCTTATCCCTTACCAGACTTTGAAAGCAGATTCCAGTGAAAGCAATTAAATACATGCTATGAAGAAAACTGTGGATTAGAGCTCAACATCCCTTTTAATTTACTGATTAACCAGCACAGAACAGGCTGTCCAGTAAGAACACCAAACACAAGAAACTACCAAACAAGATACTATCAAACACACAGAAACATGGAAATAGTCTTTACCAGAGAGAAAATACTCTTGACTAAATAACTGCATCACTGCACTGTAAAGAAGCATTGTGTATGTCCTTTAAAGAGTGTAAGTGAGTTTGAAGAAGGATTAGAAAACATTGACATCTTAATCCTACACACATACCTTTACACTTGAGAATATTCACTATTTAGTATAATTCTGAGGAAGCTTCTGTAAGGTTTATTTACATGCTCAGAACTGATGAAGAAACTGACATCCTCCAAAGCAAACTGGAACTGCTCAACATGAGCTCCAAAATCTCTCTGCAAAAGAATTTGTTGGATACGCCAGTGAACTCCTATTTGCATCTGAAGTTCTATCACACTAGCTGTTCCTAAAATTCACACTACCCAATCCCAGAATCATATCTAAATGCAAAGAGTATTTAAACAACAGCATCCTTGCTATGGGTTAGCGAATCCATTGTGTTTGTGTGGCCACGCTTTGGTAGTTGAGGGGGCTATGGGGGTGGCTTCTATGAGAATCTGCTTGAAGTTTCCTCCATGGCCAGCCAGTTCCAAGATGGACATGCCACTGGCCAAGGCTGGGTCTAGCAGAAATGATGGTAACACCTCTATGATAATGCAGTTAAAAAGGAAAAAAATGCTATTGCTCTGAGGTAACTGCAGCCAGAGCAGAGAGGAGTGAGAATGTGGGAGGAGCAGCTCTGCAGACACCAAGGTCAGTGCAGAAGGACGGGCGGGAGATGCTCCAGGTTCTGGAGCTGAGATTCCCCTGCAGCCCCTGGTGCAGACCATGGTGGAGCAGTCCCTGAAGCTCATGGAGGTCCCTGGGAATGCAGAGATCTTACAGCCTGTGGAGGAGCCCCACACCAGAGCAGGCAGATGCCTGAGAAGAGGCTGTGACCCTGTGGGAGGCCTGTGCTGGAGCAGGGTCCTGGCAGGAATGTGCAGACCCATGGAGAGAGCTCACTCTGGAGCAGGTTTCCTGGTAGGACCTGTGACCCCATGGGGGATCCACGCTGGAGCAGGTTGTGCCTGAAGGACTGAACCCCATGGAAGAGTGACCCACAGTGCAGCAGCTCAGAGAGAACTGCTGTCCATGAGACAGACTCCTGCTGGAGAAGTTCATGGAGAACAGTCTCCTGTGGGAGGGACTCCATGGCAGAGCAGTGGAACAACTCCCCTCCCTGAGAACTGGCAGGAATGTGTTGAGCTGACCATAACACCCCCATTCCCTGTCTCCCTGAGCCACTGAGTGGGAGGAGGTAGAGCCTGTTGAAGGAGGGAGGGAGGTTTTATTTCAGATTTATTTTACTTTTCATCATCCTGCTCTGATTTTGTCAGTAATAAATTCAATTAATATCCCCATGTTGAAACTGTTTTGCCTGTGATGGTAACTGGTGAGTGATCTCTTCCTGTCCTTATCTCAACTCACAAACCTTTCACTGTATTTTCTCTCTTCTGTCCAGTTGCGGAGGGGAGTGATGGAGAGACTTTGTTGAGTGCCTGGCATCCAGCCAGTGTCAACCCACCACATTTTACTATTGCATACAGTCTCCAGCACCTTCCAAAAGTGTGTGAGTGAAGTTTTTCAAAAGAATTTGTGTTTAGATACAATGCAATTATAAATAAAACATAAGAGATAATACTGTCACACCTCCCTACCTTTATTAAGGATAGTGGCTTAATCTGTCCTGACTTTGCAGAATAGACCGGCTTTCTAACTATTCTGCCAAGTGGAAAAGAGTTTTCCCACACCTTCTCCCAGGCACTGATGCTAGATAGTATTTTTCCACCCTTTCTCTTTAGCACCATTATTTTAACACAGCACCAATTACACACATGTTAAACAATGCAGCAAGTTCTTCAGTGGACTGGGTCTCAAAAAGAACAGAGTGATAAATTTCAATCTGGGATTTTTTCTCCTGAGTTTTATTTCTCTCTTATTTCTCCTGGCAATTTCAGGGTTTTTTCTCCTTGGTTTTACATTTTGGCAAGTGCAGAGTGTCTGTGGGAACAATGCTAAAATGATGAATTTGTAACAGAGACCAAGCACTTGGCTTTGTTAATCCGTAACTGCTGACAGGGACAACGCAGTGAAGAGAGGAAATAATTGATTTAACATGCAAAGGGCAGTCTCATTAAAGACAGTAATAGAGGCACAAGCACCTCTCTTTGTCTCTGTGTCCTCTTATTCTATATTCTTCCTAGTTGGCAAAATGAATGAGGGTAGAGAATGCACATTTGTCACAGATAGAAACACTCTTTATTTCAGTCTTTTAAGTGCTCATCTGTTTTCTTGTTTTTCAATTAAAATTTAATCAGACTAAGTGATCCTTTAGAAAGGCAATCTGTTAATTAACCCGTATTAGACAGCAGAAATCATGCTCTTCAAGTACAATCTCAATTTATTATCCAGAAATAGCTCTCATTAGTCAGAGACAAGAAGGGAGGGAAAGATTTTACATACAAATTTAGAAGATATATGCTCTGCTCTGGTTTTCGCTTGTTATCTGAAGGCCATGCAATAAATCATGAACTTGGAGGAGATGTAAAGAACCATCTCTTTACATGCCTGAACCTGAAAGACACATGAAACTCTAATTGTGGCTTAAATATAATATTTATGAGTCTGGAAACTTCAGGACACAGTCCAGTGGAAAAAAGTTGTGAATTTACAGATAAATTAATTCTACATCATTGTTTGGAAACAGGAAAGGTAAATAATCCTACCAGCTATTCCCTGCTTGAACAGATGATCAAAATTAGACAAAGCATGAGCAGCATGAAACAGGATACATAAGACTTGACGATAAAAATTTTAGGCATTCTATAGTGCTAACATTTGCTATATTGAATATTTTTTTTCCTACTTTCCCTTGCACACACTCCACCCACCACCACCTACCCCCCCCAATTAAAACCAGACATTCACGTGCTGGCCATTTTAGTAATTCATATAGGTGTAAATGCTGATCACTGCGATGAATTCTATTCTACCTACAAAAAGTCCACAGGGTTGCTTCTGCTTGGAGAAGCAGTCTTAGTATTGCGTAATGTTCTGCAAGATTAGCGGCTCAATCGGTGCTGGTAACTGGCACCACCACCTTTTCCTTCCCTCCAAGGTGGACACAAACATCACAAAGTGTATTGATATACTTGAGTTTTGCAGGGAAAGTTACAGCTGAGTAATAAACCTAATCAAGAGAGCTTTCCTGAGGATATGATGCTTCCCAAGATGCAAGTGCACATTTTTTTTGTGTGCCACTTGGCACAGAGAACAAAGACTGAGTTTTAAAGTTAGTGGAAAATATCTTGGTAAACAATTCCCACTGAAATGATGAGAGAATTATCTCCTGTGGGACAAAGAACGGGTGGAGCTCAAACTTAACACTCCTAGCTTCCCAACTTCTGCAATATCTGAAAATTAATAGAAAATCAGTAGCTCCAGGAAAAGCTCTTGATTTAATAACAGAAAGTGCCTGCCTGTAGAAGAGAATCATGGAAAAATCATTGGACCTAGTTCAATTATAGGGACAACAGACTAGCAAAATACAGTTTGAAACTCGTAATTTCCTACTTCAGTCTAGGCTGTAAAGTTAAGTTCTCCTTGAATTAGCCTGCAGTAAGAGGAGAATTCCAAAACTTCCGTATCTTGAAAATGGACCTCATTGCCCTTGAGAACAACATAGGTTTTGTCATCAATTTTATTTAGAGAAGATAAGCAAGTTGTACTGCAAAAACAAAGGGTGAGACGAGATAGCGTTGCTTTCTTTTTACTGTATCAGAAACTATAATGCAAGACCACAAACAAAAGCCATTTAAACAAAAAACCAGTTTGGTATAGGAATAAACAACAACAAAAAAAGTCTGAATGAAACTGAACTGCAAATTAAAACAGGCTCTCAACCAGGCAATAGCTGTTAATCAAAGCAATCAGCATGGTAATGTATAAGAACCTGCCTAAACCAAGATCCAGATTAACAGTGATTAGTTTAGCTAATGTAAATATTTCTGCAATGTGGTGTTAGAGGTAAGATTTTGGATCTGGAATCCTTATTACTACTATAGTGCACTGTGGAGCATATTTTTGTCCTTTAGTAAAATCCTCTATGTAAGAGGAGAAGGTCTTCAGAGAAATGTTGGGAGAAACTGTTTACTCTTTTTCCATTTTCTGTGTCTCCATTTAAAGTGGTGCAGGAGCTCTTCCTCAAGGATGTGACACAATGCCGAGTGCCCAAGAGATAAATGGTGAAGAGCAAAACAAATTACTTGGAAAGAAACAACTCTACTGAAAAATAGAAGACTAATATTTTTGTAGCATAAGCTTGATTTATTTTTTCTCCTGACAGACTTCCAACAATAAAGTCTTCAAGTAAGGTTTGAGCCATACAGAATACATTTCCTTTACTGAATATACTAGTGGTTCTACAAAGTGGATGCATTTCCCTACTGACTTTGTGAAGCCTTATCTTTAGGCCACATGGAAAATAAGTACAATTCAAAATCACTGATTTTGTAATGATAATTTGCACTCCTTATTTGTACCAAGTGCTATTCCACTGAAGGTTTACAGATGGCTGTTACGTCTACAGCTACAGACATAACATAAAAGCTGTCCTCTTTGGATTAAGCACATTTTGCATGAAAATATTTCATCTGACAATGGAAACAGAACACAAATCTGAGCAACATGGTCCAGTGAAAGGTATCCCTGCCCATGGCAAGAGGCTTCGAACTGGATTATCTCTAAGTCTCCTTCCAAGACAAACCATTCTATAATTTTGTTCTTTTGTTTGTAAGAAGCAATGCAAGAGTAACATTTGTCTTTGCAGCTTTCCATCGTAAGCATCTATTTTACAAAACAATGTTTTAAAAATAGGCAGTATAAGACATATTCAGTCAAAACACACATATGTGTTTTCTAAAAATTCCTCACATGGTGTACAGGAGTGTTTGTGGAAACCTGTTGTAGTCTGCCCAGACGTGATTTGGATAATGCTTATTGATTTCATGGTCTGCAACGAGTACTATGTTTTGCCTTTCTCCATCCTCATGGAAACTTCCCATTGCTTTCTCACACTGCCTTTACTGAAAGGAATGTCCTGAATCTGAGGCTTCATTTTTCATGCAATAAAATTCAAGAATAAAGTCACAGAAGGATGTTCAGCCCAAACAGGGTTGGATCTAAGCACACCTCCTCACTAAGGCAAATTGAGGCCAAGCCAGCATTGCTCATGTGAATTGACAGTAAAATTGGGTAGTCAGGCCTTTGGAAGTATGTGTGCTCTTTCTATACCATGTAATCAATCAAGCCTTGAAGAGAAAGTGAATGGGGCACCACTGATCAGAAACCAAGCAGTTTTAAGATGCTACATGGTGAATTTCGAAGGGTTTTGGCAAACCGAACCATTACAGTTGAATGAATAAGGCTTTCCCTCACTACCAACCACCGCTATCCTGCTGCTAATTTTGCTTTGACATAACAACTAGCTAACAACATGCTTGATTAGAGACCTCCTGGCCCAGATGTATAAAACAGAAGACTGGGGTAAACGACTGTGATGAAAGAATTAATTAATTCTGCAATAACCCCCCCCAAGTTTTGGAGTAGTTTCTGCTTTAGAGTAAAACATGAAGTCATTGAGATTTAGGTGGTAAGAGTCCATAAAAAACCAATTTAAACAACTGGAGTTCTACTTCTATTATGCAGTTCAAATAAATAGGTGTTACTGTTTCCTTTGGAAAAAAAGGTCTAATCTGTAGGGAAATTAACCTCTTGGAGGCATGTCAATATTTTTACAGCATACACTGTTTAAGACTTGCTTGTGTATGATGTATAGCATAGACAGTTAATTTTCCCATAAGTCATAATTCATAGGACAAACAATGTGAGGGATATTAATGGAAAGAGATCAACAAGGTTATTTCCTTTTTGTGACTTTCTGCAGAGTTAAATAATAAGTGAAACCCTTAATTCAGCAAATAAGTTAACTGGAACTATTTTGTCATTGCAGAATTGAATACTGAAGCTTCCCTACTTGTGATACTTGCAGATCCTGTCCTTCAGCAAATTGCTTAATTTTATTTCCCCTTTTGATTTCTGTGCAATGGATGTTAATACCAACTGTTTTGAAGAGGCATCTGGCTTTTTTGACAGATCAAGACTACAGAATTTAGCAGTTTGTATGTATTTTCCCCCTGTTAATTTCAGGACTAGATTACAGTTTTATGAACTACTTAATAAACTATTTTGATGAAAAGCATATTCAGTGCTTTACCAGCATTCCCTTGCTCTTTTGATTAATGCAGTAATAGAAATGTTTCCTTTTCATTTTCCCAAGTTCCACATAGACATGTTTTGAAGACAAATTAGCTAAAGGTTATTAGCTGCATGAGAACTGCAGCTGTTCTGCAGATCCTGAGTGTTCCTACTTTTCAATGATTTACCAACATTCTCATTCAGAAATAAAACCTATCAGACTATGTCATAGCTTTCATTAGTATAGCTTAATTTGGTGAACTTCTGTTCCAAAATGCTTATAACACACTTTGCCTTGGATGGGGAAAAGAGAAAAAAAGTATTTTGACAACTTTTATGTTGCATCAGCTGAAATTAAGACACTGGAATAATCTGTAATACCAGATTAGGCTTCCTTCCTATCTGAACACATACATGGTGACTAATGTAGCCAACTCCCCTTTAGAAGGGCTTTGGAAAACGCTGTTGTCCCCATTTCAGAGATAAGAAAGTGGAAGCAGAAGAGTCAAGAGTTTAATCAAGCCCTCACACCAGCTGGTGACCTATGTTAGGCAGGGTTAGAACCAGACAGTGTCTGCATGAGACTCTTGCAACAGAGCTGGTACCGATTGCATAAGCAGATGGTAACCCATGGAGCAGTCTGTTTCCAAAATAATACATTTCAGTTCAGTTGCAATTGATTTAAGTAGATTTAAATTAAACCAAAACAGTCCTATTGTCAATAAAAACACAGTTTATTGAGAGGAATTTATTAGATGCACAGGGGTTGGACAGAAAATGTTGATATTACACAAGAGAAGTAGAAGAGGAAACTGAATTTAAAAGGAAGCTTCCGCCACCCCCTCCCTCCCAATCTGCCATGCTCTCAGTGTATAAGAATAATTAATTAGGACAAGTCAAAACACAAGTGATCCAAGCTTGACAGCTTTGCTTACAGAGGCCCAATAAGCTTTTCAACTCAGTGAGTGACTTGAGGCATTAAGTAACACTGCATACTATATTCTCTCCAATTTACAGACATGCATTAAAATATGCTTCAGGTTAAGAAATTTACAGAAAGCTACTTGTTTAGAACACTCTAAAAACTGTTTGGTTTCTTAGGCACCAGGAGGAAAATGCCACAGACTTTTGGTTTCACAAGCACTTTTGTATTTCATCCCCAAATTTCAATACAACTTTAAAGGTGTTGTTTCTCTGAAGACATGCTAGAGGCTGCTGCTGAAGCATGCTAGTAGCATCACACACCTCATTTCCTATCTAACAACATATCCTAACAACTTACTTGTCTGACAATTCAGTGAGTTTACACATACTAGAATAAAAACCTTGCTTGTCCCAACAGCATCAAATAAAAAACTGAAAGTGATCAGACTTGGGTGGAGCAGAGTACTACTTGCAACAACATTTTTAATCAGGTAGACTTTTGAACTACAGAATAGGAACAAGAAAAAGACACACAGTTGGCTATTAACTCTTTAGGGTAGTACCTTCACTTAAGCCACCTTACTAAGCCAAACAAACAACCAGGTTTCCAGGGTCAACCAAAAACTTTTCATAACTTCAACCACACCAGTCTATCTCCCTATACCATTCCTGTATCAGGCAGGAGGAGGAGGCAAGGCAAGGCATGCTTCTAATGTCAACAGGGACAGGATGCTTTGTATGACTAGCAAGGTAATGGGTTTATCTTAAGGGTCTAACAAGGGCAAAAAACCTGCCACAGAAAGGCTCTTAGCTTTGAGGTTTCTGTTATTATGTATTTAACTTTATCCAGGGCTTAACCTGAAATAAAATGTTTTTATGTTACTTACTATAAATCTCTTCAACACTAGATTAACTGAAGACTGATCTTTGAGGAGGACTGGGGAAAGAAAGAGCGGAGGCTGCACTGAACAAATGTTTTCAAATACAGAGATCTGCCGGCACAGCTACGGCAGGCTAGAAAGAACTGTGATCAGTAACTGAGATAACAGACTAGGAAACAGTCTGACCTAGACAGTCTCAGACCTGTAATAGCTTGGTTTGCCTGCCTATTTCTTCTGCTGGCTGAGTGTATTATACTTGCTTGAGTTTGCTGCTAAAAGCTAGCCATGCATTAGTGTATTTATTAAACACAGTTGTGTCAGCATATATACAATCCCCTCCCCTTTTTTTTTTGCAGTAACTATATAACATTAAAAACCATATACACAACATATGCACTAAAACACAATCTTCTGCTATTTTAATACATTTGGCACTACACTAACAAGTACACAGAAGGAGCTTTCTTACCAAGGGAGCTTCCAAACATTAACTGACAGAAAGCAGAACAGATACTGCTTCAATCATTCTCCAATAATCTTTTCAGTCCTGTACCACATCTAGTTACTGGTCAAACCCCACAGGTAAACTAGAAATTGCAGGTATCTTGTAGAAAGGATATTAACTAAGTGAAAAAGTAAGCCTAGTCAACTGAAAAATCTTTCCACTTTAAAACTACCATGCACACTTTCAGATTCACAATATTTCTCCCATCCATTTGCAGGTTTCCCCTGAACAGCTCGTACAAGACAAATTGCAGGCAAAGAGTAATGCACAGCATTGATGTGTGGTAGGTAATTAACAGACTCTCTTCTCACTAACAGACTCACTTCTCAACTGTCCCATCCCTGAGGATGCATGAAAGCCAAACCACTTTGTCACCTTCTTGCTACTGTATTAAAGGCAAGAGGGATCAACTGGCAGAAGTACCATAGTTGTTGCCTTCTGCTACTCTTTTCCTTCCTAGCTCAGATTTCCTGCAACTGACATCTGTGACTGTTTAGCAGCATCTAGTACCTTCTCCAAAGCTGAGACAGAGGAAGCACTCATACATTTCTAAGTAGAGACCCCTCAAGCTTAAAAGCTGCTCACATACAAGATCCTAAGGAAGTCAACAAAACCACAGAAAAGCTGCAGTTGTCTCAAATAAGTGAGACAGTTTTTCCAAGATGCACAGAATTCAGCTGAAAACACCTACTCTATATCTAGTGTGAAGCTACTGTATGACAGTGTTTCTCCACTAGGAGACAAGAAGTAGCCACCTGTGAGGACATCTGTCCAAATAACCAATTGTCTAATTGTAGGAGAGCTGAACAAGCATTATTAAAACACGCAAATAAAGCCAAGGCATTCTCAAAGTTTGAACTATATTTTACTTCTCCTAAATATAATACAAAGACATCAAATCTCATTTCATTAATCAAGTTGGCAGCTTTAGGACCTTGCAGAGAATATGTAACAACTTCATGAAAAAGCACTGTTATCCTATAGTCACAATCCAGTTAAGACACTACCAGAAAATCTAGTATTCCTGTAACAAATAATGTAGAGACACAATAAAGATGATTACTGGGTTTGCTGCTAAACAGAAGCAACTTTAAAATTTTTTGCTCTCTCTCCCTTTCCTTGCCTTCCACCTGAAAAGCCATGAAAAAAGGTGGAAGCGGGCAAGTGGTTATTTTAAAAGGGCAATTGATAGTGACACAGGTGAAAAATTTTCAGAGTGCACTAATAAAAATAAGAAAGAGTGAAGTATAAACTCCAGTGCCCTTCAAAAACCCTTGTGCCAACAAGGCAAGCACTGATTGCCCTCTGTCATTCTGCAGTCACGTACACACCACTTAGACAGGCCTGAAGCCTTAACTGGCAGGTTATCATAGATCAACTATTTAACTTGATTTTAACATATTTGCGTTACAGTCTGTAGCTGGTTAACAGCAACTGTAAGAGCTGAGCATGTGGTAGGTTGAGCGTTCCAGCCAGACTAACTCAAGAGAGGCTAAGGAAGAAGTCGGTATCACAGTGAGCTTGATTAAACCCTTCTCTTTGTTCAGCTGCTTGGCTCCAAACACCTCCCGTTTCTTTGGTGCCTGGAGAAGACTCATCAACCTCACTTCCATTACAGACCAGAACCCATCTACTTACAAACTGCCATTTCTCTAGCGAGGGACCAAACAGGATTCTTGAGCAACTTTCCTCCAAAGCTTTTTTACTCATTTGGAGCAGGCTGGGAGTAGCAAAGAAGAGCAGCAATATGAGCATTTGGAGGTCACACAGCGAAGTCATCACTGATAATCTGATATTTTAGCCACGCCATCACAAATACTGTATCATATCTGGCTTTGCTTTCTACCTCGGGACCTTCACAACCCTTTGCAGAATTATTTTCAAGTTCCATCAGCTATTACTCACTCACTGCCATTATCTGACAATCTTGTGACTTACTTTGCAGTCCAAATGAATGTTAACTGTCACTGTTGTTAGCAAGTATCAGAATACAGAGACCTGTGATAGGTCCAACTGGGACATTTTTGCACCTCTTGCCACCTCAAAGAGACATACAGGTCTGTGTTTTGCTTCTCAGCAGTTGGAAAATGCTTACACAGTATTTGCAAGACACAGAACAAAGTCAATTTACTATGTGCCAGTTTGCTCAATCATGATCTGTATCTACCTTTTCATTAAGCAGAAATATAGTCCTACAGACTGGCTGATCTGTAGCAATCGACGCCACAACAGAGGCTAAAAAAGATAAGTCCATCGTAAGAAACACTACAGATACACATACAGTTAGAAAAGGAAACACAACCTATTATTTGTTTCCTATTTCATTTGTATCACTCACATTTCTTTCTCCTAAGAAAATCTGTGTATGAGGTTTGATTTTAAAACATTCCAGAAGCTATTTTGCACCCAAGAGTGTATTTGATCCACTTGAGTTCCTACAAGACAATGCGGGGGGGGAAAGCAAATTTCGCTACTGATTTGACTGTAAATTGTTCCTAGGCATGTATTGCCCTAGTAGCTCTATCTCTCCTGCCTACAGTTCAAGTGTTGGTAAGTACATAAACAAAATAAAATCTCAAAACCCCAATAAAAATACATGATAATTTAAGGTGGGAGGACACAGAAAACAAACAGCCAGCCTGAAGTTCCCTGCTAAAGAGCCTGGTGTTTTATTAAAGAAAAGATCTAGTAATGCTAGAAACAGCAGTGCTGATGAGGGACCTGACAGAATCAAGACAGAAAATAAAGCAAGACAAAGTTCCTTCAAGCCCAAGGCATCCTCTCAGCAGACAGAGCTAGCAAAAATGCAAAGTACCTATTGCATGCTTATTTTAAAAGTTCAGTTGGTCTCAAAGTGTGGCTCTCCTGAGGATGTCTGTAGCACCTCAGGCGGTGCTTCAGGATTTTGATTCAACTGAAGAGTGCAACTCTTCCACTTGTCCTGTTACCACATTCTGTTACACACGACAGAGCAGACTCAGTTTGTGATGAGCTCAGTTTGGACCAAAGCAAGCCCAAAGACATACTACTATTCCAACCTACTCCAGGGAAGATATTTAACTACATGTGCCTATGTAGTCAATCCATAGAATCAAACAAGTGCCAGGGCAAAATAAAACCTCTGCAAATCACAGGCACTGTGATCAGCAGATCCACAGCACCAAAGTGCAAAAGCATTCTCCTTTGCTCCTCAGCTGATCAGATTATTTACTTTCACTTGTAATCAAGCTTGTTTCTGGGTTGTGTACTATTATATTGACATCTAATTGCACTACCAGCAAGGAAAACAACTGTTCTGAAAGTCAACAGCATTCAGACAAAAGCAAAACAATTAATTGTGTTTAATTATTAATACATAGCAGAAACAACAACTTGTTTTTAAAAAGGAAATCTGTATAAACTCATCCTTACACTGTATCTGCACTAGCTACAGAAGGTATCTTGCAAAAACCATATATACAGTATGAACCAAAGCATGGAACAAGCTGTTGATAACTTGCAAAACTACTTGCATGCCATGGTCTCTAGAGCAGAGCTTGCCAAAAACACACCTAGTAGCAGAAGGTAACATGTACGGTCACACAAACATTCAGTTCTAAGGTAACAGAAGGACAGCATACTAGGAACACTCAAAGATTAAGTTCATAACAGGAAAAAGGAAAAGCCCATAGCAGAAAATTATGGCTTCTGATCGATTGCTATTGCTCCATCAGTAGAGTTGCACTGTATGCACTATCAGCTTTGTTTAACTATTTTCCAAGAAAGTTCAAACAATTTAATGGTTAAACAGGGAAAAAGGAAAAAAAAAGGAAACACAACAGAAAAGCACATCTGCTTACATTTGGTTTCCTGTGTAGAAACACACAGAGAAAAGCTGTGGTGTAACACAGCTAGACAGCAGGAGAATTTCTTCACAGGAAGGGCTGTTAAGCATTGGAATGGACTAGCCAGGAAGGTGGTGGAGTCACCATCGCTGGAGGCATTCAAGAAACAACTGGACACGGCACACAGTGCCAGAGTCCACTTAACAAGCTGGTGTTTGGTCAAAGGTTGGACTGTGATCTCAGAGGTCTTCTCCAACCCTAATGATTCTGTGCTGCCTGTCCTCAATTCTTTTCTAATGTTGCAGTGGCAGTACTCCTAAGTCACACTCTGAGGCATCTTAGTCGGCTGTGGAAAGTGGTCCTATATTTTCATCTCAAATTATAGTTGCTGAATTTACACGATGCATAATTAAGATATAAATTTGAAAAATCTAGGAACACCTATTTCACATGCATAAGCCTTAATTTACACTGTCAAGATTTCATATGAAAGATATTAGAAGCAGTTAACAACTCTTGTTTCATTGGCAGTCACTTGTCCTTGTTTGAAAGATGCTCAGCTTTACTTTGCTCAGACTATGAAAAAGGCTTTGCCTTGAAAGAGACAAGTCAACTGGAATTCCAGATAATTAATTCAGTCCCCTATTTATCCACCTTCAATATCTTCAATGAAAGGGATCAGGACGGTAAAGAGCAAACAAACAAACCCAAGTAAGTCTAGAATCTCATTTATGCATCTCCTGAAGAGCACAAAAAAGAAAAAATATTATGAAAAAGATGTCCCTATTAACTTTAGACTGAAAAACAAATCACTCTATAAAGGCTAAGCAAAAGCCATCATCTCTGGTACATGTTGAACAAAGCATTGAAAACCTAGTCCAAATTTTTAAGAACTTTAGTTTTTCTAGTTTGTAGACTCTCTCAAAAGTATTGCACATAGATTAAACCTTGAGGTAGCAGCTTGAAATTAAAGCAATGTGGCAAACAATGTTCGGAATCAGAGAATAATCTTAAATTTTCTCAATTTCCAAGAATACCCAAGCAAGAATATCCAAGCAAGCTTCACCATTTTCAAACACAAACCAAAATCCTGGAAATGCACTTGCAGGTATTTGTGAAAAGTGAAGACACTTTGAAAACCAGGAGAGAAGCTAGTATTAATCCACTTAACTGTTATTTTCTTTAGCATAAATCATGTGCCATGTATATTCCAGCAGCCATCCTTAAAAGTCTTCTAAAGTGTTTGTCACAGCACTAGGCTTTAAGTCTAAACATTTAGATTTCCAAAGTTATACCTCAGGCCTTCTTAGAGTCTTGTATGCTTTTCAAATAAAGACTCCAACTATTTTTTCTCATACTCAGTATGTTTGTCTGCTTCCCCTAAACACAGGCTGCAGTTTCTCTTTTCATTTTATTGCTGTTTTAAAAGTAACCATTTTCACTCATCTGCAAATGATTCCTTTTCTTTTCACCAGCCTTGATGTTTATCAATGGGAAGAGTATCATTTTTCAATGACTGGTGGGCAAGTAGAAGATTTCCTGGTAAATAAGACGTGGCCCAGCATAGGCAAACCTTTGCTCGCGTGTGAATAGACATGAGGGTCAAGAGGGCACCTCCTTGCATGAATAGCTCCTTTATCATTAAAGCTGATGTTTCACAACCAGCATGGAGCAATAAAGAGTAAAAGTAAGGAACTGGAGAAATGACTGAAATGGGAAATGACTGAATCACCTTATATTTGGTTCAGTCTTCCAAACTCCCTCCTACAGAGGGTAGATAAAGGTGTCAGCACTGAATCCCTGCTTTGCTACCCTTCCTAAAGAGTCCCAGGACTTAGGGCCACTGAAACAAGTGGCAGTGACAAGCCACAGAATTGTATCAACAGACAAAGCTGTTACACTACTTTTAAGATCCTACAATGATCTTATAAATATCTTAAAAATACATATAAGATCCTACAATGATCATATAAATATGATATAGTGACATTAATACTAACAATGTTAATTTCTGCACATATTCCGAAGAGTTATGAGACATTTCTCTTCCCAAGTAATTGTACATAGAGATGGGGGATTACACAGCTCCTTGTTTCAATACACAGTTGTGGTCGAGGGTCTTTGGAGGCTTAAATAATGTGAATAATGTGGCATCTCAGCCACATTTATATGTGAGCAATCAGCTCTACCCAGAAGAACATGGATAGGGCTATACACTGCCCAGCCTATACACTGCCCAGGGTGAGCCACCTTTAAAATCAGGGTCTACATAACGTTACTCTGAGAAGTGTTTAAGTACTTTACCTCTTACAGTTATGATAAATAGTATAGTGCTCTCAACGATCAAAAGCAAATGGATTCTTCATACAAGAGACTCCTAAAAGTTGCTTTTAAGCAAGTTTATTTTTAGGCATTTCTCAGGATGGAGGGAAAAGGCTTTCTTTTTAGCATATCCTCTAACACTCAGCTTGTAAATTTCTGCAAGTGTGTTAAACACATTTCAATAAACATTTATTATGGTGTATTTCTACTGTAATACATTTTTATTACAGAATATAAACTTTAGACAGTATTTGACCAAATACAGCCCACTTAATAATCAGTCAAACTGTTGGTACAGAGATGCTGATCTGTACCCGAGCTCAGAATCTGTGCTGATAACCTATTTGTCTTTTTAAGTGCTCAAGATCAATGCTACAGATCTGGCTTTGTAGTCATTCCACAGAGTTTCCATTGCACTTACAGCTAGCATTAGGCTCAAAGGAACACACGAGCTAACCTGGGTGGGGAACAAGGGCAGCAGAGAGACCCGTCTCTGAATAAGCCAGTCCTTGTCACCTTTCAGGCTGCTTCTGGAAACAAAATTGGTACTGTTAGTTCAACTTGAACATTTCTTGGCATCTTTGCATTTTACCAACAGCCATTTAAAATTCTACATTTGGTGATATTTGCTGAAGAACTTTATCCAGTATGTTTTAAATGGGGGTCTTAAATAGAACATCAGAGAACTAACAGCAAAGCTCAACATGGTTCTGTAAAGTCACACGAGTATCAGTGGGGACCAAAAACAGAGTGAAAGAAAAGCCTTCAAGATCAAATCACCTATTAAAAAAAGGGACAACAGCAGAAAAACGAGTTAAACCACACAAAATCCCAAGAACAAGTTTAGGGAGCCCTTGGAAGAAGCCAGAGGAAGAGGCTTAGAGGAACAAGAGAGAAGTGGGGATGAGGATGGGTGGGGAGGTGTAAAAAGCCCATTTATCAAATCAACGACGTTCTGGCTGTGAATAGAGAATAAACGTGGAGGTTTAACAAGAGAAGAGGGTGATCAGGATTTGTGAAAGAGATGCTAGCGATGGTTTAAAGATTCAGCAGAACATAACAGAAGCAGCATTGAGTGGCTGAGAAGGGACAACTACAAATACTATTTCTATATACTTTACAGCTTACTCGGGACAGAATCCTGATGTCCTTACGTGATTCCCCATTCCCCCCCCACCCCCATCAGTTAGCTTCAGCTAGGTTAGATTTCACCCTGCCATTGTCTTCTGTCAATTATGACACACTCCCCTCATTCCCATCACTTCTTACATAGAAGTTGAATACGAACAGTGACAAAACTACAAGTCTAAGAGAGCAGTCTAAGTTTGCAGTTACCAATAAGAGTGAAATAAAATCATTTACATTTGAGCTACCCTGAACTTAGGATGACAACAGAATATCTATGTGGGATCATCAGACTAGCAAGACTGGACATGGAAAGTAGGATAGGATTGGAAGAAGTGAAGAGGGAAACCTCAAACCACGTATAACATTATCATTAGGGGCTAATGCATTGAAGAGGAAAGGCCCTCCACGTTTTTTCATTATCATCTTGTATTTTAAGGAAAAAAACTCCAAAACCAAAAACCCCCCAACTTTCTGCCACTTCAGGATTCATTGTGATACACATCATGGGAAAAAATAACCAAAAATAAAAGCCCGTTAATGATTCCCTCATACCAACATAACTTTCATAATAAATTGAGGTAGAATGTAGATTCTGCATTATGTCTGCAGCAAGTTAAGCGTGCCAGGCACATCCCAATCCAAACAATGCTTTTTTCCTTGAGGACATTAAAACAGGTTTGGGATATGAACTAGAGCAAGACTTCATTAAGACTCCAGAACAGCAAAAACATACTCCAAACACATAATATGTATTTCACTTTCCAACATCTCTTTATAGTTTCAACCCTCTAACCACCTGTTCCACTAAATGCCACAGACACTTAAAAAGGCACTAAGATGGGAACAATAAGGACACTGCGACCAGAAAGCTCTGCTATCTGAAGCAGACAGAAGGAAGCCACCAACCGAAGAAAGGGAACTTTTAACCACAAAATTTTAGGATAAAGAATCTATACTCTTCCAAGCTTGAACAGTATCGATTACACCAAGAAAACTAATGAGCCACTTTGCCATTCTTCTGTATTTGAGCATTTCAATCGACTTTTAGTGAAATTTACTGTTAGAAAATAAAGTAATTTTATAAAAATCCAAACATAATGAACAGAAAATCTACTCGGTATAAATACTTCTGAAATTAAAGTCCCAAATGGCTCACTCTCACCACTGGAGCCCCACATATCTGGGCAGCCTGTGTTTCATAGTTCACTACTGCTTACCACGACATTTTAACGGATTCCACGTCCATAAGAAGGCACTAAGTAAGTTTATATTGCTCTCGGATTTAATACACGCTATCGATTAATAATTAGGTTTGAAGAGCATTCTGCCAGATGAGCGAGACAGGACGATTATCAACTCCTTATGGCTTGGAAAAAAAGTCAGTCTCCTAGAGTATAACAGCGCAGGAGTTGCGAGCATCCCTCCGTGCGAGCCTCTCCCCCAGTTACCCCGACCGACCTGCACGACCCCCAGGCATTTAGCAAGGGAAGAAATAAAAAGAAAACAAGAGAAAGGGAAGAAAATCACACCAAACACAAGAGGATCGAGACGCTTTGCTTCACCTTCCCTTCCTCTTAACACAACATCCATTGAGGCAGAAGGAACCGCCGTGGGTGCTAAAACAAGAGACGCATTCACGGGCGCCGGCTCGAGCAGAGGGCGGGAGCACACTCCGGACGGCACCTCCGGGCCGATCCGCTGAAAATCAACCCCCGGCTCCTTCAGCACTCACAAGGAAAGAGAAGGCAACGCGGACCCATTTTAAGGCTCTGTCATTAAGTAGTCAGGAACGATTAAGAGGTTTCCCTCCGATCCCGCTCGAGGGACAGTTTTTCGGCACCGGGCTTTATGAAGGCACAGACGCCGTCGGTCTGTGCCGGGTCCCGGCTGGTTCCTCTGCCCGCCCGGCCACGGCCGCGGGGTTTTCCGCTGCAGGGCGCCCGGCAGCACCTGCTGCCGCTGCTGCCGCCGGCACCCCCCGGCCCCAGCCCCGGTCCCCGCGCCGGCGGCGTTTGCTGTACCTGCAGGATCCTGTCCAGACCCTCTTGGCCCAGGCAAGGGAACTGCTTGAGCAACTCCGTCTTCTGCCGCTTATAGTTGTCGGTAGCCGAGCGCCAGTGGGGCTCCTCCAGCACCTCGAAGATCGCCGCCCCAATGGACAGGTAGAAGATGATGGCCGAGGTCAGCAAGGGGCCCCTGTCCACCATGGTGCTGGCGGTAGGCAGAGCGGGCGGACGGGCGGAGCGCGGCGGGTGGGCGAGCCGGGGCGGGTGCCCCACGCTGCGGCCGTGGGTGCCCAAAGCCGCCCTGTCCTTCCCCTGACACCTCTGCCTACCCCGGCCGTCTGCCGTGCCTCCTCTCCGGCTTCTGCCGCGTTCCCTTAGAGTCTTGCACACTCCCCACCCACTCTCTCCTCCTCCCTCCTCCGCAGCGCTCCACTCCCCCGGGCTGTCTCCTTCCCCTAGTTTTCTCCCCTCCCTCCAGAACAGCGATTTGAATCTGGTGCTCTCCCGCTTCCTCTCTTCCCCCCCGCCCGCGCATGCGGCGCTGCCGCCGGGGAGCGGCTGGAGACCCGGCCCGCGGCCTGGCTGGGGGCAGGCGGTCCCCGTAGCGCGGGAGGGCGGCGGTGGGGTCCGGCCGTCGCCATCGCCAGCCCCCGAGGGGCCGCCTGAGGGAAGGGGAGCGGGGCCGCGACCTCCGTTCTTCCTGCCCTGCCTGCCGGGAGCCGGTGTGGGGCCGAGAGGGCGGCCCGGCCCCGGCCTCAACCCCTGAGCGCGGTTGGTCGCTGCGCCCACAGCCGTCCGTGCGTTCCTTTCTGTGTTTTCCCCATAGTCAGGGTAACAAGAGGTAACGTCGCTCAGTTTTATTTTACTTGTTCCCTCATGCCGGCAGGTTCAGCGGAATTCCTCGTTTTCGACGCCGGGAGGCTGTGAAATGAGGTGTGTGGCTTGCCCTGGATGCGTGGAAGCATGGGGGAAGCTGAGCAGGAGCTTTGAGGAGAAAAGATGTCCGTCCGCGCATTTCACCCCTTCCCTGAGACGTCCACACGTGGGCATTGAAGATCATTAGGAGCAGAAACTGCATCTCCTTTGGTACCCTCAATAAATATCGCTAAGTCCCTGTCTATGTGTTTGGGAGGGAGGGGGAAACACTGGGTAGTGATTTTCCATAAGATGCTCAAGACATCTTCAAGGCTGAAGCTCACCCTGTTTGTGAAGCCTTCTCCAGGGGCTGCTTACAGCAACGCACAAGCCCTTACCCCTTCGTGTTTGAACGGAGCTGGAAATGGGATTAAATGGGTCAGGGAGAGATACAGTGAGGTGTTACGCGCACTGGCAAAGTGCTTCTGGTGTGGACACGGTTCATCTTACAAACATCATTTTTGTGAGGGTAACTTGTTCTGTTTCTCCTTCAGCCCCCAAAACAGGAAGTAAACTCTCAAAAAGTAGAGTAGTTCAAATCAACTGCATCAACACTAAGAGATATGGGTTGTATAGGTACTCAGTTGGAGTACACAAGCTAAAAGGCTGAGATAAACCTGTGCAGACATAGTTGAAATGGGAAGAGGGGGAATGGATGAGAATGGGAAAGACAAAGGAGAAAGGTAGGAAATATGCAAGAGTATGAGAAAACAAAAAGGAGTGTACATATAAGGCAGAGGAACATGCATTGGTTAGAGATACCTATATAAAACTGAATCAGGTCCAATGGATACTCATCTGATATTTCCAATCACATGGTCCTTAAGCAGTCCTTCTGCTAATGTATATAGTGCTCAATAAAAACACATCTGCAAGAGGTTCCTAGTAGCCTAAAAGCAGGACTGGAGAAACCACGAAATCTACAAACACATTAAGTGATCAGTCTTTGCATGGGATTTTCCAGTTATTTAAAGGAAGCATTACAAAGAAAAAAGGATTTTCAAACTGCAGTAGTTAAAAAAATTAATTTATATATATTAGAGAGAAGGAAAAAAAGCATCATAATAAACATTTTTAAAATGTCATAAACTATGCTAATTTTTTTTATTAAGGAAAAATTGGGGGATGCTTCATGAAGTTGAAAGGCTGTAATTTCCTTTTAATTAAAAGGAAAAGAAGAATTTCATGATGCACAACTACCACATGAAAATTATTCCCAGGTGTTATCACTTGGCCCAAGACCTTTGCAAAACTTGAAAAGCCATTGGCCACAAATTAATAATTTGAGCATCTGTCATTGTCTCACTCGCTGATTTGAAAAAATTGTATATAAGTACTTATGGCAAGTGACTGAAAGAATTGAAGAACTTTCAGTAGGCAAATTAGATATAATTTTCCTTTTCGTGCTCTTGCACCTTCTTCTGAGTCACCTGCAAGTGGTTAGGTTATTCCGACAGCAGCAGCAGTAGCCTCACACGTTACAGCAATGCTGCACTTGTGTGTTCCTGACCCTGAACATCTGTGCTTCGTAACTGGAAGGTATTTGATTAAATTTTGAAACTGTATTCTTCTCCATCTGTCTTTAAGTCTCTAAAGGCCCATTTATACATTGAAACAGTATCTTGAAGGCACAAGGAATGACACGAATGACCCTGAACCCACTGCAGTTGCAGAGCACAGACAAGAGCAAAAACACTTTCAGGCATTTTACAGAAAGTTTGTTTGTGATTTTGATTCAACATTTCTACTTTCCACTCTAAACTCCCAATCACTGATTGCATAATTAGTACTCTCAGTAACTGAGTCAGTCCATATTTAAAAACAAACAAGTCTGTAAATCACATACCATTTTTCCCTGTGTTGAAATGCTATTGCACTTGTTAGACTGTCTCCTTGTGTTTCTCTGGGTTTAAAAGAGGTGAGCCTGGTAAGGAGCAACATCCAGAAGAATAGTTTATTCCCCAAGGAACCATAACCAGCTACTCCTGCAAGTAGAGGCGATCCACTGAGTATCAACAAACTTCAGGTACTTAAGATATTTGACTTTGATTCTATTGTGTTTTGCAGAGCAAATTACAAGGTATACTTTCATGTTGCTGGCCAAGTAGTCATGTTGCTGGCAAGCAGGAATGTTTGGTGTAGCTGGCCGCTCTTTGCACCTCCTGATCTAAAATGCTTCTCCTGACCTCAGAAAAGATCCTATATCCTTTTATTCATGGCCTTTTTCTCCTCTTTGTTTCCCTTAGATTAAACAGTACCCCTATTGTCAACCCACAGCACCTGCCACATAGGCCCCACAGCTTTTCATGCTAGCTAAGTTAATCAAAAGACTGGGGTTATTCACTCACAGGCTTTTAAATCTCATTAAAAATCAAGGGAGAAACAGCAGAAAGCACTGTGGTGAGCAATACCACAAGTATCAATCATTTGTATTATTTGCATAGGACATTATTTCAGGCTGTCCAGTCCAAAAGGAAATCTCTTTCATCCAAGCTGTATGTCTAAGACACATTTGCTGTACAGATGTTTCCTAGGACAGCCTGGAATGAATGACTAAATGTCAGAAAATGTTTTAGATGGAGCAAGTAAAAGACATTATTTGGGCAAAAGAAACCTGTCATGTAGTGGTAAAGATTGCATGTTATACAGGGCTTGAACTATGGGCCTCTCTTCAAGCCTTTGCCACTTTTCACTTATGAGCCTGTTTTTGGCTGGTTGATGACTGTTCTCAATGCCTGTCAACACTGCATCTTTCGTTTGTTTTTTTACTGTTGAAATTTAGATACCCCCCAACGTTGCCTTCAAGTGTTATGCATCCAGCCTTGGATGGTTTAACTAAGTTGAGGGGTGTCCTGTCATGACTATCATGAGCAGTTTTGGTTCTTTGATGCAGTCCAGTGCACACAGAGAGGGTAAGGGTGGTCTGCAGATGATGCAGAATTTTATATGAGGCATTTGTGGAAAGTTAAAAAATTCTCAATGGGATTGTTCATACCTTTTGGCTTAAGTATTTACAAAAGCACATTTTATGTTCTGAATGTACAGGAACACATAGTAAATCATAATAAAAACCTTTACCAAAACAACCTGCATACCACTGCAACAGACTTCTTTGCCCATGGACAGATAATGAGTGAACAAACACCACATGACAGATGTTAGTCATGCTGCTTAATGAATAACTGGTGATGAGTACAATACCTGTGTGGAATGGCTGTAATATGTTCAAGGAAAAATATGCATTTGGATCATTGTTTTTCACTGAGGTACCGGCAGTGCTCGAGAGAGATGTCTTCATCAGGAAGAAGCCTAGGTATCAGGAAGAAGCCTAGGTATTTCAACAGTTTTTTTGCATCTGTTTCCTTGACTGCCTTGTTCCTCAGCCATCTGTAGCAGTCAGATTTTCCTTCAAAATATTTGAAAAATAAATACTCTGGCCTTCTCTTTCTGTTCCACCATGACCTCACTGGTAGTGCCAGAAGCTTTATGGCAGTCCTTCATGCTGACATTCATGTCAGTGATCTAAGCATTTCAGAATACAGCTCTACAAAAAAAGACTGACTTGTACAATGTCAGTCCTGGGCTGGCTTTTACCACCATGATACCCGGAGGACATTACTCTTCTAGATAATATGCTCAAGGATAGCTGAGCACCATGGTAACAGAGCCAGTGAATATGCAACAATCTGTTATTTTGTTAGATAAAACATCACTGTCAAGTCTTATTTTTGGGTCATTAAGAAGGAATTAAATTTTATTTGTGTATAGTAATATGGATGAATGTTTACCCATGGTCCTGAGACTTGTTTCCCAAACCAGTTTAATTTAACTCTTATCAGTCTGGTGTCATGCAGTGCATACCTTCCCCAGTGTTACTGCTTGAATGTGGCAGTGCTGGATTACAGGGGGGGAATTCAAGGAGGTGTTAGCCTCCCCCATCTCCCAGCTGGGTTGCACAGCTGTGTGTCTGTGTGCCAGGTTATGCAATGAAGGGCCTTGTATGTGACTGTGCAGCTCCCAAATCCAAACTGGGCTCCCTTCCATGCACGGTGTGTAGCACTCGCGTTTTGTTAGTCAACGTATCGGAAGAGCTGTTCCCACCTAACTCTTCCCTTTATAGAAAAAAAGTCTGCACATTAATTTTGGCAGTGGGAAGGCAGAGGGAAGGTTGATGGTGGCTTTTTTTTTCCCCTCTTGGGTGAATAGAGCCTCACGGATAACAAATGAAGACAGCTATAGACCAAAAAAACATTGAAAAGGATCATATTTTTATCATCTGTTCTCCAGTTCCAAACCCTGCAGCAACAGCTTGTGAGGTTAGATTAGGTCTTATCTAGGGAAAGAAAAGATTGAGTAAGTAAGTGAAAGAGTTGGCTGCATGCAGTTAAAGGAGTATGGATTTTTAAGATTTTTGTTTTCTATGGACACGAGTTGCTTTTGTGCTCGGTGTCCTGGAATGAAAGAAGAATCATGGCTCATGTGGTCTCTGTGCATGTGCCTCTGCCTTATGTGTTTAAAGGGGTTTTGGAAGAAGACAAGAGTTCCTGGCACAATCTGCACAGCCCCTTAGCCTGTCACGTGGTTCTTTGTGATCCCTCCTCCATCACAAGTGGTATTGGGAAAAAACACAGCAAAGGCTGAGCACTAACTCCCACTGCTGTCCTGCAAGTGAAGGGCTTGCAAAGCTGTTAGTGGCTTTCAACTTAAGCTTTGTACCCTCCTAGACCATCATCAGGAGAGGCATCAAGAGAGTTTGGAGGAACTTGGATTTTAGTGTTACTGCCTTTCAGTGGTGCCTCCCACATGCCAAAATTCAGTGTAAAAGTAGCAAGCAAATCCAGATGACTTGCCGATATTACTTCTGGGAGGTAACTTGGCACAAAAGTGACTGGGTTAGAGCATCAGGAAAAAGTCCACCTGGTCTGGTGCTTCAATCAACAGCAGGACTGTTGTCATTGCTCTAAGAATAGAAGCTGTCTGCAAGTCCTAACTTCCAGGTCTCATGGTGAACACCATGCTCTTGGCTCTCAGTGACTTTGTAGGGATGTGTGTATGCATGGTCACAGTCAATTGCAAGATAACCCATGACTGAGGCGGAAAAGCAAGTTGGATGCTGGATGTTTTCCTCGTGTTGCGTAGCACCTCAGCAGTGGTCTGTTCATCATTCTGTCTCACAACTGGAACACAGTCCAGGGAAACTGAAGAAGCAGTGAGTGAATGGAAGCAGACTCAAATTGCCCATGTTCTTGAACTGCTTTGGGAGCTCATGGGGAAGTCCTGGTAACTCAGGTCAGACTCACAGTGATGCCAACAAAGAGGTTTGAGGGAGGCCTGGCAAGAAGCAGAGTTGAGAGAGGGCACAGTGTATAAGAATAGACAACTCCTAACTATACCTGTGTGCATGCAAAAATCTCTGAAGCAGGTGGGGGAGAGAGAGAGAATATGGGGGAGAGAACACTGACTCCATCAAGATAAAGGACTGTGGTGCTCTCTAAGGGCATCCAAACAGGGGTGAACATCCCAAACTTTTTTGTTCATTCAAGAGGACCATCTGAGGCTGAACATCCCTGGGAAATAGTGCATTGCCAACATGGGTTGTAGAAACTAGTGGTTAGCAGCCTGTTAGAGGTTTCACAACTCATTTCCTTTGAATATTAGTTATTTATTTTGCCAAAGAGAGGCAAAAAAGGGGAGGAGGAGGAGGAAATAAAAACTAAATGGGCTAGTTAATTTATTTTATAAGATCAAGTCAATAAGCAGATGGGTGAACTCTGCAGATGGCATTGCTTCAGTCAAGATAGAAAATTCAGTGCTTTCCCTGTATGTGTTTTTTTGCAAGATTTTTTTGGAACAAGGAAGTGTATGCAAATAATGGGACCAATCTGCAAATGCTCATTCAGCTAAGCAGCCATGAACTCTCACTGACTGTGGGTACTTGTAACAGTAAAGACTCCAGGCTGGGGAGCCTGCTTCATATTGTACCCTTGCTTCACTACTCCCTACTCTCACCCCCAAACTTTTGCAATTCAGTGGCAATCAGAGTTAATAAAGGTGTGTCTGTGTTCCTATAAAGCAATTTGCATCATCATCTTTTGTGATGAAATTTTCACAGGGGAAGGAGGAACAGCAGCATTTTGTCCAAGGAAAGGTTGCCCTGGCAATATACCAAGAAGCCTGAAGCCCTTAATTTTCCTAAGAGAGATTTGATTACCGCAGCCCATATCTGAGTGCAGAAATGTGTCCTGCAGAAACTACACTCCCTCACCCTTCACTCCCCCTTTCCCAAGATAAGTCTAAAAGTAGTCTGGAGCTTACAATCTTGCATTGCTGCCACTGTGTCACAAGCACATGGACAAGCTTGGGCTGCCTTGCTGAAATTATTGTACTAGGTCTACAACAGATCACAGATCTGCCTCTAGCCTACCAAAAACTTAATTTTCCATAGCTGGGTTGAAGAAACTGTTGCTTTCACTAGAGAGAAGTAACCAGAACCTGCCAGTTGACATTAACTGTGTTGTATGTTTTTTCAATGTGTGTCTGTTATAAACAAATGACAATGCAACTTCCATTTTGACTAAAGGAACTGATAATCGACACAGAGCTATTAAAATATGACAAATAAGTAATGCCTAAGCCAGATAAATAAATGAGCTGTTGGAGAAGTCTTTCTTCTGCTGTGCTGCCTAGTGCAATTACAGCAGCCTTGCTTAATAAAGGAGGCCTCATTTAGTTCTGGGCTTGTCTCAACACTAGTCTTTTACAAGCACTTTGGACAAGATCATTAATCCTGCATGTATCAACTGAAGACATGCCTTCCAAATTTCCTTCTAATGCTGAGAAAAGCCCTAGTTACACAATTATACCTTAACTAACAAATGTCTATTCTCAGCAGCGGGAAGTGAGGTTTTTTGCAGATATCAGAGTGTACAAATGCCTTGTATGACATTTAGAGAGATTAAATTCCTTTGCCTCTGTTTATACCTGGACTGCTTGTAGGGCATGCTGCTTGGAAAACATGGGAAGATTACAATTGGAATATCTATTATCATGTCAATATGTGGAAATCTGACAGCTGTTAGCAGAGCAGTGTGGTAAGGACATTGCTGGGGTTCATAGGTAAAGAAGAGAGGGGATTTTGATATCTGCCATTAGTACAGAACAGTGGGAGAAGCTGCTGTGGTGCCTCACTGGCAAGACACAGTGGGGAGGCTGCTATTGCCACTGGAAGAAAGGGTGGGACGGAGCCTACAGCCTGTTGTGCTGCTATGGGAGGCCTTTGCTGGCCATATTTTGGGCAACAGGGCTACACTGATACTCCAGCAACACATAATCCAGCTATCATTTTTATTTTCCAGAAAAAAAGTTGGCTTTCCTGTCTGGGGTGACTAAACTAAAATGCTTTTTCTCCATTTAACCTTGATGCAAACTCATCTGTTTTTGAACAGAGATCGCAAGCTTTAAGAGGCGATTCAAATCTGAACCTTTCCTTATGGTCCCCACTGTGTGGAGAATTTCTTTGAGTCTGGCAGTTTTCCATGTTAGAAATCTAATATAGTTTATGTTGATCGTGCTTTAGACATAAAGCTTGAATTTGGTCCTATGTGGATAGAAGGATTGAATATCTTCAAACAGTGGTGAAGAGAGAGAAAGACAGGAAAAAGTAAAAATGCCTTGAATAATATAAAATACGGGATCTAGCACTGCTAAGGAGGCAGATAAAATAATGTGGTCTTTTTATATGTGACTTTTGCTGTTCAGCATAGGCTTTTCAGGACAATTGAGTACCCACTTCAGGACCAGGGAGCAGGGGTAGGGAAGAGCTCACAACAGCACCTTGACAGCTTGCCAATGCACACACAAGCAATATGCACTTTTCAGTTAGTCCCTGCAATGAATTATGTTTTCAGTTGTACCTTGCAGAGTGAACAGCAAATAACTTTAGACTGTAACACTGTCCAATCTGTTCCCCCATATGCACTCATTTTCCAAAGAATACACTGTACTGTGCAGTAATGAGTGTGTTCAAATAACAATGGAAAGAATGACTCTGATATTCTCCTGAACTAATTTCAAAGCTGCATATCCAGTTCTCTGCCTTTTTTGGTCAGTCTCTTTACACCATTTATGCCTGCTTTTAAACAGACGGGGTAGAAGAAGAGATTCCAGCACACCTGATCCAACTTTTAAACTCAATTCCACAGAAAGGCAGATATTACACAGCCATAGCTCCCAGTACATTTTTATTTCTTAAAACTATGCAAATTCCGTGTTGGTAAGGTAGGTAAAACTGATTGTAGGATGTTACACGTGAACTGGAATGCATAGCACAAAAATACATCTTTCTGTAACACTAAGTATTGTCTCACATATAGGAGAGAATTTTTCAGAACTGACAAATCCTCTTTTAGGCACCTGTAAAAAAAACACTGAAACCAACATGGGCCACCTGTGACATGCAAAGCCCTCAGCTGAAACAGTCACATTCACAAAGCTGAGCTATGAAGTCCCCTATAATACAAAGTCCTCCAAACTCAAAAGATTTATTGTTCTTCTGGGGGCAGATTTAGGCACATAACTTATTCTCATTGAGCTCTTGTAGTTTCTCATACCCTGGTTCTTCTCATGGTATCTTCTCTATGGCTGGTCCTGCAGCCAGCTTGTTTTCCAGATTGATAAGCTGCCTCTGCTGCAATACCAACACTAGCTGGGCCATCAGGGAATTCAGTGGGATCAGATACACATACAGGATAACAATAGTAATACGGTTACTATAATAACAGTATAGAATTACTAGGATAGGAATATTCTTTATTCCTTGTACTGACTTTCTCCCTGAAGGACTGTGCACATCACAATACTAAGTGAATTTCAACCCTGTGTACAGAGCCAGCACATGGTTTCCACAACACCTGACTTCTACTTAATGCTCAGGTTGGCTCTAAGTGAGAAATAACTCTTGTTACACTTCTGCACATAGGCAAATTTTGATTAAAGACAATGGAAGATTACTTGGGAAGAGTGAGGGTATTTTTTTTCTTCTTCTCATTCTGGAAAGGACCACAAAAGCCCTTCTGCCTACTGAACTATAAAGAATAAAGGTTGCAAGTAATATGGGGGAAAGGGAAAGGTTTTACGCCACCACTCTGTCCTGTTTGAGTGGTCTATCTCCATACGTTGTTCATGCTTGGGCAGTGCAGTTTCCATTTAGAAATATTCCTGCTTAAGTGTCTGCCTCGTGCAGTGATAGTCAATAGAGCATTGTGTCATAGATGGCGCCTGGCACAGGGCATTGCTGTGCTGTGAAAGAGCTCAGCTGAGCACTGGGGCTGTGAGGACATGGGTGAAGGCTCCCAGGTGCACTTGCTGAATCAAATATTTTGCTTAAAAAGTAGTGTATTGGAATAAGACAAGTAAAAAACAACAAGCCTCTGATTGGAAAAGAGACAGCCCAATTATTGTTTGAGACATTCCATTTGTGTAGGAGATGGACAGAAGCCCTCCACACCACTAAAATCCTCCAACTGTTGCAGACAGACAGGTCTCCTTTTAACCATTGTCCCAGATGTATTTCAGCTGCAATACAAAACAAGTCTGGCTCAACCCTTTGCAGACCTCTGAACTGTCAA
The DNA here is from genome assembly GCF_017590055.1 of Onychostruthus taczanowskii. Taxonomy (NCBI): domain Eukaryota; kingdom Metazoa; phylum Chordata; class Aves; order Passeriformes; family Passeridae; genus Onychostruthus; species Onychostruthus taczanowskii. The sequence goes on from NW_024499351.1 coordinate 12,581,471, forward strand.
AAGCCCGGAACATCGAGACTCTCGAGTGATTGCATCACGTGAGAGGGGAGGCGGTCAGAGGGAATCATCGCTTGAGAATGCATGCCCACATCTCAGCTCCTGATCCTGGTCTGACACTGGGCATGTCGGATCATGTACGGAGGAGATGCACAGGGCATGCCACTGCTGGCAGGTGCGTGCTGCCCAACAAAGCTGCTTTGAATGCTGGCCCCTGCAGGTTCTCCTCCACCTGCTCCAGCCCCGGGCTGAAGTGCTTCCTCTCCACAGCCGCAGTGCTGTGGAAGGCTCCTGCCTTGGGGATGGATACTGCAGGGATGGGCACAGGAGGATGGTGCTACCGCAGGGATGGGCACAGGAGGATGCTACTGGAAGTGGAAGAGTGGCAGCAGAGGGAATCACACTCCAACTGCCTTAGGCTCAGCAGGACTTCTCTCGGCATTACCAAAGGATCATGTCATTGCCTTTATAACTGCAGAAATACTGACCAAGGCTGACTTTTCCATTTAGAACAGAGAAATTCCATCCAGTGAACTATGTATTTCTTGGGTATTATTTGGCTTAACAAAGGGTTGTAACCTGTCAGCCTTCAGTTTCTTTCTACCAGATCAGCTCAAGTCCTAAAAATGCTTTCTCTTGTATCTTATTGCTGAAAGATTGCTTTGTGCATGCTTGATTAGAGAATTCTGTTAGGAGAATCTGTTGTATAGAGCTCCTTGTAGCTTCCTCACAAGGCAAATGTGTCCTTTCCCCTAGAAAAACATTGAAATTATCAAGGGATTAGCATATGTTAAGGAACTTAAATATATATATCTCAACAAGGCCAGAGAATATACAAGTTCTTTGGGTTCCTGTGTTTTGCAGCCAAAGTTCTGAAAAGCACTTCTGTTCTTCTGTTCAAGGACAGAAACTGCAGCTCTCTGTACTCTCAGAAGGGAAGGGTGTCAGCAATTGCAGAAGTGTGGAAGAGGAGAGGAAGTCTCATGGCGCCAGCTGAAGGAAGGAGGAGCAGTGGCATGAAGAGTGCCCCTTCAACCAGCAAGGAAAAGAGGAACCACCAGTTCTGTCTCTAAATCACTAGGTCTCTTTTCTATGCTAGCAGGATGCTCCTCCCAGCCCCTGCTTCAATTTAAAATTGTTTGTCAGAGAAGGAAATGCAAAAGCTCCAGGTGAGAACGAATTTGTATCACAGAAAATAAATGGAACCCATGGAGTCAGAAAAAAAAAACATTTTAAAATGGGCTGTGTTTCATTGCACTCACTTCTCTTTGAACTTGCTGACGTTCAGATACATTCAGAACTGGGGTTTTGGAGGAGACCCATCTCTGTTGTCAACTCACTTATCCTCTGTTGTTGTGGTTGTTTATTACAAAATAGTGTGTGCAAGATATTTAGGTGAAAATGTAGAAAAATTAGTTCTGAGTGCAGTGGTTGTAATAGTTTTTGTTTAAAATGCGTTGAATAATATGCTTAAGAAAACTGAGGACAAGTACGTGTGTGAAGATAAACTGCTTGAAATACTGAACTTTAACCTTGTAGGTCTGCACATTTGTACAGATAACCACATCATAAACTCAAGCACTCTTAGATTCAGTCTAGCTGGATTCATCAGGAACTCTTCAGCTGTGGACAGAATATATTTCAGGAAGTTGGAAGTAGTACAAAATAAGCATGGTCTGAAAAGGCTTTTGCCCTGTTCTGAGGCGCAGAGCAGATTCGTCTCAAAAATGCACTACCAGAAGCTCTTTGAATTAATGTAACAATAGAATATGGTAAATATTTCTTTTACCTAATAGTCTCCAAATCATTTTAAAGTATTATTTAGCACTAGCTACAGCTCTCAGTTGTGGGAATGTGTTTTCACAGGCAGCTGTGAAATGGTCATGTGATTTACCCTGATTCACAAAATTTAAAAACAACAAAAAACAAAGAGTAAACAAAAGGAGGCAGTGGCAGGGAAGCAAGAAAAGGGCCAGGGAATCAATCCAGATTGGAATGAAGGTTTTGCCTCCTATTCCTGCTGGACAATATTCTCTGTCACAGTTATTCTCACTAATTTATCTGACCTATAGGATGTCAAGTTACACACTGTCATGATTCTATGCAACATTATTTTTGACATTTTTTATTTACTTCCATTTTGACTGCTTACCAGGTTTCCTCAGAGAGGGATGATAAAGTCTACCCTCAGAGAAGCCCAAACTGTATTATTGTACTCCTGGCACAGTTTCTAAATCCAGCTGCTCCTCAAATATTAGAATGGACTGTATCTGTCAGGTCATCCCTTTTAATTTTTCCAAGCATTGGATGTTTGTGCAGTGCTTTAAGTACACGTAATTGCAATGACACAATTGAAATACACTTAAAAATAGAGCTTTATGATACCTCTCTGTGTTTACTCAAGTGAGGTTGCTTCAGTTTCTGGCTTGTCACAAGAACCAGCCATATAGGAAAGTATGGGCCTTTTCACATGAGAGAAAATTAATACTGGGAACTTTGTAACTAAGAAGATATTGGGAGATGTGCACCCATTAAAGTCTCTGACTAACAAACCAGGGAAATGATGGCAGACCACTGGTTACTGTGAGAAAGATGCTCTTGCAGTTTCCCCACCCAGTAAAGGCTGGGTCTAAATGTTTGTTGTCAGTTGCTAGAGAGCCTGTAACTTGACATAACCAGGCGCTGATGTCAGGGTTTCAGGATTAATACTGAGCTAAGATCTTGTCAGCATTTATAGTTAACCTTTTTATTACAGATAGATGGAACAAAGCACACTTAAGTCAATGTTTACCTCTACTGTTGAAAGCAAGGAGAAAGGAAGAGAACAGTTAGTGGCTTCAGGAGGGCTTGATAGCCAAAGACTAGTGTCCTTGTAAATCTGATAAATAACATGCAGTCCAAATTTTTGTAAGAGCTCCAAGGTTTCCTGTGGGATTCCTTTAGATAAGAATTTGAAGAGCACTGGTTACTTCTGAAGGTACATTCCTCTCTCAAGGTCCAGCATATGGGGAGAAACAACTTTAAAACAGAAAGAAGGAACTTATGGGGAGAAGCAGCTTTAGAAAAACCCCGAAAACCCAATAAACCAACTAGTACTTCTTTGCATAGAGATGGACTGTCTACACTCTCTTAGAAGAAGCCCGCAGCCAGTGGATGTGTAAAGCAAGAGGAACAATTAGGTAAGACAGTGGTGAGCAGAAACACAAAATGCAATGAAACTGAAAACCAAACAAACCCTGCTATATGTAACCTCCTGAATCAGGGTCATGCCCTAAATACACAGTACTGTCTGAAAGTAGTGCATGTTGTATTTAAGTACCTAAATACAGTCTTAGTGCATACCTGTAAAATATTTTCCAGATCCAGCATAATATCTTTTTATGTATGATATGTTGCTTTAATAAGGAAGAGATGGAAATCCTGAACCTGCAGTCAGTGGTGCTTTTCTTAAAGAAGGTTCCTGGAACCATCTCGGCTCAGGTTCAAAGGCTGCTTAAATGTTTAAGCTCAAACTAATCAAATTAAGTATGTTCTTGACAGATTATGTTCCCCCTTTTGTAGGTCTCCCCTGAGGGATATTAGTCATAAACTCAGCAGAACGCCTACACTGCATCCACACAATTTGAGGTAGATGTTAAAATAATCCCCCACCTGAGCACAGAAGTCTGGTAACTGTTCAACCAGTTATGCAATTTGCATGTGTAAATGAATTCAGCATTCACAGATGGATTCCTATGTGTATTATGGATTGTTAAGAATGGAATCTGAAAACTTTTCTGTAGTATTTATTTCCCCTAATGGGATTTTATCACATCAAATTATAAATGTATATGTTGAGATATATTTATATATAAAGATGCACAGAACATATCTGCCTGTGTTCATTTCTGTAACAGTGCTTAGCCAGTTGAGAATGTGATGGTAGAGCTACGTACAAAGCTGTCTTTGCTTGTCACATTTTGGGAAAGTGAGCAGGACAGCAAGACTTGCAATTTTTCTCAAACTGTAGCAGCCTCTGAGAATAGCCGATTTCATGAGCTCTGGGTGTTTGGATTTCAGTTTGTAGACAATTTAAACTCTTGCTCTATTTTTTGGAATGCAAATCTTCAGGTTATGCAATGTACTATTCACATTCTTTATTGTCAGTACTCAGAGAGGAAGTGTGTCACCAGTCCCCTGGCTACTTACTGGCATCAAGTTGTTAGCAAAGTGTTGCATGAGTGCTCAGTTTCTGGCACTGACCTTTTTTAATATATATATTTATTTTTTTTTTTTAGAGAACAGACAAACACAGTTCTGACCTGCGCAAATGAATGTAGAAAAATAAGGCGGCTTAAGGTTTAAGGCTGCTAGCTCTGTCAGTATTATCAGTTTCTGTAGTATAATACAAAATGAGAGTATTTTTGCATGATGAGACCAGGGAGGAATTGAGGGGCTGAAGTGATCAATACTTCACCTAACCTTAGAGAATTCAATTTTCATCGATTTCCAATGAAAACAGAAACATCTTTCAGATATTCATATGTTAAAAATATAACATCTCTCACTCACATGTTTACAAAACTGTTTCCCAATATGATTTTTAGTCTCTAAATGGGCGAGAATTCCAAGATAGGTAATTTTAAAAGTAATCCTACACTTCATGTTTAGGGATTAGATTAAAGTTTGGGTAACAGTAATGGCACATGTAGTCTTTTCAAATTCCTCATAGGAACCACAGAGCTACTACTAAGAGCCATGAATGTGGCTTTGCCTATATGCCTGTAGGCATAGGTTTATGTTATATTATTATAGGTTTATATATTTGAATATTCCCTGTCAGATAAAAGAACATTAATCCATTAGGAATTGATAAATCTCTTGACTAATCCTCTGGGGACATCTCCCTCATACTGATCTGCTTTTGGATTAAATGAAATATGTTTACCTTAAATTCTATTCCATAACACCTTTAAAGCCTTAATTTCAAAGATTCCCAGAACAAAAAATATTTCAGCACTTCTTCTTCTTGGAAAAAAAAAAAGTGTAATAGGATACCTCTGAATACCTGGATTCTCTACCTTGTTGGTTAATTTTTTTAGGAAGAGAATACTAATAGAAATTTACGAATGATAAAAAAAATTAGAAAAAGTATGTTACCAGTAAGCAGACACTGGTATAGGACATTAACAAATTAGAAAAACTGAAGTGATCATCTGAAGTGATGGGGACTCTTTTCTGCCTACTTAAAACTCAGTTTCTACTATTAGAATTGTAAATCTAATGCTCCATAAAGACTTCCTAGGTGAAAAAATTCTTTGCTAAAGACTTTATGTTTCCTTCGTTCCTATTCTCTCATATTGTTTAATCAGCCACTGATTCCAGTAATCAAATAGAAATAAAAACCTTACTATAAAACATCCAGAGAGTCCTTTAAGTAAACCAGTGCTAAAAATATGGCACTGAGAATTCCTCTCAGTTCCAGAGCCTCATGAGAATTAGAAAAATTATTATTTTCTCTTTGTAAATCACTTTAACATCAGGGTATGTTACTTGAAAATTTCAACCGTAAAAAAGAAATTCTCAAAAATAATATTAATCCAATCCACTAACTTTGCAGCAGATGTGCTGTTAGAGGCATTCTCTGTGTTTTGCTGGGTTTTAGCTGATGCCCTTATTTTCACCTGCTGCAGGAATACAGCTTTATCATCTGAGGCTGCTGTGTTGCTGTGCTGCTTCCTACCTGTCCCATTTCTTTAATTACTGTCTACTGTTCATGCCATTTGCAATATGTGAATGAAAACAGAAACCAAGGCATGAAAGAAATTGACAATATAGATTAAGTTATAAATCTGAAACCTCTTTTAGTGTCCTACTTCAGACTTTACTATCCTCATATGTATTTTATCTTGTTACAGTGATATGCTGGATTTGTCTTTACCCATCAAAAAACCTAATCAGTCGGGAGCCCTTTGTTTAACTAAGTAGTAGGATCACTTTTTCAGGCACAGCAAGTATTTTTCCATCCAGCTCTATCTTTACAAACTCAGGATGTCTTTGACAGATAAGGTTATTCATTTCTTTGCCATTTTCAGTGTGGACTGTTTAGCATTTTGGTCTGAGGTATGACTTTTGTCAGCATAACTATATAGCTAAAACCTGTAGGGAAAATGCAGCTGAAAAGAGCAGATACAGTGTTCTGCTTCTCTTAAAGTAATGAACTCCTCTCCTATAAACACTTCACTGTCAATATATCTTCATCCTCAATTAAGAACATAGTTGGAACAGTACAATTTCTAGGTGGAGACATGGCCCAAAGGACTTTCATGGTCCTTTTTAAACCCACTTGACTGTACTGATTAAGATGGAGTTACAATTCTGTTTGATAATGGATACATTTAGGTTAAGAGTTTTCTTGAAAAAAAATAATTTAAACAATAAGTTAATCTAAGATTAAATGCTTTACTGCACAGGAATTTAGGTAAGTGCTGAATCAGAACCCAATGAGTAAATGAATACCTATGTGGTTTTTAGAAGTCGTCTATTTAAATTACACATTTTCAAGCTCAAGAACAACTGATATTTCAGTACAATGATTATTATACTATATTTTTTTCCATAAAATGGAAATAAATGTTACCACACAAATATAAAATAGAAACTGTTTTAAAAAGTTTATTAATTAATAATATATTATGCTATTATTACAGTATCCCCCCCCCCCCCCCCCCCCCGTATGCTAGATGAACAGAATTCATAAAAATGTTCATTGTTCTGGAAAAGCAATTGTCTAAAGACAGAAAGAAAACAAAAAATATGAGGAGAGGAATAGTATATTTTAATAATAAAATCACTGTGAGGTGATGTGATGCTGAAGCAGAGTGTTGTTAACATACATAATTTTATCAACTCAGGCTTCAAAAAAAGAATATTTGTGAAGGTTACTTCTAGTTTTTTCTTGTCATTTTTCTTTGCAAATGAATTTTTAGACAGTCTCCAAACACTGTCAGAATCAAATGAATAAAATATGTTGGAACAAACTATGTGAATATGACAAAAGGTGATTGTGAAAATTCAACGGTTGAGAGTAGTGAGAAACTTGCAATGTAAAAGGGTTTTATTAAAAAATATATACTCATAAACCCCAAAATGTTCCACCACAATGTTTTCAGTGCACTTCTGATAAAATGCCAGCTGGATCTACTGGGGATGTGCAGCTTGTTCTGAGTCCAGCCATTAGGTCTGGAAAATAACCAAGAGCTTGAGCTTCCAAGTCCATAGTTCTGTGTCAGTGACACACTGCTGACTTGGTGTCTCACATTTATCCTCCAAGGCACCCAGTTCCTCTGCTATCAGCCCTGCCTTGCCATATGGGTTGTTTTGAAACCAGTGGTCCAGATGTTTCCTTGTGAGTGCCATTGCTGGGAACGTGGGAGTCTGCATGTGATGAGAACTCTCTGCTGGGAACAACTTCAGGATACCCAGAGGTGATAGGTGATTATCTTGTACCACATCAGTATTTTCATCTAAATGCATGACACCAAATCATTATTTAATTTAGGGTGCAGTATGGAGTTATAACAATGATGTCACTGAAAGACATGTTCATGCTTCTCAGAGAAGTTGCTTGTGTAAAGTTGCATACACACAACTATAAAGGTATTAGGAAAGTAAGTCTTATAGTTGTAGAGAAACTGATGTTAACCTGATACAATCTGAGTAGACATCGTATTTTCTGTGTTGATTTAGCTTTAGTTAATTGCCTACTGGCTTAAGCTAAATCCTTAAATCTACTCATAACTTCCTATATATCAGGGTGAATTCTGTCTAACCATTATAGTTTTCTTTTCTGTGAAGTGACTTATAAGTTCAAGACTCCTTTCAGAAATTACATGCATATTCAGGAACCTCAGACTTTTTGTAAGACACTAAATCTTATCTTGCAAAATTATATTATTGGTCTTAAAATGGCAAGAGTCTCCACCTGCATCGTGCAGCTTAAGGCCCTGGATTAGAAAACAAGTCCAACGTAAATATTTAATTAAGGATAAACAATTAACAGTTCAGAGAGATCAAAGAGAGAACTCACACTTCTGACCAGGACTGTTTAAACTTGCCCAGCTGCAGATTAGGAGCAGTGATCACTTTGAGGTCACCTTCACACTCAGAAATGACAGGAACTTCAGCATTTAAGCCATATCAGGTCTCCAGGCATAAGTTCTCTGGAGAACCCTGAACTCTAAGCTAGCTACACTTTTTCCATGCCTGAGGATTTCACATGTCTCATTTAATAATGATCTCCAACCATGAAAGCCAGTGGTGATCTCAAGCTCTTGAACTGTCAGTTATCTGGTATTTGCATCTCTTACTGAGGGGAAGGAGCAGGGCGTGGAAGGGAGAAAGATGTCATGCAAAGTGAAACTGAACTCAGAGAGAGAACTGCAAACATGCAGGCTGAAAAACCGAGCTGTTAAACTATCCTATAATATGTAGACTCATAAAAAGTTAGGAATGAGGATGTAGCTTCTGGCAGTGTCAATACACTAAGTAAGCAAAATGTTAGCATGGCTTAAGACAGCTTCATGTTCTTAATTTTCCTTCCCTGCCTCTTTCATCAATCTGATAATTTAATATAACCAAGGAGATTAAATACTTTAATCTTCTACCTTCATTGGACATGGTGGCATCATTTCCAATTCTGAGACACGACGGTATATCATCATCGTTATATATTCTTGGCTAAATTTGCAGACCTCGCCTTGTAATGTGAGTAACAAAAGATTTAGTATTAATCCTAGCTTTCAAGAAGCAAGTATTTTCCATGAGGAGGGAAGATGACTTGAACAGAAAAAGATCTAAATATCTACATAAGAAATTTGTAGAATAGCCTGTTTCTATGTCTTGCTAGGGGAATATAACCAAATGTTTAAGGGCTTGCAGACGGACCTAGATGCCTGACCACACCAACCCTATATATTTGCCTGTGAATTTTTGGGATTCTTTTCCAGGTTCTGGAACAGGGACAGCTGGACAATGCTTCTCCAGTCAATATTCCTCTCCAGTGCACCACCTTGAAAATATTAACAACAACAAGCTACTTCCCTGTCAATAAAAAAGTGCTATCGTGCAATAAAATGATCGAGGTGAAGGTACAGAAGGACCTTAATGTAGTTTAAAACAAAGAATAACCTGTGTGTAAAACAGTGTGAAAAGTAGAGAACTGATTTTTAATAGATCAAAATGGAACAGTTGGGCCTCCAAAATCACTATTAAAAAAAAAAATCAGTGTTTCTCATGCACATTGCACAGTCTTATCCCCAAAGTCTCTTGTCCAGCAGGTCTGCCAGCAGGAAAGAAATGACAGGGTAGACAGCTCCTAGGTGTACCTAAGATTATGAAGTCCTACTGTGCTTAGGTTCTAACCCACAGCCAGCATCTCTCTCCTGTCCCACTGCATCTGTTCTTGTGGCTGCAGGTATTCTTTACCTTTCCTTTTATCTTCAGAAAGTTGATGTACATCAGCTACCCCAAGGTTAAAAAAAGAAAGATAGAAAAAGCAGAGTTCAGCACTGAAGACAAGCCCTAAGGAGGTACTGACAAGCAGTCTGTCTTGAGGAGGTAATTTCCAGATGGATCTGGTGCAGAAACCAAATTCCTGAAACTAATAGATTGAAAGCATGGCAGCTGATACGGCTTAAATTTGTGACTCAGGCAAATCTGGGCTTACCCAGATAGGATTAATGCTGATACCAACCAGAAGAGCAGTCCCTTAGTGCCAGCAGTAAGGGTTTGGGGATTCTCCATCTAGAATAACTACTTGCTCTACTGACTGCCATGAATACGCCATTGATTTCTTCATGTATTTGAAAAATGGCAAAACAAACATTCGCAATACAATCTGGGCTTTCACTTGGAGGAGGGCTGAGCTGGTTCAGGCAGGTTATAGTAATTTGGCTGTTGATATTCTTCTGATGGACAAAATGCCTATTATAAATAGGTTTGCTTCTTCTCCTGCTCTGGTGGCCTCTTGCCAGAAGCATAGTCTAATCCTGGCTGTAAGAGCTGGCTCTGCAGATACAGTGCTACCATATGCAGTGCAGCTCCAAACACTAAGAGAAAATTAATTAGATATACCACTAACAGAATTTTAGAAGGTTAAGTCTTCCCACAGCAGAGTGAAAGAGATGAGAGGCACGTGTCTGTCTGTGGATGGTGAATTCCAAGTCTATGAAGCTTTTACATTCCATTTATCAGGGGGAAAGGGTGTAAATGGCCACAGGCTTGCAAGTGGCCTTGGAAATTAAAAAAAAAAAAAACCAAAACCTTCAAAAAGTCATCCTCTATAAACCAGATCACCTTGAAGGGAGTCTATAAGACAGATGGGAACAAACATTCTACCAGGGCCTGTCATAGTAGGAAAAGGAGTTTTGGTTTTAAACTGATGGAGGGTTAGTTTAGATTAGATATGTGGAAGAAGTTATTTACAATGACGGTGGCGAAACATTGGAAAGGTTGCCTGGAAATGTGGTAGATGCCCCATTCCTGGAAACATCTAAAAGCTGGAGCTCTAAGCAACCTGATCTCACTGAAAATGTCCCTGCCCCATTGGAGGGGGGTTGGACTAGATGCCCTTTAAAGGTCCCTGCCAAGCCAAACTATTCTGTGATCTCACAAATCAGATCATATTGCAGACATATAAACATTAGATTTAGCACAAGGAAGAAGGAAGGAATATGAGGCTGGGAAGGAGAAAAAGGAGAAGTTAAGATTAAGACTGTCCAAATTTAACTCAGCTCAAGGTGCCTGGAACCCTACCTAGAATTTCAACATATGCCTTTCAAGACATATATGCTTTGAAATGATGATGCATTTGACCAATGCAAAATGAACTGAAATTGTACATCCTTGTTAAGCTGATTTGTCTGCAATTCTAGTAACTGTATCAGTCAAACCTCATTTATTTCCCTGGGCCCCAGTACCCTTCAATGCACACTTCACTCATATTAGTGATCCTTCACTAATGTTCACTTTACCCAAAACCCATTCCATATTTAACTACAAACAGGTCTCAGGTTCAAAGCTTGCAGCGACAAGATGACACACGGTGACAAAAAGAGGTTGAGAAATTCCATGTTTCTTCCTGACCCCTCTGTTTACCCGTGGGAATCAAGAACGGAGATTTCCATTTTTGATGGACAGATGGATTTCCATCTGTCTGGCCACAGTATCAGGTGGGCTTGGACTAGCTGGATGTTCAGTCTGATTTCTCATGGAAGCTCCTGTATTGAAGCCTCTAATTGAACAAGGCTCTTAATTCAAGGTTCAAGTCTGACTGCTGCAGTGCTGTATAAACAGAGGATTAAATGCTTTACTAAATCAGAGTTTATGCTGGTACCTTTTTTTGGCACTGCAGGAGTTGCACCACTCGGAACTGACTTCTGATCGCTCTCAATACAGGCACATGACTTAGCTCTGCTGGGGTGATAAGCACATGTTAACCACTTGGGTGGGTTTTAAGTAACATGTTTACTTAAAACCATCTGCTCAGCTAATCTGTGTAACTATCTGAAACAATTCCTGAGGTCAGTCTTTTAAACAAGGACATTGGACAGATGGTCAGCTTTACAATGTGGGTGGAGCACCATAGGTTTGAGGAAGCAGATATCATTCCAATAGAAGCTTGAATTACCCACTTTTCTTGCAGTTGTTGGATTGATAAAGCTGTTGCATCAGTTCCCAGCCAGTGCTCCTGGCAAAGTGACCATATTCATGCTGCTCATATGGTATAGAATCTGGGACCTAACATTAGGGTAACATGTGTTTGTACAATAGTTTCACTGCTCAGCTTCCAACTACCACCCCACAAACAGCAGCTGCTGCCCATTCAGCTGGTAAGTACAACTGTTTGAGTGTGGATGGCTTTAGACACCTTCTAGAGAACATACAGACTTTTCTCCTTAGTTTGCAGTTCTGTGACCATGACTGTGATCACTCACTGTACCTTATCTGCTAATTCCTTCAATCCACTAAAGATAAGAGAGATCTGACTCCAAACCCTTCTCGGTGCTTTGCCAGGATAATGTCAAGCCAACAATCAGCCTACCTGTGTCTCATTTTCTGTGCTTACAAAAGAAAGGGATAGCACATATCCTGCTCCTTGGTGTGCAACACAATGAGAGAATACAAACATTTTTAGAAAACATCCATAAAAACATGGATTGTTCTCCTCACAGGTCTTTCAAGGGTACCACATATTGAGCATGGAAATCCTCACAGAACAGAACAAACTGTGTTTGGATGTTTTGGTTGAAAACCAAACTTAGTACTTGGTACTTGAAAACCTTACGGAAATGGGGGAGCCAAAGGGAAGGTAAATGGTTAAAATATTTGCTTAGCAATGAGGTTATCATAAACACAGAAAATTATGTTTACGTAAACACAGAAAATTTTCAGTAAAATTTGTTCTGAGCAATTTCATCAGACACGTCTACCAGATGGCTGTCAAATAATTGATTTTGTACCTTGGAAGCCAAATAAAAAGTGGAAATTCAGAATCTGAATCTTCTTCCCAAATAAATTATTAGAAATTTATTTAATTTGACATGTCATGTTCTGGCTAATACAAAATATTTAATTTCAAGTATTTTCACAGAATGTCAATATAAGCATGTAGAGCAGCAGTAGTTCTCAAGACTGCTCTGGGGGAGACAGTTGCCCCTTTATTCAGTATCTCTAGAGCTCTGGCCCTTGCAAAGGACATGAACTATCCAGATTCAACTCTATTCTCTGTCTCCATTGCTCACCTTTCAGAAAACTGACATAATCAGCACGTGTGGTGAAAGAGCCACTCTCCAGTTATCTGCTGATACACTTTCACTTTGGACAAACATTTGTAGCCTCAGCCTTCCAGGGAGTTTCTCACACAACAGGTGGAGGCTCATTCCTGGACACTTTTCTGTGGTCCTTCTTTTGTAATACAGTAATGTGGAGTTGTCGTGCTAACCCAGGCTTTCTCACAGCCCAAGAAAGCACCTGACTGCCAGGCTGTCACATAAATCCAGTACCTGTCACGTCCTCCTTTATCTTTGTGGTAAAAGAAGAGAAAGACCAGGATCTAGACAAAGGTATCTACTGAATTCAAACTGGATTTATAAATAACACTGGGACAAATAGTCCAAACACACTTTGCTCAAAATTTGTCTAGCTCCAATAATTTCTTTGCAAACTCTTGAGAAAGGAGTGCCTATTTTATATACTTTGTGTGACAGTGGAAAACTCAGAGGATCCAAGAAGATGGATTATGGTCCAAAGGTTTAATTGTAAATTGCACTGAATGTATGCAGTATGCAATAGTCTGCATGAATATATGAGTTACATTAATGAGATATAAAAGATATTCCTGGGCTGGGCAAGACAAATTGAATGTAAAATGTGTATTAAACTGACTGCCACTAAACATTTTTACACTTTAGATATACAAAGTTATACCTCCTGAAAAAAATATTCATACAAATTCATTGGAAACACAGTGATCCTAGTCTCTAAAAACACGACGTCTGTATTCTTTGTCAGATTGGTTGTCTGTTAGCTACATTCAAATTTTTTAAAAAAAAATGTGTAGAGAAGACAAATAAGGAAAGCTTTTAAGAGGTCCCTTGAAAAAGATGTAAGAAGGCATGCTGTCTCATGTGTTGATGCTGATGCACAAAAAGACTGCCTGGAAAAAGCTAAGACAGTGCCAAGAATGCTGGCATAAGTAGATGAATGACCAGTGCCTTTGGGGCACTGATGTTTCATTATATAAACAAAAATAGACAAGACCATCACATGCACTCGCATGTAGCAGGAATGAGGAAAAAATTCTATACTTTCTTAAGGTCAAGGATCTAAGCCACGAGACTTTTTGAAATATGTTCGCAGATCACAAGATGAGCAGAAAAAAGAAGGGCGCACAATAGCTTTTACCTTCTTCGCTACTCTTGGAAAAAATGAATCAGCTAATGAAAACAAGTCATATTTTAGACCATAGCAGAAATCACTGCAGTCTTCTGCCACCAATGTTAGGCAGGAGTTGAAACACAAACTCGGATCAAAAGTGATATCAAGACCTTTCTACTTGGATGCAATAGCTTATAAAAGGGCATCACTTAGTGCTGTATATTCACCACTGTTGACAGTGGTGGCAGGAAGGAAAACCCCAACCACACCAGCTTCTGCTTTGTGTAGAACTCCAGGCTGCTAACATTATACTTATGACAAAATGCCAGCAGCCAAATTTCCAGTAAATGGCAACAACTCAGTCCACTGGCCAGCCAAAATACCTGCTCATCTATAAGCAGGGAAGCCAAGGGACTTGGCTGATTCTGCAAGAAGCTCAGCCAGATTCTGAGTCCATCAGGCAGTCACACCTTTAGCCAGGCAGCCAACCTGACAGACTTCTGCCAAGAGCTTTCAAAGTACCAGTGTGTCTCCAGAGGGAAAATAATTAAAAAAAAAGGTAGTTCTGGAGTTGCCAGTGAAAAAGTGTTATTTTCTGGAAAATGTGTTTTGGTGGAAAAAAATGTAACCAAGTTAAGTAGCAATTCCATCTGTGGTACTTAAATAGTCTCCATTGCCTGAGGTCTGGAATCAATACAAAATATTGCTGATGCCAAAAGGGAGGTACACACTGGAAATACGGTGTGTGATGATGAAGGACTAAGTGGTGAGGTTAACAGTAGAAGGCCTCAAAGGCTGGCCAAGACCATGCTCAGAATCCTTATCCTGCCCCTGCTAACAGCACTCCAATGAATAAGAAACTACTGTTCTTCATATTCTCACTACTGGTTATTTCACCCATGGGACCAGACCATTTGAGAAATTTTGCCTCTAAATTTGCATTCTGGCAGTTAATAACAGCATTTGCTAATGTTTACAAACCCATACAGTGTATGTTTAGTCGGTTAGTTTAGTACACCAAGAATCACGTATGTCTGAGGTATAGCTGACTCCAGCCACTGTCCAGAAATTGGATGTTCTATTTCTGTAAAACAGTCCCTTTATTATTACTTATATTTGGCTTGTGCACTTGTGTGTCCTACATTGACCCTCATTTGAGGTGAATTTTGAATAGAAATTTTCTCTTCTCATTTGTTTGCTTCACTCAGTCTCTTCCTAAATGTTCCTTTTATGTTGCTTTCATAACATGTCATAAAGACTTAATGGCTGTCACTAGAACCTTATGGGACTTGATAGTAAGAAATAAAGGGGCCATTGAAATGTGATGGACCACTTACAGGTCCTTGAGTACCTGGATGTACTCACAGTGACAGAAGCCAACAGGAATACAGAGCAGAGATGAAGCACATTCTTTGCAACACAAATCACAGAACCATGACAAGCTGGACAGTAAAACACTCTGTGTTACTAAGAAACAGAAACTTTACCTTTAAAGAAAATCTTCACTGGTGCTAAATATTATTCCTGCCCTCATCAGATTTCACATATCCTGCCACATATCCAAAGACCAGACAGTTTCAGCTATCAGAGGGACTACAGCTGGTATTGGAACCTTTCATTTAGCCAAGGCAAACCTTGACAGTATCCCCATTTTCATATTTATATTATAGACATACTTTGCATTCCTCTAGCACCTTTTATCAGAGGGTTGATCTCCTTTACAGACAGCAATGAATTAATGCTTGCAATGCAAGCAATGCCAATGTAAATTGGGATTTGTTTTCCTTGTTCTGTAGATAGGAAAGAATGAAGCTCAAAAATGATGCAATTTATTTAAAGAAGGCTTGGCAGATGCAGGCACAGAATCCAGATATCCAGATAACCTGCTACCTGAGGCAGTGCCTTCACCTCACTATCATTGGCTTTTCACCTGCTCACTGTGCCGTCGACATTCAAACTGCAGACAAATTCAAAGGAAATGTTCACCTGCTTTTTAAAATGGATGCCTAAACTCATGGGTTCACAGCTAGACAGCAAGTGTGATAAATGTCCAGGACGTCTTCAGGCATGAGATTTCACTAGTTTCAGAAACTTAGTAACTAAATAAGAATTAAGAGCCCTAATTGTATCCATGCATTAAAAAAAAAAAAAAAAATTCCTTTTCTTAATAGGCACTTCTTACTGGCTGAGTGTGAAAATATCACAGAAAAGAAAAAGATATCGTGAAAAGAAAATAAACTGCTTTTGCTTCACTGGTGTCTATGTGTTTATTTGGCATATCATTGTAAGGAAGGCTGGTTTTATTACTAAAAATTTGTCAAAATTTCCAGAAAATATATGCATAGATTAGACCTGGCATTATGTGGGTTTGAACATGGTAGCTCAATATCAACAGATATTAACAGAGCATCCTGTAGCACTCACCTTTTTCACCCTGTCCAATGCCACTATCTCATTTCCAATTTACACCCCCTGATATTGATATATAATGTCTATGCCTGTCACACCAATCACCTCTGTTTGAAAAGAGGTAGGAACATAACTGATCTTGTGTGACACTCGAATTCTACATGCAGCCAAGACTTTGCTTGTTACAGTGATCTTGATCTATTCCTTCATGCAAGGCACACATGCAAACCAACATTTCAGTGAGATAAACAAAAGTGGGTATAACCTCAAACATATCTCCCTACCTGCCCCTTCAGTAATTCTGTGGTGCTGAGCACTGTCCTTTCTTTCAGAACACATTTGAGAGTGTTAATATTGGAGTCTGCCTTCTCTTGCTCCTCCTTGCACACAGGGAGACATTACCTATATAAATCCACTGATTTGAATAGAATTTCAGATCCAGCCCATAATGTGTAGCTCCTTTGGGCAGAACTGTGTTCTTTTCAGCTCCTGTTATTTCTTAAAATCAAACCTAAAGAAGAGTTCTTAAAACTCCTACTGGCTTTCTCTAGAGCCACAACTGCATCTGGTTTGAAAAAAAAAAAAACTACCATTGTTTTAAAAAAAAAAAAAAAAAAAAAAAAAAAAAAAAAAAAAAGCAAGCATTTAAAACTTCCTAGCTTAAATCAAGATACTGTGAATAAAAGACTATTTTACTACACATGCAGTGTTCTTTTGCTCTTGTAGATATGGCTGCAGAGGTTGTCATGGATTTTCCAATGACAATACTAGCAAAATTGTCTGATTGTCACTATTTAGCTGCTTGCTTTTTTTTTTTTTTAATTAACTGTTTTTCCTTCCTATTTGCCATAGCTAATAATCTGTTCTGCCATAACTTCAAACCATGTGGATACTACTTGCAGAATGAGTCCTCCCTTGTCAGCTGAGATCTTACTGAGATCTGAGGAAGAGAAAAAGCTCTACCAGTATTAAAATACATTATGAAGGCAATTCACTCCTGCTTGAAGGTCTTATTCTATAGAAACTGCTTTTTTATATTAACAGTTTCTTTACTTTCCTATCTGAATGGGGGTTTTGACATTAAAATTACACTGTACTTCTTGTAAAAATCCATCTGTTTTTCTGATGTTATCCTTGATAGGAGAATTGTCCATAGACATCCCAACTGATTACCATTCTTAACATAACTCTGTTGTGAGATTCAGGTGTTGGGGTTGGTGGGTGCGCTGCTGTGTCATACATGTGTACCTGCACACAAAGTCAGGTACACATTTGTTCAGCCAAATTCACTAATTCAAAGCTTCTAGAATAAAGAAAGCAAGTTGTCTGCAGTTAGGTGCTTGACTTCCATCCACAAATACTTGATCTCTAGCTGTACTACTGTTTATTAGCTGTACTGGGTAAGAGTGAAACTGTATATGGCCACTGATTCCTTGTCCTTTTGCTTTTTGGAAATCACTCTGATCCTAACATTTTCTCTGATAGTGACTCAGCCTGCCTTGTTCTTTGAATTTTCATTAATAAGAACAGCATTGCACCATATGTATTTACAGGAAGTGACCACCACCATCACTGTATTCTTTCACCTGTTTCCAAGTCAGATTTCTGCTTTAGGCCACCCTGGACCCCTCGGTTCATTCTGCAGATTTTCAAACTATAACCATTGCTCTGGCCACAGGCATTCCCCATTGCTCTCAGTTTTGTCCTCGGTTCTTTTCCACAGCTATTGGACACTTGTTTCCCCATTCCTCTCTTCTCTAACTCATAAAAGCAGTCATTTAACCTTTGCCACAACCAGCCCCAAACCACCCCCAGGGACAAGGCAGGGTGAAAGCCTCCCAGCACAGCTCTCCCAAGGGAGGCAATAACCAGCAGACAGTTTTTCCACAGAGCCAGACTCAGACTGGCTACCGCATTACACTGCATGAAGAATTGCTAACTGGGATTTAGATTACAGGTCTTAAAGCCTGTCCTTCATTCTTTTAATTTCCTAATCTGCCACTGATGCCTGTTTTCCTCCTATTTACACTGCCACAACCTCTCAAGCAAACCTAAAGCAAGACAAAACTTGGAGTCAAAGCAAGTCCAAATCAGTGTCTCTAATTAACTCAAAGCCAAGGATGCCTCAAAAGGCAAAGGATACCCTTTGCCAGGTGGAGCTTTCTGAAAGGCAATTCTCCCTCAGCAATGTCTCTCAACAGGCAGCACCTGTGAATGTAGCAGACCTCAGGCAGATAAAATAGCCCATCTTTGAACAGTGAGGTCAGGAAGGCAGGTCAGCATCAGCTTGTTTAACAGGCATGGAGCCATCTCTTTGTGCCTTGCTGAGCACCACACACTCTAACGACAGTTCCTGGGCAGAAGAAAGCAACAGGAAAAAATAAGAACATATTTTTCTCCTGATGCTTCACTTTATGGAGTACTTTATGATTTTCCACCTTTCCTTATCTCTGTTCTTTCCTTCAGGTATCACTGTTTATCTCTGAGGAAAATGTTTCCCAAATAGACACTATCTGGCTCATTCTTATTAATGAGTACATCAGGTGCTTTTGATTTTAAATTGTGAAGTATCTCCCTTAAAAGTGTGTTTGAAGTTCATAGTCATAACATGGAAATATTTCCAGACACTGACAAAGACAATATGTATGCCCGATTTCAACCCTGTGACAAGTACAGATGTAATCCTTCTGTGCTCTCAGTCTGAAATGGGCTTAAAAGCCCAGAGAAGTATAAATGCATTTTGGAGATGAGCTCCAGGACAGGATAGTGCAGCTGGCAGTGAGGGTGTGTAATTAGTTAATGCTGCTCCACCTCACCAGTCTTAATGTCCAAAGGGGCAAGTAGCAGTTAGTTAACTGTGTTAGTTAATCATGGCCCTGGGTTATGCATATATCAAAAGTATTTTGTTACCTCAAGGAGAAGGCTTGAGGCTTGATGTTTGAGTTCTTTTCGTGGAAGGCCATTGAATTCAGTGTGTTGGCTGAAGGTCCCTAGCTGTGCAATGGGTGGTGGGGAGAAGGTATATATTGTTTCTATCTTGCAAGGCAAAGGTGCAGGGCTTTTCATGGACCTAAGCAATGTAGACAGTACTGGTCAGGACCCTGCCATTTCTAATGTGCAATCAGAAGCTCAAACTGTAAACAATCTTTATACAAATCTGTAACTGTGCAGAATACCTCCAGATTTTCTACTCCCTGTTTTTTTCATTTCTCGGTGCTTTGCACTTCATAAAGATTGGATTTCTTATAGCCAATGTCTACAGTAAAACTGAGCAAAGACATTCTCGGATAGATACCTATAAATATGTTTGTCTCCTCAGAATGACTGTGTTTGGCTTTTGGTTCTGCAACACATATTTTAATTTCACTTATCCTAGGGCACGCGTATGGTAAATAATGGAGCAGTACAGAGATTCCTCATTTAGCATCTCCAGATGACTCTGTGTGGAGATTGAATGTTCAAGACACTTGCTGAGGTCCACAAGCAATATAGGTGAACAACATATAAACTGGCAAACCCTGCCACTCTACAAGTCTAATTGCAACCATTTGGAATTTAATCTCCTGGTCTTGAGTGCATCTGAGACTCCTTGTGAACAATTGCATGAACAATGTTGCATGTAACATCCCTGGGACCTGGGCCCAGACCTAGATGTAGCAAGATGCCACAAATCAGCTATCGCACACTGCTAAGCACTGTGCAGAGCAAGGCAGCCATTCTCAGTGTCTCACTACAGATGCAGGAGCAAGGCAGGACAAAGCCGGGCTGGCAGGCCAGGGGTCTGGGCTGGGGGGTGAATGTGGGAATGTGGAAGAGATGGAGCCTGACTGGAGAAGTGGAGAAACCATGAGCATGTCAGAGACGTGGGGTGACATGGTGGAGGAGGTTGCTGGGGGCTCAGAGTCCTGGAGAAAACACAGTCTGAGCAGGAATAATTCCCTCTATGTCTGCATGTATCCAGATGTGTCTTGGCTGAATGCCCTCCAGCAACAACAGCTCCCACAGCCCCCTGCCCTGTGACACAGGCACCAACCCAGGGTAACTGCACTCAAAACAGTGGTCTGAAATGCAGACACCTGAGGCAAAGTTTAATCCCTACTGTTCTATTACCAGCACATGTTTTTTATTTGTCTGCAGCCCTTCTTCACTCTGGCATGTCCTGGGTACAGGCTGCTTACCTACAAGGAATCTGAAGCATTTATTGGCATGCCAGCATTGGGGCAGCTACTGCTGTGCTGGAGCTGTCCTTGGCTCTGGGCTCTCATGTGATATCCTGTCTCAACGTTGCCAGTACTCTGGTCTTCCCATCCTCTTGAGCCATCTGAATTTGCAATATTAATTTGAGGGTGAGCTGAGGCCACATCAGTTTGTGTCAGTTTGAAAAGACCTGGGTGAATCATATGCACTGTGAGATTCCCTAGTTTCATCTACTAAATAGTAATGGGTTTTATGTGACAGCATAATTATAGCCTGAAAAACTCAATTTAACTCGAGAAGTGAATTTATGTCAGTGTGATTCAACTGATGTGGACACTGCCATTGCAGCTTTGACAGATGAGCACCAGCAAAAATCACTGCTGTAGTTCAAGACTACAACTCCAATTATTCCCTTTGCTTTCAATTGACTTGTCCCATAAGAAGAAAACTGTGATGGGGATTTACTTAATCCCCCTCCTTCCCCTTATGAAGAGGAACATAATCACCATTCAGACACTTCATGTATAATTTTTTCTCTCCAGTTAACTGCGTGTGACTTGAATAATTCAACATTGTAAACTGAAGAGACAATTTTCCATTATTAAAAAAATGGTAGCGTGGGCAGTATATATTCTAGTTTTCTAGTTTAGGGAGGGCTACCTTTCTTTTTTGTATAAGTTACCTAACAGAAGTGTATTTGTGCCATGAAGTGCGTGAACATCCAGTACAGTGAGGCTCACAGGACAAACTGCACAAACACTCTAACTTTGATCTGCACAAAACCAATGGAAGTTTCTTTGGGCTTTCTTGTCAGACAGTCCAGGCAGGGCTGTACTACTTTAATAACTGGGCTACTGGGCACCTGGACACAGTCTCTGAGCAGAAGGAGAGAACACATCTGGAAAGACATGGAAATATGGAATTCCTAAAAGTAGGTACCGAGTTAAGTGTGCATACTGTGTTAGCAAGTCTCCAGAGAATAACTGAGTGTGCCAATATTCCTTCCCTGCATCAACTGCATAATTGCCAACCTCTGTGTTCCCTCTGGACATCTGCATGAGGAAATGGCATCTATTTTTTCCTTAGCTAATTACATCATGATAATGAGAAAAATATATACCATGTAGACAAACACTTAGGCAAATCTTTATCTACACTTAAATTAGCCACTAATATTCTGAAATATGAGTATCTATATAACCTCTTACATTGTTTAAAATCTCTTCAAGTTACATTAGAGTAGCTTTCCCTTGCAGAGAAATCATGAGTTCCCTGTTACAGTGTAGATGAGTAGCTTTGCACAGTCTTTTATTGTCACTGGTTTGATATTTTTCCTTTTTCCAGAGCCTGAAAATGGCTTTTTCACCCCTGATTTAGATTTTAAGCTCTTTGGGACAGAAATCATGTTTGTGTGTATTTGTACAGCAGACTTGGGTCTTGCTGTGTTTGTAAACTGTATTTGTAAACATTACCCAAATATAAATAGAACATTAATTATTAATTATTTTGTTGATACATTACTATGTCTTAAGTTGTGTCACTGTCTATGAGTCTGTCTCATCACAGAGGTTAGATTAAGACATTTCCATAATCAAAATATTTGTCTGAAGTAATGGTTGCCCCAGATCCTCCTGGAACAAATTCAGAAACAGAGATTGACATAGATTGTAAACGTCTTGCCTAAGGTAGCATCCATACCAAATATTGACATATTTTGTGAAGTTTCAGAAGATTAAAAATTATTAACTAAGGTAAGGGCATTAAGTATATGCATCTACACACAATTTGATGCACACAAGAGCCTCAGACTGCTTTGCAAACATTATTTCACTACCTATAATGTACAGAAATATCATCATCTCTATTTAACTCCAGGATAAACTATCCTGTTCGGTCAGCATGTTCACAAAATACAAGAAAGTAAGTAAACTTGTGTGATCAATGTGTATAAGGAATGGATAAATGCTGGAATCCACAAATCAGGTGCAGATACATTCCAATTTCTTGTATTAGCCAATGCCTAAAACACTGAGTTCGCTGTTACTTGACCTTAATTGACTTGATTGCCAAGGTCATGCTGGAAATCTGTGACAAAACAAAAAACAGAAACCAGATCTTCTAACTGTCACTGAATTAATTTCTTAATTACAGCAACTGACAGCACAATCCATAACAGCATTTAACCACATGAAGTGCAATTTAAGACAATTTCCCAAATACTTGAGGCAAATAACTCAAATCTCATCTAAACTGCCTAAGGACACATAGCTTGGACCGAGAAGCTGAGTTTCACTCTTGAATCCATAGAATAGATCAGCAACACAAAGTATGTACCCAACCATGGCATAGGAGATGCAGGTCCTTCCCTGCTCCCTGAGTCCCCAGACACTGTGGCGACATTCTGTGTCTCTCTTGTCCCATTGATCCTTGTCACGTGAGTTGTGTTGTCCTGACCCCTTATCCTCCAAAGGAGAGTAGGAGGTGTCCACCAGGAATGGCCAGGAATGGCTGTGCTGCAGAGAGGGAGGCCTGGGTTCAATGCCCCTGGGGCTGAGGAGGGCCACTGGAATGGGCTGCTCTTCCACCTTGTTTGCCTTCATTCAGCTACATGACTGAGACGTCCATGCTCATGTGCTGGTTTCGGTTTCTGCCTCACCAAAGCACCCACCTCTATATCTGAGTTAAACTACTTTATGGAGGCTAGAGGGTGAACTGAGAACTTTGAACACAAACCTTTCTTCAGTACGTCCTGTTGCCTGACTTAGTGCCCTGAATATTGAGATGCCTGATGCCAGCATCAAGTTTAAACATCTGCCCCTGCTTGCTCGTTGTGTGGGGCAGCCCGCCTAGCACTAGGGACCTTTCTGGAGGTGGGCACACACAATGCAGGAACTGAATATCTCAGTTCTTTGAACCTTTTCAGAGAGGGCCTTCTGAGATAGTTCAGAAACCAGACACCGTATTTCAGATGCCCCCAATCCTGCTTTGATATAGGTCATCTAGGATGGACTTCAAAACCCAGGGAAGATAGGACACTTAACAGGCAGAAGTCACTGTGGAAGAAGTGACTTGGAAAACCCTAATTCATCCTTTTATTGCTTGCACATCAGAGCTATCTGCAAATGATGTCTCAATGCCTTATTTTCTCCTCTGCAAAAGGAAGAAGAGTGTTGGTGTGTCCTACAGGAGTGCTGTGGGCTTAAACTGAAGTGTGGAGATAGGATGGGAGCAAAGGTCTAATACAGAAGTGATAGTCAAGTTACAAGTTGTTAAGTCAAGTTACAAGAACTACTCACATGCATAGCAAGAAATGACTGTGAACAATGTCCACCTTGGGTGAGGCTTTTTTATTTGTCCAGGCATTGTCATGTTGCAGCTCTTTATCTGCTTCTGGGAACACATTAATCACTAGTAAATTCTTTGAGCTTTACTGGGAATAAGAATCCTCACTCTTTAGTTGTGCCTGCCTGAGCTTTTCCTCCCTGACCATCCTGATTAACTGCCAAGATTTGAGTCCCAGTTTTACATGCCTTCATATGTAAACTACAGTTCTGACCCACAACACCCTCAGGTTGCCTCCACATCTGGGTCTGCAGAGCAGAGAGGTCCAGACTTTGTCAGGAACAGCCATTTCACAGGCGACTGTCTAAAGCTCAGCAGAACATTAGGATCTGTATGAGAGCTGTTTTCTTTTGCATCCTTATCAGGCACAGTTTCTGTCTCTTGAATCAAGGGTAAGAGCAATGCCATTGGTTGTTCACTGTTATAAATAACCCCCATCATTCACTAGATGTTTTTGTGTCCTCAGATGAGATCAACTATATGTCTGGAAGGGAGATGCCTAAAATGTTAGATGTCAGACAACTGGTGAAAGAAACAAATTAAATGGAGGGAGGGGAAATAGTAGAACAGTGACGCTTTTCAGATGGACAGTTAAGAGAAAGAGAATATCCAAGTACTTTACTATTACTTTACAAGCTTGTATTTGGTAGATTATGTGATAGAAACAAACTTCTGGGAAAGGTGTAGTAGGAGAGACACCAGTATTATGAACAGAAGGGGAGGGGTTTCATGATGGAAAAGAAAACAGAAAGGTGAGAGAGGAGAGACTTTGTTCATGGCAGAGGCCATTGGCTGGTCCTCACTGTTCATTTAGAGGAAGTCACTGAACTTTCCTTTAGTAGCAGTCATCCATTTTATAGGGGTGTCTCAAATTCACATGCTTATCATATTCTACAAATGCACTAGAAGATAATTAACCAACTCTAATAACCTTCTGCACAGTCAAATATTATTTTTCAAAATCTAGCTGGGTAAAGGTCAGCATTTCTGAAAAATTAACTGTTTGATCTAATAAGGCCCTGCATCACCCCTCATTTGAACCCCTCAGCTGAACTTAAGTGACCCTTAGATATTATTTATTTATCATTCATATAAAGTCAATTTTATCCTGTTGTTTCTAGTACTTTACTTCAATTAAGCTCTTTTGTAGCATCATTTTCTAGTATTCACTTTATTCCTCCAGATAAATCTTAAAAATATTCTCTCTTTCTGCCACTATAAAGTTGGCATTCAACTTTAGCATTAACATTAGCATTCAAGTTCTGGAAAAATAAGGTAATAATTCTTGTTATTATTAGAAATCACAATGACATTACAGTAGCAGTAGAGAAACGGTAGCATGCTGGGTGCCCAAGAGAAAATTCCTACTGCTGGGGAGAATGGAATACACTAAAAATCAGCATGCTACGCTGTGCAATCTTATTTCACATGTTCTTATTTGCCAGGCACTACAGAGAGATTGCATCAAATGGGAAAAGTGCATGATTTTACCACTTCAAGGAAAGAGAGGATTGAAGCATAGCTGGAACTAAGGGGGTGAAGCATGTGACAAAGGACGTAAATGGGAAGAAATTAAAAGACCAGAATAGCACAGGCAGAAAAGAAGTGTATGGAGGGGGAGAGAAAGAGAAGACTAGGATTAGGTGTATAGGAATAACATATTAAAGCTGTTCACACTTGTATTCTTCACCTGAGCTACTGGTGGACAGTACAGACCTCTTTGATACAGTAGACAGTGCAGGACAGTACAGACCTAGATGGAAATCCTAATTAGTTCTCCCTGTCCCTGACAGGAGTCCTGAAAGCCAGGCACACAGAAAATATATGGGGGGGCCAAAATCTTGCTTGAAATAGAGAGGTACTTGCATGGGCTGCTGGTGCAGGGTACAGCTCCAAGTTTTCAAGCCATACAATAGTTATCCTATCCAGTGCATGCCACTGTTTCTTTAAGAGAATCCATATCAGCCACCCCAAATATTTCAGCCCCCATTTCTATAAATAACAGAAGAATCACTTGGAGATCATATAGCCTCCTTTATATTTAACTAGTTGCCATAGCATCTCTCCCGCAAAACTGTGATAGCTGCGGCTTCCTAAAGGGTTTCTAACCCTTGTCAACCGTGTTTCTCTCTTCCCTTAGAGAAAAGGAGTAAGGATGGAAAATGAAGCTTCAAATAGTTTTCTTGAAGCATAGCTAAGATGCGATGAAGTCCCAGGTCTTTTTAGAAAGAATCAAGTTAGAAAAATAGAAGTTTCTGAACACTAGAAAGGAAGAATTAAAGTACATGTTCAGGCAACCTTTACCCTGCCTGGCTTGTGCAGCCCAGCTCCGGGAATCGCTCCCATACCGAAGGGTGGCTTTGAACTCTGCAGGGGGGTGGCTACATCTGCCCTGCAGCCAAATTCCTGACGCACCTCACCCCCAGAACACCAGATCACTCACACTTGATAAGCCCTTTGCTCCTTTTTTGTAGTCTCCCTGCCTTTACTTATTTGACACATCCAACCCAACGCTCACCTGCCACTAAGCCTCTGCACGGAGCGCGGCTGGCATCCTCCCTTATGGGACCGATTCAATGCAGGGCTTTAATGAGCTGTGTAGGAGCTCTTGAAGCTACAAGAAACCCTCTTTTGTTCCACTGAAGGACCTGGCAAGGAATTTTTTCCTCCATTCACAGGTGGGAATGGTCCATCCACATCAGCTTTTAACATGAATCAGCTTTGCTGAACTGCTGTGACTAATCCTTCTGGCTAATCACGCCTTTACACAGGCAAGGTAGCTGGATAGTTTGCACATCATTCCAGTGCTATTCATAGGGAAGGGCGAGTGTCAGGGTTTCAGATATGTCCTTTAATCCTTTATTTCCCATATTTTCAGATGTAGGTGCTAGATCTGAAAGTGACTTGAAGGGCACAAAATACCAGGGGATAGCTTTAACTCTGCATTAATGATGCTTTTTCTCAGTGACTATAAGATCTGATTCATTCATCTGTCAATGAATTTAGCAACATCCCCGACGTGGGAGCCGTCTCCCACTCTAGAAGTACTAAAATGAGGCAGAAAGTTGAGATGGGAGATGTTAAATCATCAAAGGTTCGTCCTTGTGATTGCAAGGATTAAAAGGAAGAACTCAGAACACTCTTTGAACTAGATATACACAGGAATTCGAATTAATAAGGTTTGAGGCTAAGAGATATTATTTTTCTGCTATTATCATTTTCATGAAAAAACCTAATACCCAATACATCTATGGCAAACCATTTCTCAGCACTATTGCCTGGAAAAGACTGTTCAATCATTTACCTCATGAAAGTATGCATCAGTTTTATATAAAAAATATTTTTATCTGTTTCATGATTCAAAAGAGGATGAAATACAAAAGAGGATTAAATGTACCTCATTTATGACAGTACATATTTCAGAGTTCACCTTGCTTTAGCAGAAATTGCTTTTAAGTCAGAGGAATGGTAGTTTTGGTTTCCTCTGTAGTACGTCAGTGAGCACTTTGGAAGTTCTGTGGGCTACAGAAGTAAGTTAAGCCAACTGCTCAGAAAAATAAAAACAGCCTCACGTTCTGCTGTGTATGCATCACCTGGCTGCTTGTTGTAGGTCTCTTTCTTGTGAGTCACTGTGAGCAGGACAGTTTGCTCAGCTGAATGATTTACCTGTGCTCAATAAATGAAGTTATAGGCAATGTAATGCAACCAGGCATTTGCATACCACTGGGGTATAAAGGTGCTCTACAAATACAGAAAAGCAAAGTGCCACGATGTTTTCCCTGTGGTCACATTGGTTATTTACAATTGCAAGTGTCAGCCTCTTGAAAAACTAAGATACCAAGTAAGTTTCAAAACGGTTTGTATTTATTTATTTATTTATGTCTGTCAGGGATGCAGGTAACATTGAGAAGTACCTACCATTAAAGGGCACTCATCAGCTTTGCCATTTCCAAGAGAAGTCTGCCATAAGACAGTAATACCCCTGGAGAGCTGTGCTCCTCATATTTCAGTTTTTCATTAGCACTTAAGAGAACACTTAAGTCCTCATTTGTCTTCTAGCTTTTGTGGGCATGTAACAAACAGGGGAAGCAAAATCTAAGATTATAATGTGGAAATTGCTAAGGAAGTAATAGAAATTTGTTCTCAGTAAACATATAAGTTTGAGGTTAGAGCAAAAGACCAGGAGCTAGACTTCCAGGGCTTTATTCTCTGGTCTGTTATTAATGCTGAGCATTCTTGGATGAGCCCCCTGCCAAGCTCCTGGGGTGAACCCCTGAAAGCACTGCCCTACATTTACATTCTCCTCTCTTCTCCATTGAGGATGCATTTCAGTCTGAGACATGGAATGGATTATTCCTGGTATAGTCCTATGAGATCCACTGAGGAAAAGGACTAAACAAATTAAGCATATGGATAGAAAAGAAATACATGCATGTCCACAGGACTTTGCTTCTTTGCCCACTCCCTCTCCAGTACAATAAAGAAGCAACACTCACAAGAGACCCCTACAGACACTAAAACCACTCAAGGCAACTCTGAACATACTACAGGGTTATCAGAACTCACAATTTCTTTCCTATTTATCATATTACAAAGGAGAAATACATTTTAAAGCCCTGCAGAGAGCTGGTCACCAACTGAAGTTCTTCAAAAGATTAAATTCTAACACATCTTAATATAATAAAGGTTGGTTACAGACTTCATTTTAAGGACCCCTCTGCTAGTAGCAAAACAGAAACTACAGCTCTTTTCCTAACTTTCTCCATTGTAAGTGGAGCACAGTAAGAGCCTGCTTCACTGCTACAAACTTTTAATCTGAG
The DNA here is from genome assembly GCF_017590055.1 of Onychostruthus taczanowskii. Taxonomy (NCBI): domain Eukaryota; kingdom Metazoa; phylum Chordata; class Aves; order Passeriformes; family Passeridae; genus Onychostruthus; species Onychostruthus taczanowskii. The sequence goes on from NW_024499351.1 coordinate 12,610,153, forward strand.
ATTCTGGGGTGTATCTGGATACCAGGGAATAATTTTGTTCAGTCAAATTGGAACAACAACAACAAAAAAACAACAACCCCCCCCCCAAAACAACAACAGCAACAACAACAACAACAACAACAACAACAACAACAACGAACCCACAAAAAACCGGAAGAAAGTGAAAAAAAAAACCAATTGTCTGACTGTTTTGAATTACAGTACCTGTTTTCATCTTTGCTCCCCAGGTAAGATAAAGAACTATTGTCCTACAGAAATAACTCCCTACCAGGTTGGATCTACACTGGGAAAAATTGAAATTTCTCTCTTCTGAATACATTTTTATAATGTATCATTACATTATAGAAAGAGGTCCATAGGCTTAAGTAGAAGATAAATTGATTGCACTAAGATGAATTTTTTCAGCTGGATTTTACAGAAGTTGAACAAAGGAATTGTTACAATCTCTTCTGTGATAAATATCTATTAATTCATAAGTATGAATTCCTCAAAACATTTTATCTAACACTTTACAGCACCAAACATTTGAATCCAAAGAAAGATTAAGTAAAGATTAAGTTTTTTGTGGATGAAGTAGACAGAGAACTTCAAGCATCAAAGGGTCCACACTAACAACTTTCCAACCCATTAGTTGGTGCACAAAGCCTTCATGAAAGAGTCAAAAGGGAATAAATGTGGGCTTCCTAACATCTCACGTCTGGCATCTCTTCACAAACTGCGGCTGACATCTGTCCCTCTTCTTCCAGGTTGCCTCCTGTGCTATTTTGTTAGACCATGCACTAGTTTCCAAGTTATGATCTGCCTCTCATGCACTGTGATCAGCGCTTGGACTGTCTATTGTAACTTCAATGATATCTAAATTAATTGTATCGATTTTGTGTGGGCAATGCAGGCACTCCTGAATGGAGAAAGACCGACCGTCCATGCGCTTTCCACTGACAGCACGTTTGATCACAGACCACAAAGCCTACGTGACAGTGTGAGTTTGGACTCCATCCATTCCCATTCAGCTGAAGTTGAAAGCAGTCCACTGAAAGCAATAAAATTTGCAGGCTTGCTTTGGGTTCCGTAGTCAGTGGCTTCATCTCTGTGGCTTCACTTGCAACCAAATTTTAATTTATCTCACAAAGCGCAGTGGTTTCCCAACTGTAGTGTAAATTCCATGGAGCTATTTTAGAAAGCTTTAGAGAGTAGCTTTCACTTTTATATCTCTCAGATCCTTCTTCATTCCCAAAACAGAGAAAATATGCCAATTATCTTCTTTCACTAGAAGCAAGACAGAGCCTGTGACTAGGCATGCTCTGGTAGATGGTAAGAGTTAAAACAAAGCAGGTCTTCATTTCCTACCACGCTAACTTGATTCCTGAAATGATGATGGTGAGTGGGGAAGGGGGCTGCTGCTAAGAACTCCACGGTGGCAGAAGCAGTGTTAGGAATGCAGGAATCTGGGAACACAGGAGAAACTTTGGATTTTTTAACTACAAATGTGCAGTTTTCAGATGTGAATGCCATCCATATCTGAATAAGGTATATATTGTCTGCATTTCTGTTTCAAAATACTTATTAAGCTTTTTTTCCTGTTGTCTCAAAATGCCTACAAACCCTCCTTCAGTCCCTCTATGTCTATGCTGGGCTGGGTCAATATGCTCCTGTCCCCACAGCTTTGGGCTGTGGCAGTGACCAGCATGGAGCTGGGACTGCCAGACCTCTTTCAGAGCTCCAGGACTGGGAGCCAGCAGAGAAGTGTCTGGCAGTGACCGCACAGCATTCAGCTGTGCAACACTCCTACCTTCCTAATGCATTTCACACTCTGCAGATTGAATTGCTTTGGTCTTCTCTTTTTCTTTTTTTTTTGGTCTTCTTTTCTTTTTCTTCCAGCAAACAAAACTCTCCCCCCTCTTTTCCTTGACAAAGAGTTTTGCCATATGCTCCAAATCAATCGCAACCTTTCTGATGCTTTGTTACTGCCTACATCTTGGGCTGCATTCAAAAAATTTTAAAAAAAGCAGCTTAAGTGTTTCTGTTTCTGCTCCAACCAAACTAAAATTGAAACATTCTGTTCATTAATTCAAGGGTTAATGTGTCTTATCACTTCTTTCTCAATCTGAATTAACGAGAACTGAACCATTTCTTTGCTGTAATTGACATATCTGTCTGACACATTTTTGTCTTTCTGCATGGATAATTGTCATGAATAGAAATGAATTTGCTCATATTCATTCACTGATCGGCATTAATTGTTGACTTAAGTTTTACTTCCCCAATTATCTTAATTTGATTTAATGCTGCACTTTATGCAGTTCTGTCCCTTCCTATGTGCTGCCACTACACATTATGTGCTGCATCCACAGGGACAGCCAGGCCAGCCAGTTGAAGAAGAAGAAACAGAAGCTTTTTATTGATAAAACTGGTTTTTGAGCGGGAGCAGTTCCCACATGAGCAACCCCTCATGAGCATCACTGTGGCACACAGAACAGGCCGAGGTGGGGCTGCCCTCTGCTTTCAGCAGCAGTGGGATCTGAGTCAATTTCAGCTTCTGCCCAAATCTGGCAAGTAGCTTTCAGATGATGTTATTGTAGGTGTTGTTACTTAGGGCATATCCCATATTAAGGCCTAGTGAGGACGCATTTACAGTAGCAGAACAGTCATACATTCACATATTATGAACCACCTATTAAGTGCACTGACAATGGCACTTTGTTTGGGAAATAATTGAGACACCCCCTTGGATATCTGCTGGCACAGCACATATTGGTGAGGAATCATGCCTCTTTCCTTCCCACAGATGATAAAAGTAAGCCCACAGAAATCCGCAAGGTACTTCAGGATGTGTTTTACTTAGGGGGATAGGAATAAGAAGGCAAATATTTGGAGCATGATAATGTGATTGCTTGGGCTTGACCCAAGATTTCTATTACCCCCCTTTGCTCCCTCCAAGGGCACAGGCCACTGGGGAGATCACTCTGTACCAGGGGATGGGAAGAAGTAATGTCCATGCAGTCCCTCATACTCTGTGTCCAGCCCTGGGGTACCATGAGTACTGCTTTGTACTCCCCAGCCAAAATGTGTTTTACAGGTACCTGGCTGCTGCTTTTGAGATGGGTTTCACTGAAACCTTCCAGTTATTTGATATGTTTGGGTTTTTTCAGTCCCTTTTTTCTCAGTGCAGTTGTTCTGGGAATGGAGAGCTGCATTTTCAATATCTATATTAATTTTTTATCAGATATTTGCTACAAATTTATTGTGTTTCCATTAAACTACTTGAATCTGCTAATGACAATTTTCATGGAAAGAAAAAGAGAAGGTTTTCAAGCTCAGAGGAAAGAATGAAAGATGAAATCACACCTCTGCTCATACAGATGCAATTAAAACAGAATTAGAAAAATTAGTGGACGAATTAAAAAAAAAGGAAAATTAATCCTTTGGGTCTTCTAGTTTATTTAAACCAGCTAATTAGTTTATACACATTAGGTACAACTCCATTAGGGAGATTGTCAGTATAACTATCCTGGTATAATTATATTAATGGATAAAATCAATTTAAATGTTTAAATGAAGGGCTATAGTATATTTTTCCTCTACTACTCCAGGTTTACTTTTACACTGTAAGAGCATATGCAGCCAAAGTAACCTTACAATTTACATCAAGTTCAATTTACATCATATGATAGAAAGCTGTCACTGTCACATTTCAAATCACAGTAGTTTGTTTAATAGCCTTAGTACTCGCCTTAGGTAAATCAGATTAAATACTTTCCTTAAGTTAGTCCTTGAAGACGCATATTATATGACTGCAATATTATATGACTGCAAACAGAAGAAAGCAGCTCTTCCAAGAGGAAGGAAAATGTAAGCCATTCGCTGGAAAATTTGAGAACAGATGAGTACAGCAGACAACACTCAGGAGGAGATGAGTATTTTCTCCACCTCTTCTCTTTGACTCAACATCCTTCCTAACCCGGTGGTTCTCATGGAGCTACAGCCTACAAAACAGGCTCTGATTATTTTTCTCTCTCTGTCTGGAGTGTTAGGAGTTAAGTTCTTGAAGTTGGTACAGTACCTTTGCTCTGGAGACACAGGACTCATAGAAGTATTATCACTTCAAAGAGATCAGCAGCTCAAAAAAAGGATGAGCTGAAATGAGGTGAAGCTGTGAGATGAATCTGCACTCATCTGAGTGAGCAAAGGCAGATGTTATTCAGACTCATCAGAGATTATTACATTTATAAGGCATAAAGCCCTGAGTAGCCAGGTTCTTAGTTTCAGTTCCGTGTTTGTTTCCAATGGCTGTTTCCATAAGATTGCGATTTACAGAAGGCAAAGCAGGTATTCAACCCAAATGCATGAGGTTTAACTCATTCCAACAGCTCAGTCTCCTAAGGACTTTGTTCCACAAATGTCTCAATGTTCTTAATGTCACTACACCCTTAAAGCAATTTATACATTGTAATTACAGACACATTGCACAAGTGTAAAGAGGGAGCTACACCACTACAGATTCACAATTTTCTAGATTAAGATTAAGACATTCTGATCTATCCTAGACAGGTTATGAATACTTCAACCAGACACTCAATATATTGTTTTTTACCAGACAAATGTTTAGGCCTTAAATAAAGCTGCCTGACACCAATATAAACTGTAGTTCTTCTCAAGCCAAAATCAACAGTGCAGCACTTTCAGCTGATATCTTTATATTTGTAATAAAGTGTGGGGAAAGGTTGCTTGCCTTGACTATACAAATACAGTAAAGGCTGCAAAGCTCCCCATAACTAAGAAGCTCTTGGTCATTGAACTGCCTTTTCCTCAATGCAATTCTTGTTATCCTTATGAGATTTCTTTGCTTCAGTGAAGATAAGGTTTTATCATCCATCTCCAGTGCCAAATATCGGGGCAATTGCAATTAACCCTTTTCTGGCTGAAGGTAGCTGCAGGGTGTGTCCCTACAATTTCCAATTTTTCATAAGCATCAAAGCTGGATAAGGAAAATGGGTCTCTTTGCCTGTAAGCAATAACAAACATGGAAGAGGAATGCTGTTTATTTGGTGCAGCTGGAAAGAATGAAGATGATCATCTTCCTTTATCCCTTTCAGGAATTCAGACTGCTGTTAGGTAACAAGAAAACTATGCTAATAATTTTCCACGTAAGTAAGCAAGCATTTCACGACCGATGCTGCAATGGGCTTCTCTACTGCTGCCAAGTTGCACAGGTAATTAACAAAGCTTGTACAGTGATTCCAGATCCACAGACAAACTTTTGCCTAACTACTCTGTAATGATTAAAGCATTTGGAGATGCGTAGCAAAGGACTCTTCAATTATGGCAATTTTTTTTGTTTTTTTGTTTAACAGAAATAATATAACATATATGTTTTGGCTTTAAAACAAGATCCATTACTAGGCTATATTCCTTCTCTTGCTTAGACTACAGTCCTTTTTACACCATTAGACGTAAACCTTGAGTTTCTCCCCTTTAGGATGTGATTCCCAGAAGTAATGTTTTCAGGTTCTTTACTCATCTCTCTAGCTGCACTGGACTTGGGGACCCAGGGCTGGGAGCTGCTCCCAGTGTCAGGGCAGCTGGATGTTGGAAGCATCATTGTGCAGTGACACCAGTGACCTCTCTAGACAGGCAGGTGCAGGTGGTCCCAGGGCTTCTCCGCCTGCTCTCCAACCTGCCAGGACATGAACCAGTTCTGGCACCGAGGTGACAACCTTAGTGTGGTGCTCACAGCTGAGATCAGATGCTCTGCTCTCAGCAAGGCTTGTGTGCTCAGGGGCAGGACCAGGCTAACACGACTGCTCGTTTCTGGTTTAGGTCTGGCAGCCAGGAGAGGCCATGGGGACAGCAGATATGTGGATGTCTGCACTGGAATGAAGCTTCACTTTCATGGCTAGTAATAAAGGATTCAGTTTCAGAGGGTCCTGGGGAGACTGACAGAGATATTTTGGGTTGGGGCAGACAGTGATTTTACTCCTATCCACAACATGAAGACCATGAGTATGGAAAAGCAGTGGTGTGGGGCAATGCAGTCAGTAGACCATGAGTGAGTCATAAGGGCACCACTGTCAGGAGACTGAGGCATGGAAGGGAAAGTCTAACTGTGAGTTATGGGAGTGCCAGTGGAATTTTCAAAGGGATTTTAATGGAGGTCCTGAAGAAAAGGATCATTGTAGGCAGGAAAAAGTGCTAATCATGAAATGGCTTTTTGTCATGCCAGAAGATAAAACAGCTATTAAGTTTCAGGAACCTAAGATATCCCTTATATATTGAAAGGCTAAGGATGTAAGAGAAAAACCACAAGGGGAAAACTCGGTGGACTCTGTTACTCCATTTAGCATGTAAAAAAGGCCTCATTTATGGATAACAACTTTGATTCAGTACTTTTGTAGCTCCAGACAAATGCTGCTCCAAAAAACTCCACATGCCATCTGCTCCATATCCCACCATGGGCCACAGAACGTTCTTCCATACTCCACAACAAACTTCCATAGGGAAGACTACAACAGAAAATGTGCCATAGGAAGACAACACGGTATCAAAGAGAGTTCCTAGTTCCCTGCATCATTGCCCTTTAAAGGATATATTACATAAACAATACGCAGAAGATTTAGGAGTGTGGCCCTACATTACAGGAGAAGATAAAATAAATCAGCAGATAGATAATTAGTTAATTAGTTAGCTAGTTAGTTAGTTCTTGGCAGGTTGACCCAAGGGAATGTTCTTTCCATACCCCATGTTTGGTAATGAACAGATCTTAGTCAGATGCTGGGTGGTTGGGGGCATTTGGCTTTCCAGTGCCAGTATTACTGGGAGTAATGGGGCATGCCAGTGGCCATCTGGCCAAACTGGGGGTGCCTGTAGAAGCAGAGACTTCCCACAGCCAAGTGATATGAACAGGGAAGATTCTGAAACAGCAAAACAGAGCTGTGTACGCACCGCTCTGATACATGGGGAGAACTCAGGGCAAACACAGTATTTTCCACCATCTTCAGACTTTTGAAGCATTTGAAACAGGATACACCTTATTCTCCGCCTAGAGCTGTTTGGCAAAATGGGACACTGTTGTTAGTGCTACTGTAACACAACTCTGTGTCATGGTACAGCCCTTAAAACAGGGCATGTTTTTCCCTCAGGACCTTTGCCTGACAGACAGTCTCACTATCACAGGAATAGCCTACATCTTTTCCTTATCTCTCCTGAGTCAGCATGGCCTGCTAGTAATTCAGAACTGACCCCACCTTCAGCTGGGACTGGGTGTTGTTTCAGTGGCACCATCTGCCCAGGCTGCAGTGCCACAGTGCAGGCACTTCAGCAATGAACCCACCTGGCTGGGTTGCTCCTGCCCTGATCCCTTCCATCTCCAGATGCTTCTTCATACCAGCCCCTCCACAACCATTCATGGGTAAAAGGAGGGATGCACCAGTTTGAAACTCGTCTCCATTCAGTGGTCTAGCTTGTGGCGTGGCCCCACAAATTGTTGTGTCAGCATGAGAGAGGGACTAGTCTGCAAGAGGTGTGGGGATGGTGATCCCCAAATTGTAACAGGGTGGGGCCATTTTTACCTTGCACAGGTAAAGATGGTTCAGCACTCTGTTACCAGAGTGCTTATCCCAATCTGTGATGGTTTCTTTACTCCTGTTTCTTCCAGCTACAAGAGGAACAGGCAGAAGGAAGTTGCTAATGCTCGTCGTGTCAGCAGGTGCAAATTTGTAAGAAAGAGGCAAAGACTTATCCAGGATCTCTTACATACTATTAATCACTTATTTTTGAATCACTAAAAATAAATAGCCTAAACTCCCACTACCAGGTTGAGAACAATCTTGCATTTTTTTATAGGAGCATGACTTTCCTCACAGTTTTATGTGGAGGGTTTGGAGGGTTTCATTACACATGGGCTGAAGTAGAATTCAAGATATATTAACTAATCTGGATGTGAGACTGGGAAGGAAATAGCAAGCTCTAAACAAAAAGGTGTATCATTTTGACAAATACTGTGATGCTGCGGAGATTTAGTTAAACACTGCAATTCTGCTTAAGGACACTCTGACATTGCCTTATGTATTGTTTTCTCTGGATGCATGCCACAGAAGACACATATAAACTAAAACTACACTTGCCAGTACTGGAGTTTGGAATTATATAAGACACAACATCATCATAACTTCAGTTTAAAACCATAAATCTTTGAAAGACATATGCTTTAATCCTCATGTATATCAGGAAACTGTATCTTCATGTGGGATCTGATTAGTTCCTGATATGGTTCAGACATAGCTTGATCTTGCATGAAATACTTTTATGCAGCACATTTTAACCAGGTATCTTGGTACAGCTATTGCATAATCTACATCTATAGAATAACCTAACTAAAATAAATCTGCAATCTTATTTGTGATTGGTGCAGTGTGTGTGAAGTGACTTGCAGATCGGTCAGCTGAAAAATGAAAAAACAGATTTATGGTATGGTTGATTTATTGGTCTAATTCACAGGGAGAATGAACAAAACAAGGAAAGACAAAATCCCAGCATGCTATTCCATGGTCAATTAACATGTAATACTGTTTTTCTTGGATGATGGCTGCTGACAACTCTGTGGTCACTATAGCTGGGTGGTCGTTTTTCAGCTTATATAAATAAACACTGCAAATTCTGATATGGCTGACCAGAGGGAGTATAAATGCCATCCTCACAAGAGAAAATACATGATGTTTGAGTTGCTGGCAGGCACTTCTTGGGCTGGGTTTTCCTGTTATGGTAATTTTACTTTCAGGGTACGTAGTCATGGACTTAAAACCACTGTGGCCCCAGAATGCAAGGCACTGAACTATTCTTACTCTCTTTGTTGGCTCAAGGATGTTCAAAATGTTTTGAAGGAGTAGCTTAGCAGGTAAGATCTGCTCTCCTACAATTAATCTGCCCAAAATAGTATCCTGAACTCATGATCTATCCGTATCAAATGTACACTGCCACATGATCCTGCAGAGCACAAAAACTGGTATTGATGGACAGGCAGCTGCAGCTTCCTTGTTCCTGCTCAAGTAGAAGATGGATAGTGCAGTTTCCCCCCCTTTCATTTGAATTAGTGAAGGAGCATTTTGGAGACTGGAGTGGGAACTGAGTAAACAACCTCAAGGGTGAAATGTGGCTCACCGACTAAGAAAGGCATACTCAGGTGAAGAAAAAAAGAAGTCAAGGTAGACTTTAAAAGGTTATCTCTATTAGGTAGGGATGGGGATAGACACCTATATTAAACATTGTATCATATCTGAAAATAAAGAAAAGCCTGGAGATGAGGACTGTCAGGACTGGTAGGTGAAGTTAGGATTCAGATTCCTGTTTGTTCGCTGATCAGATTCCAAAGTAGCTTTACACTCAGGAACATAGTTCTGCTATTTTGGCAGACTCTTGGCACAAAAATGAAAGCTATTTCCTCAATATGAAGGCAGCAAGAGGAAAATTGCTTGAGACACTGAAGTTTGGCTTCACTGCTTGTTTTGGGGGTATTTGTAATATTAAGCACTTCAGTGTCTGGGGTCCCTCTACAATCAATGGAGATAAGGACTTCTGCTCTCCATCACTCTGAAACAGCTTATCTCTCCCTAGAGACCACAAAGAAAGCCCAAAAAGATGAACTGACTTCAGCTGTAGTTTACATTACAAAGAGTTTCACAGCTATTCTGTTTTAAAGTATCATCTCCTTCCTCTCCTTACAGACTCCTCCCCAGAGATGCCTCCTCTCATTTACACCCTGTCCAGTGGCACACTATCCCTCAGTAGTGCAGCTGTGCTGTAAACAGCTTAGCGCAACCACTCAAGTCAGAAAATAACAAAAAGGAAATTATTTTTCAGATGAAGTCTCCCAATCTGGTTCACACAGTGACCACACAAGCAGCACTATCAGCACAGCTGGTGCACCCTTTTCAGGGGCAGAAAACAGCACCAGAGGGAAGAAGGAATAGCACTGGCTTAGCATAGTCCTAACACCCCACCTCAATCTGCCTCTATGCTTCTGGAAAACACATTCATATTCCTAGGGCTGGGATAGGTCCTAGTGAGGTCCAAGGCCTAACTCTTTTAACAGAGTAAAGCTTGCACCAGGCTTGCTCCTCTATCTTTCTCTTCCTGTTGTCTCTGTGTTCATGGGAAAGAAACCCAGAAGCATGGGTGAGAGCACAGCTGGGATGTGCTCCTGTGCAATGGCGATGGAGCAAGATCCTCTGGCATCTGTTGTTGAATCTACAGGTATCTACTGTGAACCAAGTCAAGTGCCTAAAAATGTAGTTTAGCAATTCCAGTCCTTATATTATGTGACATCTTGTGTAGGCATTAACTAGAGAAACTCCTTTTCCCATATCAAACTGGAACAGTAAGTCTATTCCAACTTTCCAACACACAGCAAGGCTGCTATGAGGGCAGAGGTCACCAGATCACTGAGGTTCAGGCAAACTCAGAAAATTTAGAAGACTGCAATTCCTTTGATGCCAAATTTGTTGATAAGAGAATTCAGTTTAGTGTGAGCCAAGTTCTTTTGGCTGTCTATTAAAGGCAGCCTCATGACATATCCTCCTTATGATGTGGCTCCACTCAGTAACTGCTGAGCGTCAGCCTCTATTGTAACATCTTCTGCAATAAGGCATCTGGTCCTTGGGGGCAAAACAAAATGGATGCTCCACACCACTAATGAAAGTGCCATTGATTTTGTTGAGAATTGGTATTACAATTATAAAAAGGTCCCTTCAGTCTTGCAACTGACACATGAGGCAGTGAAAATCAAAATCACACTCTCAACTGCAAACAAGCAGTGTACTGGAATGGGACGAAAGAGTAATGGGATTCAACTACAACTATGTAGTCATATTCTGAGACACTGCCAGAAGCAAAGTTTGCAGGGGCTTTCAGAAAAAGAAGGGCAGTGACAGCCAGTGTTGGATGGTGGGCCCAAAATGCATCAGAACTAGAGCATCAGATTTTTTAACTCCCCCAAAGGAAAGAGTTACAAGAAGTGTTCAGAGACAAAGTTTTAAACAATAACAAATCATTTGCCTTCAAATGCTTCTACAATTAGACAGCCAGAAAACATGAGTCCTGTGATGGGAGGAAAGCTGATAACAGATCTTCAGGAAGGATGTGATATAACATGCACTTTCTCTGCTGCTTAAAACAGTCACAGGATATACAGGTATACAGCAGGTACCAGCTCTCATCCCATGGCAGGTTATGAAGATGTTGGTAAAATGCAAGGGGAGAGCAGCAAGAGAGGGTGAGTGGTCTTCAGTTACATTTGAGGATCTGTGTCACTTAACCAGGAGCTTGCCTACTACACTGGACTGAGGTTATGAGGAGAGCACACACCTGAACCCTGCTACAGCTGAACAACAGCCCTCCATCAGTGAACACAGAGAAAGCAAACCTCTCTAAGCAGTTATTATATTCAATAGCTGTATTTCTACTTTTTCAGGATGAATGGTGAGCTATTACAAATGCAACAGGCACAACTGGCACTGCAAACAAAGTGACGAAGAGTCATTGGTTTAGACTCAGAAGACATTCCCAATTTTTAGGAATCCTTGATGCAGCAACACCAATTCTCCCTCAGCATTGGTCGGCATTTTCCTACTTTTGTTTTGTTTATGAATGAGTGGGAAGCAAAAGGCAAATCTATTCACAGAAGCAGCAACACTTACAGAATCATTACTGATGGCCTCTTTTTATTTAGTTGTAAAAGACACTCAGGGAGACAGTTACTGCCAGCTGCTCTGCAGTTTCTGCAGACATGTGTCACCCTCCTGGAAGTGACCACTTGAGGTTTTTTTTTTCATTTTTTTTTTTTTTCTCAACAGAACTTCTACTTGTGGTGCCTAGATGTCATTTTATCCTTATTTAATCTTAACTAAAATATTGGATCTTTTGTCTAAATTTGTTATACCATTTTACTGTATGTACCTGTACTCTGGACATGATATTCAATGCGATTATTTATCTCCTATGGCTGTTTAAATCGATCTCTTGCAGCCTCTCACAAGTATCTTCACTTACACAGCTGAAGTTCTTTACTAGTCTATTGTCATCTCACACACTGATGATTAGCATTTCCTCTTTTCCTTCCTTCTTTACTCTAAAAGCAATTTTTATTGAGTCCTGCCTAATTCTACACATGGTTTCATCCTTATTTAGTGCTATAAGGATTTCCTGCCTTCAAACAGCACAATGCCTCATATGGAATATGTCTTAGGGTGAAAGCACTCAGATGACCCATCTCTTACTACCACTCCAGTCCTGAGATGAGTTTTGCATTGTATGTTTGCACTCATCCATCTGGGCTGTGCCTGATTCGGGGCGGGGGCGGGCTTGCTGTCAGTGGTAGAGTGCAGATCCAGTGCTTGAGCAGAGACTGTTGTGATGACTCAAAGTAATATACAAAACCAGGGGAGAGTTTAGAAGAATGATGCATGAGATCTGATGCTTTTGCTTGTTTCAAGATACAAAAGCTCACTGTGAGCTCAAATTCTCACAGGTTTATGCAAGGAGTACTGAGTATATTGTCCTGTACAGCTCCCTTTGCCCTGTTAAAGCACAAGAAGGTTCATGCAAAATATTAGAAGAGTTCAATGACATGTAAGTATGTTGATATGCAAATTGCATAGACAACTCATACAGTATTCAAATAATAAATGTTCAATCTGGAAAAAGTATGAATGCCACTGAACACAAGAAATTGCTTCTGCTTCTTGAAACATAGAATATTTGGCTTTGATACTTTTTGTACATCTGTAGATATTTTCTACATCTGTATGCTCAACTTTTTAAGCTCATGTCTTACCTTTTTTCATTAAAATGTGTGCAATAGTGTAGAAAAGAGAAACAGTTGTTCCTTTGATTAAAAAAAAAGTGCAAGGTTGGAGAGACCATCCATGTGCAATGCACAGGAGGCTCTCAGCTGAAACACCAAGGCACAAGTACAGGGTGGGACTTGTGCTCACACTCACGAGTAATGATGCTAGTTATGCACAAATTTGATAAAGGTTTGATATTGATAAATGCTAAGAAATAATGTGAAGGTATGTGGGGGAGAAGAAAGAAAAAGGAAGACATGATATTCTCTATAAATCAGGGGTGAAGGGAAAAAAAGTATTACAAAGAATGGGAATTTTAAAGCTACAGAACTTTTAACCATCAGAGATAGTGAGGATCTTGCAAGTGAACTGAGAGGTCTTGTTTGTAGCATAAAGTTAATTACAGAAGGGAGCATCTGCCCTAAAATTGATGAAACTGTCCTGCTGGCAGAAAGACCCATATGCAAGCATCCACCCTTGAACAGCTTTCCTTTGGGGCCTGCAGAGCATCCCCAGATTACGTGCATGGCAGTGGTGTCACTAAAACATTGATGACCCAATTGAAACCAAAGCAGAGATCTCGCTGCCATGTAGGAACTTGCAGGTTCAAGGGTCTGTGTAATCTAAGCTGAGCTGCAGCCAGGAGGGGAGGAAACTGGGCTCTGCTCTAGCATTGCACTGCCAGCCAGCTAGGGACAAAGTTCTAAGCATCTGCTCTTGTGTAAGACGTCTGGGTTTTGGCTGCTTTAGATGCAAAAAATGTTTCTAACTTGATTCTGGGCCAAGAGATAAGATGAACAAGAAAAAATAGAATTAACCTTTTATTAGAGAGTTGGATCATTATTAGTCCATGAGGCTGCTAAAGGGGCTTTTCTGGACTCAGAGTCTGAGTATTAATATAAGGTGGAGCACACAGCATCATAGCATCAGGCACACCAGCTAAGCAGGATGAATTGCAGCATGACTTTGTGTGTATGTAAGGCTCTCAGGGGAGGTCCATGGGAGCAGCTCTTTCCATGACAAAAATGAATGACAACATTTTGAGAGCATATTTTTTTGTGGGAAGACATGGGAGCTGAGGCTACTCAGTGAGGACCGAATTTGGATCTGGCCAACAGGAGGAAGTGTAGTTGGGAAACATCAGCCTTGCAAGCAGGGTGCTGAGGCACTGAGGTGAGATAGCTGCTGCAAGGATTCTGTCTATGGCACTGCTTCACAGATGTGCACAAAATAGACTTGGTCTGGGATGTCATGCAGATCTGCCCTGTCATAAGAGACTCTCCTAATCCATTACTGAACTTTGCCAAGTGCGCACTGCTTCACAGATGTGCACAAAATAGACTTGGTCTGGGATGTGCTAGCTGAGAGTGATAGCTGAGAGTGATACTGGACATTCTAAATGGTTGGGAATATGCCTGTTGCATGTGCAGTTCACCATTTACTGGAAGATGAGCCCAGACACAGGCAGGAGTTTGGTCCCATTTCACACTCAGAAGAGAACAATAGTTAGCTTTACTTTCAGGTGCTCAGGCTGTTTCTAGAGAGACCACTTCTAACTTTTGCACTAGGACTGTCAGCAGAGAGAATACCTGTGTACTGCCACTGTGTTAACTAGGCTGGCAACCTCAGCTGGAAAACCTGTGGCTATAAATATACAATGAACTGCATATGAATAACAACAATTAATTTACTATTTTACACTGTGCCTGTGTGTGCATGTGTTTGTGTGGGTGGAGAATGCAGACAAGATGTTCCTACAGATTCTTGTAGAACGGAAATTTGAAAGTGGAATTGAAGGTGGTGAAATTTACTATGTGCTGCATAACAGCACATAATAGAAATGCTGTGGAGCCAGATGGTTTTTCCATAAGTGTTTGCTACAGACTGGTATTGGCCTCACTATATTAGTGAAATTATGCTTGCTCGTAAATGTCCATACCAAACTGATGATGCATTAAGGAACAGTGTTTTTAATCAATGAGTGTTTGGCTGTCCATCATATTGATTTTATTCTCTCCAGCATATTTACTTTCATTCTGGAAAGACCTTAAATGAGTTCCAGTATCAAAGGAAGATGTCAGAAGACTCTTTAGAGGTTAGCTTCTTTTATGTGCATTTGGAGGTTTTAGACACTTGTTAAATTTAGGAGTTAAATGAGAACATCTTTGAGTGATGATGCAATGCAATGTTGGGATTGCAAGAAAAGATCCCAGCAGAAGGCCAGCACACAGATGTGTCAAATGAGACTGCATTCCACACACCAAAAGTCACCATCTCCTGACCCAGCCATCAGCAGCAATGATTTGGACTTCCTTATATTTGAAAGCATTCAAACACACTGGAAGAAATTCCAGGCATTGCAAGTAAATTTAGGCTACCGTTAAAAAGCCAGAAGATGTCTTGCAAAACATCCTTACTGTTCTAGAAAGCAACTGTTCTTCACTTGAAATCATTACCCTCCAGACAACAGCTAGCTAAGAAAAAAATATATAATTTGGTCCATTTCAGTATGTATTTATTTTCCTTATTTGTTCTAATGGGGTAAGGGAATATTTTTGGTTTTTAACACTTGCGTACACTTTCCTGTCTTCTTCTCTTTTTGGGAATACGCATAGGAAAGAAAACCCATGAAAGACTCTCAAGTCCCAACACAGAACCACAGACTAATTCAGGTTGGAAGGCATCCCTGAGGCCACCTGACAGCCCACCTGCTTACAACAGGGCTAACCTCAAAGCTAGGTGGGGTTGCTCAAGGCCTTGACCAGCTGAATTTTGAAAATGTCCAGGACTGAAACTCCACAGCCTCTCTGCCCTGTTCCAGGGCAGTGTCACTTTTAGGACTATATTTTCTTTTCTTATATTTGGTTAGAGTTTGCTGTACTGAGAACTGAGAACATTGTCTTTTCTACCTTCCTGGTAATTGTCTGTTCCCCCTGTACCCTCCCCATCAGCAGAAGATGGCAATAGGCTTTCCTATTGTCTTTCTCTTTCTTAGCCTAAATAAACCTTGTTGTCTCAGTGTCTTCTCCCATGCTCTGTGACTTGAGGTCCTGTGCTGGATGCCCTCCTGTAAGCTGGACACAGTTCTTCAAATGCAGCCTCATAGGCCAGGAGCAAACTGTGCTCCTAGCAAGGTGCCTGCTAAGAAATACACTCCTTCTTGCCTTTCTTGGAGGTGGGTGTGACATTTGCCTTTCTTCTTGACCTTGGGAACCTCATCAAATTACCATAATTTTTCACTTGTGATAGAGTATGGCCTTGCCATACTCAATGACACCAGGCTCCCTCCTAACTCTTGGATCCATGCCATCACATCCCAAGGACTCACACACATCCCCATGCTTACGCTGAAGCATTTGTTTACACAGTCTCTGACTTAATCTTCCCTTCCCATTAGTAATATTTGTCTCCTTCAACCTCTGCCACAAGGCACGTCGCTCTGAGAGGCTGAAGGCAGACTGGCAGAAAAGACTGAGGAAAAGAAAAAAGTAAGACCTTCAGCCTCTTCCATATCCCCCATTACCAGGTCTCTGGCCTATCAAGGGTTGTTCTGAGCTGGCAATACTTTCTCCAGGGGAGGCTTGAGTGTCCAAGTTCTGCAGATTTTCACTTTTGAAAATCTGGGCTGTTTCTGTCATAATTTTTGTTAAAAAGTTTTGTGAGAGAAAAGAAAACAGGAGGCTATGGATGTGTTGCAGAAAAGGAAAGTTATGGATGCGGACTGTCTTTTACTAGGCTGTTACTAAATGGATTATTCCTCACATAATGGCAAATATTTCCCGTTTTTAAAATTCAGTTCATAAAAAAAATCATTATACAGGGAAAAAGAACCCCACAAACCCAACAACTCCTAATTTATTCCCCAGACTATAGCTCAACACAAAAAGAAAACACCGATGTTTAATAATACAGCTGTAGAGTGAGCTTCTCCAGGTTTGTGAATTTGGCACCCTCCTGCCTTTTTGGGACCCAAATTCACCGCTCAGGGCAGACAGCCCTACTCTGGATGGAGCCCTGAATGTCCAGCCTGAATAGGGATCAGGAGGCAAGCACAGGCTCCATCAGCACAAGCTCTTAGGATTCAGTGAAAACTGAACTAGAGATATTTTGTGCCAATTTGTTTACAGGTTTATGTTATTCCACAAAATCATAAGTAATTTGTATAATACATAAGTAATAGACACTGATTCCACAGCCCTATGCAGGTTACTAAGATTAGAAATATGCCACAGGGGAAGCTGTAGGGTTTGTCCCCAGTTTAAGCCACTTGTGGAATCTGTATGATAGTGAAAGGGTGTAGCTTTTGCTCAATCCTGTGTGCATTAGCTGCAGTTGTAATTCAGTTGCCTGAGGGCTGCAGTGACTGCTGTTGATGTAGCTGTAAATTATTACTTGTTTCAAGTGAAGAGAGGGCAGGAAGGCTACTATTGTTCAAAAGGGTGTTCCTGAGGCAAACCCTTGATCGTTCCTGCGAACAGTGATGATAACAGTGCTGTTAGCATATAATCCTTGCTGGAGGCAAGGTAGGTACGACTGTTTGCAGTGTGGCTGCCCAAGGTAGGGCTGCTTCCCACTCCCATTCAGCGAACACACTGAGAATCTCACTGCTTTATGAGGCACTACTTTCCAATCTTTGCCATTCCTTAGCTACATCATGTAACCTCTTTAATGTCCTTTTTCCTGCAGCCAGTTCCTTCTAGATGTAAAGCCTTCCCACCTCTCCCTGTGTCTCAAACACCTGACTTGAAATTCACCTGCATTCAAATACAATTTTTCATAACTAAAAAGACCACAATTCTATGCCAAATATCAGGGAAATTAAGGGACATAATGCTTAAGGGACAAATTATCATTGTTGGAATGAATTATCTGCAGTCTGATCCTGTAAATTAATCAGGACTATCAGTTTCCAGTGAGAAGGAATGTTTGCCAATGGTTCATGGATTGAGCTACACTACAATACAGGACTAAAGGATTACTGTTTGGACTACTGAACAAAGATTTCCTCTGTGAAGAATTAAGATCAATGCTTTGTAGAAAGGGAAAAACTCTGGGTACCAGGCAGAGCCCTGTCCTGTAGTCACTACAGTTTATGCAAGGAAGCACAGCAATGCACTGAGCTTTCTCCCTTTGAATTGATTGGAGGGGGGGGATAGATCAGTCCAGGAATGGATCAGTCTTATCTTTTTTACGTGTTTTATCCAGATTTGTCTGGCACACCAGCAAGTGGACACTTACTGATTTCTTCTGAGCTTAGAGTTCCATCCTAATAGATTCAGATTTTTCACAAGGGATTACTTAGCCTCAATGGCAAAGAAGAACACAGGAAACCAACATGATATTTTTAAGAATTAGACATTGCTTTTCTGCTAATGGAGTGCACAATCAAAACACGCTTGACTTGCATCAGAAAAACAGATGAAGAAAAAGAAATGGGATCGAGCAGAAAAGAATGGGATTTGCTGGTAGCAAATAGAGAACATTTTTCACCTCCTGAAATACCTAGCATGCTATTTGAAGTAGTTGTAATTATGAGCACTATATCAGCGCTCAGAGAGATAGAGAGATAGAAGAAAGGAGTCATATCCTCTCTCACTGGATAATTAAGCTCCCATTACTATTCAAGATGGTGGGATGGACTAAACTGTGTATATTGCAGGTGGGAGGAACAGGGCAGAGTGAAGAGGGTCAGAGATGTGTGAAGGCAAGGCACCAAGCAGTACGAAAAAATGCAAAATAAGAATACACTAAAAAGAAGTGCTTCAGCTCACTGCCTCCTCTTTTGCCTATGGCAAACGACACAACATCAGAAACAAGGGTGTTGTCACCATCCTCAGATCTAACTAACATTCTCCAGTAGCACTGGTGCTCCAGAGCTCTTTATTTCCTAGCAAGGTCTCATCATTGCCTTTAAGGAAATAGGCAATTATGATAGTTTCCATTTCACTGATGGGGTAACAGTGGCCAGAAATGCAAATGTATTCAGAAATTTTCTTTCTAGGATTTTTCAAAGCATTAAGTCATTTGACATTTGCTTGATAGATGTTAGATACAAAACTGTTCTGAAATATTCACTAATTACTTACCTGCCTTTTTAGGCACATAAATATCCTTAAAAAATAAGAGGCAAGTGATTCATTTCCATAAGTGATAAAGAAGCTTAAAGCTATGCCCTATGGTAGGTCTCCAGGGAAAAAAGTCATAGGAGTTCAGCTTTAAGCACCCTCAGGCATCAGGTCTTTGCAAGTCCTCTGTGGGTCCCAGCTCTCTGCTTGCCTCTTAGGTCAAGCTTGTTGCTCAGCAAGAAGCCTGAACTTTACTGTTCACAGAAGAAAATAAAACAAACCAAAAAAATCTGGTTGGTATAACACCCTCAACTTGGGGTCCCTGTTTTCTCTAGAGAATGGCCATGCCACCTGTGATACGGAGTGTGCTTTCTTTTCAAAACCCTTTAAGCTTTTTAAAGTTCAGGAGCAAATGTTGTTACAAGGCCTAGTTTATAAATAGGAGATGCTACACATGGGAGGGCTGATTCACTTTGTTTGGCTAACTCTGTGGACCAAGGAGGGAGGCTGTTCACAAGGACTCGCTTGGCTTGGCCTTGTATTTTCAGTTTCCTGGGTCTGCTTCATAACAACAAATTCAGGGTCTATAAAATAACTCTGGTGCATTCAATATATTAATCTTGTTGAAAGTACAGATGTCCACTTTGTCAATGGAACAATAATAATAATAGCTTGTCTTCCTTAGAGACTGGAGTGGTGTGAATAAAAGAGCTCTGCTAGACAGCAAAGTATGCCAAATGGACATATTTTACTGGATGAGAAAAACAGCTTGTCACTTCTAATTGTTCAAATTATGTGTGATTCAGTTCTTCCTGCAGTTATTTTTAAATTGTTGTTAAGAGGGTATTATGTGCAGCTAATAATAAAAAGGGTGTGAAATTGTTAGCTCCCCTGGTAGGTAGGTGGTGATAATGAAGATTTTATAAAGTTCTTGTTAACAGACAAATCTCTGCAGTGCTCAGGAAAACTCTTACAGCATTACCAGTCTCTGATGGTTCCTAAAGAACACACATGGGTTTTCATCTGCTGTTTTCCTTTTTTTTCTTAATTATAGAAATGAGCTGAAATCAGAGTGATGGATCAGAGCTCCAGGATACCAAGTGTTATGCTGGCATTCCAAAATGCCATCCAGAACTGCTGATTGGGACCCCAAGGCATGATCTGCAGCTGTCTCACCAGTTGTGTCCTGTGCTTGGCACCATGCCAGCCTCTCTCCATTAGGAGAGCTGCAGCAGTGACTCCTCAGCATGGCAAACCTCCTAACAGAGATTGCTTTCACAGTATGGGTCACAAGTCTGGCATCTGAGAACTACTGGCTTAGACCCCTTCTGGCCTGTTGAGTACTCTTTCTGCAATATGGGTATATGAAAGGCCTGCTGTGGTAGCTAGATTTGTTTAGGATAACAGAGGAACTCAGCTCACACTGGTAATGAAGACATTGGTCAAGAATATTTAGGTTACTGAACCACTACAGCAAACAGCCAGATCTCACACCTGCCCCTCTGCCTAATGTGGCAGGGCTGGGGCAGAAGTGCAGGACAAGGTAAACTTGAAGAGGCACTTAACAGAGCACATAGGAAAAAAAGGATAAACATCTAACACTCTAAGGTAAACATCCCAGTCCTCATGTCAAGGCATTAAATCACTCAGCAGGACACCACCAACAGGTTGCCTTAGCTGACTTAGAAAGTCCTGTTGGTGTCAAATATTCCTGTCAACGCAGCTGATCCAGCAGTCAGGTTGTCATCGAAATCAAAAGAGTGTTTGGGAGTGGGGACAGGAGACAGCTCATCAGCAACTGGACTGGTAAACTTCTCAGGTGGAGAGCACACCTGAGCTGTCGTCACTGAAACTCGAGCAGCAGTGCTGGAATTAACTTCAGTCACGTTAGCATGGGTGCAGGCAGATACTGACCTGGATGCAGGTGATGGAGTCATGGCATGAAAGAGCTCAGCAGGAGCCAGCTGCACTGGCCCCTGCCCAGACTCACACAGGCCACAGCCACTGCTGCTTGCAGGGCTGTGGTGACTACAAATGGGGACTTTTTGTTCTCCGTGGAGAAAGCCCAGGATCTTACTTTTAATCTTTCTGGGACATCTAAATCACTGTATGGAGCAGAGACTGAAACCTGGGATATGGAGGGGATGGAGAGAGGGAAATGGCAGTGTGCAGCAACTGATGGGAACCTGAAATCCCATTCAAGCAGCCCCAGTGCCCTTGGAATATGACTAATTCATAATGTGGGCAGGGAGGAAAAACTGTCACTGCTTTGGGGAACACCACATCTTCACACATGCAAGTGCCCACATGGCTTTCCCACCTGATCTCTCTCATGGAGGCATTTACAGGCCGGGTGTAGTCCCTAGTCTGACTAAAGGGCTTTTTTCATGCAAGGTTCTTGCATGGCCTTACCTTGCTGACCTTTGTTCTTGTTCAATTAACCAACTTGGTAGATAAGCAGACCCTTACAGCCTATACAATAGATCACTTTTCTAACAGGTATCTTGGAAATCTCATTATTGGCATTTTAATACAGCTTCCTGTACACACTGAAGCTTTTGACTGTGGGCCTTGCAGGTGGTAACTTCTCCAGCACAATAATTTCTTTCCTGACTGTGGGATCTGGCACTACAGAGCTCACATTACAAGGTGACCTCCACATTTTTGTTCACATTTGTATTTGTGGGATCTCATCACCTTTAGACATTTGTGATGTGAATCTCTATCTAAGGTAGTAATATTAAGTTAATTTTATAGTTAATGGAAATAGATACTTTTGCAGTCAGATTTATCTGCTGTCCTTTCATCAACAGTTTGGGAATTAAATTAATCATGTCCTAGGCGTATCTTTTTTCTCTCCATTAACTATCATGGGCACATAATATCTTGTTCAGATGTGTCTGCACTGGGTGAATCTCACCTCCCTCTGCCAGGTACCTATAACATCACATGGTTATAATTTAGCTTTCACTGATAATCATACCTAAAATTCTCATCATTTGGGTCTAATTTGAGGTTAATGAGGGTTTTTCTTCCCATGAACAACTTGTCTGGGTATTAGAATTGATCTGGCCTACAAAGCAGAATGAAAAGGCATGGGAGTGGGCTAATGTTTTTTTTAAAAATTGTCATGATATTTGTCCTCAAAGAAATCTGGATAACATATGTTTGCAAAAAACATTGCTGAGTAAGCAATAGTTCAAGACTAGAAGAACTGTCATAGAGACAGGATTTCTGAGTCTTACTCCTATCTGTAATATTGTCTTTGCAGCCTACAGGTCCCTTACAGCTAGCCATGCTCCCAGAAAATAATGTGTACTTGCAGCACAGACAACAAAAAAGTTACATTAATTCTCAGCATCTTGAAAATTAGTTTAACAAAAGTCTCAGACTACACATAAATATAATGAAAAACAATTCAGAGAACAGATCTGAGGCTTTTCACAGCCATGAAAGTCTCTGTGACCTAGAAAAAGACAAGAAATAGGAACCCCAGGTCTAACCTCACAGATGTCAAGTTACAACTAACTAAATTGAACCTTGTTTTGAACTATTTCTTCATCCAAGCATACACAAAATAAAGGGCACCTGATGGACAGTTGGACAGGTATTTTTAGGTAAGTTTCTTTCTTGCAGCTTGCCAGGCTCTAAGAATGCACCATTCAGAAGCCAGTTAACTCTGAGATAAAGGATTTTGGCTGTCCATCCTTTCCTGAAGAAGCAGTCCTTTGGGATGATCTAATTTTTAATGATGTTGGAAGTATCACATGAAGTGTGGTTCACAGCAAGAAAGAGAGAAGGGCTTATGAGTACACAAGCTAAACAAAAGCTACAATACCAATTTTCTGCCTAACCACTTGAAAGGAATGAGGAAACGCCATTTACTTTCCTTAACCATGCGGTCATCATTCAGGTTCCTGGTTCACACTCACAGATGAAAGTTAAATTATAATCCAGTGGGCAAATGACTTTAAAAAGAATGATTAATTTACTCTGATGAATAACAGATGTTTGTCTTAGGGATAGAACACATTGCTGATTAGATTTATGTCTTGAATTTTCAGGCCCCTATGTAGCTGTGTAAGGAAACACTAACGTGTGGAGAAATAGGGGTGCTCAGGTGGATCTTCCTACATCTCAACTCATCAGCAAAATTGTCATTAACAATCAGAGTTTTGGTGCAAGCAAACTGAGCCTACTCTTCACACTAGCTGAGAAACTGAGGCAGCAAAAAAGTTAGTTTTCAGACATGAAACACTTGATGTTTGCCAGCAATAAGTATTAACAAAACCTGCCTAGTAATGAGAGCAGTGAATAATATTCTCTTAAAATATTATTAAACTGTTAAGAAATTCACGGTAGAAGAACTCCTGTACTACCTTGCCAAGAAAACAGACTAAAACCAGCACCAGTCATGGATGTGAAAGACTTAACTTTTGCAACACTCAGCTATCCCAAAGTTTGGGAGATAAATGGTCTTTATATCAAACCAGTACATTTATTTGCTAAAGTAATTCAAAGCCGAAGTAATTCATATCAGTTAGCAGACATAAGCTAAACATGAGGACTGTGGGGTGGGTCCCAGTCTGATGGGAGCATTTTGGAAGGACTCTGCAGGAGTCCTGACCTGGTGCAGCACCTCCAACACTTCTGTGAGTGAGAGGGCAGGAGAAAGGGAGACAGCTCAGAAATTCCTGCAGCCACACACCAGGATGCTTCATTTGCTACAGGAATGAGGTACACCGGCCCGTAACTGCATGACAAAGATTGTACTGCTTGTAGAGAAATGTATGTATGTATCTCACAAATAATGTCGGTGCCTGCTGTGTTTACTTGGCTTTTGCTTGGAGGAACCAGCAGCTCCTGTGACCCCGAGCACAGGATGGTGCCTTGGGAGACAAGTAATTTTAGCCAACAGTTCTTGTCAAACCAAGAATACATAACAAAAGGCACTCTCAGGAATTCACTGATTAGCAGCTGGAAATAGTTTGAGCTTTATCACTTAATCCAAGCCACATAAGCAAGATTTTTGTGCAGACACAGTAGTCGGTTTAGGCAAATGCACAGGCAGGAACACAGCTTAAACCTGCAATGCAGATTTGTCCTGAAACCCTGATTCCCTTGACTTGAGTACTTCCAACCAGTATAGACTTGAGTGAAACCCATCAATCCGAATAGACAAGATGAACAAAGAAAGGTCCCGGGGTCAAGCACCAGGTCAAAAGGAAAACAGAGAACAGAATCCAGACCTCTAAACTACCAGCCAGCCACACAGTTCACTGGTTTGCACTCATCTTTCTACAACACATTGCTGAGATTAACACAAGATAAAGTAAAGCAGGCAAAGAAAAGCAAGTAAAGCAGGCAAAGAGAAAACTGAGATTTAGTGTATGAATACAGCTTTTTTTTTAGTGTAGATTTATGTGTATGCATGCAAAGAGAAAACTGAGATTTAGTGTATGAATACAGCTTTTTTTTTTAGTGTAGATTTACGTGTAGGCATGCATTTCTTTAATAACAGAAAATAGGATCCAGACTGATACCTGGCTTACCTGCATGAGTGTGCACGAATGACATGGAATGATAAAGTAATCCAGATAACCCAGCGTTCACAAACAACAGTACAATACAAAATACCACACAGGCCAGATCTTGCAGTCAGCACTGTGATAATGCAAGAGCAGGCATAGCCAGCATTCACAAATCACCTTAAGGGATTCACAGCTAGTACATATGACTTCCCTAACAGCAAGACAGCTTCTGCATCTCTTGACTCTTACAAGCATCCCCTTTCCCAGAGTATCACAAAATTCCCACCAGAGGTAGGCAAAAGCCTGGGTCAGGTAACCTTTATGCTGCATGGCTACAAAAGATGTATAAAGAGATGGAAAAAACAGTGATGCTGAAAGTAATGGAAAATGTCATCTGAGATGCCTCCTCCAATAAACAGAGTGTTTTGTCTTTGTTTCAGAGCTATTGAGACCTGTAACAATAAGCAGTGGGATAACATCAGGCCTGAGTGTGGCATCAGTAAATCAAGCAGTGGGGAAAAAGAGACGTGTTTGTAGCTGTCTATAGAAACCATTCAAAGGAAACAAAGCATTTTACAGCCTGGATAACCTACATCATTTAAACATGGTAAACACTGCCACACATCTTCACTTCATAACACTTGTAAACCTGCAAGAAGACAGGGTGAGTTAGATTTCATCACTGCCTCACCAACCTCAGTGCACTTTGCCTGCCCTGGCATTACTTCACCTCACCTCTGAGTAGCTGCTCTGCAATCTCATTGCCAGGACCTCATTACACAAAACATCTTTGAACAGCCTTCAGGACCCAGCTGCTGTGTGTCTCTGTAATGCCTGGGCAGCCCTGAATGCTCCCCCCAGGCAGCACTACGTCCAGTGAGGGAGCTCACAGCAATTCCATAGCTGAAACCTTAGCAGAAGGATAGGGACCTATTTCAGGCCCCAGGGACAGCTCTATCTTTTGGTGGGCTGATCAAGAGAAGGGGGATGATCTAAACCCACCATTGCCAGAAGTGGCTTAATTGGCATTCCTGCATCCAGCAGCTCCCTCCATTTGTGCACTCCCGTTTAGGCAACCATGACTTCTGAGCTATGCTCATGTTTCACCCACTAACCTGCTCATACATCTATCTACCCACTTCCCAATCTATCCACCTTAAAAATCACTTAGAAACTGACATAACAACATCCACTCAGATACTAATGATAATTTAAATTAATAAATCTGAATAATCCCCTTGGGTCTGACTCTCTGATTTATATTTAAAATCACATTTCACAGATCCAGAAAATGGAAAATTAGGTCTTTCCAATTAAATTGGCACTTTCCATAATGCCAGAGGTCTGTTCAGTGCAGCATCAGCATCAAACAAGCCCAACATGTTGATTTCTGAATCCTCCAACACTGTGAAGAAAATTATCTTTAAAGAAAAAGATTGAAAAATTTTAGCTGAAAAAAATAGAAGACTAAATCATCTAATGTGTCTATTAAAAAAAAAAAAAAACCCAAACCAAATAAAAACCTAATAAAAACCCATAACCAGACAAAAAACAAAACCAAAACCAACTTAGTCTATGAGTCTATGCAGATAACATTATTTCCTTTTGGGGTCTAATGGTGTTATCTTTGAGCTGATTCCTTCTCACCTGCTTTCATCATCTCTGGTAGTGCTAGAATTGCTGTCTTTTTTATCCATTGGGAGTCATCCAGTAGGCCTACTCATTCTTTATTATTCTATGCAGGAGAAGTCTATGCTCAAAAAATAGAGTAGCAAAGCCTTTCAACAGTCTCTGTGGGGAACACAGAAAACCAAGAAAGAATTAAAACAGATCTACTCCTCTATCTCGTACTTGTACCCTCAGAGAGACTGGAGAAACCAAATGAAAGACAGATTTGTCCAGCTTCTGAACAGGAGAGTATAGAATTTTATGGTCAGATAAATACTTAATTTAAAACCATTTGATTAAAAAAGAGAAACTGCCTGGTGTACAGATGGACTCATCAATGAGCTGAAAGCCTCTCCTGGGCTGCCTTACAAGCACCCCTATTATTTGGGTTGACCTGCAAATGAGAATGTGAACATCCCAGATGAAACACTCCTTGAACAACAGGGCCAAACTATTTCAAACAGGTAAGTGTCTTGTCCAAATTCAGTGCCTGCTTTGCATCACAGGGAGTGTCTCTTCCTTCAGTGGATGTAGCAGCTGCTGTGTGCGCAGAAAAGGAAAAGTGGAAGTGGAAATCAAAGGGGTCCCTCCTGCACCAGGAATGTGAAAGACATCACTATGGGACTTGGGGCTTAAGTGGAAAAAGCCCAGAGCTCCTACCTGGCCTCCAGCATGAGAAAGACTGGACAAGCCTGACTGACCTGCTACCTAAATCCCTCCCATTTATTAGTTAACTTTCAATTCCAATTGAAAGTATGACCGTGGGCATACATTCTTGGCTGAGGTAAGTTTGTACAAATTTAAATTGTTTGAAGATATGATTCACTTCCTTTAATCACAATATGCTCATTTATCCCATCAAGTATCTGGCATTTATTTAGTATTCTTCCATTATCTTGGAAGTAGATTATCTTGATCTCTAGACTTTCATGAGTGGGAGGAAGCATGAAGACTGGATTGGCAGTTTAATGGAGAACTTCTCAGTGGGAAAACAGCTGAAGTGAGACCTGGCTTTTATAAACAGAGACAGTGCTTGCTTTAAACACTCCCTGTGATTGCTCTGTGGAGGCTCCTCAGCACTCTCCACTGCATGGCGACAAAGCAGGGGTGACAGCAGTGCTACATGGTGGTGCTGCTGGCACATCTACATCACCCAGCAAAGCACAGGCACAGAGATACCTAACCCAGCAGCAGAGCAGCACAAAGAGTGAGGGTCCCAGTGCAGCACAGCACCTGGAAGGGAGCAACTTTCCTAGGAAATCTGCTGCTTTTACACCAAAGCCAGCTCCTCCAAAGAGCTGCTGTGCATCATTCAGGCACACCAGCTTAGGCAGCAGCAGGTCAGCCTTAGCCCATGTGCCTGTGGTGAACAGAGTGGATATGTCCATGCCTTTTCCTGCTTCTAAAATATCTAGGCTGCTAAAGAAGAGTTAAATATACTTCTACCTCCATAAAAATTGAGCACAGGGCCACACAATAATCCTGAGTAAAGTGTGGAAAGAGGAGATCTTCAAATATGTGAAGGGTATAGGAACTGAGCCTGGGCCTTTTTGGGGTAGAAAAACAAAAAAAAAAGTTTTACAAAATGTGAGAGTAAAGAAAAATGTTTGAGTTTTTGTCTCTTTGTAAAGAAAATAATTGGCTTGGATTGAGCCCTTCCCTGGGAGTGTTTGCAAACCAAACATTACACAGCTGCCAAGTGCCTGAATACCAAAATGTGAAACTGACCTAAAATAAAAGCAAAAGTGATTACTTTATTAGCATCTACAGAGAAGACTACTCAGAGGCCTGGGTGCAGGGTGGATAAAGAGCTCTAGGCTGTGATTCATCTGCCATCTGAATGTGCACAATGCTGGGGTCTCCTGTAAAACCAACTGAATGACATACACTGTTAGGGGAAATCCATCTTATTCCAGAAGTGGGTCAGAAAAATAATGAAGTCCTTTGATTAATTTGTATATAGATGTCTAATACTGGCTGAGATTAATTCTTTCCCTGATTTTTAACAAATCAGTCTGCTACATTACAGTGCCCTTTTCAGGCAAACTAAGCATTTTAAAGAACAGTAGAAGCAGAAGGAAGACTGGAACTGTTCTGTGGTATCTGTGCAGTGACAGTGATTCCCTGGGTTTCTTGTACACCAAAAGATTTTACCAAAGCTGCCTCTGGCATATCACACAGGACCACATGCCTACAGCCACATGCACTAGCTCGAGTGTAGCATGATGAGGCTAATTAAGCTTTGGGTGTGATTAAACATTTTTTTCCCCTGTAGAAATTCAGTATTGGAAACTAGATTATCTCTGAGTAACTGGCAGCCAAGCAGACCACATCTAATATTGCTCAACTGCTGCTACCAGCTACAGGCAACAGGCAGTCTAAGGGGTTGTGTGAGTGCTCACAGCATGCTAACAGTACACAACTGCATCAGTAGAGTGCATTAGAGATCTTCTTTTGGAAAGTTTTGCACAAAGCTCAAGTGGTGACTTCTCTCATTATTCCTGATAACTACAGAATAAGAAACATTAATCCCATTTCATGATTGATGTTGACTTACAGAGAAATGAAAAGATAAAGAGAGGTCTTACTTCTCCTTCCAAGACTGCCAGCCTAAATATGTTGGGCCAAAATATAACAGTTTTTCCAA
Source organism: Onychostruthus taczanowskii (assembly GCF_017590055.1). Taxonomy (NCBI): domain Eukaryota; kingdom Metazoa; phylum Chordata; class Aves; order Passeriformes; family Passeridae; genus Onychostruthus; species Onychostruthus taczanowskii. Next base: position 12,638,900 of record NW_024499351.1, read on the forward strand.
CAAGATAAGCCTTTATTTCCTTGTGGAAAGTAATACAAGCTTTATACTTGCTAGGAGGGTTTCCTGGTACAGCAATACCAATTGAAGTTACACTGGCAAATACTTCCTTGTGCTGATAAGGTTTGAATTACTCCAGAAACACATGTTCTTACAATATGATATTATGTTCTCCCATTCTACTTCACTGATCCTCATAGCCATATCCTATTGCATTACAAATCCTGCTCCTACCATATTGTGCACACCTGTGTGTGTCTGTGTGCAGGCAGAGTTTCATCATCCCACATTTCTCAGGCTAAAATTGCCCTGAGCCACAGCAACTTGCTGACCTGTATGACAAGCTAACCGACATCTAAACCAAGACCTAAAATAACTCCCCCTTGCCCATCTGAGTGAGGGCATTGAGGGCTGCAAAGCTGAAAGTTACTGCCTGTGTCTGTTAGAGTGAATCAACAGGTTGCTCTGCAGGTCTCTGACTAACCTCAGATACAAGGTCAGTCACACCAGACGCTGCTTAATCAGCTGGCTTTGCTCAGAAATATGATAAGGGAGGGCAAGGCTGGGAGACACAGCTCCCATTGGCAGACTCTGACAGCTCCCTTTTATTGCAAAGCAAATGGTGAGGAAGATTATAGGTGAGAAACTTGCTCACCCACCCACAGGCTGACTTTATTTCTGCACGTCATTTATTTGTGTAATGGCATTGCACAGTTGTTCCAGCTGTATGTACAGCTACATCCTTTAAAACAGATCATCCAGGTGTGAGGTAACCTGAGCTTAGCAGAGCTTAACTGTGCTCTGCAGTTCTGCTTTGTAGCTGGCATACTCAGGGTTCTGCAGTGGCAATTGCTTTGTAGGTGCCTCCATGCCCTATTTAGGGGCTAGTGACCTTCTCAAAATTGCTACTAGCTACTCAGCAGATGATCACTTGGGATTTGGGGCCAGGATTTGAAGGCTCTACCCCACCTGAACTGGAGTTGCTTATGTACCTCGAATTAAATCTTTTTCAATCTCTACCAGTACACTTGTCCCACTTGGTGTAACTATTTAGCACTCACAGGAGCAGATCCTAAATGTCACCTTTTCCCAACCCCCACACTTTCATGAATGAGCAATAGATTGAACCACTGGCTCTCTATCCCTGCAACAAGTATCTAGCAAAGGAGACTGAGAAAAACCAAATTCCATTTAGCTTGGGGCCTTTACTATCAGACAGATTTAAATCCTTTGATTTTAATCACACAGAAATATGAACATGCATTGCTTTAACCTAAATGACTTCCCTAACCATTTAGCTGCTGCCTGTTTTAAGCTGTCTCTGTTGGGTTTCTACAAACAGAAAGGTTGCAGGTAGGTGTTTGCCAAAGAAATTGTGGCTGAATTCTGTGTGGAAATGCCAGTCAGCTACTTCTGTATCTATCCTTTGCTGTTGTCACTTCTTGTTTTGCAAGCTCACATGGACAACTCCTTGGTAAAGAAATGTCTCTAGGAATTGCCATACAGTATATGGGGAACATGTTTATCTTAGGGCTAAGGGCTCCACTATGGGTAAGTCCACCTAACACCAAGATGTAGTTACAGTGCCTAAGAACCAACAAACATCTAAATTCATGAAAGCTAACTCGGCAACACCTGTGACAGCAATCCTTCACACCACTGGCTACTGCTATCCAAACTGGATATTCTTTTGCCTCCTATAGCACCAATTCCCTAAGGACTAAATCCAAATAAAGATTTACACATGTAGTGATTAATAAAGCAAGAGAGAGGATAGCTAATAGTCCTGTACCTCACAGCCAAGTTAATAATTTATGAGCAGTGAAACAGCTTCAAGAGTGGCAGAGATGGCCTGCCCATGAATCTCAAGTAGGTGGCAATCATGTCATACTGCTGGCCTGCCCTACCTGTGTCAGACTAAAGACTTAAAAACAGATCCCTCCTTCCCAGATACCAGTCCCAAGCACTTTGCTCCATTTTTTGTCAAGACAAAGCAATGGCTTTATACCTAACATTTGGACCTAGTCCAGACAAAGGCACTTCACTATGATTAAAAGTGGGGTTCATGTGTTTGGCTTTTTTTTTTTTTTTCTCTTTTTTTTTTTTTTTTTTTTTAATTTTTTTTCCCCTAGCTTGGTTAGGTCCTTTAATTACCTTCTGGATTCAGTGACTTCGTCTGTTAGCTACTCCATGCAGGGCAGGGAATATTGTACTCTTGTCCTAAGAATTAGAGGTTATATAGGGCTGATGCAGATAGAATGGCAAATGTTCTTATTTGTGAAATCATGAAGAAATTCTGGGACAGACTCTAAACTTCAAAAGTTTTAGTCCAGAGTCATAACAAGAACATTATGCAGTACACTCTCTTGTGACTACTAGCTGTCATCATTAATTTTATGTCACATCAAAAGATATCCTCAGATTCAATCCTTGTGCCTTCAATGCATTGCTCAGCTGAAACATTTTGTTCTGAACTCCAAAGGCAACACTATCATGGAACAAATAGCAATAACATCCAGAGCTGCTGGATCTCAAGAGAATCCATGGGGAAAACTGTTTTGGGCTCAGTTCCTGGGGTCACTCATTGCCACCTGGCACTTCCTGGATAACTACAGCTAGCATTTTCTCAAAAGGAAGACAAACTTGTGTGAAGCCATCACCACCTTCCTCCAGGCTTTTTTTTTCTTAAGTGTTGTCGTTCTTTCAAATTCTCCCCATGCCAAATGATCTTGGAGCATGGCTGGAGCGGACAACAAAATCTTCAGGTTTCCAGTACATTACAATCAAACTGAAAGCAAGCCTGAGACTGTCTAGACCCCCTTACTCTCCTCAAGATGAAGACCAGCAGACCAGAACTGGTGCAGATATTGGGGACATCTCAGCCCTCCTCAGAGTTGGCATCCTATAGTTAACATAATTAAGAGAAGAGAGCAGGAGTAGGAAAAGTAGTTCCTGCAAACCCTCTGCTCCTGCCCCTTCTCTTTGCATTACATACAGTCCTGGCCCCAGCACAGAAGAGAGGACTCTGCTATACATACCTAGCACAGGAGAAGGGTTTGAGCACACAGGGGAAATACAAGAGGAGCAGAGCTGAGTTTGGCTCAGGAGTTTTGAGGAAACTAATGTAGGATCAGAGCTGATTAGAGCATGGTGCTAATTATGCCAAAGTTGCAGGTCCAAACCCAGTATGAGCAATTTACTTAAGAGCTGGACCGGATGAATTTTGTGTGATTCAAGATTGAAAACACTGATTAGACAAGACAGAAGCAAGACCAAAAAAATTATGAGTAAGAAATGGTTTATGAAGAAGAAATAATGAAATATTGTTTTATTTACTAGGAAAGTGGTGGGAGCCATATGGGGAACATACTGTAGGAAGTAACATGACCACAATATGATTTGCAACACTAGCAGCACATACTCTTTCCCTCTTTCACACAAACACAGAGCCACAATGCTGTGTACTGCAGTAACAGTTCAAAATTCAAAGGGCAGACTCAGAAAAGTATAACCCAGCCTTTTTGGAATCCCTGGACTTCAAAGCGCTGTAAGACTTCAAAAGTCCTCTCATCCAAATGGTGTCAACACTTCAGTCTCCTTATTAAGTAATATCTGATATGTGGCTTTATTTTGGGTGCACCCAAATGGGTTGTATTGCATCAAAGTCCTGTCTTACATTCACTGATTACTGAGGAGAAATTCTCCCTTATTTTAAAGCCCGTAACTAACTAAACACCTCATTATGCTTTGTTGACAGCAAAACCATATAAAACCAAGAAGCCAGGCACTATTTATGATACTTTCAGTACAGAATGCAGTCATCCATCCCACTTGCCTTCTAGGAATATATTTTTCTGTACTATACTCCATAAAATTTGCATTTTTACATTCTAGCCGAAGCGTAATCATGAGATTTAAACCTGTATTTGGAAGACACCCTCAGTTTGAGGTGCAGAGGATCATTAGTACCACAATAGTGTTCTAACTCAGCAGATCCAAAAGAGTAGCTGGAAAGCAATTACTAACATTAACCTGGAAAACTGAAATGTTTTAAAAACAGCCTTGCAACTCCAACCTGTAATAGAATTAAGTGTCAAGTAACAGCAGTTGTGGTACAATCATGACTTTTTGATCAGTAGTTATCCAAAGTTAGGTTACTTCTAATTTTTAATTACATTGAAAGCTCCCTCAATAACCCATTTCTCATTTACCATAGTCAGCTGGGCAAATGCCGCTTCACTGGATTTCTCCTTGCCTCAATTAATCCTTCCTTTTTGATCCTATCCTTTCTGTGTGCCTTTTTGTTCAATTTCTACACTGTGTCTTCAGTTTTGCCTCTGGGGCTGGTTTGAACACGCCTACATTTATGCATTGGGCTTTCCTATTCAATCAGATACATGGATGTCTGAAGCATTTCCATAATTACTAACTAAATACAGTTGGTTTCATTTAAGACATAGCTTTTAAAGGCATTAGCAAAAAAAGAGAAAAAAAATATGAACCTAATCAAATTTGATAACCAGGTTCCTTAGAAATGAATAATAAATTCCACAGCCTTTTCTCCTCAACGTTTTCTTTCCTTTTTTTTTCATTCCCTTTCTGTTTTAATCTGGTATAGCTTTCTTTGGTAAGCATGCTCATGTTTTAATTTAGAGAGTCTGGAATCTCCTATTACTTGAGAACTACATCCTATGTTCCAGTGAGTTTAACTCAGTAGCAGTGAAGAAACAGGCTACATATTACCATAAAAATTAAAACATTTTCAAAGGCTCTCTAATTTACACTGCATTGCTTCTGCCTCAAGAGGTAGCTGCAGTACCCAGACTCAAGAAATATAGATCTATCAATTGTCTGCTAGGAATGTTTTCTTGTACAACTTCCCTTAAAAATAAAGGTACCTTAGTTAAAAAATTGAATGGAAATTTTGAGGACCACATCTTCACTTAACATAAAGAGTTTAAGAGCATAGTAATTCATGTTGCTGCTGTCTCCTCCAACAGTGATAGCTTTTCACTGGCTCTTACTGCAACACACATTGACTTAAGAGGTACCAGAGATCCTCTCCACCTGTTTAGTACTAGCTTAAATGCTTATCAGTTTCTCTCTGAAAAAAACCCACCTAAACATCCAGTTAAATATCAGTCCTGAGAAATCAAGATTTTTCAGGGCATAGATGTTGTTCCATTGTAATCACTGAGAGAAACCTCTGAATCTTTGCCCAGGACCATCCAGCGTGACAGCTGCCCAGATGTTCAGACCCAACTCCATTTCATCTGTAAGTTTCTACACACTTTTTTAAGATATTAAAAAAAAAAAAAAAAGAAGAAGAAGAAGAAGAAGAAAACTTCTGAGACCAAAAAGGTGCTCAGAGGCTATCACAAAAATTATCTGCCCTGATGCTACCTCACCCACTGCCAGGATCACTGGAAGGGGAAACAATATCAAGTACACAGTTTCCTAGGCCATGTCATTAACAGTACTGAAAAAGACCATTTGTTTATTGCATTCACCTTTTCCATCAGACAGAATATTTATTTACATGGATGATAAGCTTATAAGACCTCAGTACATTAAAATTTTGTCCTAATTCTATTGGTAAGTAGCCATCTGTACCAATGTAAGCCTCTACTTTAGAAAGGGTAAACCAAAATGAGGTTTGCCTTACCTGAAGTGTCAGAGATGAAGCACCAAATCCATCTCTTAGAACTTGCAGGCAGACAGCAAACACTGACAGAAGGCTATACCAACCTGAAAAGCTGAACATCATTACACATTTTTGGAATGGTACAATGGTATCTAACACATGGTCAAGACACCCTCCCTACTCCCAAATAATTGTATTTGTTCTGAACCACCCTTCTTACAAAGTGCATTTCTGCCTGTGAGATAAAAAATAATTAGCATCTACAAAATTGCAGGAAGGTCTACTAGGCCTGTTGGCAGTGCAACCTGGATAATAATGGAGACAGTCTGGAGGGAGGGGAAGGCTGTGTACAGTGGACTACTAGGAGGAGGATGGTTTGAACTTAAAATGCATAAAGATGAAAGGTGTGGTTGGGAGGGATCTCTGGACATCATCTGGTCAAACTCCCCTGCTCAAGTAGGATCACCTAGAGATGGCTTTTGAAGATCACTGAGGATGGAAACTCTACCACCTCTCCAAGGAATATATGCCAGGTCATCCTCATTCTTGGTGTTTCAGTTTGTGCTCATTGCCTCTTTCCCTGTCACAGGGCACCACTGAAAAAGAACCTGACTCCGTCCTCTTCACACCTTCCCTGCAGATATTTAGACACACCGATGACAGCCCCCTCAACCTCCTCTAGGCTAACAGTTTTCAGTTCTAAACTGACCTGGGATATCAGTTGTAAGACAAGATATGATCAGCCATACTCTGCAAGAAAATAACATTCTGGACTTTTTCTGAAGCCATAAACCATCATGGGAAAAGAGCCTCCTTGTTCTGCTCTAGGGACCTCAAAGTATTGTAGTCAACTAGACAAAAACTGTGCAGTTCTGAGCAGTCTGTACTACGTTGCGGTGACATCCTGTTGCGGCCTTCTGGGCACATCTCTCCCCAAGGAGTAAACATCTCTTTTGGCCTAGCAGAAACAGCCAGTGTAAGAAACACTGAGGTTGAAGCCAGATCTTTTCCTTAAGTAGGGGAGATAGCTCCCTCTCTATTTTCTTGCTTCAAGAGATTGACTTCCTGGGAAACTGTATAAAGGTCAGAAGCACATTATGCTCTATGTGATTGTGAAAAAGCCTCTGGAGAGTGATTTTACATAAATATTTACAACTACCACTACTAACCAAACCTGTTTCCAACCTCTGCTCTTCCCAAGGAAGAGCACAGGATAATAAGGAAAAATTGACTTGAGGAGAAAAATAGTAGTGAAAGTCAATTTGAAATTGTTAATGACAACTGCATGCTTATCTGAACAGAAAGAGACAAAAAATCCCAATCAAGGAGCATCTGTAATTTTCCAATGCAGACTAGAGAAGACTGCAAATCAGCTGTGACAAGAATGATAACAGGACCATGCTTTTGTTTTCTTTATTTTACCCTTGAGAAGACAACCTTTCATATTTCGGTATAGTAGACACATTGATGATGATGTTTTTGTGATGTTGCAAAACTCCACTTTCTTCTCATCCCCCTGGGAACAAATACATTCACATAATTTAACCACAACACATCTTTATAAAGAACAGAAAGACCAGAGGCACAGCACTTTGCAGGGACTCAGATATAGTAATACCTATTGTCCGCATCAAAAGCCAGCTGAGAAGAATTCTCAGAAAAAGGGTATTCATAAGAAGCAACATGCTAATTCAGTGTCAGAGAACCCAGCCAGAGATAGTATTTGACTCATTTATTCCTAAATTTTTGGTGAGCTAAAATCCAAGCACGAACTTTTGGCTCTGGAGGTACATGTGGTTTGCCAGCAGTTCTGACGTGTCTCCCATAAAATATGGGATATCAGAGTGTGGGTGGCAGGAATCTGCTGGTGGTGAGTGGCTGGGCTGCAGGAGGACGTGACTCAGAAAGGACAGCTAGAGCAGATAATGAGGCATCTTGAGACCCAGCCACATGCCTAAGTCTGTGGCTGAACCCTGACATACAGTGGAAGCACTGAGATCTGCAAAAGGCTTTTAACCTTTTTTTTCCAAGACTATTCCTTGAGTTCCTCTCCCCTTTGCCTTTCAGAAATACACATTAGCTGCCCAAAGATATGTAATTCTGCTTTCAGTGGGACCAGGGTGCCTAAACTTCCAAGTCACTTTTGAAGACCCCATCCACAGCTTAAAAATAGATGAGAACATTAATTAAATGATATTAATAAAATAGACATTCAAATCCAAAAGAAGAAATTCTTCTCAAATCTTCTATAAGCCTTCTCATCAAATAGCAGATTTGGTAGATATTCCCAGAGTCTGTGACATTTCAAGTAAAAGTTGAAACAGATTAACATAGTCATTCCTGTGCTTTGTGCTTTGACAGCAGAAACTCTACTACCTCCTGGGCACCCCGATTTTACAACACACCTATACTTACCAAGTTTTGCATTATGCATTAAAGGGTATCACATTTTGTGAATTGTAATTTACTCATGTTTCAAGAAATACACTTTCTTCTTCACATAGGCCAGTAAAACCTGCATTGTGTATCCATACGCAAGACAAAACATGGAACAGAAAAGTTTATGCTAAAGGCTATTAATGAAATTACCCAGTGTTCAAAAATTTGAAATATATTTATTTTGCATTAGTATGATCCAAGAGGTCCACTGTCTCCCTTCCTGATCTTTGCCCTTTCAAACAGTATTTGAGAGAACATTTACTACTGTGGAATCAGAAAAAGGTCAACAGACTGAATTTCATTCAGCTGATCCCTTTGCTGCATTTTTTCCTGTAATCAGTTCCACCAGATATCAATATTCAAACCTCTTCTGGAAACACTTTTTTCACAATATATGTTTCAGAACTTGTGCTCCTGAAGACTGTATGCTTTTCACTCACTCCATTTCTGTGAATATAGCTATGGATATTTCTAATTCCTCAGTTCCATACTCTAACAGACTCTGTTTTCAGTCTTTTCTCTAACAACCCCATGGAACCTTGGTTCATTGCAAAAGCTGAAGGTTAAACCAAATGCTTGATTTTTGTTTGCTGCCATGGTGAAGTTTTCAAAGTTAATGCTTAGGATGCAAATAGCACAACAGGAATAACAAAATGAGAAGAACAGATAACGGAATGCAAACAGCACCAGGAGTTAGACTCTGTTGTGCCTTTATAAATGGCATAAAATTTCAAAATATTTTTGAGAATTTAATGGAAATAAAAAGACCCAAACAAGTTCTGTTTCATGACTGACACAAAGGCCAAATAAGCATGTCATTCTACAGATCAAAGACAGTTGTGATGAGATATAAGATGTTAGATAGAACAGGTACATTAATCATTCATGACATGAGAAGTTCATCACAATAGCATCTCTTGATCATAGCTGAAGAAAATTCAGTCTGTTTCTAGACTGAAGGAGTCCTTGTTAATATTGGTGGTAGGAAAATGTTGGAACCACTGATTTTAAAATTGCTCTAGTCCTCCTTTTCTGACTTCCAAGATGTGACAAAATACAAATCTATCTAAATGAACTGCTGCATTGAGCTGATGACATTTGGTCTGCAAAATACTTCAAAGAATGAACCCACATAAGTTCTGAAGTAAGGAATAGCATATCCAGTTTCCTTCTGTTAGCAGACTTCCAATGTAGAAATTACTTTTTAAAAAATTGAATGATCTGTTTCTATCAGGTCCCTCCATGAGCTCTTCTGCATTGCCATCCTCATATGAACAATCAGACAGCAAAACCTTGTTACCACCTTTCACAAGCACAAGTATATAGGCGATGGTGCACATCTGCCATGACTGACAGATAGCTTTAAACAGTATTTTTCATTTCTTTTGGCAATATGCCATTTATTTCCTGCATTAAATGGCACTTGTTTTTATGGCTGTGGCACTTGCAAAGTGCCATACGTGTAGCTAGAGGCTGCAAGAATCATAAAAAGAAATGCACAACAGCTCGTGTTGCTCAGGGATGTCAAAGATTACCTCATAGATTGAGGTGGAAAGGCAGGTAATATTTCTGTAAATCTACTTTTGGCTAAGAGTCCTGTTGGTAGTACTTGGTGGTGCTGGAAATGAAACATTCTGTCATTGATCAATTCAAAATAAAAGCATTTCAAGCTCAATAAACAAACTCTCATCCCATTCACAGGTCGGGGCAGCTCCACTTACACATTTCTAAATTGTTCATCTCTGGTGCACTAAAACCTACAGGACAACGAGAACAGTTTTCTTCCCTAGACGGCTTCTGTAGGAGCTGTGTAAGAAAGAGATTCAACTGGTCCCTTAATTTTTGTGTCTTTGTCACTGCAGATCTCCGCATTTTGAAGTCCAGTCATGCTATTTTTGTTGCCATCCATTAAATCTTCGGCCATCTCTGTGTTCTTCTTGTTGCATTGACAGAAGTCACTGGAGCTCTCTAGAATGTTGATGCAAAATTTGATAACCAGAGCTAGCCAGGCCATCCCAAAGAGGATCCACAGAGAGATTACATTCTTGTACCAGCTTGGATAGGTGCGATCTGGGTTCATCCCTACAACAGAATTACCCAAAACATTTCTACATTGGATCAAGAGTGTCTCAAAGGAGACATTACACGTAAAGCAAAGACAGTTGAAATATCACTGAATATTAGCGATTTCTACATAAAACACAAGTATGCCACCTATTTAGCGTGTGAACTGATGTTGTAAGTATGTTTCATGATGTGTCAGCAACAGCCTAGTACTCCTTAGGAATTACAAATATCACTCATAAAGAAAACTAATTACATCCATGTCAAAGTAAAATTATTCACATTCAAGCACACAGTTTAGTTTCTCTGCTTATCACTCAGCACGACAATATTCTATTAGCATGTAACAGAGGTCCCTGCAGGCAGAAAGGTAAGCAGGTTTTATGTACCACTATACCTATCTTGTAAAACCAGATATAAGCAAGAGAGTCTCTGAGAGGAGGAGAAGAGAGGCCTGAGCAGTTCTAAAACCTCCAAGAACAACCAAACCTTGAAAGACAGCTTGACATTATCACTGGCCTTCACAGCCACAGAGACACTCTGCAGGATCATGGACAGCTTGGTGCCCACCAGGACTGCCAGGTCCTTTTCTGCAGAGTTGCTTCCCTACATTCCTCCCAGCTCTCTGTATCACACTAGTGGGGAAACAGTGTGAAGGTCACTTCAACCTCATTTTTGAGCCATAAACCACACATACAGGATTGTAAGGCAAAATTGTTTAGCCTCTACATATCACAATTTACATATTCAATTATTCCCATACCAAACCTAGTGTCTCTATGGCAGTATTCCAGTTACAAAGGTTCTACACAGGTGAAGGCACACCTGGAAGAGGAAGGAATACCAAATTCATTACCAGAAACTGAGAGAAGTAAAGCTGTTGTAGCCCAGAGTTCAGCATCATCTGTAAAATCAGTATGGGAAAACACTGAGCTGACCCAGCTTTTGTCAAGCTCCATCTGGCTATCCTTGCCCAAGCTAACTTTATTCCTAACTTATTTACATGTGCCTACACAAGCTCTAATCATAACTTTGATGCATTACAGACAAGACCTAAGGTAACTGCCACTAAGTTGTCTAAGCATCAAGCAAGTGCTATGAAGAAAAAATAGCAATTCTGTAATAGGATGTTTTAGTCTTTCTGTCTCTCAGGAATTCAAGAGTGCATGTGTTTCTATAATCAATTTGTTTTTAATGAGAAAGTCTTTATCAAAGAGGTGTGTCCTGTGTTTCAGCAAATGTAGTGGGTGTGGACCCAATCCCATTTCCTCCAGCAAAGGGTTTTGGCATCCAAAACTAAGTAGTGCCTGGTGCCTGACAATCTATACCTAAGTGACTTAAGCTGTCTTTTAGAATGTAGTTATCTAGGGTTTTGACAGAAGAACCAGTCCCTGTCTGTTAATGAAGATGCAGAGTTGCATCTGCATAAAACTAATGGGTGCCAATGCACTGGAGTGTGATAAGTGTGCCCTCAGCAACCACTGTGATTAAACCACAGCACTCCTGCCCGGTGATGTAGTCACCCAAGGGACAGGCCACTTTAATGCCACTTACTGACTGGGAAACACTGCCTTTGCCTTTCCACAGTGGCATTGCTATGGTAGAAATCACGTCTTTTCCACCCTGCCAAACGCACATCACAACGTACTGGTCATCAGGTCTGGGGATTGCTACTGGTGCCAAACTGCCACTGGGGAGCTTTGTATGTCCCGGATTTGCTGTTCAGCAGGTGAAAGCAACAAAATGTGAACTACTCACCAATCACATAGTCACCAAACCCTATAGTGCTGAGGGTAATGAAGGAATAGTAGAAGCCTTCTTCATAAGACCAGCCTTCTTTGTCAGAGAATAACAAGGGAGGTAGCAGGAGGAACAATAACAAGCCAGTTACCAGTGCACAGGTCTTCATCAGGAAGGAAGCTTTATTCTAGTGCTACAGGAAGAAAAAAAAAAAAAAAAAAAAAAAAGATTGTCACAAGAAGTGCAGCAAGGAAAGTCCAGCTTATTTTCCAGTTGGAGATGATGATGATATGATGATGGACTCCACAAAAGCATACAAACATTCATTCAATTCCAGTGCAACAAACAGTGTATCTGTCCTACATGTGTGCTGGCTTCAGCTGGGATGGTTATTTTCTTCACAGTAGTTAGTAGGAGGTTGTGCTTTAAATTTGTGTTGAAAACAGTGTTGGTAACACACAATATTCTTATTGTTGCTGAGTAGTGCCTGCACAGTGTTGAAGGCCTTCTCTGCTTCTCATCCCACTCCTCCAGTGAGTAGGCTGGGGATACACAGGAATTTGGGAAGGGACACAGCCAGGACAGCTGAGCACAAGTGACTAAAGGGATATTCCATACCATATGGAATCATGATCAGCATATAGAGCTGAGGGAATAAGGAAGCAGGGAATGTTCAGAGTGATGGAGTTTTTCTTTCCAAGTAAGTGTTATGCATGATGGAGTACTGCTTTCCTGGGAATGGCTGAATACCTGCCTGCTGATGGAAAGTGGTGAACAAATTCCTTTTTTTGGTTTTGCTCGTGTGCACAAGTTTTGTTTTACTTACTAAACTGTCTTTACCTCAACCCATGAGTTTTTTACTCTTCTGGATTCTCTTCTCCATCCCACTGGGAAGGGGCGTGTAACCGTGTGGTGCTTAGATGCCAGCTGAGATTAAACACTGACACCAAGCCAACACAAATTGGGTATCACCTTCATAAGTCCTAAATTCATGCCAGTTTAAAGCCTGTTCTACAAATGTTCCCATGTAATTTACACATGCAATTCTAACTAAAGCTGATGATAAACAGACTAGATAGTCTAGGACTGTGCATTGCTCACATGCTTTATCACTTCTGTTGCTATAGGGGAAGTCATTCATCACAGAATTTCCTTCAATTAATAAACAACCTTATCTGACACCTCATAGGGCTGTCATAGCCTAAATTTATTTGCTTCCAGTTATTCCTGAGTATTATTGCCTTTTTGGTCAAATAATCAGCCAGCCTTTCCTTGTTAGTCATAGGATCTCAAATACCAGACAATGCCCCCTGTCTTTTTTTCTCTGAGGTATGCCTGTCCATACTGCTTACCTTCCAGTGAAACACTTCTTCCAGGTGACGGGCACAATGCTGAACCCCAAGCAGCATCAGGTGCCCAATTTCGTTCAGGAGTACAAGGTTCAAGGGGATCCCAAAAAGTGCAAACACAATGCAGAAGATTCGACCAACTGCAGTGCTGGGGCTCAGGTTCCCATAGCCTAGACAAGGGAGGAATGAAGAATTAAACCTAAAATAGTCTCTAATTACCCCTTCCCCCTGGAGGGGTGAACCTCCATCATCTACAGAAGTTAGGTGAGAAGGTCACTGCTCCAAAAGGACCTTTTTTATAAATAACTGTAAGTTACATCCATTGTTTGTCATATCCTATTGTGGGCTGGAAAATAACATTTCTGTCCCTGCCAATTTTGCTTAGTTCCTTTTCCATTTACCAGTCGATTTCCTCTCCCCTACCCAGTGCCCTGGCTGGGATCTGACGTAAATGCAAACCTTCCGTTTAGTTCAATTTTTGTAAGCATTGTTGGCATGGGCTTTACTGGTACATGATCCTGCATCACTGTCAGATGGCTTCTGAATCACAACAATAGTGTTTTAATTATAACAACCACCCTTTTCTACCTTTGTCCCACGGGACTTGTGAACTTAACACTGCCTCTTTGCTTATACTCTTTGCACCACAAGTAACAAATAAGCCTTAAATTGTCAAAATCATTGTCTAGAGTCAATATATCCAGAGAAATTACATTCAACATGCATAAAATACTTCAATTTCCAACCTAAAGAAAAAAATAAAACATTTTAAATTTTTCCTCTTTCTTCTAGTCATAGGAAGTGATCTAATAAAAGGTCCTGCCTTGCAATCACAGCCTTGCTTGCATCCCCAGATTGTTCTGGCTTCAAAATCACTTGTCTTCATTCCCCACACATTCTTTTTAAAATGTCCCATAAACTTGCAGACTTGCACTTGTAATTTCCAGTGTTTTCTGCCACAAGATAGCCAGATTTAACTAGGGTATATTTCACAGGATGCTTTCAAAGAGAGTAGAACTAGCACACCACGAGCATTTCAACTGTGCCTTAGCTGTGAGAGACCTATGGCCTTGACTACATTCCAAAAATCACCTCTGCTCATTAGAGATTGGTGTATGTCCACAGAGGAGATTATCTTCTTACCACAAATAATGCTATCCCCTCCCAGTGCCACCCAGCCACGGGCACAGCAAGCACAGAGGCGCTCCCTCCACTGCTGCCTTGCTACCCTGCTTTTGGGTGCTGTGGCCTCAGGGCAAGTGAGCAGTGCCCAGCAGGGAGAGGCCCCAGGGCTGGGCTCTGTATCCCAGATAAGTGAGAGTGCAAACATCTGTGGTTAACTCAAGAGTGCCATTTCTTCATTAACCTCTGTCACGTGCCAGATGCAATAAGCCACTGACCAACAAGGTAGAAATGCGTGCAGCTATGAGCTGGGGATATCTACACGTGCCAAGTTTTTGCTAACAGAAATCTCTCACGGTGGACAACTCTGCAGCTAGTTGTGCATGTCTGCCAGCAAACTGCACCCAGAAAATGGTCTGGGGGCAAACTATTGCTAAGTAAAACTATTGCTAAATCCCAAATTTGATTACATGGAGGACATCCCCTTCAATAATTTCAGGCACACAATACACCTCCAAAGGAGCCCCAGGAGCCTGTCCCTGGGAAGGGGAAGAGCATCCCCCAGAAAGAATGGGATGCTATTATGTAACTAGATGTTTTGAAAAACAATCAAAAAAAAGGGGCTAAATTAAGACTTCGTGCCACTACTACTCCTTCTTTGCAATATTAATGCGCTTTTCCCCAGTGATTGCTAGTTTCTGTCCTCTTTCACCATTTCTAGACTAACAAGTGTGATAAATGAGACATGTAGGCAAGTACATCTGATAGATGACCCCTTCTAAGCAATTTATAGAAAGATGTGTCTGGTGCGATGCATTTCATACTGGCTGTGACATTTCAGTGGATTAGTTCCAATTTTTCTTTTATGGGATTAGGGTGTTTTGTGGCCTGACCTGGCCCAGGAGAAAGTGCTGGAGGGCATTTACTGTAGGACTGGAGGCTGAAGATGAGTCACATACATTTACGGCCAGTTATTCCCAAGGTGGTTTCCCCCCAACCCTTCTCCTTTCTTTTCCTTCTATATCAAGTTTTAAAAGACTGGGTAATGTCTTGGGCAGTCCTTTTAACCACAGGTTTCTAAGTTTCTCTGCAGAGAAACAGAAAAAAGGCCCATGTTCTCTGGTCACTGTGTGAAGCAGCCTTCAGAATTGTGGGGATGCCACGTAGTGCTGGATGGCAGAGCACCTAAACTTAACTTGTATGCTACAATTAATTTAGAATGGCAAATTAAATGATGTAGGAAGGTCTAATGTGCACCGTAAACCCAGTCCTCCAAACACCAGACATGCTTTGCATTTGATTTCTCTGGCTCCCTTTTCCCTTGGATTCAGCAGCTTGAGACAATTTTCTGAAGATTTGGTACACAGTTGCTGTACACATGCCAAAAAAAGCCATGTCCCACCAGTTTTTATATAGGATACAAAGTAAAATCAAATCGCATGGGAGACTTTAGATCATGAAAAATGGCCAGAAATTTACTCCTGTCTGGTTACATCCACTTGTTCTTGCACTAGACAAAGAAATGCCAACGTAATTGTATATAAACCTCAATTGTTATAAAACTCGAGCAGGAATGGGAAAATAGGACTTACCCTCTTCAGCATTAGTTGGTGTCTTAAATAATTGTGAGCTAGACATTAGGAGATCTGAACCAGATTCAGAAATCAAAACTAACTGCCAGTTGTGTCACATCCCTCATGAGCATGCTGCTGGAATGTCACCTGGTACATGTCTGAGCAAAGAGACACCAAGAAATGATCTCTAAAAACTGCAGAGACATCAAAGTGTGTTTCCACTGAAGCAGCTGGATGAAGTGCACGTATAGCTCCTCTGGTTTTGAAATAAAGTGTAATGTAAGTTAAACTTCTTTGGAGGAAACAAAAAAGTGGTTTTATTTCTCATGCTCATAACCATGTGCTTTAACTCATGTGTTCAGTTATACGTATTAAGTAATTCAGGATTTTGTCCCGCTTTCCCATTACATTCCTGCCCATAAGGGATTCAGAAGCTCTGTAGACTTCTTAAGAAGATAAGACTTATTAGTAAAAGATCTTTTCATTCACAAGACAGTACTTGCAGTGCCCTCAGTTAACTGAGGCAGCTGCAACTTCCTGCTACCCACAAAGAAAGGTTTGTTCTCACTGTCCAGATATAAGAATATTTTCATCAAAAAGTGCTTAGAACAAAAAGTGTCTATCATAGGCTGAAAAACATCTGAAAATTTGCCAAAAAAATTTCATCTGCAGAAAAATCCAGGGTTAGCATAAAACCAAATCTCCCTCAAAAAATGTGTTTGAGTGCTAAAACTACTGATAAAGCCACTGGTTAGAGAAGCAACACTTCTTGTTTTATTAAATCTTTTCTCCTACCTGAAAGTATACAATCCATCACTTCCTACAGACATGGGTCTAATCTCAAATTTACAGGTTGCTCTTGTCGACAATATTTTGCTTTGAATAACCAGGAATTCCTCTAAACCTGGGGGCCAGGTATCCACTGTGCAGCTCACTGAGGAGTGTCAATGCCAAAATTATTTTATTTGGCATTACACATTTAAATACTCATGACAATTTCTCTGCTTGGCAGTTGGGGTGATGTTCAGTGAGTCACATTCCTATTTTCCCAGGCACTGGAAGAAATTAAATCTTTAAGCCATCCAGCTCCTCCTACCACTAGCTCTTACTCTAACACTTTCCAGGAAATCCAAAATTTCTTTCCCTTGTGGTTTTTACAAGTGATCTGGATGTCTTAATCCAGCAGAAGTGAAAGGTTTTTTTCCATAAAAAGTTCAAATGTTTCATTGAAAAAAAAAAAAGAAAATTCACTTTAGATGGACAAGACACATCGCTGTGTACTTCAAAGTGGAAAAACCACAAACACACCTACTGATCACTCACACAGCCTTATGGTAACGTTTGTCTGGTTCCTTAAAATGTGAGCATGGCCCCAGTTTAGCTGGAAGATGACCCTGACAAAGCACTCATTGGCCTGCTCCGACCTCATAGCTGACTGCTTTAAGCAGAGTTGCACAGGAGATCTCCTGAGGTACCAGGAAGCCTGAATTATCTTATGGTCTTACAACCATTAGGATTTTCAGAGGTCATTTGGTACCACCTACATTCATCGGAAGATCAGCAAGTCAGGGGTTCCTATCCTCCCTCCCACTTTGAATGTCTCCATAACCATATAAAACATATTAACATGCTTGGCTTCTCAACCTTCTTGTGAGATTTCACACTGTATCCACCAAGTCTGCACTAAGTTCAAGAACACTTATCAGCTGTACACAGCTAAGGACACCTGGCATGGGAAGTCAGTTATTCCCAATTCATCCATCCAGGGAGGATGCTAGAGGCATGGAGCCTGTACCTGTAGGACAGAAACAGGCTTGTCCCCAAGCAGCCACACTGCTTGCATTGGCTTCACAGTTTTATGGTTAGAACAAACCAAAAACTTGAAGAATTTGATTTTAAAGCTAGTGGTGGCAGAATCTCAGGAATGTGTCTTATATGGGGAAGCTCACTGGGATCCTGGCAGGTATGTTATTTACAGTTTCAGCCCTATGAAGTTCCAGATGAGAGTAAAATTTGGTTGCACACTCCTCCAGTGAGTGAAAAAAATGCTTCAGGTGAGTACTGCAGTCTTTGACTCCTGCTGTGCATACATTGAAAGCTGTATACTGGGCTTAGACTCAGCTGGGTGAGATAGCATGCAGTCAGGAAAGCAGACCACATTTCCAGCACTCAGAGGATGCTGCTGTGAGTGGCTGCCCCCAGACCCACCACTGACCGCCCATGGACCACTGTGACACATCCCATTTGGCCAAGCCTGGAGAGAAGCTCTGCCAGCTGTCACAGGGCAGGGAGAAGATCAACACATCAACAGTGGCAGCTTTTCAGCAGAGAATTCCCCTACACAAGAGGATCCTGAGGTTCACAGAGGATTCAAATATGAAAGTGGTCCCAAGCTGCTTTCTCAATTGGTCCTGTTACTCTGTATTTTAACCACTTTGAGACATCAAGTTAGTTTAACTGAATTCCCCAACAGATTGTCAGCCAGCAATGAGAGGAATGTGACCATTTTTCAGGAGCTCCACCAGACACTGGGCAGCACTGCAGAGGGTCAGAGTCTTCACAAAACTCTTGCTGTCCAAAGCTTTACCCTACCAGAATTTCGCAGTCCTGAATTTGCTACTGTTTTATTCACTGCACTGGTATCCTCTGGGGCAACTACTAAATGTCTGTAACAGTGTGGTTAATACCATCATTCACTGAATAGCCTGATCCATGCCTCCTGTTATCTCCCAGTCCTTAGGGGTTTTGCTTTTAGGAGCTATGTACTGTGCTAACCAAAGAAGGGAAGGACAGGAAAAAGGTATTTCCTTTCTTTTCTTCATGGTGAGGTGGTTTACTTGCCCCATTTTATATCTAAAAAAGGACCCTTGAAATTCACACAACTGAATTTTGGTGGCTGTGCCATAAGAAAATGGCAATACAGCACTAGGCAATGGCATCCATCCACCCAATATTAAGTGGGACATTCAGGCTAGAGAGGACAATACTCCTTCCTCCTTCTACTTTTAGGCTTGAACAGACTCATCACTGACTACAGAAAGAGCCTTTCCCTAGCACCTTCTCTGAAATTACACCACCCTGTGGTCGTTTGACTTTAGGAACTTTGATCTTGTGCCCCACTCTGAACTTGCTTTGACCTCCGCCCTGTTAGTCCAAACTAAGTAGGAGGAGAGTAAACACAGAAAGGAGAGACTTTGTGTCGGCAAGGGATAAAGAAGTCTGAGAGATAAAAACAGCAGCAAGTTAGCTTTTCTTTCTTTAATCATGTTTACTACTACAGCTCTACAGGAACTCTGAGGATGACCCTTCAGGGCATTGAAGAAAGGGTTCTTATGGAAAAATCTGCAGCAAATGAGATAAAATCTGGAAGGACAGCAACGAGGAAAGCGCAGAAGCATGACAGTGGGGAGAAAGAATCAGCAGGTGGCCAGGGCTGCCCATCCCAAAGTTATAAATGCAGTTCCATTCAAATAATGAGATTGGCCAAAAACTACATAGGCACTTCTTTAAACAAGCAATTTTAGTTCATACATATCTGTTCTTTAAACATCTGCAATTGAGGCACCAACTATGTCCAGCCTGCAGGTTAGAACTCACTTTGTTTTTACACAAAGTTCACATGCTGCTTTTAATCACTAGTAGTGAAAATAGATGAGGTTCTCATTTAAATGGAAGAGGGATACAGTGCAGAAGATGCTGCAACAGGAGGGGATTTAAACCTTGTCAGTGGGCAAAGAAGCTAATGCCCCTCAGTTGGTGTTAATGGGGAAAGAAGTTAAGATCCCCTCCTGTATCCCAGTTGAGAAAGTGCTCTGGTAAGGACTTGAGAAATGGACCTAGCCTTCTGAGGGGGTGTTAAAGCAGAATACAGAAGCTGGCAGAACGGAAAGAGCATCTCAAAGGAAATTGATTAAGTTAAAAGTGATAGCGGTTTTGGCAGCGCTGTTTGAGAAGACTTAAGGACAAGAGTCACAAATACGTTATTTTGCATAAGAGGCCAGCAAGGCATAGATAGCATTAATTGTAAAGAAAAAATGTGAAGAGACAAACAAGCCAAAGGACTTGCAGCAGCTGGAACACATGGAATAGAGGCCATCCATATTCTTCAAAATCTTCATATAGTACCCCTAAATTCCTGAGAATCTTTCTTCTGAATTATTATCTTAACTCTACCCTTCCTGAACTCATTTGCCAGAATGCCTTGGGTTTTAAGTCCTATAGGCTAATCTTGTGCAGATGAACCTACTTTCATTGGCTCCATAATCACAGCCTGAGATAAACCCTTCCTTGCTATGTAAGAACACTAAAACCTCTACAAATCTTCCAAAAGCCTTCTCAATTGTCATTTATCTCATTGCCACACCTTATACATATTGTGACTCACCCCTTTGAACTTCATAGAGTTCTTTGGAAAGGAGCTTGTCTCTTTACTTGCCATAGTCAATTATCCTTCCCAGTCACACCGTGGTATCCTCACTGTGGCTGAACCCCTCAACTACCTCAAGAATTTGCATAAAGAGAGATTTTGATAGACTCACGGTGAGGGTCTGTGAAACCATTTCTAGTTTCCTCTTCTACAACATACTGTTATCAACAAAGTGTTATGACATTAATCTGTATGCAACTAACAATTTCACTTGAAAAAGCAGAATGAAGAGTCCAGTCACCTGAAGTTTTCTGCATAGAAGTGGCTTGTATGGCATTCTCAAATCCACAATTGAAAATCATTATCACGTCTCTAGTGTCATAGCACCAGCTTTAAAACCATGAGATAAAGCACTGTAACATTTGGTTCTTTTCAATTTTCAATCGCCTCTGCTATCAACTCATTTGTGTCATGCCCTGGTCTTTCCTCCTTCCCTATAACCATCAGGGCAAAGAGTTTACTTAAAAACAGAGGGGAGTGGGGGCAGGGGGTTGGAAGAGTAGCTTAGCAGCTACTCTTAGTATAGAAGAGCAGAAAGGTCTCCGCCAACATCACAACATCCCCTTATATTTTTTACATGATAAATTTGATTCCTCCTGAATATCATTAACATAAATTTGCCATGGTGAAACAGCCACTGATGGCTTAGAAACTCATCAGGATTCACTACTGCATTGAGGCTTGCAAAGCAGCTCTGAGCAGATGCTGCTTTGTACCAAAGGCTGGAAGGAACTGACCAGGCTCTGCTGGAAACCCACAGCCTGAGTAACCCTGTCTGATGAGCCTCCACTGCCATCATCTGGTGCAACCCTTGCCTGGCAGTGCAGCACGTTGAAAGCATGTTCCCATCCAGAACAATGCATGTGCAAAAGAGCAGGGCAGAAAGACGTACTGAGTCACAGGAAGATGACACACCACCACCCACTCGCCTCCACCCCCACAGAAAACCCACAAACCCTCTCTTTCTTTGAGCTCATGCTTGGGGGCTTAGTGTTCTGGAGCCAGTGTATCTTCAAAAACAATCAGCAGTCAAAAGAAAGTTCCATTTGGGTACAAAAAGAGAAATCTTGATTTAAAAATATACTTAAAATTGAAGAGAGCTGACAAATCAAGAAACCTGTGAGGGATTTTTGATACTAAACAACCTCCTCTCCACATACTTTACCCTACATGTTTTTTTTAATACTGGGTCACACCATAAGAAAAAGACATCAGGGCAAGTTATTAATGGTTTTGGGGACACGGGACATGAACTGACAATAATTAACAGCATCTGCCTTAACTAGCTCTGTACCTAGTACATTTTATTTTTTCCACCTTCTCTCCCCCTACTTATTTCCATAATATCTTTGTGGCTTTGCATTACCCATTTACTGAAACCTGAGTCAACTGAATTGTGATGTTTATCCAGTTACTTAACTTCCACTTGAACAAGCAGGTCCTCATTTAATACAGGTAGTAATAAGGAGGAATAATTAATAAACAGAGTTTCTGAAGGTGCAATAGCCAGCATTAAGATTTTTCCACAATCATTCCCGTCCTTGTGATTGGAAAAGCCCATTTCAATGCACAATTCACCTCAGACTTCTTAGATTGCACAAGACTTGGGAAAGTCCAGGCAGCACAGCATCACGAAGTTCAGGCCCCAGAAGCCATGTAACTCAGCAGGAATATGTCCTGAGCTAATTATCCCTGTGTCTGATCAGTTAGAGATCATTACTGCACTGGCACTGACAAAGCACTCCTAGGGCTGGATTCATGGGTGCTTCCCTACTGCAAGCTCCAGGGAACCACACAGTGCTGGAGCAGCATCTGAGCACAGGCCCTCATTCCCACTCTTTTCCCATCTACGAGGTGGCCCTGTAAGCAAGGAACTCTTACCAATGGTTGTTATTGCAGATATGGAGAAGAAGAAAGACCCACTGTAGTCCCACCTGCCCAGGCTAGTGGTGTTTCCCCGGAGGGTTATGCCACTCTTGTAGGCTTGGATGATACCCTGCAAAGAGAGAACAACATGAGATCCCACAAACCCCTTTAAGGCAAGTTCATGTGACTGGTATTTCCACTTCTGGCTGGTAAAATCCCAAACTACAACCACTTCTGATTCTGTTGTTTCCCTTTTAGTAGAGGATCTCTTGTGCCTTAGAGATCAGAGGGCTGCAAGGTCAGAAAAGCCAAAACACAGCATATTGCTTCTAAGAAAAGGGCATCTACAGCAATACAACAAAGTTGCACATGCACATGGTAGATTATATAGAAAAATGTTGAAGAAATTGGAGGGTAAGATCTAACTAGAGGAGGCCTAGACAGACAATAATTAAGACTGTCTTATGACATATTCATTAGGAAAATGAAATGTTTCCAGATGGGATATTCCAGTGGCAGAAGTCCCAGAGCAGCAAATATACATGCATATGTCAATGATACAGATCCCTTGCAGGGAAGCCCCCTGGACGGGGGAGGAATGTATCTGGTGTGTTATAGGAGACTGAGACTACTCAGCTTGGCCAATAAGTCCCCACACTGGGACTACAAACGGGAATGAAGACATCAGATTAGCATTATGTGCGATTCTGTTCAATCCTCCTGGGAAAGACTTAGAAGTCACCAGCAACGTTATGCCAAAAAAAGAGATCATATGTCTTAACAGTGCCCACATCTGACTATACATTCCCATGCCAACAAAATTAATGACAATTATGTCCAAAACAACATTATTCACAGCATGGACACTAAACATTTCACACTTCACTTGACAGTTGATTATCTTTGAAAGCAAAGCGTAACCAGGAATACATAAAATTAATCATCTCAGAAAAAGACATGCAGATTCTAAATAATACTGCCCCCATCCTAACGAAAAAGACTACTGATAAAACTTTCACCATTGATAATAAAAGCAATCACACTCAGATTTTGATCAGTTTTTGGTTTTGCAAAGGAGTTTTAGTTTATCCACCACCACATCCACCAAACAAACTGGCATGTCAAGCCTGCAAAGCAAGGAAACTTTGTCCCATTTTATTGATGTAATGTGCTCTACGTAGTTTATATTATTTATATAACATTATACAAGGCTGTGAATTAAAAACTGTTTCCAGAGTCCCAAGCAGCAGCTTAACTACAAGGATCAATATCTCTTTTCCCTAGAGCTACTAATTCTCACACTAAGACCAAGGAGCAGCTCAGAGATCAACACATTTTTCTAAGCAATAAACACTGTTTGATAATGCATTCTCAGAAATATCTTGATTTACTCATAACTGAAGGCAACTTAAACCCCTCAGAGTCACAATACAATCTGTTAAGTTCTAAATTATGAGGCAGAGCAGAGAGCCTGTCCTCTGAGAAGGGCTAAGGACCACACATATTATATTGCATTTTGCTTCCTTCTGCAAACTGTCGCTGTAACTTTGAGTGGGGCAACTCAAAAAAAAGATTTTGTATATAGCATTAGTGACATACAAGAACCAAGCCATGCTTCCCTTCTCCATGCAACTACTCCTGGGAAAAAAAAAAAAAAGAAAAAAAAAGAGAGAGAGAGAGAGAGAAAAGGTTGCCTCAAAAAGCTTCCAGAAGGATTTATTTTGAACAGTTGTGTGTAATTCCCCCACTCATAGTTCTTCTTCCAGGTCTGGTGTCTGTGTTGAGGTTTGTCAGGTTACATGAGGTGCAGGCTGACAACATTTGACCTTTGGTTTAAGAAGTGTAAGAAACTCTGCAGACAATGGCCTAGACAGGAATCGGTGCACATGAACAGAAAATAACTCCCAAATTAAGTTAAATGGCAAGAGAGACACTGAAAACTAGACAGATGACCTATTTTTCCCCCCTCCAGAAACCAGCAGTTAAATTTGAAATAAAAAGCTTGGTATTTTCCTCATAATTTCCTTCTGTAAACTGTGCTCTGTGCAGTTCTTAGTTAGCCTTGAACACATATATACCTGCTGGAACAGCAGCATTCCAGTTCTTGGATAAATTTATTATCAGCTGGATCAGGGATACTTGAAAATCTCAAACACGCAGCATGTTTGTTGTCCATTCTCCTGCCTGATGTCTTGCTGATACAAGCTCAGCAGTAGACAATATTACACTCAACATCAAGTTTTTAAAGCCAAAAACACTTAAGAAACAGAGAGGATTGCAAGAACCTGTAGCACAATTGGCCCAAAGAAATGGAAAAACCTTCATGCAGAAAAAGGAAACAAAGAGCCTGCAAAAGACACAACATGAGAAGCAAGCAGCAGTAACCAAGTCATTAAATGTTTAATTTCACATCTTTGCAGCACTTCTGTTCTGCCTACTTTAGAAGCAAGAGGCTGAGCAGTTGTGAGCACCTATGGCAGCTTTGCAGTGACTTGTAACAACTCAGAATCCCAGGGTTACTGCTAGCACAGTCCCTCAGGCACCGGATGTGTCTTGAGGCTCTGAAGACAGGCCAAAGCATTTGCCCTAAATGGACAGTGACCTGCACTGCTGTCAGTGGGAAGGAAGTACCACCCAACCATTACTCACTGGCCAAGAGCGAGCCCTGATTTTGCAGTGTGACAGCTGTTTTCTGTTTCTGGTACTGAGGCACCTGATATGCTTGCTGACGTCTCCAAGCCCTTACAGCAAGAAGTCTCTAAGCATTTATTTGTTAAATCTTGTTACCAAATAACCAGAGAACATCATTAACCATTAGGCCCATTCACCTGTTGAAGCCAGTCCAATGGGGACCACTGAATATTCATGCAAATCAAAGCAACTGGAATAAAACAACACTCCCAGACAAAATGTCAAGTTCATTACTGTTAGGAAGAAAGACCTACTGATGCCACCCTTAAAAGGGAATATTCACAATGGTTGGAGATAAGGATACAGTCTTTGTTTTCCCAAAGTAAAAAATGTTTTATTATACTAGCTAGAATCAACTTTTGTCATAGCAACAATGACAGAAAACTAAAGATTGACTCTTCTGAGAATGGTAGAACTAATGGAGCTTGCCTTCCTGCAGGTGTGCCCATGGGGACAGAATCATGAAAGAGAAATCCATAGATGGCTATTAATGCACAGAAATTACTTCTGGCACAGGAAGTCATTGGATTGCAAACTCCTGAAGGCTGACCGAGCATTCAGGGAGATATCAGTGAATATTCTCCTTAATTTACTTATACTCCTTTAGACTTTTGCTCTTTAGACTTTAGGCTATTGCTCAATTTAATAAAAAATTAAAAATGGTTTATAATTTTAGAGAGAACACAGGAAAAAACCCAAATGATAAACACTCTAGCAGAACAGCTGAATTGCCCCTGCTTTTTCCATTGAAGAGGTGTTGATATGTCTCTGCTACGGATTTTCAAATAAATTTGAAGTATATTTTTTATTATAGTGGGTTCAAGAGGTACTAAAAAGAAAGTGAATCACACATGTTGCATCCTAAGTGCTTAGTTTCCTCAGCCAACATTTTTGAGAGCCAGGAAACTTTGTTTTACTTTATGATTACTTTGAAGTGAAATCCTAGGGATTTTCCTTTTTCTCTTAACAAGGCT
Organism: Onychostruthus taczanowskii; assembly: GCF_017590055.1. Lineage (NCBI taxonomy): Eukaryota > Metazoa > Chordata > Aves > Passeriformes > Passeridae > Onychostruthus > Onychostruthus taczanowskii. The sequence continues at coordinate 12,664,786 of NW_024499351.1, forward strand.
GGATATTTGTACAGTGTCTGTCTCAAAACCCAATGCATTAAAAGGCAGTAGTAGACACAGCATCTTAAACCCAGTGTTCAAAAGCAGTTATCTGCCTAATGTAAGACCTCAGTCAAGACCACCAACTGCTCAAACCCAAAAAATACCGAACTTGCAGAGCTTGGTCTTGGTATTTTGGGAACTTTAAAGGTCATGTGCATTTCAAAAAGCAGAAAGGAAACAGGTGGGTGGTTAAAATAATAGGAAAAAAGCAGAACACAGTGGTTCTTTTGTTTCTACTGACAGACAAGCTGTACAACATAAAACCATAGTTTCACTTCTCTGCACTTATTACCCCCTCTCTGAAGTGGTAATAGTTTACAATTCACAGTGACTGCTACATCTTTAGCTGACAATACTTACATAATTTTAAACAAGAGATAAAACTTTAGTGGGAATTATTGTAACTCCTACAGGATTTATAAATTGAGATTTTAAATTCTTAGACCTTTACAGGACAATGAAACTTAATTTGCAGGCTGCTGCATTTTTTTATCAAGTAGGCTGTTCTGGTTTTTTGACCACGCAAGTAGGCTTTGTTTGGTGCTACTTAATATTGCCATGGCTGGTGATTAGAACAATAGCATGATGTCCACTCAGAGGTTTTAAAATGTAGATGCCTATCCTGTTACTTTTGTTAGAAAAAACTGCCTCAGAGTAGTCAAATTGGGCTTCCAGCTCCACCTTTCAAGTATAAGCTCTGAAGTTTCAGTTAGGAATGTGATAAGCTAATGCTTGCAAATACAAGCTCTATGTTAGATTTCCTCCCAGTACAGAAGCCTGCTTTGTGCATATTTCTGCAAGGAAGTCCCTCCTTGAATTCAAGCTAAGTGGTAACCCTGTGAGGAAGCTGTGGATTTCTGTTTACTCCCTTATCAAGTTTATTTTAGGATGGCAATACTCCTTTCTTTCCTTGTCCTTTACTATCAGTTGCTGGTTCTTTCTGCAGCAATATCCAAACACAACACTACCAGAGTTTCCTTATCTGAGTCAAAAAAAAAAGAAACTAAAAAAATTAAATCACTCCTACAGCTTGAATTTTAACCCTTCACAGCTCTGGGGCTCCACTTCCACAGATGACTGATAATGTGTGACTCACCTATACTGGAGTTTTACCACTCTACACAGCTTTGCAGCAATAAACCTAAAGTAGTTATTACAGTCTTACCAGCAAAAATTGAACCATACACTTAGTATGAACAGACCTTTGAGTGTAATTCCATCTCCTGAAAGAAATCAACTCCAAAACAAAAAAACAAATGACCAAAACCCAGCCCCAACAACCACAGTTTGATTTCCACTTGACTTTTGAGTATTGCATCTTCCTCCCCAAAAAAATGTAAGTTTATTCTTTTGTATTTGCTGCTGAGCCACTCTATCCTTCAGCCATACCCATAAGTCTCATTTACCATGTTTGCTGTGTTATCAGCTCTGGACAACTCCCAGCTTTCTTAGCTTACACACTTCCTCTCTTTCACAATTATCATCACATGTGGGCCCCCCACCACCTGTGGCTGCAGCACAACTTCTGATCACCAGGTACTGCAAAAGGAAGGACCATTATTTAATCTGACCTCCTTGACACCGGCTAAAAATTCCATCTTTCACCTCTGCACTGAGTCACAACAGCATGTGACTAGGATACAGCTTTCAAAAAAGGTATTTAAGATCAGCAGTAAAGAATGAATGAATGTGTATATGTAAACTGAGGCACTATGTTCTTCACAATCTCTTTCTTCAGAACACTATGCTTCTCTTTCCTCCCATAATCTTTACAGCAAAAATTAAGCTTTATATAAATGATTAAACAGACTGATTCTAATCTGCCTGCCCTCCCCAAAATGAGCAAGTTAAACAAAAATGACAAAAGCAAAGCCCCAAAAGCTTATGACCCTACCAAATAAGGTGTGATATATCCATAAGAATTCGTAACTTTTTTTTTTCTGGAGGAAACCATCAAGGAAAATGTCATACCAATGACCTTTTTATAAACTGGGGATCCTGTCACTGCTGTTTGTCCCCTGCTTCTGAACTGTGGTATTCTGGCCAGAAGTGACAGTAATCTTGAGATACCTTTAAAGGCAAAAGCAGTATTTACTAAGTGAATTTAAAAGCAGTTCTCAAAGAAGGCAAAGATGGACTGGTGTAAGAAACTTTATTCTCAAGTTTAGTTCAAGTTTACATATTCATGTACAAAAATAAACTTTTCCAGGGCAAAATAAACTTTTTCTCATTACAGACACTTTACCTCATCTTTGCAACATATAAAGGAGGAAAATAAGGTGTTCAAAAGGCACCAAGCTCCTATTTAGATTAATGAGAAAACAACAAAAACTTGGCGTGCTGGAAATTCTGTGCAATGTTGGCATATAAACATTCATTTATGCCTCACAGAATACCAGATGAAAATCAGAAGAAAATGGTTAACATTAACCTTGATCTCAGATTGCAAGGACAAAGGTCAATTAATTTCCAAGTAATTGACAAATAGATTATTAATCACACCTTTCCCAGCCATGAGTTCTGGTCCCTTGTCTTTGTCTGGAGAGGAAGCTTGCATGAATTCTGCCTGAAAGATGAACTGGCACAAAATAAAATTAAAAAAAAACAAAACAAAACAAACCAACCCCAAAAAAACCAAAACAAAACAAAAAACCGAAAAAAAACAGCTGGATTCTTTTGAATTCATAGTGTTGGGGTTTTTATCCTTAATTTTATGCCACTTGAATAACCTGAGAGCAGATCAAGTAACTGCTCCTCTGTTTCCCCAGCAATGTATGCTAATGTAATTGGCACTAGTTCCTAAAAACCAAAGGAACCCTGAGAGCAAAAAAGTACTTATACTTCGCAGCTCAGTGTGCACTACATTTTCCTGAATTCATCTAGACTTGCTCACCAACAGGAAAGGAGCAAAACATGTAGTCTAGTGTGGCAATTCTGCAACCAATGCTACTGTAACCCACTAGCACTTTTTCTGAAAATTAAGCTTTGATATCAAGGAAGAATCTGTGGTGTGATTCATGAGACAGAGCGCTGCTGAATTCCAGTCACTTTCCAAACCCCAACGAGAACAGTTACTCGACAGCTGGGCTGCAAAGAAATAGGCAGGGCCTGTTGAAACAAGTTCAAAGAAGATGCCTGTATAATTTACAGAACACAGAAAGGTTGCATTGTATTATCCTTGTAAAACTGAGGTTTCTTTCCCTAGTTGTTTTTCTTTTAATTGCATTAAAAAAGATAAAGTATGAAGAAGAGGTACCTGTAAGAATAACCCACATCTTCAAACAACTGACAAGAATTATAATTTCTCTTTTTAGAAGGCACCCCTAGTCTTTAGCAATTCACTGCTAGTTGTGGGTCTCAAACCTTCTGGTAGGACAGACTATTGAGACACTCACCACTCAATGCCAGCTGGCTATACTCCCTTGTTGCTTCCCACCAAGCCTGACCAGCTGGATCTGGGAATTTGATAACATCAAAAGAACATATCTCTCTAGGCAGAGGTATGATACAACAGGCTGCCGTGCTTTTTCCCTTGCCTTTATCTTTTTGAACACAGGTACTAGACACTACCAGAAGACATTGAGCTGAGTCAACTAACCAGAAAGAGGTCACCAGTATGTCTTCTCATCACCTTCCAAGAAGTCTGATGATATAGTGCCAGCCTTGCAGAATAATGATATTACCTTCAACAACTTTTGTCAATAGTATGCTAGAAGACAGTATTATTAGCACAGAATGCATGTTCTTGGTAAGGCACCCACAGCTCTTTTAATCAACAGGTCTGGAGAATGATGAATTTGCTGTAGCTTAAGCAAAGTAGTAGTACATTTTGATAAGCATGAAGTTGGAAAGAATGAGTACAGGGGATCAACTCTATTACATCTGTGACAAGTTAATTTGACCAAATTTGGTTCTATATAGATATTACAGCTCCACAATACCAGGAGCCATTGCTGTTCCTTAAAGACACTCATCCCTGTCAGGTGATCTCTGATGCTCACCCCTTCCTATTGCATCATCTGAGCGCAAGATTATTTTAGTAAGCTGTGTTTTCAGGGTTTTATTTCCTGACAGCTGTCACAATTCTCTGCTTGTTCAATGTCAGTACAAGCCAAGGTATTGATGAGGATCTTTCAGTCACGTGGGATCTCATTGCTCTTGTAAACATCTACTCAAACTCTCCGTGTACCTCTAGCTGTTGACTCTGGAGATAAGAGTATCTAGATCCACCTGCAGCCATTTAGTTTATAACCTGCCCTTTGGCATTAGGCCCTTTTCACTACATCTTACATGTTTCTAGGCCGCCCAAAAAATTAGCTCAGTTTTCATTTTCCCATTTTATGAAAGCAACTGTGTTTAAATAGCATCATATATCTACAATAGAAAACCAATAGAACAATAGAATAAATATATAGGAAACATCTGTACTAGGGAAATATGTATACAACACAAAAGGTTTGTATCAAAAAAAAGGAAGGATAGCATGAAGGGATGTCATGGTAATAGGGTTACACACAAAAAGTGCTGTTTGAAGCTTGGACCTACAGCCAATCATCTGATTAAAGGGACACTGGCAAGCACAGTAGCCGAGTGCCTGTAACCACTGAAAATAATGCAGGAAAAGGAGTGAGTTTGGAGGACAGGTCAGCTGAACCAGAGATACATATACACTCACAGGGTGCAGTAAAGCTGAGGCACTTTTCCACTAGAAGTGATTCACACCAAAGCATGTCTAGGTGTCCCCAACCCCAAAAGGACAGAAAGGGTCTCAGCTCCAAGAAATATGCCCATACAGAAAGTGTTCTTTGTGTGCAGCCTCACTTTCTGGACACTTCCAGGATCTAGAACCAACATAATTTTTGCCCGGACATAGATATTTTTCTCCCTAGCTGAGTCCAGCTACTTTTCTTCATTGTATTGAAAGTGTATCACCTGCAATCTGTCTTATCATTGCATCTGCTGCCATCTTCTGCAAGTCTTGTCTTTGAGAGCTTCCTTTGGTGTGACCTCACACCCAGTAATTCTGGCATGTAAAGATCACCACCATAATGCTAATAAAAGGCCAGATATTGCCCTCCTTGCATGCTGCCTAGTGGCTTCATGAGGATGGCCTGCTCTCGGTCTTGTTCCTGGTGAGCACATATTCAGTCAGACTGTGTACAATGGCAGAACAATAGCCTGGGGTTAGATGGGGCAACAAAGTCAAACTTTTGTGTTCCTTGAGTAAACGTCACTGGATGCACTGTAGAGAGACTTGTGGCCACAGTGCATCCATTGTGCCCTATGTGTGTGTATAAACACATGACCATCGTTTATTTGCTTACATGTAAAGCGTTTGCATGTGCTACTTTCAGCTACCCAGGAAATGTGGAACTGCTCCTGCAGAGGAAGAGCTGGCCAATTCCAAAAGAGCCCCAACAAAATCCAGCTACAGGAAGCAGGGGCCCACCACCACAGATGTCACACACTTTCTAACACATTTCCCTCCACTGGTGTTTTTGTCATTGGTCTGCTATTTTCACCTCCTTCTGTCCTCTCCTTTGTTAAGCAGAGGACTGCTTCTTCCTTGGAAAGGACCCAAGTCACAGGAATTACTGAATGATAATTCATTGGTCTAGCTACTACAGCATGGTTTGCTTGCTTTGCTTCCCTCCTGCCCATTCTCACTCCGTGCTCTCCTGCCAGCTCCTCAAAGCTGGAGCTCTCTGTTGCTCCCCCCATCTGCACAAGGGATGGAACAGGGGATTTCCCCTCCCGGTTGGTAACTAGGAACTAAGAGATAAACAGGTTGTAAAATTACATTTGTACACTGTTCAGCAAACTAGGATTTTATTTCATATTGGCCCATATACACTTAAAACAAACACAGTTTAGCATTATCTAAAATCAAAGAGCTATAAGAAAACAATGAGGAGTTGCCACTAATGTCAAGGCAATTAAAATTCACATACTGCTTTACATTTTCACAAACACTCTTTACGTCTTTCTTAATTAGCAAATAATCAGCTGTGTATCTAGAATAAAGTTTCTTATCTGAAAAGAGCCATTGATGACACTGTCTGATAAACTACGTGCAATGTACTGCAATAACAATTTACTGCACGGAAAAACATCTCTTTTTCGATCACACCTAGAGCATGCCAGTGATTACTGCATAGGAAATTAGAAAAGAGTATTGGAAAGCATCAGTTCTGTGGATTTATTTCTCAGTGTTAAAGTTATTCAAAATAACACACAAAGCCATTCAAACTCAGAGTATGGCTTCTCAGAGCATGAAGGCACACACAGACACTGCATAAAATGAAACAAAGCTTATTTGTAACTTTCCCATCAAGGGCTTGCTCAGTCACAATTAAGTACTCACACAGCATATTGCAACAACTTCTGCTCTAAAGGGATTTGAGTGGCTTTCCTATTCCCATGGTATCAAGAACAAGTAGAGGTCTTGCTGCAGTAAAACAAACTGACAGAATGACATTTCTACCTATTTAGTTGTGATTATCTTCTCTCCACTACTAGTGCCTCATTACCATCATTCACCAAGCGCTTGCAACCCCATGACAAGTGCCATGCCAGGTGCTCACTACACAGTGGGCCAGTGCTGAATGAAGCTCCACTAAGATCTAGCTTTATGAAATGCCAGACTGCTCTTCTCTGCTCTACTTCTCACTTTTCTCTATTTAAATTCCACAGGTAGCATAGCACACACTGTAAGTAATAAAAGTGGCTACAACAGTAGCTTACAAAGGCCCAAATTTATAGCACATGATCACTGTACTACAGACTGCCAACAGAGAACATACCACTCAGAATGCCAAGGGTTGAGAGTATGACATAAGGAATCAGCATAATTTTGTCTGCCAGAGCCTTGCTGAAACACCCGCAATTATCCTATTGGATGGCTTTTGTATTTTCCTCTCTGTTGAAGAGGAAAAAACAATATATATCCAAGTTCCAAGCGATTCTTTGAACTGCAGTGACCAGCTCCTATAGTTTCAGTCATCATCATACACTGCTTTTACAAACAAACAAACACAAACCCACCAAAACAAAACAAGCCAACCTCAGGTTTTCTTTGCATTTGGCAACATCTATTTGAGGCAGACACACCAAAGCAAGGAGTACATACTCAACTACCAGCACCTATTGAAATCAAAGGGTTTGGGTAAATATTCACACATTTTGTGTGAGGATTTTATGGATTCCCACTTTAATATTGGAGGTTTTTCTTTTTCAGTCAAAAGCCGAGCAAAGAGAGAACCCATTTATGTCACTTCACTCGTATCTGTACCATAAAAATTCAACCACCTGTACTTTAGCAAACCGCATGTTGTTGCTTTACGTTTTGCAGCCATCCTGCAAATATCTTCAGAAGCATTTTCAATGATAATTTCAGAGACCCAAGGACTTTCTATTTCCCTTTAAACAAGTAAAAGATGGAAAAAGTTTGACACTAGTATAAACAACAACTAAATTTACCACGACAAAGCCTTCCCATTAGAATCTACCGCTTGCAAGACGACACAGACTATAACTCATGCTTCCTAAGTGCAAGAGCAAACCTAAACCACCTGCAATTAACCGCAGGTAATTGTCACATAACGGGACACTCCGCCACCGCCTGCCTCGCCTGCCTTCAGTCAGGACGGCGGCGCTTCAAAACGCGCGATCGCAGAGAACGAAAGCATCCCTCTACTAGCGGGGAGCACAGGCGGGAGCCCGAGCGCCCGTAGGCATGGAGCGACGCGACCGAGGCGGCTGCCCGCGGAAAGCCCCACGCCGTGGGCGGCTTCTTCGGGATGTGTGCGCATACACTTACACAAGGAAAAAGTTTACTGGTTTTCGTTGGTTCTTTTTAAAAGTGACTCTCGGGCTGGAGGCGCGCTTGGTGCCGCTCCCCCCCGCTCTCGCCCCCCGGGCTGGAGGCAGCGCCTGCCCCGCAGCCCCAGCGGGCGCTGAGCTCCGCTCCGCCGCGCCCGGGCTCACCTCGATGAACCGCTGCAGGGCGGGCCCCTGCAGGCAGGTGTGGTTGGCCAGCAGCTCCCAGTGCTCCCGGAGGAGGTTCTGGGCCGCCTGCACCTCGGCCGGCCGCTCCAGCGCCTGCAGCACGGCGGCGCCCAGCCCCAGGTAGCCCACGTATGCCGCCAGCAGCCCCAGCACGCCCCAGCGCCGCCGCCGCGCCGCCACCATCAGCCCCGCTGCCGCCACCGCCGCCCCCAGCGCTGCAGAAGCGGCTCGGCCCGGGGCGGGAGGAGGGCAGCGCCGGCCCGGCAGGGCGCCCGGCCCTCAGCACCTCCCCCTGCCTGCCCCTTCCCCCCTTAGCTGCGAGGAGGGGAGCCCAGAGCCCTGCTGGATAGCGAAGGTGGTCGTGCCGCTCGTCTTGCGGCAGCCTACCCCACCGCCCCCGTCCTTGTCGTGCGCCGCTCCACATCCCACCTGTCTGTCCCAAAGCGCGAGGCTGCCCAGGGCTCCCGGCTCAGCGCCGCTTGTGCCTGAGCTGGAGCCGGCTCCGAGCCACGTTCGCTCCCCCGACGGATGCTACCCAGTCCCTCTCCCGACAAACCCAAGTGCTTCCCTCTCCAGCTGGCGCTACTTGGAGAGCAGTACGCTAGCAGTCTGCGTAAATCTGCATTCCTCTTTCACTCAGCTGCTAAGCTCATTTAAAAGGCAGCAAACAGGTGTTTGTGATAACAATGCTTCCATAGAAACAAGTGAAAAGGTAGCAGCTTTTTACAGTCCTTTTATGGTTTGTGGTTTTCCTGGGAAAGATGGGTGTACTTTCTTCATATAGGCATTTTCTGAGACCTATTTGATTAATTACTTTCTTGCATAAGATGGCATCCAATGTTCCTTTCTGTTCTCCCACTGGTAGATAGAACAATCAAATCGTTTTGGGTGTATAAGAACATTGTAATTTACCTATTTTGTTACATAATATGAGATAAAGGTGAATAAACCCAGTAAGTTTCTGCACAGGATGACTTTATACACTGTCAGAGGGTTATGTCTTCTCACTCTGCCCTGTGACTATTTTTGCCAGGGGAGTGTATATACAAGTGAGGCAGCCTCCAAACATGTACTGCCTTCCCAGAAATGTTATGGTAATGTGCTAATTCATGGTTTCAGAGGTGTGCTTTAAACTGACTAGCATAAACACATTATTTCACTGTCAAGATGCAAAAATGAATATGCAAAGGCTAGACTAATTCCCATGTAACGATATCAGCTGGAGCACAGTCTTAGGAAAAAAAAATAATGCTGGTTATTGCTCAGTCTTAATTCTGACTTTTCAGGATATTAATTACTCAGTGATATTTGAAGGCAAAATTGGGATTATATATATGAAAGAAAACCCTCTATTAAAATATACAAGAAAGAAAAAATGCAAGGATACTAAAAAGTATATATTTACTCATCACATTTAAGATCAGGAAATAGACACATGTGAACTACATTTTGACATTTTAGGTGTATTTAAACTCAGATAGTTTATACAAAGCACACTGAGTGTAACTATGTTGAAACACTATGGACTAAACATATAGAATTTAATGTTTATGCTAAAAATATACAAAACTAATTACAGGTGAGACTCAGGGTTTTTAACTATATGACGTTGTGAAAACTCAGGATATCAGGCATGTGCTTGCTAGAAGGAATTTGGGAAGAAAGAGATCAAGTTTCACAACAAATCTTTACAGACTCATATAATAGTTACATGGCTGTTTCCTTGAGTATTCTCAGAAACATGACTTGTCTGTCAGTCTTCTATTTACATCTCCACAGAGAAAGGCTCAAATCTTTGCCAATGGTACTTTGGTGTTGTCTGAAAGGACAGCATGTATATCTGAGGATGAAGAAGGGCTTGTTGAGTAGGCTAAAAGGGTAAGTGTAAGCCTGGAAGGACATTGGCTTCTTGTCCTGCTCTGGACTGCAGGTGGTAGCTGCTCAGGACAAAATGCTACTTTTCCACATCACAGATGAACACTGCCTGGCCCATTGCTTCTGCCACAGCCTGCAGAGCCACATTCGGAGGCTTCAAATGTGCTGTTTTCTCTGCTTGGAGCTGAGCACGTGTGCTCTCCATTCTGGGCAGAAATATTACACTGGTAATATGGGTTATTAGACCAAAAGAATCCATCTTGTGTGCTCCTCTGGCTCATAGCAAGTTCTTTTGATTGTGCAGTTCTTCCACGTTACTTTTCTTAGCTGGTCAGTTGACACTTGACTTCTACATTTTTATTAGAGGAACGCTACCAGAAAGCACTTGGTGTATCCATGCTCAAAACCTTTGTCAGTACTCCCGCTATGTATCTCAAAGTAACTTTTATTATAGATATGCATGGCCTTTAGGAGCTTTTCAGAACCTTGAAAATTGACAAAATAAGCAAGAAATTTCTATCACCTATATAGCACAGGAGAGGGCATCAGTATCCTTCTCATTTCTCTTCCAGCATGGCCATATGCTTGATTTAAAGGTAGTTTTCTGAGTCTTCTCAGCTGGAGAAGCTGGAGAACTGCTGCCGTTACTGTCAGCTGTATTAAATGCAGCAGTAGTAAAATGTCCAAGAGGTAGTCTCACCATTTGCTGCTACTTTGCAAAATCAGTATCAGATACAGGAGCAATTTTCTGGACTGCAGTAAACACAATCCAAGCTTTCTGCGGTCAGATGTCAAGTAAGGATAACTTTAAGAAATACTTTGTCAGTAAGTGCTTTCTATTGCTGATAAACCTCTTTATCATTTTTTATAGCGTGCAGCATGGTGTAAAACAGTGGAGAGGATCACCTTTAGACTAGTGCATGTGTGGTGGCTGACTGTGGCTTGATAAGGTACAGAAGGCATGGAAAAAGGCAAGGTAAAGAAAACAGGTTAGATATAGAAGTCAGCAGAACATCAGTTTTGTCTTTTACTTAAAGAGGCCGAAAGTGTCATGGTGTTAACACAAGGCAGGTACAGAGTACATTGATGGTGATGTTAAAAGTACAAGTGCAAACATTGTGTCCAAAGAACAGAAAATACTGAGAGACATAGTTTCCCATGAGATTTGCAAAGATACAAAAAGCCAGACAGAAGAGAGTTGGCTGCTCCCAGTGAAAGTCTACAGAGAAAGCCATTGCATAAATTTATGGGAATAGCTGAGGGCATGGAGGAAGACCAGTGCAAAAACCAAGGAGATAAAAATCTGTGAGGTAGGTAGTGGTAAGACATGAGGGAAATCTTGGATGGGATAAGCATTTGAACATTCATTTTTTAAATTAGTTGAATAAACCATCACCAGTATTCTTATATGCCAGCATTTCAGATTTGAGTAGCCACACTGCACTATGAAGGAGTCAGCAACTCGCAAAGTTGCACCTTGCCAGGTGTAAGAACAAACATCTGTTGTGACCCTCCTCAGAAGTAAAAATCTAACTCAGAAAGTATGAAGGAAAAAATTAGTGACCTACACAAGCCTTTACATGTTTTATAGATATATCTCCAAAATGAAATATCAAAGCAGCTGCCGAAAGGCTGACATTTGATGTTCCCATAGTCTGTCAGACATATGCTAGCTTGGGGCTAGTCTGTGTACCCAACCATGTTTAACTGATCCTTTACATTAAAGTTCCACTTACAAATGAGTTCAAAGGGATTAATTGATGGTCACTATGAGATATAAACATACTGAATAAATTGCAGTGAGTATATAATTACAAGCAGACCCATGGAACATGTTTGTGATGATTGAGCATGGTACCCAAATGAGTGGATAATTGTTTTATCAAGTTTCTGGAGTCTAATAGAGAGTATGATTACAGATCTGCATCTCAGTGGCTAGTCCCTTATTAGGTGCTTATATGTACTTCGGTTTTTCAGCTTCTTTGATGGTGGCTGTTGTTTCTTTTGACTTACAATAACTGCGATAAATTCAATCTCCCTGTTTTTGATGGGTCACACAATGGGCCTGACTGAGAATCAGATTTAATGCAAGAACCTATCATTTGCCTTATTTAGAGGTAAACATACAGCACCAGTTCTCTATGGTGCATAATACCTCTTCTATGACCTGGCCCAAAGCAAATTCTGGACTCTACTGATATTTGTTATCTGGCTGGAAATAAGGATGCCTCTTTGCTTTTAGATTTAGTTTAAAGTGCTGTTTTCAAGTGGTGGTGAAATGAACTGTGATAAGGACGTGCTTTGAGCTGTCAGTTCGCTCTGAGACAAGTTGTAACAGTCCAGGCAGAGCTGGACAGACACATAATTTCCTCACAATTAAAAGAGAAGCATTTTAGCCCAGAAAATAAAAAAAGTTGTCATTTTATATGAAAGATGTTCATTTCAGACAATATCAACTGAATCTTAATTGAGTGGATATCAATAAGCAATTGTTCATAACTGGTGATATTCCTCTGTGGTTTTTTTTGTTTTCTGATTGGAAATGAAGAAAGATTTCTGTGCCTCACTTTTTCCACTTGAAAAAGTCAGGCGCAGAAGTCTTTGGTGAAATAACTTCTTATTGAAGCAGGGAGGCAGTCACTTTGGATCTGATGCCTGCCTACACAGGGTGTGGAAATTTCCACGTATCTGAAACATTTCCTCTTTAGGAAACAATCCACAACCTGTGGTTTAGTCCTTTATCCACAGAGGTTGCTTAGTGTGAGATACAGATGGAAGATGCAGTTTCAATACTGCTTTCTTTGTACCTTACTCAGCTAGGAATATGAATTCTAGGCTGCTCAGGTTCATCTTCCAATTTGGTGGTGTCTCCTTCTGCCAAGCTTAAGTCAGACTTGTGCCACTTTAGCTGAAGGTATCTTTCCATCAAGTCAGCTCCCACGTTGAAGACCAGAGCCAGCCAGGCCAAGCCAAAAACAATCCATATTGCAGTTAGGCTCCTGTACACAGGGATATAGTGCTTGTTGGGGTTTGTACCTGAAAAATCCAGGAAAATTTGTATCTTTATCTTGGCAGCTTTGGTCTGCTAAACATACATACTCATACATCCTCTCCACTTTTTGCAAAAGTGTATATGTCAATGAGCTTGTGTGACCCATCAGCAGATAAATTTTTCTTCATGCCAACCTTCAGGTTAAGCTTAGCATGATTAGCATGAAATCCCTGAAGCTGAGACTATATAATAAAAATAGCCATATCTAATATTAATTAGGGATGCTCAAAGTCAATGGTTTCTAGCCAACAACAAAGGAAAGAAATCTTGGAAATTAAATGTTGAATCCATGTTAACCGTATGTTACCCGAGAGGCACACAGAGGATCTCAGATGATTTAGATGGCTACAATTTAGTGAATCAGTGATTGCTTTTTGGAGGGTGATATTACCTCAGTACCCGGGATTCACAATCACTTGGATAATATGGTAAATATAGCCATTTTAATTAAGTGGCTATGGGAATCTTAATCCCTGGTTTGATATTTCTACAGCATGAGCAATTAGTGCAACTGATACAGTCATGAAAATCCACAGGGCCAGATTCAGCATGGGATTCTTTTTTATCTCCTTTTGGGACATAGTTATGACCTCTAGGAGAGGAGAGCTAGTACTTGTGAATAAGAAACTCTAGTGGTTTTAACAAATAAATACATTAGACATAATCTGTTAAGGTTATGCATTTGTTCAAATAACTGTGTGGAAAAATAGCCCCTCGTGTCTCTACCTCCTGATGTTCTCAATCTAGAGGTCTAAAGACTATGTAATGTTATTGAATTTGTTTTCTTTCAGAGGCATCCTGTGGTTGTCAGTAATCTTCTCCCCATTTTAAGTAATGATTATTTAATATTTGATATGATTTGTTGTTGGGAATGGTAGGCACTTGCTAAAAAAAATCAGTGTTAGGAGAGTGTGGTTCAAAGGTTTAATACTGAAAGAGGAATTTTATTTTTAGTCTACCTTTCACTCTTGATAATATTTGTACCAGCCTGGACACAGCCACTGTTGAATGAGTGTTCAGTGGCACATGTGAAATTAGTTGGGTGACTCTTAGGTTGGCTGTCAAGAGAAAAACGCTCATATCCTGTAATACATTAGCTCATTGTTACCAGTCTGGCTGAGCTCACCCTTGACCAGATCTATAGTGGAAGGACATCTATGCTCCCTGTATTTAGTTTTATACTAGAGTTATGAATTTTAACAAAGGTTAATCCAGTTCATGCTCTTTTTTACCTACTACATAGTCCCCAAATCCAATGGTGCTCAGGGTGATGAAGGTGAAGTAAAAGCCTTCTCCATAGCTCCAGCCTTCTACGTAACTGAACACTAATGGTGGGAACACCAGGAAAAACAAGGTCCCAGTGGTCAGGAAGATGGCCACTGCCAGTGTTTGAACCACCTGAAAGAGAAGAGGAAGATGACATCTAAAGAGCATGGAGCAGTTGTCTTGTCAAAATTTTTGTAAAACTGCTGTGTCTGTTTTACTCTTGAATCACAAACTCACCCCACCTGGGAGTGATGGCAAAAAAAAAAAAGGACAAGCCAATGGTTCCATGTACTGCAGGTTGAGCTCACTGCTTACTTTGCACATAGATATTGTACCTAAACATGAAAAAAAAAAATCTTAAAATTGGGAAAAAAGGAGGATTTTTTAAAAGCTTTTTGCAATGAGTTTTCAAGAATGCTCCAGTCATATTTTCAAACTTACTATGACAGCCATTGGAATGAAATACTCATTTTACAATTTCAATTCAGGTAGAGATGCTCTTGTAGTCAACTAGCCTCTTGTCTTTGAGGAAAATCACCACATACTGCATAAGTCAAGAAGCAAAGATGGTAAAGAACAAATTAGGGTTCTTTTCACTATGACTGCTTCCAAAGATTTATAAAGTGGCTTGCAAGAGCTCAGCCAAAAATATGATTGGATGAAACCTAACTGAAGTAATTGTGCCTGCTTTCATTTTTAACTTAGAAGTTAAAAATTAGTTCAGAGCAGAACTGGTTTGTGTTAGCACAGGGCAGATCTGTGTCTCTCAGGACAAACCTCTGCCTTCAGGGAGATAAGTTACTGTATATGTGACTGTGGTAGATAGGTACAAAGAATGGTCAGTGGATGGGTCCTGAAGGGATTTTAGGAGTATGCAACTGATGATCAGGATCTCATGGGTTTCCAGGGAACACATTCTGGAGTACTTTTGACTAATGATGTGTGGGCTGATGCAAACTCATTGCAATTATTTAAAAATGCCCTCAAGGGCAATCAAACTAGAGAATGATTTTCAATTAATGAGTCTATTGTGACTGGAGGAAGAGCCAAACCACTGTTTATAGAGTGAAAGATCCAGATATCATGTTTTAATTTCTCTCTCTGAATTATCTCACATGAAAAATAATGCTCTGACCTTGAGAGACATGGCTTGAGATGACTGGGTGACTTTGACAAGTCACTTCTGTATTATGTGTCATGTCTCTCTAACTGTGTAATAATATTTGCCTCATTTGCAGAGCAGTTTGAGAATTACTGATTGACATGGTTATAGTTGACATATAATTCAGTTCTCATTTACTTCATTCCAGTACTGTAATAGAGTTTAATTACATAATAAACTCTGCATAAAAATGTATACTGAATGAACAATTTTGCCTTTTAACCTGTCTTTTAAGAACTTTCTTGTATAAACCTGTAATGTTTATATGAGGGGGAACAATAAGTCATTAATAATAAAGAACTGATTGCAATTAATTTCCCAGAGCATGGCAAAATTCTGTTTATAAGAATAAACTTTTCAGAGCAAGCAAGCAGATACAGCTCCAAAACTTTGTCTGATCATAGGAGTTCTGTCAGAAATGTGAACTCTGAGTGAAAAGAGAAAGAAGAAAGATCACGTCCCTGAGCTGCTATCACAAATCTCAGGAAGGATGAAGCTATACTAACATGAAAATCCTTCTGGTGTATAGCTGCATGTGTTTATGGAACAGGCAGAGGTTATGCAGCTAAAGAATTTCTTGCTGATGTAATCCAAGTCTGCATTTGACAGTACCTTTATAGCTTTCTCATTGTAGGTAAAGAATGTAGTGATCCAAGAGACTTTACAAATGTAAAAAAAAATCACTTGTGTCAGAACTCTGAAATGTTTCAACATATCTCACATATCTAATCTCCCTTTTCCCTAACTAAAGGGCTTAATTCATTGAACCTTTTCTCAGAAACATGCACTAACTTTGTAATAAATGACCTTCATGTATTCTCCGTTATTTGTGCTTTTCTTATTAAAAAATGTCTGGACTAGTTCAACGACTCACCAACAAACTGTAAGTAAGGAGTAGTATTTGCATTTTAAGAAAAGGAAGGAAGTGCTTAGTTGCTGGCACAAACAGGAAGGTTAATTCCAGCCAGATGAGTAGGCCAATAAAAATAAGTTGCCTTTGCACAGTGTAGGGCTAAACTCTGGAGAGATGCTGGCATATGCTGGAGAATAAGAGCTTGCTTTGGCAATGTGTGTACTTGCACGTATTCTGCCAAGGTCACCAGGTCTACAGTTTTGCTGAGTAAGGTTTTAAAAAGACAAATCTAGGGCCCCTCAAGCAAAAGCCTATACCTTCAAAGCTATCATAGGTAGATTAAGTATATCAAGTTTCTGATAGAGAGGGCCGTGTAACTGCTGTGGTTCACACAAGCTATCTGAGAAAATAACTTGTTTTAAAATAGTGAAAACAAATGGTAAATGGACACTGTACCTGGGCACGCCCTGGCTTTTGCACCCATCTTTCCAGGGTAAGCAGATGAGCATTGAGAGCTTTCCCCAGCTGATTAAGGAAGGCCAGGTTGAGAGGCACTCCAAATAAGGCATAAAACACACAGAAGATCTGCCCTGCCACTGTGCTGGGGGACAGGTTACCATAACCTGGAGAAAAAGAAGAAAACAGCTACATGAAAAGGCTCTACAGGCAAGCTGCAGGCATCATGGAATGTTTGTGAGCTTGGAAGCTCAACTACATTAATCTTCAGGAACCTGTGGATCTATGATTTTCTGCAGTTAAATCTGTCTGTAACTTGCTGTTGCTTATGATGAAGCCTTTTGTGTTCACTACTACTAGCTGAAAATGAAACATTAAAAGTATTATTCTTCCAGGTACTATTGTAACTTTCATTAGGTCTCTGATTTTATGGTGAGTGCGACTCAGTGCTTCAAAGCAACCTAAAGAAGTGTTGTCCATTTACAAAATGATCTTGCATGTAACAAGTAGGCACTCAGGTTTTTTTGGAGTATAAAATACTGTATACAGAAAAATAACAGGCATAATTGGAAACCAATAGAAAACCATAACCCAAGAGACTTTACATTAGTTGATTGTCTCGTTTGTCCACCAATTACACATTTCTGGGGGCTTTACAGGACAGTTGGAGGAAATACCAGTTTTTAAGGAAGAGAGTACCTCACCTATAGTGGTGACAACAGTTCCTGCAAAAAAGAAGGAGTTGCTGAAGTCCCAGTTACTGGGATTTGTAGAGTTTCCTTCTGGGTTGACCCCTTTTTCCCATGCTTCCATGAGGACCTGAAGCAGAAAAGGTCAGAGGAGCAAAGATGAGGAAGAATGTTAGAAATAGAGATAAGTAAATACTGTTTTCCATCTTGAGCAAGCAGAGTGATAAACAATGTAGATAATAGGTAGACTTGAACTAAAAAGAACTTCTGCTGACATGGCAAAACTTGGAAATAGAGCTGGTCAGGAACTTGAACTCTTGCTACAGGAGAAAGGTCATTAAAGTACAATAGGTTCCCCAGCTGGATGAACTCTAAGGTGAAGGAGGTGGATGATTCCCTAAAGTGATCAAACTAGGAAAAAAAATAAAGTTGTGCCATAAAAAAATAAAGTAGTTGCTCTTCTCTCCTTCTCTAATTTAGTAATCTTGTTTAAGTTTTTAATTTAGGCATGTGTAAATGTATAGTTGTGTCTGTGGGCAGGGGCATGAGGAACATGCTCATTTCTGTTTCCTCCATGTAAGTACTTGTAAGGATGAATTACTATTTTTGACTATGACTTCCATATAATTTTCAGTGAATATTAGGCTTCTCTTAGTCTGAAAGATTAACTAATAAAATATTCTCCTCTATTCCAGACAGCTCTTACCAGACCAAAACCACTGTGTGCCAAAATTACTGTTCTTGCATCAAATATCCTGTCAACTGCCTTAATAAAGACTGTGTTCCTTTGCTGTCCCCAATGATTTGTCTGTGGGAGACTGGTTTTCCTCTGCTCAGTGGTTGGGGTTTTAGGAATCCCCTTGTTTGTCACACACCTTACAAAGGCTAAGTCACAGCCTTTGTAATGTTGCAAAATGCCTGAAGGAATTACTTGTTCATCTCTTCAAAAGACTTTGTATGATGCAAGACATGAACAGGAGTCAAGAGCAACCCCAGCTTTAGCTGGTTCCAGGAGTATGAGACCCAAGAAGATACTCTTTCTTGATTAAAATGTTAGCCACTCTCAGAAAGATTGCTTTTCTAGTGAACAGATCTACTACAAGGTATCTGATTTTGGACAGGTTCTGCAATATTACCTGATTTGTACTGGTGGACTGAGTATCCTAAGAATAGTAGTTAATTTGATTCCTTCAGTAAAAAATCATGTAGCATTGGTCAAATTTATCAGAGGGCTGCTGGACATTATCATGTGTGACATCATGACTGAAGTGTCAGCAGAGCTTATTTTCAATATGACAAAGAATTTTGCATTATCCATTAAAAGTCTTTTCTTAGAATGAGAAGAATTCAACATGTCAGATTTTCTAGAGTCACTTATTTCATTTGCTGCTTAGAAGAAACACATGGAAGCTACTGAGGTGTGAGTATTTTGAAATAATCACAGGTTTAATTTATTCCTGTAAGGAACACTTGACAGTTCTATGCATTTCAATGCACAAGAGTTCACAGGAGTTAGTCACATCATGAGAGCCAACATAGAAGAGTAAGGCAGCTTTAAATGTTGAACCTTTCAGACACAGTCTGACAAGGCCAGATTTCTTGGTGTAATTGATGCTGTTAAGTACAACCCCATGAAAAACCCCATGAATGAAAAGGCATGGTGGTGCCCAGCAAACAGGTTCCTGTGGGACATTTATAATGGCTCCAGGCTCCTTTCACCTACAGCTAAGGTAAGGGTTATGGCAGCTGCTGAATGGTTGGTGAGCATTAGCTGGTGCCTTTGGGAGAGAAGTCGTCACTGCATCAGTACATAAAAGAATGTGCTGTAATTTACAGTAAGAATATGAAACCTACATTAAGCTATAGTAGGGTGTGGAGAGCATAAGAACTGTCTGCTGTTTCTACTCCTGTCCCTCTGCCAATGCACATTGCAGCCAGCTGTGGTCATAGACAAGGATTTTGTCCTTTTGGTCTGTATTTATATCACGTCCTTTGAGATAGAAAAAGTAAGGACATGATCAAAACACAGACTCCTTACTCAATGCATCTGCTTCTCAGTTATGCTGTCAGACTGGCATAATTTCCTGACCAAAGTGTGCCTTCCAGAGATGCATTAGATAAAAGAGTTTGGATTTGCACTTTCCTAAATCTCCAGGCTGCTCATGTTAGGAGCTGCGGCTCAGAACCATCTCTCACCTAGGTAGTTTTAGCTATGCAGAACCAATGCAGTTTATTGACATGGAATTATAAGAATTTGTTTCATGGACAATAGAGTCAAAAGTTAATGAATGATAAGTGGTAACTCATTATAAGTGATAATAAATACACACACACACACACAAAAAAATCTGTGTTGAATGTCCATTACAGGATTTAGGTTTAAAGAATGGGCATTAAGACAAGACATCTTATACTTGTTAGCTGAATAGACTGAGTCTGGGGGCTGTGTCTCACTGCAGTCTAACTACTGTGACTTTTCAGACTGCAACTTGTGACATGATGAACAAACCTCCTTAACCATATAGTTAAAACATGCAGAGACACAACTGCTTCCCTGCACTAGAGATTTAATATGGGAAGACTAGTGTTCTCTAATATTAATAATAGTTAAACAGATTTGTTAACTGGTCTTTTAAGCAACATATGGGTCAGAAGGTATCTGCACTTACATATACCTTGAGGACTGCAAAGTCTCAGTATACTGAAGCTTGGTGCTTTGTAGATGATTTGGTGCCCTCAGCCGGTTTTGTCTGGAACAGCTTACAAGTGAAATTGTTCTAATTCAGCAGAGACACAGCAGCAAAATGCGATTCTCTGAGTGGCACAGCAGTGGACCTAAGAAAAGTCCACTGGAGTCAGAGAGAGAAGAATCTAGATACATGTGACCTCTTCTAATGTTTTGAGGGTAGTGAAGATGTAAATAAACCTTTCAATCCAATAAAGTATCACAGTTAGGTTTAGAATGACAATCAGGGTTTTCACCTCCGCAATCACTATCAGAGAGATAAGGGAAGGACAGGTAATATCACCAAGTCATGAAGGTGAAAAAAATAGACATGTTTTTAGGCATGTAAATTCTTGAAATCTCTAGTCATTTTCTGGCACATGTCCAAGGTTTTACAATTAATATATCACAGTATTACTAATCAGAACATTGGCTTTGTAGATGTAGAGGTTCAGGCACCTTTTCTACCATTTCTAATCTGAACTTCACTGTTTGCTTAAATCCATATATGAAGTCTGGGCTTTTTGTTGATCAAAATCTTATACCTTCATGGAAGTTCTCTGACTTGGGCAGTACAAATTGTTTTGAGTTTTTATCAGTTTTAATAACATGGTAGAAAGAGTTCAAACTGTTTAGGCACCCAGCTTTGCAACTGGTTATGTGTTGAGCACAAAGAAACTCAAGGATTCAAGGTTTCAAAGTTCAAGGATTTCTGTCCAGTTCTTGCACTACTATTATGAGACTAGATCTATAATACCAGGAAAGGTCTAGTAATTTACCTCTAGCCAGTTTTGAGGAAAAGACTAAAATGTAATTGAAGTTGTCATTAACTGACAACCCATATTGAACAAAAGCCCTTTATCTCTTCTTATAAGCAACAGATATCACAGTTTGTGATGGTTGACTTTGTCTTTTATTTAGGCCTGGAAGTGCAGGACCTCCTTCAAAGGTAGTAGACAATTTCACAGAATCACAAGCTTGGAAGAGACATCCAAGACCATTGCGTCCAACCTAGCCCCGACACCTCAACTAGACAATGGCACCGAGTGCCACATCCAGTCTTTTCTTAAACACATCCAGGGATGGTGACTCCACCACCTCCCTGGGCAAACAATGCCAATACTTTATCACCCTTGCTGTAAAAAACTTTTTCCTATGTTTCCATCCTATGTTTCCCTTGGCACAGCTTAAGACTGTGTTCTCTGGTTCTGTCAGCTGTTGCCTGTAAATTGTTGGTTTTAGTATGAAGAGGCAGAATTTGCACAGGTTTGGACTGGAGAACCTTGGAAGGGCAACCTACTTCTTTAGGTTTGATTCTTATTTTTTGTTCCCATGTATAATTCCCAGTAATATTTAATGAGGGAGATGAGAGCCATGAAGTTGAAATTATTGCAATGTAGCACAAGTGCATCACTAGATGCACTTATGTTTTGGGAGTTCATGACTGTGGAAAGAAACAAGTTCCGTAGATCAAGATAAAGAAGTATATGAATAGGCTTGAGTTATTTATAAAGTTAGATATCTAATATCATGGACAGCTGATTGGTTTATATCACGCTAGGCTACTTGGCCCCGATAGTATAATTTCTTCTAATGAAAATAATGCTTGAGCCAAAATAATGGGAACCCTTTCCTCTTACCTGTACAAACTGCTCCAGGGCTTGTCTGTCCAAGCATGTGTAATTCTGCAGGAACTTGAGCTTTTCCAGCTGGAACTGGTCCCGAAAATGTGTTTCTGCCTGCTTCTCCAGCAGCTGGAAGACCATAGCACCCAGGAGGAGGTAAAAGAGGTACCCCAGTACCAGCAGTGGAGTCCAGCTGATCTGCTGGCTGTGCATGGTGAGGAGGGGCATGCTGCTGATCTGCCCTTGCCAGTATCTGCTCAGCACTTCATAGGTTATTATTCCAAGATGTCACCTACCCAAAACAGCAGGAATCACACACCCATGTTCCCAGCTGCTGCCCTGGAGAGTTTTTCAATAAAACATCAGGGTATCGGGGTTTACAAAATGAGACTAACAGAGAAATTTTATCCCTCCACATCTGTTCTCTATCCAAAATAAAGGGTGAACATTTATAGCTTAATAAGACTGTGAATCATAGTGTCTTTCTTCTATTAGCTTTTATCCAGAGATCTCAATCAAATGAATAAAGCCCTCTGACGCTGGTATTAGTTTCCAGTCTGGGAAGCTGAAGCAAAACAGTGATTATATGACTTACCCCAGGTCATATGATTATAGAGCCACAGATAGACTCTTAAAGTCTTGATAAGTAAAGCCTTATTCTAAACACTAGACTTCTCTACCACAAAATGTTCTAAACTCTCTAATTACAACAGACTCCCCAGAAATAAAAGTATGGAGCTGAATAAATGGAAAAGTCAATAGCTGCTGTCTGTACCATACCAACATTGCTGGCATCAGTAAAACCAGCATTGTGAAGCTTAGAAACCTCCTGAATTCAACTGGGTAGCACCAAAGAACCTCTTTCTTTTCTAGACCTAATAAGATCAATCCCCTCACTGCCTGGCCTACTGCTCCTGAACCCGATGAGATGACTCCACCGTTTAGTTCACAGAGTTAGAGAATAAACCATTCATGCCTCCTGCCTTCAGTCTCTGTATTTCCCCTTTAATCCAAATACTTAAGGGGGAAGGAGGGCTTATGGTTAATCATTAGCTAAAAAAGTATCAGAGTTTCACTCATGGGAGCCTTAATAATTATCATGCACTGGAAATGAGCTGGGCTTGCATTTTTTCTGTAGGAAGAGCTTTATGGCAAGTGTCATCTGTCACACTGCTTCTGAAAGAAAACACACACACACACACACACACGAAGATGGCCAGGGGGCTAGGGCTGCAATTTTGTTATTATACTCCCTTACAATTAAAATGTTCTGGATATACATATCCCTACTTTGCTAAGCATTCATATGGTTTTACTCCTATCTTCAAATAAGAGGTAGCGCTCACAGAAAAAGACTGAAAAATTTATTTCATTCATATCTGTATCTGTGAGAATCCCCAGACTTGCCATTTGTACTGTGCTCATAACCTGGGGCCATCATCCAGAGGAGGATGCCTGACAAGCAGCAGAAGGCCACTTTCCACTCTGAAAAGTGAAAACTATTGTGGATAACACCCAGGAGACTATCCTGGACTTTGTCTGGGACTGCTCTGTCAGTGTGAGTAGGGGAACAGAAAGATTTCAATAGGGAAGTGCAATGTGTAAGGACTCAAAACCTTGGTGGTCTGGTATTTTTTTTCAGCTGAAAAAGCGAAATATTTGGGAGATGGAAGTTATAGTAGCAGTGATATTACTGAGCACTGCAACAACGTTATGAAGCAAACTGATCTGAATCAGTTGAGACATCCAGCTTATTATCACTGGTGGAAGGTCTTCTCTTGTTCGGTGTTAAGGATGACATTTACTTACACAGTATCTAACAAGATCATCACTCTTGGGTCTGACTTGCATAACTAAAAGGTGCAGCTTTTTATTCCATTCCCAGTGCAATGATATGGGTAGACAAGCCTGGAGTATTGCACTAGCAGGGCTCTCTCTGGTGGGAGATCCACGTGTTTGTTATGTTGTTGTTGATAGGACCCATGACTACCAGGCCAAGAGAATGCTAGCCTACTGTTTTTTCTGGAATGGATGCAAGCCATGGAATTTTGCACAGCTGTGCTGGGATGAATTTTCTCAGTTGAAGCACATTTCACAATTAAGGGCATGAAACTATCAGATATAAATGAACAAATACAGCATATAATCAGACTTTTTGTCCCCTTCTGTTCCTTCAGTTCAAATCAACAAAGCATGCCAACTGACAAATTTGGCAATGTATTATGCCTTAAGAAAAAATGTCCACTCAGACTTGCTTTTGGGATCTTAATTTTTTGCAAATTGAGTCACTAACATCACCAAAGTATGCTTATTTCTATAATATAGTATTTCCTACTGGTTCTTCCCCCTCTAGTGTCAGGCTGCAATATAGGAACCAAATAAATTCAGAATCTGTGCAGCAGCCCAGAAATGATGCCCTGCCACCGGAAAAAAAAAAAAAAGCCCAATATATACATTTTGAAGTAAATTGAAGATTTATAGTTTTTGTGAGTTCTGAATCTGGAAGAGGGAGTTCAGCATGGCTTACCACATCAGAAATTAAATTTGGCTTCCTGATAAAAAGATATCATATACAATGTGCTGAAATAACAATACTAACAAATTGCTTTTTATGACAGGATGACAAAGCACACTCTCTAGTCTTAACTTCTCTTGTTGCTTTTCTAATGCTCTTCTGATTAAAAAATAAACAAAACCTGGGTTCACAAACTTTAGGAATAAAAAATGCTGAATGCAGGAACTTGTTAATAGTAGCTGAACATGGAAGTAGACTGTTCTTCCAAGGTCCTGCTTTTCCAGTGCTCCCTGCCAATATAGAATGTAAGAGTGCATCTGGTCTCAAAACTAGGGAATGACTTCTCACAAAACATATTTTGAATCCAGGACTGGGCATGATCTCCTTGATTATTCCTTCACTTGTCTTTCTTCCTCAGTGTGACTGACCCAATAGGATCCAGCTTTTCCCATAGAAAATCTGAGCCATTCTGGAAAGGACAGATGACAACCAAAATGACATCCTGGTTTACAATACACATAATAATGATTTTTTGTGCATTACTTGGAGCAAATGAAAGGATTCAGTGTTCTTAAATGCTTTACCTATTGTTCTTACAGCCCTTAACAAATCTTGAACATGGATGGATGTGAAATAAAAGACTGGCCAAAAAAAAAAACCGACATGGTTTGCTCACTTTCCTCACTGGTTTTCAAAAGCCAGAAAAAATACCACTGTGATCAGCATTATAATTTACATCAACACAAATAAGCCATTTCTAAATTAAGTAATAAAATAAGTTGAAAGATATCTTGACTGCTCCTGTTATTATCAAGCTTCTGATGGAGAATGATTTTTGGACTAGTTTTTCTGGTAGAAGTGTCTCTGTACAGAACTAGTTGTCAAAGTGGATGCAAAGATCTGGGAATTCATTCTTTCGTGTGCTAAGCATTTGAGCCAGAACAGTTTCTACAAGGAAATACTGAATTATTTTAATTAGTTTTGCTCCTTGAATGACTTTTAAACTCTGCACTGCAGAGAAGAATTAAGGAAATTATTTTAGAACCATATTAAATATAAACAAGAGAACCATTGAATTTCTTCAGGCATGACAGTTTACTTTGCTTGTCCTATAGACGGGGTTTCAGAGCAAATATTGCAGGAAGTGAAAATATTAAGAAAAAAGTGAGAAAAAGATTGTTTAACATTGATTAAAGCAACAATAAAAGTGATTCATATGAAATAACATAAAACCAGTGGTTTGATTGTTGTGGTTATTAAAAATTCACTTTGAAAAGACAAACATTCTATACAGAGCTACCAAATATGCTATATGCAACAAGGCATTTCCAGATGTTCATCTTCTTGGCATCCATATTCACCAGCTGCATTTTTGCAGCAACATTTTTAAGATCTTAACATTTTATTATGTTGAAATGCTCATAGTTTATACTAATGACATAAAATACTTGCATCCCATGATTGATTAAACCAGGTAAGAATAAATTACATTACATACTTACACTGTTACACATGTGAACCTCATTACTCCTCTTCAAAGATTCTTAAAATAAAATCAGGAGTGACAGAGGGAGATTGAGGGCATGTCCATCTTCCAAGAAAGAGAAACTCAACATAAGGTTATGCATTTTCTTCTTTTAGCTCTCTGGAAAGCTGCAGTGGCCAGGAAGTAGTGAAATGCCCAAGCCAAAACCTGGTTAGCTCACGGGTTTCACTAATGCAGATCCAGACTGTGTACAGAATCCTGCCTGACAGATTCAACATAAATGAGAACAGACCCTTGGCCTTTATTATAATCTGGGTGATATCCTGACCCTCCCAGAAGCTGCAGTGGTGTAACACAACAGAGGACATGCATCTTCTTCTGAAATTAACTATGTAGAAGATTAGAAATATGTTGAAATAAAAGATGAGATGATCCACAATGTCTGGGATCAATTAATCCCAGAAATATCTGTATGCAATCTAGCACTCTAGAGCTACTTCCTCAAGAAATTCCCACCAAAAAAAAAAAAGGAAAAAAAAGATATTTGGATTTATTCTGGTTGCAGATAATGAATAAATTTTATTTACCATATCAACATTGAACCAAACCCAATTAGATATCATGTGAATTGACTGAAGTGAGATGTGCATGAGGAATGTCATGCTTAACAGTGCTGT
The DNA here is from genome assembly GCF_017590055.1 of Onychostruthus taczanowskii. Classification (NCBI taxonomy): domain Eukaryota; kingdom Metazoa; phylum Chordata; class Aves; order Passeriformes; family Passeridae; genus Onychostruthus; species Onychostruthus taczanowskii. The sequence continues at coordinate 12,691,216 of NW_024499351.1, forward strand.
TTCACAGGTGCTTTAGTGAAGATTGAAGACCAGGATAAATGTGAGCTTCTGATTGTTTCTTCAATGTAGTAAATGCTTATTTCAAATTAATCTTGAAGTTATATGAAGAGAGATTATTAAAAGAAGGAGTTTTGCTTGTCCGTGGCCAACAAAAATTTCTTGAAGCAATAAATGCTTTCTGAAAGTCACATAGACTTAGAGAAGAGATCTAGAAGCCACATAGACTTAGAGAAGAGATCTAGAAGCCCTCCAGCACCTGAGAGAAAGCCATCAAAAGCTGGAGCCAGGCTTTTGACAGTGTGGCTTGTGAGAGGAAGAGAGATAATGACAAAAAGAAAAGGTTAGGATGGACGTAAGGGAAAACCATTTTGTCACGATGACAGTCAAACTTGTGGCTTAGAAAGGTTATGTGGTCTCCGTCCTTGGAGGTTTTCAAGACCACACTGAACAAAGCCCTCAGCAGCTTGGTTTGATCTTGTAGCTCAGGCTTTTTTTGAGGAAGAGGTAGGATTAAAGATCTGCTGAGATAATTTCCAACCTGAATTTTCCTGTGAACCCAAAACACAATTTTTGAAGACAGGAGCAGTTCTTTAAAGAAAGAGAATGCTTTATGCATTGCACTATTATTTTGCTAAATGAGCAATCTTTTCTTCCACATGATCTTAGAAAATTTTCAGAATATGCAAGAAAGACTTTCTATTTATTTGTATGGTTTTATATATTTATATGGTTTTCTATTACTGGATGCACTTTTGTCCAAGATCTTAAGTGCCTGGTATAATCTTAGACCATTTTGCCAATCAGGTACTACTTTGTCGACAGCAATTGAATTTCACACCAAATTTATAACAGAGTAAAAAAAGGCTAGAGAATTTTGAAACAGAAGAGTGAGGAATTCTTTTATCTCTGTGAGTGAAATGAGTGAACAGAATGGAGAACAGAACACAGTCTCATCAAGTAGTAGCAGCATCATATAACTCATACGAAGACAGCACTGAGATCCTTCTTTAAACTAGCTACTTAAAACTATTGGAATTGCTTCAATGTCAATGTCAAAAGGAAGGAGATGCTGGACCAGTGATTCCCTTTCAGCCACCTTCAAATAAATTCACCACAAGGGTTATTTCACTGGAAGCAAAAAAGGTGGTTGCTTGACCCAGCAACATTTTGGAACCTGTGGTGCTTCTCCAGCTAGTAGTGTTGAATGGAAGCAGAAATGTGGCCCTGCTCTCCTCAACAAAGATGTATGAACAATAATACAGTGCATATTTAATACAGTGTTTATATATAAAAGAGTGAGAGAAGAAAAATAATGACAGACATAAAAATTCTGAAAGAAGGACATTTTAATATAATCTCCAACAAAGCAGACATATTAAAAGGGAGAAGGCCTGTAGATTTTTCAAATTCTGACAAAATCCTTGAACTCTTCTCAAAGCAAGAGTAGATCTGACTTTTATCTCAGTTTGCACATACTAAATTCTGCCAAAGCTTACCAATTTATATGGTATCTGTGTTGACTTTTATAGAAAATTAAAATGCAAAAAATGGTACAACTTTAATATTTTTGAACTAATTGCATATTGATTGTTAATTTCACAAACATGTTCTATAGGTTCGAACACAGCAATTCACCATGTAGTTCTGTATAATTATGAATTTGACAAAGAAGTAAGCATCAGCATGTATATAAAGAAATGTACATCCTTGAGAATATGTGACTTCTGCAAATATATTGTTTTATTTTTATAAGACCAACCCATACGCTTCTAAATGCATGACTTTAAGATTATCACTGGCATGAAAAGTGACATCTTCAATATGGTAGTATGTATATCTCAGAGAAATAGGCTGTAATTTGCATTACATTTTTGATTTTAATTTGATGTGTAAAACAATTTGTTTCATAACTGGATATTATGCAGTAAGATAGTACCAAGTCAAGAGTGTAATTACATTGCATATAAGATATAAATGCATTTAAATTTTCACATCTCATTGGTGCTTCAGAAGTATTGTCTTTGTTCTGTTTAAAGCCTATTAAGTGTAGTTTTTTCTTTTGAAACTTGTATATTCTGGGAGGGTATGCATTTTGCACAACATTTAATCCATTCTGCACAACATTTAGTCCATTCAAATAAAAAGAAAACAGCTGGGAAATTTTGAGCTCTAGAATTACTTTCTAAAATACATTTGGTTTTATATTACAATGCAATCTCAGCATTTTAATAATCTGATGTGAAAATTGTTATTCCTTGAAGGGGAAAAAATCTCAAATGAAATTTTATGGCATTTTATAACCCAGATAACTACTGTTATTGAATGGATATCTCTTGATGTTCAATAGGCATAATTAACAAAGCCTTATGCGAATCAATGCAAAAAACCTCTACTGGTAGTAATAAGCCTTTCCCATATTAAAGATGTATAAGAGCATTAGTACATTAGATTATTTTAACATTTAGAAATATACAATGACTTCTCATAAACAAACATGTTTGGCAAACTCCTGATTAGTTGTTTCAGTTTTGTTAATCATAATGCAAGGTGAAGATACTGAGTGCAAATATTGTAAGAGAAACAGATTTTGCTGTCAAAGAAAATTTATATGCCATTAGCAATTATACCTGTACATCTTAAGTACTTACTTGTACCTATTTCTAAACAGAAGAGGAAGGGAAAGAATAAAAGTCTTTCACTGTTTCTAAAAGGAAATAGTGGTCTGTGACAAGAATTTCATTTGTTCCCCAAGCCTGAAAGGAGATAAAGAAATACATTAGACTACATTTCAGGTTGCATTGTCAGTTTTAAAACAAACTTCAGAAATACAAAACAGAAGAAAGAAAAAAATCCTTTCATTTAAATCTTTTAAGACACAAAAATCATTAATCTACTCTTCTGCATTTTCATTTCTCTACCCCAACACTGAATGTGACATCAAAAGCATGTTTGCTGAGTAGCCCTTTTATTACAGTGCTCTGACACTCCCAGCAAGACCCTGTGAATGTACCTGCTTTAATTCTGCTCTGTTTAGAAAGCAAATGGTAATAACTCACAGTCCCTGAGGTAATCTTTACTGAGACCTCTCATTCCCACTCCTGCATTACTGTCACTAAGGACATTGAGCATTCCCATGCTTTCTATTTATGAAACTTATTTTCCACTCTGTTGGCTTCTGCACACATTTATTCTTTTTTTTTTTTTTTTCCCTTCCCCTCTAATGTATAGTAGGGCCCTCAGCTTGCTTCTAAGACACTAATACAACAGTTTGAAAGGGTCAGGATCAATAAAGGAAAGAGCAGTAAGGATGTTGACAGTTTTTAAGCCCAGTAGACTTTGGCTTGGCTGACCTTATGCTTCCTCCTGTTTCCTGCAGGGCACTGTGTGTATAACAGTCATGCAGAGAGCGAATACATTTGCATGCAAATGTAGAAAGGATAGTTGAACATCTCAGTTGAAGAGAGTTTGGTAAGGGAGCAACAGAGAACCAAAGTGGGACTCAGCACACTTAGATTCCCTGTGAAAGTGTCAGACTCAACTTAATGGCTCTGGGCAAATAATTTCTCTTTAGTTTTTCATATGTTTGAAATTTCTTGAGGAAAAGTTATATGACTGATGACACAGTGTTTTTCCTCCAGAATTTCAAGTGAGACTACATTCTTCTACTCTTCCTCTCTACCTAACTCTACTTTACATCTGAAAGTTTTATCTTGTGGGGGCAGGAATGGGGACATGATAGCTCCCATCCCTGCCCCCTAAAAGAAAACCCTCTAGTTCTCATCCTTTATCTTGCTAAATTAGAATTTTCAAACTTTATTTGCTTTATGGTTCATGTTGTCAGTAGCTCCAACCATTAAGTCTGGAAGGTTCTGCCTTTCCTCACAAGGAAGAAAAGCCTTTTTTTATCTGCTAGGTTGACTCCAAATCCTTCTCAGAACTTGCCGCTGAGCTGTCTCTTGTCTGTGACACATCAGGTCCCTATACGTTTGTTGTACTGATATAGCCTCTTTACATTTTTAATCTCCTGCTTATACTTAGCACTTTGTTGAGTCATCCAGCCCTGCACTGCCAGGAAGGTCAAATGATACTCCATTTCTTTTTCATCTACCTAGGGCAGCGCATCTTGTCTGACTGAAATTCAGAATAATATTAAAAGTGTTGACTGTCCTTTGTTCTGCAAGAATAACTTTTATGACTTGGGGCCTAAATAGTTGTCAATGTTGATAATGTCTAGTCCCTTCTGAAAGTGATGGATGATGCCAGGTGATAGCCACTGGCTGAAAACAATCAGGATGGAAAAGGCATTTGAGAGAGACATTCTTGATATGGCATGATTTAGGAGATGATCATAGGATAAGATGCACTCTTGTTAATTACATTACTCTACATCACAGATTAAGTCAGATTTGGGCCTTCTGAAGGCCTGAAATGTTTGTTGTAAGACATTTATCTCTAACCTTCTTTTGACGAGCTGCCTATAAATCCAGCTTAATTTTATTTGCAAAAGAAACCTGACAACAGCTTTTCTAAATAAAGACAAAAGGGATCCCAAAGCCTAAGCGTGCTAAGTGTTTGCTTTGGATGAGTGTAGGGAGGCTGTTTTTTCAGCCAGTGTGTGTTTACCTGACAGTTTTCTGATAAGTAGTGTGGTACCAAAGCCCCACTTTGTGACAGTGCTAACACCATCTGCCAGGTGCAGATAGCTTGTTGAAAAATGCTGTCGTCAGCACTGAAGTGCTGATGGAAAGTTATTGCTTCAGTAACCACTAACATGCTCATATTCAGTCTAATTGGTTGCTGCCACTAAAAACTATTATTCAGGAAAAAAGATAGCACAGGTAATTTTTCTTTATCATAATAAATTTTAGGCTACCTTGCAGTGCCACTGTTGTTTATTTATTGCTTTCTTCTTCCTGCCAATTTTACTTATCTACACTCTAGAGTGAACTTTATTACCTTCCTACAATTGCTCTTAGTATCTGATTTGATGACAAATACTCATAGAAATTTTCATTAGACCTTGACATAGTGAAATACCTGTTAAGGATATTCTCTTTTCCAGGCACAGTGGGCCAGTCAGCCTCCTGAGGCAGGGGTGCAGTGAAATCATTTGAGTTATCTTTATTTGGTTTCAACTGTTACAACTGTATTTGTACTAGATGAAAACCAGGACACATAGTTTAAAAAAATTTATACAGAAAAATTTGGATCATCAAGGAACTGCATAAAAATGCATTTCCTTAAGAGTAAAATATACTATGCAGGTTGCCATGCATGCCCCAGACATTCACTGAGGGTGGCTTAGTAAAACAGAGAGCCTTCATAGTTTTTCACTGCAGCATTGAGCTACTTAAGAAACACATGTGAAGAACCTCAGGTGTTTAGAATGGATGAGAACATAATGTCATATAACTGAAGCCAGAATCCGTTTTCACCTGCATCAGTGTAATGTGGACTAAAGCTATTTTGACTTCAAAATGCTGTACTGGAGATTATGGTTTCACTTCCTATTTTTTGGCAGGATTTACCTTTCTTCTGCAGGATGTTCTGTCTTGCTTTAATGAAAGCTAGGATGTCAGCATCAGCCTGGCTGTCTCCAGTCAGAGGAATAGATGTACTTGAACTTGGTGGGGTCCTGAAATAAGAAAGTATGCTTGTGGACTCAAGTGAGTAAGAAGGTTAATTTTTCTGTCTCTTCTTTTTTACACCATAAAGGATTTTATTCTTTAGATGCATTGTTAGATGTGGCAGAGTTTAGCAGAGAATTGATCTTAGGACTTCTTAATGGTCTTCTGTAGGTTCTTAAGATTAGTCACTATCTCCTTTGTGTGGGAAGGCTACTTGCTTATCAGCTATAGACCTCTCACAAAGGGTTAAAAATATTGTAGTGCTGAGTCAAAGACTTAATTCCTAAGTGGAAAAGCTTAATGTTGTGAGTTTACCAAGGAAATGATGGACATGACTATGCCATGTGTTTTCTTGCTTCAGGCTGCTATATGTCTGAACAGATCAATAGCATTTTTGCCTACTGTAGGGGAATTAAGTTTTCATACACACACAGAGAAGTAAACAATCACATGGTACTCAGGACATCGGACAGACGCAAATCCTTTGTGCTGCTGAATCTCCAGTCCCAGCTGAACTCGTGTATCTATGCTGTTAAATCATTGACTTATGAGTGCTTTTGACAGATCCTCTGGTGGTGTAAGATGATGAAATCCAATGAAGCTGTTCTAATCAGCTGAGAAAGCTAAGAATTTCCATCTGCATCTTTAACCTTATTTAAAGATTGAGCACTAATTGGGAGATGAGAAATACAGCGACAAAAAATTATAATACAGAAGGACAAGGGGAACTGAAGAGAAAACCTTTTTTTACATATCATACCTCTATAATTATAGTTATTTTCACTGTTCCTTACTGACTGTAGCAGGAGGTGATTTGTATGACTGACATACGCAACAGTGTAATATCCTTGTCTTTGTGCTACTAATTAAGTTCTCAGTTGCTAAATCAGTGAACCAAAATGGAAAACCAAAGAAGAAATTACTCTGAACTTAAAAATCCCCTATTTTTATGTACTTTACAAGGTAATTGCAGAACACCAATAAGGGACTATTCTTGATTGATTTTCATTTACTTAGCAACAATACAAAAAATAAAAACCCACAGTATATTAAGAAGGTACTCTCTAAATTCCATTTTAGCTTCTATTTTTCTTCTGCTTTTCTTAACCCCAAATGCAATTTAAACATTAGGTTTCAGGGGATGAAATTTTCCATGATTTTTTCTCTGCTCTAGAAATGGATAGTTTTGGAAAGCGAAAGGAAAAAAACCCTTGTGCTTTCTTCTTGCTAACACAGTAGGAAAAACAGTAACTTGACCATATTTTCCTAAGGGCACTGGTAGCCAGAACTGTTGAGTACAATAGGAATGTAACTTCTGGAAGTAGAGTGGTATGACAGTCATTTGGCATGTTTCAGTGAGAGAAAAGATTTGGCATAGTGTTTCAGTGGGAGAAAAGAACGTGGAAATAAACACACTAGAAAAAAGTAGAGAGGCTCAAAACTCTAGTAGTTTCTGTTAATCTGATAAGCTAACTTTCACAAAGCAGTACCTCTTTTGAGAAAACATGACATATAACTTTTGCCAAGCCTGAAACTGTTGCTATTTTATTTTAATAGAATAATTTGTGGGAGATTAAAAATATTTGAAAGACAAAATCACAAGTATGAAAAAAATCTCTGCCTAGTTCCTGCATTCTACAATTCTTCAATACATACACTCTGATTTCTCTTATTTTCATATGTTTTTATTTACTCTTTCAGATTCCCTTTCTCTGAGAACTGGGAGGGCACATTCATGAATATTCATAAGTTTATAGGGAAAAAGCTTCAAGCCAAACACGAAACCACCTTTGTAATACTGATGATGCAGCAGACTGGTGTAAAGCTATGTGGCAGCCTGCAGTTGGTTTGGCAGTTGGAGGAAAATCTGCAATTTGTACAATATTTTATTTATATATTTCAAGGAGACTGTTTTTAAATAGACTGATGGGGGATTGTGAAGGCATTATATTATTTTGTACTTTGCACTTTCCTCTCAGTAGCCAAGGTATAGTTCTTACCTTGTTTTTAAAGTTGGGCTTCCAAAAGTGACTGAACTGTTTTTCACAGCTGGATCTTCATTAGGGCTGTCTCTACTTGTGTCTGAAAAACTGAATGGGAAATGAAGGAAAATGAGGAATATAAAGAAAAGAATATAGCCCTTGTGTAGGCAATATTAACACATACACTAACTACAAAGATGTTTTTCAAAATTTTAAAAATCTATATAAAACACTTGTTTAGTGAAAGAAGATTTTCAGCTTAATCCATGTGATGATTATGTTTATGTAGAGAATGTGGCTATAAAAGAATGACAAATACCTTCACAAAAATATACTTTTAGTATTTTCATTCTAAGCCAGACTTGTAAAGCACTTTGATATATCCAATGTACAGTTTGTAATGGTATATTTAGTTCTTAAAATGAGTATTAGCCAAGTGAGGCCCTGGCTCATTTTCTATTATTTCTTTAGTCAGGCAATATTGTCATCAAAATTAGTGAGAGACTGGGTAAAAAATCAGTGAGGACTTTGGGATGGGGCTTGTTGATGATAGCCAAATATATTGCAAACAGCTGCTGTGCATTCCTGCCTCTGCAGATATCATTATGAAGGAAGCTCACTGTTAGGGAGGCAGTTTTCCACCACTAGATATCTAGGGATTCTCTGCTTTTCCTGGGGGTTGCATATACTGCCAGATCTGGTGCCAATCTTAGAGTGGAAAAAGTAAATTATTCAGTGTAAGGATTTTTCCAGTAGATGGCAGGATTGGCAAGTTCTTGCTTTTCTAACTCTGCAGTAGTTTGTTCATTGTTGGCTGATGAGTTGATATTTCTGGCAGAGAACTTGAAAAGGGAAAGAAATTTATTACTAAAATTTTACTGTATTACACTGTGCCAGGTTCAGTTTTGCAGAAGATATTGTGCCCAGGAGTATAAGTCATTTTCAGCTGAACAGCTCCAGGTTTGCTGAATGATTCTCTTTAACTCCTCAAGTCCCACACCATTCACACCTGCCTAATTCAACTAAAGCAATATCTTATTTAATGCCAATAATATTCTGTACTTTATTGCATCTACATATTACAAGAGCTAGAAAGGATGTGTGATGTTATTACCTACTATGTGGTTTAACAATATCTGGGAACCTCATATCATCATTCTGCTTTAGGATTTCCTGAACAATTTTTCCACTTATTTGGCAGTTCTTAAAAACAAAGTGATTTAGTGTTTTAAATTCAGTTTTCTAAAAGGCCTCTGTGTCTGTGCCCTGAGATTCTGAGGCATCCAAGTCACATAACCGCAGTTTAATAAATTGCTGCACATCAACTGAACCATAGCAACCATCCCTGACTCTATTCTTAGCCTACAACAAACATAAAGTAATGTGACTTAATGTGATTCTTTTTCACTGCTTTCTTTTTATTTAAATAAGCATCTTTGCTTTCTCTTTGCCATGCACAAAATGTATAATTTTACAAATACTGTGAGTCATCTGAAGGATTTTATTTTAAAGTTACAGTAGTTTATATATTTGAACTACGTTTTTTCCCCATTGAAATAAAAAAAAAAAATACCAAAAATTGTTAAATCCCCATTTGAAAGGGGATTTAAATTTAGACTGATTAAACACCCCTCCCCCCCATATACTACAGGTGTGGCATGGTTAGAACTCTAGGGATGTCACTTTCTAGTACATTCCTGGGCCTGAGGACAATATAGCAAAACTTGCCTTAGGGTGCTCTGGGAGAATTTGGCACCCACAGAAAGCAATATTAAAAAACACACTTAGACTGAGTGAGATGATGCCCAAAATCATGAAATTAACATTACTGTGCTTAGAGATGGACCTTTTTCTCCTACCCTGTGCCTATGGGGTTGCAAGCAGACATTTTTATTGTGGGATGCAAACTGTTCTCCTGCAAGTTAAGGAAATTTATAAGGAAGCTTATAACTATTTTTTGAAATGACTCAAAGTTTTGCTTCCATGTAAGAGGTTAACAATTAACGTACTAATCTAACAAATGAGTCCATCAGTTTGGCACAACTGAAATCCATCTCTTATATCCTAGAAGTTTCTCTAATTCCTAGGCTAGAGGGATGGGCTGTATGGAGATAATTTGCATCCTTCATACTGAAGCTCTGATACTGACATTGCAAGATAAGTTGAATCATAAGGGGACAAAAGAGTGTAATTTTGCTGTGCAGTGGTTTGTATGTTCAGATGCAACTTGTTCCTAGCCAATTCTTAGAAATCAGGACACTCCTTACTCATCTGAGTGTTAGATGCTGTTCTAGTAATGCAAAATAAAAAGAGAAATGTTCAAGTGATGCTTTAGATTTAATGGAAAGTCATTATGCTAGCATGGGGTGGAGGTAATGATACCCTTCTCTGTGTGACCAGCATGAAGTACTGGACAGCTCAGGATGCTCCTACAAAGCCAAACAAAACTGTCTCTGACACACTTTAGTGTGATGTAAGTCTTCTTCAAGCAAGGGGTTGATCTAGAGATCTCTAGAGGTGCCATTCAACATTTCTGTAATGTGCAAACAGGCATTTCTGGATCACATTTTGGATTTGGGTGGACATACAAGGTATGTAAGTCCCGTGTCTGTTGCCTAAGCTTTAACCTCTAAGATTATTCAGCTTGTTTTGACAGTGTATAATTCTCTTTTTTATTCTCCATCTATCTGATTTTTCCTTGAGTTAAATTTAAGAAATCTCAAAGACTGTTTCCTGACAACTTCAGTAAAATTTCTACTTTTTCTGGAGATTAAAGATAGTCTGTCCACTTTATATATCTGTTTGTTTTTATAAGCTAGTACCTGATGTTTCACCCAGTGGATAACTTTCTTTTCTGGGGGGCTGAGGGGGGAGAATCCTCTGTTAAGGGTGTATTTCTCAGTCAGGCATGCGACAGGGGTCATAGAGATGTACAGGGGTTGCAGCAGCATTTCCCTTGCTGCAGGAACCCAAGGACCAGAGACAACTGATCCATGGACTGATCGGCTACATCAAGTACACAGGGTAGAGGAGCTGCAGAGATGATGCATGTCATGGTATGAGTGCTTAATTTGCCAGCTGAAAAATAATGGAAAATCAGGTAGATTAAAATGGAAATTCAAAATTTGAATGTGTGCAACTTCTGTAATGTTAAGAAAACCTCAGCTGCAGTTGTCTGGTTATCTGAGTTTTGGACATGAGGGGAACAGATGTTCAGTGTACAGACAGGAAAGATTCAAGCTGCCTAAAGCTGAGCATTTTAGTAGTTGGCTACAAAATTAAATTTGGCCTGACTTGCAAATTCATAAATAAATTGTTCCAGTTGTTACCAAAGAATGTTAAAACCTTTGAAATATCACTAATTGATGATGTTATTCTCAGATTATGTTTTTACCATTATGTAACACTGCAGAAAATTGGCAGGAATAAAAAATTATTAGACAGAAAATGCTGTAAAATATGTAAACATTGACCTTGCTTCACACAACATTAATATAAGTGGTAACTGTTGCAATCCAGGACAATAATTGTTAAAAAAATCTGATGCTCAGAGTCATCAGACAGCATGAAGATTTAGTTGAAAATGGCTCCAAGGAAATTTAAAGTGCCAGGAAGATTCTGAATAAGAAACAGAACAGCCGAGGAGTCTGAGGTTGAACATACTGTGGGGCTTGCTGGAATAGGACAAATGAGATGCAGTAAAAGGAAATGAGTGAGGTTAGGAAAGTTTAGACTGAGATAAAAAGGAATGCATTCCTTCTAAAAGCAGGAAAAAATCCAAAAATTTTATAAGATTTGAATAACTATCTAACATTTATATGATTCAAAGGGAATGCAAGAACCGTTCAACACTACTGAAACGAAATGTTCAGTGACAGAAGCAATTTGAATAGACAAGGATCTGATAAATTCCTTAAATGAAAGCCATTGTGGGAGAGACTGTATGAGGAGGAGCAAAAGGCTGTGCTTGAATTCTGAATGTGTTTAGCACATATGGAGTGCTGAGCCCGACATGCATTTTCAGGCTTCTTGCAGACTTGACAGGAATCCATTAAGAGACATAAACATATATACAGTGTGAGTTGCAGGTAGCACCACAGCTTTCAGATCTCACTGACTGAGGCAGAAATGGTCAGTATTCAACTCTTTTATTAACATAAACTCATTCTGACACTTTAACAATTCAGCCATTTTTTCAACTGAATAAAGAGACACTATTTGACATGAATCAAGTGCTTTTTAGGTATGTGTATTCTTCTTAAGCCTCAAAAGGATTACCAGCCTCCCTTCTTTGTTATTTTAGTTATAAATTAACTTAGTATAAAATTTAAGTCTTCTCAAGGCTTAATTTTCTCTGGGAACAAGACTAATGTGTGTCAAACAATAACAATGCACACAAGTCATACACTAGAAGGTGATCAAAAGACTTTGTTCAAACACACGAAGATTAAGAAAACACCTGTGTCTTTTGCATGCTGAGTTATATAAATTATTATTTCTAGCTTGAAGATTGTATTTACATCCCTTCCCATTCAGGAGTTTGTCTGAATAGTTTTACTGCATACTTTCTGTCAATAGCAGTCTTAGAATTTAGCCTGCTTAGTTTTAGATCTTATACTTATTGAACACACCTGTTAACTGAATTCCATCTTGGAAACAGGTTTTATTTACACCACATTATATCAAACATAATTTATGCCAGCTTTTGCTTTGGTGGTTGGTTATTCTGCTGGGTGGAGATAGCAATATCATTCCAAAGAAAGAGGCGGTTGATTTTCATACAAGTTAGGAAAAAAAAGAGCAACTTGTGTCTCAGGAAAAGAAGTGCCTGTAGCCTGGATTCATTCTACTCAATTATGGGAAGTGGTAAGTAAAGTTGCTGTGACAACTGGGGACAAAGATATCCTTGGGAAATAAATATTCTAGTATTTTTTTCTTTTAAAGTCTGAAATTTTAAACCATTACTCTAAAATGTTATTGACTCTGGTAGGGGAAAAAGTAAATTTTCATGCACAGTGGGAGGTTAAGCCTGTAGCTCCTGCCTGAGAAAAAGCAGAAATAGTGTTTCTACTTCCATATACATGCCAGTGGAACAGTACTTGAGTAAAATATGCTTAAACAGCCTAACATAAAATAAGATCCATTTTCCAGTACTATAGGAAGGAAAGAGTGCTTGACTTTTAAAGATTATTGCAAGAGTATTGATAGAGATGGGAAAATAAAACTACATTCATCCCAATTCCCTCTACAATTTTAGTTCCAGAAGATAAATATTTTGTGTCTGTGATATTTATGCAAGGATCATCCAGTCAGCCTCAGTCAATATGCCCATTACTTAGACACAGAGAAACTGTTCACTGTAAGGAACATCTGCTTTTTGCAGGGAATCATGTGGGGCAGTACAGGACTCTGAAGTGAGCTTGGCAGCTGAAAGCAACCATGCACCTTTCCCCATTCTAGTCAAAATGCCAGATGGACTTTCCATAGACTTGTCCTCCAGTAATAAACATGAACAGTAAGGGCATTTGATAGAAAAGCTTAAAACTCATAAAGAAATCAGTTATGCAATTTTATTTCTGAGCCAGGGTAGGGAAAGGAGGATTCACCACTGCTGGAGGCCGGTTCCCCATTGTACTAGAAAGTGCCTGGGCATTACCATATGCTCTTTTTACTTCAAGAATTTTTAATTAGAATGCTCTCCTTAGCAAAGCATCAGCACACCAATTGAAATTTGTTGTTCCCAAGATCAATGGGGCAGAAAGATTGTGCAAGAGGTGCTTGGTTCAAAGGACAGTACAGAGAGTGAGTCATGGATTGCTCGAGCTAATTTGGCTGAATTTGTGCTAAGCTAGACCAAAAATGCTCTCATGTTCTGTTCCATGAGCTTTTCTCTGGGACAAGTAACCTTCAGCCTGAGACCAGAAATGAACAGCACAGATTCGGCCTAAAACCATTTGCAAAGTGATTAATGCCTAAGTCTTGAGAGGACACAGAATAAGAACCAAAGCAAAGAAAAGAAGACTGGAGCTGGTTTTCATCAGTTTGAGAAATCTGAAAATGTCTTCTCAGAAAACTTTAGAGGACTATGTCTATCATTTTCTGTACTGATTACGGTGCATTTACCACAGATACATGAGAGTGTTAAATAAAACTTAGAAGTTATTTTACAGTTTTAAGAAAACAGGAAAACATAATTTATGCAGATTACTGTAATAAAAATGTAGGTAAAGCCACTCATCAGAGAAATGTTAATTGCATAACAAGGAGGAGAGAGAGGCAGAAAAAGAGAGCAAGAGAAAGGTGGGGAGGGAAAGAGGAAGAGGGAGGGAGAAAGGAAGAAGGAAGGGGAGAGAACACCTCCATTTATTGTCCTTGAATATAGAAACCTTCACAGTCAGGCATGTGGTTTCTTGCACACTACTTTCCCTGATGGTTATGAAAAACCCATTACTGCAAATTTAAATTAGAGGTTTTGAAATCAGAGGTGACTGTTGATGAAACAACCAAGATAATTACATTTTACTCCTGTAGAAGACACATCACCATCTTACAATATCAAATATAATATCATTGTGGAATAATATGCTGCATAAATGTAGTACTATGAAATTTTTCAGGAGCAAGTCTATCTAGGATATATATGAAATAATTTAAAAATCTTTTTTGGTTTGAAGTCCCCTACATACATCCCAAAGGAGATATAGTCTCCTCATACACAAAACTGACTGCTAACAGACTTGCCCTTCTTAGCTGTTGTGGGACTCCTAGAGAAAGGTTTCCAAGGTTCCAAGACCAACCCAACAAAAGATCTGAGGTCTGACCTTCAATAGGTCTTCCAAATAACTGAAATATACAATTTCATTTTCTACACAATTGTTTCTGTTGTAACTGAAAGTGCAGTGTTTCAGTGTGATATTTGCAAAAGCATTCTAGACAACTTCACTTTCATTAAAAGTGCATTTTTTCCCATGTAAGGAAGGAAGAGAAAAATAAACAATTTACCTGATAGGTGATAGGTGCTGCGAGGATCTGATAAACTGTGGATTAACAGTGACAGTATTCGGTGAGGCAGCCCTCTCTGGCTTTTCCTGTTGAGTTTAGATTGAAAATCAAAATTATGAGGCTAGGATTTTTTAAAGTGCTTCATATGGGCCTATAAATTTCAGCAATAACAAGGTAAGCAATGACTCATTCAGAAAACACAGAGCCTGAATCACACACTATTTTCTCCACTTGCACAAACACTTCTGAACAAAGAGGAAAGTATTTAGGATTGGTTCAAGTATTTTTAAGCTTAGGTTACAGTTTTTTAATATGTAACAGCATATGTTCACTGATTTGAGTTTCTTAGGGAGCTCATATATATAGATAGGTCAAGATCTAAGAAATCAATCCCAATTATGTTTTCCAGTTTTCTAATCTTCTACTGATGAATCATGAGAGGTTGAATTGTGGGACTCTGCTTTTAAGGGATGGAGAAAAATGTGCTGCTGTGTATTCAAGAATATTACTTGCAGTGCTTTGAAAAGGCTAAATATTTAGAGAGGAGGGTGACTAAAATATCATCCTCTTTGCCACCAATATGGTTAGGGATTTTAACTGGAAAAGTATTTGGTAATGCTAACTTGCAGTTAAGCTGCTTAGGTGGCAGTATATGGATAACTAAGTTCCCTATGTTAAGTTCTGGATTTATTTTAGGCTGTTTTCTTAAAAATACAGTTTAAATTTATACTTATGAGAACTAACCAAAATATAAGCTAAAATTTTCTTTGTTTATAACAGCTTTTCCTCAAGGAGTAAATCTTCTCTTCCAGTTAAAAATAAATGATATGGGATGGACTGCACTCAGCATTCTTTTTCATGAGGCTGATGTATGTTTCGTGGCCGAGTTTTGCAGTGAGTTGCTGTGTCACTACTTGCAAGTTGTTAAAAAAGTGTCAGAAGGGGAGCACAAGAAAGTTACATTGTTTCAGTAGAGTGTAGGTTTCAGACTGACTGTGTTATGGATTTCTAATACACTGGTTAAAATAACAGGTCTTTAGTTCATTTTTACACAAGTCATTGCATTAGAGCATTCTGTGCTTAAACACTGGTGGACTTCAGCTAGAGAGTGAGGAAACACACTGTGCTGGGAGCTGATGACTCTCTGTGAGCCTAGGGAAGCTGAAAAGTTACTGGAGTCTTTGCAAGCAAAGGAAGCTAAAAAGTAACTATATTTGCTGCAAAAAATGCTGATGAAATAATAGTTTTGCTAGCAGTAAAAAAGATTATTTTTTGCAATCC
Source organism: Onychostruthus taczanowskii (assembly GCF_017590055.1). Lineage (NCBI taxonomy): Eukaryota > Metazoa > Chordata > Aves > Passeriformes > Passeridae > Onychostruthus > Onychostruthus taczanowskii. The sequence continues at coordinate 12,707,108 of NW_024499351.1, forward strand.
GATAATATTATTTCAGAGTTGTTGGCATTTTGGGTCCATACCTCCCTACTAATCAAGTTGTTTGGGACAACATCAAAAAGAAAATAAAGCAAGAAAAACTGGGTTTGTTTGATTTTTTTAGCTTCACACAAGTATAATTCACATTATCTTTGTCCAGATTACATTGGCATAAGTATAGGTGAACCAGACCCTGAATTCCATCGTTCACACTCCTTTCCATCTAGTCAATTAACTACTTCTTTAAGAAATGATTGAAGATGTTATATTTATATGATAATGTAAGAAATACAAAATTATTTCATACCTCTAATTTTCTTGCCTCTTCAGACCACCAGACTTCAAAGTCTTTTTGCAGCTTCATCTTCACTTTTTCCATAAGAAGCTGCAGGTGCTCAATCTCTACCTTCAGTCCTTTGAAGCGACTGTACACTGTTTTATAGCTAATATAAGAAGAAGAAGAAAGTGTATTACAGATTTTCCAATGTATATCTGAACAAAAGTTAATCCTACCTAGAACTGCTGGAGATTTAAACTATAAAATAATGTATAATAATCAGAGATGCAGAGGACACAGACAGATGGTAGAAGGAAATATCTCATATTTTATAAAAGCTTCACAGGACAGTAAGTGCAAGAAACTTATTCCACAAACCTTTTATTTCATAAAGAAGTTAGTGAAATTCAAGTGGGATCAACATTGATTAAAATATGGTTTCAATCAACTATGAAAATTATTTCTTTTGAATCTCATCATGTTACCATTAATAAATAACTGGTATCTTGGATTCAGATAGGAGCCGAGACTGGTTTCCCTGTCAGATTGAAGCTTCATTACTCTCTTGGCTATTAGACATTTGGAGATTTACCAGGAGTATGAAAGAGCCAGAAGTTTCTTCAGAGATTGTGAATTACAAACGCTAGCAAAATACTTAATACTGATATACTTGTATCTATTTTTTTTAATCCTCCTGGCAAGGATTGGGTAACCAATGTGTAATCTGTGTTTTATTTACACTTAGTGAGTCCTGTATAAACCTAAAGGTTTTCTTTAGTTCAAGAAAGGCAGGACTTTTCTGAATCACCCCAAAAGGCTCACAGCACATTTGAATTCAAACAACAAGTTGCAAACACTAATCCTCAGGGAGGACATTAAACTGTTTTTATTTATTTTTAACCTTTAGCTCAAGCATAAATTTTCCTCTCTCATCTACTGTGGTATCTGACAGACAAACCAACAGCATATACACAAATTTAGGACTATTAGTGAACCACAAAGCTGATATTTTTAAAATGTCAGAGAAAACCCTGAGGGCAACTGTGTGTGCAGAATTGTAATTGGAATATACTATCAGTATAATTTATCTTCTGAAGGATGGTAGAAATCTGAGGCAGAAATAGTACCTTTTTTTTTCTTCTTCAATTTGCATCCGAAGATTCTCTTCTACTGGATCAAACGTTAGTTCTTCAGAAGGATTTGAAACAGCTATAGGATAAATGATCAGATTTAAGCAATGACTATATGGTGTCCAAAGAAGCAACTTCTAATTACAATAAAAAGTAGCTTTTAAGAGTCAGTTAATGAAATTGGGGTGATTACCCATTTCACTCTTCTGCAAATGCTTCTTCAAATTCCTTATTTAGACCTTACTTAATAGAGGACATAGTCAATAACTAGTGATTTGAATCAAATTGTTTATAATTAGATTTTATCGTCATTAAAGATTGGAACATTAATTTTAGATATAAATAAAAACATTAATATTTGGCATAAAACACTATCAAATGGGTTCAACCACTTTTTGCAATGGTTTTGGCAACAAAAACAAGACCAGAAGCTGCTGCAAAAAGAAGAGACAGCAGTACCTCTTGAAAGAAAGATTAACTTTGGAAAGCAATAAATTAGTATAAATAAGGAAAATATCCTGAAACTATGTAAGAAAATTTTCAAGGTAAAGGCTAAGGAAATACCTTAAGAATAGCCTAAGTTAGCCTAAGAAAGCAGTTTATGATTTCCCTATCCTGTAACAGAGGTAGTTAACATGCAATACACAATGTGCTTATTCTGAAAGATTGTGAAACAGTCTTTCCATCATGGTTTATGCATACAGTGGTGAAAGGAAATGTGAAGTTACCTACTAATGTTACAACAGTTTATGTTTCTGGGATGAATGAAAAGAAAATATGTTTGACCTTTTTAACTCAAGAAAAATCACAAAAAAAATCAAAAGATTTGTTGTAGAATACATGCAAGTTTCCCCCCCGACTCTTATTTCTGCCAAGAAAATAAATCCTTTGTCAGTCTGTCACAAGGCCTGAGGAGTGCACCCTCTCTTCAAGGAGAGGAATTCTGTCTGAACAAGAGGGCAGCACTGACCCCTCTTTGCCTGTCAGCACATCAGCTGAAACCATTAATCTTTGTAGTAGCACCGTATAGCTTAATAGAGATGATGTTGAAAAACACCTTATTTCATTACTTAGCTGAAGCATGTTAATACAGACAGTCAAGGTGGACAAAGCCTATGCAAAAGTCTCATTTCATACATTGAAAGTTCTTGCTGCATGTGATTACAAAGAAGGATAGGGTGAGTACATTTGTGGTGGGGAGAGTACCATTTAAAGATAAAAATATAAACTGCTTGAAATGTTAAAGGAAACAAACAAGACAGGAGGCGGAGGAGGTAACACAACAGTGACATTGTATAACAAGTTATACCTGAACATAACAGAGAATAAAAAAGTCATCATAACTGTTCCAGAACCTTTAAGGAAAGGAGAAAACCTTTCCACGATTACAAGGGATGAGGATTTTCTGATTTCTCACATATCAACCTCAAGAGAAGGCATAATGTGGGAAAGCACAGCTACTGATGGAACTTGTGTGGAGACACTCATTGCAGAGCTCCTGAGGCTTCATGCTCTTCTGATCTACATGAACACACAGCAGACAGGCTTGAGGGAAATGTGCTCTTGTGGAACACACTAAAATGATTTAGGGAGTTACTGGCTCTCAAGTGAGCCATGCTCACAGATCATGTGAGAATCTTTATTATGTTTCCATGAATATTCCAGCCAGACCTAGTGAGCCAATTTCAAGTTAAAGGAGACTCTCCTGAGCACGCTGCAGTGCATTTGTCCTATTTGCAAAATCTGTGACCATGTCTGAGTTCAGGAGGCAGCAGCTCTAGCCCCTTATAATGAAGGGAAATAACACAGGGTGGAATAACAGAGCATTAACATCTTAAAATGTTAATGCTGTTTCTGAAGTGAGTACTTCCCTACATGAAAACATCACCAAATTCTGATAGTTATTACAGAGTGATACAAGCCAGAGTATAGCTTTCCTTCCTTGGTTTATTAGGACATCTAGTACTTGGAAAAATATTTTCATATTAGCTCTGAAAGGTCAGCCAAACTTAGGCAAAATTTTGTCACTTGTATATAAAAACAGCAAAAGAATGGTATTCTTTCTGCTGATTACATGCTGCAGATGGGATTTTTGGTTGCATGTTGCCATCTGAAATAATAATAATAAAGCCTTTTGTATGGGTTGAAAACCTTTATCATAAACAGGGTGCAGCATCCTCACCCACGAATACCAGTCTGCCCATTATCCCTAGTTGGTGATGAAAGGCAGAAGCACAGCTGCAGACAAGGTGAGCAGCAGAGTTTTGTGAATGGAAAGAGATTAGTACACTGCAGGCTGTTGTGGCCCCAACAGCAGAAATATCATCAGATAAATGGCTAAAACTTACATGCCCCTGTGCACATCACTGACCTTGGGTCACAAAAGAAGAAGAGATCTGATCACAGTGTCAGGTGAAGTCCAGTAGTAAGTCAAGTCCAGGGCATGCCTGCCAAGGCACTGCTTTGTAAGTTCTCTGGCGTTTTTTTTCCCAAGCTGTTGCAATGTCCATTTCAGTTTCTTGTCATGTCTGCTCATTGCAGCAATATGTTTGTGAACTGAATAACATTCTGCTCTAAAGACCAGACCTTTGAAATATACCTACTATAATATATACAAAGGATCATGGCTCTTTCCTGATGTTCCAAGCAAAAAGACATCTACATCATTTTAACATTTATGTTTCCTGCTACTTCTGCCTTCTCCTCATTCCCTGCTACTTCTGTTCTCCCCTCTCCTCCTCTTTATCTTTCCTGATGAATCCCTTCAGTGGCCTCTTTCTGCCCCATGGCTTCTGCTGCCTCACACCCCTCTTCTCTTACCAGTTCAGGCAATTTCAGCTACAGCTGAAGATAGGAAGCTAAGGCAGAGGTTACTGGCTCACTGTATCTCATATCTAATGCTAACATTCTTCAGTACATAGGCTCAGTCCTTTTAAAATAATGGTAGAGGGACACTGAATCGACTGTAAAACATAAAAAACCCATACTATTTACTCACAAATTCAGTTTAGACACCTAAGAAAAAATTCCTTTGGCTACAGCTTTTTTTCCTCTAAAGAGTTTGTTTTTATTGTATATATCTGTCTTCCCATGCAGAAACAGAAAATATATATTAACCACACATATACCAAGTACATGGAGATTAAGAAGCACTGAAAAATCATGACAGCAGCTTTGCCCACATACATGAAAAAATTTGCAATACATTAAAAGATGTACTAGAGGTGCTACTGCTAAAATATTAATTATCAGATATAATTTCTGCAACTGCACAGAACACAAAGTGGTATCTACTTTTTTCAGTCAGGATTGACTTTTAATTAATTGATTGACAGTTTGTCATATGAAACTCAGCTGTACAGTTTAGCTCTATGCTTTTAGTGCATCAGCTGAGAAGTTTTCATTCAGTTGGAGTGTAATATCACATGCACTTTTCATGCCCCAGTGACTTCTCCTGGGCAACGAATGCAGTTGCTGCAATTAATCCTGATAATGCAGCCCCAGGTTTCAGAGGTGCAGGGAGGAATGACATGCATGCTTAGGAAAACATTGGCTCAATGTATACTAGGAGCTTCTGTTGGCATCCAGTTCTGTACAACAGAACTATTTTGGCAGCAGTCAGCAACATGCTGATAAGGAGTATTTGTTTCTTTACATTAACATAACTGCACAAAGAGCTGAGTGGCAAAAATTATGAATCCTAAATTGTGATGCCTTTTTCAAGAATACTGAGTCCTAAGATGTAAAGAAGAGACTGACAGTGCCACACTGGGTAGGGAAATAGCTGGCAAATTTGATGCTTACATTAAGGCTAACTGGTTTTGCTTCACCTGTTTTTCTTCATCTTCATAGACAACCCATTTGGTGGAGTGAGCACAGGATATAACTGATACCAGCTGCCTGCATAGAGATGAAGGTGAGCTCTGCATGAGTTGACATTCATATGATAAAGGTTTGTAATTTTTGGTGCTTTTTTCTCATAAAGAAGATTTTAAGAGGCATTTTAGGATATAATTATTTTTTTCTAATGAAATGGCCAGTTTTGGAGTACAGGAAGTAGTAAATTTTACGACATATGCCACACGATCAAATCACACAGTACCAGAGAGAAATTGTAGCACCTGCTACACGTAGCACTATTTCAAAGCCGTGTGGAAAGCATGGATGAAACACACTATTTCTAGAATGATACCAAGTGTTATCACCATTGTTTACTGCAAACTGGCAACAACCTGAAATACTCTGGCAGATTCTTGTCTACAGTCAGAAAATTTTGCAAGAAACTCTCTGTGACCCTGAACTTTATACTCTCTGGGGTGCTCATATATTTCTCAACCTGAGTGTATCCTGGAAGTCAAACTCCTAGGGATTTATTGTCTTGTGCCTCAAATAACATTGTGTCTTGCCCTCTAGCTGTACTTTTGCAGTCAAATATTTTCATTTTTTTCACTGGATAGTCTTGTGTTTATGTACTTAAATTTATAGTCACTTGAAGTAACCAAATTTAGAATTGACTTTAGTACCCCATTAATATATTTACTGCATTATTTATCAGCTTTGCAGCTTTTGGCAAACTCAAGCATTAGTGCTTTCAAAATGGAACATATGTTGTAAGTTGATTTTTTTTTTAAAGGAATAGCCATCTATCATTATTCAGGATCATCTTACAAGTAATTCTCCTCTTTTTCTTTATATTTCCCCAGGGCCATGTCAGCCTGTGTTTGTCACTGGGCACCATGTGTGTACCTTATACAAAGATAAGTAGCGACAATGTAACTCAGGAGAAGATGAAAATATCCTAATGTCTGGATGAGTTTATATTGTGGGCTTAGAGCAATTTACATAACCCTCATGTAATAGATTTTTTAAATTTTCAGCCAGTTTGTCATAGAATACACTGAAACATGCTGCTCTATTTTCAGCATTTTACAACTTAATGGATGTGCAGGGGATTAAGGATGTATATTTTATTGATTTTGATTTTGATCACTGAATTTACTAAAAGGGTCCATTGGTATGCTGCTTTTTTTTTTTTTTTTTTTTTTTTTTTTTTTTTTTGGTTTTTTTTTTGGTAACATTACATTGCTTATTGTTTTACTGGCTCAATACTGGCTCAAACTAACTTCCAATGTACACCTGGCAAGCAGAGCTATTTTTTCCCATCTCAGTGAGCTGTTTTTCCTAAATACAGTCACATTTCAATTCCCTCAAGTTTCTTCTTTGAAACTAGTAATCTATATTTTTCTTCCCGAAAATATATGGTGTACAAAACAGGAGGTGTTACCTTCATGTCAGCTATACTTAAGCCGTCATAGCAAAAAATTCCCTGTTGCTTTCCAAATATACAATTAAACCAGGGGAATAAAAAGCAACAAAGCAGCTTCGAGTTTAATATGTTCCATACATGCCAGTTAATCTAGTGAAACAGTAACATAGCTGGGTCTTAGCCAGGAACCCCCTACTAACTCAGATTCTTGCCTAAACTTAATAAATACTTTTTACCATTTGATTACATGTGATTCCTCTTGCATCATTTATCTTGTTCATATTAGATAAAATCATACCTGATATGTTTGAATGATCTTTCTCTGCCTCCCAAGAAGGGGTGTGATTTATCATCCGTAAGCTTTGAAGTTTTGTAAACATTAATTTCTACAAAATTCAAGAGCTTTCATGGAAAAAAAAAATCTCTTTTCTAAGCTTTGTCATGAGACATAAGGAATATGCCACCACCAATATCCAGACTGCAGTTCAATGAGCACCACAACTTTTGTAAAGTAATTCCTAGTCAAGAGAAGGATTTCACTGAGAATAATAAAGCAAAACTTTCCTAAGAATAAGACATACCTAAAGGTGCAGTCACAATGAGTGTCACAGATTACTGTGCATGAACAACATACACAGGCATGGGCAGCAAAGTCTGTGCTTGTAGATCACATTTAGGAATGCAATGCACATAGCAACTGTGGGATTAATTCAATAGGCCTAGTGTTTTCTAAAAATAAGGCATGTTTTACCTGCATTCTGCATAGAACTGTCTATAGGCACAGAACTGTACTGAGGTTGTCAGTACAAATGCTCGTGACAATGCACAGAAACATTTATTCTGGACAATACGCTGAACTTATAGCAATACCATTTGAAATAATATTAAGGAAAAATAAGCATACATGCTTATCCTTAACTGCATCTGTTTCAGCTGTGTATAGGTATAGGTGGGCCATGAAACTGATGTTTAACTTCAAGTTAGACAATAAATGAGGTTTTGACCTTGATTCAAGAAGTGAATTCTAACCAAACAAATGTATATGGCTGTACGAGTCTGAACAACTTTGATCTTTCTGCTACTTTCATCTGCAAGAGAGTAGAGAGATGGAAAACGTAAAGGAAAGACATCATTATTGGTGAAATCCATATATTATGAGCATGAGGTTGCACTATAAATTATTTAGTTTAACTCTTGGCTCAAATAAAACAAAAGATGTTGGGCTGAAGCTCCTCTATCATGGATCTGATTTTTTTTCCTATGCAAATATCAGAGAGTGTGCTAAGACTCCAGTTAAGTGTAGAATAAAGACAAAAGTACTACAGAAAGTTTAGTTTCCACTCTCCCACATGGCTACTCCACTGATCCTCTAAAACAGTTTCCTAAATGCATTTTTAGATGTTGGTGTGATGTAAGAATTTTCCAGAAAATTTCTGAAACCACAGCTACAGGATTTAATGTCACCAGGAATGTCATTCTTTAAGAAGATTCATTTTGATGTTGTTCGGTGTTCTGGCATGCATATTAGATTAGGGCCATGTGCAACTTGGGCAGTAGTAGGGACCAGATTATGGTTGTGGGACCCCCTATCCCTACTGGTCACACTCATGTCCCACATGGAGTGCCATGCTTTTGCTGGTTCTACCATGCACACAGCTGCTGGCAGCAGAACAGCTGGGCTGTCTGTGCTGTGCTACCAGCTCAAGAAGGTACAAGAAATATAGAGGCATTTAGGGAGTTCTCATAACTCAGTTCTTTCCTATGATCTGTGAAGGAAAGGACGCTGGGCTTGATGCTCTGGTAGCTGTTGGCTGAATTACACTGTAGTGTATACTGAGAAGAGACAATCATGACATATCCAGAAGCAATTACAACTTAACCACAAGATTCTTATCTGGAGAAATTATATCCATCCTCTGCACATTTGTGGGATATTATTAGATACTTGTTCTAAGTAACTATTTATTTTGATCTCAAATATGCAAACATTTTTCAGTAAAGAAGGGATGAATTAGCTTCCTTTAGCTATTTCAGCAAAAAATAAAATGGCAAAAGCTTTTAACCAGACCTACAGGTTGTTCTGAAATGCTGGATATCATGCTTGCCATGCTATTTCATTGTTCACCCCTCGCCTTGTCATTTACATAATCGGCTAGATAGAAATTTCTACTCTAGGTCGGACCTTGAAAAACTCACAGAAATACAGATGTGAAAGAGCTCCATTTGCTGTTTACAGTTTATTAGATTACAGAACTTGTTATTACAAAGAGTTTTCATGGATGAAACCTTGACTGAAACAGCACTAGTCAAGGTGCCCACACACAGGACACACCCGCTGGAGATGGCCAGAAAAAAGAAGCCTACAGCACTTTAAACTCTGTATTATTCTTACTTAAATTTTTTACTAGCTTATTAGAGCCAAAAGAGAGACACACTCAAAGATATACTGAAGATAAGCAAACAAGCTTAGGCCTAGAATCTATAGTCTGTGTGCATAGAACCAGAATTATTTTTGGTTCACTCCACCTCAAGTCCTATTTTAGAGTCATAGAATCATTCTGGTTGGAAGGGACCTTGGAAGCCTGTCCAGTTCAAAATGCTCAAGGTTTGGTGAAAACTGAACCAGTTTATGTTCAGACATATTGTGAAAACTCCATGAACAGAGATCCTGCAAACTTCTTTGACTTTTTCAATGTGTAACTACCCTCACAGAATGTTATATCTTATCTTAATAGACCAAACCAGAGAACTGAAAGCTTCATCTCCAGGTTCTGTCTTGTTAGACACCAGAAGGAGTTTCTAAATAATAATACAACTCTCACTGAACTTTTCATTATTTCAGAAGGAATACTTACTACAAGAAAGCTTACAGAGACCACAAGCTGTTCCAAAAACAGTGAAATGCCAAAGTCAATGTCAAAAAGCTGAGTACTGGGTAGCTGTGCTATAAGTTCATGACTCCTAATAGAAATATCACTTGATCCAAAAATGTCTTTGCTCTTTTCTGAGGTCTGATCACTGGATTTGAGTGGGTCACATTGGAAACTTAATAGGAACACAAAAATAATCTCATAATTTTCCCTGTTCAGGAGGACATATTTGCAAAGAGTTCCAGTAAAAAATTCTCTTTCTTGAAGACAAACTGAAAGACTCATGCCTGCCTCTAGAATTTAACATTGGACATAGTAAATCCTGCTAAAAAAAAAAAAAATAGAAAAAATACAGCAAAAAATAAAACTACCAAACACCTTAGAAGGACTGGAGAGAAAACCTGTGGAAAGAAAGATCTGTGTGAGATTGAGGCCTGAAGGGACAGCTGGAAAAAGTGTCTTCTCATCAGAACACACTCCTACAGTTTTAAACTTAGTTCCTATGTAATACTGGGAAAACCCTAAAAAAACACTACCTAAGAAGAAACCTCAAGTGCTGTGGTAAGGACATCAGGGCAGCTTTCTAGCTGCCTCTTCTTTGGCTGATTGTGGCTTTTTCCCTGATTGTGATCATATTTATAGAAGAACTTGGTAGATACAAAAAAACCCCAAACTCTTCAAGAGCTTATAGTTTCAGCCATAAACTATGCTGATTTGAAGCACAAAATAGCATGCAAAACCAAGAGAGTAAGTTTGTTACAGTGTGTAGGTTCACAGTTACCAAAGGATGTAATCTAACAACTAGTAATGTCCAAACCACTGCTTATATATATTTCCAAAATTAATTGTCCCGAACTGTTGCAAGCATTTGATTAAAAACTACTTTGGTAAATATTTCTAAAAGCACCTAATATATTGCAATAATTGTACAAAGCAAATTCAAAAGTATCTGTATCTTTGGCAAAGTAAAACTTGTTAATAAAGGCAAAGAGGTACTGGTTTTGAATTTTCATCCAGTTGTGCCATTGGTATCTTTTTCTTTGCAACAATGAAAAATCAACATCCCTTTTAGCAAGCACAATCTTACCAACCTTCTATCACGCAGAATTTCTATTTCCTTTGAAATAGACTAAAGAAAATAAACTCATTCCTAAAGAAAATGGCCTTGACGCCACTAGAGGTCACCCTAGGAATGAAAATCGGTGTGCTGCATGCGCAAGAACTTATACAAAACCACCACTGCTGTTTGACATTTCAAGCACAAACATACAGAAGAACATAATACACAGAAAGACTGTGACTATCAAAATTGTGAATTCCTAAGAGAAATCTTTCTCTTATTCTGAGGGTATTGTATACTGACTACACTGGTCTCTAGCATATTTTAGCACTTGGATACCTGGTAGTACTGAGGACATTGGCTTATCTCTTTGAAAACAAACAAACAAAAAACACACACACAAAAAAAAAAACAAACCAAAACAAACAAACAAACAAACAAAAAAAAAAAAAAAAAAACCCCAAAAAAAAAAAAAAAAAAAAGAAAAAATAGGGGAAAAAATCCCCAACCAAGCAAAAAACCAAACCACCACCTCCTTGAAATTATGGACTTCAAATTATTTCTCTAAAGTGCTTTATTTAGCCCATACATATCATTTTTCATCACCAAGAATGATGGTATTAAAACAGGCCATCTATTATTCTCCGTGGACTATGCTGGATTTGTGTGGGAAAACACAAACTGCCAGTTTCCTCAGCTTCTGTCATTTTATGACTGAAAACACTTGTGTCTATTCATTTCATGGCATTAGTACAGATCAAGACTCTTCTGCTTCATATGAAAAAAAATTAATATCATCTCAGTTACAAAATGCAAAGCAGTGAAAGAAACCAAGCTCATTTTATTTAAATATGGATTTATTTAAAGAACAGATTAACTCTGATGTAAACCAGAAGTTTGGAAGTGCTATGTGCTTTCCATTCGCACAGATCATAGCAGATGACTTCAAGACAGTCATAATTATTGGACTAATCAATGTTATATAAGTCTAGAAGAGGCTGCAATGGTTCAGAGAACACTACCATACACTTTCTGAACATGCCTTATATCCAGAGCAGGTACAAACCATGGTGGACCAGCATTTCTAGTGGCATGAGCAACATTGGAATGGTTCAATGACTGGTTGGATGGAACTTTGAGCAACCTAACATAGTGAAAAATGTCCCTCCCCATAGCTGGAGGATTAAACATCCTTTCCAACCCAAATCATTCTGTGATTCTGGGATCTGACACTGGACGACTAGGAGCAGCAGTTCCCCTTTGTAACTCTTCTGATATGCAGAAATTTGTCAGACAACATATTTGCTTCTCAGTGTCAGATATGTGGTAGTGTCAACATCAAAGGATTGGAGGAATCATTGCTTGAAATCCTTTCCTAAGACTGGCTGGAATACTCCTGCAGGAGTACCCTGATGCATTCATTATACAGCACTGTCTGTCCTCTGTGCTGATCATGCTCATTCATTTCTAGAAGGAAAGGTGAGTAAGCAGAATGAAACATGCTATGAAGAAACACACATCAAGGAATGAAAAAGGGCATGGACTGATACTAACATCTTTACAACAGGCATCTAGCTTTGAAAATGTAGGAAAAGATGGTACAGATAAAGCTGTAAAGGGAAGAAAGTTAAGCAGGAATTTTCCTATATTTGCTTAAAACCAAATACGTGTTACCAATCCAAATATAAAAATAGAATGCCAAAACCTGTGCTTGCAGGCATTTGCCACACCAAATCAAATGCTGGTATGCATTTTCAGGGATTGAAACATATCTGTTGTTTCTGACTCACCTCGTCATTTATTTTTTATGAGGAATCAGTTTTTCAAGGGAATTTTGCTTAAAAAAGAACTGGGGAACAGCCCTTTGAATAAAATGAGAAATACAGAATCTTATTTCTAAAATTCAAGTCACAAAACCTGGAAAAACGAGGGTTTTTTATTGGTTTGAAGTTTTTAATAAAATATTGATAAAACTTAATATTGAAATCTGTACAAGGGATGCAAATTCCTTACAAAGACTCACATATGTCCTTTTTTTTCCCATTTCAAGTAGCTTTAAAAAGACAACAGAGTTGGACAGAAATTTGCTCCTAACAAACCTCCTCAGAAGCAAAAAGGTTTTGCCATCAGGCTCTGCATTTTACAGAAATACTACTTTAAAGCATCATAAGATAATGCTTCACTAGAATAAAATAAAACATCAACTTTTCTTCTAAAACACTGCAAACCCCAGGGAAAGCTTTTCTTTTCATTCCTTTCTCCCATCTTTTCCACCCTGAAGCATGTTTATGACCCAGTGTTTTGCTGTCAATACTTAGGCAGTGTGCACATTATTTCATTTCAAATACTCCTGAAGTGCAGTTACACATGCAAAAGGAGCTTTAAATCCCACCTAAAAATGCAGTGAAGTGTCTTACTCTGAAAGGTTTCCATAAAGATAACTAAAATGATTTATTTCCATAATAAGGTATTTTTCCAGATAATAAAGATGAAAGGCACACTGAGATGAATCCTTGCAAATTTACATAAAGTGTTCAATGTTTCTGGTAGTGCACTGACAAACTTTGAACATCCCTTGTCTCTGATGATACGTCCCATCTATTAATGTTTTAAAGGAGATAGCTAAGAGCAATGGGTTGAGTAGTGGTGTTTTCCTTCAAAAAGAAATCCACATCTTAAGAACAGTCATAAGGGAAACAGATCTACACTCTTTCAAATCAGATTAGAATAGTTACTTGAAGAGTTTTAACCATAAAGTGCTTTAAGTTAAGGGGAAGAAAATAAGGCAGCTGGAAGATGTTACTTAACTTGGTTTCTAATTGAAACAATGGTGTGTTTTATTTCATGTTGGGATTTCAACAGACTCTTAATTAGACTTTTGACCACACATTTAAAAATATCATGATTTAAAAATATCTTGATGACATTCTGATCATCAAGAAGTTCCTGGGAGACTTGGCACCTGTTACTCTTTGAAAAATCATTCATCCAGAAAGGCAGGCAGGCAAACAATACTCTCCAACTGACAGAATAAATATTAAGCTTAAATATCCAGAGTATTTCAAATAATAATGTAAATACTGGAAAATACTTTGTGCAGTCCAGAATTAGTGAGAATAAGCAGACAGCAATGCTCAAAACAAAAAGGCAAAAACACAAAGGTTGACTGCTATGAGGTGAAACACTAACAGAATATTCATACTGTGAATGTACAGCTGGTAAAGTCACTGCTATGGCACTTTCTAAGGACATGAAAAATTATACCTACCTTTGTTATGAGAAACAGCTTAGCTATTGAAAACAGCATTTGAAACACAATTTATCTATGTAGTAAAAAATGTCAGTGTACAAGGCCAGATATTATCATTGAGATTGAAACACACATTCAGACTATATTAGTTCACTTTTCAAACCATTGAATAAGGAATTCTCATAAACAGCACTGCTATGATTAATCTTGATGTAACTTGCAGTAGTGTTAAAAAAATTACTAAATAGATGGTAGTCAAACCTGGAGTGAATTAAAGAAAAAAATGCCATGTTATTCTGAAGATAGCACCTTTAAATTGAACTTCAGAGGAGGGAAGGAGAGGTCAGGGAAGGGGAGGAGTTGGACAGGACTCCCAGCCATCATCTAGTCCTCTTCAGCACTGACCAAAAGTGAAAGCATACTACTATTAAACCAGGGTGCTCAAATACTTTTAGAACAGTCGTGTATGGGACATTGATCACCTATCAAGGAAGCCTGTTCTCGGCAAAGCATCTTTTCCTAATATCACATCTGAACCTCCCCGATGTAGCTTTGAACATTTCACATGTGTCCTTTGAACATTTCACATGTGTCATCGGCAAAGCATCTTTTCCTAATATCACATCTGAACCTCCCCTGATGTAGATTTGAACATTTCACATGTGTCCTGTCACTGGATGACAGGAAGAAGAGATAAGCAATTTCTTCCCTTCCCCTACTCATCCTAATAAAAGTCAACTGAGTTTGATTCCTGAGCTTTATTGACAGACAAAATTATTTTTAGTGATGCTTTTTAAATAAAAAAAAATAATTATAAAGGTGTGAAACAATAACATCATCACCAAAGCTTGAGATGCATGGGTATATTAGAAACAGAAACAGTTTTGTTATTCTGAAGTAATTTACTCACCTGACTTTTGGAAGAAAAGACAGTCCCCAAATTTTCTCACTCTTATTAAGAGATAAATGTTCTTTATGTTATGTATACATAGAAACACACATATCAGCTGCAATCTGGTCCAAGTTAGCTCCATCTTTTACGTGAAGTAGGTCCACGAAGGTACATTTTGGGATTCTTCTATGGGTCTAAATGAGGGGGGATCTAAACTGATTGCCCCAGCGATCTTCTGTCAAATCTTGGCTGAAGTTTACTGTCCCCAAAGTGGAATTCTCTTATGAACACTCCTAGGCCATTTCAGCACAAAGTCAGCGAAGTCAGTTTAAAGCATCTTAAACCAAATTTGGATGACTTTACACTTTTGTGAAAAACTTACACAGACAGTTTTTTTTTTTTTTTTTTACAGCTTTTTACAGCTGTGTCAACAAAAACTGCAGGAATAACTTCTCAAGAATAACTAGATGTGAGAGAAATGAACTGTATATGCCTTCAGTCCCCCTTGGAATGAGAAAAATTAAAAAGAATGTTAGATTGTGGCAACATGGCTACTAGCTTAGCCTCAGGACAAGTCTAGCCTGAGGTTAGACTAGTCAGAAACCAAACTCCCAGATCTGAAAGAACTGGGTATTATTTTTCTCACCACACATAAAATTAGACACCTTTTGAGTCAAAATTCAGGCAAAGTTCACATGTTCTTTGTGGCATGGACTATTGTAGAAATACTGTGGCAAAAAATCTGTCATAGAAAATACAACCTGCCTCCCAAGAAGATTCAGCCCTGGGAGAGAGCTTGTCCCTGTTGTATCCTATCTGAAATGTTACACTCTTACCTAGAGCTGCTCTCTGTATCTGCCTCTGGATTATCTTTCCTTTCAGATGGTCTGTAAAATACACAAAATGCAAATAATTAGAATTAAAAATGTCAAAAATCAATGAAATCATTGCATATTTCCCACCATTTAAAACTCCCAGTGCTGCTGGCCAATTTTACGGGTTTTTTGTGATCCATGGACAAGTTGATTTCTGAGTTCTGTCCTTCTCTCTACTGCAAGTAAACAAGTGGGCACAATGTGATTCTGCATATACTGAGACTTAATTGTCCAGTAAGAAAGACTGAAAATTAAACATTTACTGTCAAGCATTTTCACAGGATAATGATCTCCTACTGCTAGATAGAAAAGAAGTCCAAATGGGACCAGAGGACATGTGGAATTCCAAGTATTAGTTCAAACAGACTAAAAGGCACTACGAGATAGTAGGTCACTAGTCCACCCCTTTGCCAGTGAAAAACTAATTCCCCAAAACCATTTTTTTCTTGTCTGTCATGTTCAGTTTTAAATATCCCATGTACCAGAGGGTTGTATCGTGCTTTTTGTTTTATTAGGTTTGATTTGTGATTTCGTGGTTTTCCTTGGTGCTGTTTTTCCTTTTGTCTCTGCCTTTTTCCCAGTTATGTCGTCAGCTAGTTTCTAGTTTCTATTTCTCCAAACTTTACCCATTTATTGAAACTGTTCTTTCTCCCTTGGAAGTTTATTCGTTCACTACTGTTATTCCCCACCTAGGTTTTTTACTCCCAACTCTCCTGATTTGTTGAAAGTGGGACCTTCCCCTGACTTTCTCCCGAGATATGTCTTTGTTTGCCCCTTGATCGGGGCCCAGGAGAGGAAGAAAGGGGAAGTTTACCATCAAATAAAGCTTCCCTGGGACCCATGTGTGCTGCCTGTGTTTTATACTGCGCCGAAACAATTGACAACTGGGATTAAACGGAGCTCCAGGGGGAAAACTGCCACCCCCCTCTCTTAACATCAGCTAGCCGGGGAAAGAGAAGTGGCACCAGAGCTTCTGCAAGTTCTACTACTGTCCTCATTCTGGCTGGGGTTAACTTTTTCAGTAGCTGGGAGAGGATCTTGAGGTTATTCTGAACTACCTCACGTCATTGCCGAGGGCAGGGTAAAGGGACACTTCTCAGGAGAAGGTCAAGAAAACATGGCAGAGGGAGCCATCCTATATTGTCTAATATTGAGGAGGTTTTTTGTGTGAATTGTTTCTTTTCCTCCACTTTCTGTCATGAATATTTTTGCTGTTACTGTTCACTTTCTTGTCTCATTGCTGTTTCCAGTAAATTGTTTTTATCTCAGCCTGTGATCTTTGCCTTTCTTACTTCCAATAATTCTCTCCATCCCACCACAGCTGGGAAGGGGAGGGGAGAATGGGGCAGTGAGAGACAGCACTGTGTGGTTTGGAGAGTCTTGGTGGGGCACTGAGTTCGGCAGTAACATTCCTAAATCACAGTAACTGCTCATCAGGACTCACTGTGTAGATGTCATTGGTTTTCAATAAAAATATTAACCAATTCCATTATCTCAACATTCCTAGTTAGACTCCCATGCCCCATATAACTAATTTTTCATCCTTCTTTTATCCATTTCCTACCTGATCTACAACAATGGGCCAGTTTCCCAATTATTCAAAACAATAATTAGGTTACCACATGGGAAGCCATTATTCAAAGACATTAATGGAACTAATAAAGGAATAACATAGCCTTAAATATGGAATTTCAGCAGTAAATGTATTCTGAAGGGGTACGGGATTATGTCTCAAATTTTCAGATTAAGACCATTTCTAAGCAGAGGTTTGTTCATAATATTTACTAAGCTGTAAATCTGGATACCAGGGAAAGAAACAAAATCCATGCTGGATTCACTTTTTTTTTCCTCCAGACCTGTGATCATCTATATCATATTAGTGTGCATTTTGAATTAAAAATATTTTGCTTACAAGTGAAGTCTTATAGAGTAAGCTAATCAGAGGCAAATTAAGTCATTAAAAGTTGGCAAATGCTTAATCAGAGAATATAAATAAATATTTAAATTCACAGGTCATGAGAATTAGATTGTTCTATGAGCACAAAAGGACCATAACAAATCAAATTTCTTTGGAAATGATGAGAATAGTTGTTAATTATTTAGTAGCATTATAGGAATTGTATTATTTGAAATACATTGCAGTATAACAGTCAAGTGTTGTTGTTTTGAATGTGTATAGAAAACAAACAAAACACTCTATGTGCTCTTCAACTACAAAATAGACATAGAGTTGTATTTTTATGCAGAGGAAGTTTTATTATTTTAAAATTATTTTTAATTAAACCAATGACTTTTTCTGTAATTAAAGTTACCTGTAAAATTAGGAAAATGTAATCTGTAAAATTAGGAAAAGCCTTCAGCTACTGAGAAACAGGTTAAGTGAAGTAGCTAACTTCATCTAACCCTGCTATAAAAACAAATAAATCCTCCATCTCAACTATACTAACATTCGACCAAAAAACCACATTCAGTTAAAAGAGTTGATTCCTTTAACTATAGAAAAAACACCCTTGATTACTAATTTTTAGTGATAAAAACCCAGTTGAATGATCAACATTCTTGCTATTTGTGCTTTGAAAGCTCTATAAAGCAACTCAATTGATTTCAATACTCACTGAAATGGGATTAAACATGCTACTTTTTCCTCAAATTGCTTTTTCCTATTCTGACTGTTTAGATCCTTGTATTCTATGGCACTGTTTCATGCAGTGTTATGTTACTCACTCCATATTGAGCCATGAGACAGCCATGAAACATTTGAAACTCATTTCAATGGATTAACAGAGGTGCCTCAGAAACAATCTATACATTTAACTTTGTGTAAGGCATCAGAAACTCTCTTAAGCACTGTGAGCTGCAAAAGCCAACTGCCACTGTCATTTGAAAAAAATGGTTCCAGCAGGGACAACAGGCTTTTCATCAAGAGCCACCTGAAAATGAGGGTGACACACAGTTCTCAATATGTTGAATAAATGTGTTATATCTCCTTCTTTAATGTTGCTAGAAACAGATCATCAGCAATCTAGATGTTTTGCATTTCAAGTGGCAATGAGGCAAACCAAAAAAAAGCAGGCCAAACAAGTCAATGAGAGTAAGATCAAGCAGATAGACAACAGCTTGCCATCAGTACAAAAATGTGGAAACACAAGATCTGGATTTTAAATTATCATAGCCAAGAGGCTTGACTTTCAATTACATAGAGTTTACTCTGAGCACAACTGGGATAGAAACCACAGAGGCTGCAGGAGCTCTATTTGTATTGTGAGCTTTATCAGACCATTCAGCAGTGTGAAACTATCCCAAATGTTCTTCTCTCTCTTCATTCTAGCCTTTGTAAACGTCTGCTCCATCCATGACATGGATCATGACGTTGTAAGAAAACTTCTATTTGGCAGCTTTGTGAAAGAATGAGAAGCTTGAATCAGACTACCTGTAATCAGAGAGGAACCAAAGAAACCTTCTCCACCAACTAGAAAAATAAAACTCCAGCCTTACTATTTTTCTAGTAAAAGAGTTTTCTTTTTCTTCTTTAAATATAAATAGAAAGTTTTTGACATTTATCCAATTCACATAGTTCAAACTGCCTTTTTAGGGCAGCAAAAACTGAACTTCATTTCCCAGAAAACTTCCTGAGGAGAAACTGAAATTGTATTATGGGTAAAGTAGACCAAACACGAGCTCAGATTTGAGGAACATGGTACTATCATGAGGCACCTGACTATAATTCCATACCAATACTTAACTAGGCAGATATGATTTAATCTTTTGATTTGTTTTAATCCAATTTGAAATTTGACAGTTTGTTTAGATTTCATTTGGGGAAAAGATGTTTTCACTTAGATGCTCTTACTTTTGACAAACCCCTAAGATTTTCTGTATGTGTTTTTGATTAAAGTAATCTTGTTTTGTTTTCACTATAAATACTTGTGGGGGAGAATGAATGTTTCTGACCTGCTCTACGTTTCTGTGTCTGAGAACACCATTGCCCCAATGCTAGGTTAGACGTTCATAAGTGACAGAAGCAGGGGATGGTTCCAGTACTGTTGCCTGCACAAATCTTCTCATATAAACAAAAATAAGATTTCAGTCTTAAGTTCTGCCAGTTCTACAATCTTCATAAGCACAAATATATACCCAAAGAAATATGAAGAATCACATTCTCATAAAATACCCTACCATGTCTTCTGATTCTAAGTGTAAAATTGTGGAAAAGGTAGTGCTTAAATGTGGTTTGCAAAAATTGAATTTAAGATGTGGAGAACATCTCTCAACATATGGCTAATTATATTTTCTGAAGTTTCACCAAACAAGAAGCTAAAAATAGGTCTATAGCTGATACCAAATAATTTTTTCCAGCAGAGTCATTCTTCATCTGGAGATAACGGTCCCAATAAAATGTTGACTGCTGCAACTCCACATGTTTTGGCAAGAAAACTAGTTTTGTGGAATTTAAGAATTCACTCAGCATGCAGCCAGCTGTCATTAAGGCTGTGATAAATCTGTTGGTTTTGGCCTGCATTTCTGGAGACATGTAGGTATGGAAAAGAGATGAGCCGGTAACAGAGAATTTCGGCTTTGTGACAGGAGACAAAAGCAAGGAGAGAGATGGAAAGGATAAAATGGAATAGAGAAATCTAATTAAGAGTGATGTAAAGCAGAGGAATGTATCCCATTTGGTGACTAAATAGGACAGAATACATAACTTGAATAATATGGCTGTCCTTTAACTTCTTGTCTTTGCATTGTTCCAGAGTGTTTAAAGGATCTGAAATTATCTTCCAACGTATTACAGACAAGGAATGCTTTGACCTGAAGCATATGCTTTAGGACAACACAAAAGTGAATATGTTACAACTAAAAAAACCCCACTTATTTTAAAAAGTTTTTTTGTTTTGTTTGGGTCCACGTTACAGGTTTTAAAACTTCTGTTTTATTAGATCCCTCATATATAATACTATTATAAGGTTTCAAAGACTGCTAACTCAAGAACTGACAGGCTAAAGCCTTTGTCAATGTCTTCTCATCTCGTGTTATTTTTTTAGTATTTTTATATTTTTTTGCATTTTTCAAGCCTGCATTTATCTTAATGCATCTTTTCATCATGGAGATCCTGAAACCTTCACACCTCAAAGAGGATGCTGTATGTTTCATTTTCTTCATTGTTAAATAATTTTTGGTGTTACATAATACATCTACCAGAACATCCACCTATGCATCAGGGCATCTGATTCCTTGAATTCCCCCTCCAGGGATTTTGGGTCCCTAATCACACTATATGGCACTAGATGTTGCTTTTTCCCCCCCTGTTTCTCACACTGCCACACCAGTCAATAATCTGCACAAGAAGCTGCAATGGAACACAGCTGGGACAGCTGACCCCAATGGACCAAAGGGACATTCCACACCATGTGGCATCATGTTTAGATAAAAAAAAAAAAAGCTAGGAGGAACAAGAACTCCATTTGGAGTGATGATATTTGTCTTCCTAAGTCTGTTCACTATTAGGAGTGAAGGAACTCTGCTTTTCTGGAGATGGCTGAACACCTGGCTATCAGTAGGAAGTGAAGGAATTTCTTATTCTGCTTTACTTATTCTGTTTGCATACACACGTTTTGCTTTACCCATTAAACTATCCTTATATAGTTTTGAGTTTTCTTACTCTTACTTTTCTGATTCTTTCCCCAGTCCACCAGAGGGGAGTGAGCAAGTGTGGTGCTTTTTTGCCAGCTGGGCTTAAACCATGACAGGAAATAAGTGGGGGTTTTGTCTGTAATGCAATGCCCTCATATTTGCTGTTGGACTTAGCTACCACCCAACTATGAAAACCAACTCAAGAATCTGAAACTATTAAATCTGATTCAAGAAGTTGCATACATCCACTTGAATCAGATAAGAAGTCCTGCTGAATGAGCAGAAATTAAAGATGCATATTCAGCAAATAATCATTCAAAGAGGGGAGCAATCACATAACTTCCATGAGCCCTGTACAGATATATTTTTAACTGTGCTTGAGGTTAAAGTTGTAACAGCTTACAAAGTATTCCTGAAAGTAAGAGACATTGAACCCAAGCACAGATATTCAAATGGAACAATTTCTCAAACTGAGAAGACCGTTAAACAGAGATAGTTATAGGAAATCTTACCAGATGTGTTAGAATAATTTTTAAAATCTGGTGATGAAATTGTATGAGAACACTGTCTATGATAAAAGGTATCTAACAAGAAAAGTCATGGAATAAAAGAAAATTTCTGTTCTAATGCAAAATCCTGCAGCACTAAGAACAAATAAACCATTCAGCCTTTCTCTGACCCAGAGAAATATTTGGGACAAATTCTGAATTTTCTTTTCAAACTGTGTCCTTCTCCAATGGCAAAAACATGTCAGTTGGCTCTATTAGGACAATGTGCAGAGACAAAGTAGTCTGCGTTAGTAAACTGGCTCAACACTATGTCTGATGGAAATGCTTAATTTTGGAATACATGGTTGGCCAAATCCCCATGTAATTTGATAGCTTCTCATTTTCAGAAAACCCTTGGTGTCATCAGGAAGGAAAACATATTATTGCAATACTCAGGGCCTCTCTGATTTTTCCAGGTATGAAATATGGCCCTCATCATCATTAAAAATATATGGATGACATTACCTCAGGTAACATACTGCAGAGTATAACCTACTGCAGCAAATTTCTGCCTTCTGCAGTGTTTTAAGATTTTACTGCCTCTCCTTTCTCCTCTTCCTGCTTCCTTCCCTCCATACCAAAGTTTGCTGTCAAAGGTCACTACCCCACAGCAGAGAATGTAGAAGGAAATGTCTGCTCATGTTCTGGCTGCTCTAGCAGCAGAATTTGGTACATCAGCACAAGCATACTAGCAATTTAAGATGAGACACTATCATCAACTCAACAACAATGTCTGAAATACAAGTAAACACTCTCTTTTGCCAGCTGGGAAAAAAAGATTGGAGAAAGTAACAGCCAGCAAAGACATGGGCCAGACCATTGGGAGCAAGGAAACTGATGGGATTTAATAGAGCTCTGCAGTCAGAGTTCCCAGGGAGGACAACAGGTTTAGAATTTGAAGCACAACCCTGACTTCCACAAATTCTTAATTGCCAACCATAGCCTAAGCTCAGCACATTACCAAACACACATGGAAATACACAGTTTTTCCAACATAATCTCCTTCCTTGGAATTTAAATATCCCAGATTCAAATGGATACATTTTACTACGATGTAGGATGCTGCACATTTTGAGATTACTATTTAAAATATCTGACTGGGGCATGTTCCCTTCCTTGCCATACTCAGTTGAGACAATAATGGGTTTTATTGACATGTTTAATACCTTCAAGCATGATCAAATTTACAGACAGAAAGCTTATGACATAGCAGTCTCTGCCACTCATTGCTACAGGATGACAATGTACTTGACTTCTCAGAAAGAATTTGTTCACTGAAACATTTGTTCACTGTTCAGGCATTGGGATGGAATGCCCAGGGAGGTGGTGGAGTCACCATCCCTGGAGGCATTCAAGAGAAAACTGAACATGGAACTTAGTGCTATGGTCTAGTTGAAGAGATGGTGATTAGTTAAAAGTTGGACTCAATCATCTTGTGATTCATTGTGCTACTCAATATACAGTCCTCTAAACTCTCGACCCATTTCTATGCATTTACTTCTAACCTATCTAATCTAATATGGATTAAGTCTCCTCCCCTTTTTCTTCATGTTCTTGTTAATTCTGGCCAGATTACTTTTGTTCCCTCACAAGATGATGACTTATATTTCACGATTGAAGGAAATTCCTGTTTATTATTTGGCCTGCATTTGCACAGCATGCTTTATCCCACATCCCACATTTTTTTCTAATAGTCTTTCATACATTCTGGCTGCTAAAGAACCAAAAAAAAAAACTTTGATAGGGTTAAACAGCAAAACTATAGAGAAACTGACTTTATTTTCCTGCTGACATCATTCTGGACCTCTATCTTCCTCCAAGTACAAACTGTCATAGACTACATAGGCCTTAATTTTTGAAGCATTCCCAAGGGAACTCTTCAACACTTTTTTAAAAAATCCAGATACTCAACACTTGGACACCTAGGATAACCAACATAAAACACTAAGGGCTCTGGACTGCACCTCAGCATCTCCTTGAAATTGGAAATCAGAACCAATGCTTTCTGAATTTAAAAACAAATGCTTGGACCTTGATTTTCATGTCCCAATGTTAGCTGTCACTACTTATTTCTGACCAGACATTTTTAGCCAAACATGGATATATAGCAGCAAGCACACTCCAAAAGACTTCAGCAGAAGCACACATTATGTCTGGATATTCCATGGGGAATAGATAGGCAGCTCAGCCAATAAAGTACTACTTCTGTATGTGCTGTAGCAATGGCAGTTTGTTGCATTCAGCAAGTAAGTGTACAGTTTGTGTGTGTGTGTGTGATTTATTTGGTTTTGTTTTTCCTGGATAGCTCCCTGAATTTAGGTACCTAAATTTCACTTAAGCTATATCTTAGATGCCAGAGTGGTGTTTTAGGTATTGTCCAAGGTGAACAAATATCCTGTTTATCTTCATATGCTAGAAAAGAAACAGAAATGAAGCACATCTGGAAATTATTGTTCTGTTGTTTATCACATCGATTTGTTCATGAATTAAATATTAAGCTGGTCCAAAATGCATGACTGAAAAGCAATGCCATATGGATAAGGAGCCATAATCTGTGAATTTAGTGGTCTGGATGTTTATATGATGAAATGCCACTTATCTCTTGATTATTTCACAGAAATTAATGTGAAGAGAAAGAATAAGGAAAATAGAGAAATAGGTTTGTATACAGTTCCTATCATTTTCACATTTTCAAATATGCAAATTTAAGAGGAATAAAAAATAAATAAAGGGTTCTTAAAGCACAAACAAAGTCAAAACCAGAGGATTTTACCCCCAACAAGTTTTCTGGTAATAATACACTGGTCTCAGTTAATATTTTAAGCAGAGAGTGACTATATCCGAATTTCAGATGAACATGGTTATTTTCTGTTACAATACTGCCTTTGTAATTTCTATGCAACAATTTGATGTTCAGTCTCATTTTGTGACATTTCTTTTGGCCAGAGCTGTCCAACATGAAATTAAATATTGAGTTCCAGGGCTCACTATATACTTCAGTTTCAGAAACTTAAAATTTGCTCTTACCCAAGGAATTGTCCAGGCATTGAGCACATAGTGCTGTGTAACTTCTGGTCAGATAAGACAGACTGATATTAGGAATCTGGCAGATGTGACACAAAATTAAAAATAAAATATATGTTAAAAAATTACTATGCTGAAGCTGACTAAATATGCTACCATGTTTTGAGGCCATGCAGATAAACATTTCAGGGTGATGGAAACAAGTCAGAGTAAGAATGAGTGTATGACACATTTTTTGATGCACATTTACTTGTAATATATCTACCAAACCTTTGAGAAGTGACTCCTTGAGTGTCAGACACATACTAGCAACCCAGTAAAATCTGAAATAGCTTCCTGTGAAGATACAGCATATATTCACTGTTGCGGATAAGCCCAAGACTGCTTCTTGAATTGCTCAGCGATTTAAAATACAACCTTATTATGTATAAAAGATATAATGATGTAATCAGCTCAGAACAGACATCTTCCCTCAGCCTTAAATAAAGTGCATTACAAAATCTTCATATTACAGCTATTTGCTGTTGATTGCATTCCTTCTGCAACATTCACAACCAACTGTAGTGACATCACACGATTTATGAACTGGTTTCATTAGAAAAAAATAGCTATTGTCTTTTAGTATGTGTGGGTCTATATGCCTATGCTACAAGTCTGCATGAATGCTGTCTAGATGTGTAAATGAACCATGAGATACTATGAAAATCAAATTTCTCTTTCTGTGCTCAGGAAGGAATATCACTCTTGGACAGTACTACTCTGAATAAGCAGAGATCTACTTATCTAAAATGTGAAGGTTTGATTTTTCAATGTTAAAATGTCTGGCCATCCAATACTAAAGACTTAAATGACTTGGATGCAGGGAATACTAAGTTTACAAGTTTATTGATGACACTAAATTGGGATGAGCTATTGACTCCTTTGAGGGCAGAGAGGCCCTGCAGAGAGACCTTGACAAAATAGACGTGGGCAACCACCCACTAGATGAAGTTCAACAAGGGAAGGTGCTGGATTCTGTATCTGGCGTGGGGCAAACCTGGTTGTCTGTAAATAGTAGGGAATGAGAGGCTGGAGAGCAGCGCTGGAGAATGGGACCTTGGCTCTTGGTCACTTGGACATGAGTCAGTAGTGCCCTGGCAGCCAGGAGGGCCAAGTGTGCCCTAGGAGCATTGGACACAGCATTGGGAGAGGTTTAGGTTGGACATCAGGAACAGGTTCTTCACCCAGAGGGTGGTTAGACACTGAAACAGGCTCCCCAGAGAAGTAGTCACAGCCTCAAACTTCACAGAGTTTAAGAAGCATTTGGACAATGCTCTCAGGTACATGCTCTTGGGGTTGTACTGTGCAGGGCCAGGAGCTGGTCTCAATAATCCTGATGGGTCCCTTCCAAGTCAGTACATTCTGTAATTCTATGATCAAGAAAAATGTTTTGTACAAAAGATTGTAGGATTTAACACACATACCTCATAATATAGCATTAGCTATCACCTAGCATTTTTTCTTTAAAAGAGCCAATTTAATAGGTTTACATAAGATCATACTATAGCCTAACAAACAGCCTAATAAAACAGCAAAATGCAATGTAGCAATCTAGCAATGACTATCTATTTTCAGTCAAAAGACAACGTGCAGGCAGAAATATGTTACTGAGTATTTTTCCAAGTTTATACCCATGGTTTAATTAAATCCAATGAGCCTGGTTAACTCATTTTAGTTATTCTAGTGAATAACTTAATAACTTTTTACTTAAGGTAAAAAATGTTTACTTGGTTTCTTCCTGAGCATAACTTTTCCCCCTGAAAATAGTTGTGTTTGTAAAGAACAGAACATAATTTGTAATAATTAGAAAATGAAAATGATTCCTACATATGTACATTCCAACTTAGAGCCAAAGAAAACATTAACATCTTGGGCCTGGAGTGACGGTTACACTAATAAGGTTCTTCTGTTTAAAGAATAGCACACCAGGGGAGCATAATAGAGCTGTTCAAATGAGTTCATTCAGTTTGGTATTTTCTGAATAAGTCATTTGACAAATCATGTTTTCTCATTCTGAGGACCCATTCAGAATACGTACTGTAACCCTGGGGCATTGCCTATTGTTTGAAAGTAAAAACAAACATATGCAAGCAACCCTGAAACAACGGACAATATTTAGCACTGCCATTTAACATATGCATTGCCCCCTGAAGCCAAAAGACTTCTGCTTTTTTAAATAGGTTTGCTGAGTGCTGCTGCAAAGACTACTTTATATTACCAAAGATGGTATCCTCTTCTTATAAGGAGGAGCAGAAAAAAGAAAAAGGCCTCAGAAAAGCTACTAGAATTGCCTGGTTCTCTTACCAGTCTCATTTATACCAGATCAGATAAGAAAAGTCCTACACCAGCTAAGGAATGAGGAAGATAGAGCAATAACATGTGTCCTTCTCTCTTTTCTGAAAATGGCCAAAGCATGATGGTACAGCTGCCATAAAAATAGGTGTACCTCTGAAGGGAGAGAGCCTGCACCACTCACAGGCTGGACATATCAGCCTCACAATAAGCCCGATTTTACTGTTCCCTTGAGATTAGGGTTATGCTTAGGGTTAAGGCAGAAAAAACTTGAAAGTCCAGAGATCAGGGACAGTGCACAGGAAAGGTATGCCAAGGAGACCATGGCAATAAAACATTGCTCCATCCATACCTTACACCATGAAAGTACTCACATGCTGGGTATCTATGCCTAAGACAATAGTCATTTTTTCTGGAAAAATTAGGGAAAGGCTTAAAATAACCAAAATGCCTTTGAACATATCTCCTTTCCAGAGTATTGGTTAAAATTCGTTCTCTGATTTCAAGATTTAAATTCCTTTACGGAAAGAAAATACTTCCTTTGCAGAAAATAAATGAAATATTGCAATTTCAAAGAAGAGCAATTTGGCAAGCCTTGATCCATTACCTGCAATTCATGGCATCTTGTGCAATTTCATTGCTTTCCCATTGGTGAAATTTTTCTTTTTTTCATGGACATATAATTTATGGATATCTTCTCCTGTCTTGTCATTTGACCCCGTTGCCAGATTCTGGGATTTCAGTAATTGTAATATTAAGAGGAAAAATTACAAACAGAAGAGGAAAAATTACAAACACTCAGAAAAGGAAATATGATGAAATAAAATGCAATTGATAAAAAAAGAAAATTTGGAAATAGGGAGCCGACAGGGAAATAGACGAGGATGAAATTAAGGGCTGTGAAAAATACCAAAACTTGCCAAAACTAACCTCACTGAAGTTGTAAAATCAGGAGAAAAAATAAAACAGGAAGACAGAAAAGACAGGAGGAGAAAAATTGAATGAAATGATCCGACTACTGTAAAAAAATTTTTAAATTGTTACCAAAGGGAAAACAATAAAAAGACATGGGATTCCATGAAGTGCAAGGATATGGACCAAAACAGAAAAGAAAGCATTACAAACACTTGGGAAAGGAGATATAATAAAATAAAATGCAATTGAAAAGATTTAGAAAATTTGGAAATTTAGTGAAAACAAACAAATGGACCAGGATGAAATGAGTTACAATGAAAAGGACCAAATCTTACCTAAATTTACCTCACTGAGGTTACAAAATCAGGGGGAAAAAATCAAAAAAGATAAGAGAAAAAGTCAATAGAACAATTGAATGAAATGGCATGGATAATGAAAAAAAAATCTTCACTGAAGGGAAAACAACCAAAATGCATGGGATGCCATGAAGTAGAGGGATATGGAGTAAAGCTTACTGAGATGATGCTCACTGGAAGAAAGAATTTCCTTTCAGGAAAGGAAACGAAATCTTGAAAACAGAAAAGAAAGCATTACAAACACTTGGGAAAGGAGATATGATAAAATAAAATGCAATTGAAAAAAACCCAGAAAAGCTGGAAATTTAGTGACTTTAAGAAAATGGACTGGGATTAAATGAGTTGCAGTGAAAAGGACCAAATTTTACCTAAATTAACCTCACTGAAGTTGCAAAATCAGGGAAACAAAATCAAACAAGATGAGAGAAAAGACAAGAGAACAACTGTAAGAAAGGACCAGCCTAATTCGAAAGAAAAATAAAATTAATGTCCTTTCAGGAAAGAAATGAAATCTGGAAAACAGAAAAGAAAGTGTTACAAACAGTCTGGAAAGGAGATAGGATCAAATAAAATGCAATTGAAAAAAACCAGAAAATTTGGATGTTTAGTGACTAAAAGCAGATGGATTGGGACGAAATGAGGTGTTTTGAAAAGGTCAGAGAACTTCCAAAATTTATTGCACCAAAATCCCAAATGCAGAGAACAAATACAGACAAAATATAGGTGAGGATATTGATGAAATTACCTGCCTAATTAAAAAAAAAAAAAAATTCTCACCTAGGTGAAAACAGTTAAATTGCATGGCATGCCATGAAATTTAGTGAAAAAGTCCAAAACTTGCCCCAATTAATCTTTGCTGAAATCTCAAAATCAGGGGACCATGTCAAATTATATATCTGCAAAGCAATCAATTTCTTTTTCTTAAAGTAATTTTTCCTGAAATATACAGGTTTGGAAATTAAATCTGGTGCTTTTATGAGGAATTTTTGACAATGTTTTGCTCATTTCCCTGTACTTCATGGCATCTCAAGCCTCTTTATTGCTTTCCCTTAGTTGAAGATTTTTTTTTTCCATTAGGCATTTTATTTTATCTATCTCTTCCGTCTTTGACTTTGTTTCCCGATTTTGCAATTTAAGTGTTAATAATTTCAGCGTTAATAATTTCAGCAAGTTTTGACAATTTTTACTGCACTTCATTTCATCCTTATCCATTTTCTTCAAGTTCCTCCATTTCAAAATGTTATTATATTATATTTTATTTTATTTGTGTGTTTGTAACACTTCCTTTTCTGTTTGTAACACAAACAGAAAAGTTCTGAATGTTTGTAACACTTTCTTTTCTGTTTCCAAGATTTCCTTTCCTGAAAGGAAGAGTTCTTGTGACTTCAATGAGGATAAATTCAGTAGGGTTTGATTCTTTTCTTTGCCCTTTATGCACCCCATGCCTTTTTATTGTTTTATCTTTGTTTTACCATTTTTTCCCCATTTCTTTTAATGAATTTAATCTCTTGTCTCTTTTCTTTTAACTTTGGTCCCTTAGGTTTTATTTGGTATAATTTTGGTAGGTTTTGGAGCATTGTATTTATAAAGGAACACCCCATTTCCCGAAGATTGCTCCCTCAACAGCTTTGTTCTTGGTGCAATTTATGTTCCAGGCAACTGGGTAAGAAGCTGCTTTTGCTGCTGCACTTAGGGTTAGGGTTACACTTACAGTTTGTGTTGAGAAAACCACAGAGCCTCAAAGTCCATGGACACTGCAACTAGAAAAGGCATGCCAACCCCAGCATTGCTCTCTTCACACCTTGGCACCACCCACAAGGTGGAAATTCACCTTGAAAAATTCTGATTTTTCTGCTCCGCTTAGGGTTAGGCTTGAAAAATCACAAAACCCAGCAAAACCCAAAGCTCAAGGGACACCGCAGCTGCAATAGCCATGCCAAGGGGAGCATGGCACTGCCCCAACTTTGCTCCCTCACATCTCCCTTTTTGGCACCTCCCTTGTGTCTTGATCCTCAGCCTTGGAAAATGCCAATTTTTCCTGCTTACAGTTAGGACCTATAACATGTACAATGCCTACTGTAAGTATAAAAAAGACAGATTTTCTCTGCTGTTTTCAGAAAGGGATAGTAACACTTCACAGGTTTTTATAATAGACTTTATAGTTTTGTCTTGTTCTTGTCATTGTTTGCACATCTCACTATCAGCTTTCTGGGGACTCAAATCAGCTAAAAGTATTATGTTATAAATTACCTAGTCATTATTAGACTAGTCATTACTAGAATTACACTCAGCAACCATAACTGCACTACTTCAAGACAAATTTAAGCCTTGCTCACTTGGCAGAGACTTGAAATTCTAAAAAAAAATTTCACATTAATCAAAATATGATCTGTTGCTTACAAACAAGGTAGTTAATTGATTATACTCACTATGAACACAGTGAAAAGTCAAACAAAAATAATTAAATAAATAATTTAAAAAATAAACCTTTCACTGAAGTTCTAGCAAGAAAGAAAGATATATTCCCATCTCTCTGCTTTATATTACAATCCAAATGGATGCTCAAAGGACAATAAAATAGGTTGTGGAAATGTCCATCACAGCACTGAGTCTGCCCCAAGAGGATCGTATCCAGTTACTATATGGTAGTTACTTGCCAGGCCTGTGTGAAAGACATGACACCTATTCTGCCTTACAGCACCTTGAGAGAGATCTTCCAGGAGACACTCTGAAAGACCACACCATTTTAGATTGTGCTTTACAGATCCATGGTTAACTAGGCCATAGAAATCATGCCTGAAGTGGTAGGAAAAGAACCTGAACAGAATCAGAATGAAAGTGAGCTATATTTCATCATGGAAAGAAGGAAATATGTTAAAACTGAAGGATTTGTAATCAAACAGAAAAATAAGATGCAGCATCCTACAAAGCAAAGTAAATTACATTTCTAACAAAGAAGAAACCGCAGATGGTGACAAAGCAGTTAAGAAATAATATCTTTAGAAACTCAGCTGTTTTTCTGTCTTTTCAATTCCTTGCTTCCAAAAATAAAAATGTAACATTAAAAAAAAAAAAAGAGACCTCAAAACTGCTGTCATAATGGCACGAAACTTAGATATTTATCCAAAACAAACACGCATAGGAACTTTGTTTTTTTCAGCATCAAGTTGCCAAACAATCGGACCAAGAAATTAAGGAGAAAGATTCTAAAGACTGTGTCAGCCATGCTGAATGGCTTCAGCTTTAACAGCTACTGCTATTTTTGGTAGACACATAAACATGCCTCGTTTATTACAAAACTGCTTTGAAACTGACCTGCAGATCAGAAACAGACTGGGGCTTCTAGGCACTGGGCCACATTGAATAACATCCCAGCTGGGAAATTACATCTGGGGGACTGTTTGTCCCCATGGCCTGTTTTTTCTTCTGTTTTTCTCACAGATGGCTGCAGGTTTCACAGATCTAATGTGCTTTGTTATGTTAGGTATAAGCGACATCATTCAGGAATAAGCAATAGAGTTACACACCAGAGAAGCATACTTACACACCTGAGATGAAGTATGGAAGAAATAATATTTGTGTAATATTTTTTGATACA
This sequence comes from Onychostruthus taczanowskii, assembly GCF_017590055.1. NCBI lineage: Eukaryota > Metazoa > Chordata > Aves > Passeriformes > Passeridae > Onychostruthus > Onychostruthus taczanowskii. The sequence goes on from NW_024499351.1 coordinate 12,739,128, forward strand.
ACTTGTCAGTCCTGATACCAAGACTGTCTCTGTTAAGTGACAGAGGACATGTGTAATGTACAGGCAACATTCCAGGAGAAAAGAAATCAGCGGAAACTATGCGTATTGAAGTTTAATTTTCCATATATCCTGGTGCAGGACAGAAGTGGAGAAGCAGCAGGCAGGCAGGCTTTTTTGCTCAGAGAGCTTCTAGTCTATGTTGATGTGTTTTTGTCAAATCTCCTACTTCTCATAATTAACTACTGTTTCAGCTTCTTCTAGATCACTGATCTGGCTGTTCATCTGGAATTTCTCAGGTACTGAGCAATCCAGCTAGGGATGTTGGACACATAAATCATGATACATGCAGCCTGACACTGAACTGGCTTAGAAGAAGGCACACAGTACACCTGATAGAGAATGTGCTGAATGAGCTGCACAGCACGTGTTGCACCAAGTGCCCATTTGCACTGGGTACTGTGGGATAGGGCTCAGAGCAATCTGTTCAACTGGAAGGTGACCCTGGCTATGGCAGGAGGGTTGGAACTGATGACCTCTAAGGTATCTTCCAATCCAAACCATTCAATGATTCTATGAATCTATTAGTTAATGCTTGTTGCCCTTGATCAACTAAAACAACAGCAAAGATAAATGTAGAAATCTTTTGAGAATCTTGTTTTCAATCCATACACAAATAGAACTCAAATTGACCCCAGCTAGACTTTTTCTTCAGTGAGGATTTCAAGATCTCAAGTTCCATGGATTTTAAAGGTCTCTGCTGAGAATACAAGCTACCTGAAGAATGAAATGCTGTGGAATGACATTGTTGACTTATCTGCTCATTAAATCTGCATACAGAATTAATTTATTTATGAGTTGTTTGCATCTCATTTGAACCATAGTTTTTGTGGAATGTAACCTTTCTTGAAGTTTCTCAATCCCCTTTTAAACCAAATCTTGCCATTTTTCTTCTACACTAGTAATTTCCAGGAAAATTTGCTGAGCACATATAAGTTTTTGCAACTACTTGATAGTTTTTGGAATTACACTAGAACAGTGAATTAAATCAGCAACTAGGAAGTCACAATGTTTATTTCCATAAAAGAATAACTATCTCAGAATATTACACTAAAGAATGGAATGCATTTCAAAGTACAGTAATAAAATCTCTCTTATTGTGGCCTCACTTCATTCATGGCTGAAACAATGTCCAGCAAGTTAATGTCTGTAACTCAGAACATTTATATTACTGTAAAGAAATAGATAACACTACCAATACTATTAAGCTTTAAGAGAGCAGTGCATAGATTTTGATGGGTTTTCTCTTCATCTAGCAAATCCTCTCAGCTTTTTCATTTCTTCTAGATTCCATGTAAAGCACAGAACTTTTCTTTAACAGAGAAATTCCATCCTTCCAAAATACAGATACTTCTTCAGCAAAAGTTTTAAAATTGCTATTTGCTCATGCATGACTTCACTCCATTTTTTCAGCTCATATAATCATGGCTTAAAATATGTGTAGCATTCCTACTATCAGCCTTGATATTCTAGTTCTTAACTAACTGATCCTTCTTTTTCCAAGTAGCTTATTGCCCATATATGAAGATACAACAATGTAGATGTACACCACATAGTGCTCTCAGACCATCTCTGCCTAAAAAGTCTTAACTTCATCTGTCTTATTTTTCTCTCTGTGCAAAAATGCTGCTATCAGTCTCCTTCATAAAGTTGTGCAGGTGTAAAGAAAACCCTTGCATGAAATATTTTTACTTTGGAGTTTAATGTAGGTCTGCTTGGCTCATCAAGATGGGGAAGAAGATGACAGTAACAAGACTGATTTTTATGTATACATACATAGAATATTGAACAAACAAAAAAGGTAAATAAAATTTCTGGGTTTATATTAGGTTTGGAGTAGGTTTAACATCTACTGTACATTCACAGAAATAACAGTGTGGCATCCAAGTTAGTGAATCAGAATCCATATTATCTCTGAGCACTGACATGTCTTGTCCTCTCTCTCCTCCATCCTCACCATATCAGCATAGCATGCCATTAACCGTGATGTATATCTGAACAGTATTTGACTAATTTGCAAGCAAATTAAATGAGGACTCTTCAATAACCTTGTTTTGAAGTACTAGAACCTGCTGTCACTAAAGATTATAATTTGCTTTGATATTCAATGATCTCGTGCGCAAAATCAAAGCCTGAAATGAGGCAGAGCAGTGCAACAGCTCAGCATTCCTGTGGGTATAGATGCACCATCAACATCATGTGCGCATAATCCACCCACCTACCCTTTTTCATTCCGAGAGTGCCTGTTTCCTCACACAGTTATTACTCCCACATGAGTTTGCCCTTCCTCTTCCAGCTTCAGTCATAATGTTAGCTGATTTCTGGACAGACTAAAAACAACAGCTGCTTCCCTCTGGGCATAAAATACCATTTAGTATGTTTTTTTCCCTTTAGGAAAAAACTAAATCTAATAGTGGTAAAAATAACTCAAAACAGTCAGACATTTATAGGAGTGAAATGGAAATCTTTACTACTCTTAAAGGCTTCTAATACACACCACATTCTTGCACATAGGAAACTTTCTTTGGTGGTGAAATTCTGAATGAATGTATCAGTTTAATTTACACTGAAATAGAAGTTGTAGTTCCCCAGCTCACACTTTGATTAATGTAGTAGCAGATGGGTCTTTTTTCTTATTTAATGCTTTACATTTTGTTCAGATGTAGAGTAGTCCTTACTGTCAGAGTACTTTGACACAGAATATTTGCAGTAGTAGTGTAAAACCACCTTGTTGATAGCAGCATCCTAGAAAAAAAAACAAACCCTCCTGCTAGCCCTGATAAGGGGAGAAGTTTTTATTTCAGCAGTTTTGTCTTTACTTCTCACCATGCAGCTCTATTTTAATTGACAATAAATTAAAGTAATTTTCTCTGACTTCAATCTGTTTCACTTGGTAGTTTTTAAGCCATGTCCTCATCTTTATCTCAACCCACATGTTTTTCTTTCTACTTCTACCCCCTATTCTTTTGAGGAAGGGATGTGAGGAAGCTGCTGGATAGTCAGCCTCGGTTGACTCACAACACTGTGCTAGGCACAATCACTCAAATTTTTGCAACGAGAAATTTTCTTCACTATTCTGAAATAAAATCTTAGGCTTCAGCATCAAATTTCCTTCACTGTCTTCTTCAGTAATACCAAAAGGGTATTGTCCTTGTTAGAGACCCTAACTCTGAAAATAACACAATACAAAAACACATGCAGTCACACAGCACTTTTTTTCCCAAGAAAAGAAACCTTTTTATTTATTTTTCTAGCTAGCAAAGTATACACTTTGAAAGTTCTTAATGCTGGAGTAGGAAGGCAAAAATGTACTTTGTGTCAGTGCTGGCCCACTTTCCAGTTCTCCTACGCTGGTTACAGAGTTCTCATTATTTCCTGACCTCTCAGTTGTTTTTTTCCAGTTTCACTCATGTTGGTTTTTTGCATTTGTCTTTTAAAACCCAGTCATTGGGTACATTCTCCAGCCATATGTAAACAATTCTGAACAGTTCACTCAAACAAATCCAGGCGTGTCCACATGTCCAAAATCTATACAATTTCTCTCCTTTTTAATGGAATATTTATGCAATAACTTGCAAAAAGAATTGCCTCTCAGTGCACCAAATCCCTTGGCTCCTTTATTTGTGCTTATACAGAGTTTAGTGTCATAATGCAGCAAACAGTGTCACTAAAATGACCCTGACTTAGAAACACTTCCCTCTTTTTCTTTTTTTTTCCCCCCAAGTATCAGAAAAAGATAATTTTCATCCTCAATAAAACTCATCCTCTTACTTCTAGAAAGTCATTGTGAAAAGTAAGCATAATGACAAATCTAAGATTATTTTTCATAAAAAAATTTTTAAAAATCCCTGTACTGCTATTAGACATAAAAGGAGACATAATCCAGGACTAAGTGGTATAGTAGCAAAGAGCCATGCTGGTCACAATGTCTCATTTCTGATATTATAGTTGTTCCACACTTGAAATCCACCTTACATCTAGACATCATTTTCCTTAATCTTTTTGTGCAAGCAATAACATCTACAAAAGCCTACCAAGAAAATCCTACTACAAATTTCTTTTTACAGCCCTAATTTCCTGATGTTTTTTAAATGCTAGTGTAATTGAGAAGGGGTTGGAGTATTATGTGTACTTTTCACTGCAAAACACTAACATTTCCAAAGTCAGAATGAAAGGATATTTATGACATAAAAGTTACAGCCAGATGCTGCTGCCACTGTCTCAAAATATAATCGGACTGCATGAAATGGATTATTATTACCTCTGTGGTGCATAGCTTTATACCATTAAGAGAAACTTAGAAATAATGGAAACGGATATTGATGGGATCTGTTCTTGGTTGTGTACAACAAGGCAGCCAAGAATGCTTAAGGAAACCAAAACAACAATAAAAGTAAATTAAAGATCTAGTTGCAGGCCACAGGTCACTCTTATTTCTCATACCACATTTTAAGTAAAAATTTGGCAGCTTAGTAAACTTACTTAGCATCTTTAATGATCCTTTGAGTATGAATTCTATGATGAAACAGACTTAATTGAAAAAAATGTTTTAGGCTGTTAAACTATATAAGGTAGTGTAATTGAATTGACTAAGCTGAACTGGATACAAAATTTGAATACTTCTTAGGAGGTGCTTACAGGTAGATACATTAACAAATATGTTCTAAACAAAGCTGGACAGGATGAAAGGACAGATGAATAAAATTTAATATTTGTATTAGCCAGAGTACTAATTTTCACATGCTGCAGAGTGTTATACAGAAAGAATTGAAGAAAGGAATTTATGGTATGATCACTTTTAAGCCTCAGACATCAGTGCATAAAAACCATCCACAAATAGGTTACATCTGCATAATCTGCATCTATCAGGATATAGATACCTATAAATAGATACAACATGAATAGAATTTCTTGCTTATACTATAGAACTAGAGTAAAAACTGAATGAAAATACTATTTTCCCATTTTGCTACCAAAATAAAAAGAGAATAAGGAATTTTTTTTTTTAATTTGAAAACGCTTCACTTGTAGCTTATATACCAAAACAAGGCCAAAATGTGCTTTGTGCAATTTTTCTTAGTAGACATTTCTAGCTTGAATCTTAAAGGACATTTTCAGCATTCATGTGGTCTACAACTTATTACAATTTCCTACAGGAGGCATGTAGGCATTGTCAAGATCAGTGCAGCACGACTGATTTGTTACATGGCTGCTTACTTTGTTCGAGGCATCAGTTTGGTTTTTTAGTTTACATATACTGTTGTTGTATCACTCATGTTTCCCAGATACACTTTATTGTTTCAATGTTAACACTGAAGAACTTAACCAAAAGCAAGTTTTAAACAGATGTTCTTAATTGCAGCTAAATCCATACTCTACTGCACTATAGCTATCAGAAGTTTTGCCCAACTTACTGAGGAAAAACACACAGCAATTCAGTCCAAACCAAGGGTTTCTTCTAGATTTTGTAGCAATTCATGGAAATGGAGTCTTGAGAGATGATGTCTACATTGCACTGTTACATTATTTCTGAGAGATTCAAATCTTAACAGACTGAGAGATCACACAAGTCTTGTCCTAGCATGACACTGCAAGTGATACCTTCAGGACTGGCCTGTGTCCCACTGCATCTTTTACTGTCTCCCATGCCCTCCAAATATTTGTTCTCCCTCAGGTAAAAGATGCATTTAGGGTGGCTGCTAGGCTCCTGTCTTCCAGCAGCAGAGTTCAACCCCAGATACTGAGAAAGATGTGCTTGTGTGCAGCTGCTTATTGGTGGTGTTCACTGTTCCTGCTCTAAAATTAATTTCAGCTTCCATAAGAGAAAGAAGCTTGGCAGTTAGGGCTGACTTTTGCTTTAGGCTAAGGAACTTCTTGGGTATAACATAGATGAGTAAATCTAAGAGATAGAAGGAATGTAGGCCAACGTGGACTTCAAGATGGTAGCAGAGGAAAAAGAGTCCTCCACAGTATGTTTAACTTGCTTTTCCAGGTTTGCCAAAGTAAAAAGTCTACTTGGCATGAGTTAAGTGAGTTTATAGGAACACTGCAGAAACCCACAGTTGCGAGGCAATACTGAAATTCTTCTTGCGTGGGTCAACCTATGAATATCCATGCACAAGTTCTGTACTGACATTTTTGTTCTGGCCAGCCTGACAGAGGCAAATTAACTTACTGAAAGAAGACAGGTGAATTCTAGTGTCATGTCTTACAGAAATAACCAAGTGTTCAGAAAACTCCTGCAAGAGGGCTCAGCACCTGATGTTTCTGCTTCTGGATCTATTCCAAACATCAGTTGTGCTGTGGTTTGAAAACACTTTGCCAACATGGCTGAGGCTTTCCGCATACCTGACATAATTTAAATATACTGTATAATATCTCTGAGGGACTTGTGGTGAACCCAAAGGTGACTGGGAGGGGAATCTGGCAATAATTATCATTTATGACCACAGAGAATATAATCATGGTGTAAGTACAGAGCACTTGGCAGCTGTGTTGTGAGATATTTGTCTCCTCCCAGAAGTCAACTGCTATTCTAAAACATAAAGTGATGAGAATGACTTAATTGTCCATGTCTATTTTGGTGCCATCCAAAGAAGGAGGAGATAGAAAATAAGAGCAAGATCTACACCACTTGCCCTGGATGCCAGATTACCTTTCAGTCTGGTCCCTCACAGTCTACATCTGAAAGGTTAAAGAGACATGGCTCACCTAAATGTGTGCAAAATGGAGACCATGGACCAGATCTCCAAGAACTTCAGGGACAGAAAAAACCTGTTTAACATCTGACAAATCCTGGACAGCCTGCAGGATTGGAGTCAATTGGAGTGATTTGGAATCAACAAAATTCCAAAATCATCTAGGAACATATCAAAGGCTGCTAAGAGGATCAAATCAGACCTGCCTTGGGGTTGAATAGATCTATGGGTGATTTTTGACATGGAACAATCTGAAATTGTACACCAATCATATACTGTTGGGGCCTTAGAAGAAAAAAAGATGAAAATCCTCATCAAACTGAGGCACTCCTCAAAATAGCTGTAATTAATTTGTACAAAGTGCAGAGCGGTCATCTTTTATCGGAAGTCATATAAATTTATGGATAAATACAATCCTTAATTCATAGATAAGATTTCTGAAATTAAGGTTTTGGATCCTTTTATTCCAAAATAAAATTAAAAATCCCAAGTTAATAGCTTAACTTCTCTTTTTTGATAAATTTCAGACATCCTGTCAAATAAAGAAGGTAGCTGGTTTTTGCATTATGGTATTTGAAATAATCAAAACTTGCACATAAAGTTATTACTGCTATCATCAGCTTACAGTTTACCTTATTGGAAGTCTCAGCAATGCATTGACATTTTTCTTTTAGAAACTTGAATCTCCTCCCATACATTTGAATTCTGTGATTTCATCAGCTAAAGGTGAAATGAAGTTAAAAACATACTCACTTATTTTATTTCTCACTTCATTTAATTTCTCTCCAAGGCATTTAGCTTCATCAAACCTGTCAATGCAAGCATAATGATACATAATTATTCTAAATAACAAATAGTTCCAGAAGCTTATCATAATAAAATACAAAATTACTCAGTATTAGTTTTTCATTTGTAAGTAGAACTAATTAAAAACAATTTTCCATTAGGAGAGATTGTCTGGTCTAAGAGAAACTATCTAGAAGAGTCTTGATCTAGACAAAGAAACTGAAGAAATCCACAAATTTTAATTCTCTCTAACTCAAAAAATATCAAAACAGAGTAAACAAATATGGCTTCTCCCTACAAAGGTGGAATGTGAAAAATTTCCCCTTCTCAATTAGTTCATTTCTTCATAAGACTGGAACAAGTTAGTATTTCAAGTTACTACTTGGGGTTAACTTAGAGCCCCAAGCAGGCATTAAGGATTACATAAATATCAAAGGAAAGCAGCCCTGAAGTACCTCTCTCCTTCTTTCCGTCAGGTCCCATACTAAGTTAATCAATTACTTATTAATTCCTGAAACAAATCTCATGTTGGCTGTTGACTTTGATTCATGCTCACGGGGTGATTTATCTGCAAAAGTTGAAGCCAGATATTTATCCAGCCTTTATTCATAAGTTACTGCCAATAGTTGAATAGGTTGTGCATCTGTTGTTCAAACACCGTAGTTTATAAACCAGCACAATAACATAAACTGAAACTTGGCATGAATTTATGACATTTCAACAGATTCCATCTGTGACTATCAATCCTAGTCAAACAAAATAAATCAGGTAAATACACAAGACTTGATTCTAATATTGAATGGGACAAAGCTATTTTCAATACTTCTTTAATAAAAAAAAGGGTGACATTATCTAGCATTAAGATGTTATGCATAGTGATGACTAAACAATTATATTGTTAGCTGAAAAATCTTCATGTATATCTTACATGGAAACCACTCAAGAGAAAAGGCTGAAATTGCCAAATCATGGCTTCTATTACCTACAAGATAAACACTCCATGATGAAACCCCAGAGTGAATTTAGCCACTAATTTCAGTGGAAAAAGCGTTTTTGGCAAAGATTTCACTCTTTGAATGCAAATGTCAGTAATTAAAATACAAACATATTGGGAAACAAATCTCTAACTCATTATGTAAACTAAGACAAACTCAGAGGCTGTCTAATGAGAGAGACATTCAGTGAATTAAATGAGTATTCACTTGTTTTTAATTATTAGAAATTACAACAACAAGTGACCCAAGATAAACTCATCCTTTCCATGAAACTTGCCCATAGGTACTGAAAAAAAAGTTAACTGTTAAGCAGCTAAAAAACAGAAAGCAAGGAAAGAAGAAAATGGAAACAAAAAAAATGGAGAACAACAAAAAGGAAACAAGATTTACATCACATCTCTAAGCTCAGTAGAATTTTACTACTGCAAATATTGTCTAAGATGGGATTTAGAAGCTTTGTGTAGCATGCATTACATTGGAGCGGCACAACTGTAAAGATTGCCTGGTAGCATATTTCACCAGAAAATGGGATGCATTTTTCTCCTCTTCAGAGAAACAATCCTAAGAGAACATGATCACATTAAGAAATAGGATATTTTAAGGATATTATTAAGTTCTCTGGAAGTCAGGTATAGAAAGTTCAAATTGCAGAAATCTGATTCTTCTGGGTATCAACACAGGGTGGTTTCTTTTAAGCAGGGAAGCAGTTATTAATGTATGGATGAAAAATTAAAAAGAACTGTTGTAAAGCTGTAGAAGATCACATTTTCTGTCTTACAAAGACTCTTCCTGTAGGCAACTTGAATTGAAGGCAAATTGAATCAATTTTGTTTCACTTGAATTATCTTTGACTATATCAGTTTTTCCACTTTTAAATTTAGAGACATTACTGAGTTACAGTATAAGCTACTGCACCTGTGAAGATCTCTGACATAGTAGGTGAAAAGCTTTATTCAAAAGCAAATTTTTTCCTTTATATATATATTTAACATAACACATGCTTTTCAGTATTTAATTAGTTGACTGCCTTTGATCATTTTTCCACCAGTAGTTAAGAAAAAGTACATATATATTTTATAGGTATGGCTATGTGTAATCACATCTATATGAATAATTTCACAGCCCAGGCAACCGTTGTGACCTTCACAGTGAAGCTTCCCAGGCTCACAGACAGTTCACCATTCAATTACTATAAGAATGATATAATGCACACTTGATGTCTTACTGAGATGTGCCAGGGGCTCCTGAGGCAGTAGGAGCCAACAGGGGAACACCGAGGAAATACTTCAAAGGGAACTAAGGTGTGCTTTTCTAAGAAGATGGAGTGGCCACTAAGGTGCTTTTACACTAATGCATGCTGCGTGGGCAACAGACACAAGAAGCTGGAAGTCACCACACTGGTAGAAAACTATGATCTAGTTGCCATTACTGAAACTTGGTAGGGCAAATCCCATAACTTCCGTTTGCCTACCAGTGGCTACAGATTGTCTGAAGAGACAAGTGGAGAGAAAGGGTGCTCTCTTAACCAAGAGGCAGACAGAGTGTGAAGAGCTGTCTCTTAACAATTGTTATTTGAGCAGGCTGATAGCTGATGGGTAGGAATCAGAGAATGAGGCAACAAAGGGGACTGAGTGGTAGGCATCTACTAGAGGATGCCTGATCAAGGAGAGCCTATTTATGAGGCCTTCATGCTCCAGCTGATGGAGACGTGCTTACTGGCTTTTTTCTTCCTGAAAGACTTCAAACAAGTCAGCATTTGCTTGAAAAAGTAGCATGGCAAGTAGTAGGCAATCAAAGAGACTCCTGGACTGCAAGGAGGATAACTTCTTAAGCAAGGTAATAGCCTTACCAGAGGGGCACAATACTGGGCCTATTGGTCACCAAAGTAATGAGCTAATTGGAGACATCAAGATTGGAGGCAGACTGGGCTGCTGTGGTCATGCATTGGTGGAGTTCACAGTTCGGAGTGATATGGGTCAGGAGAAGAGTAAAGTTAGGCTCCCAAGTTTTAGAAAAGCAAAATTCCAGCTCTTCAAGGAATTAGTCAATAAGATCCCGTGGAAAACTGCCTTCAGGGACAAAGGTATAGAACAAAGCTACTAGGTCTTTTAGAATGTTTTCCCATGAAATGCAAAAACTCAAAACCCCAGGAGCAAGAAATCAAGCAAGAAAGGCAATACACCAGCATGACTGAACTGAGATTTGCAAATCAATCTAAAGTGCAAGCAGGAAATGCACAGGCAGTAGAAGCACAGATGGATAACCTAGGAAGAGTTTAGTGATGCTGCCTGTGTAGGGATTGGGCCAGAATGGTTTAGGAAGGGCATTTTCTGATCTAGGAGTCCCACTACAAAAAACACACTTTGACTTGATCCCTGTCCAATTGGAAGCAAGAAAGGCAAAGGTTATCATTTGAGATAAGAACTATTTACTGGAAACAGCAATGAAAGAAGAAAATCAATAATAACAGCAACAATATTCATAACAAAAGTGTGCAAAAGAGAAAGTTTGGAGCTTGACCCAACCACAGCCATTGCACCCAAAGTGCCCCCATCAGTTGGGACCAGTGTTACCCCACCACTCTATCTGCTACACTTTCGCCAAGGGAAAAGGAATGCTCTTTTCTGAAATGAGAGAGGGTTAGGGTTAGGTTATCCTTTTCTTCTGCCCTGGCCATGGCATAGCATGGTATTGAATAACAATAGGGTCTTGGTTACACCCGCATGGCTCCAGGCCCCACCCCCTCATGGCTACTACAGAAAATTAACCCTGTTCTTAGCCAAAATGAGTTACACTCTCATCACCTGAGCTAGGAATAAAGCCCCTTTGCAGTGAGTGAGCCAACAAGTGAGCTGCTTGACCCCCTGCACTTACCATGCATAGTTAGACAACGTTTCCTTACTCGCTCAACCCCAAGTTTCCCATAGCAGAGACTCAGATGTTTGAGTCCTTAAAATAATTTAATCATGATGCAACAGCAGGATAACAGCTTAAGCTAGTGCCTCTGAGGAGGGACCCTGAACAAAGAAAACCCTGGATTTTTATACCCTCACAATCTAGAAGCATGAAAGTCTTTGTCCTTCATCCTGAGGTATGGGCACCTACTGTGTCTCTAAGTGTGTATCCAAGCGGCTGGAACCACCAGGTCCCTGTGTCCTTTGTTATGTGAAGTGTCAGTGCCAGTTCAAGGCCTCTTGCCTGAGCTCCTGCCAACCAGAGCTCGAAGTGCAGCTGCACACCAAGCCACCAGCACTCAATGTATTCAACACCACTGTATCCAGTTCTGGAGCACAGGAAAGACATAGACCTATTGAAGTGGGTCCAGAGCAGGGCCCTGAAAATCATTAGAGGGCTGGAACACCTCTCTCAGGAAGACAGACTGAGAGAGCTGGAATTACAGTCTGGAGAAGAGAAGGCTCCAGGATGACCTTACTACAGCATTTCAATATTTAAAGGGAGATTATAAGAAAGATGGGAACAAATGTTTTAGCAGGGGCTAAAGGTGACAGGACAAGGTGTAGTGCTTTAGGGTAGATTTAGACTAGGTCTCAGAGAGAAATCTTTTACAATGAGAGTGCTAAAACACTGGTACAGATTGCCCAGAGAAATGGTGGATACCCCATCCCTGGAAACATTGAAAGTCAATCTTGACTTTGATCTGAGCAACCTGATCTAGTTGAAGATATCCCTGCTTATTGCAGCAGGGTTTGACTAGATGACTGGTAAAGATTCCTTCCAACTCAGCCTATTCTCTGACTCTATGATAATTAGCAAACCAAGAAAATCTACCCAAAATACCCAAAAGAAAAAATAAGAGAGCTAAAAATAAGTAATTTCTGAACCAAACACTGTTTGTGGTATGACAGAAGTGGTTATGCAACTATAAACAAAATTATTAACAAGAGAAGTCTACATATAAAGGGAAACTATGGTAACCTTTAAACATGTGGTGTCCACACTCCTCTTCCTGTGCAATTTGAACACTGGCTGGGTAACAGAGCTTTTGTGTAACTAGTAGTTGAGAGGCTGCATTCCAAATTACAGACTGGATTTGATACACATCCATTCTAATGAACTCAGTAAACTTGGAGGCAAGCATCTTTGCTAAAAATGACTGCAAATGGCAGGGGAAACTGCCTATTTCAAAGCACCAAAATTCACATTAGCACTGATTTCAGCAATCAGCTGATGCCTATTAGAAAGGGGTTACACAAGGTATTAGTATGAATATTTGTCCTTTAAGGAAAGCAAATCTGTCGCTGAACTTAGTAGATTCTGCTAATCTCTATTATATATTCTGAAACCAGAAGGAAATACTGGTTTGCTTCATAGTAATAACATACAGAAAAAATATGGAAGGATTGTGATTAGCTAGGGGAAGGGCAGAGCATGGCTCAGAACTGTACTACTCTCATTATCATGCTGTTAACTGTTAAGTGTTCTATTGAATAACAACACCAGAAATGACTGCAGTGTAATAATTTATGCAGTGATGAGGCAGTGCTGTGGCATGATCTGATAAATTGATCAGAAGAAAGGCATTGCTAGATATCCAGTTTAAATGGATAAATGCTTACATACATCTAATACCTTAGAAATTTGATTTCCTGTGGCTGAGGTATAGGCCCAGGTAAAAAGTTATTGAGTTGAGAGAAGTGATAAATAGCAAGAACTAGAGTAAGTCACAAAGATGTGGAGATAATTTCTTGCCTCAATTTTTCTGAAATAAATAAGACTTGGCGTGCCTAAACAAACACCTTCCTGAACCAAACAGAAGAAAACAAAGAAAATACCCCCAAGCTTCCCATACTTAGGGGAAATGTTAGTTACAAATATAGATTGAGAAATTCACTTTTGGCATCTGCAATCTCAAAGCTGTGCATTTCTTTTGCAGTACTAGGAGGGTTAACACTTGAAAAGCTGACAGTGAAGCAGTACTGTTATCCAACCAACATAGACAAGTGATGGTGGTTTAATTTGTGAGGTTTAAAATCTGTATGAAAAATCCATGTTTTCAATGTTTTGCCATTATCACTATTTTCACCAGACATATGAAGTGTTTTGCCAACATTAAAAACAAATGTAGAGGACGAAAGTATTATATCTGTTTGTGAATGCAAAACTGGCAGAAAGAAGATAAAATCACTTGGCAAACAGGTTAGGGACACCAGACATGCATATGTTAAACATCTAGCTTACTATCCGATTCAGTGCTGAAGTCGGTAAAGCATTTTTGACAATGGAAATTGCAGTAATTGATTCAGTCCCATGGATTTTACTTCCCCTAGATAATTCTTGATCATGAATGTCATTGCCACGTTGCTTCAACATGGCTGTGAAGATGAATAAAACCAGTGGAAATATGCACTAAGATTTCTCATGCTATTTTAATTTCTATCCAGATTTCTCTTCTATCACCACCCAATGCCTTCTGAACATGGAATATCTTAAGCAACAAAATGTGAAGGCCCTGTAACGAGTCCTCAATGGAAGCCTGGGATGTCTGGAGTAAAATTATGTGTTCCAGCCCAGACTGCTAATGAACTCTCAGATATCTTCCCCCAGATGTATTTTTCTATGACACCCACCTCTGCTTCAGAAGCTGTTTGTTGTCCTCAATTGTTATACTATCAGCATGGTCCTGCTTGAAAAGTTCAAAAGCTTCCTGACATCCAAGTGACATCTTTCCTCCTGCCCCAAGGCAAAAAAAAAAGGGAGAATTTCTTCAGAATCATCAAAAGATAGAGATTTTGCACTTATTTAAATCCTTTTTAGATAAATGTAGCGAGTCAGCCCAGGGGTCTTAAAGCAAAGAGAAGACTAAATTTGGTTTTCAACTGATTGGAAAGCATTTTTGACAAAAGATTTTTATTCTCTGAAAAATTACTTATATTTCACATCACTTCTCTCAAGTCTCAGTGCTTGAGCTATGTAATTCCTCAAGATAATTTTAAATGTCCATAAGTAAAACTGAACTTTGAAAATTTAAAATATGAGAAATATTCTTAAGCATGAGCCAGTGGTATTTTCACAACAGCACAATGGAGTTTGCCTCTGTATTTCTTCCATCTGTTTCACATTGGGCACTAAGTATACCTCAAATATTTCCAATATTCTTGGAAGAAAAAAAATTAGGCTTCTTTAATAATGCATGAACAAATACTTTTCCATACCCTTTTAGGTAAAGCAAGAATTTGACATGCACAACTGGTTGGTGCCTTTTTACATTTACAACATGGTGCTGGTTTCCTTTTGTGCACCAGAATGTCAAGACTTATTTGGCCTTCAAATCTTTTAAAATCACTATAGAAAAATATTACAATCTGTATTATTTTCAGTTCTTACTGCTGGATGATCTATATATCAAAGTAAGATACATTGTATCTGTATTATTATTAACAAAAACATTCAAAGGCTTAAGGAGAATGAGAGCTTATGCCAGCATCTCTGTTATCACCAGTACATATATGACAATAAATAAGCAAGAAGAATGGATGAGACTTGCACTTAAATAAACTACAGGAATAAAGATAGTTCAGGAGCAGAAAGGAGAAGGACTCTAACACTCAAACTTTGTGAAGAATGCAAAATATCTCAACTTTCAATTCAACCTCCAGGTTGCAACCTAAACCTGAACAATTATATTCCTTAAATTGGAATTTGATTATTTTTTGATTGTCCCCCTCTTGAGTTTTTCTTTTGTCCTACCCACAAGTTTGCCTTTCTGCCTCTGAGCTATCAAGATCCCCAAATCCATTTTGAACAAGAGCTATAATAATCCCTAGGATTTCTGCAGTGCCACAGTTTTCTCTATGTTTTATGCCAATGGAACAGCATTACAAGTAACATATGCACATATACCAGTTCTTTTCCAGGCTTCCTGATTTGTAATTCTGGTGTAAGGTTTTTCTCCTACTCCAGGTTTCTACAGTTTCTTCCGCTTTGTTTAACACATTTTTCTCATTTCATATGCATGAAATACATTGTTTTCAGGGTCAGCATCACCAAGTCTTATACTCATTTACATCAGTGAAGCTTAGGCAAGAAATAGGCAAAACATGCCTAAGCAGGCTGAGACGTGCAATACTGGGATGTTACCCCTTACTGGTCCCTAAGCTCCATTTTGAAGTCATTCTAAATATATTCTGATGTACCTCATCCTACGTATATCAGAATAAGTTCCCATTGACTGCAGCAAGATTTCTGTGATGTAAGATACTGTTTACAGTTCAAGAGACTCAGGGTCTCAGGGTTCAATGATGAATAAAAGTGTAAAAAGGTTTCTTTAAAATACAGGGGAAATTTCACCCCTTTTCAGTCAAAAGAATCAGGACATCTGTTACTAATTCAAAAATTTTGAGTTGAAAATAGAACCACTGGGAATATCTGAATGGCAAAGCATGCAGAAATACTCCACCCTTTCTGTATATGAAAATCAAAGAAAGATACAGTGCACTATTTGCTGTTGTGTGAGCCAAAAGAGCAAGAGAATTCAGGAAAGGATATTTTTTCTGTGGTGATGACCTGAGAGTGTAATGTTTCATGCTTCTCTTGTAGAAAAACAGGCAGCTTTGTGAGCAGAATTTTATAGTACATTCGTCCCATCTCTAGCACTAATTTTAACAAGCAGCCTGAATTGACCCCCTAGAATTGCTTTTGTTGCAGAAAAAGCTTGTATTAAGTGCAGAAAACCTGCAAAAAAATTCATGCTCAAGCCTAAGATAAACAATAACATGTCCTTACTCATAGACAACACTGCAATGTAAAGTATTTAACTCCTCTGGCCATCTGCTGCCTTTGAGAGTACAAATAAAAACAGTAAAGAAAGTTCAAAAAACAAAACTATTACAGTGATTATTACTACTGCCTGGCAGAAATGCATCAACAAAAATTAAGGGTAACCTGATAATAATTTTCCAGCACTAGCTTGAAAAGGCATCAAATTTGTACCGCCAAACAAAGCACACAGAAATAGATCCCCAGAAAACTTTGGAAGGGGAAATTTTCTGATTTATGCTGTTCATTTTAAGAAAATACAGAAACATATGAAGTAGTAAACAAACCCATTCTGAAAATAGTAAAAAAGAAATGAAACTTAGAAAGGACCATTGAAATTGTATTTTAGTACAATATGAGCATACATCAGCTATAGGACAACGTTGCAGCCTATGGGTAATGGCAGCGACATTTATGGAGAAAATAAGGGAAGAGGACAATGTTAATAACAGTGAAAGACTGCAAGAGACATTGATAGCTTGAGGAAGTAGTTGAGTTTTCATTCTGGTCAGTAGTGAAGCTTATTTCTTTTCCATGGTTGATGTGGTATCTTCAATCATGATGTTGACATTTCCTTAAATAATCTGTAATTTCATAAAATAGCCTAATCTTCTTTCAAATGACCTCTGAGTGCCATGGAGTATTAGCATGATTGGCATGCTGTTTCTCCTGGGCTTAATTCTAACAAATAAGCTTTATGTTATTTTAAACCAAGGTGTTGTTGGATTTGTTTTTCTCTAGCTTTGAAATTGAAATCTATGCACAGCAATGCCTACATTATATAAACAAAAACAGAATTAAGAGAAGAAACCAATGATAAGGACAAAGTTTTGGCAGGACAGTGGGATAGTTCAGCTAAAACTTGTAGAGAAAACAATTTATTTCACTCAAAGAGCCAAAAAATTCCTCCTCTCTGTCTTAATTACCATGGCATAATGTTACAAAATAAATATTTGAAAATTCTTATCTAAGGAAGAGCTATCATATCCTGCAGGATGAGAACCAGGAAACACATGTCATCAAGTCATTACAATGTGACCTGGAATAGTCATTACCATAAAAATAATTCAGATCATTGGAAAAAGCATAAAATTTTCTTTCAATCACATTCATGAAACACCAGTTGACAGGATTGCATAAAAAAAGAGATAAAGTTTGTATCAACCTAACTTTAATGATACCTTTCCTGTTAGATTGTGTAACTTGGCTTGAATACTAAAACACAAATATGCCCAACTCACACAATGAGAAATTTGCAGCAAACCCATCATCATTTATAGTAAATTCACATAGCTGAAATTTTTGGTAAAATTCAGTTTCAATCCTCATAATGAATTTGTGTGTTTAGGAATGTTCTCATTGAAGATTTGATTTCTGTCTGTACTCTGACCCAGTGAACTCTCTCAGCTTCCACATTAAGAAAAAAAAAAAAAAAAGGCTCAATAGGCTTCTCTGCTGAAATGTGCAAATTACAGCTGTTCCACTGAACTTGGGTAAGTCAGCAGGGTGGCAGTGATGTCTCCCAAACTCTGAACTAGGCCAACAATATTTGGCATGACCAAGAAATAAAAAGGTTGCTGTAGTATTGATAATGGGCTAAACTCTCAAAACCAGTAATTATTCAAAATACAGTGAGAAAAACATAGTAAGGCTTTTGGATGCTGCTGATTACTTTTTAAGGTAAGAAAAGACAAAAGTGATTTAAGGACTCAGTTGTATGCCTATAGGAGGTAGAAGCCTGCATATCAGTCAAGACCTTGGCAGATACTCCGCATGCTATTCTATCACTCACTAATTTAGAGATTTTAAGTATTTATTCTATGCTGTTACATACACAAATGTTGTTTACAGCCATCCAAAACATCAAATGTTAATTTTAAAGAGACTTTAATTTTAAAGGAACATGTAGGGTAGGTGTGTGGCACCCAGGTGTGGCGCTGGGTCTTCAACTGCCAACAAAGAAATTATTTGTCTGAATGCTATTTTTAAATTAAATAGTACAGATTAGAGTTATTCAAAAACTACACTGAGTAGGTATAATCATGCAAGGGGATAAACATAGACCTTATTTTGTTTTTAAAAGTGTTCAAACAGAGTTGTCTATTTACATGACCATACTGATTTTTAAATGTATCTAACACCCACAGATCCTATTGCAGCATGTATTAGTGATCAAAATTTATAAATATTGGACATTTTTAAAGTACTTATTTTAGTGGTTCTTTATTTTCTTTTTTTTTTTTTTTCCCCAATACAAATTTCAAGACTGCTCAATCTGGAAAAGGCATTTCCAGCCTTAAGTCTGGCCACCTTCTGTTTTTTGGTTTGTTTGTTGTAAAAGGGCTATTCCTCAGAGCAAGAAGATCTTAATAAAGATTAATGCATGAAACCTACAGGAAAAATTTACATTTCTCTTCAGCTAGATCTGGGAAAATCTGTCAAACAATAGCATGAAACTGACATCATCTCTGTCTGAAAGCAGAACCACAGTGTCTCTTCACACCACCCTGTAACCAGATTTTGGTCCTGGTATGAGAGCTCTGAGGAGGTTTTTCAGCAACCCTCATGCCAGAGGCTGCTGGTTTAACCCACAAAAATATTGGAAACAACACTCCAGAAGAGAAGTATTAAGATTGCAAGTTGATCTGTTCTGAGGGAGGAACATTAAGACTGTTGACACAAGCAAACTCTTGGGAATAACTGTTCAGACAATGTATTCTGATGAGAAAGGCATCTGTCCACATATCTGCCCATGTATCTGTTTTGCAGAAACTTCATTTTCAGAGTAAAAGTCTTGGTCATTCCATTTTCTTTCCATTTAAGTGGTCTGTTAGATAAGAGTTGTCAACCCTTCCACTGAAATCAATAGAAGCAAAGAGACCTCTTGGCTCAAGGAAAATTCTCATTCAAATGAGGGTAGTCAGAAGAATTTCAGATACCAACTAGCGTGAATTGTGAGGCTTCATGCTTATGAGGAGTGTCAGCCTGTTTGGGCTATTACGTATTTCCACATATTATCACATGGGAACAAAGGAACTGCAAAAACTTTCAAAGGAAATTAAAAACAAATTATTTGGTAAGTCTTTGCCATAGAACTAAGGTGTTAGAGGTCATGTAAGCATAATTCATTACATCTTTACCAGGATCCATCAAGATGTCATAGCCATCTGTTCAGAATGGAAAAAAGATGTAACGTAACTGAGCTTGCAATAATGAGACAATAAAGAATAAATACTTACAAATAGGCAAGCAAAAGGCAAAAAGATACACAACAAATGCTTACCCACTGCAATGCTCAGCTAAATTTCTCATGAAAAGTGTGTGCATTACATATGGTTATCTTCACTAAACTACAATTCAAAAATGGGAAGACATAAAACAAGGTTGCTCACAGAACTCCTGCAGTGTTAAACAGTTTCTGGGGAAGTCAAAAGCCTTGAAGGAAAACCAGAATATTCAGATGCAATGAACTAAATGAAACATGGGCGTAAATTAATTTCTCTGGCTCTGGAGTTTCTTTGTTTATTTACAGGGGAGGAAGAGGGTAAAATGAACAATTTGTTGAAACCCTGAAAATGATGAACAAAGAACAATCTTGTACAGGAGCATGTTGGACACAAATAAAAGACAAACACTATTTCTAATGCAATTAATATAACTAAGAATGGGATTACTTTAAGATGATTAAAATAAAACAGAAAAACTGTAGATATTACATATGTCAACTCTGTAAAAGTCAATTTTTATAAAGTTCAACTGAAATGCTTCCAAAGAACGCAGCAAGGAACTACTTACAAGAATCTCATAAGGAGTAGACAATTACATTACTTGATATTCCTCTGCAGGAGTAGTAAGTAAAATATTGAACTGTATTTCAAAATTAAGGGTTAAATGAAGTATAAAGTATGAAGTTAATTTTAAAGAAGATGAAATTGACTATCTTAAGATTGTCTAAGACCACAAAACAACAACAAAACTCTAAATGGGACATGATAGCTGAATTTAATCACATTGAATTTCTTCAGTATCATTATTTTATGAAATCTCAAGTGAAAGTGCAGGTACGCTACTTTTGCAACA
The DNA here is from genome assembly GCF_017590055.1 of Onychostruthus taczanowskii. Classification (NCBI taxonomy): domain Eukaryota; kingdom Metazoa; phylum Chordata; class Aves; order Passeriformes; family Passeridae; genus Onychostruthus; species Onychostruthus taczanowskii. Next base: position 12,759,520 of record NW_024499351.1, read on the forward strand.
AAAGCCACTTGACCTTTAATGTCTAATGAAAGTCAGAAATGTGGTTTTAGGCTCCTTACTGAAATATGGTAAGTCTGACATCAGGTTGAATCTTAGAGTGACATCTATGTGTAAAGACTGAAACTACTGAAATATCGCTCCCTCATTTTCCTCTTCTGGAAAATTAGGGTACCAGTTTGTTGCAAAGCACAACTGAGAGAATTGCAGGATATAAGGAAACTGTTAATAGCAACTAAATATGATCATGACCTCCACCTGGTAGAGCACATATTTTCCTAGATGCCAGACTCAGTTAACAGGATCATTTTAGTCTGATTATGTTTTTTGTTCCTTACAGATTTCTCAGATATAATTTGTTATATTTCTCAGACATCATTTTTAGTATAATTTCCTCTGATTACATGGCATGGAATCAAGATGCTGTAGAATATCACTAGCATTGATGATTTACAGCATGCCTAGTTTTGTTAGTATATTTTCTTTAAAAAGACAGTGGGCACCAGTATTATCAATGCCAAAGTTGGAGCATAGAAACGAGAAAGCAGTTAAAGGCTATTTGGCAGAACCACAATGTTTACACATCTCAGCAGTGGGGAATAAAATATTAGTGGAGAAATATTTTGCATTTCATGTATGCTTCAAAAGAAAAAAACTCATCTGCTATTTACCATCATTTACTTCTTTAAAGCTGCCTGTGAGATAATACACACACACATTGAAAGTCCTTGATTAGTAGGTACAAAGGGAAAACATGAAATGAAGCATGGTAGGCTTGGCAGAATCTCAGTGGGTGGATACATAGGAAAATATGAAGTCAAACCCACAAGAACTTTAGGAGACCCACCCAATGGTGCTGCCACTTCTAAATAAATAAGATTCATTTCTGCATATGACAGAATCACACATTTCAAATAACTTCTCATAAAATAGGATATATATGCCATACTGCATTGTGCAGTTTACATCAAACACCAGATATTACAAAGAAATTGTGCATTTCCCTTGTTTTTAGGAATCTAAATCTGTTCCCTTCAATGGATGACGGAAGTTGTAAAAGTTTTACTAAATACAAGAAAGGGCCTATATTTATGGATTTGTGTCAACTCAGAGTTGATTTAAAACCAAATTTAGACCACTGAACTTAAGATGAGAATTTCAATTGAGTAATAGCAAATTAAATTAGTTTTTACACGCTTCATGTACTTGACATGCTGTAGCAGCAACATTTGCCACTTCTGTTTTAAACCTGAAAAAACGCTTTTAGGCTCAGAAACTTTTCTGCCTTTTTCAACCAGACCAACATATTTATAAAAAAATAGAATAGCCTCAACATTTGCTTAATTTACCTGTTTTATGCTGTTTTGAGTGATAGAGATGCTATGTAAATTTACTTTTTCAATCAATTTTAGAAGAATAACTCTGAGTAGTGGATAAGAATATTTTAAGAGCTCTACAAAATGACAACCTACATCAGTGAAGTCATGACAGCTTGGACCAAATGCAAGTGAAGATTTTTGTTAGGGACATCTGTAGACATCTGCATTTATTTTTGGTGTCTGGAAAATAATTTCTACCACCAGGCTTGCCAGTAACACCATAAACCACAAAAGAGGCATATTGCATTTTCAGAACACTTTAGTAGAGGGAAAAGAACTTGTTATAAACATCAATCTCCTTTTGGAAACTTACTGTACTTTTAATTTCATATTACATTTTAGCTTTTTCTTTATTAAGATACTGAGGTTTTCTGAAGTAGAAGCTTCTATATACTACATCTTAGGTAGAAAAGAAAAAAAAGCCTCTTTAGTGGGTACACAATTAATTAGTAGCATCTTGGGGCTATCTTTTTCTTTTAATATTTCATGCTATAAACCACAGGAGTGAAGGGCCACTTAATGAGAAATTAATCTTTTTTTTTTTTTTTTTTTCTCTCTGAGCAAGAACACCAGCACTGAATGGGATATGCTGAGGTAAAGAGCTCAGAGAAGAAACCATGAGATAAACTTCCTAGTAAGCTATTTATTTTTGCCAGGCAGCCATCTAAATTAACTAATTAAAAATTTGCTATTTGTTTATATTCAAGTTGAACAGCTCTATCACTTCCATCACTTAGATCTTTTGGAAGCTGAACAGCAGCAATTAAGAAATGAATAAAATTGATCTGTAAAAAATGAAATTTAATTACTGCCCTGTTGAAGCTTCATTGGTGTTCATCTCTGAGAATGAACATAGAAGCCTGTTATGTACCAATGTCCAGACTTGAAAAAACAACATGACAATATGACATTAGGTATGTTATTCCTCATTAATGACCGCAATAAATTTCAAGTGCTCACCAATTGATGAAGCATTTCATCCCTCTCTGAGGGAATCCTGTAACTGCTACATTACAGACTGCATCAATGCATATTAACTGTACTTTAAATATATACACAGAATAGAGACTTCAGTAGTTTCAACTAGGCACGTGACAAGTGCCAGAAGTCCAGCAGAGTTAAAATGGGAGTCCTGTGCCCATAAATCAGCAGATATTTAGAGAACACTTGTGTAACTCACACGTTCCTAAACACCTACCCTGACAAAAGTTGTTGAATTTGGTTTGGAATTAAGGACATTGTGCCTCTTGTGTTATACAAAATGTGCATTTTAGTAACACAAAGTAAAGATTAGTGAATGTAGGAGAGCAGTTATTGCCAGTCCAGCCACATTCATCTATTCTATGTTTTATCTATAGTGGTTTTGAAATAGCAGACAAAGCAGAAAAGGAGGAGATAGCAATGGGGCCTGAAAAATCAAACTGGCTAATTTTTCTCCTGAACTTTTACTTCTGCTTTTCAGATTTTATCATACTGTTTTTTACAAAACTCTCAGCTATCTTTAGGTAAAACTTCTAATCATTTTAGAATTTTCTTAGCTGTTAAAGGCTTTTTACTGCTTTTAAGAACTCTTTTGACAGCATTTCATTTTGGATGGGAAAAAGAAAATATATCTTGAATGATTGAATTGTAAAGGAAACATCAGATATTTGTAGACTGTAGAAAAAAGAAAAATGAGTGCCATATACATTCTTTTTTAAAACCAGTTTTGCAAAGCCTATGAAATAAGTGTACTTGCTTTCTGAATTAGTGATAACACAGTCTAGAAGGCTGAGCAGATTTAAGTAAAGCGGTAATTTGCATTTTTAATAAAACATTTTGAGCAGAGGCATTCATTAAAACAATTTATTAAAACTGAAAATTAGAGCTATATTTCAGTTAGCTTTACTAAAATCCTACTACTCACTAAAAATGGGATAAAGTAAAACAAATAGCTCAGAGTTTAAATCAATTTTTTTCTGACAATTATGACCAATATCATGCACATCACATTTTTATGAACAAAATTATGCAACACATCAATAGTATTCCGTTTCAATATTCTAAGAATAAAACCTTCAGATTCCATGAGCAGGAATATAAATATTAATGTGAACATTCCTAACATATAATACTAAATTTACTGAAGTTCATATGGGTTTGAGTTATAGTCATTAGTAGTCATTTGCAAAAAAGAAATCCTGCCTTTATGGAATTATTGATAAATTAATCAAAATGGAAAAGTAGTAGCTGTCTTTGTTACAAAAATATATATGAACAGCTGATCAAATTTTTAGGATATCAAATTGCATCTATAGCAAGACCTTTAAAAATGCAACAGAAAACTGTTAAAAGAAAAGTTCCATTTCCATCCCTAATATATTCATTCTGTATTGAAAAGTAAAAGAATGAGGTATCTTCCGTTTTTTTATGTAAAAAATATTTTGTCTGCCAAGACTGAAACTATTGGCTGTTTCCAGTGCCACTAGATATTCATGTTGATTCCATGTGAGCTGTACAGTAAGTATGTAGAACCACAGAATCAACTAGGTTGGAAAAGAGATCACCAAGTCCAATCTGTGACCTAACGTTACCTTATCACCTTATATGCACTGATGTTATCCCGTTTAACTGTTCCTTTCTTGTACTGGGTTACACAAAGTATAATATGTAAAGAAATGGCTTAAAGACAACAAGGAGAACTTCTATACATATACAGGTGACAAAAGGAAGGTCAGGGAAAACATGGGTCCCCTGCTGAATGAGGACATGGAAAAGGCAGCCCTTCTGAATGCCTTCTTCATTTCAGTCATTACTAGCACAACTCACCTTCTGTTATCCCAGGTCCCAGAGACCAGCAGGAAACTGTATGAAGGTAGAGACAAACTCCATTTGAATGTTTATTTTGCTATTCTTCTAATACAACCCAAGCCTAAGAAATTCTAAGATAAATCTATGATTTTCTTTACTTAGTAGCTTACAGGCAACTTTGAAAAGTTTCATTTAAATAAAAATGCATTTATATTTTTATATCTACTAATATATCAACCATTGCAGAGAAAAATTCATGTATACTAAACAGAAATACTGCTTTTATCAACAAACATATAATTGACAACAAACTCCGCTTGACAGCTAGGCCCTTGTGAGCTGACCTTTTTTTCTGGTTATAAATTAATCAGACATTAATTATTGTAACTGAATATCTGCTTTCATGCTTCCAAGTTCCTAATGTGACAACAGAGTTCCTATCTCTGATTGCATCCACTGATATCCCTCTTCAGTTACTTTAGGTATGACAGTACTTCTGCTCTGGCAATTTCACTCAAAGGAGGTTAAAAATTGTCATTGTAAAACCACAGAGCAACTGCAGAAGGTTAAGTATGTGGATGCATTTTTTCTTAGAGGGGATATATAGTTAAGTGAATATTCAAAATGTGTAACTTGCTATTTCAGTGCAGCTCAAAAGAAACATGATCTAAAGGCACATTTGAGTAAAGGAAGATGGAAGGAAGCTGGCTAAGGTGTTATCAGGGTCAGTGAAAGTTCGTATTACACTACCCAATCCTATGTATCAGCTAAAAGCTTCTAAAACCTTGCATGTGGTAAATCTGGGACTTATGTATGACAAAATTATAAAAGCAATAACCTCACTTCTTATTTCAAGACTAAAAGTAGTAAGTGATAATATGTGTCTCTAGTTTAGATGGCTTGAAGGAATAAAAAATGCTTGAGAAATTTCATTAATACTACAGAAATATTTCTGGAATTCAAACAAATATTCCTGTTTATTCCTCTTGGCGCAGGCACTCCTCATAGAAGACTGAGAAACATTTGGAAAAACCAAACCCATAGGATTCTAATAACCCATCTGACCTAGCAGCAATGCTTAAAATCTCTATATTTTTAAATTGAAAGTGTTTTCCAACTAGTACTATCATTATCACCTGAAATACAATACATCCATCATTGTTGTGAAAATAGCCACTCAAATATATAAATATCTCTAGGTTTTGAGTTAATAAGACTAAATATGAGAGTTCCCCACTGCCATTGTTCTGCAATGTTCAAATGGCTAAAAAAGGATTATTCTTTACTACCTTGTATGTCCAGCCCTTTGCAGCCAGATCTCAAAGTCTCTTCCTTTCCATCCAGGGCTTCACCTGGACTTTTTTCTCTTTGTACGTTCATCTTTGGAGCATGGTACATGCATCCTAGGATGATGAATGAAGAACCTCTTATGTCTAACTGCAGTACTGCTCCCAGAACCAAGAAGGAATATAAAGGGGAATGGAGGAGGAACATATTCATTAAAAATTAGTTCTCCCCCTGACAGTCTCAGGCTTGTTACAGTAAGGGGGATCACACTGGCCATAAACAATATTTATACTATTGCTGCTGTAAAAAGTTGGAGTGAGATTTTTTTTTTGTTAAATATATCTTAATGTATTTTAATGAAGAGCTACTACTTAATGAAAAGAAACCTCTGTTTTGAGCTTAGAGTCATAAAACTATGAGCACTTTAAAATTACTGGACAATTAATTCCTACTCTCCCATATCCTTGAGTTAAAATCCCACCATACTGGGACTAAGAAGGGATTAAGATACCTCCTTTGAGAGCAGGTCTGCTGCAGAGAATGAATTTATATCATAACAAAGAGAGAATGAATAGCCAGAGACAGCTAAGACCTCATAACTGCCGCAAAGTCGACCAAAAGATGTGTGCTATTCATGTTATTTTTTGTCTTCAGAGTAAACACTAAAAATAACCAGGTCAGGGCTTACAAATATAGTTTTGAAACAGGAGCATACATATTAACTCCAAATTCAATCCCTGAAACCTCAAAATGCTAAAGTTCATTCAAATTTTGGATGGAGCTTCCATCTTAAATTGTCCCTGAAGGCAGGAACTGTCTTTTGCCCTGTTCTTGTGGGTTAGTGTGGCCTATCCCATTAAAAGTCCTGCTTCCATAACAACAAATAACCACATTCAGCAAAATAATCATTCATTGTGTTCATGTACAGCAACCATTCCCCATGATATAAAAGTCAGATGTGATACTGGATTCTGGTAAAATAAACCTACAATTTGGCGACATCTACTTGCGTACAATAATTCACAAAATACTTGTCTTTCAGAAATCTATTCATGCATCTTAAGCAATTTCTTGACCATTTTTTATCTTTTTGTCTTATTGGTGGCTGCCTATTCACAGAAATATATAAATTCCATTGAAAAATTATAGTTATTCCAAATTCGTTACTATTAGATGTGTATTTGCACTACATGATTACACATTTTTTCCATCCTTAACAGTGGTAATGGAAAGCAAATGAATTTAAAAGCTAAATTCCTGATCCTGCAAACAAACAGGTGCAGATATTTTTCCCCCAAGTATGTTCATGACAATTGAAGAGACAGCCAACATATGTACACAACAAACAGATGGATAAGCAGAGAGACATAACACCTCTCTTGCTCCTGAGAATAAACAAGTGAAACTCTCCCCCCAGAATTAGAAGGACATCTTCATTATTCAAAATACACATTATTTTTCTTTTATACAACATGCATACAATTGCACAATAACATAAAATGCATTTGACATAACCTAAATATGAGTTCTTCAGAGAACTGCTTCCACTAATTTGTCAGCTTTATTTTTTCTGCCTATAGACTCCACAGTAAATAAAAAGTAAAACTTTGTTATGATGTCTATTTTATTAAAATTGAGAATAATCATAATTAAAAGTAAACTAATCTGAGTTCTACAGAATTATAATTATTGACTTTTATTTCTGTGATTCAAAAAACTCTTATTTTAATCAAATGTGATGACATTCTTGTACCATAGATATTAAAGGAAAAATTGATTGCTCATATGGACAAGAATGCTGTGTTGTCTCTCTGGCTCATGATACCACAGAGTTTTTCTGGCGAAAATTCAATGGTCTCAGAAGCTATTTGAGAGAACTTCTCTTACCGAAAAAACAAAAAAAATGAAAAACCCAATAATGTAATATAAAGTATTTGAATCAAATTCTGTTTCATATTGGCACAATTCCCACAGCAAAAAGAAACTTCTTTCAATTCCTTTTTAACCAAAATTTGTAACCAACTGAACTGTATAATTAACTTGCAACAAAGGATCAAAAGACAATTTTTGAACCAATAACCTCTGTAGCTCTAAATCTGCTTATGTCAGGACATAGAATTAAAAGCAGCTTTGCCCCTTGAAAATCTGTTGAAATAAGTGACTATCACTAGAAAAATAGCATAATTCTTCCTGAAAGCCAAGTACACTTTATTTATTTGATGGCTTTAAACCACTTGTTTTCCTGAAGATCAAAAGGGGACAATAAATTATGGACATTCCTTGTCATTCAACCTTACTACAATATTAAATGTGCTGTATCAGAGCCATGAGCTCTTGTATCAGGCTTTAGTTAATTAAATAAACCTGCTGAAAATCCAAAGGATATATTCCCGGAACTCCTTTTCTTCTAGTATTCCCTCATGCAAAGTTGTTTTAACAGTTCTGATACAAAGCTACGACATTTTTCTGTTTCTAACCACTGGTCATTATTCAAACTGATGTCACTCTCTCTCTCTGTACACTTAAAGATTAAAGGAAATTTCTGAAATATTTAGAATTATTTCTCCCCAGAATTACAGCTGGATGTAAATGGCATAAATAGAGTGCTGATCAAAGTGGGGAGGTATTGCAGAAGAAAAAATTCATAATAAAATATTCAATAATTTGAACACAACTTTCTCAGCCCACTCTGAGTGCTTTTCTCTCTTTTACTGAGCAAGTAGAGACAGCTTGGCATGCAGCTTACTCTCAGAACTTATAATAAATATCAAACATGCCATATGTTTGCCCATACTTGTATAGAATTTTAAGTGGCCAGCATAGTCTAGAGTTTCAGCAATGCTTCCCAAACAAATAAGCTATCAATTAAAAGAAATAATTTCAAGAACTGGGTTGAATAGTTATGCTGACTAAAAATGGAGAGTCAAGACTTCCAAGATTTTATATTAATTTCTGCATCTAATTCACTGTCTTACTTTCACAAATCATTTCAACTGCTCCTCAATGTTAGAAAAACAAGGTTTTGCTCTTACAGATGGCCTTTGAACATGAAATCTCAAAGTGATCAAGGAAGATAAGCCACTCTTAATTTATTTCTCAGTTGAAGAAAGTGATTCAGAAAGATGAGGTCACTTGTGTAAGTTCACAAACTTAGTAAATAATAAGGATTGAAATAAAAAGCAGATGCCCTGCATCTCAGTCTAGGATCTTATTCAATGCAATATATTGCCTCTATAATACAGTGGAAAGCCGAGCTGTTTTATGACAAACAACAGGAATAAGTGGGCTAACAACCTCAGTTAGACAATGCACTTCATCACAAGCATTCAGTGAACAATCAGAAACATACAAAAGCAAATGTTAACAGGAGCTTGTACATTATTCTTACTAAGAAATTTCATTTATTTTGGAATAATAAGAGCAGCACAAGTAATCAATGGGCACAACTGCTAACAACAACTGTCTGAAGCTTGTCTGCTTAAGCAATAAAAAAGTGAACATTACAAAACCAAAAAAAAGATGATTGCATGAAGAATAAAATATAAAAAGAACTAAATATGAAAAGGGAAACCTTTCACTCTCCCAAAATTTGCTTATCTTTACTTATGTTTTAATTATTGTTCTGAACTGCTTCCAAAGCATTTTTTCCTTATCTTCATTCACTAATAGAATCTTTAATGACTGGATAAAGATTCTACATAGAACAATGGTTATACAAAGCTGGTTTATATATTGTCATTCTGCAGTAAGTAACTACATCTATTACTAAAATATACATATTCTGATTTCTTGATTATCTGTGAAATTTGCAGCTTTTTTTCTGAAATTAAGATTTTTTTTTTTCTAAGTATTTACTTTGCTGTCTAAAATTTAGGATTTTGTAATATTATTTATAAGAAATTGGAAATTTAAAAATTTTTCCCAAGGTTCTTATCTGATGCATCACAGTATGACTCATTGCTACTATATTTCTCAATGTACCTTTTCCCCTCTTAGCAATTCTGAAATAGCACCTCACTAGTAACAGCCTTTAAAAAATAATTTGATGCAAAACAGCTTCTGATTACTGCTTTTCAAGCATCTGTAAAATACCAATGATTTGACCCTGAGATAAAGGGTTTAGGAAGATGAAGACTGTGCTTATATTATTGGCAGCTATCCAGCACTACATTATAGTGCAGGCACTATTACTGAAATATTAAGGTTAGTAACTTTAAGAGAGTAGGCAAAAAAAACCCCCAAAAACCTAAAATGCAAAAACCCCCACAAAAAACAAAACAAATACCACAAAAACCCAAACAAACAAACCAACACCCCACCGCCCCCCCCAAAAAAAAAAAAAACCAAACCCCAAAACCAAACCAAACCAAAAATAAAACAGAGTAAAAAACTGTGGTTCAAATCCAGCAAGTTAGACTAGAAAAAGATGACTCATGATAACATGCAAAAATAGCACCTGACCAGTCAGATAACATGTTCAGATTTCAAATAGACCATGGTTAAATGGACTGTAATGGTTTCACTAATTATGTGCAGTTATGGTCAATAGATTTTTAACATTATTTTTACTATATAAATAAACTATTAATTAAAAAAAAATTATGTAACACTGTTGTGACTATATCTAGAAAAAATGAAGTTTGATAATTTGTGCCTTCTTCTCAGAGGCTTTTAAGGGTGATCTTTCCTCTGTCACTTAACATCCCTCTTTACGTTTTCTTTCCTAAAGTCCACATTTTGCAAAAAGCAGATTCCAGGAAATGAAGTTAGTTGTTTGGATACAACTGCCAAAGCCACTTCCTGTATGCACTTGGCAGAAATGTTTGGGGAAAAAGTCTTATGACATTTTTCAATCCAACCAAGCTGGGCATTCCATTCAGCCACACAAAACCTCAATTTAGCCCCAGAACTGTACACCAGTAGTACATCTTTAACCACTCAAAGCATTACAGCCCAGTAATAATAAATTCATTTTTACATTTCTCAGGAAAAATGGTATCAAACAGGTTCCAAACAAAAAACACACTGACTACTTCATCCATGCATGAACTGACACTATTGCATTTTTTCTATTTTGATATTTTTCCTCTCCTCTCTCTGTACAGCCTCACATGTGAATGCACTGTAAAGAGTCACTTATGAAAAGCCTGCAGAGAGACCATTCACTGGAACATGACATAACATAGTCATTGTTATTCTTGGCATTGACACTCTTAATGCCTCATTCAGAGGCAGAAAAAAAAGAAAATTTTAATGAGAAAGCCTCTATAACAAACACTTGGGCTGCTGCAACAGGAAATCATGAAATACGTGATGCTCATCAGGTGTCAATGACTGAATCATATTTTTTTTGACTTTGTTAACAGGTGTTTTACCAGACCTTGCCCTGCATAATGTCTATTATGACAAAATTAGGTCTTTGACTGTAACAACACAATTTTTCCAAACCAAGCGTTTAAAAGTATCAATAAAGATAAAAATCTGGTTAATCTGGTTGCTTTGACTCCAGACCAATCTTCTTCATCTTAAAGACTAGCAAATTTACCAGAGGGATCACAATTATATATGCATCAGTTTAAAATTGTATCTCTTCTTCCTACAGCACTACTAATTTAAGGAAGCTCTGTTAAATCTAAAATGTGACTCCTCTGAGGCCTCTGTCTTTGAACCTTCAGTTCTTTTTGGGTGCTACAGGTAAATTAAGGATGACAAGCAGCCACTTCCTAGCTATTGTTTCTATTTTAATGCATTTGCAATTTCAAAACACCTGTTACTGTCTTGTTTCTCTGCCCATTTTCCATTCAATAACTCTCTTGGGTTCGCTTTTCATTTCCCAGTAACTTACCTCTTCATTCCCTTGAATCTATAGTCTCTCTCATTTCTGATCTCATTCACAGTTTCAGCAGGAGCACATCCTAAGCCACAAATATTTTTGCTCCTTTCTACCTTATTTATAAAGGAGAACTCCAGTCCATACCTGCCCATTCCTTCTTACCCCTTCCAAATAAATTTTCTCCTCCCGGAGTTCAGACTGTCAAGTGTGAGGTATAATATTATAATAAATAGTATCAATTGCTTCCACTGTCTACTCCTACTACAGTTTCCTGGAAACCACAGTATTTTCACAAGAAAGACAAAAGTAGTATTCAGAAACACATTTTCTATTTGTAACCAGCACATGGTCTCTTAATTTATTCCATTAAACAGATCAAAAAGATTCCTGACATTCGAATAAAAAAAGTCCAGAAACAGAATGTAAGAGAGAAGACCAATTGTCTTTTCAATTTTTTTCCTTTTTTTTGAGTTCCCCTCAACTGTTTTAGACATTATCACAGAAGTTTTCAACTCAGCATTAAAGTTATTTTACTCAAAATGTTCAAGACATGACTCAATTTACCCAAGCTTTCTTCCCCTAAATATAAATTCAATGATTTAATATTAAGAGCTACAGTTAACAAGTTCAGCCATAGGAATTTAAAAACTTACATCTGCTCTCATTGTTGGCACCCTTCAATCTACTCCTTATTTTTAAAAATTTGGAGAAATTTAGACTTTTAGTTGTGCAAAACAAGAAAACTCTGGGACACCTCATGAGAATGCCAACAGTGAAGACATTTCTGAAACAATAGCCTGACCACAGATCTTCTCTTTTGTAATAGATGCAACTTCTAGTAGGGTTTCTTAAAAAGGCAGGTCCCAAATGACTGACATTTCTAGGCCAAAGGATTAATTTGAGAAATACTGTAGAACTGTGCCATTACATATATGCAGAGATAAATTCTGTTTAACAGACAAGCAGATACTTTTTATACCAAATTAAATTTCAAACCAGTTTAAATTTGTAGCTCAATGCAGAGTACACTGCAGGAATCAAACCTAGGGCAACAAATGCATAGAAGAGTGTAGCAAGATCATTTATCTGGAAAAAGCTCTATTCATTCAGGGCTTGTCAGTCACAGATTAAAACACGCCTATTTATTGGAGTTTCAAATACCACGAAGTTGTACTACAAACCTCAAGTAAACTTTCTCTTCAAGAATGGTGATGTACATTCTGCGTAGTTCTTCCCATTGTCCCATAATGCTGCATAATAACTTTGTGGGTCGAAGTGGATATGTTAACATCCCAATCTCAAAGAAGCATTTGCCAAAATTTTTAATCAAAATCAAACAGGTCACATTCCAAAATACAACTATTCCAGGCAATCTTAAAAGTTCAGAAATCCCTGTCAGGGGTTTTTTGGTTTTGGTTTTTTTTTTTTTTTTTACTTTGAAAAATACCTTTATTTTTATATCCAGTTTTATTTACCATTAAATCACTCAAAGTCATACCTAAGTGCAACACATGATAGCAACCTGCAACAATTTACAAGGGAAGTTAGACATGGGAAAGAAATTCTCTGGACTTCACCTTGCGTCCTCAAACAGTAAGGATAAATAGATTAAAGTTCTAATTCACAGAGTATCAAAACATTACATGAGTGCTTGATATATGATTAGGTCCAACTGACATCATAGGGAACTAACAGCATACCTACAGAGATCAACACCATTAGCTGTTTACAGACCCTAACTATAAATCCTGCTTGGTCATGCAATGATACAATGAACCACATGACTGCATTGGACCTATTTTTCTAAGCACTTATCCTTTTTCTGATTAACTTAGCTTTACAGGCTATGCGCCCAAACTCGGGATTCCCCATAAGAGTTGGAGATTTACCTTAAGTTATTCTCATTCAGCCATGTGGATGTTTTGATCATAAGGTCAAGTTGTTGTGCTCAGAAAACAAACATGTAAAATGCTGAGCTATAAATGTCTGAATACTTATCATTTTAAATACTCTTATGACACATCAGACACCAGAAGTGAATTGGCTACATACATATACAGAATTATGATGGCAAGTTAAAACAGGAAGAAATAATAATTCTTATGCTCTTGCACTTAATTTAAAGACTAAGTAACATATCAAGGAGAAAGCCAAACTGAACCACAAGTTACCAATCAGTAGTTTATGCTGGGTTTTTACCCTTCCTGTGAATTATCTGGCTTTGGAAGAGATGCAGGTATTTCCAGCACTTTTGTGCCCAGGAAGTGGTGCTGCTGTCTATTTTGGCAGCGACGCAGGAACATACCCTCTTTGTATTCCCTATATTATTGAGACATACATATGGAGAAACTGGTTTGATTTCTGTTGAGGACTAAGGAAAAAAACCCACCAGTGTCTTCCTACAATAGGGTGTAAATCATAGATACATAGAATTGTTAAGGTTGGAAAAGATCGCTAAGGTCATCTAAGTCCAAGATAAAGATCGCCAAGTCCAACAATCAACCAAGCACCACCATCATGTTCACCATTAAACCATATCCAACTGCTGTATCCACACTTTTCTGAGCTCTTGCAGGGATGCAGTGTCCACCACTCCCCTGGCATATGCCTATGCTCAACAACCCTTATGAGTAAAATTTTTTCCTAATATCTAATCTAAACTTCTGCTGGCACAACTTGAGGCCATTTCCTCTTATCTTGACACTTTTTACCTGGGAGAAGAGGTTGACCCCCACCTACAATCTCTTTTCAAGTAGTTGTAGGGAGCAATAAGGTCCACCCTGAACCTCCTTTTCTCCAGGCTAAACAACCTCAGATCCCTCACTGCTCCTCATAAGACTTGTGCTTCAAATACATAACAAATATTAAAGGAGTTAATCTCTCTGTTTAGATTTTTGGGAAAGTTTATTGTAACATCCAGCACAATAAACTGATGTTCTCAAAGGCTTTTACATCTAGGTAGTAGAAGGCCTAAAACGGCAGCAGAAAGCAACAGTGACATTATAGTATGAATATTATAATAAACTGCAGAAGCCTTCAAACATAGCATCTGATATTAACAGCGCCAGATTTTAAGATTACATGTCTATATTAGTTTTGCCTAGAGCTGAACTTCAGAATGCTGTTTCTGAGATGACTATTTTAAGGAATTGCAGAGTTACAATAAACATTACAGTAGCTAAGATAGTAACCGTAGGCAAGTTAAATAACATGAACATGCTGCAGCAATTCAAGAGCCATGAGGAGACCAAAATGAAAAGGCTTGAGATAATTACAGTCAAGACACATTAAAGACTGAGAATACTGGTTATAGAAAATTCTTGGACATTAGTATGATGATTAGGAAACAGTAAAAGATTAAATTTAATTTTATTTGTATGAGGGTTTAGTAAAAGTATGCTGAAAATCAGGAAGGTGCTCACAGTATGATAGGGCTATTTGTGTGAGTATTTAGCATAGTATCATTAACAACAGCAGCAACAACAAAAACTTTCAGCAAATGTTTTGCTCCATCATCACCAAATTACTCACCTCTAGGAGGAATATTACCAGGAAAAAGGAAAACAAGGAAACTATTAAGGGAGAGAAGACTAAACATGAGCACACTGTAATAGAACACAAAAATAGACAGAGTTTTGTCATGCTCAACTCCACCATTCACTGCATTCAAGTCAGATACAAGAGATTTGAAGAAGAGCTGGAATTACTATTAAATGCTTACAAATGTTAAATAATTTCTTCAGTCACATAACTTCTGCTACAGGAAATTGCGTAATTACCTGCATGTGAAGGATCTCTGATATGCACAGGTATACAAAGAACAACTTCAGCTCTTTGTATAACCCTGTGTAATCATTTCAAATGCCAAAATTGTCTTAACTTAAGGAAGTACTAGACCAGCTGCTACTTAAATCTATGAACCAAAAGATCAAAGACTGTTTTCAGTGTAGCTTGGTAGATGGTTACAGCAGAGCACCTCAGTCAAAGATCTGTAAGACCAGCCCTGCAATGAAAATGAGTATGAGTTTTTACCTGACCTAGAAATAAAATCTACCACACTTACTGTATAAGTGTGGAAAATCAAGTATCACTCCATCTCTAGCTGTTAGCTTATTCCTTTTATGTGGTTACTCTTTTCTTTCACACAGATGTCAATAATGGTCTAAATTTTCTCTAATTAACCTAAATATACAATATATAATAAAAATACAATATAAACTGTGAACATAATGTTATTCTTTTGAAAGTATCCTTCTGAACTCAGAGCAGGGCTGAAAATTAATGAATCAAAGGCACAGTTACTAAACAGATATTTCAGAGTTAAAAGTGTAAGAGAAAGATGATACATCAGAGGTAAGTGAACTATGCAATAATTTTTTCAACAAAAGCATCCCAAACATAAGAGCCAATTGTCACTGAAGCAAACAGGCATACAAAACTTCAACGAAAAAATTGTACAGGAACAGAAGCATGCAATTGGCCTGAAACACTTGTACAAAACTCAACCTGCTTAAATGTAAAAATATCAGGAAAAAAAGGTAGGGATTTGTGGGATATTTCCACTAATTCCTACTCTGGTTTTATATTCAAATATGCTGAGACTGGTGTCTCAAGAAAATATCTGTTTCTGCCAGGAACAGAATGAAAAAAAAAAATTTAGGTTAAATTCACAAATAAAAGAGAGACAGACTCTAGACTATTATATTATTTGGCAGAATTAGTAATATCTGTACAGAAATATCTAGAGTTTAAGCTAATAGAAGGACTTCCTAGTATTTTGATTACCCATATACATACATAATATGCATGTAGTGGCTCTGTTAAAAGGCACTGTAGTCTCTCAGGACTGGTGTTCATAACAACAACAATATGGAAGAAGTTTTACACTGTTATTTGCCAAACCTGACAGTTAATATATAAAGGAATTTGATCACCCTTCAAGCATGCAGAAACTTTCGGAAGCATATTTTACCTCTAAAATATCAAAAGTTGAAGAGTTTCAGCCACCAAAAAAATCCCCAAAACAACTTAAAGGAGTTAGTTTGAAGGATCCAATAGCATTTTTAGGCAGCCAAAATATGGCTAAAGAAACAGAAAGCCAAAAAGATTTGAAATAGCAGAAAACTTCCAAGGAACACTAGGTTACATTTAGCAGACTAATCTGGATAAGAGAACAGTAAACTAGTATAAAAATACTGGAAAGTTTCCCCATCTAAACAGACTCAAGAGGAAGGCAGTAAAACTGCCAAAAGCATCTTTAACAAGCTTCCAAACATACGTTCTACATCAGAAGAGATTCCCACTTGAGAAGTGGAAAGAACAACATGATGAGAATCTTAGAAAAACCAGAAATGTTTTGTAAAACCAAATAAATGTGAAGAAAGAAAAAGCTGTTGATGGAGGAAGTTTTTTTACATAACAACATTTTCAATATATAAGCAATGTTCAGTGTCCCTGAAAAATTAGTGAAAGTACTGTAACAATCTTCTCCTCACTCTCATGAAATCCTTACAAGTTACAAAATTTGCCTTTGAAGTTGCAAATCGGGACCAAGCTCCAAAGAGGAAAATCTGGGCTTCATCTCATATAATTAACCCTATGGTCATATTTATAAACACTTAGTTAAGATGATGACAATTGCAACATGAGGGTTTTATCACTGAATATCAATTGCAGGAGCTCACTTTAGATCCTATAACATGTAATTATATTTCTTTGTCACAAGGAATGTGTTGCTCCTTACAGAGATGTTTCTGGAGTCTCAAACTTCTGAACATAGTTCTTTTTTTGCTGTTAACTAACCTCAGTGAGTTCAGTTCAAAGTTCTCACTCAAGCAATAGTCACAGTGGACTCTCAGTGAATTCCAACAAAATAAAGCTCTTGGAAGCAGTACAGATAGAAGAATCGATTTAAAAAAAAAACCCAAACAAACGAAAAAGCAAGCCCCAGAAGCTAGCTGAGTTTCCTATAAATTTAGACAGTTAATCTGTTTGGTATTTATTGCAGTCAGTGTACATTTAAGGAGGGTAATTCAGTTTTAGAAATTACTTTGAATTTTAATTTTTACTTTTTGTTCATGTCACAAGATTAAAAAAGGGAATAAAACTGTGATCTTAAAGACAGAGATACCAAATTGTCTAACAGCACATGACAGAGTAAAAAATGTTCACAGCTACATGCTACATGTAGCTCACATATAGCATGTGCCTCGATAATAGACAGCCATTCATAATTATGACATAAATTGGAGCCGTAGCAATACACGTTTTATCTGATAACTTGAAATCCCAGAAAATAGCTTTGTTAGGCTTATCAGAAATAAAGTTCAATAAAACAGTTCAAAAGCTTATGCTGACTGTTAATATTTGCTGAATTTATTTGAAGACTTTTAAAAAACAACTCAATCAAGCAGTGAAGTCTGATACTTCCTGCTTGGTCCTTAAACTTGGCAATAATGCACTCTAGACTATAATCACTCTGCACTACAGAAAATATTTAATGCTTAAGAAATCAGCAAAACAGCGCATCTTGTTTTGAATACTTGTTACAAAGATTTAACAGTAGCAATGAAATATGCACTACATCTTACTAGGAGCTGGTAGAAGTTCAGCTGGAGAACAAATGGAATATATACTTTTTCCTGGACCTTTAACAGAAAATGTAGAACATAATTTGTTTTCTGACTAATGAGAAAGATCAACAGTAATTCTGAACAGTGCCCTAATTGCATCAGTGAGTTCTGTTATTAGTCAGATAGCAATAAAATGACTACATGTGTTTGTTAACAAAAGATCTGTCATGAGCACAGTGCCAAGACTCTGCCCCCAGATATCCCAAAGCACTACTGGACACAGAAAGTGCTCCAAGAAACATATGGGTTTGCTAAGCATATAATTTTTCTGTATGTTTGAGACCTGCCTTTTCTATGAACTGAAAGACATAAGATGGAAAACCACTGATTGAAAACCTCAGTCAGTCCTTTGCATTAGGGAACTTTCTGTTTTGAGACAATAGAAAGATTTTCAGCAATAGAAGGAAGCATTTTCCCCAAATTATTATATAAATATATAAAATAGACAAGATAAATATTTTAAAATGTCTTAATACAAGACAAAAATACTTAGTGTCCAGAAATGAGCAGTATGTGTATTATCATCATCACTTTCATGCTATTCATAAGAATCATCTATTTATAGAAACCATCTCTCACATTTCTAAGCCAGCTTGTCAGCCCTTCAGCAGGAATACTTCTTTTACATAGGTGTTTTCATAATGTTGAGCAAAAAGTGATTTTAAAACATGAATGGGATACATAGGTAAATTCTTAACAAAACTCAAAAAATTTCACAACTTCTCAGTGAAAGAAAAAGGAAATGGCTCAAACTGGTTAATACATTATCCTAACAAAATCTTTTGAGACAGCAAAATAATCAGTCTTAAATCCATCAGTATACACAACAGTTTGAACCTTTTACTAAGATTTACTGTATTCTTTAAATGTCACAATAGTCACACTGTTTTCTGGTAACCAAACTGTTTATATTTCAGGAGAAAAACAAATCTAGCTGGAGAAAAAATTATATCACATCTTTTATGCTGACAGACTTATCCTAAGAGGCAAGCGGCAGTCATTGAAATCAGAGACTGATTCCAAAATAAGACTTCTCCGTACAGAAGTGATATAATGCAATAAAAGTAAAATACAACACAATATTTATCACTCTACTGTCTGATGAACTCTGTTTTTTTTCTTGTTTTGCTAGATTCATTCATTCACTGATTTATCCTGAAGCTGCTAATTTATTATTGACTCAACTCCTAAGAAGGATTATATGTAGTTCTACAATTATATGTCTAGAAGATATAAATTATTAACCTAATTAAAGCTGCAGTAGATACTTTATGATGAACTAAATGATTATATTAAAAGCAAAATTGCTGAAGCACTTGTTATGTTCAGGTTATTATGCCAATAACTTATCTTTGCATTTTCTGGAATGTTCATCTGAAACATAATTTAAATTTATAGCCAGTTATGTCTGTTTCAGATTCAGGACAGATATTATGATGTAATAATAACAGTGGCTACTATGTCAGACTCATTTGCTCACTCTCCCTTATGCAGTTATGCATATTTATTAACTGGAGCTCTCTGCGATGGAGGATAGGTATTAACCGGCAAGTTATCCCCTTTTATGGTGTAATGCTAGCACTAAGATAACAAGTTCTGGTCTGTTCACTGTCTTATGCCATTTGACTTGCCAAAATGACAGCAGCAGGCAGCCTTCCACTGCTTCCAGGCAGCCTGATTACCATCCACTCCTTCCTAAAAGAAGTCTTCTGGGATCCAAGAAAAAGAAATCTGACAGCATGGAAACTGGTATAATTTTAAATTAATGTAGAATTCAATGCTATGTGACCCAAAACCAGCAGAGAAAGCTAGGGCATTACTAGGACACTGCATTTGCATATTCCTCTGCTGTAGCTATCAAGAAGAACAGTCTAATTCAGAGTGTGACACAAACTGAAAATAGCACAGTACAAAACAGCAATGATCCACATGTCCAATCACAGCTGCTCTTAGTTAGGTCTCCAGTGGTATCAAATCTCATGTTCAACAATATTTTACTAGTGACATTATTTCAAATATGATATTTAAACAAGCAGCTAAAGACATACCTGTTCAGAAAAAGTACCTTTCAACATTAAATCAGACACAGGCAAAGACAGCTATGGTTGCTCAGCATGGAGAAGAGAAGGATTGAGGGAGACCTCATTGTGTCCGTCCCTTATCTAAAGGGGCTTATAAAAAGAAGGGAGAGATACTTTTTATATGGACAGGTAGTGACAGGATAAAGGGCAATGGTTTTAAACTCAAAGACAGTGTGTTTAGAATATGTTAGGAACAGATTCTTTACTCAGAGGA
Source organism: Onychostruthus taczanowskii (assembly GCF_017590055.1). NCBI lineage: Eukaryota > Metazoa > Chordata > Aves > Passeriformes > Passeridae > Onychostruthus > Onychostruthus taczanowskii. The sequence goes on from NW_024499351.1 coordinate 12,779,733, forward strand.
TGCCGAGGAATTGGAACAGGTTGCCCAGAGAAGTTGTGGATGACCCATCCCTGAAAGTCAAGGCCAGCTTGAATGAGGCCCTGAGCAACCTGGTCCAGTGAGTGGCATTCCTGGCCATGGCAGGGGGTTTGAAACTAGATGATTCTTAAGGACCCTTACATAACCCAAACAATTCTATGATTCTATGGAATAAACTGATAATATTATATAATGGTGCCCAAAAACCTACATGGAAATCAAATCTGGGTGTCAGGTCTTGTTAATCCTTGAGGCTGTACTGCCATTAAAGGCTTCTGTTTAGAATTTCAGGAATACATGATGGGGAAAAGGCAGAGTGTACAGGAAGGTAAATAATACCATATGTCAAACCTTTGAAGATTTTTTATGTTCACTCAGTTTCTTCTGAAAAGGCCATGCACATTCAATGCAGGATGGACTTAAAAAGAGATAAATTACAGCTGTACCTGTAGAACATTAACCATTGCAGGAGTCACTACTCATTTGCCTTCAAAGTCAGCATGCTGAGGGACAAATTTGGACCAGGAGTTGTTTTACTGCTGTGTTGAGATCAAGATAAATTTCCTGTTATCACAGATTATTACATCAAGCTCAGCAGAGAAATTACTGCCTTTCTCCTACTTCAAGAAGTGTCTGGATAGATAGACAAGAAAACTGGTTACACATATCTTTCAATGTAGATATGGTTCTAGATCATATGGGAAAAAATAGTAAGAATATTATTCTACCATGGTTAAGGTCTGTTTCTGGGCGAGCAAATGTAAAGCTACACAATAAATCAACTGCAAATAAATGAATGATTCTAAATATTTTTTAAACAAATTATTAGATAGACATTCCAACAACTATTTTGTTAAACTAAATATTTTTTCCTATACTTTCTTTTGATTTCCTAATTTAATTTTCAGGATAAGGAAATGAGATAGGCAAATGAAAAACACATTAGAGACGCTAGAAACACAATGTTATATTGCAATAAATCAGGCTGATAGCAGGTTTGTGAGTACAGAATTAAATTTAAAAAAAGCTAAGTTGTTAAAATAGTTAACATACCATATAGCCTTCATGCCATAAATTGAAATCTTCATAAACTATGTAAAGGATTCAAAGGGTATAAATGAATAGCTTTAATACTACATGAACGCTTCTACCTGGGAGTTTGATCCTCGCTCAGACCCAAGCCATTTCACAATCTTTATTGAATTCTTAAAGCCTATAAACAAAATAGCATATATATGCATATATGTGTGTGTATATATATATATGTATATATATATATATATACAGCTCAGATGGATTCTGAAATGGATAGACAATTTTATAGTGATGAACATAATTTTCAAGCTTTCAACAGATGAAAAATGAGGCTCTGTGCTTGATTGAGAATGATGCCTCATCCAAACTTAGCAAAGGACCACAAAATAGTTTGGATTGCAAGGGACCTTGATGATAATCAATTTCCAACCCCCCAGCCAAGAGCAGAGACATCTTCCACTAGACCAGGCTGCTCAGGGCCCCATCCAACCTGACCTTGCCAGTGCAGGGTGCCGATGACAAGGTTCTGCAATCCAGTCATTTTGAGCTGACATGGTCAGACTTCCTACTTTATATTCAAAGAAAACTCATACGAACATACCCACACAATCTTTGTAAAAAGGGAATGCAATGACCAATACTAAGAATTTGCTAATGTGTAGGAGGTTTTTTTTTAAAGATTGAAGAAGTGCCACTGTATAAAAGATGTAATTATACTAGCAATTTGTTGATAAAATATAGCTATTATTTGCTGGCATATTTCTGAGGTAATGAAAAGATTTGTGTTATAAGGACATGACTATATTTAGTTTATACTATTGTGACACCAAATCAAATAAATTCTTCCTACAAAATGAGAAGGATGGTGAATACAAACAGTAGAAGGCAAAGGGAATTCCTCAGTAGCTGAACAACTGAAAAAATAACAAGTGTGAAAACTGACTAGTTCAATTACAATGCAGTTTTAGAGGATAATTGGCAAGCTTACATGGTTTAAGAGCTCCATTCCCACTAGTACTCTAGCAAAATCTTTTGTTTACAAGATTTTTTTATTACAGAATTTAAAAAATAAAAAGGGGCTACTACAATGGCAATAGGATCCTGTTTGTCTGTAAATGGACAGGACGAATAGGTTTGTCGAAAAGTTTCTACTTCCTAGCTGCCATGTCTGAGTTTCACGTTGAAAGCTTTTCTTTCAGCTAGTCACCCCCCAAAATTCATAAAAAGGTTACAGAAATATAAATCATGAATATGTAATAGTCATATGTGATAGTCTAGGATGAGGTATGCTCTTTACTAACAAAAAACCTAAGCACTTCTAGAACCTGGTGACACAAAAAAATCTTTTTATTTGAACAATTTAACTAGAAAATGATGAAAACATGAAACCATGCAAGAAAAATCTATCTACAGTTATTGGAAGTTTTTTAATATGGATTTTGAAATTAACAACTTGCAAGAACATTGTTACCAATTTTCTTAAATAACCAGCTCAAATGACGTAAAGAAAGAAAATTGCAATGCTCCACACTTAACCCTTTTCAAATAACCACTAAAAAACTGCCCCACTCATGCAATCCATGCTAACTGGTCAATATTGTTTCAATTGCTTGAGTTGCTTTTACAATGATTTAAACATTAAATTAAATCCTGTAGTATCACTTATACAGATAAATTGAAATGGATCTTCCAGGGGGAAATATTATTTCCTTATGTTTCTTAATGAATTATGCTCAAATCCCCATTTTTTTCGTTAATTTTTGTTAATTTACTGAAAGAATCAAGGGCCGGCAACTGAATTTATACCATGGTTCCATGCAGCTGTTCAACAGAGTATTTACATAAGTTTGTAAAAGCCATCAGCTCCTTCAAGGGCTTTAAATTTAAAACTCTGCATTTGTAGGTATAGAATTAGCACAGTATGACTAGTACTGAAAATAAAGCTTCCTTGTTTTTGTTCACATTTGAAGGATATACCGTAAATCATATTGGAATGATCCAATAACTGTTCACTTAATTAATTACACTAACCTGTTGCTCTGGAAAGAAAAGGTAGTCTGGGAACAGAAGAGCTGGAAACTTTTGCCTCTTTCAGACTAGAACATCTAGATGGACTCTGACTTTCTTCCAAGCTCATAGAATGAGCCTGCTCCAAGACTGTAGAACCAGCAGAGGTGGCATTAAGATGGGAAAGAGTATCTCGTGCTTTCTTTTTTTCTTTTTTCAGCATAGTTACCAGAATATCTGCAAAATGTATTAAGGATTTTTTTTTAAAGCAACTATTACCATTGTTTGTCCATAAGCCTTTTTTTTTTTTTTTTCAAAGCGAAAAAATTCACATTATGGAAGCATATGTGTGAATGTGAAAATAAAGTTGGACATATTCTTTGCAATTATTTTCATCCACCTCAGTTTTTTCAAACAGCAGATTAGTTCTTACTAAAACAATAACAAAGTCACACATTGACCACAATGGTTGATCCCATTCAATCAAATCCTGATAAAAGCATTTACGGACAAACAGGATCTTATTGCCATTGTGGTAGTCCCTTTTTATTTTTTAAATTCAGTGATAACAAAACTTGTAAACAAAAAAAAAACCCCTCTTAATTTACAGTAACCTTGCAAGTATATCCCATCTGTAAGCTTTTCACAGAAGGTTCACTAAAACTCAGAAAAAGTCTTCAGGAAATTTCATGCAATAACACTGTGAATTTACTGGAAGCATATTAGATATAAATACATTTTGCCTAACAGCTTATAAAGGACATATAATGGAAATCCTGCATGCATTCAATTAGCAACCCTGAAGTCCCTGTGATATGTTTTTTTTTGTATGCTACTCTTCTTAATCCTAATTAAACTTCTTAATGAACAGCAGAAATTCTAAGTAGTCTTTGGGGAATATTATTAACTAGACCAGGTAAAAATAATAAAACACTTTCCAATTCAGTTTTTATGATAGCTTCTAGCTACTGTAGGCAAGAGCGAACTCATAGTTTATCCAACAGCTTCCTTACTTCCCACCACTTCATCTCATTAGACAGGTTATTAATGTTCTAGTGATGATGCACTCTCTTAGCCACTGCAGACCCCCTAAATCAGTTATGTCATCAAAGCAGGTTATTAATGTTCTAGTGATGATGCACTCTCTTAGCCACTGCAGACCCCCTAAATCAGTCTTCAAACTCTTCCTATATTCTTTCTATTTAACTCTTACATGGATTTGCACAAGTTTCCTCCTTTTACATCTGTGAGCAAAGCTGTATAAATCTGTTGAGCACAAGTGCGTTTGATAGAGATCTTTTCCTTTTTTTCTCATGCTAATGAAGTAATTCATTTCAGGAGGAAATGTTTCTGGGAATTCAGATATTAAAATTTACATTAAAAAAAGGAAGAATTTTTTGAAAGAAATGAGCTCATGTTTTAGCTAAATTTATTTGAAATTGCACCTTGGAAAAAAAAATCTTATCATCTGTGAAAAAGCAGAAATGAGGAAGCTTTCCTGACACCTCACTTTCTGACAATTTTCAGACATGCAACATCCTGCACCCCAGTGAAACATGCCATTCTCATTTGACATATAAAACTGAGCTGGAATTGTTGAGCACAAAGACTGCCACTGAATTTGAGCTTTACTAATAACTGTGAGAAAATCCCTGTTACCTTTACATTCAACAACCCCATATTTTAATTTCTCTGCTTTATTACAAACTTTCCCCACTGAGTAGCCACAACGCTAGGGCTGCAGTGGCTGCGGTTTGCCGCAGGTCTGCCAACCTGCTAAAAATACCTCCCACCCATTGCACTGCAGTGCAGCTACTCGTGTTTCCTGTGAGGCAGTGAAATGGACAAAGCACGTCTGAGCAGTCTAGCACTTTTATTTGCAAAAAAGATTTAAATTTCAACGCAAAAAGTACAAGTTTTATATTTGTTCTAAGGGCAAATTGCCCAGTAGTCCCCAAAGCAACACTTCATTTGGCTAAAAATAACACATAGAGGAAATTCTATTCTTTGTCAGGTAATAGATTGGTCTTTATATAGCATCAGTTTTCCCCTCTAAAAATTAATTTAATTTGCTTGAGGAGAACTTTTTAGGTCCACAATATTTGGTTATTGGCTGGACCATTCTAAAGCTAAGTGGTGCTTGGATCCAGGATTTTGCTTTTGGTGAAAACAGAAAGAGAAGCAGGTGCAAAGCAGAAGTCCTGTCACATAAAAGCTGGAAATTGAGTATTTCCTTTAACACAGTACAGCCTCTCCCACACAAAGAAAACTGATTGTAAGATCATCTGAAACCCAAACAATACTTTTTTCTCTACAAAGGATACTGATTTCGTTGTCTCTTTGTTGTAGAAGTCCTTTCAGTTTTTCCAGTTCTTCGTTACTGTTTTTTTCTTCAGAGATGTCTTGTGAGAGCAGTTTTTCACCTGAAGTCATTGGATGATTTATAAATTGCTATAAGGAGAAACAAAAAAAAAGCACAGCCCTTTAACTTTCCCTCCAGTTCTGTATTCTATTCTTAGAGAGTCTAGCTATAGTAAGAAAGGCAAAAACTTTCTACACTCTTGATAGAAAAAAAATCATGCCACAGTTGACTGTCAAATTATGTCCATTGTATCAAGTATGAAACATATTTTTTTTAAATCTTCATTAGCAAGGGTGCAATTTATTGTAGTCTTTTTACACAAACTTCAGTGTTCTCTAGTATCACAGAAGTTTCAGTATTAAAAATACAATTAAAAACAAATTATTTAAGGACAATTAATTAAAATCAGGAATGTATACTCTAATATATTGGAAAAACTATATTCCAAAATACAGAAAAGTATTATCTTCTATAATTACACAATTATCAAGTGTATCTTGTTTTCTCAATGATTCAGAAGGTCTTGCAACACCATCAGAAGAAGTAGTGTAACAGATAAAGGGATATAGTGGTTTTAACCTACATTTTTACCTCTGTCAACATAGTTTGTCCAAAATAAAGACTCATTAATGCTGGAAATATAGATGAGAACACCTATCCATATGAAACCAACTTGTCTTGATTCCAGTAATTTCCAGTGCTCTTACAATTTACTGCATACTGGGATCCTTGCTGATGTTTCCACAAAATGCTGCTGAATTTTCCCAGCTAAACTTAAGTTTTCTAAGAGTCCTCCACACTATTTAAAGTTCAATTGCTTTACCATTTTCCAATACCTCTCAACTACATTGAATTTCTTTTAGTAGTTTTCAACCATGACTATCTCCAAGTTATTTTCAGAGTACCCCTGCACTTTCATCTCTGTTTAAAAAAAATACCTTCATATGAATGAAGCAATACTTGATCTTCCGCATGTCAGCACCAACGTTCAGAGAGCTATCAGGATCATCATCCTTAAGAAATGTCTCAATTAACTCATCCAACCTGGAAATAACATTTTTAAGAGGAAAAAAATTCACAAACAAGCAGATAACTCTGCAAAGTGGCATGTCAAATAGAATACAAAATGTACCAAGCTGTCTGATATTAAAAGGCTATTTTTCTTCAAGGTCTATGCATTTGAAATGTACTTTTGTTCTGATTAATGAAACCTGGATTTGATATTGAAGATTCTACAACTGCATATCTGAACATACTGGCACATGCTAAGGAATAGTTCTAGAACTAAAAGCATCTTAGAAGTAATCTTTTCTTTTTCTCATTTATTTCATAACCTTTTGCTCTTCTGCTATCTCATAATTGAAAAGACTTAAAACCTACTCTCTGAGAAGACTAGACTTTAAGAGATTTTGGGCATAGGATTTGTTACTATGTATGATTATTTTGCAAAAGAAAAATCTGCTTCTTTTTCTATCACAGTAGTCAGCAGATAGCATAGCTTTCATGCATAAATTACCTGCTCCAATCACCAAGCAAGGCAAACTATCTTTTAGTGTAGATATTTATACACTTCTCAAAGACCTACTGCTCTTCTGAGGAATGAAATTTAATTAGCATTTTATTCTCTTGTAATGTGTTCTTTACAAACAACTGACCAAATTTTCTTTATGGAGAAACAGTTCAGTAATTTGGTCTTCATAAGGCAACCTGGCACAGAGAAGCACCCTCTTTATTTTTCAAAACCAAACTAAAATTATCAGACCAGAAACATATACAGGCATAATATACCATGTTTTAGGCCAAATGTCACATCTATATAGATAAAGTCAGACTTCCTCTTACACGCTGTCACCATCTTTCCAGGTCTCATATTTCAGGATGTATTGCAGTTCATTCTCAAGACAAAGGGAAGAGGATTTCTAAGCCCAGATTAGACGTTTAACCCACTTACAAAGGTATATTTCTGGGAAACTGCAAGTGAAAACTCAAACTCCACCAACTGGGTTCAGATTTATGGCTTCCTGGCTCCTGACAAATGCTCTATGCCATTTAATAGGCAAATGGCAGGCAACAATGACAGGCATATATCTTGTAAAGCACAGTTTTATAATTTTAAATGTTTATTGAGGTTATCATCCTCAGAAAATGAACTTAAGTTCTGAGCCTGAGCCAGGAAATCTAAGGTAGCTGCACGAAGTGCCCAGGTGCCCAAGAAGGGCAAGAGTTCATCTTTGTGCCTAGTGTTTCTTTTGGACTGGTTTTGTTCAGCTCCCCACTAAATATGCAAGTCTTCTGAATGTCACTTTGTAGTCATTTCAGTTACAGGACTGGGAATCTTGTTGCCATTTTATTATTGGAATAACTTTTTTGTGACCAAAATTGAAAATTGAAATAGAAAAATTGTAGGTATTTTAATATCACAGCATCCAAAGCTGACCCTAGAATACGTTTTGTGGTGCTTCTATAGACTTCTCTCACTGAAATTCTTCACATTACAATAATAGAAAATCCCTGCTGGAGCGTGAAACAATAACATGCATGACAATCTGAAAAAAAACCTTAACATTAGTTTCAGGAGAAAATAATGCTGCAAGACTGGAATGAAAATTGGAAAACACACCAGAAAGTTTTAGTATTTATCTCCTCTAGAGGTAGCAAAGAGGCAATACTCAGAACAGAAGAAAAAGGAATAAGAGGGTTAGTTTCAAACTTTGCTTTCCCATTTTCATAATTTCACTTAAATAACAAGAGACATATATGTTGTGCATTCCACTCATCGAATGTCCAAAATTCATAGCTTCTGAATTTATAGGACACATCCTGAAATCAATGTGAGCTGTACATGTGGAGAGCTTGGAGAGGATACTTAAAGAGAACAATTAGCTACAGAAGTATTATTGTAATGTGTTCTTTACAAACAACTGACTAAATCTTCTTTAGGGAGAAACAGTTGACTTGCTTCTCAGCTGAAGAGATAACAAAATTTACTCAGTCAAAGAACCCAAAATTTTACTTATTGCTACATGACTTTTCACAGCATTAAGAGTACAACAGAACAGAAGCCAGTAGTACAAAGTTACTCATACTCTCTGCAGACACTAAGCACAAAGAGCAGGAGAATTAATCCTTCATCCATGGAGACAGGCATTTGTGTAAGCACTGGGAAAAGAGAGGCATTTATACTTTTAATGAAAATATGATTGTGATTACACAGACACAGAATCATTATTTGTCACATCTTAAGCACCTTATTGGTTTCAGTAAGACAAAACAAGTAAAAAATGGTTTTTTATAATTAGGTTGTCTAGACTGAAGTAATCTACAAAAATCGGCCTTTATCTTGAACTGGAAATTATCAAGGAGATGTTTTAACCTTTCAAAGATTATCTGGTTGCCAGGGATTTACCCATACTCAGATTACAACAGATTTAGGCTATGGGAATCAATCAAAGAAATTGCCCTAACTTGCAATTAAAATTACTGTAACGTGAAAATATTTCAAGAAAAAGATAAAGAATATAAAATTCCTGAAACATAATGCTCTATTTTTTGAAATGATTATTCCAATCAAAAGTCAAGGTTCACTTGTTAAGTGTAACAAACTAGACAAGCTGTAGTTATAATCTGTTATTTCCTCTCTCGTGTTACCTTTTCTGAATTCTTGAAAAATCACAACAGTATAATTCATTTTTTGACTTCAAAGTAGTACATAAAAGCCAAAAGATTTCTGAGCACAAAAAAACTGAGTCAAATCTAAAATAGCACAGTGTAAATCTGAAGTTATAAACCAATTCAGCCTCTTTCTAGTTGTAGGAAACCTTAGATTGTCAGCATATTTTTAGATAAATTTTCAATATTTCATTGTTAAGAATGAGAACAAGAAAAGGAAAAGACCATCCAAGTCTAAATGCTATGGATAAAAAAAAAAAAAAAAAGATAAATAAATAAAAGAAAACTGGCCATTCAAATCCCCATGAATTCTAGCAAAAGAAATCACTGCCTCTCTCACTCTTTTAGGTTTCCATGTAAAAAACACCAGAATTCTTTCTAAAATATACAGAGTCTGGCCACACACTGGACATTCTGGGACTTCTTCCAGAAAACTGAAGCACTAAACAAAGGTACAAAATAAACAATGCGATACAGAGGCAACTTGAAGATTCTCTTCTCAATGAATAGATCTTAATAAACTGAACCATCTTTCATTTAAGTGATTTGGCAGCTCAAAAACTGTCAAAACAACACATGAATTTATACTGTTCAGGTCTCCAATTTTAAAAATTAAAAAAAGACAATGCTCCTTCATTTCCAGAAACATTCTTGAGATTAATCAAGGAGACAATAAGAATGACAAGGCAAGGGAAAAAAATACAGATGAGAATAAGCATAAAAAATGAATACTGACTGTACATTTACTTTTCCCTAAGATATATTAGACAAGAAATATCTGTTTGGTAGGTGGCACAGAAACAAATGACAATAGAATTTACAAGATTAATATCCTTTTATTTCTCATATTCCTGATAAAATCAGTTTACTACTTTTCTCTAAAATACTCCATAAAATTAAATATATAGAACATATGAAAACTAGTGGACAGAATTATATAAAATAGAGCTGTAAAAGATTTATGAAATTAATTTAGGGCACCTACAGTTACAACAAGAACATTTTTTCTGGTCCGTGCACAGGCTGTAGTCATTCTCCAACAGAGAGACAGTGAGAAACACATTTTGGAAAAAAAAGGACAGCCAAAATAGCTTTTGTTTTTCATTCTTACTTTCAGGAGATGGATAACACCATTCTCCTTAGCAATAATAGCATCTTCTGAGATAGTCACCTAGGTTTGATTCTTAGCTTTCTACAAGGAGAATGCACATTGAACTGTTTTTCTCAAACCAAAGGCTTTTGCAAGAAAATGTCACCAAGAATTGAACCAGAAGAACAGATTAAACACCCCAACACTGAACAAAGTAGCATCCAGCTGTGCAAGAGTAGCAAGACACTCATAGAGAACAAGAAGTCCTGAGAACTTTCTAGCAAATCTTCCTTTACTAGAAGTTTACTCTACTCAGAGGCATGGGTAAGTGGCAGAACAAAGGTAATATGAAATCATGAGGTAAAATAAAAAAGTTATTTTTCTAAAGCATCGTTTTTCAATTCAGTCATAGTAGAATAACAAAAAGGCATATGAAATAAAGTATTTTTTGTCATCTATTGTGGCTCAGCCCTGAGACCATATGCCTAGTCAGTCAGTATATCCTATTTTCTGTAAGAGTTGTGAACTAGAGTTTCTTTCAAAAAGACCTGAGCAATTAATCCTTTTATTAACTTATGCTTTTATGCTGAGGATAATGGTCAACATTTTCATGTTCTCTCAAAACAGAAATTGCTACAGGAAAGAGCATGCTGGACACAGAATATATATCATCTTTGAAAATTTTCTAAGTATGTGACTGAGCTTTTCTTCTCCCCAGAACAACCCAGGCTGAACCTTAATTTCCCCATGATACAAATTTCCAAAAGTCAATGGGAAAATAATTTATAAAAATCATATACATAGGTTCTACAACATGATTGAGAGTGCCAAGGTAACTCATAAACTAGAGCAAAGGAAAAAATGCTCAAATGCTTTGGTTCAAGCATATAATGAAAACCAAGAAGGAAAAAACCCCAAAACTAACAAACATACCAAAACCACTTTCCATAACACTGAATATATGTGAACACTCTCGCTTACAATATGATATTATGTTTTCCTTTCTCCTATTTTTGGAGACTAGCACTACAGCAGTCCTGGACTTCTCTGTTATATGAAAGACTGACTACACAAGAAATAAATTCCTGTTTTGACATTCTATTTCTCTGTTATAACTTACAAAATGAGCTTTGCTAGGTATCAATCAGTAGCAAAAAAAAATAAAAAAAATCCCCCAACTAAAATTAAAATTCAAGATAATCAAGCCAAAGACCTAGTAATGAAATGACACCAAAAACCTTGTAACAAACACCTATCACTCACTGGAGCAGACAACCAGACAAAGAGATGCTCTCTGTACTATCATCTGAATATCAACACCAGGAATTTTACTGGTGAGACCCTTATAGAAATACTTAGAACTGTGAATTCACACTGCTCTGCTTTTAAAGTCAGCTTGATAGGAAAAAGCTATGATGGAAGCTGTTTAATTAACTGAAATTCAATGGAAACCTAATTATGGAGCTAGGTACAAACACTGAATTGAAAATAACCAAATTGCTTACTTGTCACACTTAACTACTTCAGTGGAAATATGCCATATGTGTATATATATATATATGTATGTGTGTGTATATATATATATATATGTATATATATGTGGTACTCTTCTAACATAAGATGGTCAATTTAATTTATTTAAATTTGAAGGAATTTTGTTATGCTGGTGAATTGCATCAGAAAAGGCTCCATTACTCTGAAATAGAAGTACCTAGCTACAAGATACTTGCACTGAAAGTATAAAACTAGTATTAAAAAAATCGCCAAACCTAAAAGTATGTTTTAGAAATCCTAAAAACTATATTTTTGTGTATAAACAAATATGAAACTAATAATCTTTAATTTGTTGTAGTTAATGACATTAACAAGCCAGATGCCGTATTCTTCATTAGTTTTAGTTTAGTAAGTCTCTCAAAAATGTTTTCATGCAGAATTAGTGCTAATTGTGCTAATCAAAACTGGAAAGTAGATGATCACAGTTCATTTCACATGACAGGAAAATAATTATTGTAGAAAGATGCTCTTTTAAATCATGAACATCCAAAGTGATTCCCTTTTTTCTCTTTTATCTTGCATGTTGTAAGGTAAACTACAGAACAGTAAATATTGTTTGATGTTACTAAAGTAAATGAAGCATCCAAGGTAGTTTTTAATAGATTTCGCTTCTTTTACTACTGCAATGTTCTGCTCTGAGAACAGCAGTCCTAACTTACACTAATAAGAGCAAGGGTATGCTGAAGAGTATTGCCAGAACCCTGCTGTATCAGAAAAAATAGTTTACTCAAAGACATTCTCAGAAGGATGAGCAATATGGAACAATATGAAACAAAGACCCATTTTCTGTGAAAAACAGTAGTAAACAAAGAATGGGGCTTTCTTTCCCAGTGCTCATCAGAAAAAAAAAAACAAAACCCAAACAACAAAACCCCAAATAGGAGGAAAAGATTACACATATGCACAAAAGTTTTTAAGTTAATGTCAAGGGAACAGTATTAAGTGATTACAAGATTAATTTAAAACTAATTTTGATAGTGACCCCTTACATATTAACAGAGTACAAAAGCAAGGTATTACAGTGCTGATCCAGGCAGGTTTGAATCATGATACCAAAATGTGAAACCACAAGCTATGTCAAGAACAAGTCCTTGTGCTGATGCTTCGAAGAAGACTCACAGTAGAACAGTCATAAACAGTTGGGACGGAAACGTGTTAAACTAACAGTGCTCTTTCATTAGTGACTGTAAATCAGGCCCAAGTTCTTGGTGGAGCCTTTCCCTCTTTATATCTTTTCTCTTGCAGATAATGTAAACACACACTGTACTGCAGCTCAGAGACAGCTTTTGCATTATCAACTTTATTTCTTTTCTGTTACTTTCCACACTTCAGAAATTCTTCTTTAATGAAGACTGCTTACTGATTAGACTACACATAAATCACAAAACCTTTCTACCCACCTTACTTCAGATTCCATGCAATTTTTCTGATAGCACAACTACAGAATGATTAACTGAGCACTATACTACTTCACTTTTACCCATTCATTAAATAACATGCACCTATATTTTTTCTAAAAATCTGCTTCTGAATCAGTCATTTGTTTGGATGAACCAGGAGGCAAATTACACAGCTGAAATGCATCAGAACAGTACTCCCTGCCAACTGAGTATGTTTTTAAAGTTTGGAGCTCTCAATAGCTTGCAGGATGCACAGTCTCAAAACACAGATTTGGAAGGACTTGTTTTGACCTTGCTTTGTGTGCCATGATTCATTCCTGAGAGATCTTGCCTTTTAACCCCTGACCACTAACATTGTATGTTATGTATCAAAATTAAGTCCACTTATATAACAATTAATTTTATGTGTCAGTTGTGAACTCTGTCATGAGAAAAACGTTTAAGTTTATGCAAACTAGGCTGCTAACAAGGCAGCTAATGAAGAACTTGTGGTAACTAGAGAGTTCTTTTTAATTAAACAAGTTTGTTTACCTTGACTTTGTAATAGTTTTCCTATTGGTAACATAATTGGTATCAATTTATTTTAAAATATATTCATTCCAAAAATTATCATTAAGTTAAATAATGATGTATATATTGTTTAAATAGGAACGCCGCATCTCTAAAAGCTTTATGAATCCATTGATCTAAAAAATGCATGACAGTGGAAGCAGAATGACTATTACATTTAAGAACAGCTAACTTGAAGCTAAGTTAACTTCAAGTGTGCATCAGGATGAGAAGACCATGGAGATTCAAAGTAGTGGGTTTTATGAATAATGCTATGGAAGATAAGGGAAAAAAGTAAAGGTATTTCCAGGCATTATTGTGAATGAAATGGCAGAAGGTAAAAGTACACAGAATACATCCAGCTTGCCCTGAGAAGAGCTGTTATATATTACTGACAGGTAGTACACGTGACAGTATAACTGACACTTATAGAGGATAATGCTGTATTCTGTGTCCAGAAATAACTGCTTAACCCCTAGTAAGCGTGCTAACTCCTGGGTGAAATAATAATAATTCAGGTAACTAAATAATAGAAGCAGTTACATAAGCCTTTGTACAATCCCTTCAATAGATATTTCATGGAATACTTTTATTGTCATAGCCCTGGTATAGGCTGCATTGATTTGGTTCAGTCTTAGACCAGGGTAATAAGTAAGAGCAGTAAGCCTTTGAATGTCTTACCATTTCTACAGTCTGGAAGACTTACACAGTTTTAAAAATATGTACATAGTGCTCTAACAACTACATATTACAGGAGATTCTTCTGAATTAGGTGGCTACCATGTGGCAAACAGATGTAAGATGAGTTTCTACACAGTTGAAAAGCATCCATTTCAATGATGAAATTTAGAGCACACAGCTCTAAATCTTTGTATCAGTAAGAAAAGGGGTGATTTGGACTGGACAATAAAAAGACCAAGACTGGTTTATGAGAGAAAAAGGTGCCTACTGCCTGTAATTCTACACATGCATTTTTTTTTTTCAGAGAAGAAACATGTCAAGTAGCTTGCTGAGATGATTTCCTTCTTCAACAGCACTTTATAAAAACAACCCAAAAGCGCATACAGAAAGGAATGCTACTCACTGCCAGCTAATGCTTGTGGCCATAACAGTAGTTACGCTCTAATCACTGGAGTACATCTAAAAGTAGCAAGAGAAAACCGACCTTTATTTTATCAAAATTTTAAAAAATAAAAATATCTACAAAGTAGGAAGAACTTGAAATAAAATGAAATTACATAGGACAAGCATAACAGCAGTACAAAGAAGCCCAAAGTACTCATAGGGATGAACATCAAGATAAACCTACAGTATAAAAGACAGAAGAGGTTTAAAAATCTCTGTAAAGTTTCATTTACAGGTTATTTCCTATAAGCTCAAAAGAAAAAGACTATCAAAAATTATTCAAACTTCCAAAAGATGCAAACAGATATTTAGTGGTATCTTCAGAATAACTCACCTGACCAAGTATTCAATGAAGTTCAGTGAGATTCAAAAAGCTTCTATGATCACTTTTGGTCATATATATGAAAATTGGCTTGAAGAGTTTTTTCAAACATAAAAATAATTAACTGAAGCTACGCTATATTTTCTCCATATACCTCACTAATATGTGTTTATTTCACTATTACTGTTGAAACCATATGCCATTAGATGGCCAGTATAATTTTGAACACTAAAAACCAGGACCCTATATATAGGACACTATATATAAAACCAGAACAATGTATATAATCTACTTCCCTGCCACTCCTATGCTAAAACAAACTAGCTATCCTTTGAAAAGAGCTTTACAGTTTATTATCTCTGAATAGTTTCAATGTAAAAGGTGATCAGTTTAAATATGATTTTCCCCCCCTACTTTCAGAGACCTTGGAACAAAAAGCAGGATCACAGGAAATTATTTGCACTTTAAGCATGTAGCTTAGGTGCACACATTAGGAATCTGAACTTTCTGTGCTGTTGCTACACATTTTATAACATGTAGAAGAAAATATGTCCTCTAAGAAAATCAAATGTTTTAAGAACATTTTAAATGAGACATCTAAGCAAGCAGTTAACATGAGACATCTTAAGACTCCTTTATAGCTAAGGCAGCTTGCTTTCTCTTAAATATTGCCTACACAGTTCATGTGGGTCAATCTGCTAACTTCTACACAGATCTATGGTTTGCAAAACTGTGTTGACAAAAGGCAAGGTGATATGCCTTTATTTCTTCCACCGTGCAAATGAAATTGAACACTGACATCAGCAAATAAGAACATTTGCTCTGCTTTGTAAAAGAAGCCATTTGTTCAACAGCTTAACTGAGTAACTGTTAAAGGTCTATATTATACAACAGTGCAATATTGTTAATACTATGATAGCATACAGATGTCACTATGTTGAAACAGAAAAAATGAAAGACAGAAGTAATGAGATCTCCAGGACCTGAGTAAGATGAACAATATATGACTGTTGAAGTAAAAAATAGAAGCGTCTGTAATAACATATGTATCTGAAAGAAATAAGGTAAAGTTATTAATAAATTAAAGTGCTAAGCCAGTACTTCCAGTCCTGTTCTTAGAGATTTCCAGCTGGCAAAAGCTCTGGAAGCGTGGGTGCTCTGGAACATAGGACGTTGATTTGAAATCCTGACTTTCTGGGCACAGAATGAAAATTGCTAGTGAGCTCATGTATATTATTAAAAAATAATCACAAATTATTCAAATAAAAAGAACTTTGCATTTTGCTTTCAGCATACAATTGACAAAAAAAAAAAACATTTGAAGGTAATTTAATTAGATTCTAAAGCATAATGCTGAAACCTGAAAGAGTACAATTTCCTTGTATTTGGGACGTATGATGTTATTTTCTACTTTTTAAAAACAGTTCAAAGAGCTCCTTTTCTAATTTTTTCCCCCTTAAATATGAAACTAATTCTTCAGCTCAAAGAAATATTTAGATCAGTCTTTTACTGCTGAGGAAATAGAAGGTAAGATCCAAAGCAAGCAATTCAGATTTTGGAACTACATTCTGAACCACTTATGTAGTCTAGCTGAATTTTTTAAGCTTTCCTTTTTAGATAAACAAAATGAGAGCAGAAGAATTAATTTATGTTCACCATTTATGAGAACAGACTAATAAAATCAAAAATGTGACACAGTAATGCAAGTGCTCACCATTTAACACAGAATTTTGAATTCCAGACAGCTGTAGCTTTAGTCACACAACTGATAAGGTGCATCATATTATAATTTACCATTCCCAAGAAAAGTCAAGAGCATTTGTTTTCTATTTTTTTTAAACTTAGTGAATGGTAGCGTGACATTGTAGCAATTATGAGGAAAGCCTATTTGACAGATATTTTCCTTCCATTAAATGAAAAAAAAATCCCTGAAGAATTTTGATTTTTGAGGAAAAAAACAATAAAGAATGAAAATCAACTTATTCATATTCTACCTGCAAATATTTAGCAATTCCAACTGCATTGAGTAGCCTACCAATTTCCTTTGGAATACTCTGAATGTAAACAAGTAGAATGAAACTCATTGTTGCCATAAATGTTCAGAATTTCTTGACTTACTAAGTCAAGAAACATACAAAATATAATTTTCACATATTGTTAATACTTATTTCCTGGGCAATCACAAACACCTAGTTCCTGCAACATATGCAGAGAGCAAAAAACCTATGCAAAACCATAAGCATTGTGTTAGACTAAAAAAATATTGGATCTACACATGTAACACTGGACTTGGTTTCATTTTGGCACCTGTCTTCTACTGAAAGGTGCCTGAGATAAAGCATTGTGAGGGACAAAATCAATAAATGGGTACTCAGTGCATGGAGTTTTTCACTGACATGTTTTGTACCTTTGACCATCTGTGCTCAGTATCAAAGAATTAAAAAAAAAACCAAAACAAACTAGGATCAGAATACTTTCAGCAGATCAATTTTGCTGGGACCTCTGTTAAAATACGAATGATGAATCAAATAAAGAAGAATTAAAACACATGCATTTTTATAAGACTACCCTTTATAACAGTTCTCCTTACTACTCAATTATTTGCAATAAAATTAACCACAGTTAGATTTCAGTCAATGTCTAAGAATTTGGAAAAGAACTATATAAACTTGAACTATTTACATATATATATATATATACATATAAACACATGATGAGATATAGTTTAAATTTAAACAGATATCCTAACTAAGCAAAAATGTCTAAGCAGGATTTGAAATCCATAATGATCTTAATTAGACTTTCCTCTCTGACATTTAAGAAAAGCATCAATAATAAAAACAATAATAATAAAATAATCCCCTACAATACTAGTGCTTTAAGAATCATTCTTGGGTGGTCACTTGAAATAAAGCACAATGGAGTATGTTGTATTATCACCTATACCATGTTTCTTTTCTTCTTCTCCCTGTCATAACAAAAGGATCTGTATGACTCCTGATAAATAATATTATTTAGGTTTATTATAGATGCAATACCAGATGCAAATCCCAACACAGACGTTTTCCAGTAATAGTCAATCATGATTTTATCAGCCATCATCCAAGTCCATACTTCTGTTTGGACTAGTCACTTGTATATTTATTCTTTAATGTGTACAAACTCTCCAGATAATGAGTAGCTCCAAGCTCAGATGGCCAGTCCCAATAAACAAAACTGTCATGGAGATACATTGTTATGTGTTGATAAACTCTAACTGCAGACAGAACACTTAGATGCTATCTGCTGATTGTCATAAATGCTCAGAACATTTATGGAACTCAAGCTCAGTCATGTAAATCAGCACGGTCACAAATGTTATTGCCATATGAAAGCAAGCTCAGAAAGTATAAATGTTCAAAACCACAAAAAGATACTTTCATTGAAGTAGTGGCTTTTTATACTATCATTTAATTATATTTTCATTTAGGTGTTTGAGCCGCATCAGCTGTTTATCTGTGAGTACTCTGTTTGCATGAACACAGACAAATGCAAAACTCATAAACACTGACATTTGTTATTTTCCTTCCCTTGAATTGTTCTAGAAAAGATTGACTTAGCTTTCCACTTCATTCAACTGCAGCCCAAAGTACTAACACTCTCTTTGCCTCTCTGTTTGAAAAATTCTATATATCCAACTTTTTATTTTTTTCACTTTAAATCACATTAAGAAAACAATCCCTGAGAAATGCTATTATATGGCATTGATGGCTGATGAAGTTAATTGTTTGAGGCCCTTCTTGTCTAGTATTGATCCTCAGGAAAATTATTATATCCCAGTCAGTAGTACTTAAGTGCTGTTCTTTTAATTCCACAGCATTTCTTCCAAGAAAGAACTTAATTTTGAAATGATGAATACATATGCTACATGAGCATGAATAAATATAAATAAATGATAAATTTAGAAACCGTAAAATTTTGCATTGACCTAATCTAGCTGAGGTCCTTGAAAGTTATTTCTCATTGTGTGACTTAATACAGGTAGAAACTCATACAAGTCTCCACCCTGCTTCTTTCTGGAGTAATGGGATGCAAAATTCCTTGTTATGAGCCCAGCAGAAACCTTTTCTGACAGTGTAATGCACTACATACTGTGCCACATAGATAAAAAGGAAAAACATAAAACTAATACACTTTTTAGTCACATTTCTGAAATCAGGCATCCAATTGTTTGCAGATGGTACATTCCTACTTTTCCTTTGCATAATCATGATGAAAACTTTAATCAATCATTAATCCATTACTATTTATAACCTATTCCTATTTATAAGACTGCCATTTCCATGGCAAAAAGGTAAAAATCTTAGGAAAGAAGATTTGTGACTGTGGTCTACGAAAACCCAAACAATTTTCAAAACCCCAGTTTCTCTACACAAAGTAAGCAGTAAAGAAGACCACAGTGGAAAATTAATGTGACAGATTCTTACAATTATGCTATGAAAGTACTTATTTAAACCAACATACAGATTATTTAAATATGTCTGAATAAAATCACTGAAAGCCAGTCATCTTTTGAAGATTAAAAAGATTTCTTTTTACCTTTCTGCCAGGGTAAAAAGAAACAAACTAATAAGGGCATTTAATTCTGCATATAATGAAAAAGAAAGGTACTTTTCTTTCTATGGCTCATCTTGGTCACATCTAGTGCTACTCTGCAATGTTATTTAGTGCATTTGACTCTCGTGTTTGGGCAGATGATAACTAAATATATTAACTCCATAGGAACTGTAAGGACATTTCTGTTTAGGAGACTATACTGATAACTGCTGATGTAAATGATTAATAATGACAACAATCTACATGAGAAATTAAAAATTCAAGGTAGCAGCTTGTCCTCATGTCTCCAGACTCTCCTGTGTGTCAGGGGAAATTGTTAGCACTGGTAGCTGTCTTATGGAGCAGACCCTTGAGAAATTAAAGTCTAAATATTCTCACATCTTCAATTTGGTTACTGTTAATGTATTAATCAAACAAAATTAGGCAGTTACTTCTTTCTTTATAGAGCTGAAGTATGGTAATTAAATAGGCCCATACTACAGAATCAATTTTTCAAGCCTAGAAATTGAATTTAGTTATTGTGAATTTAGTCTGAGTAAATACATCATGTTTAGAAAGTTCCTATATGCTGTACTGATCTGTTACCAAAAGCTGCAGGATATTACAATATTTACATGAATTAATAGTATATTTCAACAGCATGTTCAATTTAAAAAAAAAAAAAGAAGAATATTTGGCTTTCAAAACACTGATTAATTGTGGATCAGAAATGTGAGATTTCTTTTGGTTTATGTCAAACTAGTGCTGCAGCAGGATACATCTTAGCACAAGAATATTTTTTTAAATCTACTCAGACTGCATATCCAGTTTTGAGAGAGACTGTTTTTCATCCTATTATACAACACTTCTTTTTGCCTGGCATTTGACAGGCATTCCCATCCTTAGCGTTTACTTCACTTCCTCAATGCTGAGGCTGCAAAAACACAGCCAGCAGCCTCACAGAGCTTTTCATGGAAATCTGCCATTCTAAACTGGCACCTAACTCCACTTTATTATTCACTCAAGGAAGTTGAAAACTCTGAGATTAATTTAAATATTTATGCCAATAAAGAAACCTATGAAAAGTATAATAATAAAAGAAGAAAATGAAAACAATGTAAGACATTACTGAAGTAGCTCTTCTTGGGAAAGCTCTGATGTTCTTTGCTTGCCAGTCACCAGTGCCAACTCATCCTTCAAATCCTGGATCTCCTTTTTCAGCTGGACAATCATCTACAAACAGCAAGAATAAACCAAGCATCACCTACAAATTAATAGCTAGTTTATGATCTTTTCAGTAGAAGGTTGTGTTTAGGTAAATATACTTTAGTTTTCTCTTTTTTTAAACAAGATGTCTTTTCTAAAAACCGTCAAAATGTCTTAAATACACCAAGCACCATTTTTTCTCTCTTTTTCCATTTATAAACCCAAGAAAAGTCTTCCAAATTCAGTAAATTCTTGTGTTAGAAGACTTGGCTGTACAGAAAGAGTTCAAAAGATATTTTGCAAAAGTGAAATATTATTTGACATAGGAATAAAAAGAGTTTTTCTGACTCATTAGTTTTGCTTCAATAATAAAAAACACATTTAAGAACTGACATCTTTGTTAGAGTAAGGGCAACTATACAATAAAAGTGATTTTTTTTTTGCTTTCCCTTATAGAAATAGAAATTTCAAAGCAATATCAAAATTTTAATCTTACCATTTTTTCTTTTTCATGTGACATTTTGCTATTACTAGAATTATTGCATGCTATACTTGTAGGATCCATCAGTTGCTAGCAATAAGCTGATGGCATAAAGCAACATAATGAAATTAAATTGTATTAATGAATAGTAATGTGATAATATTACTTGTAAAAGTTAACTAGATTTTTAAATTCTAGGAAGTGATTGATGTAGTCAGTACTTTGGGAATACAAAAACCAAAATATAATAGATACAAAATACATAATATTTTGTATAAAACAAAATTTTACTAACCATTAATGTCTCAAAGCCAAATTATACAAAGCAGGGCAATATGCAAATTCATGTCTAAGACATGAATTAGTGCTTTCTTGGACACTTCATGGTTGATCGTTTAATGAAGCCTCTCTTTATATGGCTCAAATGTATCAGTAGGCCAGTGATATTTTTAGGTGGATTTGCATACACTGATTCCATGCGCAGAACAAGTTTCCAAGAGAAGAAAGTTTTTAAGGAAAAATAATTGCTTTTGACTGCATGCTTTCCAGCAATGAGATTGTTGAAATTGATGACACATATTTTTGCTGGATGTTTAAACTCCTTCAAACATTTATATTGCTTTTAATGGTTAAATTTAATCATAACTACCCAAGTTTTTACTTTGAAAACCAAGTTATTTTAACCATGCATATGAATATTTCTTTTAACTCTAAACCTATAGCTTATAAGGATTTTTTAACAATAATGATTTTTTACAATAAAGTATGAAAGTCTAACATAATATTTTATTTCGTAGTCTATTAAAATTATGACTGTTAATTAGACTCTTATGACTGTTAATTATGACTCTTAATTAAGTTGCAAGAACACTTAGAGAATATTGCAGGCCAAACATTTTACTCTAATTTTATATTGCCCCATTTTGGTGCCACGCTCTGATGTAGTTTGTGCCAGCTACTGAGTCAAGAAAATTAAATTTGGGGCTGGAGTGGAAAATGGTAGACAGCTGAATCACAGTAGCATCTCTGTTCAGTGTTCAAATTTGTTAGGATGATTAACTTCAATCTGACAACAACAGAAATCCCAATTTCAGGATATGGATAGAAGATTCAATTTCAAGTTTTATTAAGACAAACAAAAATCTACAGATGCAAAATAACTTCATTTCTATTTTTACATGAATGCCAGAAGAGATGAGGTTTAATTCAAGACCTTGATTTTCAGTTTAAATTATGTCCTTAGCCACGAGTGAGAGAGGCTCAAAGATGCATTACTTAAAATTACAACAGGTACAAATTCATTTTCTCAGTAAGATAAAAAAGTCAGGAATTCTCCATTATGAAGAAAAAAGTTTACAGAACAATCTGACTTAAGTCAGATCCACTGAGAGGTACTGTGAACACCCTTTATAAAGCATGTGTTCAACTCACAGATGATAGATACTGACAATAAATTGTGTTTTGATTTTTCATAAAATTATTTTATTACAAGAAAATTTAATTTTTATGAAAAAAAACTTAAACCCAGCACTTTGAATAATAGGGTTGCACTCTGGGAATATACTTAAGATGGGCAAAAAATTCCATAATGAGCATAGGGCCATATAAATTAAAGGTACTTGTGCTCCCCTGCCTTTTCTACAAGAGGGGATGGTTTCCTAACTCTCATGTGTCCACTTTTGCTTTACTTGCTAAATGATCCTGCAGAGCAAGACATGCCAAACTCCTGGAGTATAGCTCCACAGGATGTAGTAAATGTTCAGGAGCTTGCATGTGCTTTACCTCAATCAAAGATTTCTGTGTCCATGGAAGAAATGTTTTGCATGATTTGCTATTAGAAAGTCTACATAGAAAAGAAAAGAAAACAGACAGAAATGAAGAAGTTGTTCAATGCCTATTGGGTTTATTTTTTGGCCTTTTTTTAAACTCTGTGATACTATTACTATTAGAAAATGCTTGCAAAGAAAAACAAAATAACGAATAATAATGAAAAAGAAAACTAGCTGAAAACCTGACAAGGATCTTATATTCCCTTCGAAAGTCAAGAAGAGAGAAGAAAAAATAAAAGCACAATTATTAACAGTACCAGAAGTATGTCAATTACCATCATGTAACAATGAATAAAATAATTAGCTAGATAATTAGCTATTTCTGTCACCTTTGCTTGTTTCCCTCTTTTTTCCTAATGGTAACTTCACAAAGCGCTTTCTTCCTATCTAAAATGTTCCTTGAAACAATTTCAATGGAGGATTTGGTATATTTCTCAGCTTTTTAATACACAAATATTTCAGTGCAGCTGTGTGCCTTCATCAAGTGACTAGCAATCTTAGTACATTCTTAGAGTTTTAGAACCATCCAATTATCTGTGACTATGATTTAGGAATTATCACTTTAAAAAAACAAAACTAAGACAATAATGAAAGTGGCCACTTCTCCTCACATGCTTTAAGAGCTGAGAAAGCCTTTAGAAATTTGATAAAGATCCACTTAATTATAACTGTGTCCAAAAGAAAAAAAGTTGGAGTGGCAGTTATTTTAAAGAAAAAAATTGGAGCTTGCATTTGAAAACAGTTTAATGGGGTATTTCAGTATAAAATCCCCAACATCAATTTGACTGCTATTGATAAATAAAATGTAAAGCAATCTCCTTTCCTCTGTCCCCAGACACTTCTCACCAATTGGGGGTCAATTTCTTCATTAAGAACTGCTTCATTCTTAATAAGAGCAACTCGCTGTGCAAATCTGCAGGTTGATATAGATTCCTAGAAGAAAAATTAAAAAAAAAATGAGAGAGAGGAGAGAATTCCAATTACCTTGGCACCAGGTAAGTAGCCAGACTGCTAATGAAGCCATTAAACTATGTTTCCATTTTTTGAGTATGTTACAGAAATATTCTATCGTTTCCTATTCCAAAATAAGAACACTAAAGAGAAATTAGGTTATCGTACTAATGACAGGAGCACATAAAACTGTTAAATCATAGGACATATTTTACCAATACAGTTTATCCTCTGACCAATTGCATTTCAGGTAAGTCCCCAGCTGGAACTATAGGGTAACAAAGCCATGCTACTCGGAATGCAACAACCTTCATGAATTATGATAAAATGAGAAAACTAATAAAAATTGGTGTTTTGTTGTTATTTTGGTTGGCTGGTTTTTTGGTGAAAAGGGGACTAGGTAATTTATGTAAAAGAAGCTGGGAAAAAAGATAGAGGAAATAAAAGCAGAAATTCAGGACAACTGAGAAACAAGCTAGAAGACTTGAAACTGGGAGGCATACAGGGGAAGTGTGATACCAGATAAAAATCTGTCAGATGAGCTATGACAGGGATCAGCAGGACTGAAAGGCAGAAAAAGAAAAGTTACTAGACTGAGTTGGTTGGGGAAACTCTGTCACAGCCATTGTGTACTCCTGTCTACTGCTCAGAAAGAAATCAAAGATGCTGATACGTATTGTTCTTACATTCCAGATCAGCTGATATTTAAATGCTAGACCCTGCTATATGATAAAAAAACCCCAGCAACTCTCTCCAGTTCAGTCAAGTAATAAAACATAGAATACTAGGCAGCAGTAGTCTTTGAAATTCAAATGATGCTTGAAAAACTGTATGACAAACCCTTATGGGATGTGACAGCCTGCATTTAAAAGAGAATTTGTACCAGAGACCCTAAATTAATTCATGACTGTAACAGAATTGATTTTCAGAATGTAAGTAATTCTGCAGTTTCCAGTCCTCCAATATAAGAAAATATCAATTGAAATATTATGCTCATTCACCTTTTTGCACACAGCTTCTGTCTCTTTAAGTGCTTGGAGGCTTTGGTTTGGAACCCTGAAGAAGGGTTGCATGAGGAAAGATGATTCTTGCTAAAGAAAATATATACACAGAGAATCAAAGCAAAAGAAGCCCTTACAATTAAGAGAGTTGCACACAGTATTAGTTGGGCTCTATGTCTGCCTCTGCTGTTCCTTTGCAATGATGATCAGCCAATGTGATTTTAATTAAGTTCTATATGTATAGTAAGTACAGTTATGTGTACATTACACATACTGTCATGGTTTGAGGCTGGCACAATGCCAGTGTTTTTATGAAAATACACTTTCTCTAGTGGCTTCTGTGAGATGTGATCAGGAACAGAGCAAAGCAGGCGCTAACTTAGGAATAAAGGAAACAAACTTTATTAACTACAGCATCTAAAAAGGAACAGACACAAAACTAAGAATGAAAACACTCTAAATATATTCCTCTTTTTCTCCTTATTTCCTCTACAGCATGAAATGGCATAGTAGATTTCTACTTCGTCACCATCTCTCAGATAATCAACTTTCAGTCCATCATTATTCTTCAAATAATCAACTTTTAAGTCTCTTTTTGCACCATAGGCTTCTCCCAGAAATGTAATTGAAATTTCTTGTGTTTCTATGTCACTCGTGGCACTGGCTGGAGAATATTTGCTCTCGTGACTTCTTTTTATGTCTAGTGATCTTACTACTGCACATGGACCAGGACTGTTTTTAGGGTTCTTTATTTAAGGATGTTCCACCTAGCTCTAAAAGCAGCTGTCTCTTAACTTCGGGACACCAGTCCCCCCCAAATTTACCCTCTGGGGCCAAGGGGCCTCGTGAACAGAGATCTTCCTCTTCACAGAAGACAGAGGGCATTCTACACTTTTTTCAGCTATCTCTGTTCATGCCACTGCTTCACTCTTGGCTCTAAAGCATTGTCTTTAAATGTAGCCTCTGTGTCACAGGAAAAACATGGGTCTGTCTATGGCCATGCAAGCAAGTGTCTAGCTCAAGGTTATGCTATTGTCTTCTCGTCTTCTCTCATTTCTTCAGACATCTCTCACATGCACCAACTTTCATCACATCTGCTTATTTCTTCATGTTTTATCTCTCTCTCTTCATTCTGATTCAGGAGGATCAGTATTTGTAAGGTTTTTATCATTCTAGAAAGAGGTTAAAATCTTCGCTTCTGTCTGCTTAGAACACTCACAGCATCCCTCACTTTTTTTCTGGCTGGCCACGCTGCCAGTCCATGATATTGAATTTCAAGGCAGCACAGGCACTGGCTCTCCCTCTCTATCTCCTGGGGGTGGTGGTGGGGGTGGGTCCTGATGCTTCTCAGGGCTCCTCCACCCTTCCATCTTGCCAGGCCTTCACCCCCTCCTCTGCCCAAGGCTCCGGCCTACCTTACCCGGCCGCATGGCTTCGCTCCCCTACACAGCCCCGGCTGGGCAGGGGAGCTCTGACCTCCTTCCCTGACCAGGACCAAGAGAGAGTTGTCCTAGGAGTTTTTGCTTTTAACCCGCTGTGTTCTCAGAGGCGGTCCATACCTTCAGTGGCCGAACCAGGTGCCAATATTCAAATCCAAACTGATTGGTTTGACCACAATCTCCAAAAACTCACTTCCTTTGTAATCTACGACAAATACATACATTTCCACTAGATTTCTTTGCTCTGTTTAGTGTGCAGAACTTGTTAAATTAATGAGTAAGTAATCAATTCAGTTCTCAATCTTCAATATGCTAGCTTACAATTTGTTTATTCCATGCCATCAAAATAGTAATCAAGTCAGACATCTAATTTCCTAATAATTTTTATACCATGCTTATCATCAGGGCACCTCAGGGCTTTACAAGAATTAATAAATTATCCTTCTTTTCTGCAAGTGTGTGAAATGTTTACACTTAACATAATGCAAACTGAAGTTGAAAGTACCAAAATATTATACTCGATTGTTGTCATTTTATGATCTGCTGTTCAAAACAGTTTCTATTCTGCTTCAGTTACAGCTGTATTGAATACTATATCTACAATTCAGAATCAACATCTTCATCCAAGCACTCAAAAAGAAAAAAAAAATGATGTAATGACTTAAATGCTGTACAAACTCATTGCTAGAAGTAGGAATATAATCTAATTCTCTAGGATAATAATCTATTTCTCCTCTTCATATGAGTTCCCTTTCTTACTCTGAATTTTCTGCTTAATTGTTTTCATTACAAGAAACAACACCAGGTTGTTCAGAAAGTGGCTTTTATTCTATAACTTCAATTCACACTGCAGGTAGTTCTATCTTGTGCGTCATTTATGAGTGAAATATACACCCAATGGAAAAAACAAACCAACCTGCAACCCTAACATAGCTATGGATAATGACTCATGCACCTATCCTAACTTTGATGTTTTCTGATGATTAGCAACTTCCTTATAATCTTTTTATATTATTCAGACATATTAGCTTATCATCCTCCTTTATTATTTAGACATTCCAGATTTTGGGGATCAAGGAAGGGATTTTGTTGTTGTTGTTTTGTTGGTTTTTTTGTTTAGTTGGTTTTTGGGGTTTTTTGGGGGGGGGGTTTTTTGTTTGTTTGTTTTTGTTTTATTTCATTTTTTGGAGGACTGAATAATGAATTCTGTGGTATAAATAGTATACATTAAAGCAAGAACATGAAAATTTTCATAGCTTGTATTGGATAATTGCTTGATCTAAATATTTCCAAAACAGAAATCTGGAACACAATGTGAGATACACCTGATGAATTGATATATTAAAGGTTTCTGACCTCACAGAGCTTAAAATAAAATTAACAAACTTACCCAGCTGCCTTTGTAACCAGAAAATATGTTTGCATAACTACATTTGCAAGTCTGAACAATATGTTTTCATTTAACAGCAAAGTCCACTTCTCTAAAGGAAAAGTCTAAAACTAGATCAAGTATGGTTTGAGTATCATATTTTCCACTGTATTTCAGAAAACAGTCTTAGACTAAATAGTTTTTCTTTTCTTGTTTATTCATATTAGAATGTTTTTTATGTTAGGAAAATCAGGAAACAAACCGTTTATAAATGGCTTTGAGCAGCGTTCTATGCACTCACATTGCTACATGTTCTAGAACAAAATAGACAACACTATTTCAGTTGGAAGGCACCTACAATGATCAGCTTGTCCAACTGCCTGACCAAGTTAGAGCACATTGTTAAGGGCATTGTCCAAACACCTCTTAAACACTGACAGGCTTGGGGCACCAACCACCTCTCCAGCCTGGTCCAGTGTCTAACCATTCTCTCAAAGAAATTCTTCCTAATGTCCAGCCTGAACTTTCCCTGGCATATCTTTGAACCATTCCCACACAACCCATCACAGAATACCAGGGAGAAGAGCTCAAGACCTCTCTACTTTCCCCTCTCAAAGAGATGCAGAGAGGAATGAGGCCACCCTCAGCCTTCTTTCCTCCTAACTAGACAAAACCAAATTCTTCCTCTGCTCCTCACAGGACACTTTTTCCAGACTTTAGCCAGCTTTGTTGCCCTCCTCTGGCTGCACTCAAGGACCTTCACATCCTTCTTAACTTGTGAGGATTGGAACTGCACACAGTGCTCAAGGTGAGAATGGCAGACAGTAGGATATTCACCTCTTTTGACCTGCTGGTTGTGCTGTATTTGATGTATCCCAGGATGTGGTGCCCCCTTGGAGGATACAGTGATGTATCAGAGGAGCAGTGCCAGGGCTCACTGCTCCTCTGACCAGCATCCCTGGTTCCATTTCTGCAGGACCACTTTCCATCCACTGGTCTCCCAGATTATGCTTGTGTTGGGCATTACTCCACTATAAATTCAGAACTCGTTAAATTTTATCCCAATAATCACAGCCTAATGCTCCAATATATCTACATCCATCTGCAAGGCCTTCTGTCCCTCAAGAGAGTCAGCAGCATATCCCAGTTTGGCATCATCAGCTTCTGCATCCAGATCACTGATTAATGCATTGAACAGAACTGGCCCTGGAACTGAACCTCGAGGAATATCATTGCTGACCAGTCTCCAGGCAGATCCCCATTCACCACAGCCCTTTGATAAAAACTACAGACCTATTTGTAAAAAAAGGGAAAACATCGCTGCACATAATTCCAGTGCAGGAAATTGGTGACAGGACACAAAATATTTGAAAAATTTCCATAAATCTTAAACTACTCCCCCCAATTCCCTTTCTTTTCTAGTGAACTCTCCATTTGTCTACCATAATCTATAAAATCTTGACTCCAAAGAAGTCTGACAAAAGTTCTGCCAAGGTTTTCAGTGGAAACGCACTTTTATAACTCAAAAATTTATTCACCAGGAATCAGTAATCATCAGGAACTCCTGGTGAAAAAGAGTGGTGTTAATCACTAGGTGCAAGTCTTTATGCAACTGCTCCTTGACTTGAGATTACTTAGAGAAAAGCACATTTTTTAAGGACGTGTTTCTATCCTACAGCAATTTTCATAGATTATCTATTTCTATTCTAAATTATGTCCCAGAAACAAAATTAAAATAGCCTTTTAAAAGGATGAGAATAAAAGCTTACACACTTGAATTGCAATCTATACTAAAAATCAAAAGAGCAGGATCTATAGAGAAGTGACAAGATTTTTGTTCAAGATAGAAATAACATACATCTATGTTTCTTTTGTCCATAGCAAGCATTGCTATCATAGTAGTCATGCAGTTTCCTCCCAGGCTGTCTCTTAGCACTGAGGTCATCATAGAGTTTCGGTAAGGAATGTGGGACCGATTTTTCTCTGCAAGGGCAATTATTACCTGAAACAATAGCAAAAATAAAAGACTTAAATTTATATGTCTCTTAATGTTTGACATATAAAGAACATATCCAACATATAAAACATATGAAGTACAAATCCAATCTGCTTGAGAACTTTTGACACAACAAAACAGGGATGCTTATGCACCCCACTGTTAGCTGCAAACCTACTGGCTTTATTGAAAGAATTCCAAGTTAAATTTTAGCATGTTTATATGTCTTTGTAGGAGCTGGACCTGAAAGACCAAATACATTAAATTTTATCATGCCCTAGCCTTACAGCCTCTCTCAGCAACATGGAAACTAAACAGGATAAACCCACAGGTTTTCCTAAGACACAGGAACTTAATGAAAATCTTCCTCATACTTTTTTGTCATGACTACAAAATATGGATAGTATTAAAGTAAAAACTTCCTCAATATATGCTAAAGCATGGTTTAAAAATTATGCATTCTTAAAACATGCGCTTCTTACATGGGCCAATACATTTATTTCTGAGCAAATGTCATGGAAAGCAAAGCATAAATAAAAGGGTGCATGATTACAAGGTACTGCTGGAAAGAAATTATTCACTTTAGAATATATATGCCTTGGCCAAAAAGGAAATTGTACACCTACTATTCTCAGTTTCCCTCCTCAGCTGTTTACATTATGGGACCTAATTATTAAATAAAAAACTAGATTACCCCATGATGTCCTGTGATATAAAAGATGTGAACTGCTATCTGGCCAAGTACTGTACTGAAGAAATTTAGCTATGAGTTGTGCAAACTCTCCTAAATGATTAGGAGTTGTTTTTTCTTTAACAAATGTTACATATCA
Organism: Onychostruthus taczanowskii; assembly: GCF_017590055.1. Taxonomy (NCBI): domain Eukaryota; kingdom Metazoa; phylum Chordata; class Aves; order Passeriformes; family Passeridae; genus Onychostruthus; species Onychostruthus taczanowskii. The sequence continues at coordinate 12,810,541 of NW_024499351.1, forward strand.
GTGTATATTTTTTTATGCTACATTTAAAAAAAAATTGCTATTTTAGAAAATTTTGTAGTGACTTTTTTTTTGTGGCATTAGTTTCTCTTAATGGTCTTCTTCAGAAAGTTAAAAGTTAAAACTATAAATCTTACACCGGCAGCCCTAAGAGACACAAATGCATAATAAGAAAATTACTGTCTTGTAAATGGAAACCCATTTCTGCATCAAGGTTTTCAAATCTCATATGTTATAACTTGTTATATAGAAACAGGTTAAAGCTTTGTTGGTTCATGATATTGCATAGAAACCTCATAGTAGTTTAGCACATACATTAATAAGCACATTCTCAGCCTCTGCCACACAGAGGCAATAAATGGAATAGACAAGATGGGAAAAGAGCCGGAGAGAAGAGAAGTTATTTCCATTAAAAATGGGAACATTGTTACAGGGAAGTTCATTTTTTCCTGAAGTCCATGCAGGAAGACTGCAGCCCAGTTAGAATCTGAATCCTCCCACACTGACGCTGAAAAGCTGTGACCAGCTATCATGATGCAGAACCCATTGTACTGTCATGTGACAGTCCCATAACACAAATTATTTTAGTCTAAAGTCCCATTACTAAAAGTTCATCCTAATCACTAAATCGATTTTTACAATCCAATCAAGTAATCTAGAATAGAAAGAGGAGAATCTGAAGAAGAAGGAAATAACAAAGACCACCAGTACAGAAGCTGAACCTGGATTCTCTAAGAGGCACCAAGTGCAAAAATCAGAAAATTGTCTCATTTAAGAAGCTGTTATTATCCTTTAGATATAAAAGGGGTTTTTATAATAGCTGTAATTTTAAGCTTAAGAATGTCACTAAAGCAGAAAGTTTCATTTTGAGTGGGTCAACCAAACCACCTTAAACCCTAGCTGCTCTCAGAACTCTTAGCACTTTTTGTAAATATGAAACAGAGCACGTACAATCACAAATAATTCCACTGACACATGTGGAAACACTGTTAGCACAACAGAAAGTGCAAGACTCACAAGTGATTCTGACATGATCTGAAGTGTGCCCAAGCATCCCCATTTCCATCCTTCCATCGTTTGTGCAAGGAACAGATTTGCACCAGTATCTCATGCCAGCCATCCTGTTCTCAGAGAATCCTCAAGCGATTGGCTTTTTGGTGTGCATCACTTGCGGAAGCAGAGCTGTCGGGTACACCTCTATCTTGCTGTTTTGTGTATCACATGCTCTGAAGCCATATTCCTGCTTCAGAGGTCTTTTGTTTCCCATCCTACTTCCCATTTCTAGTAGAGTTTAGAAGCTTAAACTGTGGTCCTTGCAGAAAAAAACCCCCAATGAACCAACAAAACAAAAAAAAACCCCAAACAAACAAAATACAAAAAAGCCCCTTTCGTAAATTTGGGCAGCAACCATCCACCAATGGACAAAATCAACATTCTGTAAATGGAACACATTTTAAAAGACTGTTAACAAACACATTCATTAAAGCAATGAGAACATTGTAACCTGGGTCTTTTTGGGGAAGTAATTCCATTATAGTGTCAAATCACATGGCAGTATAACTTAATTTGCAACTCTAAATCTGGTCTAGGATCCCCTATATTTCTATCATAAGGGAGTATCTACATATGCACAGTTACGTTGCAGTTGTAATTCGAGAATGTGCTAGTACATCTCTCAGACAAAAAAAGCAACCCAAATATAATACTAAATACTTCCAAATTCCTGCTACCATTTCAGATCAGCTGCATAAAACTATCTTCATTTGCCTCTGGATGTAGAGGCCACTTGGAGAAAAAGTGCAGTGGATTTATTTGAAGACTTTTTTACCATACTAACAATATTTAACAAGTAGATCAGGTGTGCTAACACAGAGTTGTGTTCTTGTTATCTCAATACAAATAATTTAATATGACTATTTTACTGTGAAAAGTATTTCAAAATGGCATAAATCAACACTAGACCATTAGTAGATAGCTAAAGACTTGAGAATTTTAATAAGATACTAACATTTTGAAGCATTTGTGCATTTTAATACTATTCACTGCAAGTTCAGGATTGGATGGTTAAATTCCCATTGATTTGGGGAAAAAAAAAGGACATTTTTACTGTCTTTGGTGATCTTTTATTCAATATTAGAAAACATTTCTATTAATACACAATCCCAGACAGAATTCAACATGCCTATTTCCAAGAGTATTTCTCTGAAACAGAAATGAAAATTTGCATGAAAAAATAATATCTTTCTCTGCTAAATACATAAAAATAATACAATAAATAAGAAGGGATCCTGAGTATAATTTGTATGATTCTGAAGATATACATTTTAGAGTCACTGATCCTTATCACTTCTCAATAGCTGTACTCAAATACAACTCAAATACAGACACTATTCTTCAAGGTAAAATTTAAACAAATGAGTGGCCTGAAAAAAGTCTAGTGTGATAGTAAATGACTGACTGCCATCTGCTGTACCTTAAGCTGCTTCTTTTGACAGATGAAATATCTCTGATTACAAATTAAATGAAATCCAAGATATTTGTTTTTGTGAACACGTAACACAAAACTGAAAAATATTCTCCCCTGGCAAGTAGAACAGTTATATTTCCTAATAATTTTAAAGAATTTTCACATATACACACCCACAAAATTTTCAGGTTTAACGATCATCTCCTCAATTGCATATTTTACTAAATAGCACATGTACTATAATGTAAAGTAAAAAGTACTGATTTGAATTTTAGAGTTAAGCCTTTTTTCTTCTCCATATTCTCCTTAACTGTCCCCCTAAATGACAGCCTCACAGATACGTTATGTTTCTACATAAAAACTTTTAAAGAAGCCTTAGGAGAAAATGTTGTATTGTCCATTGGAATAGCCAAAAGAATTAATTTCTAGCAACAGGAACAGTGCATGCTGTACTGTGTAAACAATATTAAATATTTAGTCTTAGGAAGAAATTAATTTCTCTTGCAGGTGTGAGATCTGAAATGTACACTTGAAAATCTTCAGTGAATGCTTAATAGTGATTGCATACACAAAAGAGATTTCATTCATTGCCAAGTGTTTCTTACTCAAACTTGGTAAGCATCATAAACATCAACCACATAAAACAACATGGCAGATCAGAAAGAGATATATATTAAAGCCTTAATTAAAAAAAATAGTATCAAAATAATTATTTCAATAATTGACTTAATAATTATGTACTTCTTGTAAAACATTAATAATAATAACAATCACCATAATTAAATAAATCTTTTTACTGGAAATCTTTATCTCCAAAATTTCCTTTCACTGCTGCTGTCTGAAGTATATATTTTTAATGAATAAGGTTAGCTAGGAGCAATCTATTTGCTCAATATTTACTTTTTCCAAAGAGGAAAAACAAAAAGCAACAGTGAAAGAAGAATAGGGATTTTAGTACACCTTAATTTAAAGAGGGAGAATCTTTTTAGTAACAACAGCGGAATGACAAAGCTTTGTGGAGCTTAATAATAGCTAAAACAACAATTATAATAACAATAACAATATTGTATTTATTTACTTATTATTATACTACATTTAGTATAATTTAGTAGTATTTATTCTACTGGTATAAATCCAGCTATGGTAGTCAATTCATAAATATATTACCAATGATAACTTCTGTCTCCAAAAGATAAAAGACTTAATTTGGTAGAGGAATAAAACAACACATGAGAGAAGAGACAAATAATTTACCATATTACAATGCTTGAACCAAATAAAGCCCAAACACTTTCTTTTCAGTGATACATCCTGATCTCAGCTGTGGAAGGGGAAGATGATTATGAAGAACATTTTTAGGAGAAATATAGCTCAAATCTTGTAAATATCTTTAGTATTTCAAAGAAAACAAAAAAAACTATTTTGGAAATACTACCCTATGTACCTACTATAATCCTACTGCTTAATTGTTAATTTTGCCCTAAATTAAAATATTTTATTTTAAAGGAAGACATATCAATTCAATGATTAAAAAAACCTGCAACAAATATCCTAAGACTAAGTAAATATTGGAAAAAAGTTTTCCAAAACATTGCACATTGTTAAACAGGAATTTAGTAAAGGGAGAAAGGTTTTGCTCTTTTTTAATTTTACCTGCTCCAAATAATGTAATGACAGGTTGATATATTTTGCCTCTGTCAGTAAGTGACCTCCAATTCCAGTCTTTGCAACACGTTCTGATCCAGCAAGATCTACTAAATGCAACTTGGAGCGTCGGATAGTTGCAGATCCAGGTTCCTTGCTGGAGATGTGAACAGTGAAAATGCAGTGAGACCGGCTTGAGGCTTGATTCATTGGTGTCTACAATGACAGGAAGAAAAGAACTCTCAATGTTCAGTGAATAAATAAATTCAGCACTTTATAGCTCAGTAATCTGGCAACTGAAATAATATATCCCATATTTTTAGCTATTGGACCTGTAATGAACATGCAAAAATAACCCAAAAAGATTTACCAAACATTGTATTCTGGAAAAAATACTTGGATAATCTGGACAAATTGTACTGTAAGAAATTAAGGTTGGTGCAAAATCTTCTAACATCAGCAAAACAAGCGGCCTTACCACATGAGGAATACTAGAAAAGGGCAGATTGACTTGACAGAAAGTTACTGAATGCTGATCTCTGCGAACTTATTAATTTCCCCTTGGTACATCAATTTTTTTTTTTTTTAATTCTGATAGGTAGCTACCAGTGTAACAAGGACTAGGACTTGTATAAGGCTTTAGACTTCTGCATTATTACTTTTATGAAAAAATTCTGCTTGGCAAAATCAATATCAGTTTTAGGTGGCACGACAGTTTTCATAAAATATTTGGCTTTAAATATATATTTTTTGGGAATAACTAGAGCCACACCTCCTTAATTTAAAACACAAAGTCTTGGTCAAGTTTTAGAAATGTGCAGTCTTAACATCACTTCAGAGGTTTTCTCAAAATATTTGAAATGCAGAACCAAAAGTTTTAAACAGCTCTCAGATATTTAACTTTAGATTTTAAATGATCCTATGCCTTCACATATGCATTTTTATTAAAAAACATATAAAATATCTTTAAGCATGTAAAGCACCTTTTGTTTAGCAGTATCAGATATTGTTAGAAACTTAAATCTAAAATTACTCTACATAATCCTCATTTCATAAATAGCTAAAGCTCGAGATTATATGTGGAGATTAAAGGTTTAGTATACATATAGTATTTTTTATTCATAAACTGTAACAAGTATGACTACATTGCTTTCACAACATAAATGCTGACCCTGCAAAAAATAGAGTAGCAAAATACTAAATCAATATTATTGTGTCAGCAACTAAATCTATATTTATTTATAGTTGCTGAAAAAAGTAATACAAACATCCTGGTTATACTGTCTACATTAATCTCTGGTCTCTACTTTATTCCTCTGTTATTCTGCAGTAATTTTTTTATGTAGACCTATCCTGTGATTCAGACCTATCCTGTGATTCAGACCATATAAGACAACATGTTGTCTTTTTTTTTCTTTTTTTTACATAATCTGCTTTAGCATGCAACACTGCAGACATTAAAATGGCCTGCCCATTGCAGGTACTGAAGATGTTGTTTTATTGATCCAGAAAGGACAGCTCTTAACAGAAAAACTACAAGCTGAAGAGTCCTTTAACAGGAATACTATGGACCATTTGGTTCAATTGTCTCCACTTCAAGTTCCCCTTTTTTTTTTAAGCCTTAGTAGTGCCAACACAACCAAATGCGTTTTGGGAACTGATCCAGCTCAATGAAAAAAAAAAAAAAACAAAACCAAAAAACAAAAACAAACCCAAAAAAACAAAAAAAAAACCAAAAAAAAAAAAAAACCAAAAAACAAAAAAAAACCCAAAAAAACAAAAAAAAAAACAAAAAAAAAAAAAACCAAAAAACCAAAAAAAACACCACCAAAAAACAGCAAACCATAGATATTTAACCTGATTCAGTTTCTTGATTCAGCCAAAACACAGCTATAGAAAACAACTGTGCAGAATATCTGAAAATAACAGCATACTGGATGTGAAAATGTAGGCAGTGTGCAGAAACAGCATGCACTTTTTGCTATTGGTGAAAATTCTTTAAGGAAATTTCAGCCTTAGCAGTATTTTGTTTCGGGCTGCTTTACCTAATACAGGCAAGCTCAGAGGGAGAGGGAAAATAATTTTGATCATTAGTTCATACAGATGAAGAATTTTAGAATTCATAATCCTGTGAAATGAGCATCAGAGTGCAGTCACATGCTATGCTATCCTCAGAGGCGATGCTGGGCAAATGAAGAGGAAGTGAGTTGTAGTGTTGGAATGAAAATAAACAGACTGAGGGAAAGGTGTCAAGCAAGAAAACACTACCAAACTTACTTGAAATGCAGTTATACTAAGAAAAAGTTATATGCTGTGAAAATGTACTTTATTCAGCGATTCTGATTCCATGAATAATCAGAGCCAGCTTCACTTATTTTACTGAGATAGCTATGACTTTTTTATTTGCAGCTCTGTGAAGCAGGAATGGATTTTTTTTTCCAGCTAAAAATCCACAACAGTATTAATATTTAAGGACATTCTCCTTGACAGAACTGATATTGAGGGACATTTTGCACTACAGACATGGCATCAGTCACACTATACTGCAGAAAAATTGAAGCCAGATCAAATATCAGTACAGGTGGAGGCACAAATGTTGCTATGACAGAAGCTGAAGAAATCATCATACTTCCAAATAAGCATTGTTAAGCAAACTTGGGATTCACACTGCAGCAAAACCTTATGTATTTCAAAAAGAGCTTTTAGTCACACCCATTTAATGCCAACAGAGGCAAAAAAAAATTCAAATCCTAAAAGAACATAACTTCAGGACTCTGAGTTCCAAACAGCACATGGCAATATTTGCTCTACAAAAAACATACACAGCGTTTTTGTTGTGTATTCTGATACACTAGCCACAACTTTATTTTTAGTGTTCCAAGTAGATTTGGCTGGATTAGCCATTAGAAATTCCATTGCTTTTCTCTTCACAGCTTGTTTTTCTCATGTAAATGAAAAAAAATAATTAATGAAGCTGATTTGGAAGTCACTGGCTAGAAACTCAAACTGGTATTTTTTGTGAAGGCCTTCTTCAGAGTAGAACCATGGCTTAATCAAGACATCAATACTCCTTTCTGCAGTATGGTTCTATCTCTGCTTCGGAGTTCCCATATATAGGAAGCTCTGTTAGAAACCTTGCAGAAAGGATAAAGCAATAAAAATTTAAACTGTTAAATGGGATGCGACCATGAAATGCTAATTTCATTATCCCCCCACACTTAGCTACTTTTACCACACAAGTAGATGCACAGCACACAACAGAAATGATGATGTGTTGGCATCTCCAGTCCAAGAACAAGCCTTTTCTTTTACAATTTGATTGTTATCTTACATATACAACTTCTGAGTATCACCATTCATCTGTTTAGAAAGTTTGAAAACAGAAGACAAATAACATTTTCTGGACAGTGTCTCAGAGCCTACTAAAATGTTCCTTTGGTGGTTTTCAGAGTTCATTTTGGCTTTGTTAGTAGTATTCAAACCACATGTATATGAAATCATCCTAACACTAATTTGATGTGATGAAGGAAAAAAAAGAAAGAGGGGAGTGGCTTGGTTCTCAGCAGATGGTTGCTATTGTGAGAGTTATATATAGAACAACTGATGAGCAGCAGTTACTTAAAAAGAATAATTTTTTCCAGGAATTCTGTTACATCATAAACCACATAAGCAGACTTCAGATGCTTTGTGATACCATGTGAACACTACAAAGGACTTAATGCCAGGTCATCTATTGCTGCCCATTTGTAGCATGGTAAGGGACAATTCAGTAACATTGACTTGGTAATGCATCAACACTTCATTTGACCATGGAAAATACGTACAAGGGGTATTTCAAGCCATACAAGCCAGTCTTGGTTTTTTTTTACAGGATGAAAATATACCTGTGTTTGCTGAAATTAAATAAATTGTATAGAAGCTTTGTGACTTTAAGTACTACATCTATTTATACAATGGCTTCTACTTAAATGAGAATCTACATCACAGTCATACTGGAAGAAGCTTCTGAGCTGGATATTCCTGTCAAGGAATACAAGGTCAAAAATCATCCAAAAACCTGCTGGAACCTAAGCTGTCCATCTTAATCAAATTCTTACCCATCTTAAGTCAGCAAAACACTACAGAATTCTTCATTATACAGGAATTTCTGTATTTCCCAAATCCTTTATTTGTTGCAGATGCTATTATAAATGTTTTCACTAAAAATAGCCAGAAATGGATGCTACAGGTCTAAATAGTGTTCTTAAGGATTGAGGACCTAAGAAAGAGAAAGTTTCTTAAATAGAACAAAGATATATGAAAAGCTGTTTGAAAATCACCACTAGACTAACAGAAGCTGCTACTATCTGGAAGAATAATGTGTTAAGTATGGCTGCCAAAACACTGATGGAGACAATGCATGAAAGAGAGCAGGAACACTGGGACAAAACAATTTTGCAGGTGATAAATGCCCATATTGCAAACCACCACCACTTGGCAACCTACACTATTCCAGTGGAATCTTCCTTGACTCAAAATATTTGGACAGCAGAACATGATTTTCCTGTATGAGTGAATTAGTGACTAGACAATTCATAAAGAGATGTCAATTCTGAGTGTTCAAAGTTTTTTGAGAGAATGTCTCAGTGAAAACTTAAAAAACTTTCTTTTAAGGAATGTTTCTTTTTCTTCTTAAGGATTTTTTTGCTTCTGAACTTTTCTAAGAAGAGCAAGGTGAAAAAAAGAATGTACTGATAGCATTCAAGATTGATATCAAATCAATTTTCTCCAGCTTTGTGCTACAATCAGAGGGATATCTGTAGGAAGATGTGCTGACAACTACAGTCATTTCACAGTTCAGGTGGATATCTGTCTAATGAATATAAACTCCAGTTCCAACAGAACTATACTATAAGGAAGAGCATCTGGTAGATGAGCGAGACCTCAGTATGTCTCTAGTTTCCTTTCTAAATAATATATCACTGGTGAAGGAGCTCTTCAGTTGTACTTAGGTACACTTGCCATAGTTGAAATTGAAAAATTTTGCTACGAAAATATCTGGATCAGAATAAGAGCAATCATTTCCTGAAAGCAATACATTATCTTTCCATATTTACTACAAGTACAGTTTCACAGTTAGACCACGATAACTTGTAAACTCAGGCAATTTTAAAAGTAATTATCATTCCCTGGTGAAGACATTATTAACCTTATGTTATATAGTGCCTTTTATCCATATAAATCCCAAAGCATTTTGAGGACTATTCAAAGTAGTATGTATGACCAGTAATTTTTTTTACCACACATGGAAATGAAAGCACCTGTGCTGAAATAATGATGCTATTTGGTGCTCATAATACAATATTACAGGTTTGTTGGAGTGGAAATAAGTTAATAATTGACACCAAAGAGGAACCTAGGAAAGCAGAAAGTTGTAATTTCTTCTAGACTGCAGCACTAACCCAGATAACATGCATTTTTATCATAAGTGACATTTAATCTCATATGCTCACACACAGAAATCCTATTTTTTCTATCTTATCCAATAAAAAAATGCAGTCAAACACTATCACTGGCTTTCTAAATATATTCAAGAGAATAGTAATGTACAATAAATATATATAGAATGAGTTCAATTCACAGGTCACAAGTCAGGCCCCAAAACTACCCTTAAAATTTAAGTTTCATTCTTTCTTGAAATGAACATATTTAAACATTGCCAAAACCTTACTGATTGCCCCAACTCCACTTCAAACATTTTAAATGATGGAACAAATACTGTGTCATCTACACTGTGTGCCAAATTTAAAAATGGAGTGCTGTATGTATAAAACCATGCACTGAAATATTTTCTCCCTCATTAAAACAAAGTACCTTTTCATTAGAGGAAAAATAAAGTCTAACTGTATATGTAACTGCAGTCCTCAGATATACCAATCTCAGAAAAAGATTTAACATTTTGACATTGCTGCACATCCTTAGTAGGCTACCTTACTCTATTGCTTTTAGAGAAATACTAAAAACTACTAAGAATTCTCAAAATCATAGAGGTTTAGGCATGTTATTTCAAAAGGCAGAGGTCATACGAGATTCCCATGACAAGAACTAAGAAAAGACCACTTCAGCTGAAAATATATTAATAGTATACCAAAATAAAATTGTTTGGAAACAGTACCTAAATGGCAAAACACTTATTTCCACACAGGAGCTTTTTTAGATGTTGCTGCTACCAATAGCTTATACCGCAAATTTGATTTTTAAATCCTCAGCATGCATTTCAGATACTGAAATCATAAAGTTGTTAAGAGATAGAAAATATAAGAAAAAAGTTCAGATTTTATAACCTGTTGCTGCAGATTCTTATGTATTCAAATGTACCAAGAAACTGCTTTATCAAAAAGCAAACAAAAATCTAGTCCTTATGTTCAGCAGAACTGCCGAAAAAGACTCAGATTTTTGGTGTTGATCTCTGCCTAGTTCTCTCTGGCAAAATATGACATAAAAAAATTCCTGTTTGGATTTTTACATTATGAATTGTCTGGTACAAATGCCTCCCATCTTACCATTTACACAACTCATAGTACACACCAAAAACTAGAGAAAAGGACCAGACCTACATTGCCTAGTAAAGCAATCTTACAGAAACCAGATTAGTTTCCCCTTTGTTCCTTCTCTTGGGCTATATAGTTACATGCGGGAAAGAAGCATTCAGTAATAGACATTCTCTTAGGTTCTGAAATTTAATGAATGAATGAATGAATGAATGTTGCCTATAAAATACTTTTAATATTGTGATTTTTTTTTTTTAGCACAATCAGTAATGAGGGAAAAATGCACCCCTCAAATCACAAGTTAGACTGTCTTAGCATAGGCAATGCAGAAATTAAATTATCATTCTTATTTTCAAAATAGTCAAGTCTTCAAAGAAGGATTATTCAGGGTTAAAGCACTAGATTGCAATTTTAGAGGCTACAGATCTCATATGTGATCCACGACAGTCATCTGAGTTTTTCCACAGCCAAACTCATCATTAAAAAAGATGAAGCCAGCATTTATTTTACTTTCTTTTCTGTTCAGGTCTATTAATCTTGCTTCTTTTTCTTTAAAGTTTATTAAGAGGGTTCTAATCTTCAGAGGTCAGAAAGTATTATGATAACTCAAGATTTTAAAATAAGGATTTCCAGAAAAGTTATGTTTTATGCCATAAGTCCTCTTTCTTAGATCTCTAGATTAACCCTTTTCTCTTCTATTACGTTTTGTCAAATTCCTCTCCTCCACACAGTATCAATTTTTCTATTTCAATATCATGAAGCCTAATGCTCAGGTTTATGAGAAGCCCTTATGTTGATTATCTCTTGCCTTAACATATTCATACCTCTCATACTTGTTGAAACAGTCATCCTTGAGAAAGAGCAAGTATTTGAGTTACCTATTTACATTTTGTAATCAAATGCTTCTTCCTCTGTGTCCAGGTGTATGTGGTCATCCAGCAGGAACACAGAACTACCTGACTATTCATATACTCTAATCGTCTTTCTTGTCAATGATTTACAACATATCCTTTTGAAGATACAGAGGAAGAAAACCCAAAAAGTCCTAAAAGAGAATTAACTCTATTGTAGTAAAGACATAGTGCCAGTGTTCATAATATACAATACACTTTTTATATTTACATTCCATATCCAAGCATGAAGGGAAAAAAGAACCTTGCAGATGTCAGATACAAGAACATTTAATTTGAAGTTTTCAGAATCAGTAAAAACATCCCTGTGCTTGAATATTGGCATATATTTATTTTGAATTTCCATCTGGGTTTTTGGTGGGTTTTGTTTATTTGTTTGTTTTGGGAGGTTGTTTTGTGTTTTTTGACATAAAACCATGTGTTTATGCAATAAGAAGGAAAAAAAGAAGGGATTTATATTAAGTACTTCAAAGGAAATTGAGTACTTAGTCATAGAATCATAGAATGGTTTGAGTTGGAAAGGACCTTAAAGATTATCTTGTTCCAGCCTCCCAATCCCCTCACACTCTATGAGTAGGGACAACTAGAGTAGGTTGCTCAGGGCCCCATCTATCCTAGTTTTGAACACTTCCAGAGAAAAATTTCGCTGGGAATATTTGACAATGCTTTGAAAGGACATATTTTCTCATCTTTACATGTCTGTGTATGTTGATCCATGCCACATCCAAAAGTAAGTCTATATTTCATGAGAATTTCCATATTCTACTTATTTAAATTTCAGTAAACATCAAGACATCCAACCTTGAGCATCAAGAGCCACCAATCAGATCCACTATGGAACACTATCATCAGATAAATGCTTATTTAATTTCACTGTGGAAATACATTCAAAAAAGAGGATTCTAATTTATGTCCTAGGACTTCTAAATATACCTTTTATTTGAGAGAGGAGAGATGTTTTTGACCATTTTAATTTTGGTGGTGTTAAGATTGGAGCAGCAAATCTCACCTCAGCAATCATTCTGTTGGTGTCCCCCAAGAAGAGTAGGTTTAAGGCCTCCTCTTCATTGGTTGCTTGCTGAAGAGACAAGTTTTTCAGGTGAATGTTTTGATCAGAGTCTTCCATTATTGTCACTTTTCTGCATGCAAAATAAAAACAGTGAAAGCTAGAGTTTTAATGTAATGTTTTTCATACTTTAACTTTGATCGCACCTAGAAAGTGAAATCTAAAACCCAAGCCAAATCATAATGAAAGAACATGAAAAATAAATGATACATATTGAAGGAAATGTTTGACATTGCACCCCGGAACTCCCACTGCCACAATTGTTGATTTTACAGCAAATTGTTTTTTTACAGTCACCTCCTTTTTATTCCTTTAGTGTGAAACTTCACATAGAAAAGGAATATAAGAAAACTAAATTTTAGAAAAAGCTTCAGGATTTTTATTTATTGAGATAGTAACAGTTCAAGAGTAAGAAATTAGATGAATCATCACAAACAAATAATATGTAAGGGTTTGTTTGCTATTACCAAGTACAGATGATACATAAAGCATACCATCATTTTGATGTACAAATATGCATGGAATATTTCAGAAACAACACATCTGTAGTCAACATGTTTCTAATAACTTCAGAAACATTTGTCAAGATTATTTCTCTTTTCATTTTTCTTAAATGGTAGTAACTACAACTGTAAATTATCCCTTCTTTAAATTAAAAGCAAGCTAACAATGATTTTATTTATTCCCCATTAGAAATGTTCTTAGTTACATGTCTATAAGACTAAATCTGTCAGAAAGGAATTGGATGCAAGTATCAAGGATATGGCAAAAGCTCCAGAAGAGCTGCTAAATATTACTGAAAATCCTTTTCATTTTGAATAGTACTTCAACATAAGATTTTTTTTCATTTTAAAATGGTTAATGGGAGTTAAACTTTATTGGCATTACTAAGTAGACGCTACGGTATCCTTAGCTGGGATATTCTATAGTATCCTACACAGAGGCCAAGTAGTTGCCTCACTAGATTTGGAAAACTCAGAGAGAAGAATCTGTTAAAACAGAAGTACACTAAATCTGAGGATAAACAACATGTCCTTCGGAGTGAATTACACAATCTGATACAATTTAAAACAAATTAGAGCTTTTTAAAAGCTGGAAGTTGTTTTTATTTAAACTAAAACTTTATTTTCTGTGTAATTGAAGATAACATTTTCTGTATATACATATACACCTATATGTATGCATATATATATATATATAAATATTTTTTCATGTTCTTCAAGATAAACCACAAGAGGGAGTATGGGGCTTGAGTTTTTATCAGTAGGTAGTTCTAGCAGGTTAATTACTCCAAGCTGCTTCAAAACCAGAGAGATTGTGTTTTGTTCTGCTTTACTTTATTTCCTGCCCCCACCCCCACCCCCCCCAAACTGAGAATGAAGTCAAGCATCAAAGCAGCATTCCATAGTATTACTCTTAGACATTTTGGGACTAGTTCATAGTCTGATGGTCCAAATATTCAAATTAATATAGAGAAATAATTTTAACACATTGCAATGCATTCACTCTTTTCAAGAAAAATTACACATAAAAGTACACACAAAGCTTCTTTGGTAGTCATAACAATTGCTCTTCCAAGTATGATTGCCTGCTACCTTATTTTTGTGTGGTGGTATAAGACATTTCTCACATAATCTCAAAACTCAGCTTCCCCATTCCCCAGAGTATAATTCTGGTCTTGCATTTTGCTGATGTCAGATTGTATTCTGTCTGCATCTGTGTGTGCATCACACATGAAAGCCCAGAGCAGTTCTAATTACAGTATACCCTTATTAACTTGTGCCCTTTCCTGCATTAAGTGAGCTGCCACCAGTGCAAGAGGGCCTGAATGCTTTCATTTATTAAATTCTTGTTACGGGCAAACATTGACCTTAGAAATTTTTTTGATTAATTAATACTACCTCATTCATTTGTGTACTATATATAATAATAAAAAAAATGCCTTAATGTTTTGGAAAATGAATGACTATTTTAAAAGTCAAGCTTCCTATTATTATATATGTCTCTAGGGCTTAGAACTGAATAAATCTAAAATAACCTCAAAAACTTTATAAACATTAAAAAATTAATCATAATGATGCAAACAAACAACATATGAAGATACACAAGTCCTAGGCCAGTACAGGAGCACAATATAGCGATACTATGCCATTGTGAGGAGACTATAGAGCCAAAGCACGCATCTTTGAGTCTGTTCAGAAGAACACAATAAATTAATGGATATATATAGGTAATGTTTTGTAAAACTGCAAAGGAACTTTAGCTTTTAGGAAACAGTTGTCAGGATAATCATCTCCTGTATCATCCCAAAAAGATGACCCTTCAGGCAGTACAACTCCCTGAATACCACAACAGAGGACAAAGTCAACACTTATTCAAGAGGCAAGGTCACAACGTTATTCAGCTACCAGCACCACAACAGCACACAGATTTAATTTTCCATCCGAGTAGAGATGTAGAGCATAATCTCCCTTATGAGACATGGCAGAACTATAAAGTGAGTAAGGGCTTGTGCAGACTGTTTGCTTGACACATTGTGAAAGGAAATCCTTCCCATAGTCTCCAATGGATTCTGTTTTGAGACAACAAAAACACATTTTGGCTGTTCTGGATGTTATGGACATGACTGGAGACTGTTACATATTTAGGGGTTAATGATTCATGTAACAGTGACCATGAGCAGGCAAAGCCTGTGAGGTGCTGTGCACACAGCAGGACATTCAGGCCTGAGCTGTGCTGCACAGATCCCTTGGCTGCCAGATAAATTCACTGAGTCCTAGGAGAACACCTTCTAGAATGAAGCTGTTTTCTTGTGAGAAAATTATACAAAGGCTCAAAAGAGCAAAAGGGAGACCTTCTCTCCATGGCCAGGACCTGTACTGCTCTTATGCAATGTGCAATGAGCAATGGGGAAATCATTCAGGCTCTGTCCAACTTTGCATGGATGCAGGGCACCCAGCACATGGTGGGACACAAGATTTACTTGTCATCTGTCTTCCTCCTCTTATTCTATCTTACCAAAGCAGTTACCCTATCAAGCCATTTGTTGCTAAACCTTTCTCACTGACATCTGGAAAAAGCTGTGCACACTCTCCCCACCATCCCACCCATCAAGCCATTTGTTGCTAAACCTTTCTCACTGACATCTGGAAAAACACACTCTCTCTTCCCCCCCATCCCACCATGTAGAACAAGGAATCAAAACTGAACCAGTGAGATCAGTGGTTCATGGTTGAGCAAAACATACAAAATCTGTTAGAATTTGCAAGCAATTCCATTAATCATACAAAAGAAGTATTTGTTAAATAAATTTTGACATTCACTCATCAAATGCTTGTGGAAAAGTTACTTTAAAAATCTTCACTGGACTTTATACTCTACTTCAGGAAATAAATCAACATGAAACATGGATGTGAATAACCAATATATCTTATATGCTGAAGTTTTGTATGCATTTTAAATGTAATTGATTTGAACTGTAATTAAAATTCATGATCTTAGAAGAAATTATTCAAAACAGTTTTTAGCTGTCTCAAAAATCATGATCTTAGAAGAAATTATTCAAAACAGTTTTCAGCTGTCTCATTAACAAAGTCTAGCTTTACAAAACTTTGTATTCTCTTAACCTTTGGTATACAGTAGTAACAAAAAGAACACTCTTAATTTTGAAAAAAATGTATTTGATATAAAAAAGTGAACTAGTAATATTATTAGCCTTAGAAGTTTTAAAATACTGATAATTCTCAGAACACTGGAAGTACAGTTCTTGGGGGTTTATGGTTGGTGGTCAGTTTCCTAGCTACATAGTTGGTACAGCCATTACAAGGGGCTGACATTAACACTGCTGAGGCTGGAGAGGAGAATTAGGTTTATTTGCATCAAAAAAATCAGACTGAATACAATATATTTCCTATATGTTTAAAATTATTCTTTTAGCCTTATTTTATTTTTACCCTTCTTTGTTAAGGAAAACAGGAATTATTTTAGTAGTTGTTTTAGCTTTCCATGTCAGCAGTTTGGTAACTCTTAAGGCCCTTGAAGGGCAGTAGAGAAGAGTACAAACTCATTTGAGGTAATTCACCAATATGCAGTAACAGGTTTTGTTTTAAAGAGAAATTCTTTCACATTGACCCCATGGAACAAAACAGTTCTGCATGTTGCTAACATACATTGATATAGACATCATTGCTGATGTTTGAAGTTAATTGGGTCTGACCTTAAACTGTGGTTTCCTTAAAGTCACAGAGCATCACACTAAAAATTAAACCTTTCCCTCTCAAAAAGGACTTTAAAGAATCTTCACACAAAAATGGGGAATCCCTTTTGTTGACTTGAAATTTAGATTCTATTTTCCCCTGGCCACATCACTGTGGAGTAATGATTGTCTGAGGTCCCTGACAAGTAGCTCCTCAATTACGGCAGTTTAGACTGTCATTCTAAGGAAAAACAGAAAAATTGTAGTTTGCCTTCACATGCCATCAGAGAGGTAAAGCAGTAATTTATTGGTTACTTATGAATTAATCTAGTAATTCTTGACTATAGTTCTATAACTTCAGTATTTATATTTGTGTTCTATAATGGTGTCAAAAATTTCTTACTTCTGGATAAATAAGAACATGCTAGGAAGAGTTTTACTGGTAGGCTGTAACTAAGTGAAATTCAGTAACAATGGGTTACATAAATTACAAATAAGAACCTGTTGGAGATAAAAGGCTCTTTCACAAATGCACAGCAAATAAAGAGCTTTAGAAAAGTATTACTAATTTGAACACTCCTGCAAAACTTTTATGAAAACATAAGGTTGCAGTAAGTATTTAAATAGCGTTCTATCAGTTTTATTTTATAGCAATTATTTCATACCTTTATGTGTTGAAAATAATCATAATGTCCTTGTAGAAACATGGAATTCTCTACAGCTACAAACACAATTAGATTGTCAATATTAAATTCAATTTCTTCCTAATTCTGTGTAGGAATATGTCAATGTGCAGCTATATGGCCCATATTCATGCATTTGTCAAGAATTTATTTCCAGAAAACTAGTGGTTGTTTTTGTGAGAGCCTCTTCCTTTCTCATCTGGCAGACTCGGATGAAATCAGTAAGCAGTGCTAAGACAAAAATTTCCTAGTCTATAGAATATACAGAGTATGGGTACACACAAAACCTTGACTTCAAGAGCTGGGATTCCAAGTCTAATCATGTAATGATGGAATGGACAATTTAAAAAACGTTTTAAAAATGTTTATTATTCCCTTTGCCTTAAGCATCAAATACAATTTTAACGTCTCGTTTTTCATCTACTATCAACAATCCTGTTGTGTATCCACAAACCTTTCACAAATTCTATCACCTGAATGCATCTGTGTTTAGTCCTTACATTGAGCTGCTAACATAAAGATAAGAATGCAGAGGTTGCTGATCAGAAGTACATCTTTCATGCAAATTACATCCCCTTCTTTTGCAAGAATGTGGATAGCAATACTGTTCCAGAACAATCTGCACATTATATGAGGTTAACTAATCTTTTTGCTTATTCTTCTAAGATGACACATTTCTTCAGTACTCTTCTTGTTCATTTTAAATACTTAGGAAAGTATCAGCACTGACTGCAAATATTTACCCAAGAACATAGGGTTTGAAGCCATAAAAAGCCTTTGGCTTTTTATGGTGCTCAAAGCTTAAATGATCCACTGTGGAGTTCAACAGAAAGTGATATATAATACAACACCTTTAAAGTACAAAAAACAAAATTATTTTTAATATTCTCATTAAATACAGGCTTTCAAGCAAACTTAAAGTTATTATTTTGTATTTTGCTTACTGTCACTAAAATATTAAAGGTTTTAAGCCTATAAAATTTTCCAAAAATATATATATTAAATCATAAACACCTGACAAATTTTAAAATACGTGAGTTATTTACCTACAAGTAAGCTCTACTTTATCTTTTAATAAAATGATTCAAGGAATTGAAATATAATTAATAATGCAACTACCCATTCCTGCAACTTTTACTCCCTTTTTAGATCAGAATGACACTAAAAATTTTAAAGTTTTGAATCCCCAGACTACAATATTAAAAAATAAACAAAACTTATTTTATTAACTAAATACTTTTACACATACTAAACATGAGTCATGTAGGTATAGTTTTAGTTTACAGAACATCTTTTATTGACAAATGATGTAGTGGAAATAATGCCCATGTGCAATGAAACCTTAAAGCACTTATTAATATTACTCTGCAGAGAAAAATTTATTAATAAAACTCATCCTGCAGTAGTATACACTATGTGAGTTTACAGGCAATTATGACTATCCCAGCATGCTTTATTCCTAATTTACAGTCAAATTATCCATCAACTTTTACATTTTAAAATAACCTTACACACAACACAGAGTTATTGTTTAGTTTCATTGAATCACCACACATAAACTTAATTGAAGGATTCTGAAAATCACAATTATTAGCAAATATTCAGTCCCTAGTTTTAAAAGATGATATTTTCCAGAGCATATGACTTCAAATATCTGTTTCAAAGTTGCAATTATATTATTAAAATTCAGTTTATTTGAATTGAATAAATTTCTTCTTATAAAATGTTAAATGGAATGAGTTCAGATAAAATATTTCAAATAACTTAATAAATGAAATTAATAATGCAATAAACTTGAATAACTTAATAGCATTAAATCTAATAAGTAGAAAAAAGTGTAACACACAATTTACTGTTTTTCATCCATGCAAAAATGGATACAGGACTAAATTATATTATCCAAACTAGCCTCTGACTAAAATTTTTGTCTGAATGCCACAGGAAGCATATAATAAATTAGATTAGAATCCTAAACTTCATCATGAAAGACACTGATAATGACACACAGTGATCATAGCTCTGATGTGCTGTAAAGCAATAAATTTTACTTCCATTTTTCAGGTAAAGAAATGGAAACAATTAGACCAATTCACAGCCCAGTGCCACACTTTGCATTTGTCTGCTGCCTTCCTAATTTCTAGACTAGATCCTTTCATAAAGATCAATCTTGAAAATTATTTTTTACATACATATCCTAGATACCCCATACTGTGTGGAAAAATAAAGCTCCATTTAAACACAATAAAATATTGTGTTGTAAATTTTTTTCCATAAATAAAATGGTTTAATAATATGTGAATAACAAAATCAGTTATTTCAAAATAAAGTTCTACTGATTTTTTTATTGTCCCATTGAAAATTTTCAGCATGTTTCCTGCTTTTGTATCAGCAGTGATTTCATTGCTATTTACTGCAATAAATGTCTGTTACTATCATGTTGAGTGATAAAATTCATGGTCCCAGCATTATTTCAGGGCACTTGCAAATCCAGTAAACAACTCATTTATTCACACCTATTTGGTGTTTGCTTAGCTATTTAAAAATAACACAGACTATAAACTATTATTTCAGACTTGGAGACTAGGATTTGGATTTCTTATAAATTAGAAATCTAACTTCACCAGCTGGAGCATTCATGATCTGCAAACCTTTGTTCACTACCCTTCTCCAAATTATTAGGTGCTAGTGTCTGATCAATGACTATGATTGTAACAACCATCTTTTCTGAAGGAAATATACTATTCTTTTAGCTACTTGTGGCCTATTTTCTAGCTGTATCTTACGTTATTTCATAATTGCATATTCTAGAAAAATAATCCTTGAAGGAAAAGGTCCAAATAGAAGCAGGGAGATTTTCTCATTCCGCTGCAAGAAAATACCACCTATTACATGTCTCTGCCACACACAGTCATACATGCCATGCAAAGAGACAGGCTGCCCTGAGAAAAACAAGTGCACTTTCTCCTTGTCAGTGGCTGCAAGAGATCTCTTCTGCATAATAGCAACAAACACTTTTAATCCTTTCACCTTCAGTTTCTCCCTACCCTCCATACACATAAAATAACAGAACATTTAGGCACTGTTGACAAAATTATGAAAACAAAGTATTCTGATTAAATTAACACTGAGATCAGTAGCACAGCTTCAAAAAGTCCCTAAACAATGTAACAGGGTATATGAAAATGATTCCTCTTGGTTTTGATGATTTTTTGTATTTATTACTTACGGCAAATCTTCCATTCTGGAGGCCTCATGTCTTGGGTCCAGCAGATCATAACCACATTCATTGTAGATTTCTAAGTAGGAAACATGAGTTGTGTACACTTTACTGCTATCCTGGATAAGAAAAATAAATAGTATTATAAACAGAAGTCAGAGGTAGATTAAAAGCTAAATTTATTTCTATGGCTTCCAGGTCACTTTCACACTTGGTCTCTTTTCCTGGGTATGGTGCACATGTTCAATTTCTTATACTTTCACGTTATGTGTTACCATATGCATAAAGACCTAAGAAGAAGAAAGGGAAAAAAAAAATCCACAAAAACTCCCAACCGAAATAGACACACACACACAACACTCACTAAAACAAAAATCCCCCACAAAACCCCACAATTACCATGAGTTTAGTCTGGGATTTTTAATTGATTCTGTATACTTTAAAAAGTCTGTATATATTTAGAACATATGGGAGCTGCTTACAGAACTATGCAACATGACATTTTTCACTTCTGCACTAAAAAAAGAAAGTTATCATAATGAGGTAAATGCTCATATTATGGGTAGAAAGACTGTGCTTAAAAAAATAAAGCAAAAGTAAAAACAGCAACAAAAATAAGATTTCCTTCATTTAGAAACATCAGTGACATACTGCTTTTCATTCTCTTCATAACATTAGAGCACTGTATATGATGTCAGCTGTTCTCTGCAATCGCAATTCTTTTGGTAAATTGCATTGCCAAAAAGTAATTTAACACAACTGAGTTTTGCCAACAGTTTTCCCCTGCCCCAAAGCCAAATCCAAACAACATAAACCTCAAAATAGTGGGCTATGACTTCCAAAATTAAAGAAATAAAAGAGAATAAAAAAAATTCAATCACTTCTTTTCAGCAGACAAAACCACTGTGAAAGCACTCATATCACAGTTGAAATTTAATAATTCAATCCACTTCAGGTTTTTTTTGCAAAATACTTTGAGATATAACTAGTCACTTTCATTTAATAATTATTTCCCATGTTTTTTTAATTGGTTCTGACAGTTCACTATTTCAAGGGACATAATTTGAAAGATGCACTACAGATGGATGGAAAAAATGTAGTAAGGAACAGTTCAAACAGGATGCCATGGAAATAGGAGAATTTCTAAATTAAAAGGAGATGCTATTAAAAACAAAGGGCTTGATTTGCTTCTCATTTAGTTCTCCAGTTTTGTTTCTTTGGTTTCAAACTGTGCTGTCTTTGTCCAAGTAAGAGCTTAACAATTCTTGTATTTCATGTCCCTGATTTCACTTTCTCCTGTTTCATCCTACTTAGGGTTAGAAGGCAAATGATTCTTCTCCACTATTTGAGTGCCTTCCAAACCACAGTTGTAGGTATAAAGAAGTGCAACAGGGTGAAAGATACAAAACAAAAGACAGGAGGAAAGACAAAACATTAAGAAGAGGTCCTTTAAAATGCACTAAGAAAAAAAATATATGAAACAATGTTTTGGAAGCAGGAAAATTGAAATAGCCCTATAGGAGTAACTAAGTATAGCTTTTGATCCAAAACCCAGTCTGAAGTGGGAAACATTCATATTTTTCTGCTGAGAATTTGACAAACATACTAGTTATTTCTCATCCTATTTTGTTTTTATTAAACAATTAACATTAGAAAAGAATGTCGGTGTGTTAATCCTGCTTGTTGCTGGCAATTACACAATAAATCTGCTCTACTTTCCACAAAAAAAGTCCTCCATGGAGGTTGTGTGAGTGCAGCAGAAAGTCTAAGATAACGTGATCATGCATGTTTTTTTCATTTCCATTCCCACAATAGCAAGTTTTTGTGCATCTGCCACATGCTGTGTACATTTACCTGCCAAAGCCATACTTCCAAAGAGCCAAAGTGATTATTCACTCTTGTTAACCCTTTCTGAGACAGGGCATATTAATGGGACTGAGCCATATGCCCTCATGCAAACAGATTGGTACTCTGTAGCACATGACTGAAAGAGTATAAATGTACAGTGGAATGATTTATGTTAATGACAAATCATATTTAAATTGGCTTAATTAAATAGCTTTGCTAAAATGTGAAGATTAATGAGTCATAGGCCTGGTGAAATAAATGAAGAGACAAAACATAAATTACACCAGACTCCTCTCTTCCTCTCTTCACTTTCTCCTATAATTATAAAAGTACTGGAATAATTGACTGTGTTGACTCATATAAGTATTTCAGACACTAAAATAAAATTAAATTTCTCACAAACATAATAAACATAACAAAAAAATCAATGTGGTTACTCTGGCACATCCTTTCACTTATTGACTCATTTCATGACATAAGTCAAAATGAAATGCAATGCATGCAATACAAAACCAGAGTGGAGCTGATATAAGTGTTAGACAAGGAGAACCACTTGTGTGATCTGAAGTTATGCTCCACGAGCTAAAAATAGCCTGGGTTTTAAAACTACACAAGCCCCCCACAATGATGCCCATAATTTTTCAGACTATTGCAATAAACTAGGTAGCCAAAACAACTACAAATATATTCTTGCACACAGTAAATACTGTGTCAAGTTAGATATTTTGCTAAGTATTAGTTTTAGGACTTCCACTAACACTATTATAAAAACAACCATTAGCAATAGTTAAGTATTTGAAATCAGACATTAAAAATAAACAAAAAATAATGCTCCATACCTTCTGCAATTGATCAAAAATATAAGATAAAGTCCTGGGAATGATGCCTCGATCACTGTAACGTTCTGCTCCTCCTGTGATGGTAAAAGTTTTGCCACTGCCTGTCTGACCATATGCAAAGATAGTACCATTGTATCCAGCCAAAACACTATACAATTAAAAAAAAAAGGAAGATAATTAACATTTAAGGCAGAACATATTGTCCATTATCAACTTTGTATAGAACCAAAATACAATTAACAGTAATTCTTAATTACATAGCTACTGTCTTTGGTAATACAAGAGTACACTTTAGATACATTCTAGATTCTATAGAATTTAAACTATCGAGAATAGAAGGATTTCTTGACGCCTTGACTTAATCCATTATTAGCTGATCATACTTATTACTATTTACACTACCTTTTCATACGTTTTAGTTTGGCAGATGATTTTTTGCAAGCATATTTAATCTCTTTAAAGACTGCAGATGTCAGGAATTGAGCCATCCATACACTGGAAGAATCAAGAAATATTTCACACAGGACCTCATTAAAAGCAAACAGAAAACTCTGTTGTGGTTAGAAACTCATGGAAGGATACTGTTATAGCAGGGTCCAGCTTTTATTCTGAGGATGACTATACTGAACACAAGACTATGCTTTGAAAAGGGTATGCTGAAGAACCTGTGCTTAAATCAGTGTAATAAAATCTTCATTTACTATGAAAAGACATAACCCCACATTGGTAATAGCAAACTTTTCTGTTATAATTATGGCTGTACAAGAAGCTTCAATAGAACAGACAAAATAGCTATTAATGACATAGCATGAAATGGCATTCAGACTCATCTTTTTCATACCTCCTATTTCTCTTTGCAGAAATGCCTAATCAAAGTCCAGTTCAAATACCTTTCTTTAATTCACCACACTGCCACCATTGACTTACACCTTATTTCCACTAAACAGTAGGTAAGCTTAATCACCTTAAATTTTGGACTGGATTTACTATGCTTAAGGACCTACTAATTTTGTTCAACAGATTGAAAACCAAAAATTATTCTTGTGCATTTTGCTTCAAGAAGAAATGATAAATTAGCTACAATTTCAATAAATAAAAAGAGGGAAAACAACTCTTGTGTAAAAGGAAAAGTATACAGATAGCTGCTGGTCTGGCGCCACAAGAGATGCAATGATTCTCCAACTTATTAAAGTTTATTTAAAGGCCTGGGTAGTTGCCAAATTGCTTATTTTAATGCATTACAGTAGGATGTCAAAGACAAAAACAGAAAACATGTTGAAAGGAGCTACAGTGAACATCTGCTCCCAAAACATGCAAAGATGGAATATATATAAATATTAGATTCCAGATGTTACAAATCAAAACAATTATTATGATAAAACACCTCATTCATCTATCTCAGGAACTCCTAGTGCCCACTGTCAAAATATCTGAATGCTGACAACAGCAATGACTTGTCGGAAGGTAGGGGGTATCAACAGAAGTTCAGACATGGCAGATTCAAACCTAGCAAGAGGAAATGATTCTTCAACCAGATTGTAGTTAAGCTGTGCAACTCTTTGCTTTGAACATTAAAATGTCACACAGGCTTCAGCAAAGATTGGACTAAATCACCAAAACATTTTTCTTCAGCCCTACTAATCACAGAGAAATCAGCAAGTCCCTAAACTACAAATAACTAAAGACAATACATGCAGGAGGCAGCTCTACATGCTCACTCTATTTTTTTCCTCTGAGCATTGTTAGTCCCTGTGAGAGACAACATAGTGCTGTAGATGGAACCTTGGTCTGATGCAATATAGTTGCTCTTCAGCTCTTAAAGAAGAGTTCTCTGGCTCTTCAGAGCTGGCAGCTGGGGTTGTTACATTTTCTTACTCCTTCCCTTCTCTAAAGGTGTGTCTTGCAATGTGTTAAAAACTAATAAACTTGGTTACAAACAATTAACTCAACAGGTTTGCATTCTGATTTCTAACTCCTTCAGAAAAAGTTGTTGATTATAATCACCTCGCATGTAAACACAGGATAAAACATCACATACCATATGCTGCCGAAACAACTGCAAAAGTCAGTGAGTTTTCTTTCAGATATTTGATTCCTATATATTCTTATATTTTCTGCAATGCATCAGCACAGCTCTGAAAAATTTTCCAGAAAACCCTGACAGCTCATAAAATGGGAGCATATCCATGTCAATAATGCATTCTTCTAAACCAATGCAATTATAGGTTATCTTAATGTTGCATTACATAGATGATTTTAATTCCACAGCTATGTTCTTTAAATTCTGAGCTAAAAATCAACTTTATTTTTTAAACTTATGCGCGAGTATCTATATATGTGTGTATAATTATATATACAAATATCTGCACCCTGTCCATATTTACAGCACACATTTCTTTCATTCAGAGTGTATTACAGCTACTATCAAGTCAATTTAAACCTGCTTGAGGTGCTAAGGAAGTCTGAAAGGAAAGAAGAATACCAATAATACCAGTGAAACTGCTGGCAAAGCCTTCTAAGAGCAACATGCAACTCCATGAGGACAGGATGGAGAACAAATTTCCTTTCTAAGACTGAGAAGCAAAACAGTTTCATAAATAAGAGACAAAGGACTAGGAGTTCAGGCAGGACTGACAAAGCTCCTTTGACTCAGAAGCAAACTGTACACTATGACCTTGCCTCCTGAAAAGAGTAGAGAGGAAGATGCAGTGAAAATGAAAAGCTTCTACCACCTCAGCTTGTGGAGAAAAAAATTAAACTAATGAACTACACAGAAGTTAAGGGTTTGTGCATATGGATAAACTTATGAAAGAACGTATTCCAAAACTGAAGATATATAACTATCACTCTAAGTACAACAGTGTGATTATTAGTAAATGTCAGTTTTGAAGGTCTGCATGTGATAACATGGATTAAGTAAAAAATCCAGGTCTGGTATGTCTTATTCCACTTCTAAGTGCTTCAAGGAAAAAACCCCATCAAAACTCCATCAATCTATTAATTCATTTTCCCATAGAGTTTAACACTGAAAGGTCAACTATATGTAGATGGACCAACCCAAATCAATCAATAAATCAATACCTATTTACTAAATACTTAAGAGGTTTAAGATTTGTACATAATATTGTCAACCCAAGATGCACAATTCCTTTAGGAAAATGAAGAAGCTAAAAAACTTTTATAAACTGTTAGCCACCCACAAAATGCTGTTTAAGAAAACAACACCAAACTACACTGCATAATTACCTTTGGTAAAGTGATGGATCCCTCAGATGCTAAAAGTCAGTATAGTGAGCAGAAAATATACGTGGTGTCTCTTTTGTCCTGAAATATAACTGTAGCAGGTACCAAAAAAGTTGGTAACACCTATTATGACAAGAGAAGAGCATATTTCCTAAACAGCATCCACCAAAAGGATCCTCAAAGATGCTCACTTGCAAATTAAAGCTGTCCGCAACAGCAGGGGAAGTGATTGTTGGCTGGGAAAGTTTGGTAGAAAATCAGCAGCTTTTCTCTGCCTTTTCAGAAAAACCTATTTTGCAAGATGTCAGTTCCCATAGACAAAGTCTGCATCTTTGCTCTTCAGAGTCTTTGAACAGAAGTCCCAAATTTTTGTTAAACCTAGTATTTGAAACCACACAGATTCACATAGATAGTGATGGTAGTCATGTAAGGACTTAAAACTATGCATAAATAAAAATCATGCACTAAAAGTGTATTTTCAGTCATGGTCCCTTGGTGTTATCAGAATATCCAGAGTTTTTTATTTTTTTTTCTCTCTGAGGAATGAATTTTGGCATGGTTAAAGGGACATTTCATTGAATAAGTAGCCTCTTTAGTACTTCAAACAAAACACAAAGACCCACGATCCAAGGACAGGCTTTGCAGAAATAATCTTTCATGCACTTTTACAACATTGTATAGCAACCTGTTCAGAAGTTCATGGACAACTTCCAGACAGATGAGCTAAAATACTGTTGAAGAGATCTGTCTCTAGCACATTTTACCAAAGTTGTGATTGCCAGAGTTACTGGAAGGTCTTGGTTTTTTTATTGATACCAAGCTAGACCTACTACAGAGAAAAAAACCTTCAAAATACAGTGACTAAAATCTTCTCTAAATTTGTATATTTATTTCATTCTATTACAGAATTCAGAGGGAACATTATCATTATTCACTAAAACACGCAGGCATATATTTGTAACACTTTGTGATAGACTTACTTTCTATGAGAAAAGAATAATATATATTAAGAAGTCCATTTCGAACAAACTGTTCATTTGGCTTTGCTTGTACCTTTCGTAACCACACATTCCATGTTTCTATCTGGAAAGCATGGGCCAATTTAGATGTGTCAAGGAAAATTTAATTTGCCACATGAATGAGCAGTAATTCTGACTTGAAGTTCATACCTGTGAACAATAAGATGGAAGGAAGGATAGCCAAGACTCCAAATTCTGTTAAGGTAAGAGTTGCACAAAAAACATGACATTTCAGGGAAAACACAGACATTCAATAGGTTGGCGAAAAGTTGTATTTCAATCTTATTTAATATACTGAGCTGTCTTCATGGCTTATTAACGTGTGGAAGATCTGTTTCATGACTACCAAGAAAGGGCCCAAAAAGTCAGTTGCAAATTCAAAGAGGGCAGAACTAAACATATCAATATTTTAGATTTAACTCATGATACCAGAATATCAGTATTTCCAGATTTTGTAGCATAAATGGTGATTATATCAATACTTGGTAAATATACATTTTTAAATTTAATAGTTATGTTTGTGTTTCAGTGAAAATACATGTGCTCAAGTCATATGAAATTTCACATATTAAACTGAATGTAAGAAAAAAAGGGTTTTTTTTGTATGTTGGAAATGTAAACATGTACATCTATGTAACCACAACTACATATGTTTCCTGCATCTTGAGGTAGGTGGGATGATAAATGTTAGACTTGTCTTTTTGATCACTGTCAGAAAACCTGATTTAAAGCAAAATATTGATGAAGAATCATTATGACTGTTTGCCAAGTATTATGAGCTCAAGGAATATTTATGCAAGAAGAAAGCCTCTTTAGCAAAGTTAATATCATTGAACAACAAAAAACTGTGCAAAAAGATTTGGCGTGGTGGAAATCAGAATAAGACAGAGTGCATGTGAAAAAAAGCAAATAACAGCATAAATTGCAGGCAAGCAGCTCCCAAAGTATGATTAATTATTGTTTATTGCATGTCTAAATCTTCTTTATTCTTTTATTCTGCATTATAATTTGTCATCAAATTATATGTTCTCTTCAAGATGATTATAATTCAGAAAATTATTAGATCTGTTCTTACATTTTACCCAAAGAATTGAATGCTTCTTTTCTGATCAAGGCCTGAAAACGTACTCTTGTTTTTTTAGCAACACAACAGCTTGTGCTTCACCTTACAGAGCTAAACAGCAACAAGTTTAAACAAAAAGAAAGCATTGAATGTTGCCTAGGATTTAAATCACACCTTTTCCAAGCAAAAGGTGGTTTATGCACACAGATACCTAAGGAGGTTGATTTGATACCACTGCTATATAAACCTATTCATATTACAGGAGCAACATGATGGGATAAATTAAAAATGTTCATTTTACCTCCAACTATGACATAGACTACCAAAAAAACTCCCCCATCAACAGTGTTTGAGACAGGAATTAGAATACTTTCAGTATTTTTTCTAACCAGAATACTAAGGGATACTTTCCCTCAACTGGGAAAGAATTCTCTACCTGGAAAGTATTAAGACCGACCATGATCCACAGCTTATTCAAATCAATAACTACCTTTGCAATAGGTCACTGAGTTTTAGGGGAAAAATTTAATGTAGCAAATTTTTGCTGCTGTAAATGCTTGAACACGCTACAGGATTTACACTTATCTGCATGTATCAAAAGTACATCAAATACCTTAGAAACTCCCAGCATAAATTCTACAAATATTTTTTCCAGTTAACATGGAATACTCTTAATTTTTGTACATCTCTTGTTTTGAAAAAGAGACATATAATGGAAAAACAGAAGGCTGAAGCAAATGTTCCTTATATATTCCACTTTCAGTAAAACATTAATACCACTTAATTACCCAAGTGTTGTTACATAAAAGCTTATGTAATTATGATTGTTCAAGAAAACCAGTTTTGGCTTAATGAAAAATTCATTATGACATGTGGTCTCTTCAGCAATTTGGACTTGGAGAAACTACCCATTATCAAGCATAGGACAATTTTTCACATGAATGTAAAGCAATACCATGTGGTTTTTTTCCCGCTCATGGATTCTCACTCACTTATCAAGTAACTTGCCTGTTCTACTTGTACCTAGCGGTGATTTCAAACCATGCACAGTGAGATATGAACTTTTAATTTGAAAATTCAGTTCAGACTCCTATTTAAATGACTGCTGTTACAGAGCTATCAACTGGCACTTCCAGTCACTGTACTGCTTTGTCTCATACCTGAAAGCTGTCTAATTTCTAAATATAGTGTGATACAGAAGTATAACTCATGGAAGCAATTCCACTTAAATTGATAGATAGGTTATGTTTACAACCGCCTAACATTCCTCAAGAGTGAAATTCCTCAAGTGAGGGGTAGACAATTTATTGGTAGTTACTGCAGTCTAAAATATCATTCAGTACTTCGTCCTTGAGTATCTGAGACAATATAAATAGTGGTAAAAACCCAGTGACAGTAGACAGAGGTTGAAAGCAGACTGAGGTTGTTTTATTGTGGTTGGGTTTTCTGACTACATTTTGTTTTAATTTCCAGTGAAGATCATTTGTTCTATTTAAAGCTTACGGACACAGAGCTTTGCATTTGTTTCTGTGCTCATTGTTAATGAGACTTTAGGGAGGCTTTTGCCTAACTATAACCAAGAATTCGGCTTCCTCTGCTGCTGCACTGCTTTTGCTGAATCAAACAGAACAGTTACCTTCAAAACTGGAAAAAAACCAAGAAAATAAAACTCTCCTCCTTGAGTTCTGTACCCACTTTTGGGCTCCCCAGCAGATGAAAAACGCACTAAAGAAACTGGAGTGAGCCTGCCAGAACCAATTGAATTCAGGCTGCAGCATGTCGTGCGCAAGAAGCCAAGTGAACTGTTTCCTATCAACCCAGAGAAGAGAAAGCCTTACACGTACCTAATTACCACCTTCTGCAAGAGATCATTAGAGATGGACTCCAACTCCTCCCAGAGGTTTACATTGGTAGAACACAAAGCAGTGGTCACAAGTGGCAAGAGAAGTGAGTATAAGGAAAATATTCTTCACAGTGAGAGTAGTTAAGCCTTGGAACAGGTTCCCAGATGGATTATGGGATTCCCATCTTTGGACATTTTTGAATCTCCATTGGACGAGGGCCTGAGAAATGTGACCTAGAAGCCAGACTTGCTTTCCTCAGAAGATTGGTCCAGATGACCTACAGAGATCCCTTCTTTCTTAATTATTTTAATAGGCTGAAAAAGTTCAAAGTGAAAGTTTTGTACAAAGTTCGTAATATGAATAAATAAAACGATGAAAACCTCTTATTAAGTAAGATCAAATTCTGTAAGTGTTTTTAAGTAGGTAAGAGAAAATCCTGAGAACAAGAAACAACTTTGATCTTAAAAACTTATTTAATATTTTTTGTTTATTTTTGCTTCATATTATCATTTCTGAGTTCTGCCATCTTCATTTTAAATGAGTAGTAGCATAAAGGCATGTGGTCAAAACAAATATTCGATACTACAAAATATTAGACTGATGAAAAAAGCAGAAGACACCAGTATCTCTGATATATGGATACTGTTGGCCCTCTCTTTATCTCAGTTCTTGCAGACCTGAATTTTTTTTTTTTAAATCAGTGCCCCTCATTTTGCTTCCTTCTATCTCATTAAACCTAAATTCATTGATATTAAAAAACAAATTAACCAAATCCTGGCAAAACTGGCCCTCTCCGCCCCTTCTCCCCCAACTCCTCCTTCCAAATTATATTGAAGATAAAAAGAACTTAATTTCAAGGATCTGGAAAATAAGTTTTCAGGAGAATTTGTCTTCACAGAGACTTAGCTTTCACATATCTTCTAACAATTGGAGGTCAGACTAAAGTTTATTTTAATTAAAATAAAGCATCTCAGTATGACTTTTTTTTATGTCTTTGCCAGATTTGTGGAACAAATCCAAATTAGTAATGCCTCATGTTTAAGAAACAAAACTGATTTCCAAACGTGCATGTAGCTGCTTTTGAGAAATTAGTGCAGGCAAGTTTCCTTAGAAAAATCAGTTCTCCCACAGAAAAAAAAACAAAACAAAACAAAACAAAGGAACGCATTTTCTTGTTTGGACAAAGACCTCTACATGTATTTAGAATTTCACCATAAACATTGTAACAGATAAGTGACACAAAGATATTCTGAATCAAAGCTGTCAAACTGTAACTTAAATTAAGCAACCTTCTTGAACAATTCTAAATTGCACAATTTATGTCAAAACAAACAAGCAACTAATAGTCATTTGAGAAGAAACATCAATGACACTTCTCACTTTTTATTGCCTCATAACTGTACTCACTTTGAGAAAGAACAGCAAGCATTGCTAATTTCTCAATTTAAGGGAAAATTTAAGCTATATTTCTTTCAAGATGACATCTGAAACAATGTGTCCTTTTGCTCTATATAGATTCTGCAGGTCTTGGTGAGGCAGATCACTGCATTAAACATTGTGTGACAAATATATCCAAGTATAGAATGAATAATTGTTAATAAAAATGTTTTTACTACATTTTCTGTAAGAATACACAATACAGCCGAAAACAAAAACAACCAACCCATGAAACCAGCTGATAGTAACCTGGAGTAGTTTATATATTACGCTAATTCTTAGGACAAATATAGCACATGAGAAGAAACCAGAACCTGTAGAAATGCGAGCATTATCCCCAAGGCCATCAGTTTTCACAAGATCACAGGTGATTTACATTAGGTTTATAAACAGCTGAGCTATTTCTTATTTGAATGAGACAAAAAAAGAAAATATTTTCAAATGTTATTCTTTAAAAAAAAAAAAGAAATCTAATATTGAAACATTGATTGAGTTTTTAGTTCAAATTAGAACTGAAAATTCCACTAACTCAAAACAGTTAATATTTTCTACTTAATTTCTGGTTGCATACATAATCATAATATTTAATATTTCAAATATTTTGAGAGTAGCCTTGTTTAGTTGTGAAGCTAAAGCAATGCTTAATCATTAGCAAATTTTTAAAGTAGGCCGTTATTTATTTTCTATGGTTTTGATGCAGTAACAGAATTCGTGCTGCTTCATAACTGCACAAAAATATTATCAAGAATATATATATTTAAAATGAGAAGGAAAATAAACAACATAAGAGATGACTCAAGGATAGAAAAAAATGAATAAAGTTCAAGCAAGTCATAAGCTTATAATAGTTTGCAGAGGCTGGCATTTTTGACTGAAGAAGCAAATTAAACAAACTAATGTCTGGTGCCTTTGAAACCACAGGCAAGATGACAATGTAACTGGACTTACAAAAAGAGAAGTAGTGGCCCAACATCAAAGAAAACCTACTTAAAAAGGAGGGGAAAAAAAAAAAGGAAAAAGAAAAGAAAGTTTCATCCAATTTCCATCCATCCAAGTACAAAATAGAAAGATTTTAGTATCCTGAGCATTGCCTTTCTGGTTTTAGTTTAAACAGTGCCCAAGATTTTTTTTTTTTTTTCCTAAGCATTCAAGTCTCTAACTGAATTTCCTCAGGCCTGTAAGAATTCAGGACAAAGAACCTCAAAATGTTACTGAGCTATTTCATTAATATTTTCCTGCTATTTCTTTTCACTGGCAATACACACACAAAAACTGTTCCCTTAGTAAAGTGACTCCAACAACAGAAACATGTGCACTTGCAACAGCTTTTTCATGCAAGAGAATATTGACTGTGAAAGAAACAAATAATGAAAGACATTTTGCTGCAAAAAAAAAAGTGATCTTTAAGAGAAGCAGGGCAATTCTTATTCTATGATGAAAAAGGAAATGGTATCACTAACCACAGAGTGAAACAAATTTCAGGCCCAGTTCAGGATTCCATTAGCCAAGGAATCCATGACTCTGAATATATTTTGAAATTTATATTTTTGTCTACAAAGAGACAAAAAATTAAGGGAGTGGATAAAAAACATTAACACACTTCAGTTATTATCAACTCTATTATAAAAACACAAATAAAATTATCAGTAACAGCAGAAGCACAATTTAGAATACAAGCATTACCTCATTATAATGCTATGAGACAGTATTGATTTCATTAATAATGGTTTTATAAGTCAATTTCAGCATTAAAGACAAAGATTCAACTATTTAGGGATAGTTGTCTGCCTAAACACCATTGATCTTAATAGCATTAAAGTACTTTCAAGTACTTAAAAATATCTAAACTCTGAAACTAAAGCCTACATAACAGAGAAAATTAAGATATAAAACAAGTATTTTATCAGCTAACACTGAAATAAAGGAGAAGAATATCCCTTCCTGATTATTAGAGTACTGTATAGGTCAACTCTTCAACTGGAAAACATGTCCATATTCTAGCATACCACTCCAAAGGGAAAAAAGTAGCCAGTTTCTTGCTAGTTAATTTTGATATGCTGAGCTTTTGTTGAGGATAAAGTCCACAGTACAAAGCAATGAGATTTTAAAATTTCTCTTTCCAAACACACTCAAATTTGATAAAAGTTTTTTTTTTTTTTTTTCTGCAGTCAGCATTAAATCCAGAAATACTTAAAATTAAGTATATGAGTTAATGTGAAGCTATATGGGATCATGTCAGATAAAGAAATGTCTTTTGGATGAGAAAATAACAAGCATTATTTTTAAGTGTCTTTAGCTTATTCTAATGGAATTCACTGGCTTTTCATAATCAGTGGCAATTACCTTTCTGCTTTATGTGGGACTTCAGAGAAGAAAACAGCAGGGGTGGCGAGAAAGAAAATAAAATTATAAAGAGATGGATATATTTTTCTTCCTTGTAACAACTTGAGAAAGGCTTAATGTCCAGCTGAAGTTTTCTTTTCCTACAGTGCTAAACACAGGACTGTGCAATAGATTGAGGAATAACTTGCAGAATCATGGCTTAAACTAACATACAGGTCAGAAAGTTGGCACTTGAAGTAATACTTCCCAACTCACTACCGGTCTGGATTTTGAGCAGTAAGTTTGATAGATAAGCAAACACTATGCAGAAATTCTGCTTCGTCCTGCATGGGATTTTCTCCCACACTGAAACCAGTACAAACTTGTACACAGACAGTAAAACTGAGTGAAGAGAATGGCATAAAATCCTTTTTCCATTGAAAAATCCATGTGTTTCAGAGTGGCATTCAATCCACACAATGAATGCAGAAGTCGTCATCAGTCTTAAATATTTGCCTCTGCAAACTGTCAGATATGAGCATTGTTTGATTAAGAAAATTGAGGAGGGGAAAAAAACAAACCAGTGCCAAAGCACTGCCTTACACCTCAAAACAAAAGCAATGACAAGACTTAGGAATATCTCCACAAACATTAATGAGAGTCCCTAGCTTATTGAAAGTTATATGGGGGGATAAAATTTTCATTAGGTTTACCTCTACATTAAACTATATAGAAAATACTATTCCATGGCAATGAAGTCAGTTTATATTACAGACAAAAAAAAAAACCAAAACAATAGGCATGGCTTTATATCGCTATACAACAAAAGAGGCAACAGTAGCATTGCTATTTGAAGAGTCAAAAAAGGAACCTTAGTACACATAAAATTCTCAGGGGATTGTATATCTCCTGGATTCAAACACGTCAGTATTTAGTAAA
The DNA here is from genome assembly GCF_017590055.1 of Onychostruthus taczanowskii. Lineage (NCBI taxonomy): Eukaryota > Metazoa > Chordata > Aves > Passeriformes > Passeridae > Onychostruthus > Onychostruthus taczanowskii. Next base: position 12,845,805 of record NW_024499351.1, read on the forward strand.
TTAGAACATCAATCCAATTTTACAACAATAATACAAAGACTTGACAGCTCTCCTTCAAGTAATAAAACAAAAGCAGAAATAGCTTTTCCCTGGTTACTTGCAGGATCAACAACATACCATTCTGCTACTGGTTTGGCAATGCTGTCAAAAATCACCTCTTGTTTTGCCTCTTGATCAAAAATTTTCTGAAATCTGAAAATATTAAGCAAATAATAATTGCTTAGAATGTTAAAACAGTACTTGATTCATACATTTTTGTTTGTGTTTGTAATAGTCAATGTTTACATCATTAGGCTTACATAACTTAGTACAATGTTTTCCCTGTAGTCTTAACCACAGCTTGCTGTTGTGCTATTGTACATAAATAGGCTGTACACAGAGCTGCTTTGACAAGATCTGTACAATAAAATCCTCTGATAAAATGATGTGCCTTAGAAAAAAATAAACCGCATTTTAAATCTATCAAGAGAATTAGTGTTTGTAACTGGCACCACACCGAATCCTGGATAAATAGATTACACTATAACCAAATACAGCATCCCACCAGTACAGCCAGGCTCACATTTTTTCAAGCCATTTCCTTCATTCTGCTGCACAATTACTATAGGACACAATAAGATATTTAATTAAGTATGTTTTGTCACTTTCTATATAAAATATCTGCAGTTATTTTACAGAATCAGAATTCTTGAGGTTAGAAGGGACCGTTTGTTCCAAACCTCCTGCTGCCTCTGCATCATTTCTGTTCATGTGGATGGGCTATTCTTGATCTCAGAGAAGGTGATCCTTGAAAATCAGCCAGTTTTCCTGGTCGTCTCTCCAGGAATGTGTCTCAGAATTCTTTCACGCAGATCCGTGAACAAGCCAAAGTCTGCATTTATGGAGTCCAGGACTGTGATCCTGCTTTTTGCCTTACTCCCTTTCTCTCAGTATCCTGAATTCCATTATCTCACTGCCCCTGCAGTCAAAGCTACCTCCAGGCTTAATATCCCTCAACAGTTTGTCCATGTTTGCAAATATCCACATTGGCTTAACTCTATGTGAGGAAGTTGGCATCCACATGTTCCAGCAGCCCCCCAATACTGCTGGTGCCCTGCTGTGTTGCCCCCCCTCCCCGGTTTGGAACTCTATTCTTGCACGAAACTTGCCAGGGTGTGTAGGAAGGCCTTAGGGACACCGGTTGTGTAGAAAAGCACCATGCTGACCCATGCACTGGGTGCAATATCACAGACAAATGCAATACACAAAACATGAAAGCATTTATTCTATCCTGCTAATCAGTCAAGTAACTCAAACAATTCTTCTCGCATTGTCTTAAGGATAATAAGGCATAGGGTTTCTCAAAACACATCTCAGAGTTTTTAATGAATTATAAAGTCAGACAAAAATAGTTGCATTCATTAAGTCAGGCTTGGGCATCTTCAGACTAATGTAGTGTTGCATATGAATCTATTTGGAGAGGACAGCTCCTCTCTTTTCAAGCAGGTTACCTTAGCTGATGTAAAACTACATCAGTCTGAGCTGCAGTTGTTTATGTGGAGCTCTCTTTTTTAATAGCATAGAGAAACAAATTACTTGTTGTTTACTATAAGAAATGAAGCATAACTGAAATGGAAAAAGACAGTCTTGACTCCATCATAAGAGATGATATATCTAGCTTTATTCATCACAAAAATTTTAAAGTGTTGCCTCACTTTTCTGTTGAATTAATAAAAATATTTGATATTGCTGTACTGATTTTAAGTTCCTAAAACATATTTACACTCTCAAACCAAGCATTTATTTCTGTCAAGTTTCTGGTTTTTGTTACTTTGCTTTGGCTATGTCTGAAACAGTTTCTAAACAGAATGTTTTACATCAAGACTTCTTTAGCCAGTCTACAACAACTCATTACATCACAAGATAACACAAGTCCCTATTCAGTCTTCATACACAAATTCAAAACAAAGTGCAAATATAGAAGGACTGATAAATGAATCTTTGAGATGAGATTTAGAAATACATCATGACTTGCAATGGACAGACAATAGTATGACAATGTTATCCAGTGTTATCAGACCCATTGTGGTGAAGAGCCTGTCCTGAAGCATTGCTCTTGTTACGGGAGTTATATAAAAATAAACCCATCTATACCATAATTTAATTTTAAAGTTAGACTTTTTGTGATTCTATAGATCTGGACCACTACATATAGCATTGTCAGTCACTAAAGGCAGAAGGTATAAAGATAAGACTTCTACTCACTTGAACTTGTAGCTTTCTCGTTTATTGTTGATGAATCCATCTGCTAAGTCACGTGGCACAGTAATCTCCAGACTGGGCAGAGGTTCCTCATTATCAATGGAATAATTCTAATAAAGGATGGATATTAATTCACAGAATAACATCATCAACAGAACAGCATTACCCTTAGATACACCACTCATCTAAGCTTAGCACCTGTAATTGTCTGGAGACAAGCTTGTTACAAATTGCACTGAATACGTAAGCCGATCTCCCTTAACCACTACAAACAAAACCAGCACATAACAGCATTATCCTGTCACCATGTAAACACTACAATAACACTTGAATCAAAAGAGCAGCCTCTTTGACATAATTTGCTTACTAAACCACTTTGATAACTGTGATGCTATAAAAAAAAAGAAGCACGGCCCCCAGTGCAAACCTCTCCAAAAAAATCTGAAACAATACATTAGGAAAGGCTACAACAAGACAAATGGTGCGATGAGAAGGCAATTAAGAGACATAAATGCACTTCTCCTGAGGAACACTTTCATTATTTTTATTATCCCTTGGGAGGGCAGCTGTACACTGGCAGCAACGCGTTCCCCTCCCTTGCTCAGAACACTGCTGAAGCGCACAAACCCAGTGACGCGTGTCAAGCGCTTTCCTCCGGAGCCTTTCTACAATAGTGGCTGAGGAAGTTCCTCAGTCACTCCCCCAACAGTTACAGCCTAAACTCCTCTACTTCGTCATTTTATGAACTTCCTAGGGCTTCGGACAGCAGGAGCTTCTCGCCGCACACGCGTACCAGCCTCGCCGCCCCCGCCTCTTGAAGGTCCTGTGCTCTGCCCCGCTGCCCCCACCTGAGCGTGGAACCAGCGTCCCCGGGCACCCCTTGGCTCTCCCCGACATCCCCAGCGCACCCCCGGGGCTCAGCTCCCAGCCTACCCCCGCCTGCTGCCGCCTGCCCAGCGGCTTCACCCGCGCGTACACCCGGATCGTTTCCTTCACCATCGCTGCCGCCGGGCCCTGGCAACGGTAACCGGGCACGGCCGGCGGGCACGCGCCGCCCTCACAGGGCCCCCGTGAGCGCGGAGCGGCCCGCACACAGCCCCCGGCCCTCATGGGGCCCCCGGGAGCGCGGAGCGGCCCGCACACGGCCCCCGGGCTCCGCCTGCCCCAGGTGACAGCCTGCCCAGCCCGCCGTGCCGGCTCCCCGCGGCCGGAGTTTCGAAGGGACCTCGCACGCACTGCCCGGCCCGGCCCGGCCCAGAGGTGCGGGGGGTGTGCGGAGCGCTCAGAGCATCATCCCCCGCCTGATCCCTTGTGCCGCACCTGTGTGTCCGCAGGGATCTCGCGGCCCAGCCCACCTGTGTCGGGCTCAAGAGAAGGACTTCTGCCGTTATGCAGTTGAAACACCATGGAGAGAAATACCAAGATTACAGGGACTGAGGACATAAACTCCTTAATTCTAATATAAAAATGGTTGTGAAAAAAAAAAAAACAAACCAAAAAAACCCACACAATTTTTAGTGGAAAAAGATGCTGCCTTGCTGTGAGAGCTAAACTCAGAGCAGTGAGAGCAGAACCCCATTATTCTGTGAAGTGGTTACTGAAGAGCCACACAAACAACATGATTGTATTTTGGCCTTAGTTTTGGTGGGATATAGCGGCAGGGATCAGATTACGGTGATTGCAAGCACACTAATTTAAATTAAGTGGAAAATCAGGGACTTGATTATGGAGGATAGGAATTTCTCTAACCCAGATATGGTAAAAGTATGATAAACTTGTATTCCAAATAGGAGAAACAGTAGGGAAAAGGCTCTCTCTCTCAGTTAAGCAAATAACTGTCTCAGAAACTGTATGAGGCATAAGTAGTGAGCCTTTGGGGAATAAAATAGAAAAAAGTTGATCACCATCTAAAGTCAAGTGCAAAAAGTCAAAAGGGTAAAAATGAAAACAAATGGAAAATATTACTTGGTGATTAAATAGAGAATGAAGGAAAAACAGGACATTGCAATGGGATAATGGAATAAGCAGTAATTATCTTCTCGGCATTGCTCCAAAATTATGAAAAAAATTTTGTCTCTTGTCAGTCGGGATGAGGATGTTGAAGGTGATGTTCAAAGCAGAAGTGACTACAGGTAGAGAAACAATTGCAGCCAAGAAGGAAGCAGAAGGTACAATGTTCAATTAATTCAGACTAAGAGATCAGGACTTGTGAGGGAAGCGTAAATAATTTCAGTTCCAGAACTCTGAAAGAATTGTGATGTTTAACTGAAGTTTTGGGAACTGAAATGTTGGTTTGCTTGTTTGGAATTTAAACAATGCAGTACACTATTTTGTGTTTCTAGACAGAAAACTGCACATTTAATAGTCAGCTGTGTTTTTTAGCAGCTTATTTGGATTGTGAATTAATCAGGCATCAGACATTATAATATTGCAGTTAATTGTGAGGAAAGCCATTTTGTGTCTGCCCATGTTCAGTAGCTGGAGTATGGAGCTGGGTGAATGACACTATTGCTTCTGGGGCCAAGCCTGCTCTGCAAATGGTTTAGGTGCCTTTCTTCAGCCTGAAGCTGTAAACTCTGAGCCAGTGGCTCACACTCTTTTATTACAGGGTAGTCTGAATATGCTATGGCACAGAGAAGCCAATGAACTATTTTAGATTCAAGCTGCTTCCAGAATAAAAGAATGGCCTTTCGAGAAAGGCATGAAGGTGACAGCTAACTAAAAATGTACAGATCTAGATTATATCTTATGCTGGAGGCATAAAAAGTTTTGGTTTGCTGTAAATTTACTGTGTGAGATCTTTCTGTATTCCCTGGGAAATCACCTTGTACTTGACGAATTTTCAGCATTTGCATTTATGTTAAACCTCAAAGATGTGTCAACCTTTTTCAGCTCCAGGATTTGCCAAAGCACACCACACAACACAAACAACCTATACACTTGAAATAATTATGTGACTGTGTAACTTACAGGATCTGGCAAGTCCATCTTTTAAAGAGGTCAGCCATTTTCTTCTGAATTAACGTATCATTGAAGTGAACTGGCTGCCTTTACCATTGTCATTTTCTTGCATTTAGCAAATAATATTGATCATAATATATATGGACCTGGCAATTCAAGGACTTGTGCTCCATTATGTCACCTAGCAACTTATTATGCTTCCAAATAAACAGCCTTGTAAGTTTTATAATAGCCCAAACTTTCAAGTCCTCTCTTTTTTTTTTGCCAAAGTTTCACTTTTCATAGAATTTACATCTTCTTGGCAACTATTCCTGCCATTTGGCTGAGACTTGTAATAATGATTAGAAGTCAGAACACTACAATCTTTCCATAGACCAGCTCGGCAGGACGAGGGGCCAAAACTCTCGCCAAAGCCTGAATTTGTCTCATCATCCAACTCCTGAAAACATAAATGCCAAATATGTATCTTTTACATGACCAAAAATGCTTCTTAAGTGACCAAAAATTTAAGTCTGAAATCTGCCGTAAATTTAGGTACAGTATCTGTTGAGTTTGCTAAGTGAGCACTGCCAGAAATAGTACAACATTTATAGTAAAATGTGTGGTAATACAAATAATTAGGTTTCTGAATATTAGGTATATGAATGGAATGTAAAAAGGCTGAGGCAATATTTTTTGGTATTTCATGTATCATGCCAAAGCCCTCAAACCCTTGTTTTCTTCTGCTTTGTGTTCAGCATGAAAATGTTTAAGGCCATCATGTAGACAAAATTGCCTTGTTCAGCTTTTAACAGTCCAGCCCTGAGAGAAGGACAGATGTTTTCCTCTTTTAGGCTACTGCTACAATCTGTTTCTTAGGAAACAGGGCTGCATCCTCATGTATGTAAGAAAAACATTTGGAAAGCACCTTGAAATTCCACTGTCCTCACATTCTTACTCAACACATTTTTATGTGCCCTAAAAATGTGTGTCTTGGTAGACTCAGTCAAACTAGAAAATCTGAAAGTGTCTATGGTTTAATCGATGGGGGCTCCCAGGACGAGGGAAGAGATGAAAATCTTGAGTCTATGTTTTAGAAGGCTGATTTATTATATTACGATATATATTATTAAAATTATATACTAAAAACTAGAGACAAAAGAATTTACCAGGAGGCTAGAAAGGACAGGAGAGGAATGAGAAATAACAAAAGCTCATGACTCTCAGGAGAGCCTGAGACAGCTGTGATTGGCCATTATTTAGAAACAACCAACATGCACCCATCACAGAGGCACCTGTTGCACTCCACAGCAGCAGATAGTTAATTGTTTACACTTCTTTTCTGAGGCTTTTCAGCTAGAAGAGGAGAAAAATGCTAGCAAAAAGGATTTTTCAGAAAATATCATGGCTACAAGTGTCTTCCTTAGGGCTTATGTATATTGCTTGGCTCTTTTAGAGTTAGCAAAAATTCCATGGAGAAATTTAGGGATTCTTAGGACTCTGACTGCAACAGACAACGAATAATTTTTTTTCCAAGTTGAGCATTTTGTTTCTGGTTTGGAGGCATGAAGCTGGGGCGGGGGGTGTCATCTTCTAAATAGTTAACTGGATCCTTTGTTCCAAACTAGCATGAGAAATGTTAACAGGAGACATAAACCTAATTCCAATGAATTGCAAATGTTATCTGCACAATTTTGTCTACACTTCCTTCCCACATTTTATCTTTAGCATAATAGTTTTCTTATTGATGTTTTACTATGAAACCTTCCAAAGTCCATTTTTGATTTGTCTCTGACTAAAGAGAGATAAAATTCTAGGTGACTATGAATAGAAAAATCTGTAGGGTCTGGGCTTTTTTATCTGACAACCAGTGAGAAATGTAGACTCTTATGTTCATTTCTGCTGAATAAATAATTTCTTTCATAGTCATTATATAACTAGTTTTTTATGCTCTTTTTTGAGAAGGATTAAAATTCCATCACCCTCAACAAAACATTATAAAATCCAATTATTGGATACCATTGATATAAAATAATCTTAAATTGAAGTCAAGAATTAGAAGTTTTGTTGGGCACTGTGTAAATGTACCAAACAGCTCTTGCTAAGTTTAGGACAGGTGGCAATGCTGGGGAAGAGGAAAATAAATAGAAATAATGTGGGTAATATTAGCAGAATAGTCAGAGAATTTTCCTATCAAGCTTTTGCTGTAAAGAGAATTTAAAGAAAGAATTATAATAATACTACAGATCTTTGCAGAGCTCTTTTGGGGAATGAAAACTAGCATCACAGAAAGCAGGGAAAGGTACATTTGAAAGTGTAAATTGAAGTTGATACCATTGATAGATCATAGACAGAATCTTACCTGCAAGGTGGTCATGAATAAAGTGTTACAGTATGGACAAGGACCTTAAAGAAAAACAAAGTAATGCGGTAAAAACAGGAGAATTGTCTGGAGGAGACACAGCTGCTAACAGTTTAGAGTGATAACTGAAAGGAAGACACTAAGCAACAACACTGAGAGCCTGTGTGTGGGGAAGGGTGAGAGGGGAGGGTAGAGAAGCTGTCATTCACTGGGGACACATGTGGGGAAAAAACAACAATGTAACAGAAGGTGATCACAGCCATGGAGTAAAATTAAATTTTGTAGCTCAAAAACGGAAAGATAAAGGTTTTGATGTCATTTTCACAATTATTGTTTAGTGAAAATAGAGGGTGTGATGCAGGGAGCTATAGTGAATGAGTCTCTAGAATATAAGTATAAAGGAGAACTCCAGCTAGTAAAAATAAAGTTCATGGTTTAGGTAACATAAAAATGAAAAGGAGAAAGTGAAATGAAGTGTTGCAGAAGGAGAATAGTTGATCTCATAAGAAGACGGATTAGGATGGGGTAGCCACTACTGAAGTGGGTGAGCAGATGAAAAATGTTTTTACAGGATGATTAACAGAGTTGTATAAGAAAAGATAGCCATCTTTAAGGAAGCAAAAGTTTACATCACAACCTAAGTTGCATAGCATACCTAAAACTGAGGGAAATTACACTAACTGTTCACTGATCTCAGGAAGCTACCATAATGAGCATTCTTTTATTATGCTAATACTTGCACAGGCTCACAAATTGTTCAGTTTGGATGTAATAATATGCTCCAGCCAGGTGTGCCAGACATTAAAATGTTTAGAGTTGGTACCTGCCTTTTTCATCAAGGAAAAAATTTAGCCGTGGAATAATTAAAAAGTATGTTCAATTCAGCAAGCACATCCTGCAGTGAAGCCAGAGAAAATGGTTTCTTAAGTAGTGAGGCACTAAATATCTTAAAACACCAAGATCAACTTTTCCACTGAGGTTTTCTATGTATCTGTGACTTTCTGTAAACATGACAGCACTGGTTTTCCCCATACAATTCTGTCAATTAAGAAATTAACATGCACTTCTGATCTGTTTGAAATCAACTAGAATAGCCCTCATGTTAGCACAGTGCAACAGTATCTTAAGTCCTCCTTTTTTTAGATATTTTCAGGTGGTGAAAGGAAAAAAGGATTATTTTGGTTGTTTTGTTTTTTTTTTTTTTTTTCCTTTTAACATTCAGTTTTTAATTTAAAATAAACATACTACTATTGCTTATTCAACTAGAATTGCAAATTGAGGCTGGTCTAGAGGAATATGTCCCTGCCCAGAGCAGGGAGGTTGGAGCTAGACGATCTTTAAAGTCCTTCCCAACCCAGCCATTCTGTGATTCTACATCTCAAATGCCAGATACTTTTAAGGCGGGGCGATTTTGTCACATGTTGATGTTATGCATCTGCAGTTGAGAAATCACATAAATGGGCAAGGGTTGATATCCAGGGACTGCAGACATGAGTTATTTGCCAATGTGAGGAGGCAGAATTCTTGTCTGAATAACTATATTAAAATACAAAATGTTCATTTACCCAGTGTTGATCTTCTGTCTCTGGCTTGGCCATGAATCATGTATTTAGTTGCTGTTTAGATTTCCCTATAATCTTTCACTTATGAATCCCCAACTAGTGAGTTGCAATTTTCTTGCATTTGAAATTACTCCTCATCAAATTAAATCTGTGTCTCAGACTGCAATATTACAAGCACAAGTGACCTGTTAAGAACAGGTAATGTGACCCATATGTTACCTGTTTTTCACATATGGTTGAAGAGAACAGAGGAAATGTAAACCAGCCAAAGGTGAAAATAGAATAAATCTGCTAAGTTAATAATTGTACTGCACTTTATGTCCATTATTTCTTCTCCAGACTGACGTCTTGTTGTAAGCATTGTCAAGAGTTTTAATCTTTCACAGGTTGCTTGCAACCAAGATGGTGAATTATAAATTTGCATATTTAAATTCCATATATTGTGGCTCCTTGATTCAGAGAGTAAGCTTCCTAAAGATCTTGGTGGTAATTTGACAAACAAATATATGTTAGGAGCAATTTTAGATGAAGCTAACAGTATATATTTTACTGGAGAATTGTTGATAAAATTGGGACCTAGTCTTCTCAAGTTTGCATTATTTTGTGATGTGTTGGAGAGGTCAGTGGTTTGTACACACTCCAGCCAGATTTTTCCAGAGATAATAAACATGAAGTACTAGATATGATAGTTGAAAACAGGTATATCAGATTGTTGACATGAAAAATGAAAACTTCAGGCAGTAAAGAAATGAATTTATGAGACTTTCTTCAGAACATGGTTTTGTCTTGCAGATGACTAGCACAGAGACAATTTTAAAACAAGAGATAACATTTTTAACAGTTACTGCCCTTGAAAAGGCTATGATTTTTCAGACTAAGAAAAAAACATTTTGCATTTTATAAATCTAATAGGATATGTAAGGACTCCATTACATTTTCAGAGATCAATTCTAACCCACTGAGATGCATGAACAAGAAATCCTATTTGAAAAACAAAAGAAACAACCCCAAATCTCTCTCTGCTACCAACATTCAGATAAATAATATCTTCTTCACTCAGGAATAGACATCCAGATAGGTCAGTGCTACTCCATCTTTCTTAAGTGGGATAATCCAAAAGCCTGCCTTAAGACCTAACTGTCCTCATGGGGTGACTCACACAGCTACTTCAGCAACTAAGTTGTTGCTAGTAATATAACTTGTACTTTTCAGTTGAGCTTATATTCTTTGCAGTTTGCATTGAACAACTTATCAGAAAAGTCATATAACTAAATCACGCACTTTGGGACTAATCACAAGTGACAAGAGGATGAAACATCTTACTTTTAGAAGGTAATTGCTGCAGCATACGTTGCATTTGTGTTACACAAAAGCAAAGCACAGAGTATCAGCATATAACTTCAAAAAGCTTTAAGCACTCACTCATTCAGAGCAGCACCACTCCAGAAGGCTGCAAGCACCTACCCTTCTTGTTCTCTGGTCCAAACTTTTATACCCCTCATGTTCATGCACTGCACCTGTGTGCCCTCTGTTCCCTTTGGTGATTGCTCAGTGCCCCTGGGCACTCCATGGCTCATTACCTTCAATGCTGCTCACCTGCTTTTCACAGCCGTACCCACTGGGATGAGGCTCGGCCCCAGCCCCACTCCCAATTACCACAAACTGTGTGCCTACAGATGATAGTGTTATTTTGGCTCATATTTAGTAGTTTAACAACAGATATGAATTTAATCCAGAATAGCAATTTCAGTATGCTAATTTTTATCTGCTTTTGTTATTCGTTATTGATTGGTTTGAATTCTTGTTTTATAGTTTTGATATATTTGTATGCCCTCATAGGGCTTACCTAGGCCCCAGTGTCTGCCAAAGCACCTCCAGAATTTTAATCCCATATTGCTGAAGTGAATGGTTTAAAAGTAGGGAAAATGATGACTGCAGAAGGAAAATGGGAAGAAGGATTGTATAATTCAGAAAATACCTAGGCTGTCTGATAAGCAGTTCTTTAGATTATGTATTGGAGTTTTGGGATAGTGTTGAGTAAAGCTGAATAATGTTGAATTGAGGCACATAGAAATAAATGGTTTGTGTCACAACTGTTAACCATTTGTACAGTTATTGAAATATTTTTCTTACCATTTTGAAGTCTCCAGATGCCAAGTGTGTATCATTATTTTCTTCTGCTGCACATAAAATTACTTAATGAATATTGGCTTGCAGGATTATTATCCTTCCAGCTAATTCCCAAACCAACTTAACTTGCCTTTTCCTGGGCTTCTTGCCACATTCCAGTTTTCCCTATGCTGTTGATGTTATGTAGGACTGAAATGTGGAATTATCTACAGTTCATAAAAGAATCAAGTACCTTAGGCTGTTGTATTCATCTATTATTAATGGACAGTAAATGCAAACAAGAGCTAACAAAAGGCAAGGGATATGCACATTTAAGTCAGATCAGTTCCCAGAGAAATAATTTCAAAACTTGTCAAACAATTCTTGAAACATGGAAGAATAATGATTTCCCATAGATCCATTGTATATATTCTGGCACTGTAACTTTTCCTTTATATAATATTTTTATAAAACTTGAATAGTAATTTCCATTGTAAAATCTCAAAGAGATTTACAGACATTAAATCTAACTTGTAACACTAGTGTGAAGAAAAAAAGCTGGTTTAGCTATTTGTTGTAAAAAACCATCTTTGCCACAGTCAGCTGCTTTGTGCTCTTCTGTCAGCACTAAGGCTCACTTCATTCACCAATTTCTAATCATTCTCCTGCATTTGGATTCCTTTTACACTCCCTAATTTCTGGGGATGCTCATGGGCTAACCTCTCAAATAAATTAACTATCCTCAGAGGGCTTGATTCTATGTGAAAGAAATCACTCGCTTGTGATCCCCCCTGCTGCTTCCAAGCATTACTGCACTCCAGTTGTCCTGTGCTTCTGGAATGACTTCAGAGAGCTACTATGGCTGGTTGTAATGCGGAGTTGTTTTCATCATGTTTCAGAGATGGGCAGGAAGTAGAAGTGTCTTAATTCAGTTTCTTCAGGGAAGCCAGGCATCAATGCCAGTCCTTTGTTGGTAATCTTGTGGTTGCGATTCACTGGTTAGCAGTCCCCACACAACCCAGTCTCTTCCTGCAGGTTCACAGGTCCTTCCATACCTTCCAGCTGTCAATTTATTTTTCAAATTATTAAGCTGCTGCAATTTTTATCAAATCATATATTTAAGGTTTTAGAAAGTGTCTCTTCCTCCAAACATACTATTATTATGATTTCATAATATTATAATTCTTACATATAACATTATATTGCATGATTTTATATGTCAGCTGGACACTATTGAGTATTCAGAAGTTTGAAGAATTTATCTTATGAGCAAATTATGTTTTTGTGTCTTGACTAACTTGATCAAGGGCAATTAAATTGTTATACCTTCCTAGATCTGCCAAATTGATGGTGGGGGGAGGAAGGTGGGAGGAGAAGGAACAAAACTTTTAAGTTTTAAATAATTCCTGTACCTAACTGGGACAAAAATCTTATAGTAACAACTTTTATGACATGAAATCTGTGAAATGAACAAAAAGTTATACAAATATTTGTTTAAGCCTATCACCTTTCTGTCTATACTTGAAATGATCAAAGGAAATGACAAATCAAAAGTACAATAGCCTTTTCTTGTGGAACCAGTTAACAAATTTTATCTTAACTAGTTCATCACTGATAATTTCACCAATGGTGTGTCTTCTACAAATAGTTATATCAGAACAAAATGGACTATTTTAGGGCACATTTGACAATATGTTGTACCTTGGTCTTAGAATATGCTGAGCATCACAACTTTGTTTGTTTCAAGCTGTTTTGGGATCCTAAGGATGACACTATGGGATTTGGGAGACAGTGGGTTTAGACATATGAGAATTATTATTCTGGTTTATTTTTCAGAATTTCCAGCTCATTTCTAGCTCACTGGATTTTTATGAAGTGTTTTTGTCTGGTGTTTTGTTTTTTTTTTTTTTTTTTTTTTTTTTTTTTGGTTTGTTTTGGTTTGGTTTTTTTTTTTTTTTTTCTTGTTTTGTTTTTTGGGTTTTTTTTTTGTTTTTTTTTTTGTTTTTGTTTTTTTTTTTAAATTTAAGCACAATAGCCATCCCATTGCATAATGTAACCCCCACACACCAACCCAGCATCATTGCTTTACTTCAGACACAAAATCCTGGTGCTACGGGATATTGAATATTTTGAGCCATGTGTAAATCAACAGTGACTAAGACTCTGGAGAAGCCAGTATGCTTAGTGTATTTTTGTAAAGCTGTTTTTCCTTGCCTGTCTTCACTAGAAGACTGATTATACTTCTATCATATTTCACTGCCCTCCCAAGACCAGTCTAAAACCTGATTCTTCAAATGAGTATTCTGTCTTCAAACTTTCATACATTTATAATACTAGGTTTTCTTCTGTCTAGGAAGAATTAAATGTAATCTGGATTTTGGTGGCCTTCTGTTTAATCCTGTAAATTGACACATTTCTGTAGACAATTGTGTAGGTGCTGGAAACAGTGCTCACAATAACTGTTAAATGTCACATGAGAATAGCTTCTTAGTCATGGTATTTAATAGGTACAGAGGAAAAAGAATGCCTATATGTTTCATTTGTTCTGTTTGCTTGTTTCATTTCTTATGTTATAAAACATTAGGAAATGTTTGTTGGCATTATCAGTCAAGATTCTGTGCTCTTATCCTATAGACAGGCTGTCTTAATTTCTTCTGCAGGTGGGGTAGCACACAAGGTCACTTTTGGCTGGTGTGGTAATAAATACTTGGGGCTGAAGCATAGCAGTAAGAATACTTCTGCCAAGACTATTTGCCTATGTCAATAATACTGTAGCGTGTTTCAGAAGCAAAGCTCAAGAACTTTCCTACATTTTCCTGCCTGAGAAGACACACGAATATATCATGGCAAAATTGCATTGCTTCTTGAAATGGCAGCTTCACAAGAGGAGAAAAGTACAATATCATGACAGCAGTGGAGTAAAATTGTATTCAGGAGACCTTGGGGATTATGTTGATATCTCAAAAATTCAGTAGTATTACATAGATAAAAGTTTTGGAACTGTTGGGAATATTTATCTTTAATTAGCAAATAATACAGAAAGAAGTACAGTAAAGAGCATTGGTGAACAAAAACACCTAAAAGTGTACAAGCACAAAAACTGCAGCACCAGCTCCAGCTGTGTGCTTGCAATTTTAGGTGTTGCTTCATCACTGAGCTTGCATCAGGCTCACATCAACTGTGGCAAGAGCTGCAAGGAGAGTTGTCTTGAGCTGAATGTCTTGAACTGAAATGCAGGCATGGATCCCATCCCATGTTCTGCCACAGCTGTTATACATGGGTAGTGGCTAAACATATCCATATCATAATGTGTTTTCTATTTATAATTTTTTAGCATTTGATTTTCCAGCCTTGACAATCTTTCAATGTAATTAAAAATGTGATGTAACTAGCTGTAAGTTATTACTCTTTTCAGGTTTACTGGTTCAACTTTGTGGGCCACTGATATACTTTTGCATTCATGCCCACAAAAAAGATTTTCTGAGTTTTAAACCATTATAGGAAGTGACTCAGGATAATTGCCAGTCTAATGGGCTCTCCTGACTTCCTGGAGTCTTTTAAAAATAAATCTTTTTGCAAGAAAAGAGAATGTCTGGGAAATAAAAGAAAAAAAATCCCAAAACAACAGTCAAGACACCTAAATTTGATACATTCCCTGGAATTGAACTCTCCTTCCTATCTAGGCTCCGCTCTAACACATGATGATTGCTGTTAATATGGTATATAATTGCTGGCATTTCTACTGAGTGCATATGTTTTTCTCTGACTTCTTTGAAGCATCTCCACTTTAACAATTGTCACTACAGTATGTGAATAAAAGAAGCCAAGAAACTGTTATCCCACAAAGCTCTCAAAGGACCCTGGTTAACCTGAATTCACTATACAGCTTTTGGTGGAAAACAAAATGGATCTAAGATAGTGCTGGGAATAGCTAGTCAGGCTGTGATATATTACAAAATGTTGTTTAATTCTGATATTATATGTCTGCAGAACAATTTAGTTGTCTAGTTGTTTAGTTTAGTTACCAACTGTCCAAGTAGTCTTGCCTACTCAAATGTCTTTCATCAATTGAGTTCTGCAAAGGAGTCAGAGCCTAGCCACAGCTCATTGTGTGGGACAAAGCTCACTCTTTCCTGTGTTGGTGGTGGAGGCAGGGTGTTGCCAGCTAGTGCTGCCTTCTATCTACTCTCATGTATGAATACTGTCCATCTAAGTTGCTGATTTAATTTGAGAGGTCCAGTCTGTGCCTCAGACTCTGAGTTCAGTCACAATGTGCTGCAGAGATTAAGGTTTTGTAAGTATTACTCTACTTAACACTGCATTACTTTTAATTCTAAATGTTCCTTCCGTTGTGTGAGCCTTATTTTCCATTGATTCTTAATTTGTGTTGCCTCTGATACTGGAGGAAACTGAGTCTAAAATGCTGTCAGTTCAGTGCTATACATTGATTATGATACTCAGACACTTCCTGTGCTCTGCATGGTCCATTGTGGCTAAAGAAATACCTCAAGTACATGCTGTATAGCTCCAGAAAGTGCTTTGTTCCTCCTTTCCTGATTAGAGTATGATCCCTTATACAATTCAGAGGTAGCTGTGGTAGTGTCTTAGAACAATCCTTCTTGCTGGCACATGTTTACCTGCAACACATCACCAGCTTTTCTGCCAATCACTTAAACTGTTTACTAATACTTGGTAAGCCATGATGCTGCTTCAAGCCCTGGAAATTAAGATATCTACAAGACCTGTAGGTAGTTTCCCTCTGGTCAGTGCAATGGAGAATTAAATCCAGGGCCAAGAGTACACAGTAAATAGAATTCCATCATTCAAAATGAAAGGAAAATCACCGGGTGGATTTAAAAACTAGGGCCAAGGCTGTGTGCATCTGAGGACAAAGATAGAGCTCTCTGCATGCTTTGGTGTGTGCTATTCTTTGAACATATGCCATAACTTTGCATTTCCTGAATTCAGTGGATTGGAAAAAAACCTGGCAGTTTCCCAAACTGAAATATATGCAGAAATAACATACATAGCAATACCAGTGCAAGGGAAAAAACCCCAGCATCTGAAACAACTTCATACTTAAATGTGTAAACTGATCAGCTATGGGGTTCAAGAAAGAATTTCTCTTCTCTCTTCAACCGCTCATCCTTATGTAATTTCCAGCCCACAACTGGCTGGATGTAGTGTGTTTTCCATTCTTCATGCTCTGAATCATCAGGTACCTAACCACTGCTTGAGGCAGTGTACTAGATTAGTGAGCTGAATGGCCTGTTCCACTATGGCATCAAGAATAGTATTTTAATAGGGTTTCATTTCCTTTGGTTTATTATTTTGTTATGTAGCACTAAGGGAGTGACAATGGGACTTCGACAATTGCACATGTGAGCATGCATTAGACTGGTTTGGATCTGAGGAGCACATGCTGTCTTGTTTCAGTCATGTGCAAGAGATGCAGAGGGTCTCAATCAATTCTCTGTATTTTCTCTGTGTTTCAGGGCCGAGTAGTGCCTATGCTTGTGTTGGTCCAGTGTCCAAAGCTCATCCTCCACACCCACCAAAAGTGCCGTCTCTAGTGTCTTTTGGGAGAATTACTCTTTTAAATAAACTCTGTTTAAAATGAAACAATTTTTTCTCTTGTATGTGCATTCCCAATCTAATGGAGAGGGTTCTCAAGTATAGGAAACAGGAGTACAGATTGCCCACTGCTGTGTTCCAGAAAGGGCTTCTGTAGCATCTTGTGGGATTGACTCCCGTGGGATTCAATGCAGAGGCTATGACTATACAACCACACAACTGGCTATTCTACCTTTCATTTTCATATAGAAATGCAACAGGTTCATAGAGATACTTTCTTAGTCCACGGTAGCTGGAATGTTACAGCATTTCTAATGGGATGAATATTTCTACTTTAACAATACATGGTAAGGGCCATATCCATTCAGGACAGAAATTAAATGTGCTATTGGACACAGGTTAACTGTCACTGTCCATGTCACATATGGGTAAACAGAGAATTTCAGTTTCTTGGCATTTCAATTTTGCTGCAAAATCTTTCAAAATAAAGGAATACAATTTGTTCTTGGCTCAGCCTGTAAGAAAGAATAACCATTCATGCTTTACTTCTGTGTGGTGGTCAGGGTTTCCATGTTCTTCCTATTCCACTCTCCAGGGAGAAGATGTAATATAATCTTATGAACCAAACAGAAGAAAGAGGAGTCACAGATCATCTTTAGCAAACACCAGGAGCCTCTACTGTGCTTTAGAAGAGCTGAGTCAATGAAATCTGGTGGGATGTGGAATTCCCTGCAAGGAACAGCTTGGGTATCGTACAGAAAAGCCCTGAATTACTCTGCCCTTCAGAGTTCCTGCTGGATATCCATGGGACGAACTGCCAAGGGGTAGCAATGTAACTCCAGGGTTGATCTTTAAAAAGATTAGCATGCAGCATAACAAGGCAGGGACTCATCTCTGAGTGATCCTTGTTGGTGCTAAGTAGACAAGTGACAAATCTCATAGCCAAAGGGGACAACAACACCACTTGGTCATTGCTTGGATTGCACTGTCAAAACTGGGTACCTTTTAATTTTTTTCTTTATATATAAAAACATTTTACTTCCTTTGACTGAATACCTCTTTGGAACTGGAATAATTTTCTTGTTCCTCCATGTGCCAGATTCTTAGACATACCTTGTAAGTATAAAAGTGGAAATCTCTTCAAAGAGATACCATTTTATTCTGGAATGTATCTCAAAGCTTTTGGTCATAGTGATAATATTACAGTGCACAGGAAAAGCTGCCATTAGAAAGTTATCACAGAAAATTTGATTTTAAGCCTTTTGAAGTCGATCAGATGATTTTTATTGATTAGGGATAAAAGCATCATATAGTCAACCCAGGACAGAAGCTGATAATGGTAGAGAAGAAAAAAGCGCATATATATATATAAAAAACCTAGTCCACACAGCCACAAATGGTAAATTTGCTCAGCTAGTAAGTTGCACAGAAAAGAACCTTGGCACATTTTGAAATAGCAATTGCATCTCCAAAAGTGGTACCAAGGCATATACTTCTTAACTGCTTACAAATGGAAATGATGTGGTATAAAAATAACCAAACCCAGTTGCTTATAATAGCAGCACATTTGTACACTCCTGCAGAAAATGTTGAATAATTTTGAACTTCTTAAAAAGGTTTGTCTGTAATCAAGCAAAGCTCACTCAAGGACTTTCACCATTTATCACTTCACCTTCAGTCTTGTTTCATCTCTTAGATTGGACTACTGATACTTACAGGCTTATAGTCAAGCTCAGCTTCTAAATACAAAACAAAGAGGTCTTATCAGTCCAAATTTATCACCACTTACCTCAGCAGGATTATACCACGAGAGCATTTCACTCTTCAAGTACTGATTAACATTAATGCTAATACTGTTTCGCTTTTTGCTCCAGCATCTCTTCTCTTCCGCATAACACCTAAGTGGCTTTCACAGCAGGTGAAAAGCCATACTGTACAGTAGCAAAGGAATAATGAAAAGATGCAAATACAGAGAGCATAACAGAGATCAAAGACTAAATTAATTTCCTGAGCTGGCATTTATCTGAGATAACACACTTCTAGAGAAGATATTTTGAAGTTAGGAAGGAAGATGGCCAAAATGGCCCACATGCTTGAGAAAACAATCCAGCAAAAGGAGTTAGTGCCAAACTGATAGAGGTGTGGACAAGATGCTTGGAAGGCCCTATTTCAATCCTGTTTTAGTTAAATCCAGTAAAAACCTGGACACAGCAGAGGGCTGTGGGCTTGGAGTGTATCTGTGAGAGACCTCTATGTCATGCTTGATTCAAACCCTGTTTAAGCACAGCTGAGAGACTAGAAAACCACTTTCCAAATGGGGACTTTCATGACAGATAGTTACAGCCTGGGTGTGGATATAATATACCATGGATGGAAAAGTACAGGTAATGCCTTTTGCCAGGGTCTTATACAACCACATCTGTAGTTCTCCACAGTTTGCTCCATGAACCCCTTGGAGAGGTTTTCTATCCAAGAGCACAAAAATTACAGATCCCCCCAAACTGCGGTTTTAAATCTACCTAGAAAAACTTTTAGATTGTTCATTCCATAAATATCTCTTGCAGGCTGTCTGACGTCAGAGGATTTGGAGAGAGAGGCTGGTCTGAAAGTGAAAACAGCAGCAGTTCCAGTCTCACTCTAACAGCAGTGCCAGCGAGAGGAGCAGTACAGGCATTTCTCTGTGTGGATTACGGGACTGCAGAACAGGGAGGATCCGAGCAGAGACACGGCTACTACAATGTAAGTGCAGCTGCTGCAGTAAAGCTCCTCATGTTTTTGCTTGTTTTCATGAGCTAATCCCTGCAAGTACGGATTGTCTTTCCTTCTTCTTTTTTTTCTCCTCTGAAATATCCTGAAGCCAGTTTGGCAGCACACACAATTCAGGTTTAGTTTGAATGCTTCTCTCAAAGGTATGCAGAGGGGCTGACAGTATAGGCTTTTGCACTCTTCTGTATGTGGATCGGGGTGACAGGGGATGAGGGAGGTCTGAGGAGAGCAAGGAGGGGATGGTCATGTTTTCAGAAGACTACAAAATTGACAGAAATTCAGCTAGTTCATGGTAGCAGGAAAGGAAAATCCCAAATAAGCCTTAGGCAAAAATCAACTTCCTTAGGTAACTCCTCAGTATAGGATTTATTTTTTAACTCTTTAATCCCTTGTCATATTGTGCAGCAAGCAGTTCCTCTTTCCTTATGAGGATGACTGGCAATTCCCTGGCCCCTGAGAATGAAGTCCTGTCCTGCTCTGCCAGGCTACTGGTGATAAAAAATACTAAAACAAGTAAGGAGAGTCACTTGGCTAAATCTGCCAAATTTAGCACCTCGAGCCGGTACTCGCTTCATACTAAGGGCTCTCCAAAGAAGCCTCTGCTTCTGCAGAGACGAAGTATCTCTCACATCTAAAACCTAAATGTAAGAGGGTCATACATGAACAAATCACCTACTACAAGGAGAATCTCCCTGCAGATACTGATACAGGCACCTGGTCCAAGTCCAAACTAAAAGTAGTGATTCTTAGCAATTTTTTTTTTTTTTATACTTCACAATCCAGAGATTCCCAAGCCTACTCCATAAGAAGATGATGTTTCCAGTGGGGAACACAGCTGTACCTATTTGCAATTAAAATTCAATGCTGCATTTAATTAACTTTGCCTCCTGTGAGGTTGAAAACAACCTCACACCTGGATGTCTGCTCATTCTTCAAGTTCTGGGGACAGCTGGGTAGGCAGCTGTCCTTTTCATTGGCATCTTCTCTAATGAGACCCATGACAGAAGCAGCTTGCTTCCCCAGAAACAGTTTGAGGCCTCCTGAATGAAGATGACACACTTTGCAAGCACTTGTAACTGTAGGAAACTCTTGGCCAGCAGGAGCATTGTTGGCCTGTGCAGTTGCTGGAAGGAGAGATGATGCCCTTGAGCATAAACACAAAGCTGGGCTGAGGAGCAGAAGCCATGTGAATTGCACAATGCGAGTCCCCATGCTGTTAGCAATTTGCTTCAGCCAACAAGCAATCACAAGGAAGGCCACAGCAAGTCAGCATTCCCTGCATCAGGCTGTTTTGTTGGGAAAAGTCTGCAAATACTTTTCCTCTTGAGGATGGCAGAGTGGGTTATTGGGGCAGGGAGAAGGCAATAAAAGAGGAAAATTGAGGACTGAGAGGAGGGATGGTTACTGGGATCTGCACTGCATATCGAAATTGAGCAAGTGTAGTTAGCTGTGCTGGAAACAACTGCAAGTTGATGTAATCATCACCATGCTGGCTAATGTAATGGAGATAGCCTTTACTGGGCAAGTGGTCAAGGTCTAATCCCCACTAAGGGATGCCATGCTATGCAAATCATGAGCTGGAGAATAAGCAACTGTACTGATGCATGTGTAAGGATGCAAAAACCCAAAAAAAGGCAGATCCTGCAAGGACCTCAAAAAGCAGATCCTGCAAGGATGTATCTTCAGACTTGGAAGGAATCATACTGGGATCTGAGCTACTTTGCTGTGACATATCAGAATTTTTTCCTCTACCCCATTTATTTCTTACTAGATTTTGTTTCCAGTGGGCCTAGCAGCTCCTTTTCCAAGAAGCTGCTTTTTTTCTTAACAAAAGCCTAATCACTTGTAAAAGAAAAAAAACCTCTTAAGGGATGTAGTAACTTGTTAGAAATCTTTATGCCCCCATAAAAAATTGAGAGCTGTCACAGCCAAGGCAAGTGTCTGGAGCCACAAACACTTTTTAGCTGGTTCAACAGTTTGTCTCTCTGAAGTACTTTAGGCAATTTAGGACTCATATTCAGAACTGCTGAAAGCTGAGAAGGTAAGAAGAGGAACTAAGGAGGAGATAATTCCATATTTGGGGTGTTTTCATCTGCCTGCTTCCTGTCTGTCTCATTATTCCTCTCTCTTTCCTTTGTCTCAGCATCCAACAGGTTGGCAACACTACCTGCAGGGGTTGGCAAGTCTGGAAATTCCCTATGGGCTGTCAGTTGTGGTTCAACAGGAAAGTTGCACACTGAGTGGAAGGCTGAGAAGAAAAATGGGGAGGGAGATATTGAGCTGGCAGGACATAAATTCAGTTCCAATGAGATTGCATGGGTTTTAGCATCCTTGAATTTGGATGAGATTACACTAGCCAGGAAATTGCTAGTTCATCTATGGATAGACTTACCCTGGAAGCAAGATAAAAAAAACAACACAATATGAACAAGACAGGCATCTTTTCAGTTTTGTTTTGTGGAACAGAAAGCTATTGCCCGTTGCAGCTTATGACAATCAGTGTAGCCCTGAGGTTTTAAAAGTCTATATTATGTGTTACGAAGTGAGGTCTCATGGTTTCACAGAGCTGAGTAAGCAAATTCCCTGGATAGCCTAGTGGCTTTACCACACCATATCACTTGTCTGCTGCTATCACTGCTGTTTGTTTTAGTTGTGCTTCTTATGTGTAGTTCTGTTCATCCTGAAAAACAGTCACAAAAATTTTTCTTACCAAGTACAGATATCAGGTACACTTTCTTAATTGACAGAGAGGCTCATCAAGAGTTGAATAGCATCTTGAAGGGATCTCCAAAATTGTTTGAGTTTTCTCCATCTGCTTTAGTCGATATAAAATTCCCCCAAGGTCCAATGGTATCCGAAAAACCCATCTAGTCCCTCCAGGCCAGCCATCTGACTTAGAGATTGAGCAATCAGGGGACACTATTTCCTGACACATAGGGGAAGGATGTGTGGGAGGCTTGGCTTTCAGCACTTTAGTTGCTGTGAATTTTCAAACCTGGGTCAGTCCTATGGAGAGCTGACCCTCTCTCCCTTCCCTGCCCTTGCAACCCCCAGGCAAGCACAGCATGTTCCTAAATTAAAAGAAAGCTGACTGCTCTTATTTTCATTGGATGGAAGAGTTTATGTGTATTTTCCCATGCTTTTTGGTTTGTTGATTATTGACAGTGGTGTCTCATGTGGCTTTTCTATTTGCTAGTTGTGATCCCTAATATCACATTTCTTTGAACTCAGGCATGTGCAGAAAACCGGTAGTTTTCAGTACACATACAAACATGCAGCAGGTCTGAGTAATTTATCAAATTTCTGCAATTCCACTTAACAATGACGTTACTTCTATTTGGCACAAGTCTGTTATCAGGCCAAGGAATTGTTATCTTCCAACCTGAGTGACCTGAGACACAGAGAGTGCAAGTCAGCTCCCATATGGTGAAAGTTTTCTGGAGCTTTGTATTGTTCAAGAAACTTACTCCATACTTCAATTCTAAGTAAGTCCAAGTAACATCACAACTTAGTACAGAGAAACTGAGGCCCAAGTTGTACAAAGTAACCTGTAATTTTGGCTCTTTATTTTTAGTGTCTTTTAAGACACCAAGACACTCAAAAATTGAGGCAGCCAAAATTATAAGCTGTTTTTGAAATGCTGGCTGAGGGACTTGGGCACATCTACAGAGTACATTTGATTCTGCTCACATACAGAATCCTTGCAGCAGAGGAACTCTCTGAAGGTCCGTGAAACTACTGAAACTACTGCTGGTTTACAGCAGTGGAAGCCACAGACAAATGTGTCCCATGTTGCTGGTAGCTCCCATGAGCTTTGGTGTGTCAGTTCTGTCCTCATGGTTTATTTCTCTTGACAGGAAGTTCCCAGCTGTGATTTGCTGAGAACCACAAAGGCACATGAACACATGACACCCAGGGCAGTGCTATGGGTAGAGAAGCCTCAAGCCATCTTAGTGCTGTGTGTTAAATGGGTACCTGGTGATGGTCAAGCAAGCTTTTCCCTCCTTGAGGCTTTGTGTCTGGTTTATATGTTGCTCAACTTTCATGCCCTCTGTTATATATACATTTTCAGTTTTCTACATGGCATTTCAACACCTGAGATTTTGGCTTCTCTGGTGATCTCTGTGGTGTCAAATAATGTCTTCTAATAGTAGGAATTTACCAGACACAGGACAAAATCTATGGTGACCAATGACAGGACCTGAGGGAATGGCCTGAAGTTGTATCGGGGGAGGTTTAGACTGGATATTAGAAATAGGTTCTTCACCCAGAGGGTGGTTGGGCAGTGGAACAGGCTCCCAGGGCAGTGGTCACAGCATCAGCCTACCAGAGTTCAAGAAGCGTTTGGACATTTCTTTCAGGCACATGGTGCGGCTCTTGGGGATGGTGCTGTGCAGAGCCAGGAGCTGGACTCCTTATGGGTCCCATTCAACTCAGGATATTCTGTGATTCTGTAAGATGGAGTAGCAAAACTGACAAGAAGAAGCTCGGGGTTTTTTTGGTTTAGTAGAAAATTTATTCCGACAGTACAGCAGGCTTGTAGCAGTGATAAGGCTTTTCTGGAGTTAAAAATTAAGGACTTCAGGTAAAAAGAAGGAAGTAGATAAGAAAAGGATGAGATCAGAAGATTTACTGGAATTCAAGGAATAGGAGCTGGAGATCAGAAAGATGTGTTTAGACTGTGAAAATGGAAATAGAGGTAACCTTGAGGAACTGAGAAAAACTTTAGCAGCAAGAAAGAAATAGGCTTCATCCCTGAATAACAAGTGCTTGCTGACTTCCCAGTAATAATTGCTGAAGTTGGTATTTCTGCTCATGAATTTTGACATTCACATTTGTTTTTGTTAGAGAGTATTTTTCTCTTCACTGTGCCCCAAAATGACTGAAATCCAGGCAAGGTATGTGCCAGCCCAGCTCTTCTTTGAAATGGGGACAAACCTGATTTGTGAGATCCAACAAGTCTATTTTGTCTCCTTGGTATAGTACTTTTATAAAGGAGGCATAAACAAGAACTCATTTCTACTATTTTGTAGCTTTTATTATTCAAGGCAGTGAACAAGCCTAATTTGGGAGGCTTTCCATATTGTTTGCTGTTTGGAGGGGCAAACTTTTTAGCTGCTTAAAGAATTGGATTAATGAGCTGTGAAGTCTTAAGAGATAGAAATTATACAGTCCCCTATTCCTCTTTGAAGAATATGATCAGGTCCAATTTAACATTATAAGATCTGACATAAAAATGTGTTCCCAGGACAGTTTAATAAATACACAAACACAAACACACAAAAGAGAAGGAACATTTCTGCCAAGGAGCACAATCCAGGTTGGATTTATTGTGAAGAAATCATGCAAGCATATCTTTGAAGGTTTAAGAGCACATGGCAATATTTTCTTCTCCTAAGACAAAGTTGTGGGAAGAGGTGAAAACTCTTGGAGGATGGGTCCACTATTAAACATGATAATCTGGCTATACTGCCATCTGCAAATCCTAAATTGAAAGGACTGAGCAGAGGTAGAATCAGACTATATGTGGTTTTTTAATATGCTTTCCCTAAACTTCTGCAGCTGACCTTTGCTTGGAGATATGGTACTGGTTTAGATGGACTTCTGACTCTATGTAGTTAATTTTATATTCCTGTGGTCTTTGTGAGAGAAAACAATGTGAAGATCCTCAGATGTTTCAGCAGTCATATCTGTAAGATGTTGACTGAGGAAGCTGACCAGACACATTATGAACCTCCAGAAACTTATACATATTTTGGACGCCATTAAGTGTCGAGAATGCTGTGAAAAAACTATACCTGCATTTTTAGCACTGTCTGTATCTTCTTGTCATTGAGAAAAGGGATCAGCATCTCTGCTGGCTCCCTGGTTGAAAAGTATTACAAAGAGTGACAATTTTTCAGAAAATATTTAACTTGCTAACCCTTCTCTAGTTATTTTTTAGGGATGTTTTGTATTTCCTTTTGCATTTGAATATTTCTTAAAACATTTCAAACAGGCATACTCATCAGTAGCATTCAAACAGGCATACTCATCAGTAGCATATTGTTGCTGATACTTTCATAACTAACAAATATTTTGAACGCTTCCATTTTCCAGGAAAGCTCAGTGATTTAGAAACATAAAAAAATAGGATATTTTTTAAGTAAATCATGCTGGTCTTTAAAAATCATTAATCTCTTTGCATGCTCTTGGTCCTGTACTGCCATCTGTTTTCTTTCAAATCTCCAGAAGACTGTGACAGAAATACGTGGGAATCCATGTTGTTCTGCATCAGCCTGCCAATTCTGCTCCTTTGCTTGTCAGGTCAAAGCAAACAACCATTTCAAGAAGAAATGAAACTAAAGGCTCTGGGAAGATATGAGGGAGGGAGTAAAAACTGTTTAAGCATCTTTGTCTCTGCTGATCTTGCATAGAAGTTTCCTGGACTCTTCTAGAGGTGTAACATGATTTCCCTTCAATAGAAATCCATTGTTTTCCCCCTAGTGTCTTACAACAGTCCATTCCCTGTGAAAACATGTAGTCAGTAAATCATCAGCCTACAATACAGCAAGTTCTGTACTTTTCGTTGGTTTAAGATCAAACCCTGAAAGCTGTGGGTTTTGTATGACCATTAGTCAGATTGTTCCTGATACAGCTGGGTCATGTCAATGGACTGTTCCTATCTGACCACAAGTTAAATGCTGAGAATGTTTTCTTGTCTGCAATCATACACTGTATAAGAATGTGAGAATAAATCACATATATATAGCACATAAAGTCAGCAGTTTATTGTTTGCATTCAGCACTTTCCTCTGGAAAATTTTCAAGCACTTTACAAATATTAGTGGATTTAGCATTTTGGGAAACTGAGGCACAATTTTCTCAGAAGCCTGCAAACTAATGGTAGTCTGTACTATCACATAAATACCCTCACTGCAGGTAGGTTAGGCCCATTTTTTTCATACATCTTTATGTCTTCTGAAATGTTAGTGTAGTGAAGCCATAGTTACTAATCAAAATGTTATAACATAATCTTAACCGTTATGTTGCTTTTAGTCTCCTGTCTATATACAAGCCATATATTCACCAAAATCTACTTCTCCCAGAAGGCAAGAATGTCACCCTGTTGCAGAGTGGGTACTTTCCATTTTTACTCCCTCCCTCATATCTTCCCAGAGCCTTTATTCTCCCATTCTTCCTACACTCCAGACTTCATTTAGGTTTTTGCCTGTATTGAGACTGTGGAACTTAGGTACTGCTGATAATGCTTGTAAGAGAATTTCCCTACTAGGTGGGATGGGTTTATTTGCTAGATAAAACAGCATACATCTGTAGAGAAGATTTGCCAGGATATCATTTTTCCTTGCAAACTTTAGGAATACAGCCATCCACCAGTGCAGACAATCTTGGTTTTCTTACTGAGTCACTGACCATTAAGCTGGGATGCCTGGACTGTGAGTACCCTCCTTAAATCCATTTGGCAGAATCCTGACCCCCCTCCAGGCAGGTGACCCCCATCAGCATCTGCACAACAGATGAAAGAAAGCAAGACCTTGACCAAACATGAGGGGACTTCAGTCCTTTGCTACTTTTGCAGCCGTGTATACAGCGGGAACCAATTAAACTGTTTCTAACAGCTGAGTGCACAAGAGACTGTTGGTTTTGTTCTCATTTGAGCCCTGATGTGTCAGCATCCTCCTGCACTGTTATGCAGGGATAGAGTAATAACCATGCTAGGGCCTTGCCAATATGAACTGTCTTCCAACTGTGCCCTACTGAGATATGAACTTGCCCTCTTTGCTTGTTTCATACTTTTACTGCCCTGTGGGTCAGGCATCCCAATGAGTGAATCTCTCTGGCTCTGTTGTAGAGGCCCTGAAATGTGTTGCCAATGCCAGAAGTACAAAGCTTGACCTTATCCTTTCATTGTCAGCAGGATTCAGGCAGTCTGTGTGAATGCTACAAAGTCTTTGGCACTCACCATTACTAAGTTGTAGGGAGAAAAACAGATGCATTTTTTCTGACTGAAAATTTCTGAAATTTTCCTTGGGAGACCCACGAATTATTTTCCAGCTGTGTCAGGACTTATCTAGAATAGCTTCAAGTACCTGCTGGGGGACATGTGTTGTGCTATAAATGCCCTACTGTGTCCTTCAAGACATATTTTCTGTTAAATCAGAGGAAAAATTTAGCAAGTGACTCCTCACTGTGTCATCCCCTGCTTACTTTCAATGGTGATATTTATGATGTTCACATCTATTGGGACACCTCCAGGGGCCCCTACTCTTTCTGATTTACACATCTCTTAGTGTAGCTAAGCTACTGTGGAATGGGAACCTTATCTAGGAAAATACTGTAAATACAAATTACAGTTGACTTATCATAATGTAGTAACATTTTCATGTGGTATCACTGTATTTTATCAAAAAGCAATATAAGATTGTCACTTCATCAATTCTGAGAATCAGTTTTTCAATTACTGTCTTTGATTCTTGCAATATATGTCAACATACAATTCAGATTACATGCATATCAATATTTTGGGTTTTTTTCTAATTTTGACATAAATAAACATTTATCTCTAGTTTTATGTATTTTTATCTACAGAGTGGACTAAATTTTATAATCTCTAGAATCAGTTAACAGAGGTCAGGGAGATGATACTATACCTATGGACAATGAAAGACCAAATTTGTCATTGTTAGCTGCTTTAAAGTAAGAATGAAAAGTGCCACCTCACTTCAGACTGGAAAACTTACCTAATTGTTTCCCATTGGTCACTTGAAAAGGCATACGTTAATGTGTGATAGTTTCGGAATAAATGTGCTGTGGAGACTGCTGGACTACGTGTCTATTACACAGTTGTCTATGATTGTAGGAAACAGGATGTGATGACCTTGTAGTCTTATACGGCCATGAATGCACATGACCCAGAATCCATGTGACCACCCCACAGACTCTGGTGACATGTGGGAGTGCAGCAAATTAAAATGGAAGCAGATGGTGAAAAAGTACCCTCTGTGTTTTGCCTTGTCTTTTCTTTGAGGGACGTTGCCTGAAGTCTTTGATCCAAATAGCCTGCTGAGGAAACATGTCTCTAAGCTAGGCTGAAACAACACTGGGAACACTGTCTACAGTTCTGGGTACTCAGTGCTAAGTGGTTACACAGTGGAGGAGAGAAATAGGCAACTTTCATTTTTTCTTTGAGCCCTTTTTAGTCATGGTCTCAGGATTCTTGAGCTCCTTCAGGAATAAACCTAATTCACAAAGAAGCTAGAGGGAGCTGGACAGTTTGATGCCAGACAGGGGGCCAATGCCTCCAAAGAAATGGGAAAAACTCTTTAACTTTCATTAGGAATTCCTTCATTGTAAATCTTGGGCTTGCTTCTGCTGGCTAACCACTGCCATTAACTTGAGGTATGTGCATTATCTATATCTTTGTTTGTCTGCTTGCTTGCTTGCAATGGAACAACCAAGGCTGCACAAAACTACAAGGTTTATTTCTTAGCTTTTCTGTACAGACTGTGTGAGCTTAAATCCATGAGCTCTCTATGTTCCTATATTTGTTGCATTTGGAATTTTAAAGCTTCTCACCAACATTTTGGAGGCCTGTTTCTAGGACTGAATTTTGCCATTTGATGTGGATCATACACGCTGCATCTTGTGATGCTATCAGGGTGAGAAATAATGGGCCCTGTAGCCTCAGTGAAGCTCATGGAGAAATTCACTCATGGGTGTCACAGAAGCAGTTTTCCCAGTTCTGTGATATTTTGTCTAGAAAATCTCCATGTAGAATAAGATGCCACACTGGATTTGTTTAGTAGCTCTGGGCTTCAGTTATCTCTGAACATCCCATGAAGTTTTGGGGTCACAGCATATGTTGTACTGCCCCTAGGCAAATGCAGCCAGACTGGAGTTTGTTCAGCGGTCATTGTTTCTGGCTCTTAAAACACCAAGCTCACTTTTACATATTCACTGAGACACAGTAATCACCGCATTATAACAGCGTCTGTGTATCTGACACACCCAGTGATTTGTTTGCAGACTTTCCCACACCCTCAGAGTTGCTACTTCTTAGTTTGGGTCGTTTTTATCGTGTCTGTGTCAGGTGGCTTTTTGACTCCAGATATTTTTGAGTGCAGCTGGTTATAGCAGGTCTTGAGGACAACAAAAGTCTGCCTTTTGCAGCTCACCTGTGTTGCACCATTAGACAGCATTAAAGCAATCAGGGAACTGGACTGATTATTGTACTGAACTGTTCTAATTTTACTTCTATTCTACTCCTGCTTATGGAAGGTTTTTTGTTGTTGTTGTTAGGCTTGGTTTGTTTTTTTTAATACCTTTTTTTTTTTTTTTTTTTTTTTACTGTGGGGCTTCTACCCATGTGTTTACCATTGTTCATTCTTTTTGCCCTCCTTTCTTTATGCAGCAGAGGAATATCATAGCACTGAGGATCTAAGATGGGCATAACCTCACCACACTGAACCACTGGGCCAACAGAGGTCTTTTATATTCCTGCTGTCATTTGGTATCAGAAATAGGATTTTTTTAGACTTCTTTAAATGGTCTTTCTGATGTGTCAGAAATCTCTGTGGTTATGTTTATCAGTATTTTATTACTTTTTTTTTTTTTGTCTTGTTTGATGTGTGCCAGCTACTGAAGGTTCTCTGCTGTAAAATGTGTCAGAGGTGACTAAGTGTCTGCTTGTCCTGCCTGCTTTACTAATTGTGCTAAGCCAAGTAGTATCTGTTGGCTATGCAAGCATGGAGGGTGAGGAAGGGCTTCATCAACTCAAGGAAACTAATGAGTTGTAGGTAAGAGCTATGATGCTGGTTTGGCCAATAATTACAGGCTGCAGACTTCATAGGTCCCAAAAGCTAAGCAAAATCCATCTTGCTTACTTTGATGAAATACTGAAGGGTATATGAAGCAGTCCTCATCACTTAGAGGCACATATAAATTTTGAATCAGGTCTAAGAACAAAATCTGGGGAATTTCATATTATAGGATATCAGAGGTTTTTTCTGTGCTCCACAGTGCTTTTGAGCACTAAACTAGTAATCTGTGAGGAAAAAAATACAACAGTTTAGACTATCAGAAAGAATAACTTATAAAATAAAGTAACATTTCTGGTCAGTGCTTTTTTTGATTCAGCAATATACATAGTTCTCAGATACTTATGATTAGGTACACTAACAATGGGACACAGCCTGATATAACAGACTTTGATTTCTAGTTTCTTTTTGTCTTGTGGTTGCTTATTTCTGACTCAACACAGATTTTGAACAAACTGTCCTCTTCCAAAAATTGTTAATATAGATGGTCCTTTGGACTCCACTGCTCTCTGTCTGGGAGTTGGGTTCTACTGGTACAATTACATGACAGCATTTACAAAATTATTTCTTATCTGTTGATGCTTCAGTTTTTGTGTTAAAATTTTATATAATTTATGATGCAACCCAAAACACCGCAGCTCTAACAGATTTTGGCTTTAGGGCTGTAGGGCTTGGGTTTTTCTTCAGAACTGGTGAGCATATACATCACCAGTTAACTTCAAAAGAAATTGTGGGTGCAGAGGCATTCAGTCATTTGCCCAAGGTCACAGTGATGGTCAGGATCAGAGCTCCACAGGGCAACTCCTGGCTCCAAGTAAATAAACACACATGCCAGACCAGCAGAAACTTCTGAGCTGTGCAGAGATCTTGTGTAGCTGCACCTTTAGAAGCAGGTCTTGTCTTTCATGATCAGATTTAAACAGCTACACTTTTATAATGACAATAGCTATTGCCACCTGTGCAGTGACAGTAACTATCAGGTGAGTAGGAACTATTGTATGCTATTGAAAGTGTCTTTTCAACTCTAATGATTGTTTTTGAAATATCACAGCTCAGGAATTGCTTGGAATGTTCCTTCTGTATTGGCTTGACCTACCTGCTTGCAAAGTGCGAGCCAGTGCTTCATTTTTTATCTCACTTGCCTAATGACTGACCTTGCACCAAAGATGTCTTTGAACAATGCAGCAAGCCCTGCTGGTTTTGGGGGTTTTTTTTGTTGTTTGGGGTTTCTTGTTTTTGTTTTGTTGTTGTTGTTTTCTTTTTATTTTTATTACTTTTTCTTTTTTTCTTTTTTCTTTTTTTTTTTTTTTTTTTTTTTTTGGGGCTTGGGTTTTTTTTTTTTTTTTTTTTCATATCCACTGCAGTAGGTTTAAGGCTTACTATAGAAAGCAGTTGTTGGAGTGCCATTACAGCCTTATAGTGTCAGCTGAATTGGCTAGGAAGTTCTGACTGCACCTTTTCACAAAGTCCATGAGCTCTCATTAGCACACTGCAGTGACTGGGGTGCAGCATGCTGAGCAAAACCTCCACATACTTCAGGAATAATGTAATCTAGTTTTTTCTCTGAGGTCTAAACATGATTTATCTAATGGTGATTTAGAACTTAAATAGAAGCAAATCTGGAAAAGTGGGCTAAATATTTTTCTCATTTAGCTGAGTTGTCTAAACACTGGGGACTAAGATGAGCTTATGCAGAACCTTCTAACACTGAGTGAGTCAGGCATGATTATCCCTCTTTTAGAGAGTACAGAGTCAGAGACATGAATTGGCTTGCCCATGCCCACACAGAAATGTGCAGGTAATGTCAGCATTACAGCTTGGTTACTCAGAAGAGCACAGATGTGCAACATGTATCACACTTCTTCCCACCCTAAGTGCCGTAAAGACTGCTTGCAAGGTCATACTCTTATCTCAATAACTTTTATGAGTATGGGTTTTCTCTCTCATTGTGATTTTCTTTTCAAGATAAAAATAATCATGACTAAAGCAAAGTATTTCAACATGCACATTTTCATCATCATTGAAAAAATTCAGTTCCTTGGATCTGAAAATATTTGTACCTGTAGAACTTTCTTTTATTAGCACTTCTGGGTAGACCAGACACTGGTGAAAAGTGAGAGAGAACATATGAAGATTTTCAAAAGTGGTTGAAGAAAATTTTTCTGGCCCTAGAAAAGCACAACACCGAAAATGAGAGGACAATCAATTTAAATGAAACCAGTAAGTTCTAAAGGTTCAGAAAACTTCAGGTTGATGCTGATGCTGAGACTTGGGTTTCCTGCCTCTTGACAATTTACCAATACTTTTGTCTCATCCTTGATGGTGGGCATAACTGTATCCCAGAGTAGAATCTACAGGCCCTTTCCTTTAAAGCCTTTGGAATTTACATAACCCTGCAATTGTAGCAATGCAAAATGTGGCTCTGGTTACAATAACAAGGGTTTAGGGCACACAGGGAGAGATTGCAGCAGCAAAGACATAAAAGTAAAACAAAACAAAACTCTACATGCTGTTCTAATTTTCAGCAGCCATGTGAGAACTGTCCTGCAGTTCCTGGCTATAAATAAATCTCTGCCATCATAGGAAGACAAAAACCAAAACAGTTCACATTCCTTCCAAATTTTCTTAAGATTATAAAAAATAAAGGAATGGTAAATATTTCAAATGCAGAGTGTGTCTTTGCTAAGGAATGTCAAATTATTACTCAAGGGGGTTGATATTTGCATTAAGTAAAGAAATTTGGCATTAAACCTCTCTTTCCCTGCTCCATCTCTGCCAGCTCTTTTAAGAAAACCACTTAGGGCTGCATATGGAAAGTTTGCCAGGGAATGCTTCTTAGAACTCCATGCATTCACTGCCTTAGTGTCAGCTGAGGCAGGAACTTCCTTTGAGATGAATGAGCATTACACAGAAGTATGACTGTTGCTTCTTGTCAGATGCTACAACCTAGCTCTTTTACATGGTGTGTTAGGAAGGTGGAGATGAGGATCACTTCATTGCATAGTGAAATGCTGTGGCACTGATAGATGTAGATGTGAATACAGAATCAAACAATGCTCATACCAAAAGTATACTATAAGAAGAAGCACTTACTTACCGCTTGATAAGTAAGATTAGAGTTATTACATTTGGTCGAACAAAGATTTGGTCTCCTGTACAAATCCAGTTTTTTCATCAGAATGAAAAATTTTTACAATTGCAAATGTTGTAGGACAAGCTACCTCACTTTTAGACTCAGGGATGAGAAGATGTAATACCATGTGAATTGAATGACTAAAAATAGCTCTTCAGGGAATATAAGGACAGCCTGAATCATGAAATGATAACAAGGACATGAATGGAGATAACCTTTAGCAGAGAGCCCTAGAGTAAACAGGCCCACATGAGGGTTTCTGTACATTGAGGTGAAAAGATTTTGTTGAAACTTCTTATAAGGTAGTGATGACTTAAGTTTTAGCCAGTCTAAGGCAACAGCCTAAGTTGATGAAGTCCCAAGCAGTAAGACTGGAGACTGTGAAAGAAATATCAACATCAACAAACTGGGAAGGAATTGTGGTATACAGGGAAACTGATTTAAATTGACCCTGAGCTGTGATATTGATTTGAATGGGCATGAGGTCTCCCAGGACAGTATATCTCTGAATTTCTGAGTGGTCCCTAAAAACACAGGAAGCAAAGCTGCAGCAGAGGAGGAGTATGATGTTGCTGTGAAATGGTTCTCCAGTTATAGGATCTGTTTCACACTACCTCATCATGGTAATGGACCACGAGACATTGTGAGAAATTGTGGAAATAAAGCAAAACTTTAGTGAATGTCTGCTATACATAAAAAAAAAAAAAAAAAAAAAAAAAAAAAAAAAAAAAAAAAAAAAAAAAAAAAATTTTTTTAAAAAAAAAAAAAAAGAGTAAAGGAAATCTTTTTCAGACAACTGAAGGAGGCTCATGATCACCTCAATGTCTGCTGGAAGGGTAGTACCACAGAACACAAGAAATCCAGGAGGTTTTTGAAGTGATGACAATTTCCTAGCACAGATAGTGGTTGAGCTGAAGAAAAGACTCACTCTACTGGACCTGGCATTTACAAACAAGGAAGAACAGACTAGGAGTGTGAAAGGGTAGCTTAGGCTGCAGTGACCGTGGGATGGCAGAGTTAGGATACTGAGAGGAGAAAGCAGTACAAAAACCAAGATAACAACATTAGAATTCAGAAGAGCAGACTGTGGCCTGATCAGGGACCTCCTTGAAAGAATTCCACCAGACATGGCCCTGGGAAGAAGAGAGGCCCATGAGAGTCCAGTGATTTTCAAGGAACATGTCTTTTAAACTCAAGTTCATAGTGATGAGCAGGGAATGAAACAAAGGTGTCAGGAGGCATGTGTAGGTAAGCAAAGAGCTTCTAACTAAATATAAAAGGAATTTTACAAGAGGCAGGAATATGGTCACATGACTTGGAAGGCATATAGTCACTATCTGAATGTGTGGGAATGGGATAAGGACTCAATGGCCTTGAGTCTGCTAAGGGACACACAGGACAACAAAAAGGTTGTCTGAAGGGAGAATGATTGCAAAAGAAAGAAGAGGGAAAAATTAGACCAAGTGTTGAATAGTCTAGGGAACCTGGTGGCAAAGGACACAAAAAAGGATGAGATGCTCAAGTCTTCTTCACTGTAATCTTCACTGGAAGAACTCGCCTTGAGAAATCCTATGCCTGTCAGACCTGTCAGCTACAATGTATGGAGTAAGGAACACTCACCCTTGATTAATAAAAATTGGATTAGGGAATATTTAACTGAACTGTACAAATAAACAAGTAAGTCCCTAGTACCTAATGGGAACTGCCCAGAAATGCTGAGGGAGCTGTTTAATGTCAATGTGAAGCCACTATTGATTAGCTTTGAAAGGTTATAGCCACTGGGGGAGATTCCTGAGGATAGGAAGAAAGCAGTTGTTATTTTTATCTTCAAGAGGGACAAGAAAGGTTGTCTGGACAGGATGGGGAGCCTCATCTCAATCCCTAGAAAGGAATACACCATCCTAGAAACCAATTCCAAACATATGAAGGACAAGAATATGACCAGAAGTACTCAGCACAAATCCATAAGGAGAAAACATTCCTGACCATCCTAATAGCCTTCTATGATGAGATAGGGAGAGACTGGTAGATGCTGTTTATCTTGACTCTAATAAGTCTTTTGACATTTTTACATAATGTCCTTATTGACAAACTGATGAACTATGGGCTAGATAAGTGATTAGTGTCATGGCTTAGTAGCTAGCTGAGCTGCTGGGCTAGAAAAGTTGTGGTCAGTAGGAAACAGACCAGCTGCAGGACACACAAATAGATTATCCCAGGTTTAGTTCTGGGATACAAACTGTTTAACATCTTCATTAATGACCTGTGTGATGGGACTGACTGTACCTTAAGCAAGTTTGCTGACAACATAAAACTGAGAAGAAAATGAATAGACCAGTTGGCTATACTGCTGTTTGGAGGCATCTCAATAGGAATCTCATGGAATTCAACAAAGAAAAATACCAAGTCCTTTTCCTGAGGAGGAAAAGCCTCATACATCAGTACAGGCTGAGGCCAACCAGTTGGAAAACAGCCTTGTGCAAAAGTACCCAGAGTTCTGATAGGCAACAATTTAAACATGAGTCTGAACTGTAGCACTGTGGCAGACAACAGCCACAGATTAAGAAAAGCTGACAAATGATCTTTTCTCTCTGCTCAACAATTGGTGAGACACCAATTGAGTCTGGAATGTTGTGTCCAGCTCTGGGGGTCTGCAGGGCAAAAAATATATGGAGAGAGTGCAATAAAGGGCTGCAAAGGTGGTTAAAGGACTGGTATATCTGACATAGGAGGAGAGAATGAGAGATCTGAGACTGCTTATCAGTATATATGAATACTTGTTGATGTGCAGAGTAAAGAAGATGGAGCCAAACACTTCTCTGTGGTGCCCAGTTTGCAGGATGAGAGTTGACAGGCACATAGGGAATTCCATTTAAACATAAGAAAAATAATTTAATGTGTTCATGATCAAAACACTGAAACAAATTGCTAAAAGACATTGTGGAGGCTCCATATGTGGAGATACTCAAAACCAGACTGGATGGGGCTCCAGGCAACCTTCTCTAGTTGACTCCTCTTTGAGCACAAGTTTTGGAGGAGATGATTGCCAGAGGTCTCATTCAGACTTAACTGTTCTGTGCTCTGTGATACCTGTTTTTTTTGTTATGGTTGAGTCAAAGCAGCTCAAGAATTGTAGTCATAGCTGGCACTTACTATTTTGGTCCAACTACTATTGTGATGGACTGTCCCACATCTCCTTAAAATAAGTGACAGCAGAGCAAAATCAGGAATTGTGGTAGAAGGATTTTGGGGAGTGGGGAATTGCTTCCTGTACTATATACAGTTCGAGGTCGGGTAGAGGACTCTCTTGTGATTGTAATGTGGTCTCTTTCACCAGTATCAATCACTTATAGGGGGGTGGGGAGAAGAGAGAGAGACAGAGAGGTGTGAATTTGGCTAATGTTGATAGACCTGTGTTAAAGTTGATACTGTTACTTCATGGGGTTAATGAAGGAAAAATAAAGCCCTGTTTTTCTGTTATCCCCCAAAGACCACAGTTTCTATGAATAACCTTAAGGCACACATGGAGAAATTGACAATTCTAATGATGTTTCTCCTAAAAGAGTTTAGTTAAATACCATGGGAAGCAAACAAGGAAAAGGTCGCCTTAATGGTATTTCCTAAAGTGGCAGTACAGCAGCATTTGTGGAATGTCCTAGAGCACACTCATTTGACTTTAATAAAAACTAATGAAAAAACCCAACAACAAGAAAATTAGCTGAATGATAAAAGCAAATAATTAAAAACATAAAAATATATTTCCTTATAAATCCTGGAAGTCATCTATTTACAGCATCTGATAGAAAGAAGACAATGCCAATAGTTCTGTACCACCTGAAAAATATCTTTTGTATGTTAATCATGCTGTGTGCAGAAAAAAGGTGTTTCTTTTACTTTATCAATGATCACTTATGATCCCTATACTCAAAGTTAATGTAAGAGTAACAAATCAATTTGTCCAAGTGCAGTTGCAATCAGTGTTGAAGATATAGTGGAAAATGTGAGATATTCATATTGGATTTGATTGTAGCATATATTAAAGCACTGCTGAGTGCTTCAGTGAGGAAGACAAGTCCTGCACTGAAAATAAAAGAGACCATATAGGAACCTCTGTACATATTTCTTCTGTAATTTCATTTGAAAGTGAAAACACATTGGAGATGCATTTTATATTGAGAGAAAGCTAAAAAGAGCTATTTATTTGCAATTGTTTCTCTAGACAACCATCTCTGCAGTCGAAGCAGCTGTACTAATTTTTCTGAAGGGGGCTCTTCCAACACAGTGAGGACCTGAACTGAACAGTGACCTACAGAGAGAGAGAAGATCGAGTCAGAAACTACACAGATCATCCAGGTTAGTACTGATTTGCATATGGGGAATGGGAGAGGAACGGAATACCATAAAAAACCATTTAGCTATAATTTTGTTTTCTTAAACATGTATGATGTGTCCTACATTCACCAGGCAAGAGGAATCTTCTGCATACTGCAAGGTGGTAAGATGGTTTTTCAACTTTAGAGCAAAGTTAACGCAAACAGGGTCTCACAAGCCCCAGTAATGGAAAAACAAAGTGTGTTTAGAAGCAGCACATATCCTAATGGCATAAAAATTGTAACCTCCAATCCCATCTGTGTTTTTATCCCACACTTCAGCAGAATAGAACTGGTATCTAGGCTGTACTACAAGAGTTAGCCATACCATAACTCTGCCTGAGGACCAACATATTAACTTGGTTTTGATAATAATTATAGTCTAAACAGAGGCATTTCTTGTAAGTTAGTAAATAGACTTATTGGAAATGGTAGTTTAGTAATGTTCTTGACTTTATCTTCCTTCCCATCCATCCTCCCTCCCTCCCTCCCTCCCTGAATACTTCAGTGTTTTGATCTATTAAGAATTTGTGCATCCGATTTGTCCATGAAGCCTAATTACTCCTAGTGTCTCATGATTTTCAGTATCCTTTCTATTTTTTTCTCGTAGACTTGCAACAGTCATTTACAGAGACAAAATAATGTGAAACCTTTTCTTCCCATGGTGTTTGCACTTTATATGAAGCAACGCTGTGAAGTCTCGTGACCCAGTTCCCTACTGACACCAGCTCTGCAGCAGTAGTTACATGAGTGTAATGTGAGTGTGGAGTGTGGCTGAGTTAAGAAGGTGCCTGATGTGAATGAGCAGGGCAGTGGTAAATCAGTGGTCAGGGCTCAAGCTCCGTCATCCTTCTGATGAACTGAGCAGTAAGTTTCCTGTGGTTGTCTCCATAGGCATGACACTGTCTCTCTGTCAGTATCCTAAATAGTTTCCACAGCTGTTAGAACCTCACAGACACCAATACAAAAAAAATACAAGTGCTAAATCCAGATTCTGTCACATGGAACAAAATATGATGTTTGGCTCACAGCTCCAGTTTTCTGTATGTGTATGGTTATGTATTCAAAAGATACAGATTTGCTCCCCATAATTTTAAACATTATTTTACATCTTTGAAGTCTTTTGAAAAACTGAGTAATTAATTACAACCCTCTAGGTGACCAGGTTCCTCTCTGGCATGTGCAGTGATCCAGGAGCAAACAATGGTTTGAGGGGCTCAGTCTCTGTGCATGAACATCTTGCATAGAATCAGGGCCACTACCTAGTTAAATATGTGCTGCTCTCCTGGCATACACCAAGTTTCCCTCCGGCTCAGACTGCCAGGATGGAATTAAAGCTTGCAGAACCTGGGTGTGCCCCTCTTCACTCAACTGCTTCACAGAGAAAGAAATGTATTTTTTGTCTCCAGAGCAACTCTGCCTTCTGGTAAACACACATGTACTACTTAGCACCTCACCGGAGCATGGGTGCTCCACATTCCCTGTAAAATGAACCCTCTTGCCAAGTACAACAAAGACAGTTTTCTTCTCTCTTGCCCTCACCCTCACAGTCAAACAGATTTCCAAGAAAGCAAGTCAGCATCCTTTGCCTAGAAGTAAGGAGCCACCTTTCCGTAGGAACATTGTCCCATTTCCAGGACTCCTAAGCATACAGGAATTCCTGTAAAGAAGGTCAAATATCCTTCGGGAAAGTGTGTGTCACAAAGTAGGACAGATTTCATGTGATGAAAATTATATTTAAGAAAAATCAGGGCAGGTTAAGAGTGGTGTAATAGAGGGAGGGCAAAAAACCCCAAAGCAAAACAAACAAAAACCCAAACCCAAGCTAGACTAAAACACCAAAGCCCCCAAAGCCAAAATAAAGAGCTTGGCTATCAAATACTGAAACTAATGTAATTTGCAATTAATTGCTATAATAAGGTCAACTAACTTGCTAATTGATTTCTGCTTCTTACTAGGGAATCAGTGCTGCTGATTAGTTTGCATGTAAACTTCCAAGAATATGAGTAATCAGAGTTTGGCAAGACACAACAACTGAAACTAATTCTTCTAGGTCTTCTGCAAAGAACACACAGTAAACAAATGTTGTCCCCTGTGCAGCATCACTGATAGAACCAGGCCTTTTAGCTCCAGCTGCTTTTTTTTTTTTTTTTCCACTGAGATGCTACAAAGCACTTAAAAGCATGCAGAACTGGGTATATTGAAAAAATTTTCAAAGGAGAAAAGTGAGTTTTCTTGGTAGAATAGGAGCAGTGGGACAGCTCAGTCACCAATTCTGCAAAAATGAGGATATTTAGCTGGAGTTACTTGCCTGCTGAGCAGCTGTTTCAGGATCCAATAGTAGTCAAGTATCATTTTAAAAATTCCACGGCTGTTCTATTGGCACTAGGGTCTTAACATGCCTCTATCAGCTTATAGACCACAGAGTTACAAGAGCAGTTTAAAAACTGACATTACTGTTTCACTTTGGTTTTGTGTCAACCTGTAGTCAACCAGACTAAAGGATCTAGCCTAGATCCTGTATCAGAATAAGAAGGGGAAATAGCCTTTGCCTTTCAATTTCTCTGTTCCTTTGACAGATACCACTTTGATTTTTCCTGGAAGTCACTGAGATCTCTGTGTTCATAGCTGGAGACTAACTTTACTTCTGACTGTATTAATGCCCTTTTCTTGGTTGGAATAAAACATGTTGATCTAGATCATTGCTAATTAAACGATGGTCAATACAACATCTGGTATTTCCTAATCACTTCCAAAACTTAAAAAGGCCCCCAAGTCCCTCCCCTCTATGAAGCTAAATAAGTCCACATGCATATATCAGGGGAATAAAAAAGGAAAACAACCCCTGATCATTCAGAGCCCAGATTCTATTAGTGGAAATTTATGTTGCAGTGCAGCTTAATCAGCTTAGATTCTTTTTCAAAAAGGCAAAAAATCCTTCAAATGAAAAACATTGAAGTATGTCATTAAGCAGATAATTATTGGAACATCTGTCTAGGGACAAGCCCACGCCAGCCACCTTAGTTCAGGTATTTAGTAAAATGTAGAAAACAACAGATTCATGATAATCACCTGCCTGCATACTGCATCTTTCTGTAAGATGACCGTTTGGTAGAACAGAGATTTTTAAAATAGAAATTATTCCTTTGGAAGATGGGAAAATATATACAGAATAAAAGGAAGCAATCAAAAATGATGAGGAAGGCAGAGGAAGATTGCAATTAGAGGGCACAAATCAGTGGCCTCTAATTTGCTAAATGAAATTCAGCTGAACAACTGTTTTTCTAAAGCTCTGGTCTGTGCAAGATATATGAAGAAATTCAAAATGGTCATAAGGTGTTAGGTGTGAACATAACACAAATTCCTTCAACGGAGGCAAATGAAGCCATGATGAAGTTGCTGACTACAAATATTTACAGTTGTCAGGGACTGGTAACTACCTTTAATTGCCTACAGTTGATCAGAGTTTTAGTGGCAGGAAATTTAATCTAATTCTGCTGATTCTGACTCTTTTGCCTTCAGGGATGTGGGTTTGAGTTGGGCTGTTACCTGCAAATGGAGTTCACTTTGAAGATGTTTGAGATATACCAAGCAAAACTACAGGGAGAAAAGAAACAACTCCTGTAAAAGTTTAATTTTTTTTCTTTTTATTTCCAGTTGAAGTAAGATGACTCACTTTCCAAAAGCTCATAAGCTGCTTCTTTTTGAAGAGTAAATGCCTTTCCTCTTTCCATAGCTGTTATCCAAGATGCAGCAAATGCTGATCTCTTCTCTTCTCTTCTCTTCTCTTCTCTTCTCTTCTCTTCTCTTCTCTTCTCTTCTCTTCTCTTCTCTTCTCTTCTCTCTTTTTCATGTTCTTCTGCCAGCACACAACTTGTGCAAACCGCTCACTACATCTTAACCAATACAGGGGCAAGTATTTAACAGGCTTGAGCAGCCAATAAAAGACAAGGAGCAGTAAACAACACAGAAAAAAAAAAACACAAGGAAAAAAAAGAAAATTGAAACGTGATGCCTCCAGGAAGGTCCACCAACGTCTAACTATGATGGATACAGATTTGAATGCAGTTTTAGTTGACTTAAATTTTGTGGTGTAGACCATTCTATGAAAGGGAAACCCAACCTTTTTATTTAAGAACAATTAGTAGAAGTAGCTTGATAACTTTGATCAAACTTGATAATTTGATTTGTTATCAAGTAGCTTGATGACATTGATTTCAGGCATTTTTAAGAAATTGTCTTCATACTGAAAGACATGAGTTCCATTAACTACATAACTTTTACATTTCTGATACCGTCTAGTTCCTAAGAACAAATTTATTTATTTATTTATTCCTAACAATTTTTAAAATTGAGAAAATAAACTCACCAAAAAGAAATGCTTGTGCTGGGTTTGCAGTGGCATCTTACAAAACTGTATTCTTCCACAGTATAAAGAATGCTGCAGGAAAATAATGACACCAGAAATAAATCAGCTGCAAGCTAACCCTGTCACAGTTTCCCTCAAACATCTGCCTGAATATACTCATGTGTAAATGCATACATGCATGCACAAGTGTGCACACACATTATATGCTCATCAAGTGCAAAAGCAAATCTTGTGGCATTACAAGTTATAAATTTTAAATAATAAGAATGTCATTTGAGATGAGCTTTGTCCAGATCTTTACTTTTTAAAAGTTCAAGGCAGGTTGTCAAAGTGATCTTCTATCAAAAACATTAAAGATGTTACTTTGGTTAGGATTGAAAAACTTTAATCTGCAAAAACATATATGTATTTATATATATATGTGTGTGTGTATATATATATATATATATATGTCCCTGAACTGAAGCATCCTTATTCATCTGGCAGTCAATGAGAGTGGAATCCAGCCTTTAGATCAGACGGTGTGGTTTCAGCCTAAAGTTAAAATTAATTTTAGGAGGATTATATAAACTAAATGAATGTACATGCATTTCCATTGTATTGACTATACATGCCTCATTTCAGCCCCTCAGCAGCAGGGGACAGAATTTTGTGTGGTTCATTGGTAAGTGACAATAGCGATGGATCCACCACTACATTACATCCAAGGTCAGTGCATAGCACTAATACTGCTCTCTATTTCAGACTCAAAACATTGTGTGGCATTTCAGAGACTGCAGAGATGATGGGAGGGTAGGAAAGTCCTGTTAGTCCTGTACCCTGTGGTGACTGAGCTGCTGACCCTGTGGCTGCACGGGGTGGTGGTGTCAGGCAAGGCATGCAGCCAAGTGCACAGAGCCATGGTGTTTACTCTCACTGTCAGATGGAGCAGGCAGCCTGGCACTGGG
The DNA here is from genome assembly GCF_017590055.1 of Onychostruthus taczanowskii. NCBI lineage: Eukaryota > Metazoa > Chordata > Aves > Passeriformes > Passeridae > Onychostruthus > Onychostruthus taczanowskii. The sequence goes on from NW_024499351.1 coordinate 12,888,995, forward strand.
TCCCCTCTCACAATGGACACTTTTGTTGTTACATTAATATACCCGTGTCCTTTTGTTTTGATGAGGGATCTAACAAACACTTCATATCTACAGAGGTGCTTTTGCTTCTGTCTTCTGAAAGGAAAATGGTTTTGAGCAGCAAACTATTGATTTTCTATGTCCCTTTCCCCTTTTCACTCCTTACTATTGTGGGCCCTTATACACAAATAATACTACAGCTTTTTTGGTTTTGACCTTGGTCTTCAGAAGCTAGAAATTCTTGTGAAAATAGGTGATTTCTTTAATAGTTTTATACCTAAATTCAGAAGGAGCTGCCTTTGTAGGTGTGTTTGTGCTGCCTTGCAAAGTAGACATGTGATACACTGTTCAGAGACAAACACACCTTTTTCTTTTTTGGCACATTTTGGCAGGACTTTTGGTTTTGCTGTCCCCTATAAGCTAAGACACCAAAATATCTCCCATTAAATGCCATTTATTGTGCAAGGGGAATACTCCACAGAATCGAACATTTCTGCAAACTGCAACACTTTTTAGTTTTCTTTCAGTATTTAATAATAAAAAACTGGATTTTCCATAAGCTTCCATTCCAAGCTGTTACTAATGCAAGTATTGAATTATGTAACACCAGAGTTTAATGTACCTCATTGTAACTGAGCAAACAGAGTCACAGAAAGAATCAGTTATTACCTAGTTTCATTTACTGGTGACTAAATATTGAAGCATGCAGCAGAATTCAAATTCTATGCCCTTGTTTAATATACCACACATTTCTCCTACAGCCAGTAATAGAAAACAGGAGTTGTGCTGCAGCCATGAGACAATGCTGTGTCAATGGAACATCCAGATGCTGCGGTGAGAGGGGGCCAGCTTTCACATGGGATTATGAGGAGAGTAAGGAGCAACATATGTAAGGAACTGCAGATATTCCTTTTTTATCTTAACATTTATGGTGATGAGATCATTCTTCCAGTGGCACAAGCCTGTTTCCTGCTGGCACTTTCTGGTGTTTTGCATATTCTTGTTTTGTATGTGTGGAGCAGCGAAGCATCACTTTAGCTTTGCCCCAGCACCCAGTTTCTCTCCATCATTGGTATCTCTGCCATTCAATTTCCCATCTACTGCAGCACCTTACCCTATTGTCTTGTAGAGAGACTCTGCCTGCTTTGAACATATCAGAATAATCTTAGCTATGGCGCCAAATGGATGACCAGCTTTGTCTTAAAGATGGGTGTTTCATTAACTTTTAACTAATGGACAAGGACCATTTATCTTTGCTACATTGTACCATAATAAATGGTTCTGTGTGGAACTGTGAGCAGGGAGACAGCCTCGGTAATGTGAGCATGCCTAACCCCTGTGCCCTGGCCTGCTGCTGCAGGTTAGATTCTAGGGCTGCATACAGGTCTCTATCTCCAGAACCTTTGCTGTAGAGAGGAGAGGCATGCAAGAGAAGGAAGCGGTAAATCATTCCCAGGTCTCCTTTCAGGCCTTCTTTCCTCTTCCAATGAGAAACTGAGAAGCTAAGAGATGAGGAGGAGGGACCAAGGCACTCAGATGGAGCTCAAAAGGTGGAGAAGTATGTGGCATACAGAATGGGGAAAGAGGGAGTAAATGGGAAAGGACTTAGAAGAAGAGAGAAAAGAGTGGTAGCTAGAGATGTGGGTGGGAAGTGAGGATTAATAGACCAATGGGAACGTGTGAACAGAGGGGATGACTGATGGAATTTTAAGATCTGTTCTGCCATGCATCGCATGTAGTTTGCATATGTAAATAATACAGAGCTTTCTCAGGCTTTATGCTGAGAAAGTCAGGAGCATAGTACAGCTCATACTAGAGGAACTCTGCTGGGTCCCTGTGGTTTCATAGAAGGCTCATAGTGCTGAGTATTGTAATTTAGTCATGTGGCCAAATGGCTACTTTGCTTACACGGCAGACTACATGCCAGTAGTCAGTGGGTACCTACTGAACCTGTTTGTGATGGACCATTATCATTAAAATGATTGCATTCAGTTTTTGGTTTGTACCCATGTTCTCCTCCATAGGACCAAAGAAACAGAAAGAAAGACATCATGGCTTGCAAGCAGTTTGTACCTGTTCTGTTTTTATTGTGCATTGGTTTAAGTGAAGGCAGGGAGGACAGGACAGTGGTGACTTGGCCTCATCTTGTTTGGTTTGGCCTGTGAGTTTGAAGGCAGCATTTTTCCCCTGTAACTAGTTTACTCTGGATGCATCATTAAAGATACACATATCCGTGTGTGTATATATATGACTTTGCCTTGTGATCTGTGTTGATTGGTATTGTCATCATGAGGGTTCAGTTATTGCAACAAAAATGAATGTCTTACACATACAAAGAGCAAACCATATATTACCATGAGTTAAAAAAAAAAAAAAAAAAAAAGAGATTTTGCAGATGGTGTTACTATCTCTGAATTTCAGTGTTTAATAGAGTATTTAACAGAGAATGTGGTTTCTTTCACTGCAGACAGCAACACACACGAGGCAGACAACTTCCCAACATCAATCTAGCAATTAAAATCAGATACAGTTAAAAGTGAAGTCAGAAATCAGCGAACGTGGTAGAAACAGTGGTTTACATGGGATTAAAGCTATCTGGAGAATGAATGGAGAGAAAAACTAGGAAATAAGGGCTTTTTTATTCAGTTAAATCATATCCTCTCCATTACAGGGAATAAAATCTCTTAAGGTCAGACTGAGCTGAGTGCCAGGGGAAATCCCTCATCCCCGCTGCACACCAGGTTTGGGGACAGTGTGCCGCAGGGTAAGTCGCGGAGCAGGAGGCTGGCGAGGGCGCGCTGCTCCCCGCGGTGGTCCGTACCGCAGCCGGGATCCTGCGCCCGCTGCCCGGGGACCCGTGCGGACCCCGCCGCCTCCTGCCGCACCGACCGTGCGGAGAGCGCGACGGAAGCCAAGATTAAACCCCGCCACACCTGGAAGCCTCGGGCGGGTAGCTGCGTGGAAGAGCGTTCCTGTTCCCGAGGCATGTAGGAAAGCGTGTCTCGCCCACGGCGATGGTTTCGGCGGCGGTGAGCGCCCCTCGCTCCCGCCCGCAGCGCCCCCGGGCAGCGCCGGCGGCTCCCGGAGCCGAGCGCTCGGCCGGGCCGGCGCGGGGCCCTTTAAGAGAGCGCAGCACAGTAGCAGGGGCCGGCCCTGCCTCCCGCAGCCCGCAGCGCTGGAGCGGCGCTGGGGAATGGGAAGCAGTTCCTGGTCCGGGTCCGAGAGTTAAAACGTAGCAGCAGCAGCAGCAGCAGCCGCCGCTGCAGCAGGAGCAGCAGCAGCAGCAGCAGCAGCAGGCACCCCAGCTCCGCTCGCTCAGCAGCATCCAGCGCGGGGATCAGCGCTCTGCCTGGCTCCCTGACACGGGATGGACGTTCCTGAGCACTGAGCTCAGCCCCTGTAAAAAGCAAGTAGGAAAATATACATCTGGATGAAATTGGTAAGTCAAACTAGAGTCACATCCTCTTCCTTGGACTGCAGTTTTCCAGTTTCTTAATTTGTAATGTTCTTTGCAAGCTTTTTTTTTTTTTTTCTTTTATTTTTTTTTCCCTTTCTTTTACTTTTAAGCAGAGCAGCTGGGAAAACATGGAGGCAAAATAAAAGTGTAAAAAACTTTGACGATTTGTCAGTGTTTGTGCTCCTGTTTTTGAAATCCTCTTTCCACATAGAAGCTTTGCTGCAGGAGTGAGGAAGGAGAAACCAGCAAGTGCTGTTGTATGTGGGGGGACAGAAAGCTAGTAAGAGTTGTAATTGGCTTTTCCTTAGGACATGATTTAAGATTTCAAAAAAGAAAGAAGGAAATCAACAGAAAAGCCAACAAAACAAACCCCAGCTCTCAAGAAGCTTGAAATGGCTTGTCATTTACTTTTCTGGGGTAAACACAAGTCTCATGTTGAAGTCATAAACGCACTGAGATTTGTACAGCAAGCGGAAGGAGCTTTTAAAAACTGTGCTGTCAGTGTAAATCTGGGTGTCAAAGTATTGCCGGGCAAATGTTGTATATATTTGTTTAAACGTAAGTAACTACATCGTCAGCCCTGGGAGGGCAGAGGCAGGAGATGCCATTCCCCCCGTGGCGGACAGAGGGCGCTGTTGCTGCACCCGGCGTCAGCCTCCCTGGAACGGGGAGCTGGTAAAAATCCAAGAGGAAAATCGAGTGGAGGCGAGATGTTTTAAACTATTAAACCAGCAATTGTTCACAGGAGTGCAAAGCTATAGTACGTAGCATCCACTTGGAGCAGCCAATGTTTTTAATTTTCATTCCCTTAAGTCTTGGGGGTAGTTTTTTTGTTTGATTGTTTTGTACAAGATGATCTGAAATACAAAGAGAAATATATTAGAGCCTGGTTATGACCTTGTTATCTCTTCTGGAGTGTGTTGTGAAGTCATACTGGATCAAGAAGGGAAGGGAAAGTGTGGAATCTCTTGACAGAAATGTTACTTCAGTAGTGGTGTGGAAGATGAGGAAGAGCTGTCACTCAGTGTTGATCAAGTTCTAGGCTGGAATTGGATGTCTGACATGGGAACATATCCTTTGTATCTAGTGCAGATGTACAGCAGAGGTTAGAGTTCTACAAGTGACTAAGACTGTAAACCCTAATGACTGAATGGCATATTGTCAAGTAGTTTGGGAAAGGGGAAGGGTCATGGCCAGGTGTACAGCTTTCCTCATAGAAACCCCAATACTGCTACAAGAGACTGACAGTTGTGCCATATTTCGCCCATATAAACAGAGAGTTAGAAAATGCAGCAATAATCTGTTCACACCTTTGTGTGTGTATACTTGCTTATGTATCACCTGGGGTGTAAAATGTTCTTCTTTGTGGAGTAGGAATTTGAGTTTACTTAAATCAAAGGCTTTAAAGGAATGAAGATATTATTTTAACTAATGCAGCTCGTTTGTCAGTAGAGAAGGACCAGAGCTGTCAATTTCCCCTCTGATCCAAGTTAGAAACTTGATGTTTCTATTGTGACCCAGGGCTTTGCTTGTGCGTTGAACAAGACTCTTCTGTCTGACTGTATTCCTGTTACTTACAAATCACTTGCAGTGGAGTGGAAAGATTTGCAGGTTTTGAGTCCTTAATGTGAGACATGCTGGGCAAAGCAGATTAAAAGAACTGAATGACCATATGGAATGCAGTCATTCTGACTACCAATTATTATGCCTCATTGAAAAGTTTAGAGTTCTACTACTTCTGCTGAACCAGTGGAGTATGTGAAGAGAAGACAACTTTCTTACCTGCAAGAGAGTAAAACACTTATTGTGCTGTGGTGTATCCATGTGATGTTAGTAGTTTTTCAAGAAAAAAACAGTCATTTCTTTGTACTCCTTATGCTTCATTAGACATCCAGGTATGAATGGCCTGTAAAAATGATTTATTGTATTAGAGGAAAGCTTTCCCTCTTCATTTCCTCTCTGAACTAGCAGGCATTAGTCAGGTGTCTGTCTGGCTACTGCCTCAGTAACTTATTGAGGAATCTCCTTCACTTCCCTTCAAGCAGATTGCAAGTTCATTGAGAATGATAGCTCTATCAGACACTCTGAGGCACACTTGAACCTAGCAGATGCTTGCCTTCGTAGGAGGCTAATTTATGCATTCAAATTGCCTCCTCCACCATCACTGATGTCCAGCTAAGCTCTTAAAAGTTGCATCTCCCCACTGTTTGTCTGCATTACGTTTAATATAGTAGCTGTAGTTGTTTGTTTAATTCTCCTAATTGCCTACATTTGAAGTTAAAATCTTTTCTTCACAAATGGAGACGATAGTATGAAGTGCCAGATCTGATTTTTACTGTGTTGTTTGGAAATTCACTTTAATATTAGTTTTATTTGGCTCCCAAGTGGTTTGCTTCAAGTTACTTTGTACCTGGGAGTCAACACTGTAAGTCTGTCTGTGGCTGATGCTGAGGTCATAGAGTTAACTCCAGCAGAGTTCCCAAAACATTAGCTTAATATGACATATGCATGTGATATTTAAAATGTAAAGGAATCCTCCACCTGTATTTATGCTAAATTAAAGAAATGGAGCTTCCTTGAATAGCTTTTCTCATTAGAGATCACTAATCTTTTTACCTGCCAGTCAATACTTAGCATGCTGGCAATGCTATAAATTTTGTGACTGCCATTGGAGCACTTGTCTACTACTTGCTTACACTGACAGTAACTCTGCTAAGTGAGTTTAGCCAGAGCAAGACTCATGATTACTCAACAAATTACTGTCAGCTTGAGATCTAGTATATTTTTTATGTAATTGTTTCACAGACCTTCAGGTTAATTAATCTTTGAGCATCTTATAATAGTTTATTTGGTGAAGCTTAATGCAAAATCCTTTCTCTTAGAATGTTTCCACCTGACAAAGTGCTGGATGTTACCACAGGTTATGAAGGCTTGCTGGTGGTCACACAGCTCTGGTGCATCTGGCCCAGTTCTTTGCTGCAGGTAAAGCCTCTTTCTGCTTTATATAGCAGAGCCAGGATGCCAACTTAAAATCCCAGTTTCATATCAAAGGCTGAATGTGTGGGTAACAGTAACTTGCTCTTTTCTTTTTTATACTGTAGTTTTTTATACTGAACAGTGATAGGCATGGTTTTATGTCTGATTTATTTGTCTGTCTTTACTTCAGTGTTTGGAATGCTGCATTTTCCATTACATGTGGGACAAGTTTATCTCTGTAAGTGGAGACCTCTCAAGATGTTGTCCTGTGCAAGATCAAAACATGTTAACTTGCACAGAATATGAAGGAAAGTAAATAAGATTTAATAGCTCAGAAGGTAGATATGGAAAGGAATTAATGCAGGAATCTGTTCCCCAAAGAATATTTTCAGTGAAGTAGATACCTCTCTGTAGCTAGTCCTGACTATCCCAGGGAGACTATGTCAGATCTGTTAATACTCATGTGGATAAGTATCCTCCAAAGAATTAATTTATTTTCATCTTCACATATGTACATCTGTCATTTTGTGTCTGAGACAACTGATGACTGATATTTTCCTTTTATTACATGTAATTCTCAAGTTCTTTTCTTCTTCACCAGATTCACCAGAATCCTTGAAAACTTAAATCTCTCTTTAATCTTAATCTATTGTTGAGAGTATTTTTTCTTTAATGTAAAAATAATAAACAAGAAGCCTTTAAAAAGTTTTAGGCACTCCACCACTTTAATTTTGCTTTCAAAAACATGGTAGTGACCTAATGTATCATTAAATTATCACATTTAAATACTGCATTGACCTTGCCAGCCAGTAAATCAAGCAATGGCGAAATCCCTTTTGTTCTTTTTGCTACACCCTGAAACCTGTGAAATAATCTTCTGAGCATTTGGCAAAAGTATGTATCAAGTTGGTGTGTTCTGTAGCATGAAATGAGGAAAAGAGGTAGGAATTTTTAGCTTTCTAGGGACCAAATAAGGTTCTGATGAGATTTCTTGCTCCTCCGTTTTCATAAATTCATGGATTGTAAAGGTTCCATATGAGAAGGAAAAACCAAGGTGGCAGATGTCAGTGCTGTTATTTAGCAAGGGCTGCACTTCTCAGTGTCTTCATTGGGAAGAGTAAGTTTTATACTCATGGTGTTTTTTTTACCATCTTTTCAAATGGTCCCTTTGGGGTGAGAATGGTGTGGGGTGTGGCATGGAACTGATTCACAGTGCAGCTTCTGACTTTTGAAATGGAGCAGAGATTAAAAGCAATTCTGAAGTTATCTGCATCACTTTTAGTTTCCTGCTGTCACACACTGTTCCATTTGAAAAATGTGACATGGTGAGAAAGGTGTATGGGCAGAAGGAGCATCAAACAATGAAATCTCTTTTATGCCACGTTGTGTATAATGTAATAATCAGGGCAGCAGGAAGGCTAATGGCGCTCTTTGCTACTGTTCTTCCCAGTTCTTTTCACTTGGGCTTCACTTTTTTTCTCACCTGGGTATTTTGTCATTTAGCCAATGTGATGTGTTGTGCTTGTCCAGCTCTGCAGCCTCTTTCTGGGTGTGTATCAAGATGTACCTATAACTTTACCTACATCTTTTTATTAACTGGCATGACCATATACTTCTGTTTATTTTGAAATCCATAGAAAGTACATGAAGAAACACTATAATTTTATTTCTCCAAGAGAATCTTTTCCAGCAGCTGATGAAATCCAAGCTCATGCCAGATGAAAAGCTCTTGTGTTATCATTTGCAGTTAATTAAAAAAATAAACGTCAAATCCCTTACAGCAGTGGATTTATAAATACTCTGTGCGTTTCTGTGCATGTATGTGCATGCCCACACCAGTGCTTCACTCTCATGTGCCTTTGATAGCACACTGAAATTATCATATACTTTTAGGTTCAGGACTTGATGCAGGGTTACAGAAGTGGATGGAGGAGTTTGTTTGTTTTAGTACATCTTACAGTAGCTGAAACAGACCCAAAATAAAGTAAAAGCTTTAGTGTTTGCCTTAAGATGGCAACATTTTTGTTGTCCTTTTTTTCCTAAGAAAACATGCTGAAGGCTCAATTTTTATCTTTTGGTAGGCAAGCAAAATATTTTTTCTGGCAATTTGATACTTTATTAAAATGAACACTTACTTGATTAAATGTGCCAAATTTGTGTGTGCTAAAAGGCAGGAAGCTGGATTTGCTGAAACAGAAAGGTGCACTGGCAGCTGGGGCTGAACTACCTCTTGGCACCCCATCTGTCTATTAAGTACAGAACCCAGTAAGCTGAAGGATTATTATCTTCAAAATCTTGGACAACTTCACTGGTGAATTAGATTTTTTTTTTTTTTTTTTTTTTTTTTTTTTTTGGTGAAAGCTGTTAAACTGACAGATTTGGAAGACTGCAGTCTCTTTGTTCAGTCATAGAATAAGTGATACCTTTAACCATGGCTGAGTTACCTTCCCCAGTGCTGCTCTCTCCAGTTGTGTGTTTTGGGTCAGTCAGTGGATCATATGCAACATTTAACATTTAGCATATTTCTGTTCAACGTCTTCTTGGTTGTTTTTTGTTTTTTGTTTTTTTTTTTTTTGTTTTTTTTTTTTTTTAAATTTTTGTCCAGCATTGTCAGATTCCTGACAATGAGCTGACTATTTAGACTTTGAGATGTCTTCTTCTTGAATCTCGTTAGGTTTTGCCGACAGAAGTCCTCGTGCATCTTTTGGTTTCAAGTGACAAATTTGCTTACTTATCAGGACAGCCTTGATCAATTCATTTCACATGAGCAGTAATCAAATGGGAATGGTTTTTGGTCATCATCCAGAATAGATTCAGCCTAGTGACCCAGTAGAAGGACATATTGTATTCCATTACAAGCCCTGTGAATCATTCAATCTCCCAACTGGATGTGGTTTTTCAGTGCTCCACTTGTGTTATACAAGCCTGATGTTTTTAAGCTCTGCGTTCTTTTCCTGATTCAGAGGCCCTTTGGAAAGTTTCATGAGGGCATTTGTATTAAGCTCATCCAGAAATCAAAGTCTCTGAACTGCAGATGGTTTCTTTCAGGGTGGGACAGAGGGACTGTGTGTGACAGTGGCACAGGGTTTGTTGTAATACCTGCAATGATATGTAGTAACTGTAGTGTAGACTAAACCTTTTGGCAGAATATTTTAAAAAGAGATACTGTTTTTAAATATTATGCAAACTTTATATTTTTTATGTTTGTATATATGTCTGCTTCCCCTTTTCCCTGAGATTTAAACAATGACTGTCTTTTAATCATATTCTCTAGGAAAAAATTAAATTTCTGTATATGGAGAACTTGATCATAAAAGTATATATTTATACTGGAAGCTGTTTTTCACTCTTTGTGCTAGTTATTTTTTAATGGCAAACTACTCAGGTTATAGAGTGAAACTTGGCCAGGTAGTTCCAGCTTCCTGTTTCTTTTTCACTTCCTTAACAGTTCTTTCATCGTCTAATACTATAAGGATTTTGGTTGGAAGCCCTTCAGGGATTTATTTATATTGAAAAACCTTTTCTTTTTTCCTATTTTTTTTTTCCACTTAACAAAATACCCAAGAACAAACAAGGACTTCTAGTGATGTTAGGTTTTAAGCAATAATGTTATGCTTTTGCCAATCATCCAGTGTCATGTTTAAGGTGGTTGACTTGTAGGTGAAATTAAAATGGAAAAATGGAAACATACTCTAGACAAGCTGTTTTTCCCCGCTTTCGTTTACCTTTTCAATGTAACTTAATTAGGTGGAGGGAATGAAACTCCTACAGTGCTTCAATTTTGAGCACAATAGGGAGGACAAGAAAGTGGCTGTGAAAGTTTGGGGACTTATGCTCATGCTTGCTGCTTTGACTTCATGTCCTGAGGCTCAGTCAATCAAAATAGCTCGGAGAGAAATTTTCAGTTTCTCAGCTTGAGAACAAAATGACATGAATAGTCAGGTATCTAATGTGCAAAATTCTTTAGGAAAATACAGCATCTCGTACCTCAAATATTTACACTCTCTTGGAAGTCTTGTCTGTCATCTTTACTCAGTGATTAACAGAAATCTTTTCATATTTCAGAAGAATTTGCTAATCTGCACAGGGTGCTGTAAGGTGTTTTAATAAAAAAACCCTCATTTTTAATGATCTTGCGTGTTTTGACATGATTTCTTTGGGAAACAGAGCAAAGATCAACAGGAGTACTGGCAATATGGCTGTTTTTCCAGTTCAGCCTTTAAGTTATGGCTTATACTTTTCCTTCCTTTTTTTTCCTTCCATGCTTAATTTGCAAACCTTTTTGACACCAAAAATCTGCTAGACGAACAGGGGAACAGTGCAACATTCTCAGCCCTCAGAATTTCTTGTGGGACAGCAGTGCCAGGGAGTTGGTGGGTTACCAAATACTTAAAGGGACTCTGCTTCTGAGGACCACTTTGAATGGGACATGAATGAAAAGATAGCAGAACAAACCAACACCACCAAAAGAAAAAGAACTTCTGCATTAAACATTTCTGTTCTCTGCTTTTTTTTTTTTTTTTTAAATGTAAGAGATCAGATATGGTAAACAGTGTTGAAGTGTGTGGACAGGGTTAGATAGCTACTGCTGTACAACAGTATGTAATAAATGATTGTATTTAAGAGTATGTGTGTTGATGAATAATGGATACACGCAGATATGAGAGTGATTGTTACTTTGTAGTTGTACAGTTTGAAAGGCTGGAGGTGGATTTGATTCTACACATGGCTGCATGTGTGGAAGGGATATACATGAAGTTATCATGCTACTGGCTTTATTGAGCCCCTTATCCCAGTGTCTGAAACTGTGATTTGTTATGCTGTGATATGATCCAAAATAGAACCACAACTCACTGTAGCGGGTTCTTTCAATCCCCTGGGAATGTTTGTCTGGCTTAAATGCATGAAACTCAAGTGTGTAATACAGAGCTGCAGCTTATCATGAAACCGAAATGTGTAATATTGTGCTGCAGCTTATAGATCAACACTGACTCCATTTGTGGGAATGAATGAATACCTCATGTTTCATGTGCTACAGGAGGGTTCACAGATGATTTCTTGTGTTACAGTGCTATATTTTTCATGTTTTTTCAGCTTCATGTGTTTAGCATTTTCTTGTGTATAGAATAGGGCCGTATTATCCTGGGCTTTTCAATATAGAAATAAAATGTAATTTCTCCCTGCTGACTCTTTTTAATGCTTTCAGGGACTTCTTTCCAGCAAAACTTTGGTCAAGTCTGAAAAAGACAGGTGATCATTTCTATACCCATCCACACATTTCTCAGCTATGAAACTTCTTTGTTTCACTTTAATTCTTCCTGCATTATTTTCTTTGTTAATTTTCTCACTTGTTTACTTCTTTTTACAGTTCCTTTGACAGCTTTAACCCCTGCATGCAGGTCAGTGAAGATAACTTCTAACAATGTAGTCAACTGATTGCATGGGAGGTGGGAGGGTTCACCTCCGTCCTGCTCCTTGCAGGTGATCATAGATGTCATGGAACTTTAATCTTTTTCCTTTATTACCCAAATTTTTACCTGAAAATACATAAGTACATACAGATGAATAAATGTCACTCAAACAAACTTCCATAAAATTACTTAATAAAGAAAGCAGACTCACCCTTATTCTAGCTGCCCTGCCAATATTCCACTTTTAATGTACCTTATCTCTAGTTTTTATCTATCCTGTCTTGGCTCAGTAGAGGATGACGTGTGCAAGACTGAAAGAGACCTCCTGAGTCACGGAGTACACCATTTTTGTAATTGCAGGAAATTATGTTGCAGGATTTTCTTAGTTAATTATCAATCTCTGTCTCAAATGGCATTTGCTCCTGTTGTTTCCTATTGGGAAGCCATTCAAGAACCTCACTCCTCTGGTGTTTATAAATCTGCTTCTAATTTCCAAACTAAATTTGTTCATAACCCGTTCGTGCCCATTTGGTTTTATGCCAACAGGGCGTTCTAATAGTTGTTCCCTTTTCTTACAATCCCCTGTGATCTAAGAGGATTCTTGTATTTCTCTCCTTCTGTTTTTCCCTAAGAGGGAAGATAATTAAAATTGTGCATCTCTTTGTTATGTTCTTCATTATCAGTGTCATTGTATCTTGGTTTGATAAATCCTTTACACTTGAGAGCTTTTTAGCCTTTTCAGACAGCTCTTGGACAGAAGCAGAAAAAGGTGATTCTTTGCATTTTCCAAGGCAGACTGTATGTGTAACATTTCATTACCTCGGAGTCCAGGAGGGTGAGATGGGAAGAGGGGGAAAGTGGCCTGCATGTTTTTGCCTCTTTAAAAAGCTTTTACTGCGGACTTTGTGAAGAATGATTTAGGTTTGAGGATCTGGTGCCTGGGATAGGCAAAGACACTGATCCAGTTCTTTTCATCCAGTCCAGCTCTCCCATTATTCTATAAAAACCTGCTTGAAATGAGCAGCTGATAAAACTTCTGGAAGGGATGCAGCTCACAAATTAGTTTTTGAGGGCAACTTTCCAGCTGTTTCCTCAGAAGGAATGAGGCAAGCAGCTCCCAGAGCCCCAGAAAAATGCCTGGGATCTTTGTTCTTCAGAGTGCATGGAGAGTCCCTGAGAAGAACTGAGAGGCCGGAGGCTGATGGAGAGATGAAGCCAAAGGCCTGCAGTGGGAACCTCCTGCTGTCAGAATCCCACGCTAAGCTGCACTTGAGGGCGGGCATGGAGGGGAAAGAGAAAGCTGAGTAAGGTTTGCTGTGACCTCAGTATATTCCCATGCAGATTCCCTCTCTGGGCAGTCCTTGGTGGCATCATTTACAAGATTCTTCAAATGTCCTTAAACTCAGTAGAAAAAACACAGTCCATTCAGCATGCTGCTCTATACTATCCTTACCATGATGCTACTGATCTTAAAGCAATATGATTTAGGATGAATGTCTCTTACAAGACAGCTTTTTATTTAGAAGAGTGTATCAAAACCAGGATTTTTGGCAGAGAAGTACCAGTCTCAGGCAAGATGTCTGAAGTTTACTGGGAAATTTTGGTGCAGCAGGACAAAAGACTGAGAGGAGAGGAAGCCAAAGCAAAAGGTCTGGCTCCTGTATCACAGTACGTGGTAGATAGTAGGTAGGCAGAGCAGATGGTGTGAGAGTAGTGGGATTTCTGTTCAGATCTATCATCTTAAGGAGACTATAGTGCTTGAGAGCTCTTTTGAAGTTGTTTGTATTTTTCTCTGTATGTTGCGTTTTTCTTCTTTGATTACCAAAGACATTTTTTCATTGGCATTTTTTCATTAATTTTTCCAAGAGCAAGTTTTCAAATATACCTTCTTCTATTGTCTCCGCTGCTTCTGTAGCTAAGAGGGATGCACACACAGCTTGCTGTATCCTGCACTCCTTGTATTGGCCCAGTGCTGCGATTTTACCAAGTAAGATAAATTTGGAGTCCTCCTGTGTAGGCACACAGTTTGTGGTAATTGGGAGTGGGGCTGTGGCCAAGCCTCATCCCCAGTGGGCACAGCTGTGAAAAGCAGGTGAGCAGCATTGAAGGTAATGAGCCATGGAGTGCCCAGGTGCACTGAGCAATCACCAAAGGGAACAGAGGGCGCACAGGTGCAGTGCATGAACATGAGGGGTATAAAAGTTTGGGCTGAAGAACAAGAAGGGCAGATACTTGAAGTCTTCTGATGTGGTATGGTGTTACTTTGTATGGGTGAATGTTAAAGCCTTCTGAAATTGTATGGTGATACTCTGTGTATTGTGGCCATCTTAGCTGTGACATATGATGCGACACTCCTGGAATTAAACTCCTGAGACTGGTGTGAAAGAATATTTTGGACTTGTTTTCTGATCGCTAATTCAAAATTACTGTTCTTCTTCTCCAACAGATTTATTTAAACAGTTTTAGTAATTCAGCACGTGAGGAACTTATGCTTTGATGACCATAATTAGATACATTTAAGATTGACTTTGATTGCATTCAAAGAAGCAGAACCAATGTCTTTCTTTTCTCTTCCATCCTAATGAACTTCAGCAGGAAGACTGTCAACTTACAGGTGAAGAATGTATCTAATCAGTGCCAGCATAGAGTAGAGCTAGCTGGAGATGACCTGTGCCTTTTTCAGAACACAGCATACCCTTTTGTTGTACAAAAAGGCTCGTAGTTGCTAATTGGTGCTTTGTTAGTTTATAAATAGGAATGGTAATGATTGGCCTTTATGTAAGAAATTAGTCTGGTTGAAGGTCTTTCAGTATTTTAGCTCATATACCCTTACGCTTTGATTGCATTTTGTGATAGTCTCCCAAGATGAAGTGACATTAATTGTACTATAAATACACCTCTATTCTCTCATTGGAGATATGTGACAGAACTGGGAGAGGATGCTGGACTATGGTCCCTATGTTATCCAGGTATTTCTCCCATGGAGGTAAGACAAGTTTTGCACAGCTCCTGTGGCTCAATTCAGGAGGCGCAGTGAGGGTTCTGAGCCCTATGCGCAGGCAATAGATGCTGAAGGAGTTCTCAGGACACTAAAGAAGAGAAGGGTGATTATGTTGTTGATGCTTGGTCAATACGTGCAAGGACTGAGGATGCTGAATTTCAGCCATACACCAAAATGTGGCTTCCAGAGGACTCTAATAAAATATTAGTGTACAGTCCCTCACTGTTCTCTTTTTGGCTCCTCACTTGTCGTGCAGAAACAGAGGAAGAGAGTCATGAGTCTGAGTTCTGCTGGTAATTCTTGTTAGAGCTCTTTGGTTAGGATTAGTTGTACTTTCTTAGTCCGTAATCCTGGGGAGAAGGTTCATACAGGACAGACAGAGCCAGAAATAAATATGCTTTTAAAAGGCCATATAATGTCCATTAGACATTAGAAGGAAACAAATGGCTGCATTCAGTTTATAGAAATGACAAAATATTTTGCTATTACCTTCCACCTGTCAACACTCTCCTGGTAAATGTGATACTGAATACATTTAACAGGTTCAAACTCTGAGGGCCTGATGATGAACATTCCTGCTGTCTTTTCTTTAATTTCTTAGTAAATGTATACATTTGTGATACAGTGAGTGTACTGTGCATGGTGCTGTAAGCCTTGCTTGCAAATGCAGCTCAGTTGTTTGTCTAAATCTTGCAGTTGCCATCCAGTCATAGGGCCAAAGCAAATGACCAGAACAATCAATTTCCAGTGGATTATTCTGAGGAAGAAACAGACTGGGCACTGAACTCTTCTCTGGTGACTAGTGACAGGACCTGAGGGAATGGCATAAGCTGTGTCAAGGGAGGTTTAGGTTAGATATTAGGACAAGGTTCTTCACCTGGAGGGTGGCTGAGGACTGGAACAATTCCCAGGGAATTGTCCACAGCACCAAGCCTGACAGAGTTCCAGAAGCATTTGGACAACACTCTCAGGCATATAGTGTGACTCTTGGGGTGTCCTGTGCAAGGCCAGGAGTTGGTGGGTCCTTTCCAACTCAGGATATTATATGAATTCAAGAAAAGATGTGTGAAAGCTTTAGCTTTCAGTATGTGAGCAGTGTAAGCATAGGGCACCGGTAATGCTGCTGAGAGTCTCTTTTGAAAAATAATGCAATAGCTTTGCTGTGATATGAGGAAGAATGCGTAGCATGATCTTAGTAGAAAATAAATGCTTTTTAATTAAAGAGGTCCTCATATAATGAAAGCATTCTGTTGTGTTTATTTATTTTTTTTTTTACCATCTAGCACTTCATATATTACCTGGATGTAGCCTGAACAACAACCTGATAGTTTGTTTTAAAAAAAGCCAGCATCTCCATTTATCAAATCAAGATATAGTGCTTTAAATTGAAAAGCTAGTTAAATTGTCAAGAGAGTATTATGAAGGTTTCATTACTAAAGAGGCTTTCAGTTACAATAATGTTTTTAGTAGCACTTTTTTTTAGACTAGTTTGGGGATGTTTTGGCTCGCTGGTATTAGCAACCTGAGATTTCATTTCCAGGTGATTTTTGTCCTGGTGTTTAGTAGGAAAAATTTTAATTCTGAGTAAGGACCTTCTGCTAAATGTTTTTGTTCATGCCCTTTTTATTATCTTTCCCCATTGTGTGTTTGAGATATATTCATGGGAGCTTTGTGCACAGCTGACTGCTTGGTCATTTCTGATATGCTTCCTGGTGACAACACCAAAGGCATTTAACGTTTGTAAAAGGCTGGGTTGCCCTTGACATATGGACACCAGCCAATGCCAAGTACGGAGTCAGAATGGCCACACCTGTTATCAGGTATGGAAGTGAGAAAAATCTTGTGGTAGATCTTATGCACGACTATATTTAATGTGTGCTGTATAAAGACTATGCTTCTGAAACTTAACTGAATTTCATAGTTACTTGGGAAATAGACTGGATCTTTTTATGGTGGCTAAGTAGGGTTGGCTGTCAAACAAAGCTGACCCAAACCTGGTTCTACTGGTATGGTTTAGAGCTTTGTTCAGACTATTTGTTATGCAAGACAGAAGTTTCGCTGTTTCAAAATTACCTCCTTGATCAATTACATGAATATATGCTGCAGTGACCCTGGCTGCAGGCCAAGTGCCCACCACATCTGCTCTGTCACTCTCCTCAGCTGGCCATGGGAGAGAAAATATAATGAAAGGCTTGTGGGTTGAGATAAAGTCAGGGACAGATTACTCACCAATTACCATCATGGACAAAGCTGACTCAACTTAGAGAAATTAGCTTAATTATTACAAATCAAATCAGAGTAGGATAATGAGAAATAAAACCAAACCTTAAAAATACCTTCCTCCCATCTCTCTCTTCTTGAACTGTACTCCAAGTTTCTCTACTTTCTGCCTTCAAGCAGAACAGGCTGATATTCATCGCACGTTGTCTCTTGTTCCTTCCTCCTTAGGGGAAGGACTGTTCACTCTTTATCCCCCACTCCCATGTGGGGTCTCACACATGGGAGACAATTCTCCATGGACTTCTCCAGTGTGGGATGCTGTTCTTTGTGAACTGCTCCAGCATGGGTCCTTTGTGGGGTCATAGATCCCGCCAGCAAACTGTTCCAGTGTGTGCTTTTCTCTCCATGGGCCTATAGGTCCTGCCAGGATCCTCTTCCAGCATGGGCTTCCTGTGGGGTCACAGTCTCCTCTGTACAACCACCTGCTGTGGCATAGGGTCTTCTACAGGCTGCAGGCAGATATTTACTCCACCGTGAACCTCTGTGGGCTGCAGGTGGATCTCTGTTTTCCTGTGGACTACACTGCCATGGGCTACAGAGGCACAGCTGCCTCACCACGGTCTGCACCACAAGTTGCAGGGGAATCTCTGATCCTACATCTGAATCACTTCTACCCGTACTGCCTTTGTTGTCTTCATAGCTGTTTCTTGTGCATATCCTCATTCCAGCTGAAGTTGCTGTTTCAGAATTTTTATTCTCCAGTATATTATCCAAGAGTCACAACCAACATGGCTGATGGGCTCGGCCTTGGTCAGCACTGGGTCTGACTTGTAGCCAGCTGGCATTGGCTCTGTCAGACACAGAGGAAGCTTCTGGCACCTCCTGTGAGAAGCTGCTGCTGTCCTGACACACCCCTACCAGTGCTATGCAAACCCAATAAGGTCTAACATTCAGACCTTGTTTTTGCTTGAACATATTTGTACAAGGAGCCTTCCTCTTGCTAGATGTGCTTCATGTAGAAGACAGAGATGAGGAATATATGTTGACAGAGCTGTTAGTTTATGAAAATGGCTTTAACCTGGTCACTATTCTGATTCTTCTTGTGATGTAGGAATATTGGTTTTCTGGAAATGAACTTGTCATTTCAAGACTGCAGATGGGTACAATTTCCTTAATTGAGTTTTCTCAAGCAGCATGTAGTTTTGCCTCTGATCTTCTTTTGCTCATTACCAAGTCTTAATTTGTAGAGTGTTTCCTTTTTAAGTGGTTTTAAATGAAGGTCAGCTTTCCTGAGGCAGGCTTCAGTGACACTTTCTGGGCACTGTTTACTGGGTCTTTTCTTTATCAGCGCTAAATATGCCCTCCCCAACCTGTCTGAACACAGTCTAGTTCCGGTTCTATAACCAGAGAAGTGAATATTGATGACACTTTACTCTTTTTTAAAAAGAAGTAAATATCTCTAAGTGACATCTATGGACCCAACCTAAAAACTTTCTTATCCCAATTCCTTTGAACAACCCAAAAGCAGGTCTTCTTTCTTCTCTCATTTTTAACTTCAAACATCATTATAATTTAATTAGGAAACTGTTTTCTTATGCAGACAGAGATAATGATGAGTAACTGATGGTGCTCCAGTCTAGCTTTCCAATGGAACTTGCAGAAGAAACTATGCATTGCTGCTCTCTTTAGTTATTCTTCAAGAGAATGGCAGAAGGCCTTGGGACTCTTGCCTTGCTGATTTTATATTTGGCTTTGGGATAAGGTAGGAGGCAATATAGTTCACTGGTAGGTCAGAGGATGGGTTACTTTGATTTCTGGTTCATTAAGTATAGCTTTTGGGTTTGTTGGTGTGGTATGGAAATAGCAGTATGTGATTCTGAAGACTGACTTGCTGCCCAGCATTGAATCATCTGTCTCTTCTGGGTGGGATCCAGACCTCATCAGAGTTGGTGTCTGCACTCTTACTTTGGCTTCTCATTCTGTCACAGTCCATGTGATTGATTTCTATATAATGATCTTTTCGGGGCTAACTTTTTATCATATTTGCCCTGTGTGTTGCAGATGCATGTGGCATTTTCCAAAAATTGACAGTGTGTTATCTCTGAGTTGCTTCTTTACCTCCTTGGAAAAGTTAGTAGCCTTAAACTGGTTGACTCCACTGAATTAGGGAGTTTTTAGCATGAAAGAAATACAATACAGCAATAAAAGTGGTGAATTAGTTTGAAAGCTCCCTTTCTAATTAAAACAGATGAAATTAATCTCTCACATTCTTTTGTGTGAATGTAAGATTCTTTGTTTAGGTTAGATTTAAATTGTTCCATGAAAAACTTTCACTCCTTCTCACTTTTATCTTGGGTGGTTGCACATGCACATACACACGGGCTCTGGACAGTTCATGCGCAATTACCTCACCTCTTCAAATCATGCTGTACAGCAATGTTTTTCTCCTACCTTTTTCTTACGTATCAACTGTCAACTTAGCTATAACTTAGGTATCTGAGTTGTCCAAAATGAAAATTTAGGGTACTTAAAATATACTCCTTGGTTTTTGATACATTTTATCCAAAAAATCAGAAAAGCTTCCATAAATCCCAGATGTCTCAATGTTATTTTTTCCTCCTTCACTTTTTTTTTTTTTTTTTTTTTTTTTTTTTTTTTTTTTTTTTTTTTTTTACATCTGTCACATTGATGGAATTGGTGCATGGAGTATATAGAAGTGACCTAGGCAGACTTTTCACATCTTTGTTGTCTTCACATATTCCCATGGGCTTAAGTTTCATTTTGAAGGATCTTCGCCATCTCTGTTGCTTCCAAAAATCGTGAACTGAATGTTTCCCTTGTCATGTTACAGATATTGTCTTGCCTCTGATATTTTTGTATTGAGCTACCCTCCGCTGAAGCTTCACAGGCATCAGATTCCTTGCCAAGTAGTGAGAGAAGGGTTTTTGAGAGCTCTGGCACTCAATAGTACCACAGCCTTTCTAGATTACAGGGCCTGGCTGAATTTTACAGCCTTAAAATTCATATTCATCTCCTGTAGTTTTCTTCCCATGGACTGTTATCTCATGAGTTCCATATTTATCTGGGTCTGAATGACTGTCTGTCATTGCCTCATGGTTTTTCTTCCATCTCATTCTTTACTTTCAGCTGTCTGTTCTTTTCAGGGGCTGTCTTTCTGCTGAACTTGAACAGCTACTGGTTTTGCTTATCCATGTTTAATGTTCTGATTGGGACCTCTTGAAATATTTGTCCTCCCAGAATTTTTGGCTCTGGTTACTCTTCCATTATCACCTTTCTTCCTTTTCTTCTGCATTTGACATTTTTCCCAGATTATGCTTATCTCTGTGCATTCAGGCCTTCTATCTCAAACCTTCCATGCAGAGGAATAGCATAAATGGTATAGATTTGCCAGAAGTTTATTCTTCCCCAGGAAGAAAATAACCCTTCACATGTCACATTTTGAGACAATCTAAGACAGTCTGTGATAAAATAGCTGAGAAAGATCACTGCTTTCCTGTCCTACTTTACAGAACATCATTTGAGTGGATGAATTTACAAAGCTTGATGTTTTAAACAGGTACTTGCTCTAGAGAACATCATCAAAACATAAACAGTAAGCTTACTCTCAGCCAGTAAGTTTTAATCCTGAAGTACTTATAAACAAGTAGTTCTTTTGGTGATGTGCCATGTCTCTGTGAAATGATATTTCTGTGCAGAGGCAACACCAGTTGATTCTGTGCCGTGACAGGTATGGTACTGAATGCCTTTTATTCTCCTTTTCTTCTGTCTCTAACTATTAGTATGCATGTTACCTGATGCTGAAATGAAGTTATGGAAAGTAATATCAATTTAACAGTGTGGTGTTTTGGCACCACGGTTTAGGACGGGAAATGCAGGATGCACACAGACAGATGTGAGCTAACTTTAGTCTGGAGAGCTTAGAGATCGGTGGCAGCAAACCTGTGGTGTCTTGAGCTTAAAAACGTGTTTGCCTCCCTTATAAGTAACCTGACTTCTAAGCAGGTTTAGCTTTTACAAGAGGCTCTGCTGTGATCCCTCAGTGCTGTTTTACCCAAGTAACCTAAAGTAGAGATAGAAGGCCATGACTTAATGCAGCACAATCAGACCTTTTGCTAAAGCTAGAAATAACCATAGTTTGTCATATGTGAAGTGGATTTAAAAATGTCTCACTCTCTTATGTCTGTTTTCATATTTCCTTATTTTTCCTCTGCAGGAAAAGTCCCTTGTTCTTCCTATACCTCAGCTCCTCTGTGTGCACCTCTTTGTAACTTGAAGTTTCAGAGATGTGATGGTCTATGGCCACGTGTGTCACAACCCCTTTGCAATAGCCTCATTAGCCTTCACCAACACCGACCCCTTCGTCTAATGACTTCAACTGTCTCTGCTTCTTTTTGGACAGAGCAGGAAATGCATGGAGGAGAGTTGGAAGTTAGTCTCTAGAGACTGGCAGAGTGAAGGGATGTTCTGTGTAAACTTCAGTGGTCTGAAGACTTAAAGACTGGAAAGCAGAAGATGACAAACCCAGTCTGTTCACTTGGGTCCAGATGTGCAATAAAAAATCATAGTAATGTAAATACTCTTGTACTGCAAGCAGAGAATCCAAAATCAATAGTGGTGAAGCTGAAAAAGCATGGATATGAACACAGATGTAAATCCCCAACCAGTCCTGTTGTCACTGAGAAGTGTCTTTGCTGTTACCACTGGACATATGATACATTGAAATTTTAACAATGGTACAAAATTGACTGCATGTGGTTTTTTGGCAATCTCGGTCCACATAGGTACTTATTCAGGAAGTAGAATCTACTATGCACTCAGCTGGATGTTAAACCTCGCATGGTATAACCAAATGCTTGGTTTAGGTTATAGACTCATGAAAAAGCCCAGGTTGAAAGGGACCTTTTATGGAAAAGGAAGCCTAGATGACATTATCTACCTCTCTGTCCAGTTGCATCTTGAAAACCTCCAGTAATGGGGTCTCTAGCATATCCCTGTGGAGGTTGTTTCTGTGATTGACTGTTCTCACTGTAAAAAAAAAAAAAAAAAAAGGTTCTATATAATTCTTCTATCAAGATTAACAGTTTTTTGTTTGTATTTAATGGCTGATTCTGATAAACTTTAAGGATAATCCTGTGCATATTTTCCTTTTCCTTTCCTAAAGACTCCTTTCACCTTTACCAAACTATTGGATACAGTTTTCCTCCCTTCTCTCTCATCCTATTTCCCTCTGCTTCCAGTTGTAGCAAAAATCATGAATGGCATGTAACTGAACCGAGGGAAAGTGGACCAGTTTCGCAGTGCACATTTATTTTCTTTAAACAGTAAAGGATACTTCTGGAACTGGATGGTCTGAAAACTTTCCTTTGATCCTGGCACCTGGTGCCCCTCTGCAGGACATTAAATTTTTGGATATTTTGTTGTGTTGTTTGCCTATGATCCTTGGAATGCTTAAGAGTAACAGTGAAAATTTTGACCATCAACTTTGTTATGCTTCTAAACACAAAGGTCTTAAGAAAAAGTACAACTTTACACTTTTCACAGTAAGAACATACTTTTTTTTTTTTTTTTTTTTTAAATATGGCTTTCATATCTTCTCCACTGAAGCGGTTCCAAAGCTGTCATCCTCTGTAGAAGTGACATAGAAGTGATGGCATGGCAGAGAGGCAGGAATTAAAAATAGCATGATCCAGGAATCATTTGTCTTCTTCTGTGGTGTCTGAGCTTGGAAAAATTATCCAAATTACTTGCAGTCTGCAGGCTTCAGAATAAAAGGGACTTGTGCTCTTTAAACTGAGCTTTGCTTAGAGACAAAGCAAATGAAAGTGCTGCTTGTGTGACTGAGACCAATGCAGTAGGTTGGAAAATTTGATAAAACTGTTCTTCTGTTTGGACTTGCTCTCAATCCCTTGATAAAGTGTTCTTTTCCTCTTGGTACCTGTGGTTAAATGTATATAGGAAAGAATATACGTCCTCAATTTTGCACTTTGATCTAAACATTTTGGTGTCCTTTTAACCCTGCTAGTAAATCAGGAGTTTACAACAGCAGGTCTGCAAGATTGGCATAGATATTATTTGATGCATTTTATTTCTCAGTGTTTTAAGCAATGCATAGTGTTTCTTTTTGCTTTGAGTCTAAGCCCAAAAAACTCATCAAAAATAACTAATCCACCAGAGCTGTGTGACTGGAAACAGATTGATGAGTAACTATAAACTAAAACTATAACTGTTTTAACCATGAGTCTTTGTAGCTTCAGAGAGCCCTTTCTTCCCAGCTCTGTCAGGTCACTGGGCTTAAAATGTATCAGTGTTTGGCAGTGGTAGGTTTCTGTAACATTTGATTTCTGCTGGGAGTTTCTTGCCTCTTCAGAGTTCACAGAGATGACCAAGTCATTGCGTCTTCCTGCTACAGAGCATTTTTTAGCAGAGTCATTTCTTGTCACTACAAAGCAAAACCAGCTTTTAATTCTGTGCCTGCAATTCCAGTGGTGCATGCTAAAAACTACTTTAATGCCTGAGGCTCCTGTCATTCTGTTAGTCAGAAGTTGGAGGGATGGGATATGGATCCTGTGGCACAGCTTTGGAAAACTGGAGATTAGATTCTGTGGTCTTAGGGTCATTGAAAATCTTAGACTGGTAGCAGCAATCAGCAGGCAGAGTATCTCTTCACATTTTCAATCCTTTATTTCATTAGAATGCTTTAGAAAATAATTAATGTCTGAAGAAAGACACATCACTGAAAAGCATTATTTGGGTTCCAGTTGAAGTACCAGTGACTTAAAAGCATGGAGAAACCATCCAAGACTCACAGTGTCACTTCAAAGCATCAATTGATGCTGTCATATACAGCAAAATGTACATAATCTTCCACAGTTTCTATCAGAAATTATTGGAGTGCTTTATGAATGTCAGAAATTCCAGTTTATTAATACAGTTGTAGGCAAACTGGTTAAGAGCCTGCAGAAGCCTCTGTCTTCCACAGTCATCCACTGACCTCACTGTGGTTTTGACTCTGATGGTGTTCAGAGGAACACAGATTCCCAAGTTTTCTCTTGGGGGATGGTTGTCCCACAATTAAAGCATCTACATATCTTTCAGGGTCTTGGTCTTCATGATTTAAGCCAATTTTGGTAAACTTGCTGCTTATGCTTCTTAAAAAAAAAATAAAAAGAAAGAAAAGAGATTTTTAAAAGGGAAGAAAAGGCTAGAGCTGTTCCTGGAATATACTATGACTTCATGTCGGCATGAAGTGCCAGCATGCATGTGGAAGGGAAGAGTAGCAAGAATAATGACTTCTACAACTTGGGTGGTGTTTTCTGCATGAGAAATATCACTCTTCTCTGACTGCCAAGCTATTTCACTCAGGCTCTAAATCTGTTTTGTATGCAGAGAAGAGGAAAGAATTGCATGTGTGTGAACTTGTGTTTCTGTCTTGGTGCTGCCTGATCACATGTATGTGCCTGAGTGTGTGAATAGGCAGCTATTCCCTTCTGTCGTGGGATGTATGAACATGTGCTCGTGCTCTTCCTCGTGGATCTGCAAACTTCCTACTGTGATGCTGTGCATGCACGTCACTAGACAAACCCACAACCACATCCAATTCTCTCTTCCTTTAAGCAGTGGGAACAGACAGTTTTTATTTTGACCAGAAATCATGTTTCTGGGACCTTAAACATGCTTTGATGTTTTTGCTGTTTTTAAAAATCCTTACTCAGCTGCTGTGTTGTAAAATGTGGCTCTGTGAGAATCTCCTGACTGTGAAAAATGAGGATTTTTTTTTTTTTTTTTGCTGGTCAGCAGTGGGATTTTGTGACCTCCAGCCTATATCTGTACAGTACATCTTGTATGTGTTTGTTAGTGAGACAGCACAGTGCCTCCAGGAAATGCATTCTTTTGCAGTGGGCCATATGGGTAGCTTTGCATTTTTATGATGAAGATGGGAGGATAAGGTTTGTTGCTTACTCTTTTTTTCTTAAAACTCTTACTGTTTTGTCCCTGCATATAGTTGAGGCATCCTAAAAGATGCCTGGGATAAAGCAGAATTCAGTCCCTTAACAAGCATTTGCAACAGACTATTATTTTTCAAAGTTTAGAAGGACTACTTTTTAAATCTTGATTGTTGCTAAAAAAAGAAATAAACTAGTAGCAAACATACTAGCCTAACACCAACAGGTAACAAGTTGAAGGCTGAAAAAGTTTTTAACCATATCAAGATGGGGCTAAAGGAAATATAAAAAAAACCCCAAATAGTCTTCCATCCAAGTGCATGCAGGCACTCATCCTGTGTTTCAGTACAGTGTTTCTAGGATGTCAACATGAAAATGATGAGCTTCTATTGCTTTAGATATAAAGGAGTAATTTGAGTAGTTACTTCTTCCTACTCAAACACATCCAGGTTTTGGAGGGAGTGAAACGTTCACATTCTAAGCCATTATGTTTCAGTAGGAAATAGGGTATTTATGTGGAAACTTGGAAAGTCTTCTTCAGTTCAGGGGAAGTAATTACGCCTGTAATGTTGCAGAAAGCTGTTTCTGACTTCTGTCTTACAGATATTGCCAAATGTTGCTTAAAGGTAGGCAAAAGGACTACTCCATGGCAGATGATAGAGAAGGTGCTATGTGCCAGCATTGAGAGAAAAAGATCTTTATGGCTGTTTCTAAAGTCTCTCAATTTATAACTTTTAAATTGTTACCCACTTTAAGCATACACCTGTGTAATTATTGGCCACTTCATTCTTTGATCATTATTTCGGCTTTGCTTCATTTTCCTTTCTTTAAATAAGTTCTTTATAGAGGAGCTGCTGCCCCAAGCTAACAGTTGGGCTCTCAGTCTTCCACTTAAATTTGACTGAATAAGAAGCAGATAAAACCGTTCTTTATTTCTGTATCCCTGCACTCCCATCCGTGTTCCAAATGGTGTTTTGCTGTCTTTCTCCTTACAGGGGCAGTGCTTAAATCTCTCTCTAGCTACCAGGAAAAATGAGCTTTCTGTGGCTGCGTTCTTTCTCTTCCTCCCTCTCTCTTGCTGCTCTCTCTTTTCCCTCTCTCTGCCACTCTCTTGTCTCTCTCTCTGGAATATTTTCAAACCATGCATGAAGTGAACGCAGAAAACCAGAACTCGTAGTTCTCCAGGACATCCCTGTTTTCCTCATTGAGAGAGTTTTATTGCAGCTGACAATCCAGGACATTTCTCAAGATGTATTCATGAGTTACTTGTACAGCCAAGTACAATGTTCTTCTCTGTGTTTTCTTTAACCCATCCCTGGCTCCATTGTACAGCTTTTTCCTTCTGACTGTGGTGGGGCCTGTATTTCAGGACCTTGTTTTGGCAGCAACTGCAACAGAAATCAATATTAAATTTGTATAGAAAACAGTAAGGTTAGAAAGTCCTATTACAGTAGCAAAATGTAGCACTTTAACAACCATGCCAAGGGGGACCAAGTAATCATTTTAGCTGGAATCTTGTCTTTAATGGAAGCCAATACATATTCCCCTGCATTCCTTGCATAAGTTACTAGCCAGTGTCCCTTCTCTCAACTTCTGGTCAACTTACATCTTGAAGAATAATGATTTTGGCAAGGAAAATAGAAAAGCATTATGCTGAGGAAAAAATGAGCTAAACTTCATGGTGTTATATCCTAGTCATCCTATACAAATCACACAGTTTAGGATTCCCATATTTCTTACTTACTGGTGGAGATAATCTTTCTTCTCCATTCTCCTGGAGGCATTTGACATAGTTAGAGTTTAAGGAAAATATCTCTCTTCTTTACTTTTACTTTTTTATTTTTTCAAATGAAAAAGGTGGTGGAGAGGACTTGTTCTGACTCCTGTTCAAGGTGGACTTAAACTGTATTTGTAACCTTTGTTATTTTTCATAGCCTTTTTTTTTTTTTTTTTGCTAGCTGAAGTGTCTATCTTACATCTCTAGATATTTTTCTTATCCACAGTATACCCATAGTGCATACAGGAATTCTATGTCCCTGGAAACACTTGTCTTTGATGAAGATCACAAATAGTTTGTACCAGGCAGAATGGAGGAGCCTACTTGCTGTTTCTGAGGGAAGAAATGGCATCATTATTAAGGGGATTCAGAAGAGTAGATCCAGAGTGCTTTAATTTGTTCAAAAGCAAATTATAGGAAGAGACTGTATCTTTCTCAAAACATTTGATCAGCCTGGCAAATAAGAATGAGCTGAACAGGTCAAAAGGAAAGCCAACGAGTTCAAGTGGTGTTGATGGGAACAAAATAATGACATTATAAAAATTGCTGGGAATTGTAACTTGTAGCTGTCTTGAAGAGTAAGGAAATTTGGGTCAAGTTCTTGGCTTGTTGACACCTTGCATCCCACTGGACACCAAGAGCACTTTTGAAATGCTAAGAAAATCCTGTTGAATTCAGACATATTTTTCTATGAGTAAGCAAAGTTTGGCCAGAGGCAGCAAACTTGTAGCTATTTGCTACAAGTAAAGCAAACTTCTTATCTTTCTGGTAGTGTAAATGTTTTCTGATTGCTTCAGTCACAAATACATACTACTGGAAAGAAAATTACATTTGAGCAGTATTTCTAAATGTTTTGCCTGCAATATCTGACAGTCAGTGCTCTCTTTTCCTGATCAATTACAATTTGGTAATCTACCAGTGAGCTGGATTGACCAGTGGATGTTTAATAAACTGCAGAAAGAATTCTTGTAATGAAATTTGTATTTTGCAGGTTCAGTATTGTGTTACATTCACACAAAGGCAGGTGACATTTAGACGCACTGAAGTACAATGAATTTTTTGTAGTCTGATGGGCTTTTTCTTGGACCTTTTTTTTTTGTCTTCCTTTTTTTTCTTTCAGCTCAGTGCTTCCCCCCAGTCCTCTGACCCTGAAAAAACCCACAAAGAACCAAAATCAACCCTGTCTTGTCTTCCTGGATTTGTTTCTCCTTTCCCATTTGTAGTCAGTGGTGTCCCACACTAAAACAATTGCTGCTTTCTCTATAAGTGAGCAGTCCTGCCATACCACTACACATACAAAATTCTGTACTGCTTTCATTGATGGGTTTTGGAGAAGGACATGAAAAAACTCTTGGGGATCAAACTTTCTTTGCTGCTGTTCAGTATAGTGGAGGTCACAAGATGTGATTATTATCCCTTCCGGAATCTCTCCTATGCAAGACAACAAAACAATGAAAATTAACCCCTAGTTTTCTGCATTGCCTGGTTACTTTAAAGGAAACTGTTGTTCCAAAAATCAAGCTGATCTTGAAAACAGAACACTTGGGTTCTTTTCGTGACTGTTCCAATACTGCTTTGTATAGGTGTAGTTTTATGGTTTCTAATTCTATTTCTTTATCTGGAGTTAGGAGAAAGAGGACTCCTTTAATCATGACATGAGACTAAATTCATTGATATTAGTAAAGCAATTGTTGATCCTTGGTTAGGAGGGTCAAGGAGTTTGGTAATTTGAATGGTTATCAAACATGAATTGATGAATGTCTTTGGCTGTTGAGACATCTCCTGCCTGTTGTAAATGGGAGCCAGAAAAAAACCCCAAACATTATACCATGCAGTGACTACTCTGTTTCTACCTCTATGAGAGAGAGTGAATAAGAAGTTACTAGGTGAGATTGTGCAGTTTGTGCTCTGCAAGAGGTCATTTTTGATTACTATAATGGGCTATTCTGACCTTCCTCTAACAGGAATATCTTTCTGTCAGGTGCTGGGTAGCGTGACCTGTACATTTATGCATAAAGTGTGAAATTTAGAGCCGAATTTGTGTATAAAACAAGTCATCACCTGACCACTAAGGAGAACAGTACTTGCAGGAGGCTTTCAGTACTGATGTGGGGAGGGAGAATGCCCTTTTACAAGGGGGACTAATGCAGAAGGGAGAAGTACAGCCATTATTCTGTACCTGGTTTTTCTCTGCCATCTTTTTGGGTGCTTAGATTCTTGGCATGGATGACCTTATGCCATAAACCCCTGTCTGTATAGATATTGTAATCAACAAATAGCAACGCTAATCTGTGTGGTGAATTCAGTGCCTCATACTTTGTATGGTTTGAGATAGTTCATGCTGTTTTCCTGATACCATTCTGGGTGGTCCAGTATTAGCAGTGTTTTGGGAAGGTGTTGCTATGGCTATGTGATTGTAATCAATGGGATTCAAAGGCAAACTCAGCCCCTCTGAGGTGAATATGGTACAACTGATAGTGCAGAGCAAGCGTAGGAGAATGTATTTGGGGTGAGAGAATTCTTGACGCTTTTTCTGGGCCTCATGCCTGGCCATAGAAGATGTTGCCAATGCAGATTTGACTATTATTCTGTGTAGCTAAGCTCCAGTGAGGAGCTGAAGGAGAAGCTGCCACTGCTCCAAGGCACTTTCAGTATAAACAAACTGAGGATCTGATACAGAGTTTGTGGAAACAGTACTAACTTAAGAAGTAAAAGCAGGAATGGGGTTGTTTTTTATGCATGAGATATTGCCAATGTTTTACTGGTTGGAGGGGAAAAGATCTAGTGCTTGGAGCCTTTTCCAAGTGGGAATTCAGGCTGGAGAATGCGTTATTGAGAGTTCCCCAAACACTCCTTAGCTAGGTAGACTCTCGTGATGTGTAACTGTTCCAGTGCGCTGCTTTGGTGGAAGGGAGGGTTAAGCTCCAAAGTAAACACTTGAGCTTTGTTTCTTGGGAAAAAAAAAAAAAAGTTTCATTCATTACTGAATTATTTACTCCTAAGCTCAGGAGAAAGATGGAAGTGAATATAGTGTCAGTCTCTTTTCTCAGGGCAGAAGGCAGACAGGGTAGGGATCCATCTGTGGCCAATCTCCTCAAACATACAGCCCAATCTCTGGCTGTGGAAGCCAGGGGCGAATGAAGCCTGAGTAGTCTGGCTCTGGAATGTGCAACAGGACAGTAGCATATGCACATATGCATATCTGCATACAGGAATAACTCAAGATGTCATGTTTCCTCTGCTTTATCTGCATGTTCTTTTGAAAGACTAATGTTCTTCCATCAGGCAAAGATGGTGGTCACGGATTACAGGATACCGGAAAACAGTGAGATTTTCTGCATGTTTTTGAGGCTGTACCCATTCTGCAGGTGGCATTATGCACTTGCTCTGTGCTTGCCTGGTTTTAGGATGTCTGCAGGAATGAGATTTTCAATTGTCTGTGTACCGGTCAATAGTGGTCAAGCTAGAACTTCAGTGCTTAGCATGAAAGCACATGACATGCAATGAACTGCTGTAATACTTCAATTTGCACTTGTGCAAAGGAATCTGCCAGAGGAGTGTGTGTGGGATGGCTTGTGTAGGGTAGCTAGAAAGTAATTAAATAAGGCATGTTCCCATTTGAAATCTTGAAGAAATATAAGGAAGGGCACCAGATGTTGTTTCTGTTAACACATGCTGAACAAAAGTGAATCCAACTGCAGCTTTGCTAATGCCATCTGCCATTGCATTTTAAGAAATTAAAGGGTCCTGGACTGTCATAGTTCTTCCAGCACATGTAATCTGAGAGGAAAAATAATTCCTGGTTACTCAGTCAGTGCATGGACCCCTGGTGCACCTATCTTTGTGTCTCTACTCTTATGCCATCATTTAGCACCGGGTTTTTTTGGACAGCTTATTCTATTTGCTCTTCTCTGCAAAATCTCAGTTCATAAAACAAGCTGAAGAATGTTAACAAGGGATGCTTCTCTGACAGCTGTGTGATATGCTGCTATCTTGCATGTGAAGAATATGCGTGGTGTCCTCCAAAGCTTGTGTAGACACAATCCATGTGCCTTGTGAGGACACGAAGGAATTATGTTATAAGCCTTGCTTTCCATGAAAAGTAGGATCTGAGTTCAGTCACAACTTCTGCTTTGCTGGCTTTATGCTTCTCTCTGAATTACACTCATAATAACTAAAGGACATTTTAACTGGAAGTTTTGGTCTAAGCAGTTCTGGGGTACCGCTAAAAGAACTGTAGACTGAGAAGGGAGGGAGGCAAATATGTGGTAGTATGGAAAAACACATTTTGGTTTTAACACACTGAGTTTGTTTTGAAATTTGAAGAAAATATTTTGAGACTACGAATAGGTGTGTTCTTGGATGTCCTCTGTTCTGACCCAGACAAACATGGCACTAATCATGCACTGGTAGATGTTTTGTGTGCTATATAAAAATGCATTAGAATAACTTTTCTAGTTACTTTGCATGAGCCTAGTAATCACAACATTTTTCCTTTCCATCTTACAGAAAGTTGGGGTTGGATAGTCCTTGTTTAGGCAGCTGGAGAGAAGTGCACGTGGCTTTGGCACATGCATGTAAGATGTATCTTACAGTGCTGCTAGCCATGGAAATTTCTGTGGGTAAATAAGATTTCTGTCTCAAGGGCTGTCCATATGGCCCCTTTCATCAGCACTAATTCCACTTAGATTAACTGCACAGCACAAATATGGGTCAAAGCCTGGATTGTTGGGAGAATGCGTTCCCGCTAGCAAACTGCTTCCCACAGAAGTACTTGTTGGCAGCTGAGATCATAATGCTCACACTCCTCACAATAACCCACTTTGAAATGTATTTAGAGAGGGGTCTTGGCAGTCTGCTTGCTGCTTTTTCATACGAAGTGCAGGCCATGGTTTGTAATCCCACTCAGCACGTCAAGGCATTAGCTGTGGGCTGCCGTCTTCTCTGACTTATCTAGCACGAGGCAGGGCATCTGTGCTTGGACTAGCAATGCTAACCACTTCAGGTAGCATCTTTCCCCCTGCCTTTAGCAAAAGGAGAGGAACTACTCTTGGAAGTACTTCATTCCTTAATATAGAATTAAACCTTCTGGGTTGTTCCTGTGGACACTATGTGCTGACTGCAAGTGATGAAAGGAGACCCAAGGGGAAGAAGGAACAGATCTCATGGTGTCCCTGGATCACATGTGTCCATGGTTACACTGAAAGTTGCTTCTTGCTTTTCTTTCTGCTTTGTCTGCTCTACTGGTGGCAAAGGTCACGTGTTGCAGACAGTCATTCCTAAAGCTGTAGCTAGTTCTGTTGTTTCCCATTGTGCCAGGCCATATTATGGGGGAATTCTAAAACGTAGCCATAAATGGCCTGCTTCATAAAGTCAGGATCAAACTTACCATGTGAATAAACTTTGTTTGTTTTTTGCATCTGAAGTGATCTTCAGCACTAAGTTCTACTGATACATTATTAAGTTTTTCCCAAATTCAACTCTTCACAAAGAGAAATACCTTTCACCCAGACCTGAAGGTGCATTAAGCACAGGCAACCCTAAGCAAATATAGGTTAGAGACCATTACGTGCCCACACGGGTTTGAGTACAGATTATTTCAGTGCCATTAGCCTTCCCATGTTTGTCACCACTCTCTTTCCTTCTGCTTTGGATAGGCAGACTGTTGACAGATGATTAGGGAATAAGTCATGACAACAGAGAAAACTGTCCCTTTAGATGCTGAGGGAGGACTGCAAGGACATGCAAGTAACATAAGCATGGTTTTGATGTCAAGAGACTTAGTTTGATTAGGAGATTTGCATGCCCGTTTCCAGGGCTAATACTGCAGTACAGAACTAGGGGATGCAGTAAAACTTTATTCACTGGAGCTAAGGGCCTCATGGGTGCAGAACCAAGGCAAGTGTTTGCTTCTTGCCTCTGCTACTGACTTGAGTTTTAGACAACTTTTGCAATCACATTCTGTATGCATGATAGTGCCCTCCTCATCCACCTTTGTAGATTAAAGTTTTTATCAAACGCCTTAAAATTAAAGTAGACAGAGCAAAGGTTAGGTGCAGTTTTGAGTAGATGGTGAATCCCTCACCTTTTTCCTGGCTTTATGGTCTTGTGCCAGTATGAGGTGTCCTCCCACCTATTTAATAACAAAAGGCAGTGTTCACTGTGCAGGTACAGAGGCTTCAGTGTGCACCCTGACTTGAAGCAATGCAGACAGAAATCAACATACCTGAGGAAATTGTGTTTAATTATTTTAAAACATTCATAAATGATGATAGCTGTTTGTGCTGCACACAGTCATGCTTGCAAAAGCATTCCTGGCACTTGTAAAAAATTTGGGACAGAGAGTTGTTCTAAAACTCTGAATGGTTTGCACAGCCTAGAAGATGAACAGTCTTATAAAATGATGTATTTCCTATGCATGGTTGTAAAACACTTTAGGATCATTAAATAGCAAATATTTTTGGGCTAGATTGTTTTGCTTTCTTTATGAGAGTACTTTTTTGGAAGCCTTTTACTGCTGTTTTGAGACCACCATACTAGGAACTTTCTTTAGTATTTTCCTATTTCTTTCTCTTGTAAATGCAGGGAGCACAAAATATTCTTCTGGCATTTGAGCTGCAGTTATTTTGAGTGGCTACAAACAGAGGGAAATGTGTTTCTGTGGTAGTTACTGTAGAGAAAGAATTTTGCTGAAATGTCTCTCCCCCACCGCCCTTTGGTGGCTGCAGAAAAGAAGCCAGTGTTTGAGGCCCCAGCTCTGTGCATCTGCTGGATCAGTTTAAGGCCAATTTACCCCCA